>NC_059136.1:46806211-49206211 GCF_020740605.2 Lemur catta
ATATAGTTTGATGTGGCATAACATTTCTTAAGTTCTTGAACTTTTCAAGACAAATAAGGAAGTGGAATGGAAGAGGGAGCTGGAGGTGATAATATTTTTGATAAAAATATTTTTCAAAAAAGCATTTCGGTATAATATTTCCCCATTCATCTAATCAGCATATCAGGTGAATAAACTACTTGACATGAAAACTTTTTCTTGCAGTCTCCCTTTTATAATTATTGAGATTTTTTGAAACATTTACCATTTAGTTTGACATCTCCTTATGATGTATTTTATTAATCATCTTAATCAGAATGTGCAGAGCATAATTTAACATTTCTCCTCTAACTCAGGGCCTCCATATGACTATCAATTAGCACACTGCAGTAAGAAAGTGATGTTTTAAAGGACTATTAAGAGGTGGAGGCCTCTTTGCCCTGATCTGGATGGTGCCAGACGACTGTCTAATTAGTTACTCTACTGTCCGCTCCATACCTGCTATCTTGTTTGCTGAATTTCAGTTAACAGACCCTACTCATTATTTATTCACTTTTATCTGACATAGTGTCTTCTATAGCCTAAGAGGAAATAAAATTACAAAGTAGATTACATTTTAGAAATTCATCATTCTGATTAATGCAAAAGTTTACCTTCAGTATCACCCAAGGAGTAAAATGTTATATGAATACGACAGACATTTATGTGTGTGTTTGTGTGTGCTTGCCCCCACAGTCCTACGATTGCACTTCAAAAATTACAAGTTAATGTTTTTAAGATTTTAATTTTGGAATCTTAGAACATTAATGAATGTGCATATATCTAGGCATTCTAATTCAAATTTATAGTGTATTGTCCACTCTTAAACCCACAAATAAAGCTACACTATATATGTGTGTGTTTGTGTGCGTGTATTTTAAGAAATTGCTCTTAAAATAGTGAAAATCAATGAATTATATTCATGCTAATATTACACCACGATGTTATGTTAGCTCCATGAGTTTCAACAATGGAGTACATTCCCAACAATAACAACCATGTAAAGACAGCTACTTTTTATAATTTTCTTCTTATAAAATTACTTACAATGAATTAGTAGCATTAATCACAATAACTTTATGTACATATGTGCTCAAAAGGACTCTAGTATCGAAAGCAAACAATACCACAAAAGGTTTCTTATCTCCCACATCAGTGTCAGCTGATTTCAAAGGGCTAGTTATTAAGTACCAAATGCAATTATTTAAAGATATTGTATATTAAAGTGGACCAGAAATTCACTTGGGAAAATAAACAAGTCAGTTGGTCTTTCAGGAATCCGTGTTTGGGTTAACAACATAAAATATTTCATTTGTTTTCTTCAAATTTGGAAATAATTAAATATACAGATTTACCTCACCTAACTATTGAATTCATTACTTTTACTTAACGGATCTTAAAAAGTTATCATTTTTTTTTCAGTTGACTCCAGCATTTTTGTTGCTGTTATCCTTTTCTCCAAGCATAATAATTTTTCTACCCAGAAACAAACAAAATAAATATGATAAGAAGTGTTATTTTGAAGTTATGTTTTTGGACAAAGAATCACGAATTTATTAGATATATAGGTATGTATCATAAAATATCATGTAGAAAATGTAAATTTTGGATGAATCCAAAATGCTTTGGTATATATATCAACCTAAGGATCAATATGTAGTATTTTCTACTCCTCTTCTTGCTGTTCAAGTGCATTATTTCATGTTGCATAGGCTTGTGATGGTCAGGTTGATGTGTTCAATTGGATAGATTATAGTCTCCAATTATTTAATCAAACATTAATCTAGGGGTTTTTGTGAAGATATTTTGCACATGTGGCTGACATCTACAAAGTCAGTTACCTTCAAGTCCTCTATAATATAGGTGGGCCTGATTCAAGAAGTTGAAAGGCCTAAAGAACAGAATAGCAGTTTTTCTGATTAAGTAGATATCCTGCCTGTAGACTGAAACTTCAGCTTCTGCCTGAGGATGTCTAGCCTGGCTATTCTGACAATCTTCCCTACAGATATTCCCCACAATTGCTTAAGCCAATCTCTTATAATAAATCACATATATATAATTTTTATATATGAAATATATAAAACATATATATTATGATTTCATATATATACACCTATATATGCGCATGCAAATATATATCTGATGGGACCTTGATTGATACCTTGAGTACTGTTAAGTTTTATTTGTATTTTTCCTAAGTCTCAAGAAATAGAAAATCAAGCACATCTGATTATGATACTGAATGTTTCTCTGAAAGTTGATCATCTGGCTCTCATCATATTCCAAAGAATGCCTCCTTCACACCCTTCTACCTCCAACTAGTACCCCAAATCACATTTTTCCCTCTTCTTTTAGTGAGTACAATAAGGCTTCGTTACATTATATTTTATGTACCAATAATAATAATTTATTTTCAAACTTTTGTCTATTACTTATTTAAACAGCTTTATTATTCAAATGATTATTTATGTAACTCTGAAAATCACCTGGGTAACTTGAGCTTATACATATAATAAATAACCTTTAAATTATGCTTTTGGAGCTTTTTGTTTGTTACATAGGGGCCTTTACAACAAACAAAAAGCAAGCAAAATTACTAACAGTTTTTGTTTGTCTGACTTTGTCACTATCACTGCTTTTAGTGTATCTGCTTTTGATAATGGTTTTCATGCCATGCATGAACTCCAGGAAGCAAACTATGTCAGTTTTGCAGCCCACAAGGGTCAACAGGCATTTCTTTGGCTAGAATTATAGGTGTCTACAGTGAGAATGTGGACTACTGGGCATCTCTCACTTATCCTTTTCCTGCACTGAGGAATCTCTCCCAGATCCCAGCTGATGCTATCAGAGCAGGCTGCCCCACTGCTCTCTCCTTCCTTGTTTTAGGTGTTTCCTATCACTTTTTTGTTGAATTTCAATGTTTTCTCTTGGATGATTCATTCAAAGTGGGATCATCTACTCATTCTTTTAGTTCTTAGTGGAGGAGGTGAATGTAACATGCCTCTTGCCAGCTACCTTGAAGCCTATTTGTTTACTTAAACAGTAACTACATATTCACCTATATTTTATCTGAATATCAATATCCATATATGCTTGTTTGCTACTATTCATAATGTCACATAAATTCTAGGCTTTTCTAATTTAGCAGAATAGAGAATAAGACAAAGTATGTATGACTTGAAAAATATTTTAAAGAGCACATAAGCTTGTTCAAAACACTGTTCTAAAGTTATTTGGACCAAATACATTTTTTATGTTTTTATATGTAAAATTCATGAAATTTCATGTCGTAATTTTATAAGTACTTTGGCTACAGAATTTTGCTGCTACTATTTTTATTAGATTTACTTATGTCTGAAGTCATGTACTCTAGAGAAGACTCTGAGAAAGAGATTCATGTGCACGAGGTTTATTGGGGAAACATTTAGCAACAAAACCTATAAAAGAATGTGGGAAACAGGATGAGCCAGCCAGAGAACTTGAGCACTGGTACAGTTGCAAAAAGGCCTCAGCCAATGCCACAGAAAGCTTTGGAGCTAGCATGGCCTTTCAGAATTGTCTCAAATTCAGGTATGTGGGCCAGGCTTTCTGAGCCCTTTGGAGCTGCCTTGCTCCTCTCACTAATTGGATGTGGGCTGTCCCTGATGACCAAGTTCTTCTGATGGCCGCTCAGATATAACTGACTTAAAAAAACAAAAACAAGCAAAGCAAAACAAAACAAAATAAAAAAAGTTTTCTCTATTTTGTCTTATTATTTAAAATAATGAATTACAATGCACTATCAACCAAATTTAAAATTATAATTTTGGCTAAAATGTTAGGTTTACCTTTGAACTAACTGTGGACTTTTATTATACTTATCCTACCTTTTATGAACATGTACTATATATAAAGAATGCTATTATGAAATATAAAAAATAATTCAAAGTATATATAGAGTATGAAAGAATGCAAAGCAATGCTCATGCTCTTGTGCAGGCATTAGAAGAGATGATTGTTCAAATAAGTGCAATACATTGTATTATTAATAATTTGAGTTGTTATAAATTGAGTATATTCTAAAGAGGAAGATGCCTTATCTATTTATAGGATTCAGAAAAGTTTTGTTAAGAGTTAACATTTGTTTTCATTCTTAGAGAGTGAATAGAGTTTTGAAAGGCAGATATGAACATCAACATCATTCGAGGCAGAGTGAAGTGCATTAGAAAGAAATAGAAATGCCAAAGTGCAAAGCTTTTTTTGGAAAAAACGATTATCCCAACTTGATGAGACATCAGGCCTGTGAACAGACACAGTGTTTGATTGTTAGAAAGTTAGATTGTTCAGTCTTTCAGATGTCAACCTGACTGTACACTCACATCTTGAGGGCATAAAGGAGAGAGATGCTGTAAGGACAGTATTGCCAAACCGTTTCTGTGCTCTCAGGGTCCACAGTAAGCTAACCAATGGTCCTATCTATTCTAGCTCTAAAATATATTTCCAACCTGGCCACTTCTACTGCCACAAACGTAATTTTATCCCTCCTCCTCTGCTATCTGCACTGTGGCAGTAACTTCTTGCCTGTATATAATTCATTCTCTAGACAACAAAAGCCATCTTTTGAAAATATAAATAAAATAATTTCACTTTTTATTCTGATGGCTTCCAGTGACTTTCCATGACACCAAGATTAAAAACCAAAATCTTGACAGTGACCTATAAGCCTGATGGGATTTGTGTCCTGCCTACCTTCTAAGTCTCCTCTCTTAAAATCTTTTCTTTTGCTCGTTAATCTTACTGAGGTCTTACAATTTCCAGATTTGTAACATTTAGGGCTTTTGTTGTTCTCTTTTCTGAGCCCTGGTGGTCACATGACTGCTATCTTTTCAACATTTTTGTTTGTCTGTAATATCATTTCTTTAGAGAAATCTTTGCTAAGTGAGCATCTAAAATAATTTTCTTATGATCATTCACATTGCATCTTCATTGCATCTTTGTTTATACATTTATTATCTGCCCTCTCCCAGTAGAATGCAAACTTCATGAGCAAAACAGCTTATCTTGTTCTCCACTGTGTAAATAGCATCTAGAGCAGCAAATTAATTTTTATATGGAGGCCACATATTATTAGCAAATGAGAGTAACAGGAATTATAAACTACCTATCAAATTGGTATGTTTCATAGAATTTAAGAAATTGGAATTTAAGAAATTGAAAGCATAATGTGAATTATTCTTTTGATAAATTACCTTTTCAAAATAAGAATCCCTACAGCATTCTAGAAATTATTTTTAATGTATTCACAAATATTAAGTAATCATAAGGATGGTATGAAAATTATACTTTTAACAACAGTGTGTAGTTTCCAGAGTCCTTCCCGAAGGATGTAGGAATTATGTAAATAAGATAAACTTTAGAGAGAGAAAAAAACAAATACACAACAAAACATCTACTTGATTAAAGCAAATTTAGGGGAACCAGCTTAAAAGGGTAAAATATCCAATAAGCTTAAAAGAAATTAAATATTAGTGGAAAATATGTAACATTATATAAAGAATGGACATAACAGAGAACTATCACTCAATTAAATGAATTGAAGAAAGCAAAGTCATAAAACAAATATGAGCAGTGCCCATCCAAGCTTCAACAAAATTTATTCTTATTTAGTAGGTATACATCAGGTGGGGTCTAAAACTTCTTCTAAAGAATCTTTGAAATGATTTATATGTCTATTTTTCATACATAACAATTTCATTGACACTAAATAATTGTTTTCATCTTAAATCTATACTAACCATGAAAATTTTGGATTATCTCCCTTCTGCATTGGATTGTTTTTAGGTAATGATCCAATGGGCTGTTTATGCAGACTTAAGTATTCCAGTACCTGTGACACTTATATATCTCATTGTAAATTAATACATTGGCATCAGACTTGTATGCTTATTTGATGTAAATCCACTGCTAAGAGATGAATTTTTCCTCTTGTGCTGACAAAATCAGTTTTCTAAGCCAGAGGGCAAGATCCAGGGCTCTGGCAAATCCACCAAGGTAAAGAATGCTACTTTTGTGAGGCTTTTGGAAGACAATTTGAAGGTCTTTGCCTTGGGGACATGCAGAACATTGATGTTTGCTGAGTATGCCACAGCATTTTCTTATCTTAATCTCTTTAGTGTCTCTTCTTTAAAAAAAATTCAGACTGCCTTTTAATGGTAGCAAAAAGGAATATATTTTAAATAATCTCTTAAAAGTAGAGTGCATTTCTGTCATTCTTATAGTTCATAATACAAAGTGAGCAAGTGTTTTACTTTTATTAATTTATTGATTGATTTGTTCAGTAATCAAATATCCTATTTATTTTCCAGTACAAAATAAACATGATCCCTGCACTCACAGAGTTTATGATTCAGTTGTATCAATGGATATTAAACTCATAACACCAATAAATTTTTAATTAAATTTTTGATAAGTGTTATACAAAAGAAGTACTAGGAAGATTAAAATATTTTAGGTTCCAGGAACTGCAATTTTAAAACCTTTGAGGCAGAGAAGAGCATAGCATATTTGAAGAACTGGAACAAACATGGCTAAAATGTAGAAACCTGGGGACAGTACATTATAGTGGCTTTTATGCATGGAGGAATGTGACATAAATTGAAAAAATTTAGGAATATGTGAAGTTATAGGACTGCAAATGCTTTGAATTTTCTGATTTTCCTCTTCTAACTTATGTAGCATTTAAAGTTGTAGTAGACAAAATAATGGGCCCCAAAGATATCCATGTCCTGATTTTCAGAACCTATGAATATTTTATCTTATAAGACAAAAATGGCTTGCAGATGTGATAAAGCTAAAGATCTTGAGCCAGGGAAATTTTCTTGGATTATATAGATGAACTCACTGTTCTCACAAGCCTCCTTATAAGAGACAGGCAAAGAGGGTCAAAGAGAGAGGACATGGGACAAAGGATGTTAGGGACAGGTGCAGGTTGGCAGCACCAACCACAGGAAAAGAGGAGGGGGGCAAAAATAAGGAGGCCAATGAACATTTAGAACCAAACCTGCAACAGCAGGAACTTGTAGTTAGGGACTTTTCCCAGCCAGGAGCATGTGCAAAGGGCAATACCAGGGCAGCACCCTCAAAAGGAGCTCATGTCTAAAAGTGACCTTTTCTCCACTAAGATACGTAAGCATAGAAAAAAATCACACCCATCAGTGCCATGACAGGTTACAATTGTCATGGCAACCCCAGGAAGTTACCCTGTAAGGATAAAATTGGGGAGGGCCCTTAGCTCTAAGAACGCTCCACCCTTTTCCCAGGAAAATAATGAATATTCTACCCACCATTTAGCATATCGTAAGGTGTAGACATAAAAGTAGAAGTGTGGAAAGACCCCCTCGTCTTCTCCACTCACAAAGATAAACATGCTTTCACTTTCTATTTTTATACTGAAAAGCCTACAATAAAAGCTGCTTGTATGGAAATGCTTGTGTCTGTCATGGCTCCATTGCACTGGGCCAGCTTTTGATTCTTCCAAGTCAGGAGACAAAGAGGCAGGGCAACACCCTCAAAAAAATCAACCCTGACACGGACACAGAGATTGTCGTGATGGTCTTTGAATGTGGAAGGAGCCATGAGCCAAGTAATGTAGGAATCTTCTAGAAGCTTGAAAAGACAAATAAACACATCTTTCTCTAAAACCTCCATAAGAAATAAGCCCTACAAAAACCTTGGTGAGTGATTTTGGACTTCTAGCATACAAAACAGTAAGATAATAAATCTGTGTTACTTTAAGTCACTCCTTTTGTGATAGTTTGTTACAGCAATAATAGAAAGCTAGAACAATGTCATGCAGTTTGATATCTGGCCTATACTGTTAAATATGGAATGCTTTATATTATTTAAAACAAGCTACAATATTTATTTCCTGGGGAAATGGGATATGACTGTGATAGATTTAAGCTATGTCCATAAAACATCATATAATTTACTTGTTAGTCTATTTAATCTAATGAATTCAAACATTTTAAAACTTAAAATGCATTCAAGCTACAGATTTTCCTCAACACCCATTATTAGTTTTTATTCCTTTTACTCCTTTTTAAACTTTTATCAGTTTTATAGGTTCTATCTAAAGAACTTCAAACTAAGATCAGAATATAGGGCTTTCTTTCATTTTTTTTTTCTTTTTTTTTTTGTTATTGTTGAGGGAAAATGTCTTTGGGGACATTTCCTGTTTGTGTATCTCTTTTTTCTAGTCCTGTTTTTAGAATCTGACAAAATGTATCTGACTTAGATTTAGCTTCTACAAGATGTATGAGTTGAAATAAGTTAATTGAACTGTCTTAGTTTCCTTATTTATGAAATATGTACATTTTTATCACAGGTTTGAAATGATTATGAAATAATATGATACATTTAAAGCAAATTAACAATGTGCCTAGCACACAGATGGTGTTAAATAATCTCTGTTATTCTATTATTCTCCCTTCTCCTTTCCTCTCATCAAATCTCTCCAATTTATGACTCATGTATCACGGGTCTTCTTTAGATAGGCTGTCATATACACTTGAACCTGAGACTGTGTTAGATATCTGAAAGCAGAGATAAAGCCAGAAAACAAGTATAAGTGAATGCCTATATTTGAATATCCAAATCAGGCCTGGAGAAGAGACATTTTACAGAGTATATTTTGAAGTGATCCTGAGTTTTACATTGTGGATGGACTGATAATCCCTCCAGAACCATTAATATTGTCTTTTTACATTTCACAGTCAGAGCTGTCTGTTCACTGCAATAGCATGAGACAGTAACTTTAAATGTCAGCCTCACCTCCTGTTTCTCTGACAAGTATCTAAAATGAACCAACTTTTAGAGTGATAGGGATGCAACCAGATTAATGTGCCTGACACTGAATTGGTGGCAAATAAATATTATATGACTCATGGTATAAAGGGTTCATGATATAAAAAAGAGTGGATTTGTAACACCCATCCATGTCAAATATTTCCTAGTTAGCATCACTTTTGTGAAAATTCAGCAGACATAAAAGAAGAATCTTTTTCTTCCTTGCTCTTTGTGTGTATGTGTGTGTGTATTTGTCACTTTCTTTAATTTAGAGTAAAAAAAAACAAATTAGGATGTCTATTCATTTTTCAACTGCTAATTTATCAGTGAAGGGAAAAAAAATTTGCTATTGGAATTTTGATGGGCCTTTGGTAACTATACATCCCAACAATGCTATGCAGTCCTAGGCCTGAGGGAAAAAGAAAGAGTTGCAATAGGAGGTTTTATTTCCTCAAGAGCAAACATAACAGATAGATGCCTAATAAGCTACTCTCACCCAACTCTGACTTGAGATGGATTAAGTCCATCTGTATTGAAACCCTCTTTAGGATACTTCACTGCTGATGTACAAAAAATATGATGTACTTTGGAAGCTTCTGGAGCCATGCCATGCTCAGTAAAATGCTGTTTTCTAATCATTTTTATAATGACTGTAACTGAGTAATATTGTACCTTTTTAATGCAAATTATCTCTCTAAAACAGCTATAATAATAAATAGTTTATCACAAATATAAGTTTTATATTTTGGAGACCATTGGATTTTCCTTGCCACAAAATTTCCATGCCAAAAATTTGCAGATTTAAAGGCAATAAAATTACAATTTTAAAGCAACTGACATACATTCCAGGCTTCATCATTACCTAATCTTTATTTATGTCTTTGCAACTGGCAGACATCAAGGAGTAAAACTGCACCATGCAGATATGATTGCAACTATAATGCAACCCAACGTCAAAGATTTATAACGAGCAATAAACCTGATTTATTAAACAAATTCTATTAATGTTACACTGGGGATAAAGTTATTATGGAGCCCTTTATATTGTAAGAATTTATAATTATCATTTCTTCTTAAAAATAGAGCCACATCTTTATAAAATACTCACTATACTGGCATGCTGGCTGTGTAAAACTGGTAATGAGTTGAAAACTAACACTGTCAGCAGTGTGCTCTCCAAAATGGCATATAAGCCATTTGAATCTGAAACAGTAATAAAGCAATCCTCTTCTTTTTTTAGAAGGAGGTTGCTATTTAAATTTCTAGAAAATATTCCTAGAACTAGTGTGAATGATTAATGAAATATGTTTTTGAACTTGAGGTTTAAAATAAGTACCTAAAATAAACATCGAGAATTTAACGACAAACATATTATGCACTAAATACAGAAAAAAATAAGAACATATTTTTAAAACTTTGTGAAACCAAAATCTTTCATTTATAGCTGATCAGATTCTTTTCTAATAAAGAAATTAAATGAAAGAGATTAGCAAACTAATATATGTATGATTGAAACATATATGCATATTTATAAGCTTTTGTCCTACAAAATTTTGGGGAGAACACAACAAAGTAAACAAAGTAAACTTCATCAGTATGCTTTTGAACTTGAATTATGCTCATCTTGTTTTTATATACTCAGAAGAAGGTTACTAATGAAATACAAGCTTCTTTCCACTTTGTAGCAGAAGAAATCTCCTTCCTCTAGGCAACATACTTCATTTTGGGGATTTGTACCTGACCTTACCCTTTGCTAGCCACTGGGCAGAGTTAATGGCCAAAGGCAGACCAAACAGATTTGCCCAGCCAGTACTAATCCTAAGCCTTAGGATATCTTGTATGGTTCCTTTTGTTCTTTTGTGCTTCCACAATCTCCATTAAAATAACCTAGCTCAGTTGCCACACAGATCTCAGGGGGTTGAGGGACATACTCTAGAGAACCATTTAGCTGAGCAGTACTTTATCGCCAATGCCCAGCCACCACAGCCTGAAGCTGAACTAACCTAACCACCTAACCAACTAATCAGCAGATTTATAAGAATAACTGCTTATTGTTGTATGTTACTGAGGTTTTGTAGTTGGTGGTTTACTAGTAATAACTAACTGACCTAGTGCCAAGGATGAGTATTGTAACAGTGGAAGTGAAAAATCTGTGGTCAGATTTTGGAAACATTATCAAAATTAAGCAAGGAAAAAAATATATGTGAGGTGAGGTGAGAGAGAAACATAAATGAAGAGGGTATGTCCAGTTGCAGTCTGAAATGTCAGCTCTCAGTGTGTTCACAGCCTAAGAATGACCAACCACAACAAAGTAAGGCAAGCATGAGAATGAGGTTTATTGAGGAGAGAAAGATAGAATTATAAGGCAAGAGCAAGGTACAGGTTTACACAACAAAATACATATGCCACAGACGAAGACCGGACCCACTGTCGTAGCATAAACAAAGAGAGAAAAAGGGCTTGGTTATGGTCTGGGTCTTGTTTTATAGTGTCCAGATTGTGATCTCCCTGTAGCTCAGAGGTCGTCATGGAACCACTTTGACTGGATGGTTAGGGGTTATATGAACTGAGTCTTATTATGCATGTGGATCTCCCATGAGCCACTCTGAAAGCCCATTTGGCAGGATTAACTGCAAAAGCACCCACTTTCATCCCTAGGAGACCTGAATCCCTTGCTATCTACCTAACAGATAACTGTTCAGATCAAATGGAGGATAATTGCCTTGAGCAATCAAAAGGAAGGAGTTATCCTTTACCGAGATGGTAATGGAAAGTTTGGGAAGAAAAATCTAATTGTGTGTGTGTGTGTGTGTGTCTGGAATTCCAAAGAGTGGTCTAGAGGGAAATATAGTTTTTTTTTGATTCATGAGCATATAGTTGGTGCTGAAATCATAGGACTAGATAAAATCACCAAAGAAGTGATTGTTAGATGCAAAGTAGGGAGAATAAGGTCTCTAACATTAACAGTTTTGAGAAAGAAAAAACAATAATCAAAGAAATAACCAGTGAAGTAGAAAGAAAATCATAAGAATTTGGTTTCCTGGAGGCCAAAGGAAGAAAGTAGTATATATCAAGCAGGAGTTTCAAATATGGTCCATGGATCAAGTGTAATGATAACTAAAATTGACCTTAGAAATAGTAACTTGGAGGATTTTATAGTTTTACTTACTATTAATATAATCAGAAAAAAAGAGCAAATTTCAAGAACACATCTAACAGTGATTCCAAATATTATTAATCATTAGTGTCACCAAATGTATAGATTACTCAGCATTAAAATTTGTTCTGAGTAGCTATGAACTATGCTTAAATAATTTTTAATTAATCTCAAACATATTTTGGTTCTATATTTTTAAACATTTATACACACATACATTGACACAATTAGCCACTTAACTGATTAGTATACATAACTCTTTCCAACAGAAAAAAAAAATTTTATTTTTAATGTTTAGTGTGGTAATGGTAGGAAAACTTTCTTCAGAAACTATAGTCTGATTAGCTGACTTTCCCATTATTTCTCATCCTCTTTAATTTTGAAAACTATAAAAATTTTTATTGTTCTTATCAAGACTGTCTTTGGCATTAGTACCTAGGATTAGCACATCTCTTAATTGCCTGCAAGTGGAGTATTTTTTGTGTAGTAGTTAAGAATATAGAACATGTAGTCCTATTGCTTGACTTTGAACTTTTGTTCTACTCTTCAAAACTGTACCCTTTAAAGTCTGTAATAATAATAGGGACAATAATCACACTTACCTTTTATAATCATTGTATTATTGATTTAATTTATCTTAAATGATTAGTACAGTATGGCTTGCTGCAGTCATTCAAAATGAATCTCTTATGATTTTTATTAATCTTTTTATTAGGTGTCAGAAGGTATGCCAACAATTAGAAACACAAAGACATGTAAAATATCGTCACTCATCAAAAAACTCACAATTTAGTGAGAAGATTAAATATGGAAAGAAATGAAACTGATGTCTCAAGACAAATTCAATAGTAGAACTGTGTTCAAAGGACAGTGTAGTCTCATTTCTACTTAAATATTAAGGAAATGTCTTAAATGAGAAGTTTAAATTTTGCCTTTTGTGATGCTGTCTATGATATGGGTTCTTTTTCTTACTGTCAGATTTGCTGTTAGCTCTTGTGTATGCATAGTCAATAAGAAAAAAGGGAAGGAAATCAATATTTGTTAATTACCTGTCATATGCTAGAAAAGCATAATGAAAGCTACTTTTCATATATATCTTAATAAATCATGTAATAATTCTATTTTCTTTCTATTTTATAGGTGACATATCCATGATAATTCGCTGTCCCTTCAAAAGTATTCATGATGCACCAAGCACATTTTTAGTATATTTTAATATATATTCAATATATAATTAATACATAATTATATATGTGTATATACATATATTTAATATATAAAGTATGTATTTATATAAATATATTTAATATATTAGATATTATATTTATATATTAAATAAATATTATAATATAAATATTAATTAATGATTATATTTAATTATATTACTGTAATTAGCACTTAATAATTTAAATAATAGTTATATATTTAATAAATATTTTAAATATCTAGTAATAAGTATATACCTAATATTTAATTGTATTATATATTTTTATGTTTTATATTATTATATATTATGTAACTTCCAGCCTCCAGAACTATGAAAAAATAAATTTATATTATTTAATCCACTCAGTCTATGGTATTTTGTTATAGCAACCATAGAAAACCAACACAAAGGTTTTCTCAACAGTGGCCCTATTAATATTTGAAGAAAGGTAGTTCTTTGTTGAAGGAGGCTATCCTGTTCGTTGTGCAATGTTTAGTGGCATACCTTGTCTCTCCCAGTAATGAACACTCAGTTGTCACAATCAAAAATATATACATAGGTATTACCAAATGACACTGAGATGCAAAATTGCCCCTGATTGAGTACTGCTGCACTAAACTAAAAGACCACACAGACTCTCAGGGAAGTTTAATAATTTTCTTCAACCAAGTTCTGATTAAATTACATGAAGAATCTAGGACTAAAACTCAGGTTGATCTGATTCCAATACTGATATTCTTTTCAAGGACATGTACTATTTTCAGTAGGATTACAAATAGAAGAAGAAGGGTATGTTAGAGTGGGGTCCAGTGGTGAAAGAACAGGTCTGAAATACACCTTTAGAACATCTGCCCTGATTCAGAAGCACTGTTCATGAAGCACTACTGAGGACCCAGGTAAACAATACTGGCAGAGCTGATTTTAGAAATTATGGATTTATAGAGATCTCACTCGGAGCTCATCATTTCATGAAAAGCCTGTCTTCTTGTTACTTTATTATTATTATTATTATTATTATTATTATTATTATTTAGCCAGAAGATGTTCATAATCTTAAAAAGGGTGAGAGAAAGTTTTAGGAATTCAAAATTATATTTAATCAGTAGAAAGAGGGAGGATGAAGAGAGACACTACAAGTATATTGCTTGTTTCTCAGTTGGTTGAGTATTGCATTTTACTTTAATTATCTCTTTATTTCTTTGTCCTACTAGACTGTGAGTTGCTTGCCATACAGCATTGTGTTTCTGTGCTTTTATATTCGTAGCAGTTTGTACTACACCTGAAATAGTCTGACCCTAATAAAAGCATGCAGAATTATTAAATAAGTCAAAGTACTCTCCTAGCAAAATGCCATAAGAAGAAATAGAGAATCTATTAAAGTAAAAGTATGAGATTGTAAAATAAAAAAAAAATATATCTTCTCTATGAACAGGACACAAGATATTGAGCTATCTCTGATCCAGTGATACAAGTGCATAAATTAGCCAGAAAAACAAAACAAAAAATACCTAAATTTTGTGGTTCAATTTAATCTGTCAGTGCTACTCCACAGACCTGATAGATAGACTGTGGGGAGTTCGCAACTGAAAGGGTCTTGCTAAAGCAGAGATGAAGCTTAGCAATGGTTTTTGTCTAGTGATACCAGCTTGGCTCATTTTCTCTGATATTCCAATGCTAATTTGTTAGAAAAGCATCTAGTATTCAGCTGACTACTATAATTTTAATTATGTTTGGACTGCAGCACATAGCCACACAGTGAGTGGGAGTAAGCACTTTTCAAATTCTCCAAGGAATATTTTCTGAAAACTGCATTGCAAAAAATACATGTGACTATCTAAATTTCAGAAGAGTACTTCATACAAACACAAAAACAAAATACTCAAAAGAACATGGTTCAGAGTAATTTAGAACAAAGCAGAAAGAATTTGTTGTCAAATGTGGGAGGGGAAAACAACACAGTCAAGACATAAGTATACAAGATGACAAATACATGCAGATTTCTGAGACTACTGTCATGGAACAATTTTGAAGGTGGGAACATTTGAAGTGGGCCAATATAAAAGCATTTTTGTTCTGTTAATCTTAGGCTACTTAGAAAGCATGAATTTTGAGAATATCAATTTATATATCAAAATAAATTATTCAATCTTCATCTGTCAATCATTTGAAATCATTTATATTCTATAAAATTCTACCAAAATCTGAAATAAATACTACCTTATCTCCAATAGTATCCCTAGGAAGAAAGTGACTCATTTATTTGTCTCAAAGTAGAAGTATTTTAGCTCAAAGAAAAACAAATAATATGGTGGTAATAAGTTCCATTTTAGGTTTGTTATGATTTAGAAAAACCTGAAAATTAGAAATGTAGAGTACCAGCTCTTGAATTCAATTCACATTTGGGTACGCTCCCTCAAAAATATGCTAGAACGCAATATTATAGACCTAAAGCTAAATTATTCCAGATAACAGAGGGAGGAACAATGATAATTAATAAACATAATTATTTGATAATATTCTTTTTTCCCTGAGTCCCTTAAGACACAGCTCCAGTCTGTGAACACTTAATACTGTTTTTTAAAAAAGGCATAAACTTGAAGGAAGACAGGGAAAGATGCTTTAAGGTGTCACAGATCAGATAGTCACTGAAGTTTGATTTATTGCATGCAAAACATTATATGTTTCCACATCTTTGCAACTGTGAATTGTGCTGCTATAAACATTCGGGTGCAGGTGTCTTTGTTATAGAATGACTTTTGTTCCTTTGGGTAGATGCCCAATAATGGGATTGCTGGATCGAATGGTAGGTCTACTTGAATCTGTTTAAGGTATCTCCATAATGCTTTCCACAGGGGTTGCACTAGTTTGCAGTCCCACCAGCAGTGTATGAGTGTTCCTGTCTCTCCACATCCACGCCAACATGTGTTGTTTTGGGACTTTTTGATAAAGGTCATTCTCACCGGAGTTAAGTGATATCTCATTGTGGTTTTGATTTGCATTTCCCTGACAATTAGGGATGTTGAGCATTTTTTCATATGTTTGTTAGCCATTCTTATATCTTCTTTTGAAAAATTTCTATTCATGTTGTTTGCCCACTTTTTGATAGGGTTGTTTGATTTTTTCTTGCTGATTTTCCTGAGTTCTAAATAGATTCTTGTTATCGGGACCTTTATCTGATGTGTAGTATGCGAAAATTTTTTCCCATTCTGTAGGCTGTCTGTTTATTTTCGTGACTATTTCTTTGGCTGTGCAGAAGCTTTTTAATTTAATCAGGTCCCATTCGTTTATTTTTGTTGTTGCTGTGATTGCCTTAGGGGTCTTCTTCATAAATTCTTTGCCTAGACCAATGTCTGTAAGAGTCTTTCCTACATTTTCTTCTAGAATTCTAATCATTGCAAACAATAACCCAAATGCCCATCAATCCACGAATGGATAAGTAAACTGTGGTATATGTATACCATGGAGTATTACTCAGCTATAAGAAATAACGGTGATACGACATCTCTTTGGTTCTCCTGGAGACAGTTGGAACCCATTATATTAAGTGAAGTATCCAAAGGATGGAAAAACAAGCATCACGTGTACTCACCAGAAAATTGGTTTCCCTGATCATCACCTAAATGCACATCGGGGAAGGATACCAATTGGATATCAAACTGAGACGGGGGCGGGGGGGAGGTGGTGGGGGAAGGGGATGGGTGTATGCCTACATGATGAGTGCGTTGCACACCGTCTGGGGAATGGTCATGCTTGAAGGTGCTGACTTGGGGAGATGTGGGGGGAGGGGATGGAGGTATGACTACATGGTGAATGCCAGGCACACTGTCTGGAGAATGGACATGCTTGAGGCTCTGACTCAGGGGGATGGGCGGGACATGGACAATGCATATAACCTTAGCTTTTGTATCCCCATGAAGAGCTGAAATAAAAAAAATAATAATAATAAAATAAAAAATAAAAAAATAAAAAAACATTATATGTATATGTGTAAATATTTGATGGAAAATTTTGTTTCTGATAGAATCATTTTGGACTCATTTACAAAGCAATTAAAATACTTTCTAAGCTTTGCTTTTGTATAAATAGAAATTATCTTTGCTCATCTTTTTTCAATATTATTTACTCAAAATATATTGTAAAACAAACCATTGTGATTTCTAAACTTTATGGGGAAAGCCCAGAATGAAAATTACAGCACTATTTTTATTATTTTCAATTTTCAATGTGGTTGATTGGAGAAGGCTTGATTTAGTTATTTCCTTTAATGATTTTTATTTCCTCTGAGGAATGAGATCTCTTACATGAGGGTGAAACATATTAAGTTTGACTGAATTTTTTCATAATTTAAAATATTTCATTATAAAACAGAGCAATTTTGATTATAGCAAGGGTAAATATATATTACTGACTTCACTTTTTAATTAGTAATTTTCATATTTTTGACAAAGTTCTATTTTATTAGCTAGAAACTGAATTCTGTTTTGCTACTAGTCTCTTGTCAATACAGTTTTAGTCATTAACATTATTTCGAAAGAGCAAACAGGATCAACATTGTTAAACATATTGTACACATGTCTCATCTATAAAGAAGTATAACCTGTGTTGATTGATTAGCATTTCAGTAACCCTTATATATTTAAAAATCCAGAAGAGAGCAATGTTAAAGAGCTATCACCATAACAAAGGACTTTATATGTATATTTACAAATCTTCTTCTTGAAAATATCAGTGAATTTTCTTCTACCTTGACTTTTCCAATTGCATCCCAGAGCAAGATAATTTTATTCAAAACCATCTGAGGCTATATATGTAAACTTATTCTACAGACAGAACTGGGAGCTAATGATAGGGCTGGAATTAAAATGTTTTTTAACCACTTTGGGGACATACTGTTGTCATTTTACTTTGTTTCATCTGCATTAAAGCACTACAAATTATTATTATTATTTTGTTTAGCTTATCATATTATGATGGTAGGTAGGCTAGTATTCACGCCAGTGTAAACTGTCACATAATTAATGATTCTATGCTCATTCCAACTCTTTTATTTAAGCAGTAATTATGAGAGAAAACCGATGGCAAAAATCAGAAAATAAATGGTATCGTCATTTTATTGAATATATAGAAGGGAATAAGATTCTCAATCCTATGAAACCAGAAGCTCATTTTGAGTTCCACATTCAGTTTAAAGAGGTGTCACATTTACAAATGCACTACAACTCTCTTTCTTCCCTGACTTTTAAAGAGAAGAGTCACTGTTAAGCTATGACAACATAATTAATTATATATTGGAACTACTTCCAAATGATGACAGCTATCGGTAGCCTGAAACAGCTTCAAATGTGCTCTTCACAATATTGCTAGTTTATACTTGTAAGGCTTCCAATTTTGTATCACCCCTTCCTCCAAAATGAGATGCTTTAAAATTCAAGTGTTGAAAATAAAACAAGTAACATCAGTTCCACAAGGATGAAAGATGTAATTAACTTTGTTGTGAGTCAGTCAAATTTGCACATAACTATAATAACACATTTTATAAACTTTACTAACTACTTGCCATGTAAAGAAAGCTTATGCTTTGAAATAGTCTTCCTGATGAATCATACTTTTATCAAATTAGCTTATGATTAAATCAAACTGTACTAAATGGTTATATTAACACTTCAAATACAGTTAGTACAACAAGACTATGAAAATCATAACCCTGGGACTATAGCTGGCCTAAGAGTTTTAGCCATGTTCTTCAGAGCAGAGCTTTTAAATTCCAGTGTCCATCAGCTATAGTATCAAACATATTTTAAACAGTGATTGCCTATTTATTTAACTTCAGAGATCACCATAATCTTTGCTTCTGTTGTATTTTTACACTTCTGTTTTTATGCCTTGTGTTTTATGTGAAAAAGTCCATAATTAGTCATAATAGTAGATTTAAGAACTAGCACCATTATTTCAATTGAAACATAATTGGTATCACTTGTAATATTGCTTATGAGAGAGAGGCATAAAATTTATTTTTCATATGAAGAAAAAGGTAAATCTACTAACAGCCATCAATCTGTAAATTTGATTTTTTCATTCTATTTAATCCTTGGATTCTGATTCAACTACTTAATATGCCATTAAATTTAATTATAAGAATGCTTAAAAAGTACAGCATCATCAGAATTTTAAACCCTATGCTCTATAGTCCCTTATCAGTGGTATCATTCTAATTAATTTTCCAAAACTCATTACTTTAAAAAGAAATTCACAAAAGAATATAAAGTTTAAAATAAATACAGAAAATATCATCTAGGAAATCTGTCTCCATTCATGAAATTCAGATTTATCCATATGGTGAATTATGGCAGTGGTCTGCAACCTTTTTGGCATCAGGGTCCAGTTTCATGGAAGACAATTTATTAGGCAGTGATGTAAGCAATGGGGAGCAATGGGATGTTCCTATATTCAACCAGAAACTGTAGTTCATTGAATGTGTTCATGCTTTTCCTCCATTTTTTTAAGGCTTCCCCTAGAAATCTGTATTTACAGATGAAGCTTCCCTTGCTTGCCCGCTACTCACCTCCTGCTGTGCGCTACCCCCCCCCTCCCCCACCCCCATCTGTGGAAGACAATTTTTCCACAGACACGATGAGAGGTCCTGGTGGCTGGGGGCAGCAAAGCTGTGCAGCCTGGCCCTTAACACCTCACTGACCGGTACCAGTCTGTGCCCCAGGTGTCACAGAATTAGGGCGTATGCTCAAAAATGCTTTTAATTGAGAAGAAAGCCTAAAGCTTCCACTAGGACTTCAGTGTATTAATTTTTATCACTGTGATACGTCAAGATTTGATTTCATTCTTTATTCCTGAGTTATAGGAACCCTGTCTCTTTATTGACATATGGTAACATATAATTTTTAGTAGGCTTTCTTCTACTTTCCTTTCTTTTATAAGCTGATTCAAACACTTCTTTAGGACCACCCATTATTAGAAGTAGTAAGTATTGAGTCTATTATTTCTTAATAAAATTATAGTTTATAAATTAGTTAAATTGTTTTCAAACACATTCATATATAATATATTCAATATATTATTCTATATCAATGTATTTATAATATATTGGTCATATATATGTGTATGTATATATTCATAAATTACTATATTGATTTAAAAAGGAGCCACATAATATAATAATTGCCAAAATTATTCTTTTCAAATACAGGTAGGAGCTATGCTTCCAAACTTTTACATTTTGTATGATTTTAAAATGCAAATTACTAAAGATGATAAAAAATAAAATATTATCTCTGATATTTTTCAACTCCTTGCTTTTGATATATTCAACCAGGAACTGTAGTTCATTGAATGGGTTCATGTTCTTCCTCCATTTTTTAAGGCTTTCCCTAGAAATTTCAATAACTATGAGTTTCACTAAATGTTCAATAAATTGATATATGGGTCTGAGTGTCTAAGATCTTGCACTAATAAAGCATGTTGTATCCCATAATGAAATGTTATAATTATTGGTAGTATAGTTTATAATAGTACACTGTAAAATAACTCTGTGAAAGAACGCTATTTCTACATGTCTTAAATCTGGTAGTATTTCCACAAAATAGCCATATCCCTAATTAGTGACATTGGATGAATTTTCATCTGCCTATTATAGACCTCTTTGACTCATTGTGGGTACTTCAAATGTCCTAGACTACATTTATGCATTAATCATCACACTATTGGTAGGCACATTAACATGATTTAATAAGCCATTGTATAGAGATACCATTTCTGATAAAATACAGATGTAGGAACCTTAAATTAATTTAAAAATAGATACAGATAAATGTTTTGAAGATGGTCGTATTTATGCCCACTGATTATATACTTTCTAAAGTGATTACACATATTCAGAGGGGAGGACTGAGAGAAGGAGAACCTAATCCCTTGCTTATTTGTTCATTTTTTGGACTCCTTGATATTTGACACCATAGGATGAATGGATTTGAAACTCCATGTCTATTCTTTAAGTGATGATTTTATGGTACACAGTAATTTTCAGAGATTGCAGGAGATTTAGAAAAATAAATATATATATTAGGTTTAATTCAACCACAACATTCACTATGTATTTCTTTTGTATAAGGCATAGTGCTTAATGCTGTGGATAACAATGACATGTATAAAAGTGAAGTATGATATTGTGAATGATTTAAAATTGCTAACATAGAGGTTGCTGTCAACATTAAAATGGAATTTGGAGGCAGTGGACTTTAGATAAGACATTGCAGTAAAGAGTAAGGCAAGCATGATCAAGTGAACAGGGTGCTTACTGCCAAGCTTTAGATGCTACAATCTTAAATAAATACTTGAAATTTTCTTGGCCTGTATTCCCATCTATAAATTCCTGACAGTATCAAACTGATAGGGATTTTGTTGGCATTAATAAAATATTTTTACTGATAGTGGTTATTAAAGTGCAAAGTATTACAGATATAAGTAGTTTATTATGATTGAGTGAATTCTTAGTGGTTCTTAAAATATTTACAGCTAGTCAGCTCTTTCCTGTATAACAAAGATCAAATAGCACAATGTCATTTCATTTTTAACAGCTTTATTGAGATATAATTGATATACATAAATGACCCATTATTAAAGTGTACAATTTCATAGGTTTCCAATATGTACATACCTCTGAAATCATAATCAATATGAATCTAATGAGTACATAAAACCTCCTAAATTTCCTTACGTAATACTTCCCTTTTGTCACTCTGTACTTGAGCCTTAAGTTTTCAGAAAACCAGTGATTTTCTTTCCTTCACTAAAAATTAGTTGGCCATTATAGGATTTTGGATAAGCGGGATCTTAAAATGTGCATTAGTTTTGTCTTGCCTCTACCACTCAACATAATTTTGACATTCATCCCTCTTGTTGAGAGCATCAAAAGTTCATTTTTATTAATGTAAAGTACTGATTCATTTGTGTGTGGCAGGGGGGAGGTATGGGGGTGTGTGTATAATTTTGATCCACTCACTTGTTAATGAATATTGGGTCTTTTTCAATTTTAAGCTATTCTAAATAGAGCTACTAAGGACATTTGTGTGCACAACCTCGTATGGACATGTAATTTTCCTAATGTAAATACTTAGAAGTGGATTGAATAGATTAGATTTTTGTGGTGTGTTAATGTTTTAAAGAAACTACCAAACTGATTTCCAAAGTTGTACCATTTTACATGCTCAAATACATTTGATATGAAAAGGCTTTCTTCATTGTTGTTATCTCACAGGTGTGTAGGATTGTCTCATTATGGTTTGAATTTGCATTTACCTAAAGAATAAAGATATTGAACTTCATATATTTACATTCGCTATGTATATCTTATTTGTACATTGAAGTTCCTGTTCAATTATTTTGTCAATTTTTCAATGGTTTATTTGTGTTCTTCCATTGGATTTGAGAGTAGTTTACATATGAAAATATGCTAGTCTTTTATCAATATGTGATTTGCAAATATTTTCTCCTATTCACTGACTTTTTTTTCTTGTGTAAATATATTGGGTACAAGTGAAACTTTGTTACATACATAAATAGCATAGTGGTCAAATTAGGGCTTTTAGGGTATCCATCATTGAAATAATTTACATTGTAGCCATTAAATAATTTCTCATCATTGACCCCCTTCCGACCTTCTCACACTTTGGAGTCTCAATTGTCCCTCATTCCACTTTCTATGGTCATGTGAACACATTTTTTTAGCACCCACTTATGAGTGAGAACATGAGATATTTGTCTTTCTGTGTCTGGTTTGGTTCACTTAAGAAAATGACCTGTAGTTTCATCAGTGTTGTTGCAAAAGCCATGATTTCTTTCTTTCTTATGGCTTACTAGTGCCACATTTTCTTAATCCAGTCATCCATTGATGAACACTTAGGTTGATTCCATTTTGCATCTATTGTGAGTGGTGGTGCAATAAATACACAAGTACAGCTATTTTTCTGTAAGTTTATTCCTAAATATTTTATTCTTCTTTTTTTTAATTTTAATAGATCCAAGGAACAGGTGGTTTTTGTTACATGGATAAATCATATTATGCTGAAGTCAGGGCTTTTAGTGTACCTGTCACCAGAATAATACAGTGTACCCAATAGGTAGATTTTTACACTGCAACCCTCTTTCAACTTCCTCCTTCCTAGTTTTCAGTGTACATTCCACCATTTTATGACCATATATATGCCTCATTTAGCTTCCACTTGTGAGTGAGAACGTGTAGTATTTTTTTTTTTTCATTCTGGAGATACTTCAGTAGGATAATAGTCTCCAGTTCCACCCAAGTTGCTGCAAAAGACATTGTTTCATTACTTTTTATGGATGCATAGTACTCCATGGTATAGTATATGCTGTAATTTCTTTATCTACTCATCAGTTGATGGGCATTTAGGTTGATTTCATATCTTTGCAATTGTAAATTGTGCTGTGATAAACATTCAGGTACAGGTATCTTTTTTAAAAAATGACTTCTTTTTCTTTTGAGTAGAACCCAGTAGTGGGACTGCTGGATCAAATGGTAGATCTACATTTAGCTCTTTAAGGAATCTCCATATTGTTTTCCACAGAGGTTATGTCAGTTTACACTCACACTACCAGTGTATAAACATTGCCTTTTCACTGCATCTACATGAATATCTATTGTTTTTTTCACTTTTTAATAATGACCATTCTGATAGGGGGAAGGTGATATTTCATTGTGGTTTTAATTTGCATTTTCCTGATGATTAGTGATGCCAAGCATATTTTCATATGTTTTTGGACATTTGTCTATCTTCTCTTGAAAAACTTCTGTTCATATCTTTTACCCAATTTTTTGATGAGGTTATTTGTTTTTATCTTGCTGAATTGAGTTCTTTGTAGATCTTGGATAGTAGTCCTTTGCCAGATGTATAGTTGCAAATATTTTCTCCCCTTCTGTAGTTTATCTATTTACTTTGTTGCTTATTTTCTTTGCTGTGCAGAAACATTTTTAGTTTAATCAAGTCCCATTTATTTGTTTTTGTTGTTGCTGTATTTGTTTTGGGGGTCTTAATCATGAATTCTTTGTCTAGGACAATGTCCAGAAGAGTTTTTTCTAGGTTGTATTCTATAATTTTTATGGTTTCAGGTCATACATTTAAGTCTTTAATACATCTTGAGTCAATTTGTGTATATAATGAGAGACAGAAATCCAGTTTCATTCTTCCACATGTGGCTATCCAATTTTCCCAGCACCACTTATTGAATAGGGCATCCTTTCCCTAGTATATGTTTTTGTCTACTTTCTCAAAATAAGTTGGTTATAGCTATATAGTTTTATTTCTTAGTTCTCTATTCTTTTCCATTGGTCTATGTGTCTACTTTTAAACTAGTACCATGAGTTTTTGGTTACTATAGCCTGGTAGTATAATTTGAAGTCAGATAATATGATTTCTCCAGATTTGTTCTTTTCGTGTAGGATTGCCTTGGCTATTCAGGCTTTTTTTTTTTTTTTTTTTTTTTTTTTTTTTTTTTTTTTTAGTTCATAAAGTTTAGGATTGTTTTTCTCTAGATGTGTGAAAAACAGCATTGGTATTTTGATGGGAATTTCATTGAATCTGGAAATCACTTTGGGCAGTATGGACATTTTACCAATGTTGATTCTAACTATCAATGAGCATAAATCAAAAAGGCGTTTACACTCTGCCTATTTTATCTTTCTTTGCCCCATATCCTGAATACTCTCTCTATGTAGTGAATTTGGGTAAAGCCTCACTTCATTTTCTTACCATTTGTCAGAGACTATATTCACTCTTTTTCTGAAGTTCACTGACTTGTAAACTCTGTTTACAGTATATTTGTGTGTATATATGTATTATATAACAATATACATAATATTTTTTCAAAAAATTTAGTTGTTTTGGGAAGAAATATAAATCATATCCCTATTACTCCATCTTGGCCAAAAGAAGAAAAGCATTTTATTTAATTTTCATAGTATTATAATAGTATAAAAGGTATCACAGCTATAAAGTAGCTAAAAGCAATAAATTAACTGATATTATTTATTCCCAACTTTCCACACTCATTATACTCACCTTTTCTTCTTCAACATGTTTTAACCCATATATTTTAACTTTTTTTGGGGGGGGTCTCTTATTTTCTAATTATTTCACCATTTGTTATTATTTTCTTAAAATTCAGAAAACACTCCAATTATTTGATATTTCAAATGTGTTTTTTTACATCAGTCTTTTCTGCATTATCTAACAATGAGGCACTTCTTTCTTTTGATAGAGTCAGGTGAATTAACACAATCTTTAACTTAAGTTGGAAGAACTGCTTCATCCTCATGTCTTGTCTTCACATGAGGTAGAGATATATATGCTATTGGTCTTTATCCTACCGCTTACTTCTGCCACCGACAGAGCTACTAATCTGATTGGCTGACAATAGACATTCACCCCATTTTCTCAATTGAGTATAAATTGACTATTAAAGGAACTTAATGCAGGGGATTTGCTATTTTTTTTGTCCTCCCTCTTAACCATGAGTAATAAAAGTCAGTTACATGAACAAGTGGATTTACTTTGTGTTCTTGTTTCACTTCAGTAGGGCATTACAAAATTATTGGAGGATAGGTAGTAACCAAACACAAATAGGTTCTCACATTAAAATATGTCTTTTAACTTAGACTTTATAAATATTAAAGATGATATTTTTAGTATTTACCTGTTGATACATTCTGGTTCAAAACTCAATGTTAATATGCTTAATATTTATTACATCACTTCAAAAACTTTGATAAGTCAAAAAACTCCCAGATTTAACACATGAACTCTTTTCTCATTATTTCTGTGAAATTTTGATAATTCTTAGATGTCTAAATTTAGTGATATATTTACAAATCATATTAGAAGTTTGTCCCAAAGAATAGTCAGTGTATTCCACTTATTTTAGAAACAATGCTGTTCCATCAAACTGAACTAATATATCCAATGCAAATTTTCTAATTAATACAATAGTCACTATAATATTTTAAACCTCATGACTCTGAGACAGATACATTTTAGCTATGTCCTATTGTTTTGGTAAAATTGCATGTTAATTTTAATTTGTCAGTATGTTAGATTTTTTTTTCTTTGGCTTATTTCTTAGTCTTCTGATATAGATGGTAGTTTTGAGGTTCAATTGGGAAAGGGTTATACAATCATTATTCTATGGTGTTCTGTTCTCTTGACATGTAATACCTGGTTCACTGTACCCTGTAGATACTGACATTTATTTATTCAAAGAATAATTTTATGTAAATTAGGTGGAGGATCTTTACATTTTCCATTTTCAAATTACATTTTAGAGTATCTACATTCCATTTCAATTTCAGTTATGATATTAATATTTTATGCCATTGAAACTTGGGAAAGGGTAAAAGAAAAAAAAGTTTCTTCTACAAAAGTCAGATGGGATTGCCCATATTTATCAAGCTACATATTTTTTGCTTCCATTTCCAGAACCAAGTAATCCTTCCTAGAATAGTTTACATGTGGTCCTTCATGGTGATGAAGGAGACAGGAACAGATGACCTCTCAGTGTCATTTCTCCTTTTTGATTCCTTAGTGAAAAGAACAGTGGACTATCAAGCTATTCTTCCACTCTATCATTATAAAAGGGTCTATGAATTATCATAAAACAGTGGCCTTTCCATTACCCAGCATCATAAAAATAGAGTGCTCAGAATTTATGTACACAGAAGACTGTATCTTAGCTACCTTATGTAATGGTGCCTGATCTGCAATCCGTTCATCCATTACCTGCATTTCAGATGATTGTTCCTCATTTTTAAATGGTATCTCTGCCTTTATGTCGGATTCTTTATATTTTGGGAGAGTTCTTTTACATTTTTTACAAATATTTATCTATAGAAATTCCTCTTACTGAAGTAATTTCCTTTCCCACTTACATACTTTTCAAAATGATGACGTTTCAACATGCTGGCTACCATTCGTTATTCACTTTCAATCTTGAAAAAAATGCTTCTATATTATTGACAATAACTTTTTGTTGAAGAAAAATAAGTGTACTTTAACATTTTTATTACCAGTATGTGCATAAGTAGATACTTTATTACTATTATGAACTATTAATAACTGTATTCTTTGTTTGGCTATCAGGCCTTTTTGGAGCTATTTTAAATTAGTTTCTCATTAACTGCAATTAACTACAAAACAATTGTTATGTAATTGGTTCAGAACAAGATTATAGACTTTATTATTTGCAAAAGTTATCTTTTGGAAAATCTTCACCTCAGTGTCTTCATCTCAGCATCTTCATGATCATTAAAATATTTATTCTGATAATTTGCCCTGGAAAATCAAGATAAGTGTTCAATTGTTCTTCATTTGGAACTAATCCCCTCCCAGAGTGTGTGCCAATTATTGGTTCAGGAAATTAGATATACAGATGTGTGTAAACCTTTTCAAATGTAGAACACAAAAGCTTGAATGTATCTGTTAAATATTTTATTATGCTCACAGGATAATTCTTTATTTTCAATTCCTTATTAAATGAAACCAAAAATTCTAAAACAAAATAATAAAATAATAAGTTAAATGCCTAAAAGTTTACTTGAAGTCCAAATATATAATCAGAGTTTTAGTAAGTATTAGTAAAGAAAAGTTCCTTCTCTACTTTTTTCTTCAAACAAGTTAGACTGATATCCTTGTATATTCAGGGAGATGGGAGTCTGGGATTATAAACTAATACTTGGAGGAGTTATATACAAGCTTTTGAAAAAATGAGGATGGCTCTTTAGTCATATCAAAATGAAAAAGGTGGATGGTTAAGATGTTTCTTGGTTGATCTTAAGGTATGACTGCCTGAAAAAGTTCTGAACTCTTATTTAAATGGATAAATGATAGCCCAGAGGAAAAATACTTATTGAAATTACTTGCATTTTATGATACACAACTGTTTCCTTTTAAAGCAGTACAACCAACCCAAGTTAATCCATGTCTACAAATAATTGATATATTAAATTATATATTTTCTTTATTTCTTATACAAAACCTCAGGGAGAATTAAAGAAAGGAGAGAGAAAGAAAAACTTTAATGTTTGCTTGAGATATTATTATAGGCTATGTTGCCAAAGCTAATAGTTTTATTGCTCCTAAAATGATAACACATTCAAAGACATAGCAATTAATAGTGGTATCCATCAGTATTCATGAAGGTACTCCATAGAGTTGTAAAGCTAGATAAACAAATACATACATCAAAAAAGCAATTCAAAAGTTATCTATAGCACAAGACATGCCTGTCATTAAAAGAGAGTTTGTTGTATGTAGCTTGTCACATACAAAAATTGTCTAGTCCCTTGTATAATAGGATAATTACTGTACTTTCCTTACAAACTGTTTTTATCTGACAATAATCTCTTATATTTATACAACACTAAATTTTGCAAAGTGTTTCCCTTTTATTGTTTTGTTATAATAGCCCCAACATTGGTTAAAAAAAATGTCATTATTGTCATTGTACACACCACAGCACAGATAAGCCAGGTTGGGTATTCCCCCAAGGTTTTACGGCTAATTAATGATAAGGGCTAAATAACAATCAAGACTGCCAGGGTTTGAGGGGAATATGTTTTCTTTATCTTATTTCCTCTAGAATTATTGTGTCAAATGCTTCTCTATCATTAACTCTGCTTCTATGCTTCTCAAATTGAAATTTTTATTCCCAATTTGTGCTCATAAGTAGGCTTGCTTCTGCACTGTCATAGAAATGCACAGCTTTGCAATGTCTTGTTGTAATATTGTGCTTTGCTTTCATTTTGAAATTTTCTTTCTAGTTATACTCATCAAAGTTGTTTCACTTCATCTTTCTCTGAAAAGGATCTGGAAAAACTCAAATAATATCTACTGTTTGATTTACTTCTTTTAAGTTGAAATTATATACGCAAAGTAGCTTATTGAGATTGGTTTAATTAGAGACAACACTGCCATTAGATGGCACTCTGGGCAAGGTTGACTATTATTTCATATATTGGAGCACTACATCATTCAAGGATTTAAAGGAATTGAAAAACAAGATCAGTGAACCTTTGTAAGTCAAAGAATCTTACAATGACAAATGAAATTTTCCCTCTGTAAATAATTTAAGCATTCCCTTTAAATTATGACATATCTTTACACATCAAATAACAATTCAAAAGTTACACAATGAAGAGTTCATTAGAATAGATAATATGTATGTATTTTTTAAATTACTTACACTGCCTTGTGTGGCCAAAATTAATGTTATCAATCACTTTGTTCATACCATTCCTAATAAAATGGAACACTTAGGACTAAAATCAATTGGTTTTTCTAAAACTTGCATGCATTTTAAGGCAATCTCCATGTATTAATATAAACGCAGACTTTTGAAACATTGACAATATTGTTTATAGTTCTAAGTTTTTACTAAAATACTCTAAAAATTACTTGATACATAAATATGTGATCCTTTCAAAATGGATTCAATATATTTTTTTATCAGTTATTTCATTTTTTCAATCCTTCTCATCTAATCACTAACATGCTAACAGCCTAGGAGGGATAGCAAGGAAATATAAATTATGGTAACTGACCTTAAGAAATATAAGCAAATGTATGCTTTCCTGATGTTTTTATTAAATTCTGAATAACAGAATACAGGTATAACATAGTGCACAATTTTATCTTTCTTTAATTCATTCCATTACAGTCTTTAAGAGAGTCCATCATACAAACACAAAATTAAGCATTTACTCTGTTTAAGGCACTCTTCTACATAGCACCTATAATAGTGAATAAAATTAGCAAATCTTCACCTTCATGGAATAAATATTTATTTAAGTACTATCCAACAGTATTTATTATATGAATAAATAATAAAGTTATTTTATTTACTCATCTAAATTATTGAAATCAAGGAAGTTGTTTGAAAATGAAGATTGTCCAGGTTAATAAAATTTAACATTTCATATTAAAAGCTTAATGATATAGTCAATATTTCCTCTAGTTTTTTAATGTGTCATATATTAAACAAGGGTGATGGTGAATACAAAAATGAACATGTGATGTAATGATAAAGCAATCATACCTCTCAAAATACATATTTATATTTACTTTATGATCACCGAAGGAATCCTTCACAAATCATATCTTGTTCCCTTCTCTCTTACAGCCAAATCTATTCAGAATTGTCATTTGACATTGCCTTGCTTTTCTCTAAAATTTTGCCTAATATGTATATCCCTAAACACAACTTTTAGTTTTATGTATTGATGACATTTATATAAATGGAATAAGACTGTACATATCCCATGATGCACTTTGAAAAACCCTACTCAACATTGTTTCTGAGATGTATCTTATATAATATGCCAATAAATAAACCTCTTCAAATATTTTATGGATTCTATTGCTGAGAGACATTAGCAATTTACAAAAAAAAGGTGTTGTTTAATCTTATACAACTCATTTGACACACATAAACAAAGGGTTTTCTAGAGAATATATAAAGGGGTAAAATGTGGGGATTTTGGTTAACCTCAGTAGGTAAAAACAGCTGTTTTTTAGAGTGGTTGATCTGATTTACAGTTCTATCAGCAATGTATGAGGAATGTCTTTAATTCACAGCATAACCAACATTCTCAATGTCAATGTTTGAAACCTGTCAATCTAGTAGATGTGAAATGATAGTGCAGTGTGACTTTAATTCTAATATCAATGAAATTGAGATAATATCTTTCCAAATGTTTATTATCTATTCATGTTTCCCCTTTTGGGAATTGCCGCACTTGTCTATTGAGTTGTTTTCTCTTGGTCTTTGATTCGGAAGAATTCTTATATATTTTCTAGACAGTAATCTTATGCTGCTTTTATATATTAAACGTGTCTTACCCAAGTTAATGGCTTAATTTTCTATTATGCTAAGGTATATTTTGAAGTTTATACTTTCTTTTTTATGATGCATTCAATTGTATATATCTTTTATTTTATCTTCTCTGGTTTGTATAGCGTTAAATAAAAAACGCTCTGCTGTATTATTCCACTTTTATGACATACTTAGAGTAATCAAATTCATAGAGACAGAAAGCAAAAGATCGTTTCCAAGGGCTGGGGGAGGGAGTAATGGGAGTTGTTGATTAATGGGTACAGAGTCTCAGTTTTGCAGAATGAAAATGTTTTTTGAAATTTGGTTTTATAACAATGTTAACGTAGTTGACTCTACTGCAATATTCAGTTAAAAATCATTAAAATGGTAAATTTTATTTTATGTATATTTTACCACATTAAAAAATTCTTTGCTCCCTAAGGTCATAAAATTGTCCTTTTATATTTTCATTTAAAATTGGTATATTTCCTGCTTCAGATTAAAATTCTTGAGTTGTCTAAAACTGATTTTTTGTGTATGTATAATGAATGAGAGATTTCTTGTACATTTTTTGTATGAAAAACCAGTTGTCCTAGCACCCTGTATCCAGACTGTATCACTCTAAATATCAGAAATAAGGCAAGGATGACAACTCTAAGCAATCTTGCTCATCACAGCCAGTGCAATAAGATAAGAAAAGTAAATAAAAGGCAGAATAAATGGAAAATAATAAATAAAATTCTTTCTGTTCACAAATGACATGCAATAACCATAGAAAATCCTAAATTATCTTTAAAAACACCCTCGAATAAACAGGTGAGTTCATCAAGGTTGCAGAATACAAAATTAACCCATAAAAATTAATGGCGTTTGTGTGCACTAAAAATAAACTGTTAGAAACCAAAATTTTAAACAAAATACAATTTGTAATTGCTCCAAACTAAATTACGTAGCTAGGTATAAACTTCATCAAGAATCTATATGCTAAAAATTATAAAATCTAAGGAAATAAATTAAAGAAGAACTAAATAACTAGAGACATGGCAAGTTAATATATAGGAAGTCTCAACAGAGTAGAGATATCAATTATCTCCAAATTGATCCATAGGTTTAAGGCAATTCCTATAAAAATCAAGGTTTTTTTAATAGATACAGACAAGTTTATGATAAAATTTGTATAGAAAGGAACATGGTCTATATTTGGTAAAAATAAAAACCTTTGAAAAGAGGAAAAAATAGGAAAAATTTCCTCTGCTTGATATTAAGGCATATTAGATAGTTATAGTAGTTACAACACCGTGGTACTGGTGGAAGGACAGGAACAATACCAAAAAACAGAATAAAGAACTCAGTATTAGACCCACACAAATATGTATAGCCACATATGTATAGCCACTGAAACAGGATCTGCACCTCTCACATCTCACAAAAATCAACTCGGATGGATAACATACTTAAACCTAAGGCATGAAACCATAAAAATTCTAGAAGAAAATGTTGGAAAAACTATTATAGACATCAGCTTAGGCAAAGAACTTATGAAGAGACTCTAAAGGCAATCACAGCAACAACAAAAATAAATAAATGGGACCTGATGAAATTAAAAAGCTTCTGCATAGCCAAGGAAACTATCATGAGAGCAAACAGACAACCTACGGAATGGTAGAATATATTCGCATGCTACACATCTGACAAAGGCCTAATAACTGGAATCTATAGAGAACTCAGAAAAATCAACAAGAAAAAAATCAAACATCCCATTAAAAAGTGGGCAAAGAACTGAACAGAAACTTTTCAAAAGAAGAGAGACTAATGGCCAAAAAACATATGAAAAAATGCTCAACATCTCTAATCATCAGGGATATGCCTAATTTTTGATAAAGCTTAAAAAGAATTCAATAGAAGAAAGACAGTTTCAAGAAATAATGTTGGTCCCGCAAATTTGCATGCTATGTGATTCGATTTTTATAACATTCTTGATTTACAGAAGAAGTAGGGAAATGAAAAATCTATTGGTGATTTGCAGGGATTATGGATGAGGAGAGGAGGATGAGGAAGGAATGGGGGAAGTGGTTGTGATTACAGAAGGAGAACAAAGATCCTTGTGATGACAGAACTGTTCTACATTTTGACTCTGGTTGTGGCCACATGAATGTGCACATGCGATAAAATTTCACAGAAACACACACACACACAAAGGAGTGCATGCAAAACTGGAGAAATCTGAAGAAGGTGAAAAAATTTTATCAGTGTCAGTTCTCTGGTTGTAATGTGTTATGCTTATATGCAGGATGTTACCATTGACTCAGACTGAGTGAAGTGTATATGGGATCTCACTGTGTTATTTCATATTACTGCATGTGAATCTGCAATGGTCACAATGTAATTTTTTAAAAAATCTCAAAATGTATATATTAGAAACCTTTTTAAACCAATCTGATAATTGATGATTTTTTAGATAAGAGGCAGGCCTGTTATTAATAGAATATGTCTTACTCATGCATCTCTCATTTCATTATTTACATTTATCCTGTCATTATCTAACATTCTCTTTTATTTTTCTTTTCCCTTATTTCTTTTAGATTAATTAGATTTCCCATTCTTCTATTTTTCCTTTCCATTGGGAACTTTCTATTACTTCTATTGTTAATACAAAGTAATATTAATAGAAATATATAAATAAGCTATATATTGATCATAAAATATATAGAGCTAACAGATATTGTCACTTTATTCTGAACATAAAAATAAATTTAAAATTCTTTAACTCAATCAAAACTTTAAAGTTTGGGTGTGGTGAGCACCATCTGGGGTATGGACACACTTGAAGCTCTGACTCAGGTGAGGCAAGGGCAGTATATATAACCTAAACATTTGTACCTCCATAATATGCTGAAATAAAAAAAACTTCAAAGTTTATGCCACTTTGTCCAGGATTTTAGAGCTGTCTTAAATTTTAATGCTACATATAAGATGAAATTTGATTGTTTTATATTAGCCATTGTTCATACAGGTTTACTGTGCAGATTTACTATGTTATAACTTTTGGTTATAATTACTTTTTGCATCTCAAAATTTCCTTCCAATATAATCTTTCAATTTTCACATAATTTTTTGAAGTACCTACGCTGATGGTATGTTGATACTATTTTTTTTTTCTTGAAAATACCTTGTTTTAACAGCACCATAACTGGCAAATACGAAATCAGTCTAAATTCTGCTCCTTGGTGATGGTTCTGTCACATGATTTTTGTATGTTTGTTTTTGTTTTTTCTCTATGGATGTTTTAATGCTTTTAAAAATTTGTATTCTTCAATTTTACATATCCTTGTAGGATATCTTTTATACAATATTTATAGGAATACCTTTCTATTTGTCTTTTTTTTCTATTCATTATACTTCCTGAGTCTAACATTTGTATTTTTTTATCAATGTTAGATAATCACAGCAATTTTTAGAAAAATACTTCCTTTCACACATTATTTCTATTCTCTCTTGCACTGAAAATAGCACTTTTAATTCTCTTAATCTATTTTTCAAGCCGATTTTATATTTTCAACTTCTCATATCTCTGTTCTGACATCCTGTATGACTATTTTAAATCTCTCTTCCAGTTCACTAATTCTCTCCTCAGTTAATTTATTATGACATTGATTTTTAATTTCATATGTTGTGTGTATGTGTTTTCCTAGGATTTTAATTTGGTTCTTTTTCAAACAGTATGTACTTTTTCTTTCTTTTTTCATCTTCATATGTTCAATATTTACTTTAAAGAAAAAAATAGACATTCTTCATCCTGTTTTTTATTCAGGATTTGCTAGTTTCAATTCTGCTAATACTAATCAAATATTGCCACTATCTATTTATGCATATTCTTGCTCATGGTGACTTATTTTGTCATGTGTTTAAATGTTTTCATTAGTAATTTTTTTGTGAAAATTTTGTTCTGTAGAAATTCTTTGAAGCCTGGATTTAACATAGGCATCTTCATTCCTTAAGGGAAGAATTGTGTTTATATTTGCTATACATGTAGGGCTTACCAGGAATGATTACAGCTAAGTTTTTAGCACATTTTCAGGCCACATTGTAATGTGAATTCTGGCTCCAAACTTACTGAAGTGGCTGCCTATGGTTAGGGATTTTGTGGGAGAGACTCTCTTCCATTTTTTCCTATTTCTTTTGATATAAGGCCAAAAGAAGAATATATACCTACTGTCTGCCTCCCCAGGGCAGACTTTTCTCTTTTTATAGTTCACATAGTAAAAGTGTTATGAGTTTATAAATGATGTCTCTAAACCGATGTCCCACCTTTTACAGATCATCTCTTTCTCTTTAAATTTTCTTTAAAGAAATAATATAAACTCCAGAGATCAACACATACCTTTCATGGCAATCACTGGGTTCAAAACTCACTTGCTCCTTTGGAGAGGTTTTAATAACCTAAGGAATTATTGTTTTACCTCATTCAAGCCTATAATAAAAATTTAAAAATAATTTATCTTGTATTTTCAGATGCACTATGCTATATGGCTGCACTGATCATGAAAGCTAGGAAAGCAAACCACATAATTTTTCTCTAAGAAACTGTCACAGACCCAATAACACCAAAATTCTCTAGTATTTATTTATTATTTTACCATTACCAAAATTTGAAGAAATATCCTTATTGATTCTTTACATTGCAGATAATAATAGTAATAATACCTACTATTGGTTGAGTACACATCATTTGACTGGTGTTGCATTGAGTTTTACATGTGAACCTATATTTAATTACCACATGAACCCAAATAAATATATGCTACTCCAAAAACTGAATTGATTCTTCTGAAGTTGTAAACATACTTACTCTCCTTTGTTTATTGCTCTCACTCTGAGAATTTTAATTTAATACTAAACAAGAGCAGATGTGGTAAAGTGCATAGAACTTAGATATTCAGAACAAGCTGTGAATTGAAGTATGGAAGAAACAAAACAGGAATTAGACTAAACTTATACAGTTAAACTTTATTAGGTGTCTTGATATCTATGACACCTCACTTCCTGCTGCTTGATATTTTAACAGAGAGTAATAATGTGAAAGCACTTTTTATATTTTAACTTCTGAGGGAAATGACTAAGAATGTTTTTCAGTGTGTTAAAAATAAAATAAAGAAAACAGAGCACAAAGAAGTTTCATTTCTCCATGGGACAATTATTGTATTTCTTTACACAGCTTATCTAAAACAGATACTGTTTTCATATATATATGCATCTTTTAATAACATCAAAATAAATTTTGCTAGGTAAAATAATTCACAAGCCTTAGAATCTTCTACAAATTTAAGAGGTGATCCATATACTTATTTCTCAGGTAATTTCATCTTTGTTGATTTTATTTTGATCAATATTATACAAACATAAAATTATAAAACTTACAGCCTAGAATAATTGTAAAATGGCATCTATATATCCACTAGCTAAGAAATATGATGTGATGTTTATATTAAAGACAATCATAGGAATCTTGCCCTATTCACATTTCACTCCATCATTCATATATGAATTTTGTATTATTATTCTCAAGTATTGTTTGATTTTATCTATTTTCTAAAAAGGCTTTACTGAATTCATTTATATGTCTTATTTTATTCCTTGCTTCTGTTCCTATGCATTATATTTTTGAAATCCACTCATGTTAATATGCTCATGCTGATGGATCTCTTCATTCATTATTACCGATGTACTTTCTATTGTATTCTATTATATGAGGATGACATAATTTATTTATCCATTCCATTGTTGATGGGCATTTGGGATGTTTCCAGACTTTTGCTGTTATGAAAATACTGGTCTGAATGTTCTCATATCTGATCCTTGGTATACATGTTCAAAAATTTACTCCTTGGCATATACCTTGGACTATAGTTGCTTGGTATAGAAAATGAATATTCAGGATCCCAGCCCGTGGCACCATAGCAACTGAGTGGAGCTCATTCAGGGCAGGAGTACAGAGGCAATGCAAGAGGGGTGGGGCTCATTCTCCACAGCCAGTCTGTGAAGTGGGACCCCTCCTGCACAAGCAGCCTTTCCAGCTGGAAGAGCTGGCTTTGCCCCTCCTCATAGCGGCTGCCTCTACTGGCTGGGAAGACAATGTCTGACAAAGCAGACAACAATGCACCCTGGGAAAAGAAGCCCTATTCAAAAAATGGTGCTGGGAAAATTGGGTATCCACATGCAGAAACAGGACCCCTACATTTTACCACTCACAAAAATTAATTTAAGTTTAATGAAAGATTTATATCTAAGAAATGAAACCATAAGAATTCTAGAGGACTATGCAGGTAAAATTTTAGATATCAGGCTAGGAAAGAACTTATGAAAAAAAAAAAACAATGGCAATCATGGCAAAAACAAAAATTAATAAATGGGATTTGAGTAAACTAAAAAGCTTCTGCACAGCTAAGGAAACAATCAACAGATTAAATAGGCATCCTATAGAATGGGAAAAAATATTTGCAAGCTACACATCCCATAAAGAGTTAATAACCAGAATTTACAAAGAACTCAAGGAAATTAGCATGAATAAAACAGCCCTATTAAAAAGTAGGAAAAAGACATGAATAGAAGCTTCTACAAAGAAGAAAAACAAGTGGCCAATGGACATATGAAAACATGCTGAACATCACTAATCATCAGGGAAATGCAAATTAAAACCGCAAGGAGATATCACCTTATGCCAGTTAGAATGGCATTTATAAAAAAAATCCCAAAACAATACATGCTGGTGTGGATGCAGAGAGAAAGGAAAACTTATACACTGTCAGTAGGACTGCAAATTAGTACAACCTCTGTGGAAAATAATATAGAGATTTCCCAAAGAACTATGAACAGTAGTAGACCTACCATTTGATCCAGCAATCCCACTACTGGGTATTCACCCAAAGGGAAAAAAGACTTTCTATCAAAAAGACACCCGCACTCGAATGTTTTATACAGCACAATTCACAACCGCAAAGATGTGGAATAAATCTAATTGCCTATCAATTCATGAATGTATTAATAAAATGTGGTATATGTGTACCATGGAGTACTACTCAGCCATAAAAATGATGAATTAATATCATTTGCAACAGTCTGGATGGAACTGGAAACCACTCTCCTGAGAGACATATCTAAATAATGGAGAAACAAACACTACATGTACTCACTATTAAATTGAAACTAACCAATGACCACACATGTGCACAGAGGGAAATAAAACTCAGTGGAAATCAACCAGAGGGGAGAGGGGAGGTGGAGGAGCAAAGTCCTACCTAATGGGTATTATGAACACTGTTTGGGTGATGGGCACACCCTTAGCTGGGACTAAAGCATTAAAAAAGTGATCCATGTAACCTAAAGCATTTGTACTCCCTTAATATTTTGAAATAAAAAAATTTTACTATGTAAAATATTAAATTGCTTTAACATGATTTTTTCCATATATACTGTTAACAGAGATACTGAGTTCCCATTTTATTACATTCTCACCAATATTTCATATAACTAGGCTTTGTGATAATTCAGTGCAGTCTTTTGAAGGGATGTCAAGTTATGCATTTAATTAGCATTTCCTTGATCACTAATGAGATTGGCTATATCTCATGTTTATCGATTTTTGTACTTTGCTTTATATCAAATTTTTGTACATATTTTGCTAATTTTGTACAGAATTGTCTTACTCTTTTATATTAGTTTATAGGAAATATTTTATGTGTTACAAATACTAATCCAGTCAATCTTCATTTGGAATTTGCATAAGTATCTGCAGATCCCATATTTGTGAATTTACCTCTTTGCCAAAATTAATTTGTAACCCTGAAATCATTATTTCTGGTACTTTTGTTCTCATCAGCAGATATGCAGGGAGCAGCAAAATATTTAAGTTGTCCTTTCACATGTACAACCCATGATAAGCTAGAATAAGGTGGCATTCCGCTTTCATGTTTGAGCCCTCATTCTGCAAATAAGCGTCCTTTTGATGATCTATATGCCACATTTCTCATATGTTTGTGTGGGTTTCTTGATGATTTCACTGTTTAAAATGCTCCCCCTAAGCCTAGTGCTGAAGTATTGTCTGGTGTCCCTAAGTGCAAGAAGGCTGTCATGTGCCTTATAGAGAAAATACATGTGTCAGATAACTTCAATCAGGCATGAGTTACAGTGCTTTTGACCATGAATTAATATTAATGAATCAACAAAATACATTAAGTAATATGCTATTTAACAAAAATACACATAAAACAAATTTATGTGTTGATCAGTGATGAAAATATTGTGGCAGAGGGTTGCTGCAACCTAGCCCTATGTCTCCTTAGGAGTGACATTTTATTAATAATATTCTGTAAATTCAGTGCCCAGAGTGACTTTATATTACACATACTATTACAAATAATGAGTATCAACTGTGCTTTGTTACTTGCATATATTGCAAATATCTTTGTCTGTGGCTTTCTTTTCATTTACATTTTAGGATTATTTGAAAAATAGAAGTTATTAATTTTAATTTTATTGAATCTATTTTTCTCTGTATAGTTTGAGGTTTATTTTCATATGGTTTAAGTAATCTTTGGCCTCACCTGGATCGTTAAAAAAAAAAAATCTCTGTATTTCTTCTTTTTAGCATTAGTCCATTTATTAGTCTTGTCTTTAATTGGAATCTTTACTCTGTGTGAAGTTTTCTGTTTATGGTATAACATAAGGTTCTCTTTGAATTACCAATATATGCTGCAAAATGTATTGATTACCACCATGTGTATGAATCTTATTTTCAAGATCTATTCTGTCATAAATGAGGTACTACATGTACAACAAATTTTTCCTATGCTTCTGTTCTTTGGTCTGTCTCTCTGTCCCTATATTATGTTTTGATTATTGACAGGAAATTTTTAATTTCTTTGAAAGCATCTTGATTCTTTTCAACCATTGTTCTCCCATATACATTTTAAAATGAGTCTGAGATGTCTGTCACAAACACACAGGCATGTACACAAACACACATACACACATGCAAACACAAAGATAAAAGGTATCTGTTGGAATATTATTTGAAATTACATTTATTCTACAGATAGATTTAGAGAATTAGCTCTTAAATGACAGACTTCTAATCCACTCTATAACATACTTCTTCATTTTTGTAAGCCCTATTACATTTTCAATACAATTTTGTATTTTCCTCTATAAGGCATAATTTTTACATTTCTTTATTCTACAGAATTTTACATTTTATCTGCCATTTTAACTTTATTTTGGTTTTTGGTTATCTTATTAGCTGATTACTAGTGACATTTACAAATTCTGACATATCAGAAAATGTTCCTTTTTTTTTTTGCCTTTGGAGCTTCATAATTTTCATTATGTTTTCATTGTGCATTTGTGGATTACTTTTATAGTTTTCTACTTAGGCAATCACAACATCTGCAAAAATAAGTTTTTTTTCTTCTTCTTTCATATTTATGATTTGTTTCTTTTCCTTAAGAAGAGTGGATGTTAGCTGTATCCTTGCCTATTTTCTCATCTTGCAACAATAACTTTCAAAATATACCTCTAAAAATGTTTTTTTCTAGTTTTATGTTGTGTAGATGTTCTTTATTAGTTCAAAATTGCCCTTTATTTCTTCTGAGATTTTAAAAAATTATAAATGTCTGTTGAATTTTGTAGCACTTTTTATGTACATATTGAAATCATACAATTTTTCTGTAATATGTTAATATCAAACCGACATAATTTAATTTACTAATATTAAACCAGTCTTGCCTTATTGAGAGAAAACTAACTTGTCCATAATGTATGATCACATTTACATACTGCTGAATTCAGTTTATTAGTATATTATTTAAATGTTTGCATCCAGTTAACAAATGAGATGGTAATGTTTTTATCTGAATTCAGTACCAAATTTATCCTAAATTTTATTCTCTAGAAATGTTTGTTTAACACTGAAATCTCCTATTTCTTGAAACTTTACTATAAATTCAAAGACCATTAATCTGGGATTGAAAAGGTTCCTTTGGTGAAATATTTAACCTTTTATTTCATTTTTTTCTTTTCCTATTATTTATTTTACATCTTTAAATATCTTATTATGTACTTTCATAACATGTAGCCACTTTAATGAGACTTCAATTAATATTGCTATATTTTTGAGATCTAATAATAGCTAAAATGTATTTTATAGAAACATTTCTCTTTTCTATTTCTTTATAACTGAATTTTAACATAAACTAGATTAGATGCTAATATCCAGGAAAAATGCCTAATTTTTTTTAAAGGCATATGAGCATAATCCCTCTGGCTTAAAGAGTAAATGATGATGAAGAAATAAAAAAATTTCAGTGATTAGAAAATATAAATGCTGACCCATTGTCTCTAAAAATATATAAAAGTGAAATGTTTTTAATATTAATATAGCTGATTTGCTATTGTTAGTGTTATGTATTGTTTTTGTGTGGGTATTTTTGTCTTTTGTGTTTTGGTTGGGAGGAGATAGAGGTGATTCTCCTATCCCCTTTTTTATTGTTATTATAGATTAATAATAAAAACAATAAAAATTCCTTACCTCTCCCATAGTTCTCAAGGTTTGATTTATATCTGAGATAGATTTTGCTTTTAGTACTTCAGATGCATAATATTGCATAAAATAGTGGAGTATGTTAGGAGAAAATTATAAATTGTGGAAGACCCTCATTCTTTTGCCCTCCCCCCATCCGGGGACATTAATGAGTAAATGTGAATTAAATACGCCAATCTTTACATATGTTTCAACCCATCCAGTTTCACCTCACATAGTAAAACTCCACAGGATCAGGGAGCCACAAAGCTTCCATAACCTACCACAGATGTTTTGGACATAGAATTGCATTTAATTTGATATATTACATGCCATATTTATATTTTTCATCATAAAATCATTGATGCTGTATAGTGTACTCTAATGCCAGAGTAATATCATGAAATCCAAATATATTTGCCTATGTGATTTACTTTGCCTGAAAGGCATTCAGTAATTTTATTCATTCATTCATTTCATTCATTCACACAATCAAATATTTATCCACTTGAAAACTTCTCCTTCCTATTCCTGCCCCTTGGCTGACTATCACTACCTTTTCAAAAGGGTTCCAGTGTCATCACTTCCTAAAAGGAGTACAACCACTACCACCACCATATGCAGGCATTATATATTAGTCTGCTAGGGTTGCCATAACAAAACACCACAAACTGGGTGACTTAAACAACAGAAATTTTGTTTTCCTCTGTTTTGAAGGCAGGAAGTCCAAGATCAAAATGTCTGCAGGTTTGGTTTCTTTTGAAGCCTCTCTCCTTGGCTTACAGATGGTTGCCTTCTTGTTATGTCTTCAGATGCCCTTTTCTCTGCATGTACATATCTTTGGTGTCTCGTTCTGTATGCTCTCATCTCTTCTGCTTATAAAGACTTTAGTCAGATTGGATACCTCTTTAAAGGCCCTATCTCCAAATACAGTCACATTCTAAAGTACTGGTGCTTAGGACTTAGGAATATTGGGGATGCAAAATTTGATCCATAATAGACATTCTTTTGCTGAGAAACAGAAAATTCCAGACAACTGAAGATTAACAAAGAACTCTTCAGTTGTCTGGAATTTTCTGTTTCTCAGCAAATTTATTTTCATTCATGTATCCTACAGTAACTAAAACATTTTAATTAGTATAAACGTCTATAATCAGTGTCATGCCAAGCCATATTAGAATCTGGGTCAAAAGGTAAAATCAGTAATACTGGTTACAACTTTATCTAAAGTTTTGATATTTTGTTCATCCTGGACTTTTTGTGCATTACTTTGATTTTTTAAAATATTGTGTTAAAATGTTATTTATCTGAATTATTGAGTTTTTTGGCGTCCCTTTATATTTTTCATCTGAGGTAAGTGCCTCACTCCTTTTATGCTACTCCTGATCTTGTCTAAAATGATGAAATTCACAAGGCAACATTTTCAGGATCTATGTGATAGTATCCCTAAAAAGTTACCTTGTCACTATCTTCAGACAACTCTGTATCAAGAATAACATGTCTCTTGACAAGCACTACTTTGGAAGTTAGAAAACTGGCTTCTAGTTTTGTCTTTTCCAATTATTTTTAGTTTCTAGGATTTAGCTTTGCTGTAGGTGATGGCTAGACACAAAGGCATACAAAAATGCAATATCTAACAGTATATCAACATTCTCCTGATAAACTTTTTATAAATCACAATTGTGGGACTTTTATTTAGTAGTAGAGTGTGATATAAGAATTGTTAATATACCTGTCTACCCCTAACTAATATTAACATAGTGATACTGCAATCATGTGGCTTGTGGGTTACATTGATTGCAAATATCATAGTTCTGGTTATGTAAATATAATCTGAGAATTGACTGGAGTACCTGTGAGATCAAGTGATCAAACAAGGCTTTGGCTTACATTCAGAACTATAGTTCTGAGTGAGTTTTTAAGACAAGGACACAGGAACAGATTGGTTTAGACGTCCTTCAACCAGACAGGATGACATTCACTAGATCTATAAAACTCTAATATTTTTACTTTGTGCTAATAATAATAATCTCTGCTACCTCTTGATCTCCTGTTAGTATCATATACTGAGTTACACACACTACCTTTATTATTTTATGTAACTCTCACTAAATCCTACAATGTAGCATTATTACCTCTGCTTTTATGATGAAGAATATGAGGTTTATCAAAGTTACATTATTCTTCCAGATACAGCTAGTAATTAATTATGTCTTCATTTTTAGCACTAAGCTCAGAACCTGCCACAGTTGGTACTAATAATTTTTTGTTGAAAGAATAACATCAGACTAGAGCAGTGTAGAATTGATTCAGAATCAGAACCCAGTAAATGCTTTCTGACAAAAGTTAAGGATGGCCTTACAGAAACAGCTGAAGCCAAGCCCTCAGACAAGGGGCAAGAACTCTTACTTGGAAGACAGAAAAAATGCCACGGATGAGATCATCTGAAAGGAGGAAAAAAATGAAAAAGACCTGAACAAGAGTCATGACACTGGACTAAGCTGTGGGAATAAATAGGCATGCTGAGTTTCAAAAGACTCAGCCAGTCTGCTTGTTTAAAGTCTGAGTTTTAAAGAGGTATTAGAGGGTTTGAAGAAAAAGACCTTGCTGGAGGTGGAGAACTGAGTATTAAGAACACATATATTATAGGAATAAATGGAAGTTTCTTTGAATAATCACACATTAACTGTTGTTGGCTTCCTTAGGATTTCATATTTATATGAGATTTTTGCAGCACTATTTTATTTTTTTAGTTTCTATAATGAATTGTACAGACTTACATTTTCAATTGAGAAGGTTATGCTAACAGTTCCAGAGAATAAAGTTGCTGTGCATCTTCAAATTGTTTCCTCAGTCTTGCCCTTGCCCACTGGATTTATATATCCCCATCTTTTTCAATGATAAAAGGCCATGATTTATTATGTATGTATAGCAACTTAGAAGATATGAACACATTTACTATCATATAAAAAGTACTTTTCTGGTTAGTTTTTTAATATTTGGGAGTTCAGAGCGTGCCTATCAATAATGAATTAAAAAAATCCTTTCTCTATTCTTCTCTGTTTTCATTCTTTCCCTTCTCATTTTAATTTTATTTCTTATTTCTTACTGTTATATTTTGGTATCCCAGGGTGTCTAAAGATTTAGTGCTTATGTGATTACCTCATGAACTTGTTCAAAATGCCAATTTCTCAGCACCGGCTCCCAGAAATTCTTACTTTTTAGATCTGTTGTGGGCTCTCTCTTTTCATTTGCTATATTCCGTGTCAGTCCAATTAATTCTGAAGCAGGCTTTTAGAGGGTGACTGCAGAACGGTTCTCTGGGTGGCCTTGGACCAATCCAGTTCTCACCCCTTTCTTGCTTGCAGCTCTTAGGAGCTATTGCATAATAGAATGTGCTGGGAATGCAATATCCTAAGGTAGGGAGGGACTGGCCAGAACAGTCTGGCTCTGCTCCAGTCCCCTCCAGAAACAGGACATTCTTCAACACCTTTACCCAGCAAGTCATGTAACGGTGGGGAATAAAACCCAGGTTGGGCTTCTTTCCAGGGCTCTTCATCTGAGTTGCAAGTGGTGCATGCACAGATGAGACTCCATCTACCCCAGCAGCTTTCCCGAGGCTTGGAAAGCAGCCTACAATGAATCCTAGGCTTCTGTTTTCCCTGGCTTCCTATCTGTAAATAATAAACTCACTTTGTATAATTTGTTGTGTTCATGGGTGTTCTGTCCCACTGTACTCAGACAAGTTGGTAACCGGGGCACAATGAACTTTTTTCACAATGATGTTTTTAAAAATAAAACCTGCTAAATCCCATTACAATTTCTGCTCTGCACAGATCCTTCTTTATGCTCTCAAGGAATGTAGCTTTCTACATTATGTGAGAGATAATCCCTTTTTGCCTAATTGACTTAAGTCTACACAGACAGTTAAGTAGTATAATGCTAAAACCAAGTCCTTGAGGTATGTTTATCTGTACAACACGAAATTCCCTAAGGCTGTAACTGATTATCCCCGTCATGTTAACTCCAACAAATAAGACTATGTCTACTCTTTAGCAGGCTTTTACTATATAGAGTACATCCTGAATTATTGAACAATTGCAAATTGTGAAAATTACTAATGTCCCCTGATTGTATGTACTATGTTCATGAAATTCATCTCTGTCTGGTTTATAGGATGCTAGGGTCTGATTGTATATGTCCTCCCAAAATTTGTAAGTTAAAACCTCATTGCCAAGGTGATGTGTGAGGAGATAGGCCATTTGGGAGGTGATTAGTTCATGGAGGTGAAACCCTCATGAATGAGATTAGTGTTCTTACAAAAGAGGCCCCAGAGGACTGTCTCCCCCTTTCACAATGGCAGGGTAGGAAGAAAGCTCTGTGAGGAAGCAGGCCCTCATCAGATGCCAGATTGGCCGGTGTCTTTATCTTGGATAGCTCAGATTACAAAAGTATGAGAAATGTATGTCTTGTTTATAAGCTACCTAGTTTATAGCATTTTGTTTTAGCTCCTCAAATGAACTAGGACACAGGAGTCAAATAAGAATAAAATAGAACAATGAATTTACCCCCTCACCTCAATTGTACAGTATCAATCACTTTCTCTTTTAAGTAGTTATCTGCTTTTCTTTCAAAATACCAGGATTAACACCTGCCTCTGAAAAACTACAAAGAATAGACAGAACTGAGTAGAAACACTTGTCAATAGCTTGTATTGACTTTGAGTTCCCAAAGGCTTTAGTTAGGTAAAGGTTAGAAGAAGGCATTTTTCTATGAAGTGAGATATAATTTATAAGGCAAATCTACATATATTTCATCCTTTTATCTTCAACCATTTGGTGCAATATTCTGTTTGGACAGAAATATCAGCATGAAAATTATTTGGAATATAAAACTATTCAGGTGAAGTTTGGCCTAAAGTTTGCCTTAGATAATAAAACTACAAATTGCAGAGATCATTGGATAAACAAGAAAGACTGAAATATTAAAGTCATCCAATATGGTTGCATACTTTTCCTGTCCCCTCCATCTCACACTTTTTTATGACTAATTAATTTCCATCTTCAGATATTGGTTAAGCACGATTTCTTAAAGAGGGGAGTTTCCTGTTCCAGGGCCCATGCTATTTCATCCTTCTATACATTTTCACAATTCCCTGTACCTTCCCCATCTAAACACGTTTCCCTATCTTACCACTCTTTCCACATTAGGAACTTGTTTATACTCATTTCTCTCAATAGTACAGCATGGAAAGAAGAGTCGCTTTATGGTAAAATAAGCTGACAAACACTGCCGCAACCAAGCGTTGGTTGTGTATTCCCTTCATATGATGTGATAAAAATGTCACTTTTACTGTACAGTCTTGTTTCCAGAAACCCATAACTCTGGGATAATGAAAAAAAAAAAAAAGAGTGTAAGACAAATCCCAATAGAGAGGATCCTACAAAATACCTGACCATTACTTCTCAAAACTGTCAAGGTCATCAAAAACAAATCAAGTATGAGAAACTCTCATAGCCAATAGGAGCCCAAGGAGAGACATGACAAGTAAATATAACATGGTGTCCTGGATGAGATCCTTGGACAGAAACAAGACATTAAGTAAAAGTTAAGAAAATATGAATCAAATTTGGGCCTTATTTAATAATAATGTATCAAACTTGATTAATTGTGACAAAGTCATCATACTAATGTAAGATATTAGTAGTAGGAGAAACTAAGTGTGAAGTATATGGAAACTTTTTGTACTATGTTTGCATTTTTTCCTGTAAATATAAAACTATTAGATAAACAATGAATAAAAAAATATTCATTTTAAAAATCCTGTTTAGGTTGTATCTTCTCTGTTAGACTCTTTGATCTCTGAAAGTCAGGCTGTGTCTGTAGTCAGCTCCATAGTCTCAGTGCACAGCGCACAGGAAGAGCTTGACTCATAATTGTTGAATGAGTTATCAAATGAATAAGTAAAATAACCATTTAATAACTAACTGTGAAAGAACATTAATTCCCTGAAGAAACTCCTATTTTATATGTAAATAGCATTTCCTCAAACCACCAGTCAGGATGAAAATTAATGCCATCTGCTTCTTGTTCTTCCATGATCTTCTGCTTTTGGGTCCTGTAGTCATTTTCCCTGATTGACCGTCCTAAATATCTGTTTGCTCTCCAAAAATCCCTATGCCCCTGAATAATCAACTTCCTTTGCTTCCTTTGCCACATACAGTAGACAAATCCACGAAAACTAGGAAGAGCTTAGGGACTACCCCCAACCCCTCGAACAGACGTTCAAAGATGGGCTGCTTTCTGATGCTCTTGATTCTGTTAAATTACTCCCTTACGACAACTTCATCATGGTCTCATCATTTATAGTATAGTCTCTGAAATACTAATATTTAGGAAATCAGTTAAATGGATAAGAATTTTCTTTCCAAAAGAAAATATTCCTGGAAGGTTTGAAAGATTAGAAATTGTCCCTGTTTTACCTTAAATTAATTTCAGGAAGATAGTTCTCAAATTTCAGATCTGCCTAGTGGAAATGGGATTTTTGGCCTGAGATGGAAATGAGAAACATAATCTTACAAACTGGAGAATTTGGCAAATATGGTAGATTTGGCATTGTGCCAGAGAGGGCACTGCCAGGGTATTGCTCCTTTGGCAATTTGTCAAAAGATACCACAAAAAGTGGAAAGGGTTTAAGTAAAAAGGAGAAAAGGAATCAAAGACTAAAGTCAGAGTGAAATAACAATGATAATAATAATCATCATAATAATAATAATAAGAAGAAGAAGAAACAGTTTTTTAGTGTTCATCCTGCTCAATGAGTTGGGGAAGAAATAAAGTCCTGCTCTTTTATATCACATCTGCCAAGGATCCAGAACTGAGACCAATATTATTATTACTATAATTTAGCGATATCATTGAAGACTTTTGTTTTTGAGAGTTAATTTGGAAAATAAGATATATTTTAATGTTACTTCTCTGGGAAAATATTCCAAATCCTACAAAATTAATTTAGGAAAGAAAGTACACTTAAAGTTCAAGATTGGATAAACTTTAAAAAGTAAACTATAAACCTACCTTTAAAGATGTCCCTTAATAGGCCAAAAAACTTTTAAATAATTATTAGAGCAACATACTCATTGATGCTTTAAATGCTACATCAAAGTTAAATGCCCTAATGATTAAAATATTTGTTCATGAATCTGCAGGTCTACAATTATACTTTAAGTTTTATGTGTTGTCTTGCTTGTTTTTTGATCAAGCAAATTAACCTGATTATTGTCACCACCTCCATTTATATACGCATGTTATATATATTTATCATATATGTGAATGAAATCATGTGTGCTTTCATCTCTATTTAATTATAGCTTGATTATCAGCTAGAGGTTAAAAATTCACTAGAATTATATACATATATTTTATTCTAAGTCTGCTATTATTTAAAAGGAAATATTATATCACTACTAATAGCTTGCATCTATTAGATATCATTCGCTATACTAAGTGCTGTATGTGTGTCCTCCCATTTAAATCTCACAAAACCATAATGTGCCAATAATAATAACATTGTTGTTTCTTCAGCTGATGGATGTCTGGCTTATACAAGTTAAGTGTCAGAGCTCAGATTTATACTTAATTCAGTTTGATTCCAAAGCTTGAACTTTTATCAAGCTTTACCATTAATGATTACTACTTTTATAAAGTATCACACATAATATGAATAAAATTGACCAGACACCCAGTGGTTTTCCAGTAAAATGAATACCATAATATTTAATATATATTCATTTTGATTGCGTATTGAAACTTGGTAATGAAGATGTGCATTTAAATCATAATTTTATTCTTTAAAGAAGTGACACAAAAAGCCAGTCAATCATTTGTTCCTCCATCATTTACCAACTTAAAAAACTGAATTATTTATCATCAATTAGTTGACTGAAGTAGGTTTTTCCTTAATTATGTGAGGTAATTATAATTTATGTGGGGAAAAAATAAAGTCTGCCTTTCTACAGAACATCAAATTATGTAAGTGTGTTTCTTGTTAGCTGGGAAGGTTTCGTTCCCATTGCTTCCCACTCTGCTACAAATCCACAGAAAACATGTCTGTCATGAGCCAAATGCTCACCACAGGGGACTCCTGCCTGCTGGCACCACAGTAATCTCATATCAGAGGAGGCCGGTTTACCTTCGGGTTCATAAAATGCAGATAGGATAAAATGATACTTCCAGCACTTACTGGAATATTTTAATTTAAGATTAAATAAGTGTAATATGGCAATCCTCAACATGAGAACAAATTATCTTTAGAAGGGGCTATTTAATATTATAGAAATATTTTGCTTATATATGCAGAAATATTTCAATGCAAATAATCTAATTTGTACTTTTTTGGTAAAGCATGTACATTAAAATGAGTTGTTTTCTAGCTCTTTCTAAAGTAAAATTATACATTACTGAATGATTTCATTGCAAATCAATAGATCACAATTAGAAATTTTGTGTATTTTCCCACTTTATCAACAGCATGCATGAATATTTACAAATAGAAATATTGTGTTTTTGCAAATTTTTCTTAAACAAATGTTAAATAATCCATGCAGATATTTAAAAATGTAACATTAAATATTACTAATTTTTAATATTTTTAAAAATTATAGTATTAATTTATAAAATGCCTGAAATGGATTAATGCCATGCATCTAGGTGACTTGTGCTGTAGTAGAATTATTAAACATGGTCTACTATTAGTGTCCTTAAAGTTTTTTTTTTTTTAAAGTCACTGTATAATATAGTTAGGAGCCACAAATGACTATAATTGAGTGAAATATAGAATGATAGATCTCAGAGCTTAAAACCAAAAACCCTTAGCAAATTCATTTGATTAAGTGCTTGTATAACTTGTTAAATCTTATATAAGACAAGATTTTTTTTGCACACATTTTATTGCAACCCTTAGGACTTAGGAGACTGAGATAAGGTTATAGAACTGTGCTTAATGTAAATTAATGATAGGGGAAATGCTTTGTGACATAGACTATCTTAGTTTCCTGATAGAAAATAGGCCTGTTAGAGTTATTTGTGTTAGTTATTTCTGCTTAATTTTGACATTAGGACCATCCCACTGGAACGAGGATGTGATCGAGGCAGAACCAATGTTAGCTGTTTCTAGGAAATTGAGTATGAAGGGTCACATCTTTTCTTAGTCTGTTAGAGTATGTATTAATACCTTTAGCTAGGAAAGTGGTATTTCTACTATAAACGAATAATGAAAAAGCATTGCATTTGAATAATTTTTTTCTCTATTTATTGAAATGATCAAATCTTTCTTTGTATTTTAATATTGTTTTTCATCAATAAATTTTATAAATGTATAATCAATCTTGTACTGTGGTTACACGTGGTAATAATTTTTTTATAAGCTCTCTTCATTTTCATAAACTTAAAATATCTTTTTTCCTCATTTTATAATGGTTTATTTTTTATATGCTAGATTCACAGCTATTTGCCCTAGCCTTTTTGTTTTGTTTTGTTTTTTTGAGACACCCAGGGCTAGAATACTAGAGTGCTGTGGCATCAGCCTAGCTCACAGCAACCTCAAGTCCCTGGGCTCCAGAAATCCTCTTGCCTCAGCCTCCCAAGTAGCTGAGACTACAGGTGCATGCCACCACGCCCGGCTAAAATTTTTCTATTTTTATTAGAGACGAGTCTCACCTTTGCTCAGGCTGGTCTCAAACTCCTGACCTCAAGCGATCTGCCCTCGTTAGCCTCTCAGAGTGCTAGGATTAGAGGCATGAGCCACCATGCCCGGCCTGCCCCAGCACTTTTAACATATTCTATTATTTTCTTGTTTCCAAACTAGAATGTAATAGCCTCCATGGGGGCAGGGATTTCTGTCTCTTTTGTTCACAAGTCTTTTTAGAGTAGGCACACCTACTCTATGAATTTGATAAACATTTGAATATTAGATAAATAAAAACTGCTACTGTTCAGACATCACCCGCAGTCTAATTGCAATTTCTTTGCCATTGTGCTGTTTCTCTCGAGAAGTTTTAAAAAGATTTTTTTCTTTTATGTGATTTTTTTTCTTGAGTTTATACAATGTGTGCTAATGTGAATTTATATTTATCCTCTTTAATATTCGAGGTGATCTTTTAACTTGGAATTTGTTTCTCTCTTTTTTTAAAATATTCTGCTAAACTTTCGGTAATTATTTCTTTAAAAATTGTAACTCTGACATTTCCTACATTTTCTGGAACTTTTATTTGAAGAAGGCAGGCACAGCCCAGTCTCTCCTCTCTGCCTCTTACCTTTTCTTTAATATATCTTATATATTTATTTCTCTATGAAAAACATTCTGGGTTAATTACTAAAAATTACATTTCAATATAATAACTACCTCTTCACAGGTAACTAGAATGACAATTATCCTTTTTTCTAAATTTCAGTTTCACTGTTGATATTTTCATTTCTATCTGTTCTTTTATAACTACCAGTATTAGTTTCATCATTTATTTTCTTTATTACTTTGAGCTTCTTAAATATGTGTATTTTAAAATATTTGCATGTTGCTTCCTTCAAAATAGATTTATGTCTCATTGTTGATTTTATGGGATATATTTGCAGCGTTTTATTCGTTTCCGTGCCTTGTAATTTTGGTTCACAGACTCCTTTTGAGTAGGAAGTGTTTTTGTTGTTATGATTTCTATTTATTTTTCTCATTCCTTTCAGATAACCATTTTGCATCTCCGCACATCTGGCAAGTCCCCAGTCTAGAATGAAGTCTTATATATTCGCAGTTATTGCAGATTGTCATGACATCAGTAAGAGCTAGCTGAATTCATATTTCAGACTGTCTTTTTGCCCTTCCCTTTTGTCCTAGATTTTCCTTTATCCACAGTTTCCATTAAAATCCAAGCCATAGATTGGTGGTCATGGTATTATTCACTATCATTCAAAAAACCTCCTACATCCTTTTGCTTAAAGCAGTGAGTCTGGTTCCAATATCGCAAAATTTGTATACGTTTTAGTTCATGTAATTTCCTGATCTCCATTGCAGGTCTCTGGCCCAACATCCCACAAACCAGTTGTTTCAAACTGACCTATTTCCTCTATATTCTGTCTAACTTCTAACTCATGAAGATATTTATCTTGCCGTTGAACAGAGAAGTATCTTTTTATTTCCTATTTTCTTATATTTATTTGACATTGCTTTGGTTTTAGAGACACATATTAAAGTGGGAAATGACAGCTCTGCCTTGAACATAGAATGTTATGGCTTAGTTTGTAATACCTTACATTTTTGAGTTAGAGGCTTCTGAATGTTTCTCAGAGTAACAAATTTTTTTCTGAACATTTATTAAGTATCTGCAATGTTCTAAGCATCGCAAAGGTAATAATACTGAGAACAATCTTATGAGGCAGACATTATTATCAGCCCCATTTTTAAGAGAAAACTGAACGGCACAGTAGTTTTAATGAACTTTCTTAATGAACTATCCCAAGGTCACCTAATTTTTAGTTTCAGAAGCAAAATTCAGAACCAGGCACTTTGATTCTATGTACCTAACCATTTTGCTAAACCAAACAGCAAATGCTTTGGTAAACTCTAAAACTATGTGTCATTAGTCAGGAAGTCAACATCAATTGCCTTATTTTGGAAACTTTTATTTGGTCTTCCTAGCGTGACAAAGTGGCATGTTTATATTCTCTATGAACTATTTACAATGTCGTTTAAGCCAACATCTCTATGCCTCTTTAACAGTAGTTGAAATAAGGAAAAAGCCATTCCGCTATATGCCTAGAGGAGGATAGACTCTTTCTACTTAACTTCATCTCCTGATGCACATTACTTGTGGGATGGCTGACTATTAGAATGAACAAATTCCTCTTCCAGCTTTGTGAATCCATCTAAATGATGCCTCAAGGTGAAGGTGAGTTACACAGTATATTCTGAAAGCATAAAAATGTTGTGTGACTGCATTTCTGACATGCATGGGTTCGACAGCCTGGGAGTTCATGTATTATACATGGAGATGCAGCCTCCAGTCCTAGTAACTACTTGCTGGATGAATGACAGACAGCTATACACACATTGTCTATCACAGATTTTCATAAAGTTTATTATGAATGCATTTCAAGGTAGGGGTCTAAGTCCATATAAGATCTGTAAGCTTTCTAAATACTGGGGTTCAATTAATTTAAGAAGTAGAACAATTATTATACTGCCTATGCTACTAGGACTCCACTGTAATATTCAGTTAAAATTTGATGCAGTTAATATTGTTAACAAAAGAAGGAGAAAGAAATATTAAGTCAAGAAAAAATAGTCCACATTAAGATTTGCCTATTATTTCACTATTTGACTTCAGGCATATTACTACACATCTTTAGGCTAATTTTTATTTGTAAATTACAATGTTAGTTTTTTATTTGCAAATTAACATACTTTCGTACTCATTCGAAAATACTTCAGTAACATTATGGTAAAAGTTCTATGCTCAAAGATAGCAGATGTCAAAGAATATATTAAGGCTTTATCTAGTTTTAAAATTCAAAATTATTGCACTTCTTATTTAAAATTTTATAGGATTGTCAAATAAATAGCCAAATATACAATATGCAATAATATTTTCTTTCTTGTTTTGAATGTTTGCTTTTATTCTCCATATAGTTTCTAATCCATTCTAAGCTTTTGTTGAACTTTAGAAAAAGTTGAGAACTCTATTTATGAGCAAACGATCCATTTAGGAATTCACATAATAAAAAATCTACTTGTATAGATATTTATACTGATCAGCAGTCTAGGAACATCACTAAGACTAACACTAACTGAATAAAAATTAATTAAATTTCCTTTCTACCAGAGCAATATATGCAAATATAATTCATCAATTCTCATTAAAGAAAATGTATATTTTCTTGTAATTCACAATGGAAGTCTTAGCTTCTTTCTATATTTGCATACATGGCTATCTTTGAAATTCATTTTTCTCTTATAACAATAATTCAAAATATGGTTATTTTTGTAGATAACTGTTAATGGTATTTTCAAACTAAATATACATTTCATGATAAAGTGAAGATTCTAATTATGATGGATAAAAGATTTGGAAGTTCATCAATGCAAAATATTAGGATTAGCTTGAGATTGATGAAAATATAGAGATTTCCTAGCATTTACATAGAATAAAAATAATGATCTAGAGCAAAACAACCAAAACACAGCTAGGTAACACCTAATACAAAGCTTATTGTCCAGGAAAAGAATTCTTAGAGTTTTAGAGTAATGAAAAAGAAATATTAAATGAGAGGAATTACTTAAGAAAGAGAAAGTTCCTGATCAAAGAGCTATAAAAGCAATTCTTACATGCAATTTATGGTTATACAACATATGTGTGTATATATGATCATGTATATGTACAATATTTATAATATATGCCTTAGTTCTTTTTCATATATAATACATTTTTATTTCATTTCTTGCACGCAAACACATACACGAATTCTTAGAGGAAGATTTATATGTATATACTTCAATTATTACAGTAGGTTTAAAAATGATCTTCATTGTTTTCTGCAAATTAACCAAGAGTCCAGCCAGGTATGTGTGATAAGTTATAAATCTGTTGAGGCAAATCTCGGGGGACTAGTCCAAAAGGCAAGGCTTTGATCTGAGGTAGGGTTAAGGAATATGAAATTTCAGGGCTTCAGAGTGGAACAAAGATGGGATTAGAATTGGGGTAAATTATGAAGTTTAGAAGAGGTTGTTTCTGGGAAAGTGTTTTAAATTGTGCAGGCCACTTTTACTTATTTCTTTTGGGCTGATAAGTGAATATATTCGTATCTTTGATTTGAAGGAAAATATGTAAAATAACTTTTATTTCCTTCAAAAGGCTATATTTATTATTTTACCCTCACTATTTTCCATAATACTATTTATTATATAGCAACATTCAGTTGAGATGTGTCAAAATGAATTCCCCTGAAAGATCCCACAAAAAAGATAGTAGAAACCTTTTGTAGTTGACAGGTTATATATGTCTATATAAGGACATACTTTAACACAAAGTAATTTCAAAATAGCTTCTTGAAGTACGTATTTTTATTGTATTTTATAAATGAGAAGACTAGAGTAAGAATAGATTTTACCTCTTATCAGATATTGTATACTTAAAGTTGAGAAAGACCTGGTATGTGGCAGTTTGATTTATGGGAAAATCTTTCCAATTGTTTGCCTGGTGTTAGCTTTAGACATACGGAAATGACTTGGGGAAATATAACATCATGGTCAGGTTCATACAGAACAAACGCACCATTCAGTTGGCTATATAAGACATACAAGACATATGTTCTTTTCTGTAGTTTATGATTTGAAAAGAACACATCAAAATTCCTAGTTTTTTTCCTAATAACAAACTAATTATATAACTTCCACATGTGCTGTAATTTACTTTCTCTTTATTCATTAAAATACATATATTAATAATTTGTAGCTTTGATGCAGGCAGTGCAAAGGCAATTTATGTGATCCAAGTGTTTGTACCCCCATATATTATGAAATAAATAAATATAAAAAAATAGAAAGTATAATTAAAAATTTGATCTTAATTTATTTTGTTGGGTAGATGGATGTCAGAAAAACAGTAACTATCATTAGTTTGAGATACCCATAGTTGAGTTATGATTTTATGATACAAAACAGAGGCAAGGGCTTTCTCTTGAGCTGCTCAGCATTTTGAAAAATTAAGATGTAAAGGAAAGAAGCTAGAGTTTTAAGCAGATCTTAGAAAGTATTTATACGATACTGGAAATATACTTTCTTCAGATATTTAAAACATTTACAAAATTTGTAAACTTAGAAAATTTATGAGTTTTTTTATTGTTATGATAAACTTCCAAATATTATTGAAATAAAGTAAAGGTGCCATCAATAAACACAGGAATATAACATTTATGGATTAGTAGGCTCAGTATTTTAAAGGTGTTAATTTTCCCAAGTTGATTATATATTAAATGTAATTCCAATGAAATTCTCAGAAGATTGGTTTAACCTGGAAAACTGAATTTAAGTTATAGATTGTAATAAAAGGGACAAGAATAATCTAACAACTTTAAAAATAAAATGTGAGAGTTTAGCTGTCAAGCATTGTTGTAAAGCTTCAGTGATGAAAGTGACATGCTACCAGTGCCAAGACCGACCACTAGAAATGGATGGAACACACAGGAACAGATACACACGTTTGAGTTTTTGTTACCAATGATTCTTCAATGCAGTGAGTAAAAAGGTGGCCTTCTCAATATGTGGTGCTGAAACATTTGTTTTTTTAATCTCTCTTGAAAATGTTTCTGTTTTTGCTAGCTTAGAGAAGGAAATATTCAATATTATAATGATAATTTATATGAAAGCATTTTGAAAAATAAAAACACTATAAAATACACAATATTATAATTGCTGCCATTGTTACTATTGGGATTATTTTTTAAAGAAGCATAAACTAGAATGTAGAGGGAGGCACTAGTAAGCAAGAAAAGCATTACTGCAAATTTAACCATGATTTAATATGTGCTAAATTTTATGAGGTTATTTTAATCTAATTTCCCAAGTATATAACTAATTAAATTTTTTGCTTTGGTATCTTTAAAATTTAATTTAAAAAATTTCAACATGTAAAATATGTTCATCATTTATACATAAAAATAGTACTACGCAGCATATAATAATAATTTTTTTCCTACCCTTGCTCCAAATTTACCTACTTTTTTATTCCGCTCCCTAATGACAACTATTTTCAAACTTGTAGCTGTTTCTCCAAAAATTTATTTCCATAAAATCAATAACATGCATCTTCATGTGTTTCTTATTTTTGAATTTTACGTTGTTTATTGATTTTGTCCATAAATGACAATGCTCTGTTCATTTCATCAAAACTAAAATTGCACTGGACAAAATTAAACAGGCAAGGATGGCTTTAGTCAAGTCTATCGCAATAAGAGAGAGTGAACAGAATTCAGTCTTAATTCAACTCTGACTGTTGAATTCAAAATGCAGAGTGCATGTGACTGTTTTTAGAGCTGTGATGGGGGATCCTAGGCTGTTTATGTTTGCAACTGGTTTTATCCAAAGGAAAAGTAATATTGCCTGTCTTCATGACAGGGGTAATTTTACAACTTAGAGCAAGGAAGCTGCAGAATTTAGACTTCTACCCTCTCACAGAAACTGGGAGCTAAGGGCACACTTGGAGCTGGTGATTCCAATTCAAAGAGGTGGCTACCAGGTCCTGGCAAAGCCATTCCTGAATTGTGAAACAGGAAAGATGTTCTGAAAAAGATTTACATTCCAAATGGACTGAAAAAGAATTTATGATTATGAATTGTCTAAAGGAAATGATCCAAGAATAGAGAGGTCAGGGCCCACAGTCAGTAAGAAGCGTGTCTAATGATTAGTCTAGATGAAGGGAACCTTAATGTTGTGTTAGTCAATTTATATCACACCTTTCTGTCAATCAGTGTAACCATAAAAAATAATCAAGATATCTATAATAGAATTTAAGTTCATGAAGCATAAATGTTTTATCTCTTTTTGCATTTTCCTCTAAATATTACTCTGAACTTTTATAATGGTAATAAGCATAACTGATATTTATTGATCCAGGTTGTATGTTATAAATACATGTCTCATTTATACTCATCAAAAATAAAATAAGAGCTCAGGAATTATTCTTGCATATAACTGAGAAAACGAAGGCTAAGAGAACTTAGGCAATTTAAAATGGATCATAAAACTTATTGGTCTGCCAAACATGTCTTGCTCTTCCCCAAACCTACAATATTCTTATATGTCTTTGCCTTTGAACATGCTGTGACCTCTGACTAAAAACCTTCCATTTGCTTGAATGCAAACACTTATTAGGTTTATTCTTTATGTTTATATTTTAATACCAAGTGGAAATATTTTCCCCAACTTTTCCACATTCCTACCATCAAGAAAACTTCAGCTTATTCCTCCTCTTGCTTCCATAACACCCTACGCAAAAGTTTTACAGAACCCATATTGATTTAAGTTTTACATGGCTGTTCTCTCCTGGGAGAGTGTGGGCTCTATGAGCACATAGAATTTATCTCATTCATCATTGTACCTTTAAGCTTAAGGATAGTCTTTGGAAAATACTCTAACATATATTAATATTGGTGGAAAGGGGATAGACAATGATTCTGAACAAGGTGTATGATCTAATGGTCAATTATGTTTTAAATGATACAGTGGAAACAGACTGAAGATTCAACTGAACTGAGAAAGTTTGTATTCTCTTCACATTATAAAATGAACCAAGGACTTGAAAGTAAACAAAATTCAGGTAAATGATTCTTAAGTTGCTTTCTTATATACATTTTAATAATTTAGCCTTTCCATTTAACTGAAAGTTTTCTTAAATATTTGTCACTACTCTGAAGAAAACTAACTTTTGTAGACCTTTGCCCATGGGAGCTGCAGCAGCTGGGGCACTGAGTGAGTGAGGGCACCGCCTCCTCCGCCTAGCCAGTGTCTTTCCTGCGGAAAGAGACAGAAACCACACATCCAGAGGAAGAACCAAAAGACAGGGGGGAAAAAAAAAAAAGAAAAAGAGAGGGAGAAGAGGCTTTCTGCTTGCAAATAGTGTGAATCCTGCCTACTAACTGAAAGTCCACAACACAGAGATTTAACTTGCCAAACTGGTCTTAGGTCAAGCCAACCCTCTGGGGGTGGACCCACCAGAAGCAGTCCCCCAACTGAGATAGAAAAAAACTCTAAACAACACACAACAGTCTCCCCCTCTAGACAAAGGAAGCAACATACCTAGACTGTTTCACAGCCTAAGAACAGAGTATAACATGTGCTGTTAACTAGACTAAAGCTGTGAGAAAAGATCTAACGATAGAGCCAGATGGGAAGGGCTCAGCGGAAAAATATGGGGAGCACAAAAAACCAAACGGAAACCTTGCCCCCAAAGAGAAATACCAACTCTCCTCCAATTGGCACAAACCAGTTTCAGAATACCAACATGTTACCAGAAGAATTTCAGTCTTGGGTTATAAATAAGCTGAATGATATACAAGAAAAAATAGAAAACCAACACAAAGAAACCACAAAAAAAATGCAGGATTTGGAAGAAAAATCCACTAAAGAAATAGAAATATTGAAGAAAAACCAAACTGAACTCCTAGAAATGAGAGATTTATTCAGGGAGCTACAAAACACAGTGGAAAGTCTCAACAACAGGGTAGATCAAACAGAAGACAGAATCTCAGAGATCGAAGATAACTCTTTCCAATTAAATAAGACAGTCACAGAGATAGGGCAAAGAAATAAGAAAAAAGATCAGAGTCTTCAAGAAATGTGGGATTATGTGAAGAAACCTAACGTGAGAGTTATAGGCATCCCTGAAGGTGAAGAAGATAATAAGCAAGGGCTGGATAAACTATTTGAAGACATAATAGAAGAAAATTTCCCAGGCCTTGCTAAAACTCTAGATATACAGGTTCAAGAAGCTCAAAGAACCCCTGGTAGATTCATAGCAAATAGGAAAATACCACACCACGTAGTTGTCAGACTGACCAAAATATCCACTAAAGAGACCCTTCTTCGAGCTGTAAGGAGAAAGAAACAAGTAACATACAAAGGGAGGCCCATTAGAATTATGCCAGATTTCTCAACTGAAACTTTACAAGCAAGAAGAAGGTGGGGCCCCATTCTCACTCTTCTGAAACAGAATAATGCCCAGCCTAGAATCTTGTACCCAGCTAAGCTAAGCTTTCTACATGAAGGAGAAATTAAGACCTTCTCAGATAAACAAGGACTGAGAGAATTCACCAAGACAAGACCACCCCTCCAAGAAGTACTCAAAAGAGAGTTACACACAGATCATCACAACAAAGACCCACGAATGTAAAACCACCCAAGAGCTAAAGATCAAATTCTAGCCACCACAATGGCTCAAGAGAGAAAACATAGCAATGAAGTTCTACCCAATAAGATAAACAGAAATCTGTCCCACTTACCAGTTCTCTCACTAAATGTCAATGGCCTGAATTCCCCACTCAAGAGACATATACTGGGCCAATGGATAAAAAAACACAAACCAAATATCTGCTGCCTTCAGGAAACTCACTTAACCGGCAAAGATGCATTTAGACTGAAAATAAAAGGATGGAAATTGATATTTCAAGCAAATGGTAGCCAAAAGAAAGCTGGTGTGGCAGTTTTAATTTCCAATAACTTAGTCTTTAAACCAACAAAAATAATAAAAGACAAAGATGGTTACTACATACTGGTGAAAGGCACAATTCAACAAGAAGACATAACCATACTTAATATATATGCACCCAATCTAGGCGCACCCAGATTCATAAAGCAAACCCTACTTGATCTAAAACAAATGATAGACAACAAAACTTTAATAGTTGGAGACTTTAACACCCCACTGACAGCACAGGACAGATCCTCCAAGCAGAAAATAAGCAAAGATATAGTAGACTTAAACAGAATGCTACAACAAATGGGCCTGACTGACATCTACAGGACATTCTACCCGAAATCCACTGAATATACATTCTTCTCATCAGCTCATGGGACATTCTCTAAGATTGACCATATCCTAGGACATAAAGCAAGTCTTAAAAAATTTAAAAAAATAGAAATCATACCGTGCATCTTCTCAGATCACAATGGAATAAAAGTAATAATGAACCCTAACAGGAACTCTCATTCCTACTCAAAGTCATGGAAGCTAAACAAGCTTCCCCTGAATAACAATTTTGTAAAGGAAGAAATTAAGTCAGAAAGCAAAACGTTCTTTGAATTAAATGACAAAGGTGACACAACTTATCAAAATCTATGGGATGCAGCTAAAGCAGTCCTGAGAGGAAAATTCATTTCCATAAATGCCTATTTCAAAAAGACAGACAACTTACAAATAGACAACTTAATGAATAGACTCAAAGAGCTGGAGAAAGAAGAACAGACTGACCCCAAACCCAGCAGAAGGCGAGAAATTATTAAGATCAAATCAGAATTAAATGAAAAGGACAACAAAAATACTATAAGGGAAATTAATAAAACAAAAAGTTGGTTCTTTGAAAAGATAAATAAAATAGACACACCACTGGCTAGACTAACCAAGAGCAGAAAAGAAAAATCTTTAATAACTTCCATCAGGAACATGAAAGGAGAAATCACAACCGAAGCCACAGAGATACATGACATTATCTACGAATATTACAAAAATCTTTATGCACACAAATTGGAAAATGAGGAGGAAATGGACAAATTTTTAGAAACACACAGCCATCCCAAGCTCAATCAGGAAGAAATAGAATTCCTGAATAGACCAATATCAAGAACTGAAATTGAAACAGCAGTAAAAAACCTTCCCACAAAGAAAAGCCCTGGTCCAGATGGGTTCACACCTGAATTTTACCATACATACAAAGATGAACTGGTGTCCATCCTATATAAACTATTCTTCAATATTGAGAAGGATGGAATTCTCCCCAACACATTCTACCAAGCCAATATAACATTGATACCAAAACCAGGAAAGGATGCAACAAAAAAAGAAAACTACAGACCAATTTCTCTCATGAACGTAGATGTAAAAATTCTCAATAAAATCCTAGCAAATCGTATCCAAGTGCTTATTAAAAAAATAATTCATCACGACCAAGTAGGCTTCATCCCAGAGATGCAGGGGTGGTTTAACATATGAAAATCTATAAATGTAAGTAACCACATAAATAGAAGCAAAAATAAAGACCATATGATCCTCTCAATAGATGCAGAAAAAGCATTTGACAAAATTCAACACCCTTTTATGATAAAAACACTTAACAACATAGGCATAAATGGGACCTACCTAAAAATGATACAAGCCATATATGACAAACCCACAGCCAACATCATACTGAACGGGGAAAAATTGAAAGCATTCCTACTCAGAACTGGAACCAGACAAGGCTGCCCACTGTCCCCATTACTTTTCAACATAGTATTGGAAGTCCTTGCGAGAGCTATCAGACAAGAGAGCAGAATCAAGGGTGTCCAAATGGGGACAGAAGAGATCAAACTCTCACTCTTTGCTGATGACATGATGTTGTATCTGGAAAACCCCAAGGACTCAACCAAGAGACTCCTGGAATTAATTAATGAATTCAGTAAAGTCTCAGGTTACAAAGTCAATACACACAAATCAGAGGCATTCATATATGCCAGTACCATTCAATCGGAGAACCAAATTAAGGACTCGATACCTTTCAAAATAGCAACAAAGAAAATAATATATCTAGGAATATATTTAACTAAAGAGGTAAAGGACCTCTATAAAGAGAACTATGAAACGCTTAGGAAGGAAATTGCAGAACACGTAAATAAGTGGAAATCCATACCATGCTCATGGATTGGAAGAATTAACATTGTTAAAATGTCTATACTACCCAAAGTAATCTATAGATTCAATGCAATTCCTATTAAATTACCAACATCATTTTTCACAGATTTAGAAAAAATAATTATACACTTTGTATGGAATCAGAGAAGACCCCGTATAGCAAAAGCAATCTTAAGCAATAAAAACAAAATGGGAGGTATTGATTTGCCAGACTTCAAACTATACTACAAAGCTGTGGTTCTTAAAACTGCTTGGTATTGGCACAAGGGCAGGGACACAGACCAGTGGAAAAGAACAGAAAACCCAAATATAAAACCATCCTCATATAACCATCTAATCTTTGACAAAATAGACAAAAACATACTCTGGGGACAAGAGTCCCTATTCAATAAATGGTGCTGGGAAAACTGGATAGCCACATGTAGAAGACTGAAACAGGACCCACAGATTTCACCTCTCACAAAAATCAAATCACGGTGGATAACAGATTTAAACCTTAAATGGGAAACGATTAGAATTCTAGAAGAAAATGTAGGAAAGACTCTTACAGACATTGGTCTAGGCAAAGAATTTATGAAGAAAACCCCTAAGGCAATCGCAGCAACAAAAAAAATAAACGAATAGGACCTGATTAAATTAAAAAGCTTCTGCACAGCTAAAGAAACAGTCATGAAAATAAACAGACAGCCTACAGAATGGGAAAAAATTTTCGCATACTACACATCAGATAAAAGACTGATAACAAGAATCTATTTAGAACTCAGGAAAGTCAGCAAGAAAAAAATCAAACAATCCTATCAAAAAATGGGCAAACGACATGAATAGAAATTTTTCAAAAGAAGACATAAGAATGGCTAAAAAATGTATGAAAAAATGCTCAACATCCCTAATCATCAGGGAAATGCAAATCAAAACCTCAATGAGATACCACTTAACTCCGGTGAGAATGGCCTTTATCAAAAAATCCCAAAACAACACATGCTGGCGTGGATGCGGAGAGACAGGAACACTCATACACTGCTGGCGGGAATGCAAACTAGTACAACCCCTATGGAAAGCAATATGGAGATACCTTAAACAGATTCAAGTAGACCTACCATTTGATCCAGCAATCCCATTATTGGGCATATACCCAGAAGAACAAAAGTCATTCTTTAACAAAGACACCTGTACCCGAATGTTTATAGCAGCACAATTCACAATTGCAAAGATGTGGAAACAACCCAAGTGCCCATCAATCCACGAATGGATTAGTAAACTGTGGTATATGTATACCATGGAGTACTACTCAGCTATAAGAAATAACGATGATACGACATCTCTTTGGTTCTCCTGGAGAGAGCTGGAACCCATTATACTAAGTGAAGTATCCAAAGAATGGAAAAACAAACATCACATATACTCACCAGAAAACTGGTTTCCCTGATCATCACCTAAATGTACATCGGGGAAGGATACCAATTGGATATCAGACTGGGATGGGGGTGGGGGGAGGGGATGGGTGTATGCCTACATGATGAGTGCGTTGCACACCCTCTGGGGAATGGTCATGCTTGAAGGTGCAGACCCGGGGAGGTGGGTGGGGAGGGGATGGAGGTATGACTACATGATGAGTGCCAGGCGCACTGTCTGGAGAATGAGAACGGACGCGCTTGGGACTCTGACTCGGGGGGATGGGCGGGACATGGACAATGTATATGACCTAAACTTATGTACCCCCATGATGAGCTGAAATAAAAAAAAAAAGAGTATTTTGTTAATGTGATTCCTTCAGAAAACAATTTAATTGTTTCATATCATTATTGTTTTTAAATTCCATGGCATTTTATTAGCCAAACATATAGTCGAATTTATAGTGATTTAAATCATTTTCTAACGTTCATTGAATCAAAAAATATTTTATGATAATGTAATATAATAACATGACTTTAAATCATAGAGCAAAACGTGAAAGCAAAATTTATCCACATTGTCAAAGTTATGAATTCAGTCCTGCCTCTTTTTCATTTTTGTTTTCACTTTTATTTTTATTTTTTATTTAAATTTATGGAGGTTTTTTCATGAATCCTGTACACTTTAACATAATGCTTGTTGTTTAATAAACATATTTTCACTTAACTGCAATCTATTTTTTATTGTTTCTTTGCTTATTAAAGCCATAGAAATGAAGACAAAATTTTATTTTTACTTCTGTTTAAAGTTGTGCTTTTCTAGGAAAATATGCTTAGTAAACACAACTTCTTCAATACACTAGCCAAGTAAATGAGCAAACTACTTAACTTACCTGTACTTGTATTGGTAAAATACTTATGAAATATATTACTTTATAGTTTTGCAATAAACAATGAATGAGCTAATGAATTTGGAGTACTGAAAATGGGTTTGGCACATAATATTATAAGAACTAGAGAAATGTCTGCTAGTGATTTTACTACATTGACAAATGTACATAAATGAATGACTCTATCTGTAAATTCTTTCATGCTTCATTTAAAAAGGATTTTTCATGTATGTCCTAAAAGATTTTAAATCCAGTAAGAATAAGATTATTAAAAATTTGCAACTGGATTTTATATAAATATATTTTCTGTTTTTCCCATTAAGTACATGTACCTATAATCACATATAATATATGCAAGCATATACATGCAATGTACATATTATTCCTATTCATAACTAAAATAAATCTAGCAAAATGAAAACAGTGGATTGATGTGAGTTATTTTGAATATTTCTGCAGCCTAGTGTAAATTTTATGAGGTTCTTTATTTTATTAATTAAAGTTTCACTTTTAGTTAATATATTTAAATTTCTACAAATGAATGTTAAACATTTATATATTAGTTGCTAAACAAATATTAAAATAATGTTTTAGAGTAGTTTTATGTTCACAACAAATTTGAGAGGAAGGCACAGAGATATCCCATAGACTATCTGCTCCCACACATGCATAACCTTTCCCATTATAAACATCCCCCACTGGAATAGTACATTTGTTAAAATTAATGAACCTACATTGATACATCATCATCACTCCAAGTCCATAATTTACATTAGGGTTCACTCTTACTGTTTTACATTCTATGAATATGGACAAATTTATAATGTATCCATTATTATAGTGTCAAGAAATATTTTCACTGCTCCATCTCAGTGCTCTGCCTATTCATTCTTTCCTCCCTCCAAACCCTGGCAGCCACTGATATTTTTACTGTCTCCATAGTTTTGCTTTTTCCATAATATCGTATAATTGGAATCATACAGTATATAGTTTTTTTTCAGACTGGCTCCTTTCACTTAGTAATATGCATTCAATTTCCTCCATGTCATTTCATGGCTTGATAGCTCATTCTTTTTTAGAACTGAATAATATTTCATTGTATAGATGCACTTCTGTTTATTTACAAAATCCATTTACCTACTGAAGGAAATCTTGGACATCTTGGTTACTTTGAAGTGTTGGCAATTATGAATAAAACTTCTATAAATATCCATGTGCAGGTTTTTATGTAGACATAGTTTTTAAATCTTTTTGGTAAACATAAAGAGCATTCTTTTGTCTGAACGTGCCCAAATCATATGTTGAAACTTAATCATTACTGTGATACTAAGGTGGGGCCTTTGGGGGGTGATTAAGTCATGAGGGTAGAGCCTTGTGAATAGGATTAATGTCTTTATAAAAGAAGTTGAAGTGAGCTGTCTTGCCCTTTTACCACGTGAGGACAAAACAAGAGGCACTATCTATGAGGAATGGGACTTTACCAGACATCAGATCTGCTGGTACCTTGGTCTTGGACTTCCAAGCCTCCAAAACAATAAATTTCTGTTGTTTATGAATTACTCAGTCTAAGGTATTTTGTTATAGTATCTCAACTGTGCTAAAACAGACCATTATTGCTGATCCAAATGGTAAGAGTAGTTTTAATCTTTTAGGAAACCACTAAATCAGCTTCCAAAGTGGCTGTACCATTTTGCATTCCTACCAGAAATGAATCAAAGTTCCTATTACTCCATATCCTCTCCAGCATTTGTTGTCAGTGTTTTGGATATTGGCTATTCTAATAGGTATGTAGCAGCATCTTCTTGGTGTTTCCATTTTCATTTCCCTGATGATGTATGATGTAGAACATCTTTTCTTATGCATATTTCCATATGCATATCTTATTTGGTGAGGTGAGGGCCTTTGGCCCATTTTTTAATTGTGTGGTTTCTTATTATTGAGTTTTAAGAATTCTTTGAGTATTTTGGATAAAAGTTCTTTATCAGATGTGTCTTTTGCAAATATTTTCTCTCAGTTTGTGGCTTGCTGTCTCACTCTCTTGGCATTGGCTTTTGCAAGGCAGAAAATTTTAAATTCAATGAGGTCTAGCTTATGAAATATTTCTTTCATGGATTATGCCTTTTGGTGGTATATCTACAATGTCATCACCAAACCAAGGTTACCTAGATTTTCTCATATGTTACCTTTGTAGATTTATAGTTTTGCATTTTACATTTAAATCAGTGATCCACTTTGAGTTAATTTTTGTGAAAGGTATAGGATCTCTATATTAATTTTTTTTTTGCATGTGGTTGTCCACTTTTGTCAGCATCATTCATTCAAAGATTGTCTTTTCTCCATTGTATTCCCTTTTCCCTTTTGTATCAGTTGAGTTTATATATGTAGGTCTATTTCTGGGCTCTCTACTCTGTTCCATTGATCCTTTTGTCTATTTTTTCACCAATACTACAGTTTAGACTACATTAGCATTATGTTGCTAAACTTTTGAAAATATTATATTCTTTTTCTAATCCCACCTTTATTTATTTATTTATTTTTCTGTAGATATGAGATCTCACTCTTTCTCAGGCTGGTCCCTGATCTCAAGTGATCCTTCCACCTCAGCCTCCCAGAGTGACAGGATTACAGGCATGAGCCACCACACCCAGTCTACCCACCATTATTAATATGTTAAATAACACTGCCACATAGGTACTTTGGACAGTATATTTTCAAAACATTAGTTTTCCTTAGATAAATTTTTCCTGCTCTGTAATAAATGGTGAATGAAATCTTGACAGGAACTAAATCACCTTCTTTGTCTTTCTTGAAAAATTGTTTATTTTACAGAAAAAACCACGTGACATCATATGTATACAAAGTTGATTTTTTACTTGAAAGTTTCTTTACCAATTAATTCAATTGTTTAAGTATATCAACAATTTAGTTTTGCTAACAAATATATTTATACCAAGCATGAGACATTTGTATACAATTTTAAAAGCTGCTTTTAATTTTAGTATCATCTGATACTTCTAAATTGGAATCTATAGTAATTAATCTGATTCAACTTCCAGTAGTTCTTATTACACGGAGGTGCTAATTGAAAGCCTGATTACCAAAGCAAAGAAATGAGATACAAAGCATGCACAATATTTAAAGTATCTAAATTACCAATTGTACATAGCTGGGATTTAGACATGGAGAGAATTATAAATAATTGTACCTGGAAATAAGTACTATTATCATCATTTTATTAAAAAGGTCAGTAGTTAAATGACCTCAACAACAGAACAAATCCTAAATTAAATGTAAAATAAAATAAAATTAATATTTGACATTAGTTGATAAAATTACTTCTTAAAAATATAGCATTTGATACTTACAATAAAGAATAAGTAAAATAGCCAAATAATAGAAATTTCTGCTCATAAGACATATAGACTAAATATTTGCTTATATTACATTATCTGCATTTGAAGAGTTTAATCTGAAATGTATTATTCAATTTCACACTAGTGTTTACTTGAGTTATTTTCCTTTGGGGTGAATCAACAGGATCCTTTTCATTTTCTAAATAAAAGAAATCCTGGTGGCAGCAAACTGTTCAATATTATGTAACAATATAGCCCAACTAATATTGCATTTTAGCATCCTGCTAATTTGTAGGTATGTGAAATAAATGAAAGTTAAAACATCCCAAAGAGTGAACAGATTTCAAATTCTTGCCCAATTATTTTTTCTGTGATAATTAAAGTACCATTTACATGTTAAGGATGCACTGTGGCTATGAGCCTCACTCGTGTTATGACAAGGCCATGTGTGCAGACATTTTATTTGGACAGGAGATACAGAAGTACAGCTGATAAGGAGAAGAGATGCCTGAGATGAGAGGCTCTTAGAATTTTCTATAATCCTTTACAAACAGTTGATTTTTTTATTTCAGCATATTATGGGAGTACAGATATTTAGGTTACATATATTGCCTTTGCCTCACCCGAGTCAGAGCTTCAAGAGTGTCCATCCCCCAGATGGCGTGCATCTCACCCATTAGGTGTGTATATGTCCACCCTCCACCGCTTCCCATCTGCCTAATACCCGATGAATGTTATTACTCTATGGGCATTTAAATGTTGATCAGTTAATACCAATTTGATGGTAAGTACATATGATGCTTGTTTGTCCATTCTTGGGATACTTCACTTAGGAGAATGAATTCCAGCTTTATCCAGGATAATGTAAGAGATGCTACATCACCATTGTTTTTTGTGGCTGAGTAGAACTCCATGGTACACATATACCACATTTTATTAATCCACTCATGTACTGATGTGCACTTGAGTTGTTTCCACCTCTTTGCAATTGTGAATTGTGCTGCTATAAACATTCGAGTGCAGATGTCTTTTTTATAGAATGTCTTCTGTTCTTTTGGGTAGATGCCCAGTAACGGGATTGCTGGATCAAATGGGCTTTATCCCAGAGATGCAGGGATGGTTCAACATACACAAATGTGTAAATGTAATTCACCACATAAATAGAAGCAAAAACAGAGACCATATGATCCTCTCAATAGACACAGAAAAAGCACTGGACAAAATTCAACATCCTTTTAGGATAAGAATGGTTAACAAAATAGGCATAGATGGACTTACCTAAAAATGATACAAGCCATATATGACAAACTCACAGCTAACATTATACTGAATAGGGAAAAATTGAAAGCATCCCTGCTTAGAACTGGAACCAGACAAGGTTGCCCTCTATCACCACTTCTATTCAATGTAGTGCTGGAAGTCCTAGCCAGAGCAATCAGAAAAGAGAAGAAAATCAAGGGCATCGAAATGGGGGCAGAAGAGGTCAAATTATCGCTCTTTGCTGATGATATGATCTTATATCTAGAAAACCCCAAAGATTCTGCCTTGAGACTACTGGAATGGATAAACAAATTCAGCAAAGTCTCAGATTACAAAAACAATGTACAGGAATCGGTAGCATTCCTATATGCCAACAACAGTCAAACTGACAACCAAATCAAAGACTCAATGCCCTTCACAATAGCAGCAAAGACAATAAAATACCTAGGAATATATTTAACTGAGGAGGAAAAAGACATCCACAGGGATAACTATGAAACACTGAGGAAGGAAACAGCAGAGGATATAAACAGGTAGAAAACCATACCATGCTCATGGGTTGGCAGAACCAACATTGTTAAAATGTCTATACTGCCCAAAGTGATCTACAGATTCAATGCAATTCCTATTAAAATACCAACATCATTTTTCACAATCTAGAAAAATAATTCTATGCTTTGTATGGAACCAGAGAAGACCCCATATAGCGAAAGCAATCTTAAACAAAAAGAACAAATTGAGAGGCATCAATTTACCAGACTTCCAAGTATACTACAAGGCTGTAGTAACTAAAACAGCATGGTACTGGTACAGGAACAGAGACATAGACCAATGGAACAGAACTGAGAACCCAGATATAAAGCCATCCTCATATAGCCATCTATTCTTTGACAAAGCAGACAAAAACATACACTGGGAAAAGAATCCTTATTCAACAAATGGTGCTGGGAAAATTGGAAAACCACATGTAGAAGACTAAAACAGGATCTGCATCTTTTACCTCTCACAAAAATTAAACAGCTGATTTTGAAGATCAATTTTTATCATCATTAAAACACATACACAGATATACTCTCACAGTTGTGCATTTCAAAACACATTTTCACTAAAGTGAGAATCATATTACTTTTTTATAGGAGTATGAAATACTTTATTCCAAGATATGTGGTGTTCTCAATTCGATTGGTAAGTGATAGATAAAGCCTAATACTCTCCTAACAGTCAAGGCAATATATTAAGGGACATGGTTTGGAGTAGGTTATTGGAATCTCAGCTTTGAGATATTTCCTCCAGCTCTTCCTCCTCTCTTCCTTTGTCTCTTCTGTCTGTTTAATAACTCATTAGCTAATGTTATCAGAAGGCAGAGCCCTTCAGAAAGTTGTGTAACACAGATGATATCATTCAAACAACTTTGTTTCATAACATGAATTTATCAATGAGTAATGAAAAAGAAACTTCTTTCTAATGAGTTTAACTTTATGTGATTTACTTTGTGCTGTCAAATTCCCTGCAGAAGAAATAATCTTGGATACAGCTTTTTCAGTGAATATATCAGATGACTAATAGAATTAGGATGCCAAATATATATAGCTAAATACACCACCTTTTCATAGGTCCCTTTACAAGTGAATTTAATTTCCCGGAATATTCACCTCAAAAAAGAGTGTAAAAAGTTACTGCCAAAGATGTCTAATCATTTGAGGAAAATTATTAATATTATAGTTTCAGTAAGTATTCATCACTTTCAATCACTTGAAATAAGATAACCATAAAACATTGTAATCAGGAAGAAGAGGATAAAAGATTATGTATATGACCAACAGCTCAAACATATCTGCTATATTTTAATTCTTTTTCCTACATGTTGGCATGTTTGTTTGGCATGGCTTTTTTTTCTGTTTGTTTGTTTTTTAATATATCAGAACTCCATAATGGTATGAGCAGACATCCCTTGCTTCTTACTTTCACATTGAATTGTTTGAGAACAAATGGATTGTCTCACACTCTGCAGAGGTGTTCAGTGGAAAGTCCTGATAATAATTAAGGATCATTTGAGAGACAATTTTCCAAAATAGCTGCTGAATCATTTCAAGGATATCTGGCATGAACAAGGTGGGATGTTTATCTCAAATCAAAAGAATATATGATTTGTGCATGTCCATTCATTATCTTTGTAATTGTAATTCTGAGAATCTGCTTCCAATATAATAAAAGTCTGTTGAAATAGAATCCTAACAATAAATATGAAATAGACATCAAAGTCCAAGTTTAAAAACATATTTTATACTAATTTCATATTGAAAATATCTACAAATACATAGGATGGAAAAGTATGTCAAATAGATAAATTTTAACAATAGTTTGACAATGTCTACAAATGGAATCAAAAGTTTGGTGACCCACAAAACACTTTTCTTTGGAAATACAGGTAAGTTTATCCATGAGCTTCTTCTTTTTGTAAGTTTAAAAATATTAATAGTATATCAACTCCTCTATATGAAAACTATATTTTGCCTTCCTATTTAAAATTGTATGAATATATTTATTGTTTAGAATGGCTTATTTTTATATTATTATTTCAGAATTTTACAGGGATATGAATGCTTTGGTTACATATATAGTGTTTGCACCGCTTGAGTCAGAACTACAAGTGTGCCCAACCCCTAGGCAGCATGTGCCACACCCATTAGGTGTGAATTTACCCATACTTTCCACCTGCTTGACACCTGATGAATGTTAATTTCCATATGTGCTCATAAGTGTCAATCAATTAGTACCAATTTAATGCTGAGTACATGTGGTGCTTGGTTTTCCATTTTTGTGATACTTCACTTCAAAGAATGGTCTCCAAATCCACCCAGGATAATACAAGAGGTATTAGTTCAGCATTTTTTATGGCTGAGTAGTACTCCATGTTATATATGTACCAGCTTTTATTAATCCACTCATGTATTGATGGGCACTTGGGTTGTTTCCACATCTTTGCAATTGTGAATTGTGCTGCTATGAACATTCAAGTGCAGATGTATTTTTAATAGAATGTCTTTTTTTCATTTAGATAAATACCCAATAGTGGCACTGCTGGATCAAATGGTAATTCTATTTTTAGTTCTTTGAAGTATCCCCATATTACTTCCCATAGAAGTTGTGCTTATTTGCAGTCCCACTATCAGTGTATGAGTGTGCCTATCTCCCTGCATCCACACCAACATTCGCTGTTTTGAGACTTTTTGATAAAGGCCATTCTCACTGGAGTTAAGTGATACCTCATTGTGGTTTTGATTTGCATTTCCCTGCTTATTAGAGATGTTGAGCAATTTTTCATATGTTTTTTGGCCATTAGTCTCTCTTCTTCATTACTGGGCTTATGTGAAGTCACTCTGCACAGGACACAGATGAAAAAGCTAAAGCTCAGGGAAGTGAATTAATTCCATCATAGTCTTTAAATTTTTTGAAAAGATTAAGCCTTTTTTAAGATACTTTCTATCCCAGTAGATACTGTTTTTTAGTATTAACTATTAAAATGCATGTTGAAATTTCATTGAGTGTTCCTGTTTAATGCCCAAGTAGAAAAATATTTACAGAGATTTGAAATTTGTATAGTGAAAATATGCTGGATTATGGAATTGGAAACTTATTTGTAATTGGTCAATTATACAAATAACATAATAGTGTTTGAATAAGGATGTCTTAAATAACATTTAAATAAAATTGATTTTAAATCAGAAGCCCAGACATACGTATAGATACTGCATCATTTTCTGGTTGTTAGCCATTCCTGATAACTTTAGGAAGACCTTGATTTGAGTCCCAGAAATTAATGTGATCTCTTGGCAGGCTCTGGCATCCCTGGTGAGACTTTAGGGAAAGTACAATGACACATTTGCTGACATCAGAAATAAAAATACCTCATAAAAATCAGAGATAGTTAACACTATGGTAGAGTAGATTGTCAGATATGTATTTCATTATTTTGTATTCTGAGTAATTTACCTTCAACACATTATACATTCATAAAAAGATGAGCATTACTGCACCTTCAAAATCTTTTTCTTTGTTTAAATTAAATTATAAAAAGTTACAGTCATAATCAGAATTAAAGACACTATATTTTAAAATAATGATAATTTATAATCAGTAATACACATGATATTAAAATAAAATATTTATTATATAATTGACAAACATAAATGTTTTTAACTTTATACTACTGAAGAAAATATTTATAGAAATATTCAAACTTTGATATGTCCCACTTTCTAGAAGTAATGTACTAACAACAGTCTCAAATAAGAAGCCCCCATATGTAAAGATACCCTGTCATAGATTGATAATTACATCCACATGGAAAAAGCCCTTTTAATAAAATAGACAGTTCTAAGATGAGTTTCTTCTAGTGAGATTGATGTGAGAAAATTTCTTGAAATTCTTTTTCTATTATCATGATAGTAGTAATGCTATTGATAGAAATAATGATAATAATAATGACAATAACAACAAAAATTTATCTATTAATTTAAGGACTTATATGCTAAGAAATGGGTTGAAGGCTTAACTTTTTATGAATTTTTAAATATATTTCTCCCAATGACCCCATGAGGTAGGTAACATTATTAGTTTCTTCTTGCAGAAAATGAAGCTGAGGCATAGAAATATTAAATACATAGCCCAAGGTCACACAGCTAGGAAGTAAAAGTTGATATATTAAAAAAGTTGAGTATGTATGTGTTTTCCCAGATATGCACATGCATACGCATACTTACACTCATGCATATATATGCACACATACATATATATAATCATAGATATATATGTATATATACAGTACTTTTGGGGTAGAATGTTCTGTTAATGTCCATTAGGTCCATTTGTTTTAGAGTCCCACTTAAGTCTAATGTTTCTTTGTTTATTTTCTGCTTGGAGGATCTGTTGAGTTCTGTCAATGGGGTGTTGAAGTCCCCGCTATCATGATGCTCCTGTTTACCACTATAAAATCTGACTATATGTTAATTTTTCTGGAAGTATACCAAGAAATTTTGAGTGTTCAATTTTGAGAAGTGAAACTAAAGAACAAGAGTGGGCAAAACATAATCCATGTTGGTTTTATTTAAATTGCTACCAGGTAATGCAAATATATACAATTATTTTCACATATATGTGTATATATTTTTAGAAAAGTTCTAATCACAATCTCAAATGATATTGTATGTAAATACTATACATAAAATATATAATGCTATATTGACATATAAGTGTGTGTGAAAGAGGTAATTACATTACTAAGGTAGTTGAGGATAAAATGAGTTCATGGATATAAAGAACTTAGAACATTCTCATAAACAGTAAGTCCTAAGTAAACATTAGCTATTATTGTTATTGTACATGTGGTACGAATCTATCTTCATATTTAGATACATACATTGGGTGTATTCTACTTGAGAGCACTATATTTAAATAACTTTGTCCTGAAGAATGTGTTTTGTTATGCTTTTTGACACTGTAATTTTTAAATTTCTAGCTAGTAATGACCTAATTTACTTAAAAATTCTAATAGCTTTTATCATTTAAGTAGAAAGTTGGTGTTTACTGGTAATGACCTACCCAAAAAATGCAGCCTATGCAGATAGGCAGAAATTGTTTTAAGAGACTAACCACAAGATGGCAGTGTTCTTAGAGGACCATTTGATTCTAGATACTAAAGGAAAACACATTTTCATGCAGACCTCTCCTGTTTAAAATAATCGAAACGTTATTTTAACTCGTTAGACAGATGGACATGGATGTAGAGAAGCACATTTTCCAGAAAACCATATATAGTTTTTTCTGTAAAGAGTTCAAATATAATGAGAAATATTTGGATTGATTATTTAGGGAAAAAATATTAGATATTAAAAAATAATGGAAACAGTAGTAATAAACAGAGTAACACAAATAAATGGAAAGCAGGGAAAGCATGATAACTCATTTATAATTTACTCTGGACAAATAAGTGAAACATCAAGTAAGAGAAACTGAAAAGATGAGGAAAGGGGCACAGAGAACAAAGTAATCTTTAAGTAATCTTTTCCTAACTCGCACAATAGAATATAATTATCATGAATTCTTCACCTACCTGATAACTTTAAATTACATGATTAGAGTTGCTTGTGAATTTGCCAAGAAAGTTAAATATTAGTTTTCACTGTTTATAACCACAACAATCCTTCCCATGTGATAATATTTTCAAACAAAAAAAAATTCATATTAACAGCACAAAGAAAAGCAGAGAGAGATACAGATAACATAATTCTATAAAAGTGATTTGAATTAAAAAATGCTTATTTTGCCATTTTATTTATAAATATCACTCCATTTTCCTTTCATGAAGAATATTAACTTATATTATTTGTTTATGTCCAAAATTAAACAGAAACACAAAAATGAAATCCACAAATTTAACTCTCTACTTCCTTTCTTCTCTAATAATCATCTAGTTATTGATGGATATTGTACTTACTTTTAGCATTTATCTCTAAAATTCCCCTCATTTATTGTTTGGTGATTTATTCCTTATTCTATGTCTTCTCTATTTCATCCTATTTTGGTTTACATCTCATTTCATTTCTTCTCCTAATCAAAATTTTACAATAATAAAAATTGTTTTGGAAGTAAAAAAAATTAAAATACATTGATTTTTTTTTTATTTTTAGAAGTATATAAGAAAAACAGAAAGAACTGAAATGTTCACAGCAACTGCCTGAGTTTCCATCCTCATTCACACTAACCATTGTGATAGGATTCCAACCAGACCCAATGTTGTAAAAACCAAGAAATTCAGAGGATTTTTAAAAATTTTTAAATTGATACATAATAACTCTATATATTTATAGGGTACATGTGATATTTTGATAAGTACATACAATGCATTATGATCAAATCAGGGCAATTGGGATATCCATTGCCTCAAACATTGTCATTTCTTTACCTTGGGAACATTTTAAATTTTTCTTTTTTTACATATTATGACATTCACAATGTATTGTTGTTAACTATAGACACTCTACTGTGCTATCAAAAACTCATTCCTTCTATTTATTTATATGTTTGCACCCATTAAACATTTTCTTCATCCCCCACCACCTACTCTTCTCAGCCTTTGGTAACTATCATTTTACTCTCTACCTCTGTAAGATCAACTTTTTTAACTCCCACATATAAGTGAGGACATGTGATATTTGTCTTTCTGTGCTTGGATTATTTTACTTAACATAAAGACCTACAGTTTCATCCATCTTGCTGAAAATGACAGGATTTCATTCTTTTCTATGGCTGAATAGTATTCCGTGGTGCATATACACATTTTCTTTATCTATTCATCCATTGAGAGATAAATAGGTTGATTCCATATCTTGGCAAATGTGAATAGTGCTGCAATAAACATGGAGGTGCAGGTATCCCTTTGATATGCTGATTTACTTTCCTTTGGATAAATGGCCAGTAGTGGGACTGCTGAGTCATATGGTAGTTCTACGTTTAGTTTACTGAGAAACCTCCATATGGCTTTCCACATGTACTAATACACATTCTAACAACAGTGTATAAGAATTCCGCTTTCTCTGTATCCTCATCAGCATCTGTTATTTTTTGTCATTTTAATAACAGCCATCCTAACTAAGTTAAGATGATATCTTGTTGTGGTTTTAATTTGCATTTCCCTGATGACTAGCGGTAGTGAGAATTTTTTTCATTTACCTGTTGGCCATTTATATGTCTTTTAAGAAATGTCTATTTGGGTCCTTTGTCCACTTTTTAGTGGAATTTTTTTTTCTCATGGATTTATTTTAGTTTCTTGTTTGCAAATATTTTCTCCCATTGTACAGGTTGTCTCTTCACTATGTTGATGTTTCATTTCCTGTGCAGAAGCTTTTTAGTTTAACATAATATCATTTGTCTATTTTTGTTTTTGTTGTCTGTGCTTTTCAGGTCTTAGCCATAAAATCTTTGCCTAGACCAACGCCCTGAGACATTTCCCTATGCTTTTTTCTAGCATTTTTATAGTTTTGGGTCTTACCCCTGTCATTTTGTTAATAATTTTCTGGTTGTTTTGTATATACTTTTCTTCCAGTCTTATTTTTTGTTTGTTTGTTTTTTAGAGTTTTTTAATTTTTTTTCTTTCAGCAAATTGCAGGGGTACAAATGTTTAGGTTACATATATTGTCTTTGCCCCACCTGAGTCAGAGCTTCAAGCGTGTCCATCCCCCAGATGGTGCACACCGCACCCATTAGGTGTGTATATACCCATCCCTTCCTCCCCTCTCCCATCTGCCTGACACCCAATGAATGTTACTACTATATGTGCACTTAAGTGTTGACTGCCTAATACCAATTTGACGGTGAGTACATGTGGTGCTTATTTTTCCATTCTTGTGGTACTTCACTTAGTAGAATGGGCTCCAGCTCTATCCAGGATAATACAAGAGGTGCTGGTGGGACTGCAAACTAGTACAACCTCTGTGGAAAGTAATATGGAGATACCTCTAAGAGCTACAAGTAGAATTACCATTTGATCCAGCAATCCCATTACTGGGCATCTACCCAAAGGAATAAAAAACATTCTATCTTGTTGTTTATCATTGTGGTTTGGTGGTTTTCTGTAGTGGTAACATTTGCGTCCTTTGTCTTTCTCATTTGTGTGTCTGCCTTACCAATGAGTTTTATGTTTGTATTTTTTCATGATGGGAAAAATTATTCTATCACTTCTAGATATAGAATCCCTGAAGCATTTCTTCTAGACCAGTCTAGTGGTGATGAATTCCCTCGGTTTGACTTGTCTTCAAAGACTTTTCTGGATGTAGTATTTTTGCCTGACTGTTGTTTTCTTTTAGCACTTTGAATAATCATCCCATTATTTCCTAACCTATAAGGTTTCTGATGAGAAATTTGCTTTTTGTCTAATGAAGTTTTCCTTAATGTGAATTATCTCTTTCCTTTTGCTATTTTTATAATTTTCTCTTTGTCTTTGTGTTTTGACAGTTTGGCTATAATGTGCCTTGGAGAAGACCTTTTTGGGTTAAATCTATTTGGAGGTTATAGAATGTCCTGTATCTGAATGTCTATAGCTCTTGCAAGACTTGAAAATTTTTCAACTATTATTTTGTTAAGAAGGTTTTATACTCCTTTGCCCATGTCCTCTTCTTTGGGAACACCCATAAGTCAAATTTGATAGCTTTATGGCATTCCATATATGATGTAGATTTTCTTCATTCTTTTTTCTTCTTTATTCATTTTCTTATCTTTTTGTCTGATTCTTATTTCAAAAGAACTGTCTTCAAGTTTTGAAATTAATTCTGCTGTTTGATCTAGTCTATTGTTGAAGCCATTGACTGTATTTTTTATTTCATTCATTGACTTCTTCAGGTACAGTATTTCTGTTTCTTTTTATGAGATCTATCTTTTTATTGACTTCATCATTCAAATCATGAATAATTTTTCTGATTTCCTTGTATTGCCTATCTGCATTCTCTTATACCTCACTGACCTTGTTTAATATCATTATTTTTAATTATCTTTTAGACATTTCACAGTTTTTTTTTTTTCCAGTGGAATCTATTGCTGGAGAATTATTGTGCTTCTTTAGAGATGTCATATGTCCTTGTTTTTTTCATGTTTTTTTTTTTTTGGTCTTATATTGATTTCTGAACATCTGGTGTAACATTCACTTCTAATTTTATGGATTGGCTTTCATAAGGAAAGATTTTTTCCTATAAATTTATTTATAGTGTTTCTTGGATAGGGTGCTTTTGTTTTTATTCTGGGAGGGGGCAGTAGTATAGCGTATATGATTACTTCTGCTATAATTATCATCATTGGTGCCTGTTAATTCCTCACTGACTGTTTAAACTGTGGTTGTTAGTGGAGAATGTAGTGAGGCTTTGCTGGTCCTCAGACAGCAGTGGTAGCAGCAGCAGGCCGAGCATGCTGTTCCTTGGGCTCCTAGACAGCACATGTGCACACTGGTGGTAGCAAATTCAGGCTGACCAATCTATAAGCCTACAAGAGGCTTGCTTATGTGCTGACAGTGACAGCAGTGGGCAGGCAAGAGGCAGGTCCTTGCGTTCCTGGGTGGCATGTATGGCATTGATGATAAAAGTTGCAGTAGCAGGCCAACACTCAGGCCCCCAAGTGGCACTCACAGGTGCCAGTGGTGGTGGCAGCTGGCTGGGTTTGTCAGTCCCCTGGTGGCCTGGGTGGGTGTGTACTGGTAGCAGTGGTGGTAGGCTGGGTCAGCCTGTCCTCAGGCTCTCAGGAGAAGTGTATAAATGCCAATGGTGACAGGCAGGGCAGATTGATCCCCAGGCCCTTGGATGTTGTGTGTAGGCACCAGCAGGCTGGGCAGGCCTATCCTCCATTTTTAAAATTTACAAACCAAAGTTTTGTTGTTTAGTCCCACCTTGCCTTATATACCATCCTACTGTAGTATGTCCAATATTGGACATTGTTTAAGGAAATGTCATATATTATGGAAACATTTTATTTTATTACAGTATTTGAAAGTAGAGGAAGACATGTATAATATAAAAATAATAATCTTTGTAACACACATAGAATTAAAAATTTGGGGGGAAATAATTTCCTTCTATGGAATATATGGACGTTAACTAGATTATAGAGATCTATATTCACATTAACCAAAGAAAGAGAGAGACAAACAAAAGAATAAATGAGCAAACTGATTTTGTTATATTTATTAATGGAGTTTTTTAATATGTAGAAGTAATTAGTCTGTTATTATTATCAACTGAAAAACTCTGATGAAAGGATATTGTAAGTATCCCATTAATCTGTTTCAAACACATTATAGCAAACTCTATAGACCCATTCTAAATATAATTTCAAATATAAAGTCTACTTATTTGTTGATAAGAATTCTGAAGCATTTTATATCTTGTTTTTCCACTTTTACTCTTTTCTTCTATGATAGTCCATTTTGTGTTGCTGGTAAGAAATATCTAAGGTTGGTTAATTTATAAAGAAAAAAAGTTTATTTGGCTTATGATTCCAGTGGCTGGAAAATTCAAGATTGGTCACTTGTATCTGGCAAGGGACTCAGGCTGCTTCAACTCACTGCAGGAAGCATAAGGAGAGCCAGCGTGTGCACAGAGATCACATGGCAAGAGTGGAAAGAAGGTGGAGAGGTGCCTGGCACTTTTTAACAACCAGATTTTATTAGAATTAATACTGTGAGAACTCATTCAGCCCCTAGAGAGGGCATTAATCTACTCATGAAGGATCTTCCCCCATGACCCAAACACCTCCCACCAAACCCCACTTCCTGATAGTGCCACATTGGGGATCAAATCTCAACATGAGATTTGGAGGGAGCCAACATCCAAATCATAGCACTTTCCTCTCTAGTTAGATAACTGAATTATTAAAGAATTTCTCAATTGGTTTCCTTTTATAATCTCTACTACTGATCTCTTGATTTTATTCAGATTTCATTTCCTCCATGGCATTATTTTGCCCATAATATATTTAGCCTTTCCTTCTTGTTTCCTTCTCCTCCATCTTCAGGCAAGCTAAAACCAGCATAATATAGTTAAAATACTAGTTGGCTCTTTTAGTTGGTTTTGTTAGAAAACCAAATTTGAGTCAATAGTCACTAAGCACATAGCTAATAACTTGCTAAATATGGTTTGCTTTGCATCTGGAAATATTCTCAAATTCTTTCACATTGACCTATATATAGAAGGAATAAAAAGAGTCCCTAGAACTTTGCTCAATGTCCCACCCCCAAGACGTACTCAGAGTACTACTCTAGAGCGCTAGAGAAACAAAGACCAGTTTCAAAAGCAAGTCTATAAAGGAAACCTAGCACAGCAAGTATATAAGTAAGCCTTTTTTCTGGGAGTGGGGATCAGTCGGTGAGTGGGTATTTTCAGCTATAAATGAACCATGTATAGTTTATATTTTTATTGCCTAGGAATAACCATTAAGGCAAATATTATAAATACCCCTACCAAATTTTAGTGATTCAAAAGATAACTCATAAGCTTGTGTGAACAGCATATCAATTTTCTCATGAGAATACTTTTGAGTATGTTTTTTGATTGTATATACTTGCATAAGTTGTTTTATATAAATAACTATAATTAAGATCCTTAAGTAGAGACAAGTGGCTAACGAGCAGTGCTTTCAAAAACAACAACAAAAAAGAAAGGAACAAAAAAAACACACTCTGCCATTTCTTATGGATATTGATGCCACCCACAGAATGATTCAAGGCCAGATTAAAAGAAATGAAGTGATCTGGATCATTTTCAGACAACTAGATGAATACTGACAGACACAAAGGTTTAGTTCAAGATTCCTAGACCCAGAAGCAAAAAGCGTGCCCTCAAAGTCAAGGTGTTCATTTGTTTGTTTGGTAAGAGGTATGATATTGTTATTGCGGTAGATAATTTGTCTTTCTTGTTCATGTCCTTGGCTTTACACTGGGGATAACTATGTTTATATCACTAAGTAGATGATTGGGATAATAATAATGTGCACAAAAATATGTGAAGCACCATTAAGGACTATATAGACATAAAATTCTGTCAGTGATTTAAAAATGTGATAGAAATAATTTGTCTGAACAAGCTTTGGGATTGTTAACATTTCTGAAAGTTGGCACCAGCAAACACAAGCTTTGTGTGTTTCTTCTGCATTACTTATATATGTGGCAGTGACATCCACTGAAAATCTCTCTAAAACTACACACAAAGTAGAAACTGGCAAGACAAACCAGAGCAGAGGACAGCCTTCTACGGTCCCCAACCCCTAGGCTGCAGATTGATAGCGTCCATGGCCTGTTAGGAACCAGGTCGCACAGCAGGAGCTGAGCAGTTGGCAAGTGAGGGAAGCTTCATCTGTATTTACAGCTGCTCCCCATTACTGGGATCACCGCCTGAGCCCCACCTTCCCTCCACGCCACCATCCATGGAAAAATTGTCTTCTGTGAAGCCTCCTACTGCCAAAAAGTTTGGAGACCACTGCCTTAGGCAATAAATAATCCAAATAGAGAAAATAGTATATGAGAAGAGAGAGTGAATTAGAAGTAAAATTACATGGGAGAGAAAGTAGTAAAGAAGACTCAGTGAAAGGCCAGGCATTATAAACCAACATAAGGATATCAGTCTTAAATGTAAGTACATCACAGAGAAATTAAAGGGTTTTAAAGAATAGAAATTGAAGAATGCTGTTTTTATATGATATTATATATATACATATTTATTTTTAAATTTCTGAGTATTACAGGGGTACAAACACTTTGGTTACATAAATTGCCTTTCCACCATCCGAGACAGAGGTACAAGCATGCCAATCCTCCAGACTGAGCCCACCACACCCATTAGGTGTGAATGTTGTTTTAAAGGTCATTTTAGTCTCAGAATTTAGACTTCCATGGCTTGAGACAAGTGGGAAAGAGTAGACTGTTTAGGAAAATAGTCAAATAAAGAAAACAATTCCTCGGACAAGGGCAGAACAAGAAAAAAGAGAAAGAATACCCTTGAGCTGGAACTGGCGACATTTCTTCATAAATTAATAAGAGAATAATCACTGGTATCTTTGAGGTTTCCTGTTTTAACAATTGAGTAGATGGCAGTGTCATTGATTGGCCCAGAATTCACTAGAGGAGATCTAAATTTAAGAGTAAAAATTATGTTTTATTTTTAGATATTTTATTTCCCCTTATCTGTGGACATCAGAGAAGAATTCCAATTGTCATTGCATGAAAGTCTATGAATTTATCACTATATTCTCCCAGAAATGGATTATAGAATTATATCTTTCTGTGGACTATTACAATACATGGAAGTTACACAATGATTTTATAAACTCCACATTTCTATATAATCTCATGTTGTAGAGAACTAAAATTCTAACTTTCCATCATTATAAATAGTATGGATGGGCAAGACTGCTTTAACTGAATATTAAAAAATTTCCCCAAAACATAAACAGAAAAAAATATTTTAAAATACACAAAAATATCAAAATAAACAAGAAAAACTAAAATCAAAATAAGGTATCTTTTTTTACTAAATCACTATTTTAATAAAACATTATATATACATATTTAAATACAATATTTATTGCTTTTAATAGTGATATATACCTAGTAATTTTAAAAAAGATAACCTCCAATCACACAGAAAACTATTTTCTTAAAAAAGACATTTGCTCTTATTATAACATAGGCCAAAATAACTACTCTCAATACTTAGTAAACTTCATTCCAGATATCAATCTATTCACATATTTAAAAATAGACAAAAAGACAGAAAAATATAGGTTTTGGTATTTGTCAGTGTCTTTGATTATGATGTGCAATCTTTGTAGATTATTTTATATAATTTTCTCCCTAGGATATTTTGTGAACATTTTATTTGCGAATGATCCTGACAAAATGAAAATTTTCCACTGTGACCCTTGGATAACCTTAGGCCACACAACTATACATCTTCATTTTTCTTGCTAAACTCAAAATTGCCCAAACAGCTGCTAAATTGCAATAAAATTTCTCCCTCCTATCTGAGAACTCTTTTTGATCAACTATTACAGAAACTGGCTGAACTTGGGCTGAACCCCCCTCTGGCTAAAGTCCACCTTTCTTCCCCAAGGAAGACTAATCCTTCTGGGTTGTTGTCTGGCCGTGACATTCTGAATAAAAGAATATGCCTAAAGGTACTCTAGTTGATATGCTTTCACAGTTTTGGTGTTGTGATTTGGACAGGGACTGGATTTGCTAAGCCACAATCATTTCTTCAAAGCTAGAGCACACAGGGTGCATACCCTTGTTTTCTTCCCGGAATCTTGTTTCTGATCCCTGTTACACTCCCTTGTGTTCAGTACCCTCTGTACCTTCACTTTTTCTCTTTAGAGTTCTTGGTATAAGCCTCCTGATTTAAATCATTTTCACTATTCAAGACTTCTGTGGATGAGGTGAGATGTATAGATCAGGAGATTTTGGTATTTATCTCATGTTTGTTCTCTTCTTTTTGATGTGGGAAATCAACAGTCAATGAAAACCCCAGTCATTGTCCAGCATCTATCTTTTACAAACATTATGGTGCCATAGCAATAAATATTAACAATCTCACAGGATTTTACTAATAAAAGTTTATATCTTCAGTGGCCACATTGGGGAACTTTAGATATGAAGAGAGCAATTTACCTGTGTTGCACCTTAGAATTAAAAGCTCCAAGGCTCTAAATATCCCATGGAAAGCATAATTATTTTTTGTTATGAAGGGGCCTCTAAAACACAGATAAACTCTAAAATTGCTTTCCTAAAAGACTGTTTCTAAATAGTCAATAAAAATATGGAGAATCTAAAATCCAAACTCAAACTTTCCTTTCCCTCTTATAACTCATCTTCCGTCTGGTCACGCACTACACCCCCTATACCTTCACTGCTTCATATTATTTTCACATCACTATGTAACACATTACCACAAACTTATCAACTTAAGACAACACCCATTTACTATCTCACTGATCTGTAGGTAAGAAGTCCAGGTGGGCTTGAATGAGTCCTCTGCTTATGTTCTCACAAAGCTAAAAGTCAAGGTGTCTGCCAGATTGCACTGTTGTCTAGAAGCTCTGGTGAAGAATCCATTCTCAAACTCATTTTAGGCTGTTGGCAGAATTCACTTCCTTGCTGTTGTAGGAATGATGTCCCTGTTACCATGCTGGCTTTCAGCTGGAGGCTGTTCTCAGCTTCTAGAGGCCACCCACATACCTCTCTCAAAACACCTTCTTTCTCCAACCCAGGAATGGCACATATATTCTTTCTTATATTTCAAATGTTTCTGACTTCTCATTCTGCCATTTTTACCATGTAAAATAATAAAATCACAGCAGCAACACCAAGCAGGAAAGATCACGTGGGCCATGTATAACACTGCATCCCACACAATTGCTCTGCAGCTCCTGCTACTTCAGCATCCTCACTAGACCCTCTTGCCCTTTCTCCATCACACCTTCTCTTTGGGCAATATCCCCTCTTAATATGTTATAATGTAATTGGAGATGGTGACCCACCCAGCTTATCTTATAACATTAAATCTTGGTCAAAATTGAATTTATATAATTTAGTTAAGAACTTCCCAAACTCTTACAAAGGAGGATAGAATTTCACAGAAGAATATAATATTGTCCTAGCAGCTTATAAAGAGCCGTGAACTTAATCTATCACCCTGTAGGCATGAAAAATATGAGGAAAAGTTAGTTAGAGAAAGGAAGATATATTGATACCTAAATGACATCAACTATCAAAATTTGACCATTAGACATAAAAAGAATATAAAAATAGGATAAAACCTCTTAGAATCTGACCTGGAGATCATTATTATCAATATTGATTAATCAATATACAATGCTATAAGCGGGGGGCGGGGGGGGAGTAGCTTCCAGATTTTAGAGGCCATCTCACTTCTACTATCAAATATTCTACTCTCATTCATGGAGAAAACATTGTAACTGACCTATCCACTTTCTTTGTTGATGGTTTTAATCCTGATATTGTAGATTTGTTTAGAAAACAGAAGATAGGAGGCAGACTACAACTTTATATGAATTACAAGAGTTTGCTGCGTACTTTAAAGATACTTTGATTTGAAAGAAAAATTAAGCTCTAATTAATAGCTCTTCTGATTAAGCATTTAGGGAAATCCATGTACAAGTATGTCTAAGACAATATAGTCAAATACTTTTAGTTATTGTAAAGAAAGATACCACAGAAAGAACCATTACCCTGCCTTCACTTGAAAGATGGAATCTAAATAGACAGAGGTCAAACTTTATCTGAGAGAATGATAGCTGTTCTGATCAGCCCTTTGAGGAATTAGCTGTTCTGGTCAGCCCATAATTTTCCTTAATGAAAAGGGAGAGATTTCTATGCAGTTGCAAGTACAAAATGTTCTATTTCTATTTTATACTTATCTACCTTTTCAACCATAAACTTTATTACTTTCCCATCATTTGTCCTTGGAGTAGCAAAGGAGTGTTAGAGGTAGGATCTCAAATACCTTCAGACTCGGCATTTGTCTCAGACGCTTCCTGTCTTTCTGGTCTTTCTCACTAGTTGATATGATTTACTGTGTGGCGAATCTTTTTGCAATAGATGTATTTTGTAAACAGTATACTACAATTAAATATAGACCAGGCGGCCTCTTTCTAGAATATACAGGAAAAATAACTCTGGATTACAATTTAATGATGTCACAGACTGATTATTTACTATTTGATACTCCTCTACCCATATCTCAGATCTTTAGACTGTAGGCAATAGCATCTGGGTCAAAGACAGAAGGTATGGGACATAGAAAGCATGATCTCAGCTGGCCTTTGCTGAAACCCGCCAGTACTCATTTAAATACCACACCATTGAAGAATAATAGTCTCCCTCCTTCACAGGTATTAAAGTGGTTTTTTTTTTTTTTTTTTTGCTTGAAGATAAGAAAGTTATTCTAATGTTTCCTGGCTAACTACCACCAAAAGGCACCTTGGAGGATTTCTCAGTCTCATAGGATACTGATGAAAGTGGGTTCCTAACTTTTCTAAACTGGCTAGTCCTATAGATGATCTGAAAAAAGAAAAAAAAAAAAAAAAAAGCCTGTCATACATAAACCTTTGCCCTGTACAGAGTTACTAAAGATTATATTCTGTAACATTAAAGACTCCCTTTACGATTCCCTTACTCTTGAACTTCTTTATTTTTATAAACTTTTTTTCCTATTTGTACATAAAAGATCAAGATAAAATTTGGTGTTCTATCTCAACAGGACAGTAAAAATCATAGATACATTTTTTATTGGCCCCTTAGTTATAGCCTAAATGCTGATGCATACATGATTACAGCAGTTTCCCAGTTAACTGAGGCTTCTACTCAATTAAATCTTAAGATCCTCCATAACCTCTTAGGCCCTCATGTCGTTCAGACATATTCCTACTCTTAGACTGACCTCCTATGAACTCCTACTGCTCTCTCCTACACACATTTAATTTATACATTGCTGCAAGATCCTAAACTCCACCAACATTTTCCCCTTCCAGTGAATGGTACACTTTGGACTTATCATATATTTATCAGAGATTTCCCCTGCCTCTAACCTACTTGAAAACCCTTTAGACAACCTAGATTTGGAATTGCTTTTTGATAGCTTCTGTCTAAAGGTAGAACAAAGAGATTTTAATTTGGATTTGTAATAACAACCCTAACTTCTTTCAGAGGCCAAATTTGCAGTGGCTTCCAGATTGTAGCTATCACTATGGTTATCTAGAGAGCAGAGGGCAAATGTCCACACAGACATCACACATCCTTTTTTACTGGGTAGCGATTTTTGTATGCTTTGGAAGCAACATAAAGCTTCTTATTTGCGGCTGGTTCCCCCATTAAATATGGCAGCAATATAAAAAGCCCTGCTAGATTCTTCCTCCAAAGGAATTGACTATCAGTGTGACTGGTATCAGTGTGATATCAGTGACTATCAGTGTGACTGATATGAGTGTGATATCAGTGCCTATCAGTCTATAAAGCAGTTTCCAGAAGCAAAAGGTATTGCTTTAGATTATTATGCTAAATAAGACTGTTTATAATATACTCAGGCTATGCAAAAAGTCCAATAATCAAAACCAAAACTAACACTTACTATTGGCACTGAGGGCTGAATAAACACCATTCTCAAGCACCTTGTTCTCTAATACCATACTGGAAAAGATCTTATTGTGAGCTCTACCCACATGGTCTTTGGCAACAACATGACAACTTCTTGGTCTGCCCGAAAGTGCTAAAATGGTGTCTCTCAAAAAATATTATTTTCTCTCTACCATGGAATAAAAATAAATAAAAAAATAAGAACCATTATAAATAAGCATTTGTGGGAAATTTTTAACAAAATTGCAAAAAAAAGTCACTGGTGCAGGTCTCACCATTCATGCCCACAATCCTGAGAAAACACATTGGATACACAAAGGAAGTAAAACCCACAGGTCTTTTGAATATCTAAAATAGGTTTATTCAGATACTCTCTCTCTCTCCTGTTTTTACAGTCTTATATCTGTTTTCTGGTTGGTGAAAGCCTTTTCTTGTCATAAAGGAAACTGTTATGAAATAGAAAATCAACATTCAGAGTTAGTATTTCCCAGTTGGGAAACTTTTAACCATTTGTCCACTTAGAGTGGAACCTAATTATCTTTGAATGAAAATAAAGAGTATTCTATAAGGCTCTGACATTCAGCCAGAAGTGCCCCTGCACTATTACCTCACTTTCTCAGAGAAAACAGAATGAATATATGACATAGTGAGGATAAAATTCACAAACTATGCAGGGAACTTACCTTGTCCTAAGCTTTCATAACCTTAATATCTACTCCAATAGAAAAATCACAAAATACCCCCTGGTTAACTGATTATTGCAACTGGGTATCTCATGCCTCATCTTTGAGTCTGTTCTTTCAGAAGCCAATGTGGTAAAATTTGTAGGAAGTCAATACAGTATCCCAAAGCATATCATCATTTCTCAGTATTCTTCCTAAAATAAACCTCATGAATCCCTGCTTGATTTTTAGTCCAGGGACCTGGTTTATGAAATATCACCAATGCAAAGCTAATGCTAAAACTTCATTGGAAGGCACCTTATCAGGTAATGCTAACCACAAGCAGCTCAGTGAAAGCCTAGGAAATCAATGTTTGGATTCATGTTTTCCACTTAAAAAGATATCATACACCCATCTACTAGATTTCTATGTCAAAGGGAGATTCAAGACTAAGAACATCTCAGGGTTCTCCAGAAGTAGTCAGAATCATGAAACAGACAGCTTTTCCAAAACCTTGCATCAAACAAAAGCCTTTTGGTATTACAGCTCTACCAACACATTTGAGTTAAGGCTTCCCAAGTGACAAGAATCCCTGATTCTACACTTGTTGTCTTTTTTCCCTCCTATTTGGAGCTATCATTGCCTACTAGACTGCTTTAAGAAATATTATTGCTAAAATGAAATTTTTAATATTTCCTCTAATCTTTATCTTCTGGGCAAAAGTATCAACAAAGTTTTTGCAAATCTATGGATATTGAACCACCTCTCTACTGACTTGAGGTGTAGATGATAACTGTTCCCCTACCTAATACCAACAGTAGCATAATCTTGGATAGGAGTTATTGTCCAAAGCCTTCAGATGATTCTTATTAATATTTTTTATCTCCATTATCTGTTGCTGGATTTTCTTCAGGGACTTAATGTTTCTGTTCAGCTACTCATTGACACGTGATTGAAACACACCTGCAAAGACAAGTCATAAGAATCTATGTCCTTACCAATGAATTGTAACCAGCAATAGATCTGGAGTTCTTTATAAACCAATGTATAGTTGAATAATGAAACTCAGTTTCCCTATTAATCAAGAGAGATGCCCACTGTGGGCCTCACATTGCCTTGGCCTCTGCAGCAGCTCCGTCCCACTTCTTTTGCACCTGATCTCAATTCTAGCAATTAGTCTTCCCCAAACCTCTCAATAAAATCAACTACGCAAACAATGGTTGCTAAACCACCACAATAACTCCCCCTCATCCAAAAAACATTTTGACCAACTATTCCTGATACTATCTGAACTTTTGATAAAGCTCTTTGAAAGTACCTCTTTCTTCCCTACTGTAGAATACTCCAAGTTCTGATACTGCGTACTCTGAATGAAGGCTTAGGCTTGGCAGTGCTATTGAATTCCTTTTCTATATGAGTAATGCAAGAGTTTATTCAGATTAGTATCACATCTTATATAGTTTCATTTTTATTTATTTCACTCCTTTTTATTATTACCAGTTATAATTATATGAGATCTTCCTTACCTATTTTAAATAAATATATTTGCCAAAAATTGTTTTATGTATTTGTTACATTCTACTCTTTACCCTGTTCAGTGTCTCTGATGATTTTTACTCTTTCTATATGTATATATATATATATATATTTGCTTCAAAAGTAGCTTTTATATATTTCTTTATTTACTCTCCCTCGTATTGCTCACTCTAATACAAAGCATATAGCTTACCCTAACAGTTCTAGTATATGAACCAAATTGGCAATCTCTATATGAGGCATTTCCAATAACTAGAATACATGGATTTGAGAAACAAAAGATCACATGAGAAATGGCTTTCTCCATTCTATTATTTCTAAATGAGAATTAACATTGCAAGCAAGCAATTTTTGACACATCATAATGTATAGGAGGGAAATAAAACCTGGATGGTAGATTTGAAGAAGTAGAATAAATGACCCATGATCTTTTTTGAAAACTTGTTTAAAGCAATGAAATCTCTTTTCAGAAAAATGCACATGATTACTACCTATACCTCAAAATTCACCTACAGAGAATTCACCTATTAGAGAAATTCCCAGACTTCTTAACGTCAGTTCATACATGGCTAGGTATCCACAAGAATTTCTTATTTTGACAAAAAAAGGCATCAAATATTTACATGTTTGTACTGTGCTTTTGTCTTGCAGTAGTCTTGTAAGCTTCTTTTTTTTTTTCTTTTTAATTCTGAGCTGACAATGAATAGTTTAAACAAGTGACACTGAGGAAGTGCCCTGTGTGTCTTTACTTCAAATGATTCAATTGATATTGCAATGAATATTTATGCATACTCCCCTGAATTCATGGCACTATCACATAAAGCTATTTGTTTCAGTGTTCTCCTGTGTGCATTTGGGCAGAGATTGATGAAAGACTTTAGTTAATCTAAACAGAGAGATTCTCTTATATAAACCCATCCTGTAAAAATATCAGTGTACATGTTTAGAAGTCCACATTAAGTAATTAAATAATATGAAATATTTTAAATAATCTAGTGAATTAGTCTAATTCTACTTTACAGGCAAAGAAATATCTGAATAAGAAAATAAATTCAATCTGAGCTCCTCTCGCCTTTCTCACTTTTTAATTATCACACTGCTCTATTTTGACTATGTGAGTTATAAAACTAGTACAGGCATACCTCATTTTATTGCATGTTGCTTTATTGGGTTTTGCGATATAGCTCTTTTTTTTTTTTTTTTTTTTTTGCAAATAGAAGGTTTTTGGCAACCCTTTTGTCAAGCAAGTCTACTGGCATCACTTTTTCAACAGCATGCGTTCATGTCATGCCTCTGTGTCATATGATGGTAATTCTTGCAATATTTCAAACTTTTTCATTATTATTATATCTGTTATGGTTGTCTATGATCAATAACCTTTATGTTACCATTATAATTGTTTGGATGCACCACACACTACACCCATGTAAGATGGCGAGCTTAATTGATAAATGTTGTGTGTGTTCTGACTGCTTCAATGACTGACCAACTGTACCCTCATCACCCTCCCTGGCTTCAAAGATTCAAAGTACAGAATGACTCTCTCTTTAAGGGCTAGTGCAGCTGGTGATTTGAACTTGAAGCCAATGCTCATTTACCATTCCCAAAATCCTAGAGCCCTAAGAATTATGCTGAATCTACTCTGCTTGTGTTCTATAAATGAAACAACAAAGCCTAGATGACAGCACATCTGTTTACAGAGGGTTTATTTAGTATTTGAAGCCCACTGTTTAGACCTTCTGCTCAGAAAAAGAGATTCCTTTTAAAAAATTACTGCTCATCGACAATGTACCTTGTCACTTAAGAGCTCTGGTGAAGAAGTACAAGGAGATTAATGCTATTTTTATGCTAACATGACATCCATTCTGCAGCCCATGGATCAAGGAGTAAGTTTGACTTTCAAGTCTTATTGTTTAAGAAATATATTTCATAAAGCTATAGCTGCCATAGATAGTGATTTCTTTAATAGATCTGGGGAAAGTAAATTAAAAAATCTTCTGGAAAGGATTCACCATTCTAGATGTCATGAAGAACATTTGTGATTCACGGGAGTAGGTCAAAATATCAATATTAACAGGAGTTTAGAAGTTTCTTTCAACCTTTGTAGATGACTTTGAGGGGTTCAAGACTTCAATGGAGGAAGTACAGCAGATATGGTGAAAATAACTGAAATGAAAAGTGGAGCCTGAAGGTGTTACCGAATTGCTGCAATCTTATGATAAAATTTTAACAGATGAAGAGTTGCAGTTTATGGATTAGCAAATAAAGTACTTTCTTGAGATGGAATCTACTCCTGGTGAAGATGTTGTGAACATTGTTGAAATCAAAACAAAGGATTTAGAATATTCTATAAACTTATCTGATAATCTAGTTTGAGAAGATTAATTCCAATTTTGAAAGAAGTTCTTCTGTGGGTAAAAATGTCACCAGACAGCATCAAATGCTAACGAGAAATCTTTTGTAAAAGGAAAAGTCAATTGACGCAGCAGACTTCACTGTTGTTTTATTTTAAGAAATTGCTGCAGCACGCCAACTTTCAGCAACCACTGCCCTGATCAGTCAGCAGCCATCAACATCAAGACAGGACCCTCCACCAGCAAAAAGATAATGACTCACTGTATGCACTAGGAAACCAAAAAATTTGTGTGACTAACTTTATCATGATATTCATTGTATTGTAGTGGCCTGGCACCAAAACTGCAATATCCCCGAGTTATGCCTGTGTAAGAAAATGAATCTAGAAAAAGGCCTAATAAACGATGGTATATTGGCAGCAATCATTCTGTTTATGTAAAAGGCACATTTATTCCCAGTTTAAACCCAAACTGTCTAATGCTGTAATTTCCATATGATCCAACTCAATGGTGAGAAGCGAATGTCTAAATGAATTAGGTCCTGGATAGATATTTAGGAGGAAATCATCATATAAGCAGAGAAAATCTGACACACAAGCCTAGATCAGCATGAATTTTGCATCAGTAATGATCAGTGCCAAAGGAAAAAGGCAAATCAGGTAGCATTTGGGACACTGGGAGAGAGAGAACTGTACGTTGAACATTAGTAAACTTGCATTCACTAGCATGGTATGCAGTGACAGCAGACCCTGGAGTAAACTGGGCTTCTGGTATCAGAAGAGATCTTTGTTGACACAATGCAAGAGAAGTCTAAATTATGAGATCAATAAAGAATATATGCTACCCTCTAGCAGAAAGAGTTTTCACTGCATTCATACATAGTATACCATCCAGTCACGTAAGTTTATCAAATATTCCAATTTTTTTGAGGGTGAGGAGATGGAATTTTATCAATTTTGAGTGGATATGAGAGCTAAATTTTATAGTCTATTTCATATGGCATTGATGAATGGCATGATAGAATTTTTTTTTTTTTTTTTTTTTTGAGACAGAGTCTCATTCTGTTGCCCGGGCTAGAGTGAGTGCTGTGGCATTAGCCTAGCTCACAGCAACCTCCAACTCCTGGGCTCAAGCGATCCTACTGCCTCAGCCTCCCGAGTAGCTGGGACTATAGGCATATACCATCACGCCCAGCTAATTGTTTCTATTTTTAGTAGAGACGGGGGTCTTGCTCTTGCTCAGGCTGGTCATGAATTCCTGACCTCAAGCAATCCTCCCGCCTCAGCTTCCCAGAGTCCTAGGATTACAGGCATGAGCCACCATGCCCGGCCAGGTATGATAGTTCTGATCTAATGTTATATGATCTGTTAAATAGTAAATACATATTAATTATGTAAAAGTATTATATTTGTTAAATATGCACATATATATGCCATGCACACTTATTATAGTTATTATTACATTATGATATATCATTATTGTGGAGTGATTCTAGCCATAAAAAGAATTACAATCTTGTCTAAAAAACAATTATAGATTTATCTAATGAACACATTTTCACACACACTATATATTTTTCCTGAAAAATAATGAGCACATGAAAAAATAGAATAGAAAGCAGTAAATGGTATATTTTATAAACTCAAATCATGCTATTGCAATAACAATTAAGTTCTGTAATGTGGCAAAGCAGAAAGTAATGAGCTCAAATATAAGAGACATTAATTGTATGAACCTTACTTCAATTCTCAGAATCTCACTTTTCTTATGGGTATAGCTGTTCCACATATAGTTATTTGTGTATTTGTGGAATTAGATAAAATAGTAAATGTGGCAGAAAAAATACTAATTTATTTTGCTCTGTAGGGAAGGTAAATCTTAGTATCTAATGTAGAATACCTGGATGCATTACTTACTCTCTTTAAAGTGTGTGTACATGTGATGACCAAATAAAATACGATTGTATAAAAGTGTCCTCCTTTGAGAGGGTATGTGTGTGTATAAACACATGTATATATGTGTGTATTTTTATATCAGAACCTAAGTCATTCACTCATCATATATTTTCTTTGCATCTATTACTCATTAGGCAGTTTTCTAGGTACAGACTAAGCAGTTTCTTTTGTTCATTTGTTGTTTTATTTTATTTTATTTTGTTTTGTTTTTGAGGATTGGTAGAATGCCATTCTCAAGTAGACTGCAATCTAAAGACAGACAGATATTAAGGAAGAACGAAAATGCATCATTAACTGAAAACTATTACCATGATTGTGCACCCATCTTTGATGTAATAATAGGTACTAGACTTTCCCTCCTATTGTAAATAACTAGAAGACTGTATTCAAATATTGGAAAGGTACCACCACGGAATTTCAATCCCTGAGAGAAGGGAAATATACAAAGTGAGTCCTATCTTTGTTTCAGTTTACTGCTTGGAAGCAGTTTCTGGAACGTGGCCTAGAGAGGGAAAAACCAGAGCCTCACATTCTTGCTAAGATTCTTGCTGATTTGAAGAGTCAGAGATCAAATTTTAGGTGCTAAACATCTGGCAAAGATTTGGTCTTTAATGAATGATTAAATTAACAACTCACTATGGGTTTTACTATTTAGTGAGAAGAAACTGAAAACTCTTGCCATGATTTTTAAATAGAGTCCTATTCATAGGCAGAGGTACAAAATAAGAGATAGAAGTTTTGAGTGAGTGTTGGCTACCTTCAATCTTTTCACATAGAATATGTTTTAAAGTTGTTTTAATTTGCTAGTTATTTTTTCTCTGAAGATGTTCTAGTTTATTACATTTCCCTTGAAACTTGGTCTTTTGGCATAAAATAGTGATTTAACTTGTTTAATTAGCATATGACACAGTAGTTTCTAGCTATATTTTTTTTGGTTTTAAAGGTTAAAATACTCTCAGATTCAATTACAGAATATACCATGATTCACTCTAAATAGCTCTTTTAATTAAAAGTTTCTAAATTGATATCAGATAATATAATGAATCTTAAAATATAATTTGTGCAGAATTATATAATACAGTTTTATTGTATTCATTATATTATGCAGTTCAACGGAAAAGTACATACAAAAGTAAACAGAAGAAACTAGACCTCGCTCCCATTGCATCTAGTAGAGTGACAATATTATAAATGAATAATTGTATTAATTATGTGAGATAATTCCTAAGAATTTAAATTATAAGAAAAAAATATATATTATAAAAAGGAAGTATAAAGTTGCTGCATACTATTCATACAGTCTGAAGACTGCAACAAATACTCGGAACACAACATTACCAGCACCCAAGAAGCTGCCTCCTGCCATTTTACAATAAAATAATGACTCAAGGGGATGTAGCACTTGTTTTTATATAGAAGGATTCATACAGGACATACTCTTTTGTGTCTAATTATTTTTGGTCAAAATTTTTGTTTGGATGATTCATTTATGATGCATATAGGTATAGATCCTACATCGTAATTACTACATAACATTCCATTCGTGACTATAATGACATTTATTTATTGATCCAATGGTAGAAAAATATTTGGGTTAATTCCAGGTTTTGGCTATAATAGTTTATAAATAATAAATAGACTGAATAGCATGTTGATGACATTTCATGATGGAGGTCAATTTTAAGTAAACAGGTAAGAAAATCTTTTCTGAGAAGTTTTTATTTGAGATGTCATTTGTATCATGCATCAGTTACTGTTGCTGCATAACAAATTATCCTAGAATGTAATACTTTAAAACAACATATTTCTATCCATATGAATTCTGTAGTTAGAAAATTCTGTGGTTAGACATGGCACAATAGGAAGATTTGTCTCTGTTCCATACCTGAGACTTCAATTTGAGAGAGTTGAAGGTTGGGATAGGATAGCTGAGAACTGTGATAGATTAAAGCTCAGTCACTCACGTGTGCCTGGTACCTGAGCTGGAATGATTTGAAAACTTTTACTGCTAATTTTAGTACCTAAAAGTGGCCTCTTCATAAATCTTGGTTTCCTTAAGAAAGGCAGTCTTAAATAGTTAGACTTCTTACATGACAGCTTGAGAAGCAAGCACAAGGGTTCCAGCCAAGTATATGGGAATTGTATCATATTTTATGATGTAATCTCACATGTCTCACAGCATCATTTATGTCACACTGTATTGGTTAAAATAGTTCTCTAATTCAAAATATGAAGCCATAGATCTATCTACAGAAGGAATGCTAAAAATATTAGGCCCACATTTTAAAACCTCTAAAAGACAACCTTGAGAAATTTATTAATTCATGGAGAGGGAGAAATAAATTCAAAATTCCTAATTAGGAAACAAGTTTTGACTTTTAGGGTATGAGAAAAAAAATTAAATTTCCTGAATATAGTGAGAAAGAAGGAATAGCAGGAAGAGGCTATACGTTTTTAAATATGTTAGGCCATTATGTAGGCGATAAAGTGTTTGGATCTAATTTTAAGTTCCAAGAAGCTATTGGAAAACATAGGAGAGTGGCATGCTCTTATTTAATTTTAATAATATTATTTTTTTGGCAGGCATAGAAACAACAGTTTGCAGGGAGGCAAGAGCCCAAAAAGCTTTATAATCCTGTATAGGAACAGGATGATGTGAGTTAGATTAGAATGGTGACAGTAAACATAGAAATGTAGAAAAGTAGATATTAATAGATGAGTCTGATCTTTATTCCTCACTCACCATTCAACTCTGGGTCATCACTTTCCATCAAACTCATTTCTCTACCAACCCATCCCAAACCAGGGTAATTTAAGAATTTCTGTGCTGGCTAATGAACTTATACATACATCTATAAATTATTTTCAATATTATATTAAAATTAACTATGTGTATGTTTCCAAAATAAACTGTATGATCATTGAAGGCATGAATTTGGGCCTGCCTGAATTTGTATCCTGGGGTGAAAGTACTGAAACAATGTAAAAATGTATTAACAAAAATTAATTGATATTTTTCTAAAATGGTTCAAAATTTAGATAATGTTATGATAGCTACAAATAATATTTAAGGAATTAATTTTTGATATATATCACAAATGATTTGGGAATAATGTTTATATGCTATTATATGTATGTACCTCTTTATACACTATCATATGTATATCTGTAGTGTTTTTTATGAAATGAGTAATCAAATAACCAAGCAAGATGCTCATTTCTTTATGTACTTAGTTCTAAAACACCTAATGGGTGTGTTGCACACTGTCTGGGGGATGGACATGCTCGAAGCTCTTACTCGTGGGGGTCAAAGGCAATACATGTGACCTAAACATTTGTACCCCCAAAATATGCTGAAATAAAAAATAATTAAAAAAATTAAAAACTAACAAAATGTTGAATGGGGGGTTACTGAACTTTGTATAAGAAACTGAGGTGAATATATGAGGATAAGAAATCAAGTATTTTTATTATTTTATTCACTTACTTAGTTTTTCAAACAATGTTTATTAAGAATCTTCCATGCGCTGTGTACTAGGTTATAAAAATTAAGAAGAAGATAATGGACTCTTCTAGTTTAAAACTATGCACTGCACACATAACAGCTAAATAAAGGATCTAAAAATAGCTCTGCAATAATTTGACAGTTTTCTCTGCTAACCATTATTCAGAAGCTTTATCTCACTCAACTTCCATACACAAATCTCGGGCAAATGCTAGCACTAGAAAAGGGAGATTCTCTTGTGAGCATATAAATCAAGATAAGCTTGCATTCGATCACACTGCTTTTGTTCCTTTACCCAGGAGTCTATACTCTTAACTTTAGTCTGGAATATCTGAATCCAGATCCCTAATCACCATATCTGAGATTCTGGTACACATTTTTATCCAAGTACTAACCAGGCCTGACTCTGCTTAGCTTCCAAGATCAGACGAGATTGGGTGCGTTCAGGGTGGCATGGCTGTAGACATTTTTATATTCCCCTAATTCTAGCTCATCTATATATGAATGTGTACTTAGTGCATATTCATGCATTTGCCTCTACATTACGCCTGCTGGATTTTCATTAATAGTTTCTCTATCTCTCTAGATTTCCTTTTATCTCTATTTCCCACTATATCTGCTTCCTAGTGTAATCCCCAAATAATGAACATTGTGTTTAAAATATGTCCATTTACCACAAGTATGGTTCTTCCCAGGGATTTTACACCAATACAACAAATTTAACAATGAACCCAATCAGAAAACAAACCTAAAGATATTTAGAGTAATGTAGGGAAATATTCCACACACCAGTCTGTCTAGCATGAAATGGAATGCGGTGGTGAAATAAGTAACCACATTTTATATTCCAGTTATTTCTATTTAAGAGTTTTATGCAGTTGGAGTGGTAATACATTTATTTATTATTTTTAATTTGGTGATTTTATCAATCATTTATTCACTAGATTGCTCAAGCAGAGGAGACACTTTCTGAGGTCCAAAAGGCAAGGACACAAAGATGAATAAGGCTTGGGAACTGCACTTCAGGATAACTTGAAATACACAGAACCAAAAAAATAATCATAATACAAATTGATGCAGACTATATTCAAGACATACGGAAATATATTCAGAATCATAGAAGAAAAAAATTTAAAAGACCTCAGAGTGGTAGTATAGAAAAAGTGACAACCGAGCTGATGAATAATATATTGGATAGATAGAAGGATAAAAGGACATCCCAGGAACATTTATGAGAAAGTGAAGCATAAATACATGAACAGTCATGGAAAGGTTATATTTTAGAGCTGTTAGAGGTGGTGAGTGTTTTATAGAGAAAATAGAAAAGTGTTGAACATAAAACTCTAGAGAGTACTACTAATTTAAAATTTAGAAAGGCAAGAGAAGTGAAAAAGGTTTTGAGAGTGAGATGGGATACAGGAGAATGATACAAAAGTGTAAGAAAAAAACAAGAATATATTTTAGACAAAGCAGCTATATTTAAGTTTTTTTTGACTCCCTTCTCTAGGAACAGGAGGAGGAGAAAAGAGCCAAACAAAATTACTGATGGACCAGAATACAAACCCAGAATAATTACAAACAAATGTTTATTAAAATAGACCCTCTCACCTGGATAGTGAGACAATGGACAAAGCCTTCAGTTATTCTACAGAGCAATATCCAATGCCCACTTTTGCAAAGCTTACACTCATGCTATAATGTCACTTTTCTTATACTTATTAAGGTAATTAAATATGAAATATCCAATTTTGAATCAAAAGTTTAGTTCATTATATCTCAAGCAGGAAGCAGTACAATTAATCAAAGTATGCACCTAAACTATTGGCACAGTTTTGCCATCTTATCAGTAGCTTGTTTATGCCAGCAGCAAAGCAGCCCAGAGAGCAAGTGGTGATGAAATCGCCAAAGGCATTTTCCACAGCTTGTTGAGAATGGAATATTTTTCCTTGCAAGAAGTGATCCAAAGCCTGGAAGAACTGGTAGTCAGTTGGTGCAAGGTCTGGTGAATAGGGTGGATGACAGAGAGTTTCCAACTCCAGTCTCCGTAGTTTGAGCAGCGTTGTTTGTGTGACATGTGGTCCAGCGTTGTCTTGTAAGAGGACTGGCCTGTCTCTATCGACCAATCTTGGCTGCTTAATCACAAGCATCCTCATCATTTTGTCTAACTGATTGCAGTAGACATCCTCTGTAATGGATTGACCAGAGTTCATGAAGCTGTAGTGGATATTAACAGCACTGGACCAACAACACACACCATTAGCTTTTTTTGATGGATATTGGGTTTTGGACTATGTTTTGGCACTTGATCTTTACCCAACCATTGTGGCGGACACTGGCAATTGTCAACAAGAATCCATTCTTCATCACATGTAACAATACGGTGTAGGAATTGTTCACATTTATGTTGTGACGGCAAAGAAAAGCAATCTTTGAGGTGATTTCTCTTTATGTAATTCATGTAGCACCCATCACTCAACTTCTTTACCTTGCGATTTGTTTCAAATGTTCCAATATTGTTGGAATAGTAATGTCAAACCTTGCTGCTAATTCATGCTTAGGTTGAGAAGGATTCACTTCCTCTACAGCTATCAGCTCATCATTATCCACCTTGGTCTCAAGTCATCCACATGGCTCATTTTCAAGATTAAAATCACCAGAACAGAATTCTGAAACCATCGATGTACTATGATTTCACTAGCCAAATCTTTCCCACTTTGTTGATATTTCAAGCTTTCTGCACAGCATTGGTTCCATGTCAGAACTCATATTTGAAAATAACATGAATTTTTTACTTATCCATGGTTTCACAAAAATTACTCTAAAAATGTGAAAGATAATCATAAGCCAAACTGTGCATTTGATAGAATGAGGATGCATAATACCTTCACAATAAAAATAAAACAAGAAGTGTCAAGGTGAAATGTCAGAGATATCAGCTGTCAAGCTTAGTAATTAAGGAAATTGAACATCTCATACTTAATAACCTAATATTTAGCCTAATATCTGTTGTACAGTATGTACTCAATAGTAATTATTCCTTGTTCTACATAGTCTACTAGATAATAATAATAGGGATAATTCCCTAGCTATATATTATTATTATTATTGATTAATTGATTGGCATTCTCAAGTTCCATAAAAGACTATCAATTCCCTCAGACATGCTAAGTTTCTCTGATTGTATCCACTAAAGACACTGGAGTGCATTTAACCACCAGTGGTTCCTACAGCATGGTCCTCATAACAGCAGCAGAACCATCACTTGGAAACTTTTAAAAATAAAAACTCAAAGACTCCACCACAGATTTACTAAATGAGAATATCTGGCAGTGAAAATTAGCAGTCTATGCTCCAACAAAATTTGATGGATTCTAAATTTGAGATCAATGGAATAAAGTTGTCCACCCCTCCAAAATTTTATTAATAAATACAACCTTTAACCAAGCAGGATGTCAGAAGGAGAACATTAGCTTAGACCAGGACAATAGATGTTCTGTGACTGGATGGAAAGAGTGCAGATGCAGAGGTTAAGTAGAAGTGGATTCACATCCCAACTTGACCAATATTAAATCTGTTAACCTTGACATTTTCTCTGCCTCTTTCTTGGGATGTCCTATCCATCTCTCAATGATATTGAGATAATTCAAATAGTAAATATAGAATAACTGTCACCTAAGAGTTATTCAACAAATGCTATTTTCTCCCCCATCATAATCACCTTTATTGAGTTGTATCATAATATTTATATTCTGCTTTCATTAAAGGTTGTACAAGAAACAGGCCTTTGGGAAATGTTTCAGCATCTATTTTACAACTGTTGCTGAGGATATTGTTCAACATGTTATTCAAGGTCTCCTATATGAAATTTTGTATGAGAAATGTCTTTAAACATTTAGCTCTGAGAAAGATAGCGAGCAAACAAAAACTTTTGTGTAGAATATGTATTAGAATGTTTCTTCAAAATAGAAGTTGTAGGTATATAAGATATTGTAGATGATATATAAAGAAATTAATTAGATCCAATTTAATAGAAAAATAAAATTAAAATGAGGCAAATGGGTAAAATTACCAATTTAAAATATTCTTTGCATATAGATATTCTTATCTACATAAATCAGTAATAGATAATTTGTTTATTGTGATTTACTATTAATTCTAAAAATTTTCATTGACCAGGTGAATAAATGCCAAACATCATCCTTTCTCAAAGTCTTAATAAAGGAGAGAAAAATGTAGAAAGATGCATTGACACATTAAGCATAATTTCCTAAGAATTATAAGAGAGCTAAAAAGTATAGTAACCCCCCCCCCTTTATTTGTGGTTTCAGTTATTCACTGTCAACCACCATCTGAAATATTAAATGGAAAATTCCAGAAATAAAAAATCCACAGTTTTAAATCATACACCCTTTTGAGAAGGAGGATGAAATTTCATGCCATCCTGCTCCATTCTGCTTGGGTTGTGAATCATCCCTTTGTCCAGCATCTCCACGTTATATGTGATATTCACCTGTTACTCACTTAGGAGTCATCTTGGTTGTCAGATCAACAAAAAACATAGTATATATAGGGTTCAGTACTGTGTGTGGTTTCAGGCTTCCATTGGGAGTGTTAAAACATCTCCCTCACCCAAAAGAAGGGACCACTGTATATTAAAAATAATATAGTCCAATATCTTTATTTTAAGAAGAAGAGACTTAGACATAAATGCCTATTCCCTTGATTGAGATGAATTATCTAGTGTTAAAACCGAGCCGGGAAATTAAACTTCCTGCTATTGTTTCAATCTCACTGAAGTTTTTTCTTTATTAGAACATAATCTAAAAGAGCAATCCCACCTTTGTATCTGTTCTATAATAAATGAAATTTTCCAAAACCCAGTCTATCACTTTTCTAAATTCACTGGTTTTAGTAAAATAAATCATAAAAGTGTTATACAGCATGTTGAAATCCCACTAGTATTCCCTTTGTTTTCATGGCAGTTGAGTGCTGCTTTTGGGAAATAAGAGCTTCTTTCTCCAGTTGGTCAGGACCTCTGTGTCAACCTCAGAACATGGTGCATTTCTGCTTTCTCATTATTTTCATGCTCCTTACAATGCCTCTTCCTTTATACATGTAGATTTTCATAATGCTGTATGATATCTTTAAGTAAATTACCCCTACCTTAATACTTTTAACAAATACATCTCTTTGGAAAAAGTTAAAGCCTTCTATGCTCTATTTTAGTTACATCCCACACATGCATTCTTTATGAGATCTCCTTGAGTTACAGTTTCTATTTCATTCTTTTTATGATTCTAATCTTGTGCTTTTTCAATATAAAATTTCAGGCCAACAAAGAAAGTTCTGACATACTAATTTATAATGTATCTTAATCAGAAATAAAAATCCAGATTTTTTCAGTTGTCCATTAATAGTTAATATTCCTTTCCCTCCATTCCGTCACACTAAATCTCAACAAAAATAGTTTCAGTAAGAAGTTTCAAAAACCTAAGTAGTCTTTAAATTATGCACATATATTAATGATTCCATACTTACCATTTAATTTTTCAGATCACTTTTTTTAACCTGAGTAGTGAAACAATAAACAATATGTGTGGCACCTGCTTCATGTATAGTTCAAAAATAAGCAAAATTAAGTAATATATATGTATATCATATACACACATACGTGAGATAAATTTGAAAAAAGCAAGACATGCTAACGGAAGATTTTGAATAGTGGCAATTTTGAGGGAGATACAAGGAGTTTATAAAATGAGCATATAGATATAGCTAAATTATTGGTTACATTTTGGTATGAAGTATATAGGTATTCATTTTGGTGTTAGAGAATAATGTAAAATAAAGCACAATAAAATAAAATACATCTTTCATGGATAATGAGGGTATCTTTCAGGATTAAAGTATTTTAAATTAAGCCAATTTTCTGCACCTGAACTCTTTAAAATGAAAGTTTTAAAAAGTATCATACAGATTTTGTAAATTAGATTGTTAGTGATTTTCTTTCAACAATTTGTATTGTAACAATATGACTTGATTGCACAATACACTGATATATACCTGTGACAATAATTAGTAGAAAACTGATTATATCATTTAAAATATTCTCTTTAAAATTGAAATGAAAACCTAGCTCTGTCCATGTCATCTTTGGCAAAAATGTATTAGGCGAAATACTGTATCACATTAGTTTTAGATCAAAGTTAGGTATTATCTTCCTTAAAAATATAAACTGGGAGAATTGTTTCAAAACCTAATTATCATTTACCAAGATTCAGTCATAAAATCTGAGATTGTATTTAGAGCAATATTGGAGTAGGTAGAAATATGGACTCTATTACAGTTTAGCAAAGCAGCCACATGGGTTGAATTTTTACTAAGCCTTGACTCATTTACATAAATATTTACACAGTTGTCCTCTTGGCCCAGATTTTAAGACAAGATCCTCAGTAGAATTTTTATGTTGCCCAGATATGGAGTTACTTAGCTGACTTTTATCGTGTCCCACCCCGTATCTCTTCCATATAATGAGCTTATAAAACAGCCCTAGAGAAAAGCATGCATAAAAGTGAGGCCAGGAATATTTTGTTCCCTTTTTATTTTACCCTGGAGTCAGGTGAGTACAGTGTAAATTATTCCGGTTGTAAAGTTTGGCTAATAGTGTATTTGGAGAGAGAGTATATTAAATGAAAATGAGAAACGACCTGATAGAGCACAGTCCTTAATACTTAGGAGTCAGATGGACCTACATGAAACTGCAGGAATTCTCTATTATTGGCTGTATGCCTTTAGGAGCGTTACTTAATCATTCTAAGTCTCAGTCTGTACATCTGTCAAATGGAATATTAATTATATCCACCTCTTATGACTGTTGAAAGATCAATTTATCTTTCAACAATGTATAATAAAACAGTTAAACTAATAGGCAACATAAAAGAATTACTAAATATCAGCATCTTATTATTATTTTATGAAAACCAACAGACCATATCTTTTCTCATTAGCGTTTGTGTGGAAGAACATTGTACTATTTGATTATATATAACATAGTGATAGTTTGTTGAGTGAAATAGACTTACTAGGTTTTAAGCAGAAAGTAACATGAGTCTTTCTTATCATTATAACTGCTATGAAGATTTCCCAATAACTTCAAGGTATCAGTAACTTGTCTTTCTGGTTTTAAATGTGTAGTAAAATGTAATATCTATAGCTTATTATTTTTTTAAATTTTGTTCTCCTTTTAAATTTAGGCCTAACTCAGGTTCCAAAGACTACAGAGGATAGGCAGGAAATGTTAACCTTTTTTTATTATTTCTTTTGGCTTTACCATTTTCCCTCTATTCTCATGCTGTTTCTAGTTCCTCAAAACTGTCAAATAGGAGGTATAAAATAGGGGGAAAATTAAACAAAAACAAAACAATAACCAAACAAACAAAAAACAAGCCATATGTTACAAAATATCAGATATGATGGCTATCCAAACACAGTCTTTTTCCTCACCCCAAAAGCTTTTGTGGATTATTTAATTACCCAATCTTTGAAATACTTCCATCTTCTGTTTGTAGATCATGCAATAGATTATTCCCACAGCACACTCCCATCCCCTTACCCCCTAGTATATGACCGACCATCCCATACAGACTTTCTTTTTATCATCCTACCCCGACTTCCCCACTACATCACTACCATTCTCTTGGATAAAGCTCTTTTCAAAATAACTCAATTCAGCATTCATCCTTGGGCTCCATATATGGCCAATAGGAAGCACAAATTTTTGTCATGCCATTGGTAGTTGCTGCATTCCCATTCTTGCCTTTTCCCTTACTTCTAAAATTAGAGGTAGCTGTAGCCTTGGAACCTTGTCCAAAAGAGATTAAACAATGTGATAAAGTTATATTATTGGTAAGCAGTGATCACAACCTGACTACATTTCTTTCAATAGAATAAGGTTATTTTTAATGCTATGTATATATAGGACTACATGGAAGCCTTCCTATACAGTGATGTCCCATGAAGAAATGTGCTGTACAAGAGTCTGTGCAATTTCTCTGTGCTTCTCTCTGATACATTTTTCATAATTGAATTTATGATACTGTAATATAAAAATCAAATTTCCTTTGAAATATGTATTTATGGCTTACTATTCCAAATATACTGAGCCATACATATGAATTCTTCTGTACTCCTACATTTGGCAATGAATAAATAAAAGAAGTAAGAAGGATTCTGATGAAGTTGTTCTCTATCAGAAGCAGCACAAACAAAAGCAAGACTGGCATGTCTTTTCTTCAAATTACTATGGCATAAATCATGGGTACACAAAAATATTGGAAAATCACAGAAATTCCTGGTATAGATAGTGTCTGATTTATTTTTAGTTGGTGCATTTCTTACCTAAGGGAATGACCCTCACATGCTTTATATTTAAATTTTAACAGGTAAAATTGCCTTTGAATTTTCCCACTTCCAAAGGACAGTTTGAGTATCAGAATTATTGGCCAAAGCACCAACCTATTACCAATATGTTTAGTGTCATTTGATCAGAAAACATACGCAACAAAATAATAACAATTGGGGGAAAAAGCACACTGTCTTGCTCTATAATTTCAGGCTACCATAAAATCAAAATGCTCTTATAATCAGTTGTATACATCCTAAAATGCAATAAAAGTGTATTATCTAACCCCACCCCCATCCCTGGCTTCAATTTCTCTAGTTTCAGTTACCTGTGGTCAACCACAGACCTAAAATATTCAATGGAAAATTTCAGAAATAAACAATACATAAGTTTTAAATTGCATACTATTCTGAGTAGCGTGATGAAATCTCATGCTGTCTTTCAATGTCTGGCTTGGTGTCATGAATTCCTTTGTCCATTGTATCTAGGCTTTATATGCTACCCACCCATTAATCACTTAATAGCCATCTTAGTTCTCAGATTGTCACTGTCTTGCAGTGCTTGTGCTCAAGTAACCCTTCTTTTACTTGATAATGTTCTGAAGCACAAAAGTAGTGATGCTGGCAATTTGGATACACCAAAAAGAAGCGAAAAAGTGCTTGCTACCTTTAAGAGTAAAATGTGAATGTGCTTGACTTAATAAGTAAAAGCATGACATACAACAAGTTTGGTACTATCTGCAGTTTCAGGCATCCATTGGGGGCCCTGGAACATATCTCCTGAGGAGCGAAAAAGGGAGGACTACTGCAAAGGCTTTAGTAAACAGGTACTCTACAGGTTGATCTTGTTGACTTATCAAATACATTCTGGTTGGTTACTTTAGTCACGCAGATTAATTGGAAATAGAACAGGACCAATTCAAGTCACAGAAGATTCATTTAGCCACCTCCTATACATGCAACCTTACTTTATCTCTGTGTGCAACTGTGTATATACCACTTATTCTATTGTTTTATTTTGTTCAATTTTTCATTGCATTTCAGTATCTCACATTGCATAAATTGAATTTGTATTTCTGTATTTTGATTTTCTAAATTTAATGTCATATCTTGATTCTTACATAACTTGTAACCACATGATGGGTAAGATTATGTTATTCAGGTGAACTATCTTTCCAGATTGTTAGGGAACCAAGAACAAAGTATGCACAAATACATTCCTAAAATTCTAAAATCACAATCATTATTTTATTATTACATATCAATCATGGACCTATGCTTTAAAAACCAGAACACTTAATCAGGTGCACAGCCAAAGAAACAGTCGCGAAAATAAACAGACAGCTTACAGAATGGGAAAAAATTTTCGCATACTACACATCAGATAAAAGACTGATAACAAGAATCTATTTAGAACTCAGGAAAATCAGCAAGAAAAAATCAAACAATCCTATCAAAAAGTGGGCAAATGACATGAATAGAAATTTTTCAAAAGAAGATATAAGAATGGCTAACAAACATATGAAAAAATGCTCAACGTTCCTAATCATCAGAGAAATGCAAATCAAAACCACAATGAAATACCACTTAACTCCGGTGAGGATGGCCTTTATCAAAAAATCCCAAAACAACACATGTTGGCGTGGATGCAGAGAGACAGGAACACTCATACACTGCTGGTGGGAATGCAAACTTGTGCAACCCCTGTGGAAAGCATTATGGAGATACCTTAAACAGATTCAAGTAGAACTACCATTCGATCCAGCAATCCCATTATTGGGCATATATCCAGAACAAAAGTCATTCTATAACAAAGACACCTGTACCCGAATGTTTATAGCAGCACAATTCACAATTGCAAAGATGTGGAAACAACCCAAGTGCCCATCAATCCACGAATGGATTAGTAAACTGTGGTATATGTATACCATGGAGTATTACTCAGCTACAAGAAATAACGATGATACGACATCTCTTTGGTTCTCCTGGGGAGAGTTGGAACCCATTATATTAAGTGAAGTATCCAAAGAATGGAAAAACAAACATCACATGTACTCACCAGAAAACTGGTTTCCCTGATCATCACCTAAATGCACATCGGGGAAGGATACCAATTGGATATCAGACTGAGATGGGGGGTCGGGGGAGGGGACAGATGTATGCCTACATGATGAATGCGTTGCACACCATCTGGGGAATGGTCATGCTTGAAGATGCTGACTCGGGGAGGTGGGGGGGAGGGGATGGAGGTATGACTACATGGTGAGTGCCAGGTGCACTGTCTAGAGAATGGACACGCCTGAGGCTCTGACTCAGGGGGATGGGCGGGACATGGACAATGTATATAACCTGAGCTTTTGTACCCCCATGAAGAGCTGAAATAAAAATAAATAAATAAATAAATAAATAAAACCCAGAAAACTCACAGGGATGGTTACTTGTTAAAAGAATTGAAAAGCCCAGGATTTCATTTGATTTGTTTCAGCAGCAAAATGTGTCATTAAGGACCCAGTTTATTTTCATCTACCTCTTTTGTCCTCTTCAGTGTTAGGTTGTCTTAAGTTTCCTTTTTTCATTTTGGAAAAAAAATAATTCCATTTAAAATTCACACCAACACACAAAAAACACAGAAAAAGACATATTATTTGAGCAAGAGTGAAAATTATTATGATTGAAACAGTTATGATTAAATTATCAATTGGTTGAAATTAACCAAGGCTTGTCCTTGGACCGGGAGACAGGGGGACATTGGAAGGAATGAAAACCCAGCGAAAATGTATGGATATTTTTAGATGTGTGTGGAAACAGGAAATGGATATTAGGTAGGTACTAGCAAATTTTCAGGACACATAAGATGAAAAAGATATTGTGCATTATTTTTAGACTAGCTGGTAACTTCTGAATAATTTTTTGTAAGTTTTCTTCTCCCCAGAATATTACTCATTTTAAAGTTTCAACAATTGTGAAATTTATGTCTGAAGTAGTTTAATCAATTGATCACATTAAATGCAAGCTTACTGTGTTTGAGCAGTTAACAAGAAAATGGCTATGAAACTTAATTCTCACTGATTTATCATTTCCTTGATATCTCATTTACATTTTACTGGGCTACCATCATTCTGAAGCTGAACATTCAGTGAAGATATAGAAAAATAACCTGAAACAAATTTCTGTTACTATATTTAAATTTTATTTATTTATATTTCTAACTTAATAAACCACTTCAAAATGATTCACCATTCCACATATACAATTACTTTTTATGGTGTATTCTTTTAGTCATATACTAAAAATGTTGTAAATTTCATTACATTAGAAACTTAATAACATTCTTATCCATAAACAATTTTTTACAGCTTAAGTCCCTTTTTGTTGATTCATAAACTGTTCTCATCATAACTAAATAATAAAATTGTGCATTGTTTAGATTTCACTTAATACATTCAACCATGTATAAATTACTTCATTCCTCAAAAGGCTTAAAATGGCTATTAGTGATGCTTTTATTTATTGACATTACTTCACTCACAAAACAAGTGGAGCCAACAGCAAAAATGTGGCATTACTTTTCAGAGGTGAAAGAGACATTAGCAAATACAGGGATAATAATGGTGACTTAGAATTTCAGATAGTTTACGATTGCTTATATTTGAGCAAATTTTCACAAGTTTTTGCTATAATCTTTAAACATTTTAGGGCATGTATTTATAAGTGAAGAGAGGTTCATGGCCTTAAACTTTAGATAAAGATATATATAGATATAAATAGATATAGATAAGAGTAGCTATTGCTTTAAACATTTATATCTTTATAAAGAAGAAAATGGATATTTCAAAAGATAATCTATAATAAAATGGCATGTGTATCATTTTAGCATTATTTGTGAGACACGCTCCAGTGAGTCCTGCTTTAATGCAACCATAACGCATCACATGCAGTTTCTCAAATTGACTATGTTCCCTGTGACATCTTGTCTTTTCTGTGATCTCTCAATCTGGAATGCACTAATCATGCTTCAAGAGCCTTTCCATGTACATGCTGTGGGTATCCTTAGGCAAGTCATTTAAGTATTTCTATGCTCTTATTTACTCATTTTGGGCCCGAAGATAATAGTATTGTCATACAAGATTTTTGCAGTTATTAAAAGAGATTTTTTAATAAACATAGTGTTTAAAGCTCTGTCTCACATGAAGGATTGATTGAAAACTTCATATTATTAAATGTGTATAGAGTACTTTTAGATTCAGTTCAAGCACTCAATGAATTGAGAGAAGGCTAGTGTACCTGAAAAGTAGACAGAAGAGCAGAGAGTAGTAAGAGATGAGGTGGGAGAGAAAGTATAGATTGGACTATTATCTGAGGCAAAGAAAACTATACTGAAGAATTTTAATTAAGGGTTGGTAAGGTTGAGATTTTTGAGTAAAACAATTTCTTCGGAATAGAGCTTTTACAGTATAATGGAAATAGTTCCTTTGGCTTCATATATGCCAGAAGACTTCTCTCTAAACTCTGCAGAAAAACATCAATAACCAACAGATGTTTTTAGATGTAACAGACATGCCAGACACTGTGCTAAATTCTATAAATGTGACAGGAAACATCTCAACTTCCTACAGACAACTCAGTCTACCAGGGCAGGCTTTCTTAAACCTCAGCACTGTTAACATTGCGGCCCAGGTGACTCCTTGTTGTTAGGGACTGTCCTATGTATTGCAAAATATTAAGTAACATCCTTGGTCTTTATCCCTTTGATACTAGTAGCAATTCACCACTGACTTTACAGTGGTGGCATAAAAAATAATCCACAGGCATTAATAAAATAAATTGCAACAGCTGAGAGACACTTTATTAGAGAAAGACAAATAATTACACTCCAAAGGAGTATGTTTAAAAAGGGAGTAATAAGCGCTCTGTTATTGTATAACTGGGGGGAGAGCTAATGGAGCACCCCTGTATGGGGGCTTGCATGAGACATGCTTCTCCTATTGTCACATAACAGATTGACACATTAAAAGAGTACCCACATGGTGGAAGCAATTCTAATTAGGCATAAAATATTCTTTCTGTTATCATCACTTTCTCTATTTTTTCAATAATGTCCTACTTTTTGAAAGCATACTCTGAGCCTTGTAGAAGGAGAAGAAAACAAAGATACACAAAACAATAACAAAAATCAAAAACTATGTAGATTAAACCTTTTGCTTTATTGCAGTTTGAGCTCAAATTGTCATTTGTACTTTTTATGGAGGGGCAGGCTAGGAGAGTGGGGGATTCTGAATGTACAATAAAAACTCTTACTGAAAAATAAATCAAAGAACCATAGTACATCTTATTCTTAATAAATATGTAAACCGTGTTTTGTGGATGATTTTTCAGTATTCCCAAAAGACTGATATATTTCAACATTTTGAATTTAGTGTTAGCTTTGAGTTGGTAGAGGCAATCTAATATACTGTGTTAGATATGTTAGTTATGTTTAATACTACTAGATGTACTTTTCAACAAAATTATTGAAATCCAAAAAAAAAAACAACAAAAAATCCTCTTGATTTTCATGACCATAGGAAAGGTGATGCATGGCACAGATCGGTTCATTTTTCATCCATTGTTTTTATGACAATAGCTTATTTCCCTTACCTCCCCTTAAATAACAAAGGAGTTACTATAGTTTCTTATTTTAATGAGACGATTTAATTTTTTTTAAATAAAATGAATCATTAGACATTTGAAAACACTATGATTGATGACTACAAATGCCTACTCACAAAATATAATTGAATACATATTCAGGCAAAATATACCAGGAAATATATTTCCTTTCAAAAATATTTGAAGCAGTATCTTATTGTCCTCTATTAAATCACCTTCCCATCACTTGGCAATGCCAAATAATCCATAAAATATTCACTACGTGTTTACTGTGAAACAAGAACCTTATTTTAATTAATAATTACATTTCCTGCACTAAAGAAAAAGTAGATATAGTACTGTGGAAATCTAAGCTTATGTTTGATGTTAGTTATAATGTCCTTAAATATAGTTTGATAATAAGACATTTGGATATAATTAAAACAGTCTGAAAGGCTGTTTATTTTATCTTTATCTAAAAAATAACTTTTTTCTGCCTTGTGGGTAAAGTAAAAACAAATGAATTTTAGTAACACTTACATCATTACACACCAAGGAAACAATTTAATGAATTACTGAATGCCGGCAAGTATCAGGACAAACCTGGAAAGATATTTTAAGAATGCTTGCATTGTTGGATCTGCTGCTTTGACAAAAAAAAAATTGTTCTAGGAGTAATTAAATTGTATTTGACTGTAGAAATAGCATGTACCTCTTTCACTACAAAGCACTCCAGACTGCACAGAAAGAAATATTTGGTATTTGGAATTCTTAAATCTTTAAAATTCTGACAAATGATTATATTACTATAAAAGGTTTTAGAGAGCATCTGATTGATCCCCCCATCTAAGTAAGGTATACAGCCAAATTTTCCCAGACATGAGAATATAAGCAGGGTTTTTAAAAGAGGTTTTTATGACCCCTCTTCACTACTCATTGGAATGGACGGCAACAACTTTCACAGTGAGGAATGTCTTCCTTCTAGGGACCCTTTATTCTTCATGATTTAGTTTGAATTTGCTTTTATTCCTTCTCTCCTCAGTGAAATAGAAAACAGATGGTCACTTCCATCAACTCAATCTTAACTACATCAACTCAAACTGCTAAAAAGTGAAAATTCAATGAAATGGCTATTATTTGCCTTCTGATACTTGTCAGTTTGCCTTTTTTCAGAACTTAAATGAACAGAAGTTATGTGACTGCATTCAGTGATATAATTGCTTTTATATAGTTATTTAACCATTCACAACAACCTTTGACTTTCTTTATTGTAGGTTAAATAATTAAATTCCATTAACTTTTTTTTTCCATAGAGATCTTTCTTTTAGACCACTGAATCATCCCTGTGAATGGTCTCTAAATTTAAAAAAAAGGAATCCTTCTTGTTACTTGTAATTATATTCATTCATCCAACAAATGTTTAGTGACCACCTTGAGCTAGGTATTAAGAATTTGAATTTTGAAAAAATTCTCAACCAAAATAAGCCATGTTTTATGGTCTTGAAATGGTTGCTTTCTATTGAGAGAGTAAAAATGTAAGTAATAGTTAAACTTATTAAGCATTTTCTATATGCTATTGTCATTCTAAGTGTGTAACATATATTAACTGATTTATTCTTCACAACAATCTAGGGTTGATACTGTTATTATCTCCCTCATTTTCAGATGGGTGCTGAATAAACAAATAAATAAATATGATAATTACAGACAGTAAATCTATGAAGAAAATAAAATAAGGGTGGTTGGGGTGAGGGCTTTCCCAGATTGGCTCACCTAGGATTGCTTTATTTTGGAGGCAACTGTTGCAGTGAGACATAAATAAATAAAGAAGCCAGCTGCTCCAGGTTGTGTGGGGAGAGTGCTTCAACAACTACAAGCTCTCTAAGGTGCAAAAGAGTTTCCTGGATGTGAGAAAGTGAATGCAGTCCTATGTGGCCATACGTGGAAAGGAAGGTGAGCAATGATTTTAGAGGTGCAGAGTTAGGTGAGAGAGGGTGTTTGAATTTTCTGATTCTAGTTGCAGTGAAAAGCCATTGAATGGAGGAGTGATGTCAGGATGATGGGAGAGTAAGAGATCTCAGCCTTATTTCCCATCACAAATAGTAACAACTTGGCAGCTATCTATGAAAAAAATAACTCTGGAAGAGCTCAGAAGTCCATTTAGGAAGCTGTAATCATATAGTGGAAGAAAATAACCTGAGAATAATTACACAAAAAGGGTAGAAAGAACAGTTTTCTTTTAGAAACTGGATATATGCATATATATACATGTATGTGTGTGTATACACATATATAAAATTATATATATTTTAAAAGGTTATCTAGGAAGAAACAAATGTGGAGTGTGAGAAAGTACAAACAGATGTAAATTTGGCAGTAATCTAGATACAGATGGTATTTGATATTTAAATCCATGGTAATGAGTGAGATAAGTTTGACAGAACATTTAAGTAGATAAGAGTTGAAGAAGACAGATTTGGAGGACAGGAACATTCAAGTTGGAGAAAGGAAGAGGAGTCCAATAAAAGAAATAAAAAAGAGGGCACAGCAACATAGAAAACCAAGAAATTGTGTTACATGTGCTAAATGAAGACGGCATTTCAAGGAGAGAGTAGTTTGTATGGAATGCTGGTGAGGAACTGAGTAAAATGAGGATAAGAAAAAGACTTTTGGGTTTTACAAGCTAGCAGTCATTGCTTACCTTATTATGAGACAATTTCATGAAGTACTGGGAATTGAGGATCTACCAGAGTAGGATGAAGAAAAATCAAGATTTGAAGAGGCTGAAACAGTGCTATGAATGATTCTTTCAGAAAAAATAACATAGAAAGGGCCAAGGTAGAAAGTCTTTGGGATTGAGGAAGGTGTGTGCAGATTTTTAAAAAATATTTTAATATAGATGATACTATAGCATATTTATTTGTTGATGATGAGACAGGGAAGAGATTTAATAAAGTAGGAGAAAGTTATTTGCAGGAACAAGAAAGTTGTAGAACTGCACTGTTGATAGGGTAGCCATTTGGCATGTGTTGTTATTTGAATTTAAATTTAAAGCAAATAAAATAAAAAAAATTCAGGTCCCAGTTGTACTAGAACAATTTCAATAGCTCAAAAATCACAAGTGCCTACTATTTACCTGTCGTAATCCACAAATGAAAATTTCCATCATCACAGAATGTTCCTTGGACAGTGCAACTTTCAACCATGAATAAAGTGACTAAATTTATAAAAATACAATATTGTAATAAAGTGAATAGGAATTTATTTCTGCTCTATTTTGTCCCAAATGGTATTTATATTTAAAAGCAGATTCCAAAATGTGTACAAAGTTCAACCATTTTGCATATTTTGGATAGTAAAATATGAAAAAAACAACAGCAACAAAAGCAACTCTCTAGTTTGTAAGAATAGTTCAGCTAGATTACAAAAGTTTATATTATGCCTGAGTAAATCCTTAAATAAGCTTCAGAATGTCAAGAAATATAAATATATACACATGCACATATACATACATAAATATATGCATATATAAGTGCATACATATTCACAGATATATAAATATGCTTTTGTAATCTTGCTACTAAAGAAGATATATCACTTTTTTTCCTATGAGACACAAACCTGAGTGAGGCAATTAGTTTAACACATTTTACTGTTGGCATAGTGTCTTCTTTCTCAGATACAGGTTTTTTATCTTTGCATTCCTAGCATCCAGCACAGTACACAGATGTTTAATAAAATATAATCAATGAAGATATAATAAATGTATTAGAGCGTTTACAAATTTATTGCAAAACAAAAATAAAAGTAAAAAATTAAGTTTCCCCTCACCCATGTTGACCATCAGCTTTGAAAGCTCAAAAATCTGTTTTTCTTTGTATTATTTATGGCATGGCACTTGGTGTATACTAAAATTCAATATTTCTTTTTGTTGCCATTTTATTTTGATTAAATGAGCATTAGAAATTCCACATTTTAATTGAAATCCACGTTTCATATAGTTTTCCTATCTAACTCTGTTTACTGGTTTACTGGTATAGGGTAAAGAAGATGGATGAAATAGTTTTTTATATTTCTATATTTGTTGTTGAGAAAACTGTGTTAGCCTAAAAGCAAAAAGAGCAGACACTTTACATGAGGCTGTGTAATGTAATCAAAGAGCCCCTTCCGAACATGAGTTGTTGACATCATTGCTCTTGCGTACACTAACAGTCTAAACTTGTGAGTTAATTGGAAATTACCTCATACTAAAAAAAAAAGCAAAACTAAAAAATCTAAAAATCTACCTGCTTTCCCTCATTCTTTCTCTGAACTGTAAAATGTTTCTGTCTTAAATGATCATCATTTGCATAAGGGCTTCTCTGTGCTTTTATTTTTCCCTCCTAATTGGGTTACACAGTCTCCATATAAGCTTGCCTTTACATATGTATTCAGGTAAATACCGGTAAAGGTGAAAAAGGGTACGAATGTATGCTTTACCCTCCTACTTATGCAAAATTTATTATATAGGATTTTTTTTGTTGTTTGCTTTGCACAGGAGGAAGCAAGGTGACCTGTTTCACATATTAGAAGACAAGATTAGCTCACTTCAGATTTTAATATGCAGCAGCCAGCTGAGTGTCCTGATAAGGTATTTTCTTTCCAGTCCTTTTATCTGCTGTGGTGGTTAAGAAGCTGTTTTTGTATAGGGATACAGCTACTGGGAGACAACTTGTTAAATTATTATAAATTTAGAGATTGTACAAATTTTACAAAATTGTCTCAGTCAGTCTTAGCATGGACATAGCTTGACTCTTGTTTTACAGACTTGAACACCATGCAGTTAATAAACCTACAGTTGAAGAATTCCTTCCTTTTGCATTTTCCTTTTCTTGCATTCAGTGGTTTCAACCATGATTGCAGAGGAGAAAGTGTCCTTGATCGTTTTTCAAACCTCTATTGCACAAAGCTGTAAGTTTAGAGATAATAGATAACATATTTGGCATCTTGCCTGTGTATGCTAGACCCTCAACAAATATTAGGTGGCATTATCATCATTACCTCTACTTCCAGAATCTTATTGACTAGATTTATAAGGATATATAAATAGTAGTCTCCCCTAATCCTCAGCTGATACCTTCCAAGACACCCAGGGATGCCCAAAACTGCAGATAGGACCCAACCTGGCTGCCATCAATGGGAACATGTTTCTGTTCATCTCGTCCATACACAAATTTAATGCCTTTTCCATCTCAGCTAAATACATATTATCATGGATCATGGCTGTCACTTTGCAGTTTGTGGTGCAACAGTAAAACTAGCACAAATTTCTTTTTCCTTCTTCACAAGTTTACAGATGGAAGACTCATTCTTACCATAGATCCTAGCAACATCAGCATAAGATTTTTTTTTTTTCTTTTCTTATTAGGTCAAGAACTTTCACCTTTTCACTTAGAGAAAGTACTCAATGGCTTCTCTTTGGAATATCCAAATTGCTAGCATTCCTACTGTTGAACTCTGGGGCCATTATTAAGTGAAATAAGGGTGATTTGAGCACAAGGGCTGTGAAAGTTCATCTGATAATGGAGATGGTTACTATGTGACTAATGGGCAGGGGAATGTATATAACGTGGATACACTGGACAAAGGGAGGATTCACATCCAGGGCAGGAAAGGGTGGGGTGGCTCAATATTTCATTACACTCCTCAGAAAAGCATAAAATTTAAAACTCATAAATTGTTTATTTCTGAAATCTTCCATTAAGCATTTTCAGATGGTGATTTATGGTAGAAAACTGAAACCTCAGGAAGCAAAACCACGGATAAGGGAGAAATTACTCTAAATACACTTGCATTACACAATGCTCTAGAAGTCCTTGAAATAGTGTTGGATTTACACCTGACTCTTGAAATAACTACAAATGTTAAAGAAATTTAAAAATAATCAATCTAAACAAATAAAAGATAGACTTTTGCATTAAATCTGAACCCTCAAGATAAGCTACGGCATATTTAATTGCAATACAGTTTCTACATACAGAAATTTTAAAAGGTTTGTAATATACTTTAGAGAAGTTTCATTCTAAATTTTCCTGACATTTTGTGAATGGTTTAATTTTATTATTTATGGAATAAAACTTCTTGATAAATATTCTTGGAAACTAATTTATGAACAGTAGCCCTTGAAGTTTGGAGAATTTTACATGTAATATTACTTTCTTATTTAATTCCATATCACACCTCTCCAGCACAATATTTCCATAATTGATTTTTATACTATACTAATTTTGAATGCAATTATATTTTTCTATTATTCTTAAATTAACTAAGCAATAGTAAACATTTTAAATTCCAGTATTTTCTCTTGCTTTTCCATATCCTTTCGGTATTTTCTTTTATAATTTTTATTTCAAAATATTAGGGGGTACAAGTGTTCTTGTTACATTGATGCATTGTATAATGCTGAAGTGAGGGCTTTTAGTGTACCCATCAGCAGAATAATGTACATTGTACCTAGTAGATAAGTTTTTATCTCCCAGCCCCTCCCTGTTCTTAGTTTACAATGCTCTTTATAGCACTTGATGACCATGTGGACCCATCATTTAGTTCTCACATGTTAGTGAGAACAAGTGGTGTTTGTTTTTCCATTCTTGAGATAATTAACTTAGGACAATGTTCTCTAGTTCTATCCAAGTTGCTGCAAATGACATTGTTTCATTCCTTTTTATGGCTGAGTAGTAGTCCCCTGTGTGTATGCAGAATGTATGTATATCACATTTTCTTTATGTGCTCATCAATTGATGGGCACTTAGGTTGATTCCATATCTTTGCAATTGTGAATTGTGCTGCAATAAACATTCAGGTGCAAGTGTCTTTTTGACATAATGACTTTTTTTCCTTTGGGTAGATACTGAGTAGTGGGATTGCTAGATTAAATGGTAGGCCTATATTTAGTTCTTTGAGGAATCTCCATACTGATTTCCATAGAGGTTGTACTAATTTTCGTCCCACCAACAGTGTAAAAGTGTTCCTTTATTTCTACATTCACACCAGCATCTATTGTTTTTTGACTTTTTAATAATGGCCATTTTGATAGAGGAAAGGTGCTATCTCATTGTGGTTTTAATTCGCATTTCCCTGATGATTAGTGATGTTCAGCATTGTTTTCATATGTGTGTTGGCCATTTGTATATCTTCCTTTAAAAAAACTCTGTTCATGTCTTTGGCCCATGTTTTAATACGGTTATTTGTTTCTTTCTTGCTGATCTCTTTCAGTTATTTGTAGAATCTGGATATTAGTCCTTTCTTGAATATATAGTTTGTGAATATTTTCTCCCATTCTGTATGTTGTCTATTTATCCCATTGATTATTTCTTTGCTGTGCAGAAGCTTTTTAACGTAATTAAGTGCCATTTATTTATTTTTGTTATTGCTGTATTTGCCTTTGGATTCTTAGTCATAAATTCTTTGCTTAGGCTGATGTATAGAAGAGTTTTTCCTATAGTTTCCCTTCCAGAATTTTTATGGTTTCAGGTCTTACATTTAGGTCTTTAATCCATCTTGATGCAGAAATCCTCAGCAAAATACTAGCAAACTGAATTAAACAGCACATCAAAAAATAATCCACCAAGTGAGTTTTATCCCAGGGATACAAGGCTTGTTCAACACATACAAATCTAGAGCCTGTTTTTTATCCTAGTTCTTGGTAGAACCAAGAAGTTTAATATTATTAATTATAAATTAATATTAATAACTAATCATTATATTATTACATTATATTGTATTAATATTAATAAAATCAATTCATTAATATTATAAATTATATTATTAATTTGTGATACTGATAATATTAAATAATTAATATTATTTATAATATTATGACATTATTAATTAATATTGATTAGAAAGTTGTGTGCTGAGAAGGTAGATTGATTTCATAAGTGTGGTAACAGTATGGATTGAGAGAACTATGGAAAACATACTGTATAGATCTCTTGTTCATTCATCTCTAGGAAGTTTCTATATTTTCTGCTGATCCATACAGAATGCCGAGTTAGTCACTTCCCTATATTAAAAAGAACTATATTTATTCAGGTAAATTCTAGTAACAAAGTACCAAGTTCATTCATATTTCTTGGTAAAAGCACATTTCCAAACAATAGTCTGAATACATTGACTTACAAGAAAATTTTCTTTAGAGGAGTGCAAATATTGGATCCAAATTCAGTGATAGTCCTGCTTCTCTCAAATGTCCTCCTAAACTTGTCTAGACCTAATTAAAAAACTGATGGCCCAACTCTTATCTTAATTAAATGTATCCTTAATATCACAGTAACATTTATACCACAATTAATGGTTATTTTGAAATATACTTCATTGTTTAAAATGTCAAAGTCTAATAAAAGGTACATTTTAATTTTCTCTGAGTTTATCTCACCAATTAACAATTTCACTCTATCTTTGAAAGTAGCTGAAAATTTTTGCCTTATATAAGAAAGGTGTTTTCAAAAAATTCAATATTGTACCCTAAATCTTGGTGAACATTTTGTTAAACCTTGTGGATGACATTTTCACATCTCTGTGATCTTAGTTCATGAAAGAAAAAGGGAGAGCAGAATGCTTTATCAGCTAATCCTCACATTTTATTTTCACACCCATGGGAGACATTCTCATTTTAGCTGACAGCTGTAAATTTTTATAATCACCGTGTGATATCTAGTAGTTGCAGTTTGCTGGCCACTTTGTCAGCTGTATTGACATTTGATAGCCAGGTTTTACCTAAAAGGACTTTTCAGGGAGATTGGTACTTTTTTCCTATTGACTTGGAGCAACCCTGTGGTAGGACACTCATATTCTGCAAAGCAAGCGACTGAGTCCTGTCAAGAGTAGTTCTAGTGCAATCGATTACACTTGTCAACAAAACATTAGACTATGTCCCATTTATGGTAAACAATGCACATCATTTTCACAGAAACGTGTTAAACACGGTCTGTAGAAAATTGGAGCCCTCAAAAAGTTTTGCATTTTCTTTCATAAATTATGTAATACCAAAATGGACTTTTCTTTTTGTATTTCATAATAATTTGCCCTCATTGACATTGAAGTAAAAATAAAATATTGCCATAAATCAACTTCCAAGTTTTCTCTCAACCGGTATTCTCAAACTTACTATGTCATATGTATATTTGGGTACTTTTGTAGATGAAATATGAGGAAGAGACATAAACTTAATTCCTGCCCTTAAAAATGTTAGAATCATTTGCAAACAGGTTCTCTCAGTCTCTCATTTGTTTGTTCATCCTCCCAATAAGATTTTTCACAGAATAAAATTTTGTAATTTTTATAAGGTCCAATTTATCAACTTTCACTTGCAAGGACCATGTTTTTAATGTCAACTCTAACAATTTTTTTGTCTACTCCTGAATCCTAAAAATGTTCTGTGCTTTTCATGTCTAAAAGTTGTGTAGATTTATATTTACAATCAAGTTCATAAACCATTTTGAGTTTATTTTTGTAAAAAGTGTGAGATTTAGGTCAAGGTTTTATTTTTCCTATATATGTTTAATTGTTCCAGCACAATTTGTTGAAAATTCTCTCTTTCTTCCATTAAATTACTTTAGCATCTCTGTCAATGGGGCCTATTTGTGTGAGTCTTTATTTATTTATTTATTTATTTATTTGAGAAGGGGTCTTGCTCTGCCACCCAGGCTGGAGTGCAGTTGCAAGATCATAGCTGACTTCAGCCTCAAACTCCTGGGCTCCAGGGATCCTCCTGCCTAAGGTAAGTAGCTAAGATTACAGGCATGACCTGCCAGTCCCCACCGTGTTAATCTATGTATTGAGACTATCTGGATGTATTAATGTGTCTTTACTTGTATCTAGAATATGTAAAGAACGGAAGCCAATAATAATTTCAAAAGACATAATCTTGAGCACCATAGTCCTAAAAGTTGAAATCCCAAAAGAACAAAATCCCTAATGTTTAAAATCTTGAAAATCACAACCCTGAAAATCAAAATCTTTAAAGTATAATTCTGGGAAAAATAATTTAAAAATTCATTTACATGAATGAATTCATTTACATCCCATTTTAAAACAGGATTTATTTGGGAAACATTTAAAAACACAACGTAATACTTCATAGGCATCTTTACACAATAAAATAAGCAATAATAATGTACATATTTTTGCAAGCACACTCAGGTATACTAATGACAGTCACACAGGTATAAAATTATAAGCAAATGAATCATATTCACAAAATAATAGATTGAAAAGGGAAATGTATAAATGCACATTGCTATGTTGGTAACTGTGTGCACCCAGCTTTATCACTGCAGTCATCTGAAATACTGGGACAACCCAAGTCTTTTGACAAGGTCAGTTAAAAACCGCAGTGGGTCACCACTGCATATGTAGTCATCCAAAAAGCTGAGATCTTGAGAAATGTTATCTTTCACAAATGCAGATGTACAAAAATGACATCTCTTTGTTTATTGCGGAAGTTTCAACAATTCTACTTATATGCACAATACTTACACAAAATCAATGTTATGATAATGAACCTTCATGGAGTCAAATTTTCAATAAATGCATAAAACAAATAACTCTCTAAATGTCTCTATAAAATTTATGCTTTCAGTATCAGAAATGATGTGAAAATGAAATACACAGCATAGCAAATTGTAAAAAAAATGTTATTTAAAAATAGTAAAAAAAGGAAAAAACTAAAAAAAAAAACCTAAAAAATAATTGGCATGAAAAAGTGTATTATAGGGATAGATTACGGGCAATTGCATGGGGATAGGCCATAGAGCTGTCTAACTTTCACAATCATTAACTATATTTTGAAGCATTACATTATGATGAATAGCTGCTTTTTTTCTTTTAGGACATGGCTCTTTTCAGAAACTCTTCATTCTTCACATTCATTTTCTATGTGGCCTCGCTCTTTTTGAAGTTCTTCTGTAATTTGATATACCCTGACATGATCATTTCTTTATTAAATTTTCCCATCTCCTGCACCATGCTCCTAAGCTGTTTTGGATACACAGAAATCCATTCTACATGGATTCATATACAGACCACAAATTGGGCAAAAACAATACTGATGATCATACAGAAACATAGTTGCATGTCTTCTTATCCTACTACAAACATAATTATTTTCAAACCAGTCAGCAACTTCTTCAGGTAAATGCAGCTTTAAATCATTAAATGCTCCTGGAATGTCACCAGTTGGAAGGAACGCCAATGTAAGGAAATAATACATTTTTAAACTGAACTTTTCATCATTGCCTTATATCATGGCCAATCCACTCATCTCAATTTTTTGCCAGATGCAAATAAAGTCTTAAAAAAGTCTTAATGCCAGTGAGAATGGCTTTTATAAAAAGTCCCAAAACAACAAAGGCAAGCATGGGTAAAGATAGACAGGAACATTCACACACTGTTGTTGGGACTACAAACTAGTACAACCTCTGTGGAAAGTAATATGAAGATACCTCAAAGAACTAAAAGTAGAATTACCATTTGATTCAGCAATGCCACTACTGGGTATTTACCCAGAGGAAAAACAAGACATTCTATAAAAAAGACACCTGCACCTGAATGTTTATAGCAGCACAATTCACAATTGCAAACAGATGGAAACAATCCAAGTGCTCATCAATCCATGGGTGGATTAATAAAATGTGGTATATGTATACCGTGGAGCACTACATAACCATAACAAATGGTGAACTAATACCTAGGTGAAACTAGAGACCATTCTTCTAAGTAAAGTATCACAAGAATGGAAAAACAAACACCACATGTACCCACCATTAAATTGGAACTATTCGATCAACACTTACATGCACATATAGAAATAACATTTACCGGAAATCAAGCAGGTGGGAGAGCGGAGGAGGGGATAGATAAATTCACACCTAACGGGTAGAATGCATAGTATCTGGGGAATGGGCACACATAACTTGGACTTAATCTGTACAAAAGCAATTTATGTAATCAAAATGTTTGTACTCAGTAATTTTCTGAAATTTAAAAAAAAGGAAAAAGAAAGGCCTACCTTAAAAAGGTACACACTGTATATTTCACTCAGATAATATTCTTGAAATTACAAAATTAAAGAAATTATTAACTAATAATTATTTGCCAGGGTTTAGAGTTTGGGAGTGGATGGATTTGGCTACAGAGGGGTAACACCAGGGAATCTTGTAGTACAGTTCTCTATCTTGTTACGGTTTAGTTACTAGAATCTACACATATAATTCTATTTCATAGAACCACATACACACACACAAACGGGTGCATATATTTAATATAAATAACTGGTATATCTGTACATTCCAACTGGTATATCTGTATTTTCTGCTTTTAATATAGTATTTTAGTTGTGAAAATTGTTAAAATTGGGAAAGACTAGATAAATGATGTGCAAGAACTCCCTGTATATTTCTTTACAACTTCCTGTGAATCTATAATTATTTCAAAATAGATTTTTTTTAAATTATAATGATTAGAATTCATGCATTAGTTCAAAAACAAGCAACTAATCTGTTTATATAAGTCAGGAAAGTAGATATTCCCCGGGGAGGTAAACTGAAGTTGATACAGCCTGAGAAAGTATATGAGCAAACCTTACGGGCAGCTGGAAATATTTTTTATCTTGATACGGATGGTGGTTTCATTGGTATATGCTACATAAAAATTCATCAAGCTGTACTCTTAAGATTAGTTTACTTCATTCACTTTTCTGTGCATGTTATTCCAACTGACTGTTAATTTAATTCAAGTGACATAACTGAAAACAGATATATAAACAATTCAAAGAAAAGTAAGTAATGGTAGTAGCAATACATGTTAAATGAGCTCAGCAAAAGGAGAAAAGAAGGAAAAAGTCATTAGCAATGTTCTTAGGAAAAACAGGTTTTGGCCTATGCTTGAAAAAAAATATATAGGATTACATAGGAAGGGAGTAAAAGAATGTATGGAAGGAAGACTTGAGAAGATGTGACAGAAACCATGGACTGGCTAAAAGTGATGATCCAAAAAGTCGGTTATAGATGATAATTATCAATGATGATAATGATATCCTTAGCTAATATTTATAAGAATATTTAACCTGACTTCACTTTATGTGATTATCTCATTTAACCCTCAAAACAATTTTATGAGGCATATACTATTTTGCAGAGTAGCCCACACCCTACTAAATGAGATTTAACCCAAGTGTAATAGAAAAGCTCTATGTGAACTTTTATGAGGAGGATTTATTAATAGTTATTTTTCCAGAAATGAAACAAAATCTAAGCTGAAAGAACAGAAATACAAGCAGAGGTGTAAATGATAGAATGCAATTGTAACGAGTAATACCTCTATGCATTTTAAGGAATGGTTGTTAATAATTTTTACTGCCTCTCTCTTATAGAATACCACCAAAAGGATTGGGCCCATGCATAGCTTTAGTAACCAATTAGATCTAGGATGATCCAGTACACTAGTGGTTGCCAGTCTATTGGTCATAGAAAGACTTATTACAATTTTAAGTATTTGAAGTTTATGGAATTATGTGTCCAAAAAGAAGATCAGGCCTATGCATACCTTAAGATTGTGGAACACATAAAATCATATGGCATAAAGCACTGATGTTATTTAAATTCTAATTTCACCTATTTATTAAAAGAATATGTAACTTTAAAACTTATACAATTGTATGGGTATAAAGATGTTTTATTCATCCACACGTATGTTTATTAAAAAGGTCCTATCAGAATCAGAGAGTGAAAGATAGATGCATTAAGACATTTATGGAAATAAATTCAAAGTCACATTGCAAAAGGGTGTGAACATAGGGAGGGAAATAATTGTACATAATTTTTCAAACAAGCTACCCCACGTGAGAATGAGCTTAATGTTAAAGTGTAAAAAAAAAAAATTGGCTGAAACTTGAAAACCAGATTATCACTGCAATATTTAGGTTAAATGTTAATCTCTGTAGCAAAGATACACAAAAATATAATGGCTCAAATAACATTGATGTTTAATTCTCTCTTCCATAAGGTCATCCATGGAACCAGGCTAGTTGGACAACTTTATCATACTTGTCGGAGCTAAGGTAGTGATTTGTTCTACCTTTTCACAAACAGAAGGAAGCAAAAGAGAAAGGCAAGAGTAAACAGATTTACCTTGAAACAGATAACATGGACTTGTATCCATTACATTTATAAATGCCATTGACCCAACCTCAGTTATATGGCCCAAATTTAGTCACATAGCCATGAAATACAAAGAGGACTCTGAGAAGTGTGGTCCCTGGCTGAGCATTGAAGCTTCCAAGAAAAACTCAAATAGTTTTATTTTATTTAATGATAAGAATTGATATTTTGGCAATTAGTAGTGCCAATGGAAATGACATTTGTCACTAAAGCTGTAATGACCCCAAAGTTTGGTTTAGTTTGGAGAAACAGTCAGGAAATGTTGGATAGTGGTTTCTGGGAAATTAATTGCTGATATAAAGTATCCTAGAGTAAGGTATTTTGAAAATACTAGTATAAAGTAAAGAATGTACATTTGTTCTACATGATTCCTTTGAGATAACCTGCCATTGTGCATAATTTCCTTCATAGACATTGATATTCTGAGCATGATTTTCTTGAGAAATTTTTTAGAGGAGTATTTAATAAAAATAGTGTTCTGAAAAAAATGAAAAATATTGTAATATGACTATTATATTTAAATGGTGACAGAATGTCACTGACTTTTTTATCCTTGTATTTATATTACCTGAAACATGATAGATATACTGCCCTTTCAACTATTCCACGTTACATTTTGCTTAGGTGGAATTTGAGCAAATGCATTAACCTTTATGAAAGTATAAAATATTTGAGCTTACAAAAATATGTAAGCTCAAAATAGCAGGAGAAATAAAGAAGAAGAAAATAAAAAAATTCTAATGTTGAAAACATTTTCTTATACCTGAAACAATAAAAACCCAGAGAATGAAGAATGGGTTGGGAATTCACACATTCCAATCAAGAATATGTTAAGCAATACTTTATGAAGGCTTTGTTCTATTTCTTTTTCTTCTTTTTGTAGACTTCCAGAAGTATAAAAATATGTTTATTATCATTATTTTATTTATCATTATTTTTATAGTATCAATTAAACCTTGAGTAGTACCCAGAATTTAGGGAGCACCCAATAAATATTTATTAAGTAAATTCATTCCACAGAGAATTAGTCCTGAAAGACATACTATAAGCTGTACTAATGCGGGTTAATTAATAATTTCTTAATTAATTGAAAATGCTTATTCAATATGTCAGAATGGATACATGGGTATCCACGCAGGGTTTGTTGAATTGCATCCCCAAGTTGTTACGGCTCAGATTATCCAGAGCTTTGGGAATTTTACAAAGCTTGTAAACTATGTTTACTTCAGGGTTTAAACAATAATGGAGAACTCTTTTGAAGGAATGATTAAGAAGTTAAAGGCCTCATTTTTGACAAGAAGATGTTCATTTGAGTAGTTAATAGCCAAGTTATAAAAACATCCCTCAATGTTATAGCTTCTTGTTAACTACAAAATATTTGCACAGCACCCAAGCCCTTCACCAAACTTAAAAAAAAAAAAATGCTTTTTCTAAATTCAAAAGGATATGATCTGCACAATTATCAAGCTCCTGTTAATATATTTTCATAAATTAACTCCCTGAGTAGACTTCAAAAACAATAATCTCATTTTGCCCTTTATCTATATAATATCTTTCAGATTCACCCTGACTCAGTTTTTGAGTGTCATAGTTTGGTCATTATTGAATATATATATGGTTGATTGGTCCTCTGAATAGTTTTTACCCACATCAAATTATAAATATAGAACATTTTCCTTCCACAATGTACTTTTTGAGATAGTTTTGTTCTTAACTCTTCACTAGAGCAGAAGAATTGGCAAAACATCTCCTTGTCCCTCCTTATCTTCTTATTCCAAAAAGAATCAAAGGAGACTTTATGGTCTTAGAGCTTTGGGTAGAAAAGAGATGAAAGGAGAAGTAAACATCCTGTGTTTGTCCCCTATATACTTTTTAAAAAGTAACATAGGAAAACATATTTTGTTAATGCATATATATAATAAGGTTATAAGGTTAAAAATATACTGAAAAAAAACAGATGTATTCAGTGTTAATTATTTAAGTTCAAGAACTGCCTCTAAAGACTGAGGAGAAATGGTATGGAAGAGAAAAAAGAGAAATAATGAGCTTCTCTGTAGTATTTTTTCTTGTATTTAAAAAAAAGAAGAAGAAGTCTAAACTAAAAGGACCAAATGAATATTTGTTACTCCTAGATTATGTAAATTAATTTTTATATTTTTCTGCATTATAAACTTCCTTTTCTAAATTTTTGAAATTACAAAAGCAAAATCTATTTCTATAGAGTTGTTAAACTTGTACTATGTATTTAAATTTATAAAATTCTGAGTAAAATTATCTCAAGAAATACATTAACAGTATTTAATCATTTTAAATATTAATATAACATTCATCTTATTTTTTTTTAAAAATAGGAGAAAGGTTTTGTGTGATCAATTACATCTTCCTGCAAAACTACTGCTAAGTTCCTGGACCAACACAAATGTCATATAGGCATCTCTAGGATATACTCCATCTCTTTCTCTTCTTCTACTTCTTCTCTTTTTTTTTTTCCTTTTTATTCCTCAAAAATACATTCTCTCTTGTACAACAGAAATATGCTCCTTGGATCTTGTTAATGTTCAGAAAATTTTTTTTTTTATCAGCATTATTATAAGCGTGAGAAATTTGGTTTTTGTTGTTGTTTGCTTGTTTGTTTTATTTTGTTTCATCACAACATACACTTGAATGTTCTGTGCCTTTGCACATGACATTACCTCTACTTGGAGTACAACCCTCTTCATTGCTCAGTAGAGCTTCCTCAACCTTAAATCTCATTTTACAGTCAGCTTCTCTCTGAAAACTCATCACTTTCACTGCTGCCTAATTCTCCCCTATGCAAACCTCTATTGCTGCAGACATGGCCTCTCCCAAGAGATTGGTGAGACTTAAAAACTATACACTATAATCATGGAAGCCAAAAGCCCCAGGGCTGAAGACCACTTTACATACTATACTACAATGGAAAAAGCAGATACTTGAAAGAAAGAAATAATAGCATCTAGTATGGTCCATGCTACTTTAAAGGTGAGTAATTTGAAAGAGTTTCTCAAACTTTATGAACTCTGATATCTTCATATACAAAATGAAGGTAAGAAAATATACTTTTCAGCATTGCTGTGAGGATTAAACTTCCTATCACATTTCTGCCTCCTGGAAGTGTTCACTATATATAAGTTCTCTTCCATCATTATCTATAACTTCTCCTCCTCCATGCCCACCAGAAAGAGATAGCTTCTACTAGAAATCCCTGATCATTGTCCAAGGAACCACCACCTAAATCTTGTGCAGAAAAAAATTATATGCTTTTATTGCTCAATATGTGGAGACCTAAGGTAGAGGAGGGAGCAACCCCTAGAGAAAGTCTCTCTACTGTTCTCATCAGACTTAAAATTTTGTATCAGTCTAGGCCTTGATGCAAGAATATATTAAATAAAAGAAATAAAATAGACTCTGCTTTCAGGACATTTCTCTGATTGGAAAAGGAGATACAGTATGTACAGAAAAGGAGAGGAAATACATTTTTGAGGTGGGTTTGAGTAAAAAGTTTTACCAAAATGCAAAGTTTCATATTTGTGACCTTGCCTTTAAATCTCTGAGTGATTGCAAGCTCAGTGATAGTCTTTTTCAATATGAGGGAAGGAGAACAGAACCACAAAAGGGGTTTTCTCTGAAATCCCACAATAACAGATTTTTTTTTTCTTAATAAGCAACAGCAATTTATTTCTCACAGCTTTGGAGGCTGGGAGCCCAAGATCAGAGTGCCAGTATGGTCGTACTTTGGTGAGGATCTGCTTCCTGATTTGTACACTGCCGAATTTGTGTTCATTCTATCCTAACAAGGTGAGAGGATGGCAGGAGAGCTCTCTGAGGTCTCTTTCAGAAGAGTGGTAGAACCTTTCATGAGAGCTCGATACTCTTGACCCATTCACCTTCCAAACGCCCCACCTCCTAATACCATCACATTGGGGATTAGGATTCAAAATATGAATTTGGGGGTACACCAATATCCACTCCATTGTACACCCTAGGAAGCTTCTGGTTTGAATTCAGTGTCTCTTTTCTGCGCTCTTACAGGATTTATGCTTGCATTCTATGCTTATGTCACTGTACTATTTGTCTGCTCTCCTTACTAAACAGCAACCTCTTTTTTATTTACTTATTTTTAATTGACAAATGATAATTGTGTCTATTTATGGGGTACAGTGTGATGTTTTGATCTCTTTATAACATTGTAGAAAGATTTAATCAAGCTAATTAACATATCTATCACCTCACTAACATCATTTTTTGTTGTGAGAACATTACAATTCTGTTTTTTAAGCAATTTTGAAATATTATGCTATGTGCAATAAGCTAGGCACAAAAAGATAAATATTATATGACCTTATATGTGGAATCTACAAAAGTTCATTTCATAAAAACAGAGTAAAAAGTGGTTACAGAGGCTGCGTTAAGAGGGGGATGGGGAAAAGGTGATGCTGACCAAAGGGTACAAAGTTCCAGTTAGACTGGAGAAATAAGTTTTGGTCATCTAGTGTACAGTGTCATGACCACAGTTAGTAATAATGCACTGTGCATTTCAAAATTGGCAATGCATTTTTTGAATGTTCAATATTTAGGGTCTGCAATAGCAAAGACAATTCATGTTAATACAACGGGAAGGTTTTTTGGGAGAGGAGAGGATACTGCAAAGGAATTAGGCTGAGAATTCCTAACTCCCAGTCATGAGTTTTATTTATTTACGTAAAAGATTTGAAGCCAGTTTTTTCTCAAGTAAAGTATCGATTACAATGCCGACCTCAATAGTGGTACTATGCTGGTTAAACAAAGAGAGATTTGAAAGTTAACAGTGAAATCTTAAGGTTACATTGTTACATTATACATTGTTGCCATAATCATTAGGGTGTCTTACGTCAGGGATGAGATACATGTTTCTAACTCTGGTGGGAAACACTTGATCAAATTCTCCCTTTTTAGGCCTAAAGCTCCCTCTCATTCTGTATGTAATGCTGCCTCTCTTTTTTTTCAGATAAACATAAAAATAAAGAACATGACTTTTGACAATAATTTTTACAGACTCATAGAAAAACTCTTGTGTATCTATTTCAGAAAAAAATCAACTATGCATTTTGTAGGAAATAAAATATGTAAAACCTTTCAAGTTCCTGTGAAAGACCTCTGTTTTTACAAAAATGGAAGAGAATGTGCCTATGGAACTCATATATCAGATGAGATGGAATTATGATTGGATCTTATTTCTAACCATTCTGCCTTAGCAGAGCTTGTAGTAAGTCTAGAACATCACCCATTTCTCTGGGAGATGTCAACTCTTGAAGAGTTGAGGAAGACTCTTTGGATCTGCCATGTAATAATGTGGGTAGTGTAGACCTGCTCAGACATCCAGTGAGAAAAAAAGCTCACAATCATTTTGAAAGCTCTGTGGGAAAATGTAAGTTCTAAGCAATATTGTTTTGTTTAAAAAAAAAGGGGTAATAAAATTATCCTTTTACAGATCTTTCATACTTTATGTGTTCTGAAAAATGTCCCATTCTTATCTTGAAAAACTAAATTATGCCCATAATGTTTTACATTAATACACCGATATACACTAAATATCCTTTGCATGTTTCACACTTAAAAATAATTCATGGCAATTATGTTGTATTTAATGCTAATGTAGTTTTTTTATTTTATGAATAAAATAAATGCTGTATGGTACAAATGTGGCATCATCACTTTTAATTTTTAAACAAAAATTGCCTGCATTTAAAATACCTTTAGTTTTATTTTATAATTCATTAATATGTTGCAGAAGCATATAGAGGTAAAATTCCATTATGATGAAACGCAGTATTTCCACTCAGTTTTGTTGTTATAGGCTTATCTTATAATGAATCTTTTATTTGATATCAAATTTCCAGTCAGCAGAATTAGAGTAAAATTTGAATTGATGCCCAGTTTTTCTAATTCATTAGCAAGAAAAAAAAAAGTGCTTTGAATTCAACAGAGGAAAAAGGGAAATGTTTCGTGTCATCTCCACATCCCTATGCAATGAACTGGAGAATTATAAAGAAACAATTCAATTCTTTTCTTGCCACAGTTTCCCCCTGCTCTCCTCTGATCTATTTTTTTTCCTCTCTCCTTACCACATTCTCTCTCTCTTTTGGCAAGATCCTAAACATTTAGTTTCAATGAGTTAGGTTTAAGGTTCTAGGAGGCCTTTGGGGAATGACATGACAATATTTGAGATTCAGGAGTATGTAAATTGAAAATGTGTAATGAAGAAATAAAAAAAAAATTTCTCTTTCAACTTCTTTGGTCTCAAAGCTCTGGGCGTGGACCCACTTGAGTTACTCTGGCAATGCAAATTACAGTTATATTTTGTTTTGAAAATGACTTTTGCAGGGATAGAGACCATAGAAATCATCCACAATGTAATTTGATTCATTGTAGAGGGTTCAATGCAATCACATTAGTGGAGTTCACTCAGTATTGGCTATCTGCCCATGGTAGAAATAACTTGTTTAAAAAGAACATTTCTTTGTAATGATGTTTGCTACAAATGGGCTTAAGGGAGGGAAGTGCACTCTTAATTATTAACGTGCTTGTTCAATAATGGTTGTTCTTTATGTCTTTTATGACAGGGATCATATATTTAAAATTTTGCTAAACTAAATGAAGTGCTTAAATAGTTTGATATCTGTTTATAGTTTTGTGGAATTTGATTATAATGGATGCAATGATAATGATCATAGTGATAATTTGATTATAACAAAGAAAAATAAATGAAAAACTCCAACCCAGGAGGGAGAATTGACTCTTCCTCAATGAACAGTTTTTAAGCAAAAGAAAACAACAACGCTATATAGTTCTGTCTAGATTTGAAAATCCAAATTCTGATGTGTAAATTGCTCACTAATGAGAGTTTATATCATTTTGTCCAATTATAATGATGATTTTTATAAAATATCAATTCTAATTTTCTTTGTGTATTAGTTTCCTAGACCTCCTTGAACAAAGTGCTACAGACTGCCTTAAAATATCAGAAATTTAGTCTCTCACAGTTCAGGAGTCTGTCTTACTTAGTTCAAGCTGCTATAATAAAGTACCACAGACTTGGTGGCTTACAAATAACAGAAATTTACTTCTAAAAGTTATGAAGGCTACAAGTCTGAGATTAGGGTGCCAGTATACCTGGTTTTTCATGAGTGCCATCTTCTGGGTTGCAGAATACAGTTTTCTCCATTTTATCCTTATATGGGAGAAAGAGAGCAATAGAATTTTCTGGGGTCCCTTGTGTAATAACATTAATTCCAGTCATAAGCACTCTATCATCGTGATCTAGCTATCTCCCACATGCCCAGACTCCATAATCATGGCTGGTTAAAATTTTAATATATGAATTTTGGGAGGATACAAATTGTTGATCATAGAGGCCAAAATCTGAAATCAAGATGTTGGTAGGGTTGGTTCTTTCTGTATGCGCTTAGGAAAAATCTATTCTGTGTCTTATCATCCAGCTTCTGGTGGTTGTCAGCATTCCTTGGCTTTCCTTATATTGTACATTTACCACAGTCTTTGCCTTTATCAGCATATGGCATCTCCCTCTCCCATGTTTCTGGATCATTACATAGCCTTCTTTTAAGGATGCCCGCTATTGTACTTAGTGCCCATTCTAATTCAGTATGAGCTCACGTTAACTAATTACACCTGCAATGAGCCTATGTATAAGTGCATTCATATTCTGAGGTTCCTGGTGGACATGAATGTTGGAGAGACACTATTCAACATAGTAAAGTTGGTTTTAGATCCTTAGATCCTTTAAGTCTTCCCTTTGGGGCAACAAATTAATTATTAATGATTACTTTAAAAATAAAGATAACTAATTACAATTCTTGATGTCATAATATCTATATCCTATCTGTTAGTTCGATAGTAAGATGAAAAAACTGAAAGAATAATATTGATTGATTCTGTTGTCATTGCTATTATTATTTTACTTTTCTTATATTACTGTTGTTATTTAATATTATTTTCTTTTATCATGATGGTTCTTTTTCTTTCATTATTATTATCTTTATTTTTCATATAAAAGCTATTTTTTCTTTTTTGGAAAAAAACAAATTCTAATTTAGCAGACATTAACAAGCCTACTATATTACAGTCACATTTTTAGATACCTCAAAATATTAATGTAAATTAGATACAGTTTACTGCTTTTAAAATTTTATAATAAGAATGATATTTTCTATGTCTACCTTTTTTAATAGCATACTATTTATCTTATATACAGCAGTTTTGGTGAACTGTTTGGTAAAATGAGACATTTATCAACTCTATGGCTATTAAGTAAGTGATGCCAAGACTAGTGTTTAAGATTGCAACTTTCAAACATTTTTAGAATATTCTAAGATCTGAATTTCAAATTATTGACCAAACTTAGAAAATCAACACACACATACACACACAATTTGTAATAATGATCAGTTTGGATTTTGTGAGTGTCATGTGTATGCCTTATGTGTGGGAGGGAGCACATATGAAGACTTTAAGGATTCAGCGGTATTGGAAGAAGCCTCAGAGGTCCTCTAGTCCAATCTCCCTCCAGGGCAGGATACTTCTCACACTATCATAGAGACTCATCGAGACAGCACTTTGGCCTGATGTCCTGCTAGAAGGAGGCTAGTCACTACCCCATCAGAATAGTTCATTACATTTTAGAGAAAACCCCTTTGTCAACATCTTTATGGCAGCGTCCTCCATGAAAATATTTATTTTCCTTTCAGTTCAGCCCTTGGGCATGAGAGAGGGAGCTGGCGCCTGCCCAGAAAGGGATAGAAATAAGCTAAAACTTATGCCACACAGAGATATGGCAGGATGGCCAGGACATTTCAGTAGTCTTAGGGAGTTTCTGGCATGATTCAGTTGTAAATGGGTATGAAGTGGCTAAAGGTGGGCTCTCCCGCAAAAAGACTGCTCAGAAGATTGAATCGTGGATGCCCCTCTGCACCCCAAGGTTTTCTTTGTAGGTTGTAGGTAGGAAATACTACAGAGGGGAGAAGGGGAGACATTCATGGGCTTTGGAATAATCTTGTCATACGGCGGCAGAGCTCAGAGTCATAAGACCTGACCCTTGGGGGGAGGGATGTAGCACTGGGATTGGGGAGGTCTGAAGAACACTCATTTTTTTGAGAGCTTCTGTTCTGGGGCCCCAGTGGTTGGTACAGATTCCTTGGATCAGATATCAAATGTACAAGAGCATTAGGCATACTAGGAATGAGATAATGATAATGATCCCTTCTATCTGGATATCCTGTGTTGTTCAATACAGGCTAGGACCCTTTGTGGACTGGTTCGGTAATGCTGGCTCAAGCATTCACGTCATGTAACAAAAGGAAAGTATATATTCTTGACAGCTGTTCTTTCCACAGCATCTTAATCCTGAGAGTGGCTGAAGAATATTTAGTTGAAGCATCTTAAAGACACATTAGAGAGCTAAGTAGCAAGGTGGGCAATTGTCAATAACTGTAGAAGGTAGGAGATACTGACTCAGACTACAACCCACTAAGGTAGGCAGCAACAGCGTCATGCATAGTAGCAAAAGAAACAGTATCCTGGGTCAGAGGAAAAGGACATCATTGTTCAGGAAAAAACAATAGCCTGTGTATCAGCATTTTCTTGCACAAGTTTCATGACCCCTCAGTTATGCAGAGAAATGCAAAAGGGGCCAGATGCAACCTGGACCCAGCGTGGGTTGCATTACAGAAAGGGAACCAGGAGCTTAGAGGGCTTGAAACTTTTAAAATGGGATAGTAAAGCATGGCTAACATTAGCTCAGGAAGAAGACTACCTAAATTCCAAGATTATGCTCTATATAACCATACTCAAAAAAATAGTCCCAAAGGCAATCCACTCATAGATGTGCAAAAATTCAAGAGATCCATGGATAACTGTCTCCCCATAGTAAAAATAAGTATTCTGGATTTAAACTAAAGAAATAAAGTTTTTAGATATCAATCATAGTGATTTCTATGAACATACCCTTTATCTGTGGCATAATTCACATAGGCTAGCTTTTCTTATGAATCTCTGAAATAAAATATTATAATGAAGAATTATACCAGAGTAAGCACAATTTTTTGTGTTTCTAGAAACAGCCATTTTTAGCCCTTGGTAAACATACAATATAGTCAAGATAAAGTGAGGCTTTGGGTTTTATTCCTTGTTTCAAATTTTTATGTTTGATTCTCCAGGGTAATCAGAACAGCAATAATTATTTAAACCTTTCATACCTTACTCTTTTCATGATTTCACTGAATCTCTTGGTTTAAAAGCTAATTAACACACTGATGACTCTCAATTTAAATTTCCTCCTTGAATCTCTCATTTTCAGCTGCTTATAGAGTATCACCATTTAGAGACCTAATAAGCTTCTCAACCTTAGCATGACCAAGCCAAGTACCTCTTCTTCTCAGGCCCAAAACCTTCTGAGATCTTCTTCAACTCAGTTACGGGCAACCCCATCTTGTGGATTGCTTGTATTGATTATCTTCTTTCTCTCACATCACATATCAATTCATCAGTAAAAGCCTATTACTTTCATAATATATCCAGATTCTGAAGACTTTTCACTACCTTTGTTGCTAGCACCTTCTTTAAGTGTGTTTCTGACTTCTGTTATTGCCATGTGAAATCTTTGAACTGTTCTGTCTTGATTTTGATCTTGCTCTTACACCCACTTCAGCAAAGCAGCAAGAGTAATCTTTTTAGATTATTAAGTCAGGTAATATCCCTTCTCTGCTTTAAATTTTTTTTCAGTGGCCCTAATCTTACTGGGAGTAATTCCTAAATCTCTATTGCGGCCTACATGGATCTACATGATATCCAACCCTCTCTTTTCTTTCTGACCTAGTATTTTACAACCATTCTTCTCCCAGGCAGCATTCCAACTCCAGCATGCTGAATGTGCCAGGTACACTGTGACAGGTCCTTTGCAGCTGCTGTTATTCTGCCTAATATCTTTTGCCCTCAGATACCCATGAAGATCTCTTGCATGGCCTTCAGAATTTTGCTCAGATGTCAGTTTTCCTAAATACCTAATAAATATGACAAAATCAACCCTCCACTGGCTTCATTATCTATACACCCCTCCTATTCTTTTGGTTTTGCCTTTTTCTTACTAGCACTTATGAGCATCTGACATCTCATGTGGCAAACTGTATTACTGTTCCCTTATTTGGTGCCCCTCACTGGGGAACTAAGCCAGTAGATAAATGCTCTAGCATCCTGTTTTTCCAAGTACACAACCCAATAAATATTCTTGATGCTCCTCAGGAGGTGCCAGCAGAAACAATCCAAACCCCCCTTGCCCAAAACAGCACAGCAGCCTCTATAGGATACCCTCATTAACAGCTTTTTCCTCCTCCCTCTCACTCTCCTCACTGACTGATTCTAACTTCCTGGAGTGATATTCTACAAAAACTATCTGAAGCCAAGTCCTTGTATCAGGTTCTGCTGTTGTGGGAAACAAATATAAGACATCATAATCCTTAACTTTTTAACGTTTTATGGCTTTGCACTTACTGGGGGAAATTTTACACATTGCCCCTGCACTTAGAGAAACACGGTTGCTATGGCTGATGAAATCGGAATAGAAGCTTTAGAGTCAGCATATATTTTGCTGTACTCTCATTTTATTCACCCAAGACAACAGCAATGTTGCAGACAGAGACTGCTCTATCAGCCTGGAGGCCGGAGTGAAAGTGCTATGAAGCATGGTTCCAGCCAGCTACCATGATGGACATGTAACACAGGAGAAGGGGAAAAAAAAATGAGTAAACAGCAACAACAAAAATTTTTACTGTTCTTAGTCATAGAGATTTTTTGGTTTGTTTGATACTGCAGTAGAAAAACCTGGTCCATACTGACCTGTTAGTCTTATAATTTACTCAGCTCTGTGATCACTATCTGACTTCACCTCACCATAATATAATTTCTACCGTAATCTCCATGATGCAGGGAATTTTGTGTTTTCTTTATTCCCCACTTTATGCTCTCTACCTACAGCAGTCCTGGGCAGGAGCATAGGGTATACACACTTAATGCTGAAGCCCGGTCAATTCATTGTCCCTCAAACACAGCTAGTGAATTCCCAGTTGTCTTTGCATTTCTCCTAATTTGGTCTTGCATTTCTCCTAACTCAGTAGTTTTAGAACATGGATGATTTAATCCTCCAGGTAGGATTGCCAGATAAAATACAGGCAGCCAAGTAAAGTGTGAATGTCAGACAAACCACAATTAATATGGGACATACTTATACTAAAATATTTTGTGTTGTCTGTCTGAATTTGAAATTTAACTAGTGTCTCATATTTTTATGCGCTGAAGTATTAAACTGTATTTGCTAAATCAGGCAATACTACTCCCTGGTAGCATTTTTCTTTTTTTTTTTTTTTTTGAGACAGAGTCTCACTTTGTTACCCGGGCTAGAGTGAGTGCCGTGGCATCAGCCTAGCTCACAGCAACCTCAAACTCCTGGGCTTAAGTGATCCGACTGCCTCAGCTTCCCGAGTAGCTGGGACTACAGGCATGAGCCACCATGCCCGGCTAATTTTTTTGTATATATATTTTTAGTTGGCCAGATAATTTCTTTCTATTTTTAGTAGAGACGAGGTCTCACTCTTGCTCAGGCTGGTCTCGAACTCCTGACCTCGTGCGATCCACTCGCCTCGGCCTCCCAGAGCTAGGATTACAGGCGTGAGCCACCGCGCCCGGCCGGTAGCATTTTTCAATATAGGGATGTAGATAGTCTTCACGGCAAAGAATTAATTTTTCACAATGGCAATAGAGCTAAGGGTAGGAACCTTAATACTTGGACTGCTGTCCTGGTCTTTTTTTGGACATTTGACTTCCATGTAGTGTTCTTGTCATTTATCTTAAAGATCACTGGCTCCAGTAAGGTCTCATTCTGATTTTTTTTTTTTTTTTGTGTGTGTGTGTGTGTGGTATACATAATTCACATATTTTCTTTTAATCTTAGGTATGTTCCCATGTGCTTTTCTAAATGGCTTACAGTTCCAGTTGTGAAAGTCTCTAAGTTATTTGAGGGCAGAGAAAAAAAAAAAAAAAAACTATGTTTTTATTTACATTTGAAGTATCTGAAACTATGCCCTAGTGTGTATTGAGTAAGAGAAGGAATAAATAAGGATAAGCTTGGGTAGATACATAAATTCCAATGCAATCCTACTTTCCTTCTGAGTCTGCCCAGCCATTGGCAGACTACCTCCTATGGCCTAAGAGTGTACTGATTTAATTGTCAGTTGTAATCATCTATGTGACAATCTTTTGCACTCTTAAATCTACCTGTTCTATTATCTTCCTGAGGTAGAATAACAAGTGTTTAGCATCTTTCTACCTTTACCTGAGACCATCATTATAATATCTTTCAAAAGTGTTTAAGCCTATGTGAATTTAATTTTTTTAAAAACTTTATTAACACAAATTTATGTATTATTCTTATCTAACAGGAGACATTTAAAAAATTAAAATTGTACCTTTATCTCCAGTCCTGCACCATGCTCAGTTTTTTGTTTTTTTTTTTGGTGGGGGGGGGGTGGCGGGAAACAGTCTGGCCTTTTGCCATTTGAACATCATTCCTGAGATACATTTTGATGAGTTGAAGCCAAGACTGAAGAGCCTCTTGAGAAAATGTTGAGCCAGACCAGTTCTCAAAACTTACTCTAATTCAAATAAAATATTTAAATCTGAATACAGATATAGATATTCATACACATATATGTGGTTTTAATTCAGTTGGCATAGGTGCTTTAGTTATGGACATACTATTTATGTTGCTCTTTAGCAAATATGAATATTGATATGTTCCCTCTCTACTTTGTTTTAGAAAAATTAATAGGAATAGTACAGAAAAAAAAAGCAAATGCTTTTTAAAAATACCTTTTGAACATTTTGCCAATAACTGAAACCACTGTTATAAATGCATAAGCAGGCTGGTTGAAAAATAAAGATATATAAACAAATATAGGTATATGCAAAGAAAAACTATTTTGGATGGACATTGGCAGATGCTATCATATTCTTATTTCTTTCAAAACTGAAATAAAACCACTAAGCTAGAGTAGGAGCCCAAGTGAATATTTACATATTTTTTGAGTAATAGGAAAAAAAATCTAAAGTCTACAACAAAACAGGGTTGCAATAGTAAATAACTTTATAAACTTTTTACACAAAAAGATGGCATCAGTTCAACTACCACACTGTGAATTTAAATACAATTTTCCATTTTTTTTTCTCTTAAAATGCTTTAGCAGGCTTAATTGTAAGTTTACTTCCCTGGATAATAGTTTTCCTTATTTTTTTCTCAAGTCAGTTTTGCTTTTTTTTTTTTTTTAAATATATAAAAAACAGCTACTGGTGAAAACTGAATTCACTCTAATTTTCTGTCTTGTAAATGATAATTGAGTCCTATTTACTTATTTATATGCATAGTAAATTATGCCTAAGGGGAACATACTTACTTACATTTGCTCTATGAAATTCAGTAGAGTTCAAAGTTTTCTATGATTAAACCAAAAAACAGAGGAGACTTTTTTCAAGATGATATGTCAAACATATTTCAAAACAGACATTTTCTTTCAAAAAGTTATACTTTTCTTTATGTCTCCTGCTAAGTACAAATAAAAATGAAGACATTATATGCCAAACAGACATTAAAAGGTAGAGAGAAGACAGGCTAGCCATGGAACTTAGGACTCAACTAGCAACCAGACTAGAAACTAAAGAAGTCAGAAATCTAGAAATTCCAACTGGAAGAGAAAAAAAAAAAAAGCCCCAAGGAAAGTCTGCTCTTTCTCATAAAAGGATTAGGAAAAGGCAGCCTAGGATGTTGGACAACTTTTAGACAATTACCTAATAAAGAAGCACACACTAAACCCAAATCAAAAGGAAATCATAAAGAAAAGAACAAAAAATGAATGAAATTGAGAACAGAAAAATAATTGGAAAATTTTAATGAAAGAAAGACGGTCCCTTGTAAAGATCAATAACATTGACAAACTTCTAGCAAGATAAATTTTATAAAAGAAAAAGAACACAAATTGTCAATCTGTCACTGCTGACCCTGGCAGACTTCATAAGGATAGTGAGGAAATCAAACAAACAAATCTATAAACATAAATTTGATAACTTAGGCAAATAAACTACATCCTCAACAAACACAAAGTATGCCATTTCACCAAAATGAAATAGGTAATTTGAATAACCATGTAACTATTAAGAAAATCAAATTCATAATTTAAAAAGTTTCAAAAAGGAATTCTATAGACACATAAGGTTTGATTGGAGAATTCTTTCAAACGTTTAAGGACGAATTAATACCAGTTTTATACAATCTCTTCCAGAATGTAGAAGAATAGTCTACACTTTCCAAGTCATTTTATGAAGCTGATATTGCCAGTGTACCTTGGTAAAACTAAGTTGACAATACAAAAATAGCAAACTATAGGTAAACATCCCTCATGGGTAAATATGCAGAAATTCTTAACAAAATATTAGCAAATATAATTCAGCAATATATAAAAAGAGTCATATATCATGACCAACTGGGGCTTATTTCAGGGATGTAAAGCTGGATCAATATTTAAAAATAAGTTAACATCAACAGGCTCCGAAAGAAAATTCACATGATCATATAAATTGATTTAGAAAAAGCACTTGAAAAAATTCAACACTCATTTAGGATTTAAAAATCGCCAAACAACAAAAACCTCTCAACAAATTTGAATAGAGGAAAATGCCTCAACTTAGAAAAAAAATCTACAAAAAGTATAGCTAACACTATGCTTAATGGTAAAAAACTGAATGCTTATCTCCTAAAATCAACAAAGTAAGTATATCCACTCTACTCATTCTATTCAATTCAGTGCTAGAAGTTACAGGTAGTTCAGTAAGGCAAGACAATAAAATAAAATTCATACAGATTATGAGGAAGAAATATGAGTGTCCCTATTTGTAGATGACTTGATTTTTCTATGTAGAGAATACCAAAGAATAGAAAACAAAGAAATAAGCAAAATAAGACTGTTTTGTTTGGGGCTATTATAGGCACTCCCTATAAACATGAAATAAAAACAAAAACCAAGTTCAAAACAAAAACTGAGTGTTCACATACAAAACAGCCATGCAAAAACTAGTTGCATTACTGTATATTAGCATTCAACACATGACAATAAACATTTATAATACAATAACATTTATAAATATTTAATTTAAAAAATAAACACTTAAATTTGAGAAATACTTAGGTGTAAAATATGTTCAAAACTTGTGTGCTGAAGACTACACACCAATGAACGAAATCAAGGATCTAAATAATGGGGAGGCATAGCATTTTCATGGATTTGGACACTCAAAATAGTATATATGGTAATTCTCCACATTGACATACATTTTATAGCTTTAACACAATTTCAATCAAATTTCAGCAAGATTTTTATAGCCATGATCAAGAATACTGTAAAAATTATATGGAAACCAAAGGACTAGATAATTAAACACTTTTGAAAGAGCAATAGAAAGTATAATTTTCTCAATTTCAAGATTTTTTTATATAGCTAAAATAATAATGAATGTGTGATATTGGTAGAGGGTAGACACCACATAGAATAGTGGAACAGAATAGAGAGCCCAGAAATATGCACATACACATATGTCCAAATAATTACCGACAAAAGTAAAAAAACAATTCAATGGAGGAAATGTAGCCTTTTAACAAATGGTGCTGAAGCAAATAAAAATCCACAATCAAAAAAAAGAAAGTCAAAGAAAATCCAACCTATGTCTTACCTTATGTAAAACCTAATGCAAAATGGATCACAGACTTAAATGTTAAATATAAAACTATAAAAGATTTAGAAAAAAAGCAGGATAAAATCTTCAGGATGTAGGACTAGCTTAGTTCTTAGATGTGAAATCAAAATTATGATTCAAAAAAGGAAGCATGGTAAATTGCATTGCAACAAAATTAAAAACTTTATTCTGTGAAAGATCCTATAGAGTATGAAAAGACAAGCTACTGAGTGAAAGAAAATATTTGCAAATGACATATTCATCAAAAGTCTAGTATATAGAATATATAAATTTCAAAACTGAACTGTAAGAACAAAGAAATTTGAATATTGGCAAAATATATGAGAAAACTGTTCAACAAGGATATATAGATGATGGCAAATGACCACATGAAAGAATATTCAACCTCAGTAGCCATTAGGGAAATGCAAATTAAAACCACGCATAAGATACCACTACATACCTGTCCAAATTTCTAAAATAAAAAGTATTTAATAGTGAAACACGAAATGCTAGAGAGGATATGGAACAACTGGGTTACTCATACATTGCTGATATGAATGTAAAATGATGCAGCTCCTATGGAAAAATATTTTGGCACTTTCTTAAAATGAAAACAAAACAAAAGAACTCAAAGGAATGAAAAAGACTAAATATGTATCTACCATGCATCCTAGCAGTTGCACTCCTATTTATTTATCCAAGAAAAGTGAAGACTTAAATTATGCACAAAAACCTGTTCATGAATGTTTATAGTAGCTTTACTTATAACAGTCCCAGATTGGAAACAACCTGGATGTCTTTCAGTGAGTGAATGGTTAAACAAACTGTAGTACATCTATACCAGAGAAAACTCCTCAGCAATAATAAAGGAACAGACTATTGACAAACACAGCCACCTAAATGAATCTCCACAGAGTTATGCTGAGTGCAAAAAAAAAAAAAAAAAATCTTGCATAGTTTCATTTATAAAACTGTCTTGACATGACAAAATTATAGATATGGAAAACATATTAGTGCTTGGCATGGGTTAAGAAGGAACAGGAGGTGTAAGGGAGATAGGAGTGCTTATAAAAAGATGATGGGAGAAATTCTTGTTATGATAGAATTTTTTGTATTTTGACTGTATCAATGTCAATATTCTGATTGTGATATCAGATACAGTTTTTCAAGACATTATCTTTGGGGAAGCTGAGTAAGATACCATATCACTGCATTTTTTAATTGCATGTGAATCTACAATTATCTCAAAATATTACAGTGTTAATTAAAAAGTAATCTCAAGGTTACACTTATATTTATAATTCATTTTCAGTTACCCGATTTTATAGTAAATTCAGTATCCGAGATATTGCCAAACAATAAGGTGAAGTATCTTTGAAGTCAGTCCAATGAGATTTAATAAACATATATGCGGGCATGTTCCATATATCACACGGAATACTTGTTATTTCTTCACTAATTATGCTACTTTTATTTATTTCTTCATTAAATCGATATTTACTGAATGCCAGCTAGTTTCTAGCCGAGTGTTACTGTGTAGAGAGGTAGGCTGAGAGTGGTGCAAGTTAGATAGGTTGACCAGAATCATACTACATATTACCTAATAAGGCAGATTAAGGATTTGGGATTCTATTTTAAATACAATAGAGCATCACTGAGACATCAAAATATTTTAAGGTCCGTATAAGAATACAGATTTTTTTTTCAATTTTGCTATGCCATAACCTGAGTAATCCAATCCTAGGCTTAAGGTACCTCCCTAAGGACTTTACATTAAATTCAGTGAGTTGCATGGTTAGAAGAGAAGGAGATAAATTGCAAACAATCAGTGGGAGAAAATTGAGAAGGACAGTGAAAAGGTAAGAAGATTATTTTGTCTCATAGAACTGACCTTTTCTTATCAGTATGCCGGGCTAGGAGGAAGGATCATGATCTTTGTCAGAAAACATTCAGAAATATCCCTTTTGGACAACAAATGTGTGCTGAAAGCAAGGAAGACAACTTAGGATAATTAGATATGTCTTAGTTCATTTGTGCTGCTATAAAAAGATATCGGACTTACAGAAACTAGGTAATTTATAAATAAGAGAAATTTATTTTTCACAGTTCTGGAGGCTATGAAGTCCAAAATCAAGGAGCCAGCAGTTTTGGTGTCTGGTGAGGTCCTGGGCTCTGCTTCCAAGATGATACCTTGATAGCAGAAGAACAAAAGAGGCCTATCTTGCTACTCCTAGTCCTTTTATAAGTTACTAATACCATTTAAAAGGGTAGAGACCTCATGCCCTAATCACTGCCTAAAGGCCTCATCTCGTAATACTATTGCATTGAGGATTTAAGTTTCAACATGAATTTTAGAGGGGATACAAACATTCAAAGCATAGCAAATATGAGTAGAGAATTTCAAATGAATTTCAAATATGAGTAGAGAATTTCAATGATATATGAATCTTTAGGACTCCAGTGATTAAAATAGAATCAAGAAGTTCCTCGTCAAGAAAACCTATGTGTCATTTTTCAGGCCTAACCATAGGAAAAAGGCTTTACCTGGCAGTCCTCATGAGAGGATCCGCCCTCTTCACACCAAACAATGCACAGCTAGTGCATTGATGTCTCCCAAAAGAGTTGCAGTCAAGGACTCGGGCCCCTTCCACCCATGCTTTTATGCATATCTACAGTCCTAGCCTAGCAAGCTTCATTCAGAGTTCTCTTTATCTGGAGCCTTCTGCTGGCTGAGGCCTTCCTCAGGAGACTCAATACAGACTTTCTTATCAGATTGGAAGAAAGGGGAAATCTTGAAAACACTTTCCTCTATTCTGACTCAGTAGAGGCATACCTTTTTTTTTTTTTTCAATTGTGCTTTACTTTGTTGCATTTTGCATGTATTGTGTTTTTCAAAGATTGAAGATTTGTGGCAACCCTGCATTGAGCAATACTATTAACCCCATTTTTCCAATAGCATGTGCTTTCATGTCTCTTTGTCAGCATTTTTTATGAATAAAGTATTTTTAATTAAGGTATGTACATTGCACACTTAATAGATGACAGTAAATTGTATATATAACTTTTATATGTAGTGGGGAACCAAAAAATGTGTTTGACTGACTTTATTGCAGTACTGGCTTTACTGCAGTGATCTGGAACCTAACCCACAATATCTCCATGATATGTATACTCAATACTTTTCCACTGTGCTGATCTGTCTGATACTTGACCTCATGTTTTTCCAATGGAACAGGGAGGGAGACGAAGGGGGATATTGCACTTTCTTTGGTTTGACCTCTTTTACTATCACTTATACCATTACAGTAAGTAATTAAGGGCTTGACTGTTACTTTTATTTTTGCTTTAGTTGACTACTGTAACACCTGGCAGCTCAGATCTCTCTCTTAGCTCATCTGAGCTCCTGACAAGACCTTTTCACTTTATTCTTAGGTTAATTTTCTACCCTAGTTTAGCATAAACTTTAAATGTCTGGGTTTTACTGTTTAAAATTGATTTAAAATTTATTTTAATCCTCTAGCTCCAACATAGGTTATATTTTATTACTTGACTTATTACCATAATAAATGACATTTTCTATCTCCATCATTATGATGCTATAATATGCCATGCTTATTATTTCTAATATATAGTGGAACCTTTTAGAATATTGGCTTTGAAATGAATAGGCATCAAATTTTAGTAAGATTTATGTGCAAACCCCATCTAGAAAACCATAAAAAGGATGAATACCATTTTTATATATTAATGCCAATTTATTTTTGTGGGATAGCTGCCCAATTGTTAGAAATTTGTTTAAGAAACTCTCAAGTGCATAACAAATCTTTCATTGAACTGTTTGGCACATTATAAAAGGGTATGAGGTATTGCATGGAGTACTCAGGTGATTTTATTTGCTAAATTTTTAGAGCCAGAGAATTATAATTAGGTCAAATTTTCAGGTCCTTTTATATGTACTATATGCTTATCTCTCTAATGAGAGCTGGTTTGCTCTCCACTACCCTAAGTGAAGGATTTAGGTTTTTTAATATATGACTAATATGATTAAGCATTTATAAAATTTATTCATAGTAGTTCCTTCAGCAGATGTCTTATATCAGTTTTTTCAGTTCCTAATCAGTGTCTAATGTGATTAGTACAATGTAGGTTTTCAATAAATATAGATTGAATAAAGAAATGAATTTATGAATTGATTATATTTCAGTTGTTATTCAAAGCAAACAGGTAAGGTAGGCGTCTTCATCCCCATATTACAAAGCAAACCGCCAATGCTTGTTATTTGTTAGAAAAAAATAAAACTGATTTGTATTTCTAATATTGAATTTATAAATCCTGTACAATTTTTATTTCACCACATTTTGTCCTCACAATATTTAACTAGGCAATTAGTATTTTCTATAGAAAGAGCCATCTCTGAAACAAGGATGGGGACAGAAGTTGATTGGGATTGAGGTCAAGGCTCTCACTGAATTTCATCATTTGAGCAAAATCCTAGTTGCTGTAACTGGAAATTAAACAGTATATTCTACACCATTACTTAAGCAAGAAGGTAAATAACAAACATAATTTAATACTTTGGGAAAGCTTTAATTTTCTTCTCAGAGCATTATTATTGCTGATATCATCAATAACTTTAAAAAAATGAACTCTAATCTCATCTACATTACTGATAACTGCCTAATATGGTTTAAGTGACATTACATAGCTAAAACCTTATCTATAACATGAAGGCAATATGAAATACAAAACTGATAAAATATTATAATCCTATATATTTTTAAAAATATCAATGTTTATACTTTTCTAAGAGCCATATATACATATAAGTAAACATTTTTTATTACTGCCAATAAAATTCAATAATATCATTCTTTGAAAGCACGAAGGTATATTTCTAAAGTTAAAATTCTCTATAAATATGTTGTAATACCATGTATCTCATCACCCCTGGTAGCTAATATTTTAAATAAGGAAAGAAATGAGTAACTGGTAAGAAAAGCTTAAAAATGTAGAAAATAAATAGAGACTTAGAATTAGGTATTTGTACTTCTTCTTTATACTTAATGGTACTCATTAGATCCCTAAGCAACTAAACAGTTTCATAATGAAAAGCTTTTTAAGAACCTATAGTTAATAAAATCATTCATTTAAAAGTCAGTGTAATTTAGGTATTTAACAAATATTAATTTTACAACAAAGTTTTGGCCACATTTTAGCTGAAAATACTTCAAAATGTTTTAAAAAATTTCTAAAATAACTAAAATTGTTTTATAAACTTTTTTTTTCTGACTTCCAGTATTTGTTTGCTAATATCTCAAATTTATAACAAGTTCCATGAGCTTTCATTCCATAAATAAATTATCATATATCAAAATGGGTAGTACAAGCAGACACATATAACCTAATTACAACAATGTGGACAGAGTGTTCTGACATAGTATGGCCATTCCATCATGTTCCACCCAGTTCAGTTTTGTTTGTTAGCTGTAATTACTGTTGATGTCTGGATAGTACCATGACATAGGTATTCATCAAAACAAGTAAAAAGCATTTAGAAATGTATTTCATATAAAAAATAGGGTGATGTGCAAGTAATAAACATAGGCATACATACAAATAAAATATAATACTGAATTATATATAGGAGTTTATCATTACAATAAATTTGTTAAACTTTTAATTGTTTCTATTCTAGTTTAGTCAGAGACATCTTAAAACACTTTTGAAATGAGAAAGTGCTAAGAAAATAAATAGATGTGTAGCTATACATTTAGAGATATCTACGAGATAACTAAGCAGGCTAATTCTGTACAGCTCCTGTGTTCTGATTCCGAACTAGAAATGCTAGTTTTGAGCTCAAGATACTTATTTCTAATGAGTGGGATTTGGGAATGGGGATGGTTAGCGATCATTAAGTAAATTTTTATTACGTTTCTTTCTGCAGTACGCTAACTAGAGTTGCCCATGTTAGGGGCAGCCAAATATATCAATCAATCTGTGAAACTGAGACTCACAGTCACTTAATGCACATAGTATGTTTGTCACAGAACCTCTCATAGGCAGTTTTTGCTCCCTAAGGTGATAAATGCCTACTTTTTGGAGTGCTCCCCAGTTTTCCACAAAATTCATTTTATTTGTTTCACGTGAAGTTTGTCCTAAGTGAGATCCTTCAAAACATACCCTACATATATTTTCAGCTGCCCTGCAAGATGATTGTCTATGTTTTTTTCCCCTGTGACATCACTAATTTATTCAACAAGTACTTATTTAGTATGTAAAGTGGACCAGAAAAAAGAAAGACATCAAGAACATCATACTTTATCATGCCAGAAAAGGCAAGTTTTTACAATAAAGTAAGTGTACATCATGTTTTTAGAGATTAATGATGACAAGGAAACTGAGAATTCAGATTTAAAATGATGGGAAGGCAAATGGGAGTTCAGAAACAGATTCCAGCTCATGGAAACAAAGAACAGAATTCTAAAAAAACAGTAGATATTCTTTCTGTGTTTTCCAGGGATGCTGAATTTGAGACCTTTAAATTTCTTCTTCTGTTCCTTTATCACTGAACTTGGTAGAAGCCAGGCTAGACCATGATAGGAACTTTGGAGCCCACAACATAAGAAGGGCAAAGGCTTCCTCTCTTAAGCAGATGCAGCTGGCATAATTTGCCAGCTGCTGTTGTCACATGTCAGGAGAGCTTCTAATTCTTTCATAACCTACATGCCCCTTTATTGTAGCCTCATCAGCTCTCCTAGGAATTGTTACCTTTTTACATTTCACTGAAAGAACAGGACATTCATAGGTAGGATTTGTTTTCCTTTGACTGTTATAATATGAAGGAAAGATAAAAAGGGCATTTTCACAATCCTATGGTGATCATTTTTCTTGAAATCATCCTGCAGATGGCATGAATTAATGTAAACTCGCATCTGTTAACCATGACTTTCTATATGTGTATCATCCTAATATATATTTGCTTACCATCCCCGATGTTTTCCTCCTTCAATCCCCTATGTAAAAGTCCCCATATGCCTAACTTGTTGGGAAGCCACCTCTACCAGGCTACTCAAATTAGCTTTGGATACTGTACATAGAAGCTGTATTTTAGGTGAATACCTAAATGTCACTTGTATTCATTTTTATGTGATGTGGTTATAAAAAAGTAGAGGACAGATAGATGTTTTTCTTTTAATAATTGCAGAAAATACTAAACTCTGTTGTTGCCTGATCTTGCTACAAGTTGTCTTTAAGTATAGTCTTCATAAATCCTAAATCTGAGATAATGTTCCCACAAATACCATTTGCAAAATGCATACTTCTAGTTGCTATTAACCCCATAATGGATTTTCTTTTGTATGACACAGCTCTGCAAATCCCTTACTTCTCTCTAACATTTTTGCTGTACCTTAACTATCAATTTTTATTTTATTTTAATTTATTTTATTTTGAAATATTAAGGGGCCACAAATGTTTTTTGGTACGCGGATACACTGCATATGCTGAAGTCAAGGCTTTCAGTGTGCCCATCACATGGACAGTGTTCACTGTAACAGATAGATAAGTTTTATCTCTCAGTCCCCACCCATCCTCCCCCTGCTTAGTTTCCAGTGTCCTTTCCATCTCTTTGTGCCTGAGTGTACCTGTTCATTAGCTCTCAATTATTAGTAAAAACACGTGGTATTTCCTTTTTCATTCATGACATAGCTCACTTAGGATAATGGACTCCTGTTCCATCAAAGTTGCTGCAAAAAAAACATTATTTCATTCCTTTTTATGACTAATACTCCAAGGTATGTACATACCACATTTTCTTTATCCACTCATGAAATTATGGTCACTTAGGTTGATTATGTACTTTATAATTGTGAATTGTACTGTGATAAACATTTGAGTGCAGGTGTCTTTTTGATAAAATCATTTCTTTTTCTTCAGATAGATACCCAGTAGTGGGATTGCTGGATCAAATGGTAAGTCTACTTTTAGTTCTTTGAGGAATCTGCATACTGTTTACATATGAGTTGTGCTAGTTTACAGTCCCACCAAGAGTACCTAAGGGTTCTTTTTTCTCTGCATGCATGCCAACATCTGTTGTTTTTGTTTGTTTGTTTACTTTTTAATAATGGCAATTCTGATGGGGTAAAGTGGTATCTTATTGTGATTTTAATTTGCATTTCCTTGATGATTAGTGATGGTGAACTTTTTTTTATATGTTTGTTGGCCATTTGTCTATCCTTTGTTTTTCTAGGTCCATGAAATATGATGATAGTTTGATAGCAATTATATTGAATTAGTAAATCACTTTGGGCGTTAGGACATTTTAACAATGTTGATAGTACCAATCCATGATAAAAGGACATTTTTTCCATTTGCTTGTGTCATCTATGATTTCTTTCATCAGTGTTTTATAGTTCTTTCTGTAGAAATCTTTTACCTCTTTGGTTAAGTATGTTCCTAGGTATTTTATTTTCTCTGCAGCTATTGCAAATGGTATTGCATTCTTGATTTGGCTCTTAGCTTGACTGTTATTAGTATATAGAAATTATATTGATTTGTGTACGTTAATTTTGTAACCTAAGACCTTCCTGAATTTATTTATCAATTCTAGGAGCCTTTTGGTGGAGTCTTTAGGGTTTTCTAGATACAAGATCACATTGTTGGCAAACAGGTATAATTTCACCTTCTCTTTCCTCATTTGAATGTCCCTTTTTTCTTTCTCTTGCTTGATTACTCTCGCTAAGACTTCCAGTACTATATTGAATAGAGGTGGAGACAGTGACCACATTTGTCTTGTTCTAGTTCTAAGGGGGGATACTTTCAAGTTTTCCTCATTTGGTATGATGTTGGTTGTCATATATGACTTTTTAAATTTTGAGATATGTTCCTTCTATGTCTACTTTCTTGAGGATTTTTATCATGAAAGGGTGCTGGATTTTACTGACTGCTTTTTCTGCACCTGTTGAGATGATCATATGGTCTTTGTTTTCTTTCTGTTTATATGGTAAAAAACATTTATTGATTTGCATATGTTGAACCATCCTTGCATCCTAGGATGAAACCTACTTGATTGTGATTAATTGTCTTTTTGATGTGCGATTGAATTCGATTTGCTAGTATTTTGTGGAGGATTTTTGCAACTATGTCCATAAAGGATATTGGTCTGTAGTTTTCTTTTCTGTTGTGTTCTTTCCTGAATTTGGTATCATGGTAATACTGGCTTCATAGAATGAGTTAGGGAAGATTATCTCTTTCTCCATGTTATGGAATAATTTCTGTAGGACGGTTGCCAGTTCTTCTTTGAAGGTGTGGCAGAATTTGGCTGTAAATACATCTGGGTTGGGGCTTTTTTTGGGGGGGAAGAGTTTTTTATTACTACCTCAGTCTCGCTGCTCATTTTCAGTCTGTTGAGGCTTTCTGTATCTCCCTGATTCAGGCTTGGGAGGTTGTTATGTTTCCAAAAGTTTATCCATTTCCTCTAAGTTTTCTAGTTTGGGTGCATAGAGGTTTTTGTAGTATTCATGGATGATATTTTGTATTTCTGTGGTATCAGATGTAATGTCTCTCTTTTCATTTCTAATTGAGCTTATTTATGTCCTTTCTCTTCTATTCCTGGTTAATCTATCAAGAGGTCTATCAATTTTGTTTATCTTTTCAAATAACCAACTTTTTGTTTCATCGATCCTTTCTATTGTTTGCTTGGTTTCCATTCCATTTAGTTCTGCTCTCAGCTTAGTTATTTCTTTTCTTCTGCTGGGTTTAGGTTTGTTTGTTCTTCTTTTCATAATTCCTTGAGATGTTACATTACATTGTTAATTTGTGACCTTTCTGTTTTCTTGATGTAAGCATTTAGGTCTATGAATTTTCCCCTTAAAACTATTTTTTTGGTGTATGCCATAGATTTTGAAAGCATATGTCCCTTTGTCATATAGTTTGAATAATCTTTTGATTTCCATCTTAATTTCATCATTAACCTAAGGATCATTCAGGATTAGTTATTTTTTTAAATTTCTATTACTTTGAGTGAATGTGAGGGTTTCTCTTGGAATTAATTTCTAGTTTTATTCCACTGTGGTCTGTGAAGATACATGGTATAATTTCAACTTTTTATGAGCTTCCTGAGACCTGCTTTGTGGCCTATGATATGATCAGTCTTGGAAAATGTGCCATGTACTGATGAGAAAAATGTATATTCTAAAGGTTTTGGTTAGACTGTTCTGTAGATGTCTGTTAGGTTCATTTGTTCTAGAATCCCATTTAAGCCCAATGTTTCTTTGTTGATTTTCTACCTTGATGAACTGTCAAGATTTGTCACTTGGATGTCAAAGTCCCCATCAATTATCATGCTACTGTTTATTTCTTTGCTTAAATCTAGTAGATTTGTTTTTTGAATCAGGGAGCTCATACGTTGTGTGCATGTGTATTTAGAATTGTTTATCTTCCTGATGAATTGCTCCCTTTATCATTATATAATGATCATCTTCGTCCTTTTTTTAACCATTATTGATTTAAAGTCAATTTTATCTGATATAAGAATGGCTACACATGCTCACTTTTGGTTTCCGTTTACATGGAATACTTTTTTCTGTCCCTTTACCTTGAGTCTGAGTGAGTCCTTGGGAGTTATATGTGTTTCTTGGATATAGCATATACTTGAATTGTGATTGTTCATTCATTAAGCCAATCTATGTCTTTTAATTGGAGCATTAAGACCTTTCATGTTCAGTGTTAATATTGAGATGTGGGAATCTCTTCCATTCATCATGTTGAATGATACCTTGTTGTTTTGTTTTCCCTTTTGTGCCACTGTGAGCTTTAGAGTTGTGAACTTTAGCTTCTAAGTATTTTTACTCTGGTGGGTATTGTTCTGCTCCATGTTTAGTTCATTTTTGAGCATTTCCTCTAGTGTAGTCTAATAGTGAAACATTCTTTTAGTGTTTGCTTTTCTGTAAATGTCTTTATTTCTCCATCATTTGTGAAACTTAGATTTGCAGGATACAAAATTCTTTCCTCGTAGTTGTTTGGTTTAAAAAGACTAAAAATGTGGCCTCAATCCCTTGCGGCTTGTAAGGTCTCTGCTAAGAAGTCTGCTGTTAGTCTAATGAATTGTTCCTTGTAAGTTGATTGTTGCTTTTGTATTGCAGCTTGTAGGATTTTCTCCTTCATTTTGACTTTGGCCAGACTGATGACAATGTGCCTTGGTGAGGTCCCATTTGCTATGAATCTACCATGTGTTCTATGGCCATCTTCTATCAGATATCTAAATATCTGGTGATACCAGGGAAGTTTTCCTCAATTATTCACTCAAATAGGTTTTTCATGCTTTTTGCTTATTCTTCTTCTCCTCAAGAATACCTATAATTCTTATACTGGCGCACTTTGCATAGTCCCATATTTCTCTAGTGATTTTTCATTTCCCTTATTCTTTTTTCTGCATCTTTGAGTAGGTTAGTTAAAAAGTCTTGTCTTCAAGCTCTGAAATTCTTTCTTCTGCTTGGCCTATCCTGTTGTTGAAGCTTTCTGCTGTATTTTGAAATTCCCTGAATGATTCTTTCATTTCCCTTAAGTTCTATTATATCTTTTTTGTATTGTCTATCTCTTTAGTGACTTTTTCATTTATTTCATTCATGTCCTAAAATTTCTTTTTTAGCTTCTTTGTGTTGGTTTTCGACTTTGTTTTCAATCTCATTTATCTAATTTGTCATCTATATTCTGAATTCCACCTCTGACATTTTGACAATTTCATTTAGGTTGGGGTCCATTGCTGGAAAACTACTATGATCCTTTGGAGGTGTCAAAATGGCTTGTTTTTTAATGTTGACAGAGTTCTTATGCTGGTTCCTTCTCCTGTGAAACCTATTCTCTCAGCTCAAGACAGGTACATTTGGGTGTACCTGTTCCCCCCTGCTGGGAACTCTCCTACTTAGTGCAAACACAGATGGCACACTTTTGTCCTACTCTGGAGGACTGACCCACTTGGAGAGGTGCAGATGCACTGAAATCCTATAAAGCAGTTGTTCTCCTCTATTGTCCCATTCCACTATGGTTGTCACAGTCTGAACCAATGTTGGGGGATATTTGTAAAGAGTGTTGGGTTGCTGTCCAGGCCACTGATGGAAGCTCAGGCAGGGGGCTGGGAGAGTCCATCTCCACTGAAGCTGGACAGTGGCTGGGCAGCCCATGACTGGTGGTATCGGAGCTCTCCCTCTGTCCAGGTCTGACTGCCGCAGCTGCTGTGGTGCTCCTTAAGTGGCAGGGGTCATGCTGTTGAGATGGTGAGATGGCAGCAGCAGACTCTGAGGTCTGGTGGGTGCTTGCTCTATTCAGATCCCTCAGAGGCAGCTGAAATGGGGGATTATAGTGGGGATGTGCACAACACCCAGTCACAGTGCACATGAGAGTGCCCACCCTTCCTATTCCCTCACCAGCCCTACAGGGGAAATGGGGAGGCAGCTGCAGTGGGTCCGATCCATCTTTTGACCTGGTGTTGTAGGGCTGAGAGCTCAGAATGGCATCCGTTGCAGTGACCCAGGATCAGAAACCAGCAGGACCCCACTGTGCCCACTCTCTGGTTCAGTGCTGCTGCACAGTCTCCAAGCAGCTCCTTGATCAGTTTGGTGACATACTGTGGTGGAGGAGCCACCTTGTACCTCAAGTTACAGTGTACACTGGGGCGCTGTAGAGGCCCGGGAATCTTTTCCCTGACCTTTCTCCACATATGGACACTTCCCCTAGGTACCTTCTGATCTTGCCAAGCAGATTACCCTGCCTCTCTCTCCTTCACTTTGAGTGTCTCCAGTCATTTCTCTGATGATCTGCAGTGCTCGCTCTCTCTGAGATGGTCCACCTGTAGACAATCTTCTACTTGCAAGTTTCAATCCTCTCTTGAGAGCAGCAAGTGCAGGCTGTTTCTAGTCTACCATCTTGGCCCTCTGTTCATCTCTGACCTTTTATGAACACATTCTGACCACTGTCTTAATATGAAAATTATAATGATGATTTTTTTTTAGTTTTCTATTGGACAGAACAAAATTTTCCATGTTGGTTTACTCTGATAAATTTTCCCCGATTCAGCAAAAATGATGAGCCTATTTATAAAAAATGAGTAAGAATTTTATCTCATAGCAACATCTCCAGGTTTTTACTTTTACTAATTTCATATCTAATAATATGTAGACCATAGCAATTATAAAAATAATAACAACTAACTTTGCTTGAGTGCTTACTGTATGAGTGACTCTCTGTGCTTAATGCTTGATCTATATTTTCTCATTTTCCAATGTGAAAAATATAGAATGTTTAGCAAAACTTTAGTTTGGGAGGGGGGTGTAGTAGTTACAGAGGGAGAAATAAGGTAAAGGGAAAGTTGAGGAAAATTTAATGGGTATACAAAGTTTGAATTGTTCACATTTCCATCATTAATAACCTGTAGTTCAGGTCATAGGTGTATATAGCAGACCTGAAAACATGCTGTTTATAGTTGAAAACACTAAAATGTTAAGATTGGTCTGGGGCAACTAATAGAAACAGTCTGTTGTTTAAGAAAATAAAGTGAGTGCATATTAATAAAAAATGTTTATCACAAAACTCGAAGAAAGGAATCAGGACTTGAAGAGAGATCAGAAACATAATAAGGACTTTCTATTTCTATATCTTATCTCCATTTATTTCTGAGCATCTCCTAATCATTGCTCATTAGCCTTTACTTCTCCACCCTCCTGCCAGGATTCGGTAAGCTTCATTATCTAAATTTGCCTGTTACTATTCTGTCAAAAAGAAAAAAGCAAAAACTAACTGGCTTCCTTCCAGTTCTCAGTCTGAATTCTGCAGAGAATGAGATAGAGGGCAGGGGAGGTATATTTTTCCAGCTTGGATGGGTATATGCTTTTGGTCTAATTATATGTGGCAAATGAGAAGTGAAAAAGACACAACTATTTTCAATGGCAGTAAGGGAGGCAGAAGCTGATTTCAAAGTTGAATAGGTGTGTAAGTAGCTGGGTAGATACTCTATTCCAATGAAAACAAATTTAATCACTGAAAAAAATTGCATGTTGAGTAAGGTTATTAAAAGTATTCAGGATGAGCACCTGAAAACCAACACATTTAAAGGTGAAGAATATGCAGAAATAAAGCAGAGAAAGAATGATCCAAAAAGATCTAGAGAGAACCAAGAAAAATCAATGGGAAACCAATGAGAAGATAGTTTCCAAAGGATAAAAGTGGCAACCATAATACAAGTCTAAAATGAAAATAGGAGGAGTTAGCAAAGTTAGAGGGAGCATGTTCGGCAGAATAGGGTGGAGACAGAGCTGGGTTTATACAATTTAGGAAAGGAATGTCAATAATGAAAGTAGAAGAAGTGAGGTAGTCTCAAGAATTGCGGCAGCTAAAAATAGTCAGGAAAATAGGGGAAAAATCAATATGTTGGAATATATTGGGAATTTAACAATATTCACATTTTTCACAACTGTACTCTCTTAAGTGGTTGAGGTATGAAAAATAGCACCCCCTAGTCAAGACTAATTAGATGGTACATAGACTATAACCCACTTACTATTTACCTGTGTATTTGTGTTGACTGTTAGAAAAACAACAGCCTAATATCACACAAATACCTTTATGCCTTAGTTTACCCATCACTGTGTTTTTATATACATTTTTTTCTTAATCACCAAAATTATGCTCCAACTCTAATTGATTCCATATTTACAGATAAATGAAACAAGAAAGTGAAAGTGACTAATTCAGAATACTTGATAATAAATGACTAATGGGCATGGACCTACATTTCCTCAGTCATATTTCCAATTTTCATTCTTCAGGACACAAAATAAAAGTAATTCCAGGCAATAAAAATATTAGTGGATTGTGATGAGTGTCCTCTTCAAGCACTTCTGCAAGTGGAAACATAGCATGCTATTCCAGTCACCAAATTCCGCTCTATTGGAAAGAGCATTTGAATTGGGAGTCAAACAGAACAGAAATTCACCACTTTATGCCTACATAGACTAAATAAAACCCTTCTGTATCTATCAACTTCAGTTTATTCTTCTGTAAAATGAAACCCTGCTGCTAATCTTCCAAGAAAACATAGAAAGTATCTAACACATAGTGGAAATTAAATAGATTTTTTTGGACAGAATAAAAGGACAAATCACCAAAAAGTCATGTTTCTTACATGCATTACACATAAATGGTAATGATTCTAAGAAAAAAAATCGATTGATTTGAGATATTAAGAAGGTGCAAATGTAAAGACAATGTGGACTGAAATTCACACATCTTTTTAATCACTTTAATTTATCCTTCTCTGCAGGTTATTTGCTAAATAAGGTGCAGGTGTTGGCTTTAATCTAGACAAATAAAACGGGAGTTAATGGTATATCCCTGTGTGTGCTGAACGTAAGCTGCAGACAGTGTGGAGTTAGCCAAGTATTTTCAAACGGTTAAAGAAGAAAATCAAGAGTTTCGCAATGCCCTGGAGACTCAGTACTGAATAGCATATTATCAAGATAGCAATACAAACATGCAATTTAAAAAGTTTCCTAGAATTTACATAATTCATCAAAAGACACCACTGTAAAACCTCATTGTTATTTAATGCTTCAATATTTTTATTTCATTCACCTGCAAGGTGCTTATACTCATCTTTCTCACAGGACATTGAGAAACATGATTCTCAAAAAAAAAATGTTTTGGAAACCTGTAATGATGATGATCTGGCAGCAGGATCATAAAGACATAGAAAAAACAAAAGTGTTTTGAGGCTGGAAGAACTAAAATGAATAGAAATTAAAGCTTGACACTGGCTATAAAATGTGGCAGAAGTCATATATAATAAATATCATTTTCAGTTAGTGTAAATATGGGTTAATTTTGCCATTATGTCAAAAAATAGTACATAATTGTAATTAGGTTCAGTGATATTTTACTCCTCTGCATCTGCTCATGTGACATAAATATATATTTTCCTACCTGATTGACTTTTCATGATCATTCATTTTTCTAATTCAAGGATGGGAAATAGATGCTAGGCTGAAGTAGCTTTGCACTTTCTGCTTACCATCAATTCTTCTGTCATCTGTCATCCTTCAACAGTCTTTAGTATATAGGCCAGTATGGTCAGAGAGTATGGGCAAAAAAATTAAGGTCATTTAAATATAGAATCTCCAATTTCAAATCAAAAGTGTAGTTTATTATATCTCAAACAAGAAGCAGTACCATTAATCAAAGTATGCATCTAAACTATCAACACAGTTTTGTCATCTTAAGGGTATCTTATTTATGCCAGCAGTGACGAAGCCTGAAGAGTGAGTGGCGATGAAATCACCAAAGGTGTTTTCCACAGCTTGTTGAAAATTGAATATTTTTCCTTGCAAGAAGTGGTCCAAAACCTGGAAGAAGTGGTAGTCAGTTGGTGCAAGGTCTGGCAAATGTGGTGGATGAAAGAGAGTTTCCAAGTCCAACTGCTGTAGTTTGAACAACATTGTTTGTGTGACATGTATGGTCAAGCATTGTCTTGCAAGAGGATTAGCCCATCTCTCTAGTGACCAATCACAAGCATCCTCATCATTTTGTCCAAGTGGTTGCAGTAGACATCCGCTGTAATCGTCTGAGCAGGTTTCATGAAGTTGTAGTGCATAATGCCAGTGCTGGACCACCAAACAGATATTAGCTTTTTTTTGATGAATATTAGGTTTTAGACTTGTTTCGGCACTTCATCTTTATCCAGCCATTGTGCCGAATATATTTAACCAAGGAGGTGAAAGATCCCTACAAAGAGAACTATAAATCACTGAGGAAGGAAATTACAGATGATGTAAACAAACGGAAAAACATATCATCCTCCAGTTCTTATTATCAGGAAAGGCTAGAAAGAGGAAACACTCTAGAATTCAATTAGCTCTTGCCATCCTGTATCACAAGCAGACATAGCAGGAAGGTAATTAAGATTCCCAAAGAATGTAATCTTTAAGGGTGAAAACAAACACACACACCAGTTTTCGCTCTTATTTTCTTTTAGAGAGATATTTTTCCAAACTTTCTTGGGAGAGACAAAGAGCATTTAGAATCATAACCACCAAAAAGTGCTTCCACCATATGCACTGCATGTGTTATGGTTTGAACCTGGCCTTTTGGAACAATACAACTTAGAAAAAAAAAAGAACATACGAGGTTACCTGGTCCAACTTTGTTCCAAAATATGTGTTTCTGATTCAAGAGTTTTAATTCAGTTACATAGTTTTGTGATGAAGATACTTAATATGATTCAAGTTGTTTGAAGTGTCACGTATTCTACTGACCCATAATTTCCTTCTTTAAAAAAATTTAGCCATGTTATTATTTTTCTCTTCTTTTTCCATTTTCCTTCTCTCCTTGTCTCTTTTTCTCTCTCCCCTGCTGCCTCCTTCTGTCTCCCCATTCTCCTCTCACTCTCGAGTTTTCCTATCTGGAAAAACAGCCCTGGAACTTACTAACATAAAAGGCTGCCAAATTCTACCTCAGTGTTTTTTAAGTCACTATACCTATAAAACAACTCCTCTCCACTGCAACAATGTAAATGTTAGTTTAAACAAAAATAAAGAAGCAGCAACCTAGGAAATCATTGCTTAGAAAAATTTAGAGAATGTCACTGTAGTTAGTTGTTTCTTCATTTCCTTAGTCCTCCCAACTTATTCTTAAAAAGAATTCTTCAAGAATTTTGTCTGGATGCCTTCCATGTTAAACTTAACATTTTATTTTTTTATGTTTAAGTAAATAACTTTAATTTCTGAAGGTTTTTATAATTTAATGTATGTGTTTATAAATCATATACTTTTAGATATGTCTCGGGAAAATGTCAATCCTTAAGAGTCCGTTGTCTAAGTCAAGGAACTTTTACAAATGCTCTAAAGCCCTTAAAGAGACAAAATCTAGCAGCAGATATCATTTGGATCCATAATCATGTACTCTAATGATTCTTGTTGCTTGCTTCCCATGTGTAAACTGTTGCAAGGTGACTGCCTGCCTTCTAGAGTGCCCTTACCTTTTCTGTCTGGTTAAATCCTACTCACCCTTCAAGGCCATATTCAAATGTACCTCCCTCATGTAGCTTTATATGAATCCCTGCAGCATAATTAATTACTCTTTCTTTTGTATTCCAATCTATGTTACTTAAAACTCTATCATTTACCTTATTTTTTTCTTAAGTTGTAGGTTTCTTGCCCCAACTGGGTAATAAGCTCATGTAGGGCATGAAATGTCGCTAATCATTTTCATATCCAAGTGCCTAATAATCTGAGAGACACAAAAGTTTCATGAAGAAGCAAGATTGATATTTTAGGGAAGAATCTAGTGACTTTCTTGTGAAAAAAATGTGTATAAACTCTCATCTTCATGGGGTCCTTCAGTAATTACATTATTCTGAGTTTTTTCTTTTTTTTGTTATTGTTGTTTATTTTGTTTGTTTGCTTTTGGAATGGGTTAGTTCTTAGAGACAAAGAATGAATTTCTTAAATAGCCCATTTTCTTGTGTTTATGAAGGTAGGAGCTTCAACATATTAAGTAATCTCTGAAATTTTCTCCTAAATCAGAATTTTTAAATAACTGAGCAAAGATGAAGGCTTTTGTAATTCTTTCTCTTGATACATATTAAAATCATTAAAATGTTAAATTACAAAATGACTCTTTAAAAAATAATTCTGGAGATAATTATTTTAAAATATTGTTATAAACTTTCCTTTTAAAATATCTTAAGTTATTTTCAAAAGATTGTTAGAAAAACAATAGAAAGAATAACAATACATAGAGGCACTAATTTTTTTCAAGCAAATCATATTGATCCAAGTGTTAGGTAGACACTAATGGAGAGACTTCCATCCCTCCTGGACACAAAGACAGGTGCCCCTAGCAATTGTCACAGCTGGGGGAGGAGGGAACACCCTACCAACATGCCAATCAGAATTTAGCATGCCAACTGTAAAAAAAATGTGGAAGATTCCCTAGCCAAGCAGCATAGGCACAATGGGTCTGAAAGGTGACCTAGAGCAACCTAAGGCTAATTTTCATGTCATTAGCTTAAATCTACATTGCCGTTCACCCCTGCAATGGGCTTTCAGAAAGCCTCTAGGAGATCCACATGGGCAGTAAAACTCAAGTTATATAGCTCCCAACTCTCCATCAAAGTGGTTCGATGGAGATGTTTGAACCATGAGGAGGGCCCAGCCTAGGCAATATAACACAGGACTCCAGGCCATAATTGGGGCCCTCCTGTTATGACAAGGGGTCCATTCATTGTTTGTGGCAAACATCTAACTTTACTCAATAAACTTCACCTCGTGCTTGCTTTACTTTGGTGTGTCTGGTCATCCTTAACCCAAGAGAGCATCAAAAACCGAGAACAGACAACTATTCCTGGCACAAGTACATTATTAAGTAAAATCAGGTTCCACTAAGCAAAAGAGTAGAATATGTCATAGCATAATAGATGCATAGTTTTTAGCTAATTTTTATTTTGTAGATGGAGATAATATTACATAAATAGTATTTACTATGTATTTATTCTTACAAATTTCAAAATTTACAAATACTGATAAATTGTCTCCCTTTTTCAAATGTGATAAAATTTGTAAGTTTATCTATGCCCATTTTTATTAATATATTCTGTGTCATAACCCTGTTTTGGTAGAGATGTTAGACTCTCAGTATAGAATCTTCAGCAAAGGGTTGATAATTTTGTTCTAGAGCTCTGACATTAAAATGCCTTATAAAATTCTTATGAATGTTTTACAGACTTCAGCTAAGGACAAGAAACATAATTGCTTAGTTGTGCTAGTGTGGTAATATCTGGACTCTTGTGTATCATGTAGGTGATACATACAGATGTGGCAGAGTGAGCCAACATAATACAAAATGTTTATGAATTGCAATGAGACATCAGATTTTCATTATCCCTAAAATATACTGACATCTTTTAATATTAGTCCTGAGATTTATTGGTGTCACTTATAATAAAATATTATTTGGTAAACTCAACTGAATTATTATTATAATTGAAAAACGACATCTTAATTCAGTGTTGAAATGATTGCTTTTATGGAATTATGCTGTCAAAATTACTTTAAAATATTGGAGGTTTCTCAAAGACATGTAAGCTAAACTCTTTTTTACTCAATAAGATATAATTTTGATGTGACTTTCTTTTAGTGTATTTACCAGAATTGGCTTACATGTATTCTACAAATATTTTCAGATATAATTATATTTTCTTCAAATTATGAATTAGATTGTGGTTTTCTTTGAAAGATTATCATGGTGATAGAAACATGCTAAAAAGAGGTAATTTTTCTCCCAGGCGTTGGGAGGTGGGGGAGAACTGACTGGAATAGAACAAGAAGTAATTTTCTGAGGCTGATGAGGAAACAAAATTGTTTTATATCTTGATTGACATAATTATTCCATGTGCTTTTACATTTGTTGAAACACATCAAGTTGTACACTTAAGATCTGTGAACTTCATTTTATATAAATTTTACTTCAATACAATAAAATACAAACATACAACTGGCATAGGTTCAAAGATTCTAAACCAATGTTCCAATAGAAATATTCACCCTAAAATGAATGTATATATATATAAAGTATATGACTTTCTCTAAAATTATGAAAGACGAAAGAGGCTAAGTGTTTTGTAACTTTTTATGACTGTGATACCCAGTACCTGCCAAAATGGAGCTACATACTACTTAGTTTTATTCATTAGACTAGTAAGCAAACAATCCTTCATACTGTTTCCTATGCATTTATCTAATCTATAGGAAAGATAATGCTTATTGTAACCAAGATTTTTTTAAGACTTTTTCAGTTTTTGTATTTAGCAATAGCAAATTTAGAAGATTCTAGATAAAAGTTCCCAACAATCATTTCCAGGCTGTGTTCTCAATTTCCTAAATTTGATATATTGCAAATTACATTTTTTCAAATCCACTACAATTGAAAAATTTATTCCAAAATTGAGATAACAATGTCCAGTTAAATGCATTAGAAGAATATACTGTGGGAAACTATAGACATTTACCTGAAACTGCTATTGATATTTTAATTTCTAGATAAAAAATGCTCTGCTATTAGAATGATTTTTCTAGCTACCTATATGCCAGAGCATCTATTGTCACTACAAAGTGAAAATAGGTTCTGATATTATTTGCTCATCTTATTTGAATGTCAGTGAATAATACAGATGTTTCTCACTGTCAGTGAAGAAGAACTTCAGGGTCTTTATACTTGAAAACCTTGGCCACTCTTTAAGATACTTGCCAGTTTAAAGAGTTAAAGTTATTTACTAAAGTGTTTGAAAATAGTAGCAAGTTTAGTCATTTTAAGGTTTAAAGATGTATAATGTAGTTTTAAACTCAGGGAAAACATCTCTATGCTTTATTGAGAAAGGGAATGTCACAGAAATAAGAGCAAAACTCTTAGATTATTTGAATTACAACTGACTCTGCCAAACATGAGCCTTATAGTCATTGACAAGTTACCTAATAATTCTAAAATGTAGTTTTCACTTACCTAAAATAAGAATTGTACCGTTTAAATTATTGGATTGCTGTGAAGAGTAAATTGATACATGTGAAACACATAGCATAGGTCCTGACATACAGTGAGTACTTGGTATCATAATATAACTCTGCTGCCATAAAATCTGAAGTTTTCATTGAAAAGTGGATTTTAAGGGTCTATTACAGAAATGTAGGCATGTGAGGTGCAGTAGGGAGTACACTGGGCCTGAGTGAATGTAACAACACAGCATAAATGACATCATGATGTGCCCTTAATCCCAATCATTACAGTGACTCCTCATGCTGTCCTAAAGTTAGGAAAACACAAGTATATTCAGACATGAACATGAGAATATAGAAGCTATGATCCCTAGAAGGTGACTTTGCCTACATAAAAACATCAAGATACAAGGGCAGACGCTTTCCTAACTCCACTAACTGATTTGTCAAATTAACTGAAAATCTCCACTCTCCTATAAAATGCTAGTGGCTGACTGGACTGTCTTGGACAATCTGCACATTGTGTCCAAAAAATTCAACCACGTGCTGCCCAAGACTTAGCCATATTCATTATAAACACCTATTTATTATGTTGGTTGCATTGCTATTAAAATCCTGGAAAAATTTGCAAACAAGCAAATAAAACATTACCATACATTCCATATTTATGGTATGTTTATTTTATATATAGATGTACAAATATATATGTATAAATATTCATTTTAGGGTGAATATTTCTATTGGAACATTGGTTTAGAATCTTTGAACCTATGCCAGCTGTATGTTTGTATTTTATTGTATTGAAGTATAATTTATATAAAATGAAGTTCACAGATCTTAATTGTACAACTTGATGTGTTTCAACAAATGTAAAAGCACATGGAATAATTATGTCAATCAAGATATAAAACAATTTTGTTTCCTCATCAGCCTCAGAAAATTACTTCTTGTTCTATTCCAGTCAGTTCTCCCCCACCTCCCAACGCCTGGGAGAAAAATCACCTCTTTCTAGCGCCTTTCTATCACCACCAATTGATTATTTCTGCAGAAACTACTAAAGTATATGTTCATCTGTGTCTGACTCATTTTGTTCTACAAAATGATTTGGACCTTCTTCCACATTTTTTAAATTTATTTTTATCAATTATTATCACTATTATTCATTTATTTAAATATACCACAATTAAAACACTCTCCTGTTAGGACATTTGAGATGTTTTCAATTTAGGGCTTTATAAATAGAGATGCCAGAAACATTTGTGTACACGATTTTTTATGGTAGTAAGTTTTCCTTTCTCTTGAGTGGATAGCTAGGAATGGAAATTCTGGGTGTAACGTTTTCAGAAACTGCCATGCATATTTTAAAATTGAGTGTGCCATTTTATACTTCCACTGCCAACATGTGGTGTTGAATTTTTATCTTTTTAATTTGATTATCTGAGTGCATATAAAGAAATATTTCTTTCTTTCTTTCTTTCTTTTCCTTTTTTTGAGTCAAGATCTGGCTATGTTACCCAGGCTCGTCTCCAATTCCTGGGGTGAAGCAATACTCCTGCCTCCACAGCCTCACCAGTAGCTGGCATTACAGGCACTGGATAGTCCCTAGCGGTTTCAATTTGCACTTTTCTATTAACTAATGGTGTTGGGAAGTTTGTGCTTATTGGAAATTTCTATGCTCAATTAAACAACCTGTTCAATTATGTTGCCAAGTTCCATTGAGTTATCAGTCTTATTTTTTTATTTGTATGAATTTAATATATTCTGGATACCAAATCCTTTGCTAGATGTATGCATTGAAAACACTTTTACCCAGTGTGTGGCTTATTTTTTCATTTATTTTACAGTGTCTTTTAATCAGAAGACACCTTAATTTTGATAATGACTAAGGTTTCTATTTTTTTTTTATATTTTGTAGAAGGTGCTTTGTGCATCCTACCCACCTGACAAGAGATTAATAACTAGAATATGTAAGGAGTTCAAACAACTTAACAGGAAAATATCAAATAATCTGATTAAAAATGGGCAAAAGATCTGAATAGATATTTCTCAAAGGAAAACATACAAATGGCCAACATTAGTTAACAGAGAAATTCAAATCAAAGCTACAATGAGATATTATTTTAGCCTTGGTAAATTGGCTTTTGACAAAAAGACAGGCAATAATTAATGCCTACAAGGATGTGGAGAAACAGGAATGCTTGTACATTGTAGGAGGGAATGTATTATAAATTAGTATAATCATCCTCAGAACAGTATGGAGGTTCCTCATAAAACTAAAAGTAGACCTACCATATGACCCAGAAATCCCACTATTGGGTATGTATCTAAAAGAAAGGAAATCAGTGTGCCATAAGGATATATGCACTCCCATATTTATTGTAGCAGTATTGACAATAGCCAAGATTTGGAATCAACCTAAGTGTCCATTAGCAGATGAATGGATGAAGAAAATAAAGTACTTATACACAATGGAATATTTTTCAGCCATAACAAAGGATGAAATCTGCCATTTGCAACAACATGAATGGAATTCCAGGACATTACGTTAAGTAAAATAAGCCAAGCACATAAAGACAAATCTTACATGTTCTCACTTACATGTGGGAGCTAAATACTAAAGCAATTGATCTCATGGAGACAGAGAGTAGAATGATGGTTATTAGAGGCTAGGAAGGGTAGTGGGAAGGCAGGGATATAAAGTGGGAATGTTTAATGAATACAAAAAATAGTTAAGAGTAAGATAGAATGAACATTATTTGATAGCACACTAAAGTGACTATAGTCAACATTAAGATATGATATACTTTAAAATAACTAAAAGAGTAGAATTGGAATGTTCCTAACACAAAGAAATAATACGTGCTTGAGGTGGTGGATATCTCAATTGCCTTGATTTGATTATTATACTTTGTATACCTGTATCAAAATATCACATTATGACATAATATATGCAACTATTATGTACCCATAATAATTAAAAAAATAAAATTTAAACTATAAAAAGAGGGAAAATAAGCACATATCCTCATGAAGTTTACATCCTTATAAGGAGTGATAGACAATAAATAAAACCCATGTCCACATTTTCACTCTGCTGCAGACACACTGGCTACATTGTTCATCCTCCACCTGTCTAGCTCCATCAAATCTTTAGGTCATTTCCCAAATAATACCCTTTACAATTAGACCTTCCCTAATGACCTTATTCAAAATTCCACTCTGTGCCCACTACCAGTACTTTCCATTCACTTTTACTGCTCTTATTTTTTTCAGGATAGTTGTGATCCAGTCTTACACAATATCGTTCATGGTCTCTCCCAGCAGAATGTAACCCCCTAAGGAATGCTTTGTTCATTGCTGTTTCTCCAGTGGTTTGAATATGCCTGCCACATAATCAGTGCTCATAAATATTTGGTGAATTATTAATGGACTAGATGGTCCAAAAACCAGAATTTGATTCAGATATTCTGGACCCGAAGCTTCAAAATGTTGAAAGCTCTTAGTTTACTTTATATATCTATTTTTCTTCCTATTTCTGTTTATTCTCATGAAAACTTTCTCCACATGCATCAAAATACCCTCAGCAAGGTCAAATCTAAAACATTCCTTAGAGATTGAACTCCATTAAAAGACAAGTTCTATCTCTTTCAGTATCAAAACCAGTTTTCTAAGAGCACATATTTGGGTCATGGACCCAATGCTGTGCTGGATGAGAAACAAGTCTGGAGAGCAAAAATGAACAGAATTTATTATATCCAAGATCCCTAAGATTTTAATGTCAGAACATTAAATTAACAGCCTAGCTGATTTTTACTGTTTCCTTCTTTTCAGTGGAAAAGAATAGCTAGGTTTTTTCTCTAAATAACAGTCGTCATCAAATGGAATAATCATTCCAGAATATCATGTACTTCTTCATTAAAGCTTTTAACACATTTTGATGGGAACCTTCACAAGGTTATCGTTAGGAGTATTCAAAAGCATTGTGTAACAGAGATAAGAATGCTGTGATGAGATGCTGATATTAGAGTTCAGAGTGAGTCATTTCACATTTTGGGAACCTTGTTTCTTCAGTCTTAGAATTGAGATTGGACTACAAAAACTGTAAATACGGTTTCTTCTTTCTTTTCTTCTTCTCCTTCTCCTCCTTCTTCTTCTTCCTTCTTTCTTCTTCATCTTCTTATTCTTTCTTCTTTCTTATTCTTCCTCTTCCTCTTCTTTTTTCTTCTCTCTCTCTCTTTTTTTTTTTTTTTTTTTGCTTTTTAGAGACAGAGTCGCACTCTATCTCCCAGGCTGGAGCAGCACGACACGATCATAGCTCACTGCAGCCTCTATCCCTTGGGTTCAAGCGATCCTCCCTTCTCAGCCTTTGAAGGAGCTATGATTATAGGCCTGAGCCACCAGGTCCAGCTGTAAAGCCCATTTCTGCTTTACAGCTTATTTACTGTAAATTAGATATTTGTGGAGTTAAGAAGTTTTATGTATTTTTGAAAACATATTCACCACATAAGGAATATTTTTAGTGTATCTGAAGACATATACCTGTAAATGAACACATACCAAGTATTGACTATTAGTTTATTAGATTGTTTTCTGCCAGGGGAACTCCACAAGTGAAAGTAAATTTAACTTTATCAGGTTCTTACCAAATTCAAGGAATTTTGTTGCTGTACACATTGTATTTTTGTTCATTTTGGTTTTGGATGTAAAAATATGAGAACATATTTTAAGTGTATTGATCTGGGCACGTAAATAAAAAAGTTACATCAAGATGTAATTAAATTATAGCCCCTATGTAATCAACACACCTGAATATAATATCTTTCTCTAGTCAAAATTGAAATTAACCATTATTTTAATAAAACTGATGAATTAACAATAGATAAGCCCAAATAAGGCTATTTTACTATCTGTTTGCAGTTGACAAAACCTAGTCTACGATCATTGTTACATACTCCCAGCAACAAGTGCACACAGATATTGCCAGTGTGCTCCTCCTCTATCAGGCTTTCTCACAAGGGTCACTTATGGCCTTTAAGATGCTTCTTAGCCAGTGCTCAGGGTACCTTTAAATGACTCATCAAGACAAAGACATGCTATTGAGCAAAATTTATTATAGTGCCCTAATTAATTTGTCTGTTACTTTTAGCCCCGGCCTCTTAGCAGAATTTTCTGAGACTGAACTTCATTTGCCACTTTTAACTCCATTATTAGACTCTCTTTTGCACACCTGGACTATTTTCTTCTGTTAACCCACTGCTGATGCTCTATTTGGATTGGGCCTGCAATGTCCCAACTTTTAAAACATAGTTATTTTATCAATTTTTCTCATACCATCCTTTAATGTTCCATGCACCAAGCTGAATTTAGTTCTTTAGGCTCTAAAAATCAACTCTATTTGTTTTTTTCCATTGACTTTTAAAAAATTTTAACTTGGTAAAATTTTAATTTGAAAAATAATGGCAAAATAAAATGCTTATTTATGCTAATAAAAATTTCCCAGTATATTTGCCTTTTTGACTATAGCATACAGACACTGCTAGGAATTTATTATATAATGGGGAGGCAAGCACTTTCTACAGAAACAAAGAACATAAATCCTGAGGTTCACAGCTTTATACTTGTAGATAAATGTTACTTGTTGATCCTTAACCTGCCCTCAGAGAAGCTTAAGGGAATTTCAAATGCTGGCAAACAGTAGTGATAGTTCAAAAATAAACAAACAAAAAAGCTGTGTATGCATATATACACATAATATTATACATATATACACACATATAAGCAATATGTATAATATACTGTGTATGTGTGTGTATATATATAAGATAAGGTATTGTTCCCATATGAACTTTACCTGCTATTTCTGAAAGATAACTGTTTTAAAATGTGATATTTGAAATGAAGCATTTGCCAAATGACTAGCAGAAAAAAATACAATTTTATACAAACAATCCCAAGTGAACAATAGAGAAATAATTTCACTTTCACTCAAGAAATGTTTGCCATATGAGCAGAAAGAGCCATTATTTGACAGCATAACACAGTGAGTACAAATATGGGCTCTGAAGACAGACTGTCAGGTTCCAGTACTAGATCCAGCTCTAACCAGTTTGGGATCTTGAAAATGCCTCAGTTTCTCCTATGTGGAAAATGGAAATATTACCTATCTCATATAGTGTAATAAAAATGGATCAATGAATTTGTTTATTTAATTCAGTGCTTAGAACATAGTCAATATTAATTAATAATTTAGGTAACTGCGTATAGTAAGCGTTGCATTTGCTCTATGAATGTTTCCCAAAATTAGGGATATTGCTTTGAATTTATATTTATTTATCTTACCCCGAATTTTCAGGGCAAACTGAAATTGTTTCTTTAGAATTCTACATACATTATTGAATTTTCTAATGCACTTGTTTCCTATAATACATAAAACTTTGGTAAATTAATATATAATATTTTCTTCCAGCAATCTGTTAGCAGTGAAAATAATAATAATCTATTAGCAACAGATAACCACAAATGTTCTGATGTTGTTCCTGAAGTTAATTCTTCTAAAGAACTGTCATACACTTGTTTGACCTAATTCAATTAATAATTGAAATCCCGAGTTAGTAATTTGTAACACAATTTAAACATTTGGAAACAACTAGAATATATACAAATACAAATAGTAATAGCAGTACAGGTGGGACCAGTATTGCTTAAAATTATAGTAATTAAAATTAATAAAACTACTTATATTTAATGATTTAATAGCTTATAAACTTTTGATAAATCCTTTAGTAAAAACTATTTGTCCAAGTACTTTACCATATTAAGATGCATTGACAATAATAGTATTCATAAATACAAAGTAAATATCTTGTTTGTAAATTACTATTATTTAAGTTTTTATTTTACAGATAGCATATAGAATTGCCTAAAAATTGAATCAAAGATAGTATTTGCTACATCAGGGCTTCTTTTCATTATTAGAGGATATAAAACGAAGTACCATATTGTTAATAACATGCACTTTTATTAAGACATCTATAAAATAAAATTATTTTACTATTTTCCCCCAGTGTTTGATTCTGATATAGAGAGAGCAAATGGCCAGTTTATTACTATAAAGTACTTGGAAATTTGTGACTTGATCATCTGAGAGAATAAATCTCAGGGAAACTATTCATTTTGGACAGCATACTGCAATAATAGCTAATTAAAAATTCATTGGTAAAATAGAAATATATAAACAGTATCCATTGTTTCTTATAAAACATTAAAAACACTATTTTCAAAGCATTGTTTTCCTTATTTTTATCTAACTCTGTTAATGAATGTTACTGTCTTCCCCCTACTATTCCAGATAAGAATGCTTGTACATTATACATTGTACCTTTGAGATGGATAGCAAATATAAAAGTGTAACAGTTTCTTGATATGATAGAAAACTTAGGAAATATTTGGTCCATTATTTCCCTCTAGAAGGTAATAACATAAATAAGTTGGCAAAAATTACTTTCTTTTAATGGGTAGTATCTGCAAGCTTACACCATGCTTTATATAAAGTATTACAACACATAAACTTTGCCTCAAAACATAAAGGTAGGGAACAACTTATTCTAATATTACAAAAAAAAATAATGAGAACAAAGTAAAAATCTCATATATTTCCAAAAATATCATTTTTATATATTAGTTGTATGTTTTATGTTTCACTTCATTTTGTTTAAAATGAATTGCTGTAATTTGTATTGGTTTCTTATTCCTATTGTTTGAGATCTTATTTAGCTAAAAGCCAGGACAGAAAAAAATTGCTATGAAAAGAATTTATGTATAATTTGAAAAGAATGATTATATTTATATTCATGAATTCTTATTCAAAAAACTCTCAAAAGTAACACCATGTGGGAAAATAGAAGGCTATATATTTTTTTCAATTAGGGAAATGGGTGTAAATAAAAGGACCTTGGGTAGTCACCTGTCTAATAAGTGGAGTTTATGCATACAGTATAAAGTAAATACTTTATGAAAAAGTTATTTCAATATGTTTGATTAATTTAGTGACTATTTTAAGTAGATTAGAAAGTGGAGACTAAAGCCCACCTCATATTTGTGTAGGACTTATTTGTCTTGGGCCAATATATAATTAGTTTTTAGAAATTTTAAAATATGTTTTAATAATAATCTCTACTATTTCTGGTTTTACTCTCAGCCTGAGTTACATATTAACTTTATCTACCTAGCTCATATGAATGAACTAAATTGATTTAAAATAAATTTTACCACACCTAATATAGTGAGAATTTGTACATTAGTATTTTTTTTTACCATTTATTTTAGATTACTATTTTTTTTAAATCAGTGCTCATAGTGGTTGATAGGCTACAACTCCACAAGCATCAGGCTCTTCAGCTCATCCTTGATTCCATTGTGCTACCTCATGAGATTTTACATATTCTGTTCCTTATGCCTCAAATATCCTTCACTTCCTGTTCACCTAATGACTTCCAAATGTTCAATCTTCATATGAAATCTTCCCAGACCCTCACAATAAAGTGAATTTATTCTTTACTTCCCAACTTTCTGAATGTGACATGCATATATACATATATATATGTATATGTATATAAATATAAAGTTTGCCCTTGAACAACACGGGGATTAGGGATGTGAACTCCCCACCACACAGTTGAATATCCACATACAGACCTTCTGACTGCCTAAAAACTTAACTACTCATAGCCTGATGTTGAGCAGAATCTTTACTGATTACATAGTCCATTAACGCATATTTTTTATGTTATGTGTATTATATACTGTATTCTTATAACAAAATAAGCTAGAGAGAAGAAAATGTTATTAAGAAAACTGTAAGAAAGAAAAAAAATATTTACTATCCATTTAGTGGAAATGGATCATCATAAAGTTCTCATCCTTGTCATGTTCATGTTGAATAGACTGAGGAGGAGAAGGAAGAAAAGGTGTTGGTCTTATCTTCTCAGGAGTGGCAGAGGTGGAAGAAAATCCTCCTACAAGTGGACACATGCAGTTCAAACCCATGTTTTTCAAAGGTAAACTGTAAAATCATTGGTATTTATATTACTAATCTATCTATATTATCTATACCTATCTATATATATCATAATATATTAAGATCGATTGTACTTTGACCCCCTAAATCCTGACTCCATGATTTGTGTCTCTATTGGGTCCTACTTGACAACCAATTATTTTGTCATTTCTATTTTTGTATCCACTGTACCTGAATATATAATAAAACTACTAATGATGACAAATATTCACTGAGCAGTGATTCTTTTGCACATATTAGAAGTGCTTTCTCACAACATATTTGAAAGTCCTTACAAAAGACTTTTGATTTAGAAGTTCCATCCCCTATAAAGAATTTAATTTACTCAAGTTAAATGACTAGTAAGTGGCAAATATGGGATTTGAATCCGCAATCTGGTTCTAGAACTTCTTTTCTGAACACTTGTGTGATGAGCTAATGAAAAAATTAATAAATGAGTAAATTAAAACATAACTTTTATAAAATGCTTCAGTTTTTCTTTAATATCTCAACTAGGGTGTTGCAATGATTACAGATCTGCTATTTGCTATGTGATTCCCTATGCTTTCAATAAAGATAGTTTTATGGTTGAATCAGAAATATCTCTCTGAAATCAGAGCACTTTTGTGCAATTATCAACTAAGAGCAATAATTAGAGAATTCTATAAGAGAAGAAAGGCAACAAGGGCCTTATGTAACATGAGCCATGTTTATCCCTTACCAGTACTCTCTGCATTTCAAACACTCATATGCTAAAGATCCACAAAAAGTCTAGCAGTGGAAGAATGTGTTCTTAGCATTTCAAGTCCAAATTATTATCTGTTTTTGGTGCAAATTTCTTACCTAAAATATAACTACTAAAATAAAAAAATGAACAAAATAGAGGAGCAATAAAAAGATAATCCACAATAGGCTGTAAAAATTAGCATTCCATCCAGGCATTGTGCATAAACGCATTCTCTCCCAGAAAAGCGCATAGTGCATTTTCTCCCACGTTAGTTTAGAGGAAGCTCAGAGTGACTAGCCCATTTTTACACTAAATATTTGACATGGGAAAAAAATTACAGACTCTTCATAACTAAAACCTATTAATCTTTTACAAAATCATGTCACCATAATTTTTGGAATATCATAAGCAACCAAATTTTTAGTAATGCAATAATGATTTGTACTGACAAAAAGAAAATGTTTTTAAAAATCAGCAAGTATCATTCTTTAGTCAGGTGAAGTGTAGTATGCCATTATGATGTATGTGCCTACCACCTCAGCTGAAATAACTATTTCCTCTGGAAGAAAAGTTTGTTATGCCCTAAGACTGGTGATTTCCTGTTGGAAAAAGACAGATACAAAGAGAAGAATATGAAAAGAGAATATTTCAGACTTTAAGTTGCAGTAATCTGAATATGAATGTCATATTGAATCTTCTTAATGCAAGGTGGGAAAACATCATCCTACATGACAGATGATAGCAGGGGTATTGAGAATGGGGAACATAATACTGCAAAATTGATCATTATCAATGCCAGTTACACTGTTTAGAAAATCAAAATATTATGAAGACATTAAAGGAAAAATATTAAATTAGCTGGAAGAACATTGTGCCCATATGTCCTATCAACATATTTATTTTAATAAGCATCTACGTGTTCAGGCACCAACAGGCCACCAAGAAATGAATTTGGCCACATAGGAGACTGTGTTGGCAATAAAGAAAAATAAAACAATCATAGAGAATTACTCACAATATCATTAAAGCAGAGGAAAATATGGTAATGATTTGGCTTCTCTTTAATTGTCATTTTATTTCTAAAATTTTATACAAAAGTCTACTTTAAAACCAAGAGCCAAACAAACTGTACATATTTTTTGATATTAACAACAATTAAGCAGTGGACAAGATAGATCTAGGAAACTTAGACACTCATAAAAATATAAGACTTGTTTTTGTTAGAACTCTGCCTATAGCACTTGAAATAGTAATGCAGTCTGTGTCAGGCAAGATTAATTCATTAGTATGACATTAGCAAAGTAAAACAAGGACAAGCAACAAAACTATATAAAGTAAAATTTCACATAAATATCTTTCCTTCTTTCTCCTCATATATCTCTCCCACCTCCCAATACCCCTCTTTTAACTCACTTGAAACTTCATATATAAGAATAAGCACCTCTTTGACTCTCAGAAACTATCCCCATGCACTTAAACTGGCTTTAGCTGTCTTCAAAGCATCTCAAATTAAAAATAAACAAATAAACCAATAATTTTATAATCTCTCAATCAATATATATGTAAACAATGAAGTTCATCTTTACCAGATAAGACTGTATGATATTTATGAAGGTGATTAATAATAAAGTATAAATAACTGATATGTTATTTCCCCATATCACTTTTTTGGGAACATTTTATTTGGCTGTATAAACCTGGAAAGTACATTTAAGTAGAGGTATATGAATATTTATTTGTTAAAATATGTGGAGCAGAGGTTTTAAATCATAGTGTTGTCAAATTTCCTTACAGTAACACTAATTTACTTCTCAATCTATTATGCCATAATTTCCAAAATCAAGGATCTTATGAACAGTTACATAAAATATTAAAATAAAGGATGAATCTGAAGTTGTAGAATCAGATGTCCACAAGTACCAGAAGGATATGGTAAAAGAGGAAAGCAGACTTGAGAACACATGCTCCCTCTAAGCACTGGAAATTATTGCCAAATGGAAATGTGGATCCTGTTTGCTAGATGTTCCAATTTTTCAAGAGAAACTGGTATTTAGACTCTTATGAAAAATATGCTAATGTTTAAACATTGGCAACTAAATCACTTTTTGGAAAAAAAATTCTACATCAGACAAACATAAAACTTCAATGAGCCCACATTCTGAGATGGCCACAACAATGAAGTAGATATGGTATAGACTGGTGTGTTCTGTCACTAACTCTTGTGTATTAGGTAAATCTCTCCAGGTATCAGTTTTCTCAATGGTAAAATGAGAGGATTGTTGTGGACCAAACTGTTCCTTTCCAAGCCTTTTTTTTTTTTTTTGCATTTATTTCTCATAAATTCTTCAATCAGTGTTTTATTTTCTTATAGGGTATGTAGATATTAGATCCTCCATTGGATTAGAGAAAATTATGCAATTATACACTCATTTTCCATTCAATGACATGGGCAAACACTCTTTTAAGCACTGAGGATATGATTAGGAACAAAATCTGTGAATCTTCTATGGCATTTACATACCAGTGCATGTCAACAAATAATAAAGAAGTAGACAAGTAAAACACATAGAGAAGGTTTCTAATGATGATTATGAAAATTGAGTGAAACTCAGGATGAAAGGAGAATGAAGAGTGCTGAAGGAAGTAGCTGATGTTTTGAATTTGATGGTCAGGGGAAGCCACACTAAGCATATGGGATTTGAACAAAGATCTGAGGAGGAGGAGTTCACCAATCATGCCTACATCTGGTGGAAGGTTGATTCAGGGAGAGAAAAGAAAATACGAAATCCCTGAAAGAATAATGTGATGTAAGTGTTTATCTTCCAGCAAGAGTGACATTTATCTGGAATATTGTGAGGGAAATGGAAAGTAAGAGGAGGTGTAATGGGGAGGAGGTGATGTTACACAGGGTTTAGGGGACACAGTAAAGAGTGTAGCTTTTATGTTGTGTAACATGTAAAGCACTGGAGAGATTTGAGAAGTGGAGTGTCTTAGCATGTTAGAGCTCCTGTCACAAAATACTTTCCACTGGGTAATTGATAAGCAACAGAAATATATTGTTCACAGTTGCAGAGACTGAGAACTCTATGATCAAGGTGCCAGGAGATTCGGTATCCGGTGATGTCTTGTTTTTCATGGTAGCACCTTATCCCTACATCATCATGCAGAAGCCCTCTATGGCTTCTTTTACAAGAGCACTAATTCCCTTCATGGGGCAGAGCTCTCATGACCTAATCACCTCCCAAAGGCTCCCCCTTTTAACACCATCATTTTGAGGGTTAGGCTTCAATATATGAATTTTGCGGGAATACATATATTCAGATCATGGCATAGTATAAAATTTTCCTGGCTTATGTTTTTAAAATAATGAAAGAAGATAACAAACTTTTCCATAAATTGTAGGACTGCCTAATTCTCCCCTCACTTCTGACAGTTTTTACTTTATATATTTTTAAAACTGTTAATATGATAATTGAATCTTAGACATATGGAATGTCCCTTTTTATCTCTGGTATTATTTCTTGTTTTGCAGCCTGCAGCTTTCTTATAATTATTAGTATGGTATAAGTTTTAACATACTTTTAGTATCCTTTTTAGATAGCATATAGTTCAGTCTGAATTTTCATTTAATTATACAATTATAATTTAATGCAAATCAATTATAATAGAAGTTCAATTACAATGTTTAATCCATTTTCAATTCCTGTAATTATTAATAGGGATAGTTTTATGTTTACCATCTTGCTATTAGTTTTTGATTTGTCCTTCTGTTTCTTTATTCATTTGTTCTTTTTCTTCCCCTTTCTTCTATAGGGTTAAATGCATATATTATGCAATTCGTGTCTTGATATTTCTTCTTTTGGATTTTTAGCTCTACCATTTCAAATATTTTTAGTATTTTCTGTATGAATGAAAATATGCCGATTGATCTTATTATGCTACTCAGGACAATATATTATTTAAAACTTATGAATTGCTTATTTCAGGAATCTCCATTTAATATTTTCAGATTGCATTTGACCATGAGTAACTGAAATCATGGAAAGTGAACCATAGATAAGGGAGGATTACTGTGTTTATTTCTTGTGTTTTCCCTTCCTATCTAAGATCTGAATTTCTACCTCTTATTATTTATTTTCAATCTAAAGATTTTCTTTAGGATTTCTGTTGTGCTTGTCTGCTGGGAATAAATTCTCTCATAAGTACAATGGCAACAAATCTCACAGTGGATTGATTCTTTATCTGAAAAATATAAGCTCACTCTTATTTATTCCTTTGTGCTTCTAGTGTTCTGGTACTCTTGGTTGTTGCCAGTAACCACTGCTGATTCTGTGTCATAATTTGCTCAGAAGTACCAGGGTGAAACTCAGAGCATATGAAATAGATGAAGTTCTTCTTTCTTAGAATCATGCTACTAACTTCATTCTATATTTTTCATCAAGTACTGGTTATCAGTCAGTACAGAATATAATTCAAATCTTAGAAAGGTATTTCTGTAATGGAATATAGTGAGTTTGAGAGACTTAGGGATGGCTCAAAGAAAAATACACAACCAAGAGGTGGCAGTAGAATGCCATGAGCTTTATTTGTGGGTTGCTTTGACAGGTTTCCATGCTGAGAAGTCCCTAACAGCATGAGACCTTCCAGAGGGAATGGCCAGCCAGCATGTGGCTACTACCCAGAAAGAAAAGAGGGCAAAATAACTCCCAGGGGAGAGGGGAAACTCCAAGGAGGTTCGTGTGTCTAGATGATGTCACTGGGCAGCACGATAAGGAGTCTCTGGGTCAGAGAGCTCCGAATAAAACCATCCATATTAAAATAATGTAGAGCCATGAGGTATAAATAGTAACAAAGTCTGATTTTTGTAAAAGTATAGTATAGCCAGAAGTTAACCAGTCATTGTTTCCTAACCTCCTTGCTGCTGTAACTGGTTAGAAATAGCATTGCTGTCGTAAATCCTAAGACTTGTGACTCTATAGATAACATTGCTGTTGTAAATCCTAAGATTGGTCTTTGTGGTATTTTTCAGAACCTGCATTCCAGAGGGGGACTCACTAACGTCAACTGGACCCATGAGTAGACGTGGAAATGAATCCAACAGCCTTGAGAGCCCTCCACCCAGGAAATCTCCCAACTGAGAAGGCAATCCCTATTTCCCAACTCTATGAGTTCATCCCTAGCCAATCAGCAGACCCAATTACCCAGCCCTTTGCCCAGCAAACTATCTTTAAAAACCCTTTCTCCTGAATTCTCGGGGAGATGGATTTGAGAAATTACTCCCATTTCTTTGCCTGGCACCTTTAGAAGTAAAACTCTTTCTCTGCCCCAACTCCTGCAGTCTCAGTATATTGCTCTTCACTGAGTGGTGGGTAAGAGACCCAGTTTGAGCTATAACACAAAGGGCAGCAGCATCCGGGGGTTATTTATAGCTTAAATGTTTAAAAGATATCTGGTGTATTTTTGCAGAGTATCCAAAGCCAGGAGGCTCTAAATTACTAAACATCAGCTTATTTGGGCTGTATTTAAAACAATTTCATGTGTAAAAAATTAAGTTTGGCTGAGCTAGTGGATGAAGTGACAAAAATAAAGAAGTAAATGACAAACAAGGGCCATTTATATAGCATAGATAAATAAAAGTGGAAATTCTAGTTATAATAAATGTTTCATAGTACAGAACAAAGGGAGGCTTATGAACACTTAAGCTCTTGCAAAGATGATTCACATGTGAATGTTCTCTGTATTCCTGACCGGTCCTTACTCCGTGATCTTACTACCTGTATTCAACACCCTCTGCAATCCACTCAGTCCAGTAACCATATTCTTTCCTCAAAAAAACTGCTCCTCTAAACACAGTGATCCATTATTTACCTTGTTACATCAAAAAACACTTCAGGATTTTCTTGAATTATAGAAAAACAGTGGTTAATATATAGCAAACATGCATCATGGAAATAACAGAGCTTCATTTATGATTGTGGACACATTGGACACACTCATGCAAGTTGAGTCAGTACTTCCTAAGAGATATTTGTTTTTACTTCTTAAGTAAAAGTTGCAAATTATATTTTATATTATAATAATGCTCTTTAATAAAATATTACATAAGCAAATAGAACTCAGTGTAAAAAAAGTTTGTCATTTTTAAAGGAAAACTGAATGCTTTTTAAAAATCATGATATATTAATATCATTTAAAGAATACCATCAACTGAGGTAAACAGTTGATATCAAGGTCTGATTTATAATTTTTAGTCAGGGATTTTAGTAGATTCCTCCATATCCCCTTTTTGCATGTATTCCTACCTTTAAAATGTCCATATCATTAGGAATTTGAGAATTTACACATTTCTCACATTATTGACCATGCTTAATTGGAGTTCTTGCTGAAATGAAGAACTCCTTGTTGTCTCCAAAGCATTACAAATGCATGGACTACCCCAAAACATGTCTACTATCAGTGTTTATATTAATCCTCTTACCTCTACGTAACTGACAAGTTCTGGTGAGTGCAAAGACTCTCATCATTTGGGCAGACTTTGCTTTCAGCCCTTGCTGGTCATATTCTAGAAGTGAATTGGATACCATTTATCTTTCTGATATTTTTGTTTCGATCTTAAGATATGAGCCATCAACCAAAAACTAATTTATCTTTTCTAAAGGAGATTCTGATAAATCTCTGTGAGATAGACAGCTTATGAATAGAAGTTAGTGAGTCACTGTTCTTCCTTCCGCAGGTTATGGAAAAAGAGTAGCAGAAAGTTAAGTATTACAACAATGAATGAAAATGTGTGAAAAAGAAAGTAATAGGATTTGAGAGGAGGTGGGGCTACTTACAAAGAAAGCTGTGTATTTTCACTGAATGAAAAAGGCTTTACAGGATGAAGACTATCATATTTAAAGGAAACCCAAAACCAAAATGAGGGTCCTCTGTAAGTTTAGCTGTTGTTCCTATTTCCCCTAGGTGAGGTGTGTAGTCGTTTGCCACTGTCTGAAAGAGAAGCTGTAGTATGCGATTGGTATGTGATAATTCCCATCTAATTAAGTAGAAATTTAAGGGGTTGTCCAGACCTGTTATCCATATGATGGTAGAAAGGTTTATGGTAATTAACTATGCCAGAGTGGGGGATTATTGATGACCTATTTTTAAATCATAAAGGACTGTGTTAATATTTAGGCTTCAAGGAAAGTTATTAGATTATAGACATAACTCAAGTTAAGTCATACAGCAGTGTAGTGATATCAGAAAAGTTGAGAACCTCTAGCTTGCTGACGCCAGGGAAACCCTGAAATCCTCTGAAGTACTTTTAATTACAGGCAGTCCTGGAAAAGTTTGAATTGGTTTGCAGTATGACAGGAATAAAGGATCTAACTCTTCTGGATAAATCATGTCCTAGGTAACACACTTTACTTTGACAGAATTGTTACTTTTCTTTAGCAAACACATACAATTTTTGACTAAAAATATTAGTAAATAAATAGGATCAACCTTAGATGTATCCTCTCTTTAGAAAGCAATATAGGGTCATTCAGATAGAGCATAAAAGTAGAATCACAGGGAAATTTCAGGTTCTTGAGAAATGGTTAAGAACTTTTGAATAGTAAGAGATTGCTTTAGTAATTTCTTGAGATAATAAGAGCCCAAATATATTGTTGATTTTCCCAGGAAAAACAAAACAAGTATTAACTATTTCAATCTAGAGGAACACAAAAGAAAGCAGAAGACAGATATATAATGCCTTATGGCCTGCAAAATTGAAATTGAAATGTTTTATTGTCTAGCTGGAAGACTGTTATTAGTAACTCGTTAAAGTATAGTATATAAGTTTTAAATGCTATTGTGTTCAAACATATGCAAATAAAAAAATAAAAAAGATAAACGTAATTGTAGGCTTTATAATTACCAAGAAGTTTTGAGCTAAACTTTCCAGAAAGGAAGAACAAATGCAAAATAAGACAGTTATTTTTAAATAATTGAATTTAAGAAGTCAGACTTTGTCATAAAATCACATTCATTGAATTAATTCTTCTTATAGAAAGATTGAATAGACAGAAAATATGATTATATTTGATGGCAATTCTAAGTATCTCTGGCATTGTTTTATGGCCTCAGGGTACTATGAAATACTTCTGCAAAACATTTAATAAACTTCAGAATGTAATGAGATTAACATTATTTTAGGAAACACTCATCACCCAGTGACTTACTGCTAATTCAGTTTTGTTCTCTGTTGATGTATGCTATTTCTTAAATTTACATATATTTTTAATGTGAGGATTTATTAGGCCCTATTAGTCAAATAGAAAACAACCATCATACACTGATAACTTAAAATTTTCCATGCTTAAAAAAGATTCAGTTTTCCCCTTACCAAAATAAATAAATAAATAGCAAATAATCAAATAAAATAACCCATCTGTTTAAAAATTATTGATGGCTTTCTATATGTCATGTGCTATGATAATACTGTACATAAAATATCGTGTATAATTATTATGCATCTGATCTAATAGACAAAGTTTTTCCCTTTCACAGATGAGTAAACTGAGGCTTAAGGATATTATGTAGTGTATAAAAAGTTAAATAACTGGTCATCAGTAGACCTCAGATTCAAATGTAGGAAGCTCAACTCCAAAGTCTGGGCCAATTTAACATTTAGTTCTACTGTCTCCCAAGCAAAATGAAGATGACATAATTTTATTTAGGGGAGGATATATGAAAAAAATGTCTAAAAAGAATCTGAAAGTTACAATGAACAAAAATGAATGAAAGAAATAGCTTTTATTGGAATATCGGGAAGGTAACCAAAGGAAAAGGTAACCAATTCATGCATCATAACATAACTAGCCATTTTGTCCGAAGACTCTCTTTTCTATTATTAATATAGGATCAATGAGAGACTGTGGATGACATCTTACTGTTTTAGGAATTACCAGAAGAAACCTACACAGTATGGCCTGTGCCAAATAAAAATATCTAGACCAGTGGCAATTAGGGAGATGGAACTGGTTTGAGAGCAATCACTTCTAGCTCGTGTTTCTATACCAAACATACACCAACATTGAAAAAACATCCCATCTCTAGGTTATGTGTGTGGGATACTGCGGGGGGCGGGGAGCCTACAAGAGATTTTGTACTTTTACTCATGCACCCTAGAATAAGGGGTCAAGAGTTCATACTTGATTACCGTCACAGAGGTTAGCTGTAACCTAACCAGATTCTGATCCTTTCATATGCTTCTATTTCAAGGATGCAGCTAGAGATTAGGAACTTCTTGTACTCAAATCACTATTGTCATTTTGTGATAAGGAATAATAATGTATTTGTATAGGGACTCCATGTGTTGTGCTTCATTTTATCCTACAAAAAAACTGAACCCCTAGTAATATAATTTCATTGCATATAATTGCCCATAAGGAAGAGAAATATGGAGTAGAGAGAATAAAATGAAATCTGCTTTCAATTGTTGAAAGTCTATCACAAAAAGAAGGTATAATTCTGTCTATGATGCTTTAATTTTTAAAAGGTGAGTGTTGCATAATAACATATTTTGAAAATATAAGTAAAGTAATTTTAACCTGAAATATGCTACTTTAAGAGTTATTCATTACATCCTTAATAGGCACATTTACATAGTTCTAAGTTGTATGATAACTTGTCTTAAGCTGTTGGGTTTGAGAATTTGAGTTGAAGGAGTTTATTATTCCTGCAGTTTCAGTTTTCCAGTAGATTAGGCTAACATGTTATACCTAAGAACACACAGTTAGGATAAGTATGCCATAATAATTTGGAAAAAAATAGAATTTTTCTTTTATAAGATTGAATATCATTCTGTTATCTTAATTGCAGAAACAGTATAGCATAGATATTGAGAAGACAACTTTTGTAGTCAGACTCACCAATATTTAAATGATAACCTATATACAAATTCCATGATCTTGGGAAAATTATACAGTTCTCCTGAATCCATGTGGCCTAATCTATGAAATAAGAGTAATATTCTTCTGGGATTTTAAGAAGATTAAATGAGATGGTGAGTCAAAATCATGACATAGAAAAAAACATAATGGTATCATTATTACTTGGTCATATGAATTTTTTGTGCATACTGTTCTTAATCTGCTACTGATGACACTGAGGAGTCAGAGTAACTATATATAGTCATCCTTCGGTATCCCTGGGGAATTGGTTCCAGGACCCTGAAGGGTACCAAAATCTTTGGATGTTCATGTCCTTTATATAAAATAGAGTAGTATTCGCATATAACCTACATACATCCTCCTATAAACTTTAAATCATCTTTAGGTTACTTATAATAAATGATACGATATAAATAATATGTAAATAGTTATTATATTGTTTTTAATTGTACTATTCTTATTGTTGTACTATTTATTGTTGTATTATTTTATTTAATATTTTGATCCATAGTTGATTAAATTCTGCAAATTTGATACCCAGGGATATGGAGGGCTGACTATATTCTGCCATATAAATGAATCTGAAGTCCTATCATTTTCTTCAGCAAACAAAGTTTGCTGAAGGATTATTTCCATAATAATCTCTCAATAAGTATGTTTGAACAAACTGGAGTGTTCTGATCTGAATATATCTTTTTCTATTAAAAATTCTTAAGTCTCACTCCATTTTTCATTCATTAATTCATTTATTCTAATATTCAACACATATTTGTTTTGAGGCCACTATCAATACTTGAAAATAAGAACATAAAAATAAGTTAGATAAGACACTGCACACATAATCTAGTAGTCATTTCATTTACCACTGAAGACCATTCTTCTAAGTGAAGTATTACAAGAATGGAAAAACAAACCCCATGGTGCCATATCACCACTTAAAAAGATTCAAACAGAATAAAAATTTTCACAAACAGGTGTAAACATACAAAGTCACCTGACTTACAATGAAGGTGAAACTGCAGTACAATAATGGAAAGATGGAGTTTTCACTAATTGGGACAAGTAAATAGTATGTGGAGAACAAGAATCTTAATGTAATGTGATTTGTATTTCTAGGCTATTGTTGATTGAAATGGAAAAGTAAAGCAATACAGTGTGTTTATTTTCTAGGGAAAAACTGGATACTATCTTCATGACCCTATGGTATACAAAAAATTGTGGTATAGGACAAAGAAATAAATGACAATGAAGGGAAATAAAAGTTAAAAATTGAACTAGACTGAAATTTAGAACATCTTTTTATTAAAATATATCCAGTAGAACAGAGTGGTGAGAATTAATAAACTACGCATAGAATTGACAGAGGACATTTATTGTAAATCCATAGCTACCATTATACTCACTGGTGGAAGACAGAAAGATTTTTCTCTAAGATCAGAATGAGACAAGAATTCCTGCATTATAATAGTCCTCACCAGAGTAATTAGGGAAGTAAAAGATATAAATGGCATTCAAATTGGAAAGGAAAAAGAAAAATTATCTCTATTTGCAGATGATATGATTTGGTGCAAGATCAACACACAAAAACTGATTGTGTTTCTATATGGCAGCAGTGAAAAATCCAAAAAGGAAACTAATAAAACAATTTCAATTACAAGAGCATTCAAACAACAAAATATCCATGAATAAATTTAACTATGGAGGTGAAACAGTTGTACACTGCAAAGTATTAACATTGCTGAAAGAGAATACATAAAGGGTGTGTTGTATTCTTCTGGGATGATGCAATTTTGAACCTAGAAAGTAGTGATTGTACAACATTGTGAATGCACTAAATGCCACTGACCTTTACACTTTAAAATAGTTAATTGGTTAATTATGTTATGCAAATTTCACCTCACATAAAAAAAGAAGGAGAAAGAGGAGGAGGAAAAGGAGGAAATGAAGGAAGGAGAGAGAAAGGAAGAGGATAAATAGTAGTAGTCAGGTTTGTATCTACTCTGGGAGGAAGGTAGATGATAGATCTTGGAGGCAAGCACTTCTGGTGTTTCTTGGATCCTGTTGTTTTGCTTCTCAATTTGGGCACTGATTTCAAAGGTGATTCACTATATAAAAATTTTTGGGTTATGTGTTTTTTATTTATTATTTTTGTATGCATATATATATTGTACTTCAATAAGATTAATAAAAATATAATTAGAAGTGAGTGAATTTGAATTCTCTGTATCAGTAAGATGGATCTCACAATGTCAAATGAAATAAGTTATAGAAGAGTACAGGTGGTATAATGTTTTCCATTTAATAAAACTTAAAACTTAGAAGATATATTTGTAGAAAAATTCATATGCCTTACAAATACAGAGAAGTTCATAATAATGATGAGTCTCAAATTTGGCTCATAATTATTTGTGAATGAGCAAGAAGAGTTATGAGTAATAAAATGGGGATAGGCAAAGATACACATAATTTTCACTAGGTTAAGTAATTTTTTTATTTCTTAAGGAAAATTGTTGGCACATAGAATTTTTATATTTGATAAAATGATATGTTTTAGAGAGCTTTGCATACCTTCAATTTGCCATTATTTTTAGAGAATAATTTGCATTGCTTATATCCTTTATAGGTTTCAAAAAATGTAAAATTCATTGTCTTATTTTAACATCATAAATCTTTGCATGATTAGTCAGTCAGTTTTGCTATATGCTTTTTAAGTAGAGAAAAAACATAGTTCAGAAAATGTCAATGTCCAACAAAGTCTTTTGATATCAAATTTAGCACATAATTCAATGCACTGTACTACTTCTTTTGAAAGGGAAAGGAGACATATGTTTATTGAATGTGTACAAATTGACAGGATACTTACACATTATCTCAATAAATCATGACAGAAATCCAGTAAACTAAGTGTCATTATATCATGAGAAAAATAAGGAACTTGAGATTTGGAAAGGCAGTCTCTTACACAAAAGCTACCCCCATCCTGCAAGATAAAGCCAGATTTCATGTCTAGGCTGTATAACTGCAAAATCCATGTTAATTTTGCTACCTCTTACTGACACCAGAAAACATCTGACTTCTTGGTTAGTAAGGATTTAGGCATTAATGGAAGATTACATTTCTTAAAAAAAAAAAAAAGAGTCAAACATTTGCATTCTTTCAAATAGAAAATTCCTAAATTCATTTGAGACTATATTTAAAATTATGTTTTCTCTGTATGCAAAAAATAATCTAAAATTTCAAAATATCATAATGCTTTTCTATTCTCAAAAATAAGACTCTTAGAGGAGTGGTTTTTTTTTTTATTCCAATTTTGCTATTCCTTATAGTAGGCAACACTTCACTTTGATAATTTCCACACTGAAAGTCATTTCCTCACAGACAATAAATCCATAGTACAGGAAAGTAATTCAATTTTCTTACTTATGCAACATCACGCTCAATGCTGAGTCCTGCCTATTCTTTTGGTTCCAAAACGTCGCATACTGAATCCTGAGCTTAGTTTTCCTGAAAGTTAGACCTTTCATGTCAGATTTAGTAATTGACTCAAGTGCTATAAAAAGAATGTTTTTAAGCATTTGCATACCAGTTAAAGAAAGGCCGCCAAACACTTCCTGTCTGTTGACCTTCATTCTTCCTCACTGAGGAACTCTCTCTTTGCTTTAAAAATAAGAGAGGTATAGAGAAATACTGAAGTCATTATTTTGACTTCAGCTATTCAACTTTGTGTTCTAATCCTTCTAAGCCTGCCATTCACAAGCTTCCTAAAAAGTCAAAAAAATCTTTTGAACTGAAGAATTGAAGTTCTAACATCATAAAGTCCTTGAAAAACTGAAGAAACACAGAAGACCTCCCTTGAATTATTACCAACTGTTTTAGGTATTCACAGATTGTAGTGAGAGGAAAAATGAATTTGAATAGTTACCAAGATTTCAAATTGGTGGTATTTTTCACAAGACATACTTCTTTTACCAGTGCATCATCTATTTTTTTTAATGCTATAATTTTCTTACTCTTTGTGGAATACCTCTTCAGCTTATAAGAGTGATCATTCCACTAATAAACACTGAGTTCAAGCTAAATTAATTTTTAGTTTTGGGAAATTTAGTTTTATGAAGCAACAGCCATGTATATTAAGAAACTATTTAAATAAGGGACAAAACCTTAACATATTGTTTCTCTGACCTTTTTATAAAGTCAAAAAGGTTTATTTATTACTTTCAAATATTTAACAGCATTCCTGCAATTAGGTACCAAGGGAATGAACTATATAATTTGTTTCATTTAATCTCCCTGGAATTATCTTAATGTTATGTGATTGGTAAAATTTTCAGGTCCCAGTGGTATGTTTCCAGTACTGTTCCTCCATACAGAAAGGCTGATCACATATTTTAATATAATTTGCATATTCCCTGTTTTATAGACCTTGTCTAAGACAGCATGATAATGCTCTACAAATATTTCAACATTTAAAGTACAATAATTCTTCATGTAAATTATTATGGATGAGTAATTACAGAGTAATTATTCAATGAAAAATATAAGGGTACTTCAAAAGTTGAATTTTCGGAAGTCAGACAATGATACCAAAGTTCTAAGAATAAGCACAACTTTTTATTCTTTTCTGAAAGTAGTTTGAGAGTCCTTAGAAGCCTAGATTTTCAATGTATAGCTTAGAAAATAGATATCATTAAATATTTAGAAGCTATAAATGCAGCCAAATTGTGTTCAGCATTTTGACAAATATATTTTTGAAAAGCAAATAGTTTATGTGCATTGAAAACTAAGCATAAAATAATTATAAATTATTGCATTGAGTGTCAACCTTACATAAGATCTTATTCAATGTCATTCCATATAGGATACATTTTCAAGGATCCACATCTTTTTTATAAACTTCATAATAATTTGCTGTGCCATTTTATTTTGGGGGTAATATAAGATAAATAAATACAACTACATGTTGAACATCAATCCTAAAATCCAAAATTTGAAATGCTCCAAAATCTGAAGTTTTTGAGTGCTTACATAATGCTACAAATGGAAAAATTTCACACATGACCTCATAGGATGGGTCATAGTCAAAACATAGTAAAAACTTTCTTTCATGCACAAAATTGTTAAACATATTTTATAAAATTACCTTCAGACTATGTGTCCATCATATATATGAGACAAATAAATTTCATATTTAGATTTGGGTCCCATCTCCAAGATATCTCATAATTTATATGCAAATATTTCAAATTCTGAAAAAATTCAAAATCCAAAACATTTTTGGTCCCAAGGATTTTGGATAAAGGATACTCAACCTATACATTCTGCATCCTGTAGATGACAACTTCATAGTCTTTCAGTGCTATTTATAATAATTTCAGAGCTAAAATGTGGGCTTAGAATTGCACCATTTTAAGTGATTAAAGTGACAGGATTTAATTTATACTTTTTGATAAGTATGTCTGACTGCACTAATTTTGGTTTGCTCTAATGTGGAAATGAAACAGGAGTTTCAATTCTAATGATACACATCACTAAAAATTATATATTCACAGCAAGTTAAAATCAATAACATCATGTAATATTCAATGAATAAAAGAATATGGAAAAAGTGTAATAGAATTACTCACTACTCAAGGTTGAATCATGACAAATGCTAAAGAGCCCTCAATTTATCAGACTCAATTGAAAGTTTATATATGAAAGAGTCCAGTTTCATACTTATCGAGGTATAACAATTAATTTGCAGTAAATGTAGCAGAAAAATTACAAATGGGTATTTTCTGTTTATTTATATACATATATTTGATTTTGATTTTCACCATTATTTCTTTGATCTATTACAATAAATCAATGTTTAAAATAAATTACTGCTGAACATTTTCAAATCAACACAATTTATTCTACTAAAATGCTATTAGTTGGAATTGTATTTTATAATACTACTTATATTAAATTCATACATTTGTTTGATTTTCTAATTGTATTAGATATACATGCACTTAAAGTCATTATCACATTAATATAAAAAGTGTGCGTGGAATGCAGAAATATTTTCTTTTTTCAAATTAATTTGATTTTAGAACCACTGATTTAAAAATATCTTTCCTTTTACAAATAAGAAAATTTAAGCCATAGGAACTGACTTTGAATTATTACATTCTAAAATTTTCAACTATTTCAAAATATGTAAAATAGGAATTATTATTACACATTAGAAAATATAAAACCTAACTATGAGTGTTAAGTAAAATACCTTTGATCTTCAGAAATTCATAATTCAATAAGGTAACATTAAACTCATGTTTTGTTTTCTAATTTATACTCAAAAATTCATTTATAAAATATATAAATATAATGTTCTTTCAGTGTTTAATTGTGGTCTTAGTATGCATTGTGACCTTTACTATACACTTTGAAGATCTTTCCCATTGTTGCTTGCTTTTCCTTCCTGTTCTCCCTGTACTTACCAACTACTCACTGACAGGTTCTCACATAATATATATTTACAGCTGTATAGCTTCTCTTCTTCTTTTCCTACTATTTTATTGGATAATTTCCACCATTTCATACCATAAATTGTTTGTATCCTCTTCTGTCAGCCTAATTCTCACATTTGCTTTATAATTAATGCTAAATATATGCCGTGTTCCTTCTTAGTCCTTCTACTTCCTCAGTAATTTCTTGATTGGTTTAGTGGTACATTCCAGTTACCTAAGAAGGTCTGTGGGAAAAATATTTCTTGTTTTTATTCCTTTTTTTGGAGCCATTTAATACGATGGAGAGCTCAGCTAGATCTAAAATATTTAGCAAATGTTTTCTTAAGTTAAAAGTCTTAACCTGAAAATTTTACCACTTTTTTCATGTGCTAAATACTGAAGTGGAAAAACCTGAGCCCACTCTGATTTTTTCTCTAAGAAATTAAATAATCGGCCGGGCGCAGTGGCTCACGCCTGTAACCCTAGCACTCTGGGAGGCCGAGGCAGGTGGATCCCTCGAGGTCAGGAGTTCGAGACCAGCCTGAGCGAGACCCCGTCTCTACTAAAAATAGAAATAAATTATCTGGACAACTAAAAAAAAAATATACATAGAAAAAATTAGCCGGGCATGGTGGCGCATGCCTGTAGTCCCAGCTACTCGGGAGGCTGAGGCAGTAGGATCGCTTAAGCCCAGGAGTCTGAGGTTGCTGTGAGCTAGGCTGACGCCACGGCACTCACTCTAGCCCGGGCAACAAAGTGAGACTCTGTCTCAAAAGAAAAAAAAAAAGAAAGAAATTAAATAATCATTTTGCCTAATTGCCCAAATGTTTTCTTTTTTTTCCTTTTCATTTGAAGATCAGTTAGTTCATTAATATACATCTCAGGGATTTCAGGGGCTTCAAATATTTCTTTCATGTGGTATGATGTGTTTTGTCCTGTAGTTTACTTTTTATAGAATATATTAAAAATGAAAATCACATAGCAGGAATAACCCCACATTTCTTTCACTTAACCTTCTTTTGATATTGATCCATGTTGTCCCAAGTGTCAATTTCTGTTCTGAAGTAGCATTGCATTTTATGAATATATCACAATATTTTTTCAACTTATCAGTTGATAGACATTTTGGTTGTTTCTAGTTTGGGGCTAGCAATAATAAAGCTGCGATAAATATTAACTAAAAAGCCTTGATGGGACATGCGCATTTATTTCTCTTAGTCGAAATCGTTGGGTTGTATGGTAAGTATGTTTAATTTTATTAGATGCTGTTACATAGTTTTCCGATATGGCTCTATCATTTTACGTTCTCATCATGAATATATGAGACTTACATTTGTTTCATCTCCTCACCAACACTTGATATTTTGCCAATCTTTTTAATTTTAGCAATTAAAACTACCATCATGATATTCATTGGTATTTTTCTGACAACTAATGCTGGTCAGGATCTTTTCCTGTGATTATTTCCCAAATTACCAACCATGCTTTGTTAATGATAGCACCTCTGTCACTTTGCATCACTCCTAACACTTGAAATTGTGAGTCTTTTTTGCTGAACTATGCTAGTGGATGTATAGTGCATCTCGTTATGGATTGAATGAACAATAAGATTAATCAAACAAAATAATATGTTTATTGCTCTTTGTGAAGTGCCTTCTGTTCAAGTTTTTCTCATTTTAAAAATTTAATTTTTTTTCTCATATTAGTATGTAAGGGTTATTTTCATATACTGCATAAAAGATAGCTTATGTGTGAAAAATACCTTATTCTAGTCTGTGGCTTGATAGTTGACTAAGTCAACTGTGTCTTTGGATATACGTTTTTATTTATTAATATAAAAATTTCTAGCTCCTGATTAAGCAATATTTCATATCTCAAAGTTGTTCATTCTATATTTTATCTGTAAATGATAATGTTAAATATATCACATTTATTACCTACTACAAATTATTTATGGGTAGGGTGACAAAGGGGTCAGTTTTAACTTCACTTTTCCTATGGCATAGGCAATTAACTTAGCACCATGTTTTGGAAAGACTGACTTTTTCTTTTATCCTACAGCATAGATTAGTCATAAGAACAGTTCTGTATCAGAGTTTTCATTATATTCTATTCTCTGTCTGTCCCTTTATAAATGTCTCATAGTTTAAATTACTGTAACTAAAATTTCCATTCCAGAAGGTATTGTAGAAGGAAGGAAGGGGTCCCAGAACCTCTTATTGGCAGGTTCAATTTGGTTTTCCTGTTTCTATAAAAAGAAATCCAACAATTTGAGATTGACCATACAAAGCCCTTTCTCTTTATCTTATTTCTTTTTCTTATCATTTTCTTTATCTATTTTTCTTTTTCCTCTAAAGGAATTCCTAAAAACAACCTTCTAAATCAGCTGCAAATAATAGCTTATGATTTTTAAATTTAGGAATTTTTAAAAAATATTTTTGTATGGGAGAGTATAATGACACAATGGCAAAGAAAAGAAGCAGTTATTCTTCCTACAACCTGAAGAAGATTAAAATACAAAAAAAACATGACACTAAAAGTAGTATACTGATGACTCAGGTAAATTGATATTTTTCCAACACTAAGGAAACTCTATTCTATGAATTACTTTGTGGGTTGAGCTCCAGGACCAAAAAGAAGCTCATCTTTGTTAAGTTATCCCAAATATAAAATATCTGGATAGGTATTGACCATAATTGTACACAAACTCAAGAGAATTAGTATTATTTTTTTTTGCAACTATGGTGTATCTCACACCTAACCAGAAACTACTTCAGCTTTAATAGTTAACATAAAGAGGAAAAAACAGTAAACTACTCAAAGGCATTTAATAATCTGGTATTCCCCCCAAAAAATTAAATAAACAATTTTACAAGACAATGTATATAACCTGATGTTCTAAATGTTATTGTAAAATTGTTATGTATTTTGATTACCTCTGCACGTTTTAAACTTATTATTACTAAAATGTTTCAATTGAAAACAACACAGGGAGAAATCTGCATGCTGTGAGAAAGTTTTTGTTATCTATTAAATGTCTACGTAGAAAAATCCAGCATAAGGGTCACCTGTATTGTTTTTACTGTATCTCTCAATGTAAACCTAATGCTTAAACTCTCTTTTTAAAAATAATCTCATAGTCTTAAATTTCAGCCACCTTTAGTGACCATTTATTTCCTTTATGCAGATCCATGGGTAAAAGGTTTGCATCAAAACATGGAGACTATATCATATTGTACTTTACAACTCTGTTGATTTTATGCAGGAGAGTAGGAAATGCAGACACATCTACCACAGTAGGAAAGCATCCTCTTGCAATCCAGAATGGAAATTACAATGCTTTTGTCATACAAACAATAATACTCCTTGTGATTAGTTGAGAATTTGGAAGAGTACAATATGCCTTAGGTGTATCATGAAATAAGGTAACAGCAACATTTCAATATTGCCCCTACAGCAAAACACTTTCTAAGGTATAACTGAATAAGGCAAACTTGGCTTTGCATGTTACTGCAGTTTAGTTAAATAACACCAGTCCCTCAACAATACTGTTCAAATTTCAGTTACTGGACTATAATAATTACAATTACATAAGGGCAAACTTTGCTGCTAGCTTTTCTGTCTACAAATCACTACGCATATAACAGATGTGCATCATGATCAGTGAGCAATTACATAACTCTTTTTGAAGCCTGTCAGTGATTCGTTACTGTGCATCTATTATTAAGTTCATGTACAGATAGCAGAAGGCATAGCTATGTTGCCTCCATATCTCCCAGTGATAAACACACATGAGATTTTACAAAAATAGATCATCAAGAGGTAACTGACCAACAAATACAAAAGTTCATTAAAGAAACAAAAAGTGATAATAGTGTAGTGAAAAATATTTGAATAGAACATAAATGGAATTATGGAAGAAATAGTGGATGTTGGAAATGTTGACACGAGTACAGTTCCAGAGACTATTCACCAAAGGAATTTAGTCATGTATCAAACCTAAATGAGGAAGGTGGCTGTGACAGAAGTTATGAAGATGTCTCAGAGATTGTGAAGCCAGAAAAAAATTAACATTAAGGGAACTCTTGGAGATATTTCATGACATTTAAAGCTCTACAGATAAAATTTTGAAAGCCAATCTAAACTTAGAAATTAGTATGACAATTCACCAAGGTGTAGAAAAGATACTCACACTGTACTTCAAGTTATGTAATGAGAAGACAAGTATTGCTACAACCTATGCTTGGTAAGTTTTTAAAAAGAAAGAAAACATTTTAATTCTCAATACTTCTAATGTTTTAAATTATAGCAAAAAAATGAATATTAATTCATTAATCTTCATTATCTTTAAACTTATGCACCAATAGCGAGAGGTTTTAATGTTGTGATAATATTTTTAAAATCAATGAAACAGTAGTAGTTTTTCCCGTTGATTATTATGACCACTTTTCATGATTTTAGCTTGTATATTATTGTTCTGCACTACTGTACAAAGCAAGGACTGTCTGTATTATTCTCAGGGGATTTATTTGTTGGTGGACACGTGGCTACAGTTAAAATGTCAGAAAGCAAATTCCTCACATTCAACTAAGAATCATTTAAGAAAACTAATTCATACTATTTCTCTTTTATGTCAGGATTAATGCCATATTAGGAGCATTTTCAGAAGTAGAAACCGGAAAGATGGGGTAAAAAAAGTATGTTTCCTTTTCCAAAGATTAGTTGCTGAGGAAAGGAAAGTAAAAGGAATAGTGGGCTGAGTACAAGATGTGATTATTTTCACCATTAGAAATAAAAGAGAGGACTATTCCCAGGAACCATCGATTCAGTCATTCCTTCATTTAACAAGTATTTTGGTGGAGTGTATGGAAAGTTGTTAAAGATAGGAGACCTTACAGCATATATGTATGTACATATACACACACACACAATTAAAAATCTTAACAACTGTCTGAATTTACAAATGCAAAAAAAAAAAATGAGATCTCAGGAGTAATACCTTGAACAGGTGAGAGGAAATGGAATTTGGGGAACGTTTGGGAGAGTTAGCCTTAGATAAGAGCAGAGATACTTCCTGTATAGTAATAGAGAAAGAAAAGAAAATATAACTATAGACACATAAATTTTCTCATTTGGAGGTAGATAGATAAGGCAGTTCTCTTGCTTAAAGCATAGTTATTCATGAAGATGAAGACAGAGAAGGCACTGTTCATAATCGAGAAAGTACCAAGTTTTAAAACAGCTACCACCAATTGATAAATTAGATTGAATATTAAAATATGGTAGGATTGCCAGGAAATCACAAGAGGTCTCTTAAAGCCACAAAGTCCAGGTAAACGGGATTTGCATGTGTTGTCTTCCACCTCATCCCCTCCTCCTCTTCTTTTTCTTCCTCCTTTTCTTTTCTAGGCATAATCAGCTCTTCTAATATATCAAAAAATAGGCAATTGTTTTCTAGTTTACATATTTTAAGGTATGAACACTGAAGGAAAATGAATAGGGAAGGGAATTGTGTGGGTATGTATGTGGCTATCATGATGAATCATGAGATCTCACTCTGATAAAAGGGAAGCGAGAACTTAGAGGGTGTTGATGTACAGTATTGGGGAGCTAAAGTCAACCACCTTTCCCAGTGATTTGGAGTTTTATCAGAAAGCGTACTAGTAGGAGGAAATTTGTTAGAATTTATGAAGTGGTGGTCAGACAACGACGCTATTGCAATAGATATTTTAATGGTACAACTAGAGGTAATGACAAATTCTATAGCACAATCATAGAAGTGGGTGAGTGACCTTGGGTGGAAGACAAGACCTTAGGGAAAACCTCAGAGAAGTGAGTGACTATGGTACCAGATGAGTGATCTCCAGGGATGTTGAACCTACTCTTAATGATAATTGGAAACGTGGTGGACAGAAATACAGTTAGGTATGTGCTGAAATAGAGTCAATAAAGGATGTGACCAAGAGCATGATGGCAAAAAAGAGGTTTAGTGACTGGTATAAACTAGAATCAATGTTTCAAAAGAACTAAAGGATGTTAGGAAAGATGGTAAGAACAGAATTCTGGAAGAGAATTTGAGGACCAAGGACAGCATCTGCTCTACTTCCAGGACAGAAATGTATACAATGTGCAAAAAAAGCTTTCACTGGCAGAAAATTATGAGGGCAGAGTCTTTTCAGGAGATCACTTGGTTTCTTTTAAGTATTATTACATATTTCATTATAAATATTAATATTTCAGGTAAATTAAAAGCCTGATTAAGCCACTGATGATTAGACTGAGAGCCTACCGAAGCTTAACTCTATTTTTCCCCCATGGATGATGGGTTACGAACTTCAAACTATTGCTTCAAAATCACACTTGTGGAAAACAACCTATTTCCTATTTGGAGACTTCCTTTTCTAGTTTTACAGAGATATAACTGACAAATAAAAATTGTGTATATTTACAGTGTGATGTTTAGATATATGTACACATTGTGAAACAATTACCAAAATCAAGCTAATTAACATTTCCATCGCCTCACATGGTTATATGCTTTTTTTTGTGATGAGATCATTTAAGATCTACTTTCAGTGATTTTCAAGTATACAATATATGATTAATAATTACAATCACTAGGATGTACAATAGATCTCCTGAATTTATTTATTCTAACTAAAACTGTGTACCCTTTGACCAAAATATTCCTATCCCCCCCCACCTCCTGACAACCACCATTCTACTCTCTGCTTCTAGGAGTTTGACTTTTTTAGAACCTGCATATAAGTGAAATCATTTAGCATTTGTCTTTCCATGTCTGATTTAATTTACTTAGCATAATATCCTCCAGGTTCATCCATGTTGGGAAAAAAGACAGGATTTCTTTCCATTTTATAGCTGAATAGTATTCCATTGTATATATACCACATTTTTAATTCAGTCAGGTCCTTTGCTCAGTTTTTAATCTGGTTATTTGTTTTCTTGCTGTTGAGTGGAGTTTCTTATATATTATGGATATTAATCCCTTAGGAGATGTGTGGTTTGCAAATATTTTCTTCCATTCTTCAGATTGTCTCTTCACTCTGTCAATTATTTTCTTTGCATTGTAGAGGCTTTTAGTTCAATATGTAATCCTGCTTGTCTGTGTTTGCTTTTGTTGCCTGTGCTTTTGAGGTCATATTAAAAAAATCATTGTATTGTCCTGGATAGAGCTGGAACCCATTCTACTAAGTGAAGTATATCAAGAATGGAAAAACAAGCATCACATGTACTCACCATCAAATTGGTTTTAACTGATCAACACTTAAGTGCACATATAGTAGTAACATTCATCGGGTGTTGGGAAGATGGGAGGGGGAGGAGGGATTGGGTATATATACACCTAATGCGTGCAGTGCATACTTTCTGGGGGATGGACACACTTGAAGCTCTGACTTGGGTGGGGCAAGGGCAAGGTAACCTAAACATTTGTACCCCCATAATATAATTTGTACCCTTTTTTCTAAAAAAGAAAAAAAAGAATAAATATTACCAACACAGATACAGACACACACACACAAACACACACACACACACACACACACATCATTGCCCAGATTGAAGTCAAGAAGCTTTTTCCTATTGTTCCTTCTAGTAATTTTACAGTTGGGTGCCTTACATATATGACAAGCCTACTGCTAACATACTGAATGGTGAAAAGCTAAAAGGTTTTCCTTTAAGAACAAGATAAGGATGTCCACTGTTGCCACTTCTATTCAGTGTTGAACTTGAATACCTAGACAGGGCAATTAGGCAAGAAAAGGAAATCAAAAGCAGCCAAATAGGAAAGAAAGAAGTAAAATGTTTCTATTTGCAGATAGCATGATCTTAAATACAGAAAACTCTCAAAACTTTACCAAATATTTATAGCAGCACAATTCACAATTGCAAAGATGTGGAAACAACCCAAATTCCCATCCATACATGAGTGGATTAGTAAAATGTGGTATATGTATACTATGGAGTATTACTCAGCTATAAGAAATAATGGTGATATAGAATCTCTTTTGTTCTCCTGGAGAGAGTTGGAACCCATTCTACTAAGTGAAGTATCCCAAAAATGGAAAAATAAGCACCACATGTACTCACCAGCAAATTGGTTTCCCTGATCATCACCTAAGTGGACATTTGGGAATAACACCAATTGGGTGTCAGACAGATGTGGGGGGTCGGGTGAGGAGATGGGTGTATACCTACATAATGAGTGCTATGCGCACTGTCTGGGGGATGGACATGCTTGAAGCTCTGACTCGCGGGGATGAGGGGGCATGGGCAATATACATAACCTGAACTTTTGTACCCCCTTAATAAGCTGAAATAAAAAATAAAACTTTACCAAATATTACTAGGAATAAGAAACAAATTCAGCAAAGTCACAGTATGCAAAATCAATGTACAAAAAATCAGTAGTGTTTCAACACACTAACAACAAACTATTTGAAAAAGAAATTTTAAAAGTCCCATTTGCAATAGCATGAAAAAAAGTATTTAGAAAAATATTTAACCAAGAAAGTCAAAGATCTGTACACTGAAAATTGTAAAACTTTGATGAAAGAAATTAAAGACACTAATAATTGCAAAGAAATTTTGTGTTCACTGATTAGAATTAATATTGTTAAAAAGTTCATACCACACAAAGCAATTTACAAAATCAGTGCAATCCATATAAAAATTCCAATAGCATTTTTTTTTTTTTTGAGGCAGGACTTTGCTCTGTTGCCCAGACTAGAGTGCAGTGGCAGCATCATAGCTCACTGCAGTTTCAAACTCCTGGGCTCAAGTTTTCCTATCACTTCAGCTTCCAGAGTTCCTGGGATTATAGGTTCACATAATCACACCCAGCTATTTTTTTCTATTATTATTATTACTTATTATCATTTTTGGAGGCTAGCAATGGTATATTACTATGCTGCTCAGACTGGTCTCGAACTTCTGGACTCAAGTGATACTTCCACCTCAGCCCCCCCCAAAAATGCTAAGATTATAGGTGTGAGCCACTTGCACCCAGCCCCAACAGCATTTTCATAAGGAATGGAAAAAAATCCTAAAATTTCATATGATACCATAAAAGACCTTAAATAATCAAATTCATCTTGAGTAAAAAGAAAAAAAAAACTGGAGCATCACACTACCTGATTTCAAACATACTAAAACCTTTACTAATCAAAATCTCCTGTTTCTGGCATAAAAACAGACATGTATACCAAAGGAACAGAATAGAGATCCCCAAAATAAATTGATGTATTTATAGACAATTGATCTTTGCTAAAGGTGCCAAGAACAAACAATGGAGAAAGGATAGTCTCTTCAGTAAAGGGTGCTGGGAAAACTAGATATACATACAGAGAAGAATAAAATTGGATCCATCTCTCATACTATATACAAAAAGTCATCTCAAAATGGATTAAAGTCTTAAATTTTAGAAATAACTTGATTTCATCTTTTAAAAAGTGGGGATAATATTCTGAGAAATTTTGGAACGTATAGAGGGTTTTCCTAATAACAGAGTGTGAGTTCCAGAAGTTACTACAGTGAGGAACAGATGGAACTTTGGAGACGAATAAAGGCGTATATGTATAGAGTGGCAAAGGATATGGGAGATGTGTTCCTCTTGTGAGAACTAGGTTAAAAAAGTATGTGCTTTGAAATGATTAGTCTTCATAATCAGTTATGCTAATAATCTACTGATAATTAGGTCTATTTTATAATTTCTTTCTTTGAACTGACCTTTAGGTCGCTCTGTAAGATATAAGATGCACTGGTGAGTCAGGAAATTGTAGAGGGGTATCTTTGCAGGTATAAGCTAGGCTGTGTAGAGAGCGCCATTGAATTTTTCCTTAGTCAGTGTACAACCTAGGGTGAGAACTATAATGCAAAGAAATGAGAACCAGTTAACAAGTACTTAGTACTGTATGGAATATGGAAAAGTCTTTCAACTCAAATAGAGTCTTCACATTTATCTTTGGGTTTTTAATAAAACCTTTTTCTCCTTATTAATTGGTATCACAATACTTACAAGGTAAGTAACACTGGAACTTGTTTCCAGAAACAATCAGGTCTAGATCAAAAAGATAATGTCTACTTTGTTTGAGGGGCATAAATTCTAAAGAATAGAGAAAATTGTGGAAATCTCAAAGAAAAATAGAAAACAATCTTAACTCATGGAATCTAGTGAAAGGAATATAAAAAATAAGACACAACTTTTCTTCTTGAAGTGAGTAACTGACTTTAAATGTAACTAAAAGAAGGTTTATTGTATTCCCTGGTATTTTTAACTTATTTTCCAAATAGAAGCAGTTTACATTATAAAATATGTTTAAAATTAAAACAAGCATGGATATAATTTACCATTTTATGTTCCAGATTTATGTGAAGTTTTAGATATAACTAAAAAGAAACTTTGTTAAATACATAATTTCCATTGTGCTAGGAATGGGTAAGGCTTTTTGGTGTTTTCTATTCTCATTCCACCTTGTCCTTTCCATATAGAACCAAATTAAAAGATCCTTCTCTAAACTTCTAATTTACTGAATTGATCAAATAACTGAGCAGTTGCTGCCAGAATCAGTCAAATGTTTTATTTTGCTTTGTTTGGTTTGGTTTTTGGTCCTTTTGTAAATGAATGTGTTTTCTTCCTTCCAATTACTTGTCTTTGTTTTATGCACTAATAAAAAAGTATCAATAAACCGATTTTAAGGATATCTCTTTGTTCATTTATATGGTATGGGTTCTTATTTGTGCACTAGCAACTAAGATAGAGTTCAAAATTTAAATATTTCACTTAGTAGACTAGGCTCCAGCTCTATCCAGGATAATACAAAAGGTGCTCCGTCTGGGGGATGGACACGCTTGAAGCTCTGATGGGAGTGGGGCAAAGGCAATATATGTAACCTAAACATTTGTACCCCCCTAACACGCTGAAACAAAAAATAAAAATTAAATTAAAAATAAATAAAAATTAATAAAATAATTAATTCTTAATTATTACAAATTATATACACATTTATTTGGACAAAATACCTCAAAGGATAAAACTAGAACAAATTTAAAGTGGCAATCCTGTGAGGTTTCACAGAACACATGATTTCCATTCTATTTTGGGTGGTTGATCTATATTTTTTTGACATAATACAGATTAAGGGCTAAAACTCTGGGGATTTGAATAAAAAGATCAATGCTTTGAATTTTATTTTAGGAGAAAATTCATAGTTAGTAGAGGTTCCTGAGAATAGAATGATGTAAGTTAAACATCTCTTCATTAGTGCGAGACTAATAGAACACTTAACTATATTTTGTTACTATATTTTATATGTTAAAGTATATCATAAGGAAAGAGATTTTATAAATGAAATATATTTCTTTTAGTCTGGCATAAGATACAGTTGTTGACTTAACTCCATGTGGTTCTTTGTGCAGTTGTTCTTTTTAAAAATTTATAAATCAGAAGTACCATCCAGCAATATTATGAAATGTATTCTGAGTCACATAGTTTCCAAATTCATGGAAAAAATAATATTCACAACTTTTGTTGCCATTGTTTACTTTAGCTTTAGTACCAACCTTTCTTCAAGGCACCAGATTATGTGTATTTATAAAAATTATTTTAAAAATTTAAATGAAGCTATAGAATTTGCTTCAGATGGATGACCGAAATCTACCATTCAACAGATTGACAATATAAGAAATACTTTACATTTATAAATATTTTATACTTTTATTTGGTCTATCAAATATTCATAATTGATTTATTTTATTTAATCATAAGATAAAATATGAATTTGATACATATTTTATTACATTCCAAATGAATAATTTCTGATCCAAATTTAATGAAGCCTTCATATATTGTCACTTTGGGTTTACATTAATAAATTTTGCTTAAAAAAGGAACTATTCAAAATGATAAACACATCCATTATTAATGATATTATCAAGAGTACCAATTTTTTTAATTTTGGAAGACAATTTCTATAAATTTTATAACGAATGTTTTAAATGAGCTAGGAATTGCATATGTGCTTTTTCTAATGTATGGTCATATGCCTACTGCTATGGCCTGAATGTTGATGTACTCCTAAAATTTGTATGCTGAAACCCATCCCCCAATGCCATGGTATTAAGATGTGGGACCTTTAAGAAGTGCTTAAATCATGAAAGTTCTACCCTAATGAATGATATTAGTATCCTTATAAAAGAGATTGAAAGGAGTTGCTTTGTCCTCCTCCCACCCCACCATGTAAAGCTGCAGAGAGAATGCTCCCTCTCAGAAGCAGAGAATGAGCCCTCGCCAGATATCAAACCTGCTGGCACCTGGATCTTAAATTCCCCAGCCAGGAATATGAGAAATAAATTTTTATTGTTTATAAATTATTCAACCTAAGATATTTTGTTATAGCACCCCAAATGGACTAAGATGGGCAGCAATAAAATGTTTCTATAGGTTTTCCATAACATGAACCAATATTTTTAGACCAAAATAAATCAAATTAGGACAGTATTATACAATGGTGATTTAGTAATGATAATGATACTACTAAGAATTATATCTGACTTTGAATGTTTCATACTTATTAGTCATAATATGATTTATGTTTTACATAGATTTTAAATTTAGCTCACATCCTTATTTTATAAATGAAAAAAACCTAAGGCCTTGTTAACTAATTTGACCAAGATAACTTAGTTAATAAATGATGAGATAAAGTTCTATGCAGTCTTCTGCATACAGTTTTATTCAGGTTTCTGAATTCCAAGCTTTACTATTTTCCTTACTGCTTCCAAGTAAATGTCATGTTGCTTACTTAAACTGATATTTCTAAAATGATTTGGTAACATCTTCTCCTGTATAGCAACAATTAAAATCACATTTCCTACTAAAAGAGATAAATATTCATTTAGAAGTATGAAAATACAAAAATATGGAAAGAATAAAAACCATCCGTATTAGCCAAACTGATTTGAACAGTGTTAAAATTTTGAAAGGTAATCTTCAAATGTTTGTCTATGTTTGTATCTTTTTTTTTAATTTCAGAATATTATAGGGGTACAAACATTTTGGCTACATGAATTGCTTTTGTACAGTTTGAGTCAAAGTTATAAGTGTGTCCATAACTCAGATAGTGTGCATTGTACCTGTTAGGAGTGAATTTACCCGTTCTCTCTTCTCCCACATCCTGCTTGATTTCCACTGGATTCTACTACCACATGTGCACATGAGTGTTGATCAATTAGTTCCAATTTAATAGTGCGTACACGTGGTGTTTGTTTTTTCCATTCTCTTGATATTTCACTTAGAAGGATGGTCTCCAGTTCCACCCAGGTTGTTGCAAAAGGTATTAGTTCACCATTTTTTATGGCTGAGTAATACTCCATGGTATACATATATTACATTTTATTAATCCACTCATGGATTGATGGGCACTTGGGCTGTTTCCACATTTTTGTGACTATGAATTGTGCTGCTATAAACATTCAAGTGCAAGTGTCTTTTTTATAAGACGTTTATTTTTTCCTTTGTATAAATACCTAATAGTGGGACTGCTGGATAAAGCGGTAGTTCTACTTTTAGCTCTTTGAGATATCTCCATACTGTTTTCCATTGAGGCTGTACTAGTTTGCAGTCTCACCAACAGTATATAAGTGTTCCTTTCTCTTGCATCCACACCAGCATCTGTTTTTTGGGGACTTCTTGATAAAAGACATTCTCACTGGAGTTAGGTGATATCTTATTGTGGTTTTGATTTGCATTTCCCTGATGCTTAGAGATGTTGAACCTTTTTTCATATGTTTATTGGTCATTAGTTTATCTTCTTTTGAAAAGCTTCCATCCATGTCTTTTTGTCCACTTTTTAATGGGGTTGTTTGATGTTTTCTTGCCAATTTGCTTGAGTTCTATCAGCCTTTTATCTGATGTATATAGCATGAAAATATTTTCTCCCATTTTGTAGATTGTCTATTCATTCTATTGATTGTTTCTTTGGCTGTGCAGCAGAAGGTTTTTAATTTAATCAGGTCCTATTTATTTATTTTTGTTGTTGCTGTTGTGGACTTTGGGGTCTTCTTCATAAATTCTTTGCCTAGGTCAATACCTAGAAGAGTTTTTCCAACCCCTTCTTCCCAAATTCTTATAGATTCATGCCTTAGGTTTAAGTCTGTTATCCATTGTGAGTTGATTTTTATGAGTGGTGAGAAGTATAGCTCCTGTTTCAGTCTTCTGCATGTGGCTATCCAATGTGTGTTAATCCATTTTTTGCTGCTATAACAGAATATCTGTTACTGGGTAATTTATAAAGAACAGAGAGTTTTTTCTCACAGTTCTGGAGGCTGAGAAGTCAAAGGATGATGGTCTACATCTTTCAAGGGCCTTCTTGCTGCATCATTCCATGGAAAAAGGTGGACGGTGGAAGGGGAAGGGAGTATGAGAAAGAGGGGGAGAGCACATGAGCCAAAGAGGGGGGAAAACTGGCTTTTGTTAATATACTGAGTCAATTCCTGCTATGATGACATAATACATTCATGAAGGCAGAGCTCTTATGACCTAATCACCTCTTAAATGTCCCACCTCTCAATACAGTTGGCTTTTAGGATTAAGTTTTCAACACATGAACTTTGGGGGACACCTTCAGATTGTATTTATAATAGTTACACACATGTTCACTGAGAATATTTGCCAGTAGTGTTGTATTAGCTTGCTAGGACTCCTGTAACAAAATACCAAAATACCAAAATGGAATAGCTAAAACAGGAGAAATTTATTGTGTCACCCTTCTGGAGGCTAGAAGTACAACATCAAAGTATGAGTAAGGTCATGCTCCCTCTGAAGGCACTAAAAAAAGATCTGTTCCAGTCTTGTCTCCTAGATTCTGGTATTTCTTTGGCTTTTGGCAGCATAACTCCAATATTCACATGATATTCTGTGTGTATTTGTGTCCATATTTCTCCTTTTCATAAGGACACAAGTCACATTGAATTAAGGGTCCACTCTACTCCAGTATGACTTCATCTTGACTAATCACATTTGTAATGACCCTATTTCCAAACAAGGCCACATTTTGAGGTACCGTGGACTATGACTATAACATGAAATTTTCTTGAAAGGGGACACAATTCTATACATAACCAGTGTAATTGCAAATTTCTGCAGGTATGCATATTTTTAGTTAATATAAAAATTCTCTTTCTAAATTTCAAAAACTACACTATAATATATATGTATACATTTTTCAACATCATTCAATTTGTATAAGCATAATTAGTGGTTGCTATGAATTACATTATGTGATTCAATGGTATCCTAAAAATAAATGAAAATAAAGCCACAGTTTACCTATCTTAGGGATATTACAGACCGGCAAAGAAGAAAAAAAGGAGGAAAAGCCTTGTAATGCTCTTTTTTATTTAGAACTATGTGCATGGCAGGAATGCTGCAATATGCAGTGTTTCCACTTTTTATGGGTGTCATAATTCATCTCAAATTATTCTCTTCCCATTAGGAAAAAAATAGGCCAGTATTTGAATAAGCCAGTGTTTGAAATGAAAGCTCTACCACACTCCGTGTAGTGGAATGATAGATTTCACACATGTAAAGCAGATTACCATGTTTATTGCCTGGTCCTACTTCTTGATTCTGGAACCCGTTGACTTTTTCCCAGAGTCCCCAGGAACTTACCGTACTCCTTCATATCTCCAATATTTTGAGCTATGGAATTTTGCAGTTGTTCTCATTCTTTAATTGGAGGATGTGTTGTCCAGGAGCCAGCTCCATTTGTTTTTTTCAGCCTTTCCAGGATCACTTTCAATGTTTTATTTTTCCTGTTGACATTATTTTGGTTCTCAAGCTAGTTCCATAACATGTGTGTTACACATATTTCAATATATGATGTATATGTGCGATTGTAACTTATGAAGATACATGTTTATGTATTTACATATGCAAGTTCAGACACATATAGCATATATGTATGTGAATGTGATTTTTTTTTATAAGTTGAGGTCAAAAAATAATAAGGCAAGTGTTCTTTGCTTTATGATCTACTCTTCTTTCTTATTGTTCTAAATTCCCTCATGTATCTGTCATTACACTCATTTAACAAATAAAATGAAATATATTTACAAATTATTTATGGATCTAAAAGCCAATGCAAACTACAGACTACAGAAATTTGAAATTTTCAAATGATTTTTACATATCCACAATTTATCAGAGTGGTTGGCAAACAGTAGACATTTGCAAATGGTTTTTGAAACATATTTAATCATTTGAAATTAAACAAATAATTCTGAATTGGTTCAACTTAATGATGGAGTGTGACTAGTGGTATTTATACTGATTACTTCTTCATTTTTACATTCATCATGTATAAAGTTTGTATTCTTTTGAAAGAAACACTGAGGTTCTAATTTCAAGGTGCTTTTGTTGTTGTTGTTGTTATTTGGTTTTGAAGTTTTAAGTATCCTGGGAAGGAGAGAAAGTACTCTATTTATAAGGTAATAGAAGTCCTTGGTCCTTGTAAGACCATTTCTCTTGAGGTATCTCCAAGAACAAGGGATTCTCCCTTCTTTTTGTTACCTCTTAATGAATGACAAGGTATAACTTGAATATATGTATGTATGTATATGTATTACTGAATATTTATTAAGCAATAGGTTATATATGACTAAACAATGTACTATGCAAATACAATAAAAATGTTTTTAGTCCTAACCACGTCAAATCCATAGCATTAAAAGGCAATACCAATAAAAGATTTATTTCATGAAAAGTTTCCTAAATTTTTGCACATTTTTTACTTTGCTTATATTTTTCTAAGATAATATATTGATTTAGTTAATTTTCATTAAATTATCTTTCTTACAATTTGGAAAGCAATGTATAGGTTTTCAACAAATTATACCCTCTCATTGTTGCAGTTTAATAGTTGAATCTGCTGATGAATGTGTGTGATTATCCATTCTTTGATTTACAATGCTAATGGATGTAATTTTTTTAAAAATAATACTATTAAAATAGAAATTTGAAATTGAATAAAGTTTTATTTCATATTACCCAAATATTTTGTATTTTTCTTTAGAGTGATTTAGGAGAATTTATTTTTTAAACATTAAGATAATAAGACTTAAAATAAAATAAATTATCCTTTTCAAATAATACACTGATCCTGCTGCTTTAATGGTGTTAATAGTCAAGTTAGGGAGTTTGATTTGTAGACATATCATACAAAAGCTATCACTTTTCTGGATGCTTTTATGAATTTATTTGGGATAATTACTAAATATTAGTAACATCCAAAATGAATAGAGCCCAAAAGTATATCCTACATGTACTATGTAACTAAATATAAAAATTAAGACATATATCTTATAATAGCATATAGAAATAATGTGTTATATCTCAAATATGTTTGAGAAGATGTGTCAAACATAAAATGGAAAATAACAAAGAGAAAACTGGATAGTTTTGATAACAAGAGGAAAACCATATTTAGTAGGTTAAAAAACACAATAGTGTACAACACATGACAAATGATGTTATTATCATAAATCTCAAGAGAGATCTTTTAAAATAATTCAAAAACATTGACTGTCCAATAGAAAATTGGACAAAGATTGCAATTTTTCAATTTCTTAATACATGAATACATTAAATTACCAATAACCATATAGAATAAAAAAATGCAACCTCACTAGTAACAAAGAAATGCATGTTTTAAAACATGAGTTTATTTATTATCAAATTGTCAAAGATACAGAATCAAAAGAAAATATGGAGGACTTGCAAGAGCATGAAAAAATGGACACCTATACACACCTGGTGGGAGTGTTAATGGGTTCAAGGTTTCAGAAAGGCAATATGGCTTTCAAAATCAAATCCATACACTTTGAATACTCAGTGCTTCAATAATTTTATCTTATAAAATCTTTCTCAATCAAACAGTTGCAAGATGGGAAAAAGCAATGGTGTAGCTACAGCTAAATTCCTAGAAACAGATTGAAGAAATTTTTTCATGGTTTATTATTATAAAGTTGTTAAAATAAAAATATTAGATGTTGTTAAATGACAGAAAATACTTAGTAATTGAATAATTAAAATGCGGATTACAAATAATTTTATTTAAATATTTATATTTTCAAAGATAAACTCTAATATTAACATTGTCTATTTCTGGGTGGTATATTATAGATAATTACAATTTTCTTGTGATTATACATAGTTTTAATTTTCTATATAACAAATATTATATATTTAAAATATTTTTATTTAAAAAAGATTATGCTATATACACTACATTTCTTTGCAAAGTATATTCCTAAATGATGTAAATTCAGAGAAGTAGAAGATATCTTTGTTTTAAATGAAAAACTTACTAGCCATAGAACTCCTTTTTATCCATAATGCATATTTGTTGGTCACTAAAGTAATCCCAGGCAGTCTGCCTGATTGAAATATCTCTGACCTGCGCAGTCAGTTCAATATAATATGTGAGTTCTATAGTAAAAAAAAAAAAAGTCAAATTTAAAGATTTTGTAATATTTTATTTGAAAATAAATTATAAACTAGAATTAAATATTCAATAAAGCCTTTTCATGTACTTGCTCTCAGTCATATAGCTCTTCCCCACAGCCTCCATACTGGATACAAGCTCACAAGTGGTCTTACAAATGCCCATAGCCTTTTTGTACCCTGACCTTAAAATTATCCAGTGGATCCTGAAATTAAGTCATTTAACAAGATTGTCTTTCACTGTGCAACAAGACACAGAACCCAGTGGCCCAGAGAGGAATCCTAGAAATTAGTGAAGCCCTGGACTTGTAGAAATATTGACCTTTTAAAATCCAATCTACAGAGCTAGCATCTTGGCCAAGGCTCCCAGGAAGTTTGATCATCTCTCATTATTCATTCTCTCGTTGATTTCTGTTTTGGCCCCTCACTCTCATGTTTTGTCTAAACAACTTTCACTTCCTCCATGATTCTTTGCCCAAAGAATATACCCTATTTATTTATTTCTAATCTATACGTCCTCTGAACATTTTCTGGGGTTTATACCATAGAAAACAAAATTTAATACACAACTACTGAAGTTTAATAAACATTAGTTTAGTCTCCACAGTTGGAATTTCAGTTTCTTAAAGGCGAGGTCCCTAGGTTAATTCTTTTACACAGCATATTATAATACTATCCATCGTGCATCCTGCAATTCTCAGTGTTAATATTGAATTGTTCAATAAGCATTAATTGATCAGTTAGTTAAAGCATTTGAGAGAATATTAGCTTGCTCCAAATATGCTTAAAAACAATTACATTTTGCATCTCATAAACCCTAATTTCCATGTTAAAATTTGAACATTGCATATATTAAGTTTTATTTTAATAAATGTGTAAAAACAACATTAAAGAGTTAGTTTTGTACAATTATTCAATATTAGATTAAAAAATTTTATCTTTTGCTTGATTCACATATTTAAGGCTGTTTAAAAAAAGGGCAAAGCATCATTAGCAGAGGGCTGCACAGCTTGTAAAATATTTTTTAAAAGCTGCTTGGAGCTCCAACTTTCATAAAAAAAAAAATTGATGTTAATGAAGTCATTCCTAAGAAAGGCCTAGGGAATAGAACAGAGAAAAAAAGCATAGGAAAATAAAAATAGAATATGCCTTGCCAAATTAGTAACTTAATCACTCAGGTAGGCAACTAATCCTTCGTTGAACCAGAAATACCGTGGGGTAGTACAAAGCTCATGCAGGAATAGATTTCTGCAATCTCTTTTCTTTCTCTTTAGAAGAATAAACAACTAAAGTAAAAAGCCTAATAAGAATTCACCTAAGACACTTTATCCTAGGCCATGCTGCATTTAATAGAAAATACTGTCTGTAAAAGCTCTAGGCTGTATATTAGCGTATATATCTAAGTCAGGTCTTGATATCCAAAGGAAACAGCTGAGGCAAATTCAGAGACCTTTTAGCAAACATTGAGATAACTTAGACGTACACCATACATCTAAATCCAAAGGGATTATAACTTGTTACTTTAAATGCCAGAAGTCATTTTGATAGGTTTGTTTAAGTCCCATATATAATTTTGGAAAAGGTACAGTGCCAAAGTCTTCAGACTATGCATGAAAGATATAGATTAAAATCATAAGAAGATAGGCACTACTTATTTCCATTATAGTATAATACTTGAGTCACTGATTGGGCTTGTGTTTAATATTCTACCGTGTTGCATTACAGAGACAGCTTGTTAACTACGAGCTGAGAAGTTCAAGATCAAGGTGCCGGATATCTAATGTCTGATGAGGGCCCACTTTCGGGTTTACACGTGTCTGTCTTCTCATTGTATCACCAGTTGGAGGAAAGCAGGGAAAAGGTAAGCAAGCTGTCACATGTCTGTTCTTATAAGTGCACTAATCCCTTTTGTGAAGGCTCCACACTCATGACCTAATTACCTAATTTGGAGGCTTTACCTCCAGATACTATGGCACTGAGGATCAGTCTTCAACATATGAATTTTGGGGGAACACAAACATTCAGTCCATAGTACCAGCTGTGATACTGTTCATCTCGATATTTTTTTAATGTGCACTTATGCTGGCAACATGTTTTTTTCCCAGTGGTTGCTGTTCTATATTGCAAACGCACAGTCCTTAGGCTTTTTGGTTTCTCCAATAACTTCCTCCTTCATCCTATTTCTCACCCTCCCGTGAGATTATTGAGTACTTGCTGACCTTTTATCCATTTCAGGCATATAAATAATTTCAATGAATAAAGCCCTGTTGTAACTAAACCTGGAGCATTTGACATAATTATCCAATAATAAACTGCTGAAATTCATAGCATCTGCCTTAATAACTTCCAATATGGGTTCCATATTTGAAGGCAGAGTTTTCTTGTTATAAATTTTTCTTTATGAATTCTTAATTCGTATGGAATGTCTCTCCAGGCCTCTTGTTTGACCTCAGTTCCAGATGTTCTTCCTATCCCCTTGAAGTATTTCTACCCCATCACCACACAAACACCTATACATACCTCTCAAAATAAAGCTTAAATATGGTATATTATGCACATTTTGAGTTAGACCATTTTAAACTCACTCTCCAAAGTTTGAAGAACTGTATTGCTTGCTGCTTCCCTGAAGGTATAAATAAAAGGGACAAACAGATAACAGGAAATGGCATAAAAGTGATGATTAATAGCTTCCAACTAATTAAATCTAATAGCATCTTTCTGAGGCATTCGACATTGCTCACTACTTTGACATTCTTAAAAACTTCCTGCCTTTGCTTCCATGGCTTTGAGACACTTCGGGAGTTCTCCCTTCAAATAACTTTACCAAAACTTCTCAGCCTCCTTCACCGGTTACTTCCCTTCTATATGTCCCTCACAGTATACTGTTCTCTGCCATTTCTTCTTTCATTCTTCTTTTCTTATTCTACAGAAATCTCCAGAGAATCTTATCTATTTGCAGGTTTTTGCTTAGCACCTTTGTGTTTATGACTCCAATTTCTCCTCCTATCAGAACTCCCCATGCTCCAGCCGTACTGGCCCTCTTTTTATCCATGGAGCTTGCAGGGATCAGGATCTACTATTCCATCTTTCTAGTAGCTGTTTATAATATCGTCCTAATGCTGCATAACATCACCACACACATAGCAGCTTATAACAATACCCATGCATGAATTCACAATTCTACAGGGCAGAAGTCCAACCCAGTGTGTTAGTTTCTCTATTCAGGATATTAAAAAGGCTGAGATGAAGGTAATGGTCTGTGTTCTTATTTAGATGCTTGAATAAGAAAGAATCCACATCCAAGCTCATTTGGGTTGTTGGCAGAATCTAGCTCTTTTCAACTATAGGTCTAAGGTCCCCATTTCTCTATTGGTTCTTACCCGGGGTCACTCTCAACTTTTACAAGCTGCTCACATTCCTTGACACGTGGCTCCTACCTTCAAATCCAATAGTGGTACCTGGAATCTTTCTCTTAATTCAATCTCTTAATTCCTTTATATCTGACCTCTGAACACAGATTTAGAAGGCACATGTAAGTAGGCCAAGCCTACCTGCATAATCCACCTTTCTTACATCAACTGTGCCATAAAATAAACCTGATTGTGAGAGTAAAATCCAGCATATTTATACTTACAGGTTTATGCAGGGCATGTACATAAGGGGACAGGGGCCTTGGTGGCCATCTTTGAATTCTACCTACCATATTGTTTTATCTTTAATGTAATTTTTTCCCGGTTCTTTACTCAGCTGAAATCTCTGCTTAAAAGTCATCTCATATAGAGGAGATGGGTTCTACCTGCCCAGTCACTCTTTAACAAATTACTTATCTATTTAATCAGAGAGTTTCAATTGCTTCAGATTTTGTCATATATTTATATTTTAATTTTTTACGTTTATCAATTTCAATTCAACTACAATCAGAGGAAGAACTTTGTTAAATCTCAATGTAGCTGTACTCCTATAAGGGATATATAAGTATACAGAATGGTAATAAACATTCAATAAAGCCTATTGACCAAATATGCAATTCCCAAGTTTAACATTTAGGGGAGAAAATTCTCTCCTGACCTGGAAGCCAATATTTCCACCTGCTGCCTGGGTAAATCTACCTACTCATGTTTCATCAGCCTCATATATAATCTGTCAGAATAGAAATTATATATATCTGCAATATCTTTATTTATATTACCTATATCATCCACATTATCTACTTTTGTTAGTGTCATGAGAATCTTTTCTGACACCTAGTCAGAAAGAATGGAAAAGAAAACGAAGAGTAACCTAGAGACAAAAAGCTGTTTAATCTATTAATACAAAGCCTCACTTTCCATAAGTGCTGAATTTTCTAAAATTTTTTCTGATTTTATAAATACTAGGAAACATTTGATCTTGTACAATTAAGCCACCACACATTACCTCTTGAATTAATTTTAAATGTTTAAAATGAACCTTACTCATTCAAGGAGTTCCATAAAAGACTTGAAGATAGCCTCTGTACGTGACTACTGCAAAAATCTTATTCCAGTCCTGAGTTGGATTTGATGATTTTGTAAATATTATCTAACTCTAGAATTCCAGTGAAATATTAATAATAGCTTTTAAATGGGGTAGGTGTGAGAAAAGGAAACTTTGGAAGGAGGAGATACTAAAAACAGGAAAGGAAAATTGAAAATAAAATTAGAAAACATATAGTCATGCACCACATAATGACTTTTCAGTCAAGGATGGACCACATATAGGGCAGTGGTCCCATAAGATTATAATGGTGCTTCCCTATGCATGTTGACTTCTATTTATCATTTATACCACATTTTTACTGTACCTTTTCCATGTTAAATATTTTTAGATACACAAATACTTACTATTGGGTTAGACTTACCTATAGCATTCAGTACAGTAACATATTGTGCAGGTTTATAGTCTATGAGCCATACCATATAGCCTGGGTGTGTGGTAGGATATACCATCTAGGTTTGCGTAAGCACACCTTATGTTGTTTGAACAACGACAAAATCACCTAACAATGCATTTCTAAGAATGTATCTCCATCATTAAGTGGTATGGAACTGTATGTCATTCATTACATTTTTTCAGTATTCAATATATGGCCACAACTTTTTCAAATTAAAATTAATTTATTAGATTAATATAATAAAAGCTAGATTCTCAATAATTTATAGATATATATTACTTTTAATCTATAAAATCATATATAACTACATCTATAGACAGAGATACAGAGGTATAGATATATATTCATAATAAGTGTCCCTCTTTTGACACAAAAGAAGTTTTTTCACATATAGTTAATTTTTTTCCTAACTTTTGACTCAGATTTTTAATGCTGAATTTATCTTAAGTTTAACAAAGTTAAACTGTCTGTTTAAATGGGTAATAAAACTATTCTAGAAAGCTATTAATTAGCTGGAATCCCACCACTGAATGCTTCATTTTCCTTTTTCCCCTCTTTTCTCTTCATTTAACTTGGTTTTGTGCACTTCAGTTGTTTGTATTAGTTTTAGCATAGCTCTTACTAAAGATACTTTATAATTCCATAGTTTATTGTCCGTGAACAACTTCTGGAGAATACCAATAAAACATTTTGAAAGTAAAGGTATGACACAATGGTATGCGCCTGAGCACATGACTCAGCTATAGAGTTTCAGCTTGAATATCAACTTCTGCTTGATATTCTTGTATGCATAACCTCAAAAAGCAACTTTCCATTGCTAATCTGTGTGTATACCCATGCATCAATGATTGCCTCTTTAAGCTAGAGTAAAATTAGATGCTCACTTCTCTTATTTGTGGAAAGGCACATAAACCATAGTTAACACCTTAACCTTAGAACCCTAAAGTTATTTTTCATTTTGTTGTCAAGGTACAAGCACATCTTTTTGTGCCCCATACTCCTATATATTCTAAAGGAAGTTCAATCTACAAATTACATGGGTTACATCATGGAAATAACACTCATAAAGAATCATATTGTTTTGGACTGATAGACGTATCATCAGCCTACCATATTTTGAACTGTTCTGCAAAGGTTTTTATGCCTTATTCTAAGTCCATATGTAGGCAAATACGTTAAATGATAATCAAAAACTGGAATGTGGAAATAGGAAGTTGGAGAATTCACCTTTGTTGATTTCTATATACAGCTGAAAAACTGGGAGGCACTAATTCACTTATCCTGCAATGAAAGTGCAAACTAGTGGGATCTGGAGATACATATTTCAGCAAAGACTACAAATTATTTGACTTTTAAAAAAATTTCTTGGTAGTGTAATTTGAACAGAGGAAATTAAAGATCTTATTTCTAATGAGTTCCACTTGTTCAAATTCCTGATCTTCCATCCAGTGAGATACAGGCTCATTAATTTGCATTAAAGATTATGTCTCTTACAGTCTCCTGTTAAGCTTTAATCAATTCCTGGAGTGTGATTATTAGATCACATTGTATGGCTCTTGGGGAGGAGATGGTAGGCAAGCCCAGATGAGGGGCTAAACCCAAACTATCTCACCTGCTGAGGATGGAGTATCACAGAGAAATCTGCCATGTGGTCTCTGTTGCTTATCAGGTTTATTATTTGGTCAAGTGCCTAAAACAGTATACATACCTAATACTTCTACTTAAGAGTGGCTTGGTAAGACCCATTCCTACAATTTAAAAAGGATGGTAAATACATTAGAATCCTAAAAGAAAATTCTTCAGAGTGTCTTAAAACTTATAGATCTTTCTAATAATTACTGTTGCGAATGAGACAGTATGAGGCTATGTCATAAATGAGAAATCTATGTGATACAACCCTATGTTAAAAATTCTATTATCAACATCATTATGTGTGCAATTTTTGCTAACTTTCTTTCTTTTACATGCAGTTTTCTAAATGATAAAAGTGAGCATAATAACATCATTGGATATGCCAAATAAAAACAAACAGCCTTAAGTAAGGAGAAATTTTATTTCAAAAAATTATTGTAATAGGGTGAATACTCTGACCACAAATTTGTAATCATCTCAAAATTAAGAGAAAAGGTCCTTATTTCTAGGAACATGTAAATAAGGCTAGCAGAAACTTTGCTAGGGAAGGGAAAAAGCAATGGGATGAGCAGAAAGCATGACCTGGGGTGTCTTAGAAGGAAATGTTTGTCTCTGATAGAGAAAACTTGAAAAGAGTTTTTAAAGAGGGTGGGGTATTCCATACATTAATGCTTATTTCAACTTAGGGGAAAGTCAAAAAGTTCAAAGCTCTGTGGGGAGAAAAGAAGCCTGATTAGTCTGGTCAAAGTGAGTTATTGAGTTTAAGTAAGAGACAATTGTAAGCATTTGGTCAGGTAGCTGGAAAGTCTAAATGAGACATATTGCTGATTAACCTTAGTTGGCTATTGTTACATGATGTTTTTGAAATCACTGGGGTATAAAAATATCATTCACCCAATTAAAAAATAAAATTAAAAATAGGATTACAAAGTTATCATTTTATTATTTATGTCTGTTCTGGTACTGGTATGCACAGAACTAAAATTTCTCTTTATTCTTATGTCAAAGAAACAGTGATTTAATTGAGCTCACTACATAATATAATCCAAAGGAAAAGGTTATCAAAATCCTTTTAAATACTTGGTTTACATGTGGCCTAGACTGTACTTAAGAATGACTTCTATAAGTATTTTGGAAGCTGAGCTTTTAAGTCCATAAAAATATGATTCCTTTTTAGAGCAACATATGAGACTTAATATTAAGTGTGTCCTTGTCAAAATATCATGTTTTTTCTCAACTTTGAGGTGTAAAATATCTTCATGTTTAAAATTAAGCTATCGCAAGTTACATATTTGGATAAAAGACTGGCATTTCCTTTTCTGCATCAATGTTAGCCATCTCTACCTTCATTCTGCACTCCATGGTACCTTAAAGAAAAAGCAATTATGTCTCCTAAATAGAACACACTTTGACTACTCCGTTTATGTAATAATGGCCTTCTAAATGAAACATTACAGATATAAGGGAATATCATTTATTAAAAAATTTCAAAAACACTGAAAGGAGAAAATAAATATATGTGCCAAATATATAGAGAAAGTATAGTAGTAAAAAATAAACTAGTCTTATAAATTTTATAATTGGAAAATACTTGATTCTTAGGCAAAATGAAGTTCTAAATGCTTTAGTATAACATATAGCAAATCCAATATTCAAAAAATGAGTATTCTTCAAATGAGTGATATTATTTCAGCATCAATAAAACTTAAAAATATATTTCATATAACTTTACAAGATTATCACTAAAAATCAGCTTCTGAACTCCACTGGTACAAAAACAGGTCCCTACTGTGTGAGTAGCTACCTCTGAAAAGCTGTATCTACAGAATTGTTGAGATGAGATTGTATAATGCTGGAACTCCTGTGCTGCCAAGTTATAGGAACTTGTTTAACTTGTTACTTGGAAAGTTTTATGGATTCCTGGTTTTATCAGTTACAAGGCCAATTTTTAGAGCTCAGAGCTATTCTGGAAGTTACCATTTTCTCCAAAAACAGATGAGAGAAAAAATATTCTCTTACCATAGTATCAGTAGGATAACACCAAGACAAGGGAGGACTCAAAAAGACACATTAAACAGGTTTCTATTAATAGGAAAAGAAATTAGTAAAGTAGATAATTTGTGAAAAATAATATGCTTTGAATTGGGGAAAGGCAAATATTCCCTGGAGAGTTTTTGATAAAGAGTCTATGAATTAAAACCTAATTTTTAGGCAATTACAGATTGATATTGCAAATGTCTTCTTTTAGTACTAAAGTAGTTTGCCATTTAAAAAATTTAAACATGTAAAAAGAAAATCAAAGTCTTACAAACACCCCTCAACTTCTTATGCAAAGGAGAAGGTAAAAGCTTCAGGCACCTGTGAAGGACTGGCCTACAGATCATTCATTAAGGAAATTCCCTGCTAAACTCCCATAAGCAAGGGCATGCAAATTGTACCTGTGTCTGGCAACTAAAACTAAAGCCTATCCAATTCCACACTAATTATGAACTACAAGTTAATCTTTACAGATAATCTAACTGACGAGACAGAATCAGACATTCTTCCACCTGCCCAGGGACATCTACATAATTTATGCCTCCTTCACTCCTTTTTTCCCCATTTAACATTCCCTTTACACTATGTAAAATGTAGATTTCCTTGCCTCACAAGAATGTAACCACTTTGCCTCATCAGCCTCCCCTCCAACCGTTTTTCTTACTCTCTATATGCCTTTAGATGCTGAAGGTTCCAACTTCCCCTTAGGAAAAACATCCAGCTTGTCTGTAGTTTGTGTTAGGCTCATCCTCAAAATCTTGGCTTAATAAACCTCCCTTGATTGAGATTTTTGCCTCAATCATTTACATGAGTCAACAGACAATGTTCTGATACATTTAAACAGGCATAAACGAGTGAAATAACAGATAGAGTGAAAGTAGGAAATGAAGTATAATACTATATTATAAAAATATAAAATGAGAATACATCACAAAATTGAGTATTCTTATACTTGTAAATTTATATTAAAGGTAAAGTTAAGATGTCAAGATGTTTAATGGTGTATTACTAAATAATACTAAAGCATTTAAACAACTTAATATTCAACATAGCAGATTAAGTAAAATATCTCCAGCATAGTTCACAACTTTTAAATATGATATTTTCACATGTTTTCAATTTGGAAAAATATTAAATAATAGGTGAAAAAGACAGGGTACAAATTTGATAATTTTTGCAACTATTAGAATTTTATATATGGAAAATATAAGAAAACCAAATACATTCATATGTTAATAGCAGCAGTCATTATGTTAGGTAGACAGGGAGGGATTCCATCTCTCCTAGCAACGAAAGTGGGTGCTGTTGCCTTGGTGCAACTGCCCCACCTGGGAAGAGGACCAGGGTGGGCCCCACACCCCCATCTTGGTCCTGCCTCAACTTAATCCTGTCTCGAGCAACTGCCATACGTGGGGTAGGAGGGAACACCCTATGAATCTTCCAATCAGAACTTGGTGTGCCAGTTGCAAAAGAATAAGGAGGACTCCCTAGCCCACAGGCCAAGTAGCATAAGTACCATATAGTCTGGAAAGTGACCTAGAACCCACGTGCACAGTAAGACTCAGGTCATGTAGCTCCCAATTGTCCAGTCAAAGTGGTTCCATGGTGACGTTTGAACCACTGGGAGGTCCCTATCCAGACACCATAAAATAAGACCCAGACCATAACCAAGCTCTCTTTTCCTGCTGCAACAAGGGATCCATCTGGTCATCATCTGTGGAATATGTATCTTGCTCTATAAACCTATATCTTGCTATTGCTCTGTAATCCTAATATAATCCTATCTTGCTCCCCCTCAATAAATTTCACCGCATGCTTGCATTCTTTGACCATGGGTGTGCCAAGAACTGACATTTCAGACTGAAATCTGACAATTACAGTAATTTTCTTTCTTCTACATTGCTTTCTTTATTTTTCAAACAATTTTAAATTAGTATACATAGTTTTTGAATTTGTTTGTTAGACCTAAGAGGACAGAAGTTAACCTAGTGCTTAAGATCTTGGAATTTGGAATCAGATATCCTTAGTTCCAGCAATGCTATTAGAGTAGACATTACTAATGGTCACCAATAGCTAGTCTTCCTTCCATGCATACAAAATACCACTATTTCCACTGCTCTTAAGCTATTTGACTAACTCCAGCAAATGGGGTTTATGTGAACATGACATGTGTTACTCATGGGGCAAAACATAGAACTGCAAATATAAATGTTACTGAAAGCTCGGCACTTGTCTATGATGCTGAATCAAAAGACTAGGACAAGTAGTTGAAGAGAAGGAAACAGATTTATTACTTTGCCGGCAAAGGAGGAAAAACGCAGACTATCATCCGAAAATCCAATTTTTCCTGAACATAGGCAGAAATATAGAGCTTTTAAAAGGAAGGCCTTTCAGTTCTAGGCTATGGTGGTTAATTATTCTAATCATCCCATCTCTGCCAAAGACAAAGCCTGTGAACTCCACCAGTCTCCCACCTGGGGGACTGGTGCCACCTGGGATAAGAACAAAAGAGCTTCTCCCTGCTACTTCCTACCACTGATCTGAGGCAGGGATGCAGATTGCAGTTCTTGAAAAGATTGGGGGAAGTTTCAGAGACAGAAAATACTTTTGCCATTTTTTTGTTTTTGGTTTTCTTTTCTTTTTCCTGGCCATTTCATGTTACATAAACTATTCATGCTCTCTCTTTCCTCTCAGAGGTGAATTCTAAATCCATGTGTTAAGAAGGTAGGTCCTCTTGTCAGCTTTGGTCCTTGAATGACTGTGTAGAAAGAACTTCCTAGAAACACAAATTAAACATGCTACATAACTGAGAATCCAATACTTTGTTGTTCTGGTAATGATATTATTATTTTGGAGGCTGTTTGTCACATCAGTATAAGATTAAATTATAATCCTAATACAGAAATTGGTAATGATAAATGTGATCCTTTTGCTAATAAAATCTAAAATAGGTAGTACTGATGAAGCATCCTGGCTAAGTAAGTAACCTACTTTCACCAAACTTAAGATATTTTATATTTAAAATGATGCTAAAATTATCACTTATCTCATAATATTGGTACAGCCCAACCAGATTCATTGCCCCCTGCTCAAGAGGAAGCCAATACACTGAGACACCCGGGTGTTACAGCAGAGAAAGTGTTTAATATCATAGGTACCATGCAAGGAGATGGGAAAAAGTTCTCAAAACCATCTCCCCAAAAATTTGGGAGAAAGAGTTTTTATAGATAGTTTGGGGGGCAAAAAGCTAGGCAATTGGGTCTGCTAATTGGCTGGGTTCAGGGCAGAACCTAGGAGCCTAGACATTATCTTCTTTTTTGAGTCAGTTCTTGGGTAGGGTAGCAATACCAGTAGAGTCAGGTCCTCAGTATGGACCACTGATCTGGCAGTGGTCACACCTTCCCTGGAATGCAGGGCCTGGAAGAAATCTCAAAAACTAGCCTTAAGTTTCACAAGGATGATATTATCTATGGGAACAATGAAGAAAGCTAATAATTTTTATGAACATCAGTTATATGACTCCTGAGTAGTAAACAATTATAGGAAAGCAAGCTCTGGAAAAATTGCACACACACATATATATACATATATACATACATACATATATATATATCCCCTATCACAGTTCCCACCTTTTGGTCCTTTATTAATTTTATAAAGGGTGGTTTCAGTATTATTAAATTCAAATTAAATATTTCACATAAACTTCTTAATGACATTCAAGACATTATAAACATTCCATTAATTTTCACAATTATTAGTATACAATGAATATAGCAGCTTAATATATTTCATTTTGGTTAAAGATTAGTTGTCTGGGAAAGTGGATGAAAGAATTTGAGTTAAGTAATTGAATAAGATGAGGATTAAGTTGTTTACGACAAAGACCAAAAAGTTACTACATGTGCCTATGCAGGGAACTGATATGCTATTTAGAATCCTGTTTTTCATGGGTTTTATCACCTGAATTTGGATTTCATATGGAGTGAGAAGAAACCAAGTCAAGGTCATAACCTAAGAAAACAGGACCATGGACTATGGGAATATTGGCCAAAATTGGATAAAATAAAGCTATCGCTTAAGTGGTGGGACCCAGAGTGATCAATTGAGCCAGTCTTTCTAGGAAGCCACAAATTCAAGCCAAATTGACAAAATATAAGCACGATTTCCAAAAGACAAGAGTACCAACACAAATGAAAGATTAAGGACACATATAGAATTCAGAAGTAAGTGAGAACATACCCAGAACAAAACAAGGAAGACCCATGATGACTTATCTGCATGACACTCTAGCATATTTTATTCACCTATATACCTGAATGCCTGTGTACGCAAGACTATCTCATTATACTTCCAGTGAGAGGGCATTCACGTCATATTTTTATGTAAAGTTCCCACCACTTTACTACTGCAATTGTACTGTGTACAGCCTTAGTAGATATATATGGGAATCCTGTGTTTCTTTTAAAATATTCTAAATACATAGATATGAACTGAAAACACGATTTTAATTAACAAACCAATTTAAATATAGATACATACTGATATAAAATAGACAAGTCAATAAAAATTTCTCAAAAAGGTAGTTATAATAATTTCATTTTAGTCTTTCTGAGCAAGGAAAACTGGGATGAAAGAGTTTATAGTCTTTATGTTTGAAATTAAAATTATTTGCAGTGAGGTGGAATGCATATTAATTTAAAAGAATACATGAAACTGAGAGCCAGGCATGGTGGCCCATGCCTGTAATCCCATCACTTTGAGAGGCAAAGGTGGGAGGATCACTTAAGGACAGGAGTTGGAGAGCAGCCCTAGCAACATGGCCAGACCCTGTCTCTTTAATTAAAAAAAAAGAAAAAAGAAAAAAAGTGAAATGACTATGTTCCAAAGAAGAATAGGAAGGAACACAACCCCCTTCAAATTAAGATAAACAAGCAAAAATAAATACATAAGGCAGTGGAAAGAGCCTGGATTAATTATAAGGGCTATAAGAGACCAGATTACTGGAGTTACAAAAAGTCATAGGACAAGACTGGTCAGGATTTGTTACCAAAGTGGAACTGTTATCAAATTTAAACAATAAATGCACCCTGAGGCCAGGGGGACAGACTGAGGTACATGAGAAAATAAGTAGGAGACAAATAAATTAAATAACTGAAAATTCTAACAGACCTAGATAAAGATTCAAGCTGGAGCCACCACAAAGTAGATTAGCATATATGAAATATGTCCTAGATCTGAGTTAGCCTTTTAATATCCACTGAAATTTCATTTGCATAAGCCACCACTATGTTACCTGATTTAATGAAATAAAGGTTTCACTTAGACTCTTTCCTTCTATCTTGGCCCTCTCCAATCATTTTCCACATACTGACTAAAGAATCATTTTTAAAGGCAAACTTTGATTCCAGTTCAAGATAATGGACTGGGAACACACATGCTTATATTTCATTCTTTGTGAAACTGTATTACGACAGAGCAAAATATTTTAAAATTTCATATTAAATAAGAAAAGAAAGTATTTCAGTAAATATACCATTTCAAAAAAATAAAATTGAAAACATTGCGTACTACTCAGGATTCTCTAGATAGGATGTGTGTTTGTGTACGTGTGTACCTATACATATATACACACACAATGGCTGTCCAGAAAGTATCCAGCCATTGTTGATATAACAAGAAGGGTTGCATGGCTGGATACTTTCTGGACAGCCCTTGTCCATATGATTTATTATAAGAAATTTGCTAACATGATTATGGATTCTGTGAGCCCAAACTCTGCACTGTGGGCGGGCAGGCTCAATTTCCGGCAGAGCTGATGCTACAGTTCTGTCTGAAGGCAGTCTGCCAGAGAATTTTCTCTTGCTTGTGGGACTGTGTTTGTTCTTGCCATTGTTGTTGTTCTATTCATACCTCCTAATGCCTACCCCCATTATAGAGAGAAATCTGCTTTACTCAAAGTTCATAAATTTGTTAATCTCCAAGACCAATGTCCAAATTGACACATAAAATTAACCATTACTAAACAGAAATATACATTGGTAGATAAATTAAAGCAGAGGACTCAGCAATCTACTCCTCATGGGGAGCTTTACAGCTCATGAAGAAAATGTAAAGAAATAAAAGTCTACATCCAAAAGAGTGAGAAATGGATGAAAATCGGGTATATTTATAAAAAAATAAGTATATGAGGGCAATGGCTGTTTCCCCTTCTTCTCAAAATCTAATATACAGAAAAGTCAGTTAACAGATATTTTATCTCCCGGACAATATAGAAAACAAAACAAAAATATATAATAATAAAGAATTTTATTTTCTTTACTCATAAGATTTGAACAAACAGCAAGTGATTAAATATCACAAATGTTTAAGCTCAGAAGAGACCTTTTGTTTTTAGGAATTTGGAATGACCAGTTTTCTGCTCACTCACCTAATAACAGGCTTAACATTAATTAATATAGCCTCACTCACAGAAATTCCAGTAGCTGCAGTTTACATTTTAAAAGGACAGCTCAGGATTGGCATGCATGTGCAGAACATCAGTAAAATAACAAGATAGCCACAACCAATAAACAACAAAAATAAAGATTGTTCAAGGAGCACAATGGAACTATTAAAGATGCAAATTATTTTCCTGGGTTATATATAAGATAGAAACAAAATATCCATAGAGAATCATTTCAACATATAGGCATCTAATTAACAACAGTGTCCAAAAAAAAACCAAAATTATTGAAGGAAGGCAGGAAATTAAGGAAGAAGAAATAGCACAGCATTTCCCAACTCTTCATGTTTTAAGCCCTCTTACAAGAGGAGTTTGTAAGAGATTCTAATGATAAAAAAGAAATGACACCAAAAAAGTCACAAGAATCAGATTGGCCTCAGGCTTTTACCCAATGACATCAGGTGCTGGAATCCAATGGAGCAAAGACTCAAAAGTTCTTTCGGTTAATGGTATGAATCTAGAATGTTATGCACAGCCAAATTATCAACCAATTGCAATGAAAGCATAATAAGACAGGGATGTGAGTGTGTGAGTGAAATTTAATGTCTCAGAAGGTTAACATCCTGTAATTTCTTTCTTAGGACATTATTTGAAGCTATGCTCCTGCTGACTGAGGAATAAGCAAAATGGGAGGAAGACAGAAGACATAGGACACTGTGGATTCATTCCAGAAATTGTACCCAGCCTAGAGAGCACCCTATCCAGAGTAGAAAGCCCTCTAGAAAGGAGGTAGCTAGAATAAAAATACATTGTGAAGACCAAGTAGTAGATGAATGTTCAATATGATAAAACAGAGAAATTGAGAAAAAAAATAATAAAGGCAATTGAAAGCACCATTAATTTTTAAAAAAGATGTTCAAAAAGAAAATATAACCCTAGCACACTTATGGCTCTTTAACAATGAATATTTAGTTTTTCATTATAATTTAAACTTATTCACTGCTCATAGAAAAGGAAAGTCTAAATTAAGTAAAGTTTTGTGTCTGAAAACCAAGACTGTCATTATTTAAATTGCACTTGGTAAAATATAGATGACAGATGATGGAAGATCAAATAAGTAGGTAGGGGAGAAGGGAGGAAAAGAAAGAGTTGATGAGCAAAACCATGGGGATTCAGTATATAATTTCTATAATTCATGAATGTGAACTAGATTTTAAGCACATTATTGACAGAGTTAATCAATAGAAAACAAATTGTAAAGAGAGGAAGGACCGAAAGTCAGTGGTATAAGTTAGCTAAGTCGTTATTTGTCAATAGAGAGAAAATCAACAGATAATGATTTTTAAAGTAAACATACATCAAATTGTAGTATTAACTGTGGTGGTTTTGTAATGTTCAATTTGGCTAAGTTGAATTGCATTATCCAGAATTTCCATTCTTGCATGTTTCTTTCTATTTAGGGTGGACCACAAGGGAGATTCTTGGGAGATTTGGAGGGAGGAAGGGAAGGAAAGATCAGCTATTCTGTAGTTCATACACATTGTTGTAGGTCTGCCGCCTGACATCTTTGGCATGAGGTGACAGCTAGCCAAAAACTGCTCTACGTGATCCTGGATATACCTTCTGCTTCTTTGACTCCAGGGCCAGGTGTGTGTGTTTAGCCCCATGATGAAGCAGTCCCAACTCCTTCAGAACATCCACACCACTGGTTCTTAGGGGCATTAAGAACTGACGTGGTTTTAGAGTGTCTTCATTCACTCCAGCTCCTGCTGTGGGATTCAGCTTGCTCTTGATCGCTCCCTTTTTCCACACATCTTTTTTTTATGTTTTTTTTTCTTTCTTTCTGTTTTTTTTTATTTCAGCATATTACGAGTATACAAATGTTTCAATTACATATATTGTCTTTGCCTCACCCAAGTCAGACTAACTGCATGCCCTGTGGACTTCAGGCTCCAGCATCAGACCAGAATCCACAGCCTTGCAGAGACTAAACAACACCACAATTTCATAAGGTCAAATCCTGTAACAAATCAATGCGTATGTATTTGTACTTTTCTCCAAGTGATTCTGCTTCTTTTGATGGAGCATGACTGACACATAAATAATTCAGAGGTATAATTATAACTAAATATTATGGTATTTGTAATATACTTTTAAATAAGCACTAGGGTATTATGTATATCTTCATTTGTTTAAGCTATTATATGGATCAGTTATTTTTCCCAATAATTAATAATTAATCCATATTAATAATCCATATTCCAAAATGGCCATTTAGCATTTCATTAGAGAAGGTATACTTCAGAAGTGCTTGCTACAAACTGATTCAGTGTCTTTCTCCTTCAAGAAATAAACAATTTCATTAACAATAGAAATTGTCTCTCACAAATAAAATTTAATGCCTTGCTAATTAAAAAAGTAGGTACTAGAAACATATTTTTCTTGGTGAAATTATTTATATTCAAGATATTTGTCATAGTTAAAATCTTTTAAGAAATACTATCTTTTCTTGATATATAGGATGTGGAACTCTGGTGAGTGGTATTTCACCCTCCTCTTTTAGAATGTGCCAGAGGCATGACATTGTGTTTAGATAAAATGTCAAAGGATTTGTGTTCCCTGATATTGAACATAAAGTTGATTGAATCTTGTTTTTAAATATATTAGTGGTTTTTAACCTCAGATGATTTTGCCTCCCAGGGTACATTTGGCAATATCCGGAGTTTTGGGGTTGTCAAGCCTGGGGGCAGAGGGAGAAGCAAGTACTACTGGCATCTATTGGTAGAAGCTAAGGAAGCTGCTGAATGTGCTACCATGCATGGCTCCGCCTCCCACAACAAAGAATTATCCATCGCAAACTTTTTCATTACAGTGTGACCAAAGTATATATAACAACAGTGATCTGGGACTTAGTTTCTAACTTTAAGTATGGGATCCATGAATTGTCTTTCTTCAGGTTTGCTAATAAGTATCTATCATATATATCTATATTAGAAATTAGGGTAAGCATGAGTATGAACAATAGGCATATGAAATAGTGTTCAACTTCCATAATCATCAATAAAATGTAACAAAAACCACTATGTGATGCCATTTTACAATCAACATAATAGCTCTGGTTAAATAATTCACAATACCTACTGCTGGTTAGAATGTTGAGGAACTGGAATTCATATCCTGCTCTGGGAATATGAACATGTGCTTAAAAAATAGACAAGAAGTTCAGAGATAATTGACCAGTTCCACACAAGAAACACCCATATATCTATTATTAATAGAAAACCCAAATAAAATGTGATATATTCATATAAAGAACATGCCACAAAATGAAAAATCACAAACTGTTGTTAATAGAAAACCCAAATAAAATGTGATATATTCATATAAAGAACATGCCACAAAATGAAAAATCACAAACTGTTGGTACATGCACATGGATAGATGGATCCTGTCAACAAAAATGTTAAACAAAAGATTTAGACAATAGATGAGATGATAACACATTTCTGGATAATTCCAGGGGTGTGTATGCACGCAGAAACACACAAAACTAATCTACGTGATAGAAATCAGAGTTTTTATAACTGTTGAAATTAATGAATGACAAAAACCATGAAGGTGGATTCTGCCTGTTTGTAATACTCTACATCTTGATCCGGAAGGTAGTTATAAAAGTATATTTACTCTTTTGCATTCTCAAGTTGCCAACTTCATTTTATTAATGGTACATATTGATGAAAGATAGTTGAACAATGTAGCTAACTCTGCTTAATTGAAAATTCAGCCTAAAACACAACTCCATTGACTTAGATTTGTTATAAAAGTTTCTTTTTCTTTTAATAATAAGCTTCATCACATATGTTCATCACAGACACAGAATTCTATTGTGTGGGAAGGCATAGGCATCAACAACTGACCTAACAAGTGATCCAAACGGTACACTAATACTTTGCTTTTTTTATGACAATGGCCTCAAGCACAGAGAGGGCAACTAATCATTGGTTCTTCCAAAGTTTGCTAATTAATAGTAATCTATTGACTCTCAAGAGTGGCTTAGTTTGGACAAAAAAATTTTAGTCACCCTATCATGTATGACTTTTAACTAGAAGCTTATGACACCTATCTTTAAGTATAGTGATAACTAAATTCATTTTGACAGAGCATGCTTTAATATAAGAAACTGATAAAATCTTTCTTGGGAAAGAGAAGGGGAAATGAGATCCCACAAGTGAAAACTAAAAGTATAGTCATAATAATTATTATGTAAAAAAGATCATAGTCCTAATGAAGGTATGATATACATTATATCTAGATTTAAATGCTTGAATGTATTGTGCAATATTTGGAAGAAAATAAAAATCACCTCCTAAAGAATATCATGCTATATTTGATGATAATTTAATGAGTTTAAAAATTAAATCACAGATATTTTATATAATATTGTATTTATATTTTCATAGAGAAAGTTTTAAATTCTCTTACCTTTTCTGAAAAGAAGTAATACCATAGTATAGCATCCAGATTAAAGGTATTCTTTTTTAATTCAAGAAGAGTCTTATGATTAAGTAGTATTACTACAGCCTTACAGCCCAACAGAGACCTCTTTGAATGAAAGAAATTTCTCTCTACTAGGAAAAATGTTAGCCTTAGTGAAACTCATAATTAAGTAGTCTTAAAAATATGCTATATACTGCTCACAGAAAGAAATCAACACACAACTTAGGTTAGAAAACAAAAGATTTAAAAATGTAGCACAAAGATATATGAAAGTACTCAAGCACACCTGAACTTAAATTCCTAGTTCTATTTTGTGAGACCCTGAGCAAGAAGAGAGAGTTGTTGACTGGTAATAATGTGATAGTGAACATTACATACTATCGTGGTTAACAGCATGAACTTTAAATCCAGATACTAGAATTGAATTCAGGTTTTATAAGAGCACCTACTCAAGTGTTCTTTATGAGTATTAAGTGAATTATTATTTGTACAGTGCTTGAACATATACATGTAACATAGCATATATAAGTGTTTTCATTATTATTGTTGCAGTTGTAAGTATTAGTGAGATGAAACACCAAGGTTCAATTTGCTTTATGAGTAGTGGAGGAGATAGACAAATATAAATCTGTTAGAATGGATTAGAGTAATGTCAGAGTTATAGACATTTCTATATAGCATTTAACAATGAAGACAGTGATAGCGGCTTAATAGATGATACATTGCTAACAGTATAACTAACTCATATCTGGGAGTGCATTTGATGGTCTTTTATTTTCCACATCACTCAAGTAATTCTATTAACTTAAAGAACAAGTAAAACATTTTATAGTAAAACCTCATGATTCAGTTTCATTGGAAATTTGATTTTAATTTCCTGATAATAAAAAGAGACACTTTTAATTCATTATTCATATAACCACGGTTTGAGGGTTATATACAAAGTAGTGAACATTGTGAATCACTCAATTCCAAAATGATGTAAAACAAATGAGTACATTGACAATAAGAAGAAATCATTTGATGTTGGAAAAATATACGCTTGCTTAAACTTGTTGTATATTTACATAAAACACCAACAGGTCAAAAAAGGCCCTGATTTCAGGTTCCCTGTCTGGATTCCTGTCATCTTCTGGTTCACTAATTATTCACTACCCTGTCCATTCTGAATCCTTTTAAGATATTATTATTGTTATTTCAAATAATTGTTTTATGACAAGAATTTTTCCAAAATACCAAGTAGCTATAAACATAATTATATATTTCTTGCCATATATATTTTAACTTACCATGGGCCATCAAAAAATTTTAGCTGTAGCATTATACTAATATGTAAAATTCTTAAAAACATTATTGATTAATAATGGAGTGTAAAGGGTTCTTTATTTATTGGTTTGGATTTATAAATGGATAGAGGGCAATGTATGTGTATATATGTGTGTGTGTATATATGTGTGTTTATATGCATATACATATGTATATATGTGTATATGCACGCACATATATATGTTTGCATTTTTTTCATTTTGGAGATGTATTCCATATTTGGTAATTTATCTTAGGAACATAATCATAAATATAAACAAAAAACTCAATATCATTTTTAATAACAAAAATCAAAAACAATGTTCATATTTAAGATTAGATTAATAATTGAATAGATTATAGTCAATCTATATACTGAAAATTTTAAAAGCCCTTATGAAATATATTTAGAATATTTCATTTGACATGGAAAGTCTATCAAAATAATGCGTGATGAAACAAATCTACTTTCAGCATGACCTCTAATTTATTAAAAACAAAAAAGGAGGAAAATAAAGAAGAAAAAAATGGCAACATACACATTCATGTAAGTTAAATCTGGGAAGAAATAAAATAAAAATATTAATGGAGGTTTGCTTGAGTAGTGTGAGACAGCTGGCTATTTTATTTTGTTCTAAATTTCTTCTTTTTGTTTCCTAAATGTTCTAAAATGTCCATGTATTATAAATGAAATCAGATAAAAAAAGTACAATCTAATAATTAAGCCTGATCATTTTGTACTGTCAGTAGAATTTTAAACATTCAAAAAATTTTAAGAGCTGTGTTAACATTCTATAATGTAAACATATCAAAACTGTTTCCCCATTCTACATAAACTATTCTCCAATATCGAGAAGGATGGAATTCTTCCCAACACGTTTTACCAAGCCAACATAACATTCATACCAAAACCAAGATAGGATGCAACAAATAAAGAAAATTACAGACCAATATCCCTTATGAATACAGATGCAAAAATTCTCAATAAAATCCTAGCAAATTGAATCCAAGTGCTTATCAAAAAAATAATCCATCACAACCAAGTGGGCTTCATCCCAGAGATGCAGGGATGGTTTAACATATGCAAATCTGTAAATGTAATTCACCACATAAATACAAGCAAAAATAAACACCATATGATCCTCTCAATAGATGCAGAAAAAAGCATTTGACAAAATTCAACACCCTTTTATGATAAGAACGTTTAACAAAATAGGCATAGACGGGACCTACCTAAAAATGATACAAGCCATTTATGACAAACCCACGGCCAACATCATACTGAATGGAGAAAAATTGAAAGCGTTCCCACTTAGAACTGGAACCAGACAAGGCTGCCCACTGTCCCCGTTACTTTTCAACATAATATTGGAAGTCCTTGTGAGAGCTATCAGGCAAGAGAGCAGAATCAAGAGAGTCCAAATAGGGAAAGAAGAGATCAAACTCTCACTCTTTGCTGATGATATGATGTTATATCTGGAAAACCCCAAGGATTCAACCAAGAGACTCCTGGAATTGATCAATGAATTCAGTAACGTCTCAGGATACAAAATCAATACACACAAATCAGAGGCATTCATATATGCCAATAACAGTCAAACGGAGAACCAAATTAAGGACTCAATACCCTTCAAAATAGCAACAAAGAAAATAAAATACCTAGGAATATATTTAACCAAGGAGGTAAAGGACTTCTATAGGGAGAACTACGAAACACTGAGGAAGGAAATTGCAGAGCACGTAAATAGGTGGAAAATCATACCATGCTCGTGGATCGGAAGAATCAACATTGTTAAAATGACCATACTGCCCAAAGTTATCTACAGATTCAATGCAATCCCTATTAAATTACCAACATCATTTTTCACAGATATAGAAAAAATAATTTCACACTTTGTATGGAACCAGAGAAGACCCCATGTAGCAAAAGCAATTTTAAGCAATAAAAACAAAATGGGAGGTATTAATTTGCCAGACTTCAAACTATACTACAAGGCTTTGGTTATTAAAACTGCTTGGTATTGGCACAAGTGCAGGGACACAGACCAGTGGAACAGAACAGAACATTCAAATATAAAACCATCCTCATATAGCCATCTAATCTTTGACAAAGCAGACAAAAACATACTCTGGGGACTATTTCCCAATATATTTTGAAAGGATAACTTTTACATATAAATGGTCTATTATATGTCATATGGAAAATAATGTTAATTTGCACCCTAATTCCTTCCAAAAGCCAAAGTAAGTATCAAATTAATGTCCCCAATTTTGATGCTACGGTCCTATTTTTATTGCTTTCTCTTACTCCCATGGTCTGTAGGTGACACTCTGATTCTCATTGAACACTTTTGCATTCACTTTCTTAATGCCCTCCTTTGTTAACATCTTTTTTCTCTTTAGCAGGCCCTTTCCTATTCTCATATGTTTTAGTTAAAGTCTCATCCATTTTTTTAAAACCCAATCTAGGTTTCCATTTCTACATATCTGTGATTTTTTATGTCAAAAAAAAAAAAAAAACTCAGCCACTTTTGTATTCCAGGACAATCTCTTAATAATAACTTGTAACACTCTTATATACAGTACAGTCAGATATATCCTTCTAGTTTTAAAGTTTTAGGGGCAGAGATCTGTTGTTATATCTACTTGTGTCTATTAGGAAATTTTGTACAGAACCTTACATATAAGCAAAGTGTTTTGAATTAAATAAATGATATTAAATCAAATTTCAGGCCCTCCAATATTTGGTTCTAGTTTTCTTTCCTTCTTTTATATATATGTGTGTGTGTGTGTGTGTGTGTGTGTACACACATATGTATATAGGAACCTTGCCCCCTATCAAAATTCCTGATCAGTGCCAAGAATTAGTGTATGTACACGAAACAACAAATAATCACAAAGGTCCACAAGTCAGATCCATGATTGGAAATCATTTTTAAAAACATAGTAGTATAATTGGGAACATAATTGGGGAAGTATCCATGAGTGGAATGAGTGGTGAAATGACCAATTTTTCTATAACTCTCACTAAAATAAAAGTAGTTAATCTTGCTAATGTTTGTTAAGTAAAGGCCATTATTCTAAAAGAACTTTCTAATTTTAGATTGAATTAAGAGATGTTTAAAAGTGTCGGGTATACACAAAGATACCACCAGGGACAGTTGTGTTAGGATATGATATAGTGTCATATAGTATATATCACAGTATACATAGTATATATCAAAGTATATACCTTTGCTTTCTTTGATTTATATATTTATTTACTCATTCATTTATTTGTTTGTTTAAGCTAGGTGAGTATAAATATGTGATTTTAAGGTGATTGTATCATTCTTTCTCCATGACTCATTCACACCACACTTTCAACAGATAGTCTCTTCTACCCCCTCACTTTTACATATTTAATTTCAATATCTTTTTATGGCAGATTCAGATCTTCCTTATTCCTTGTACACTTACCTGACTCATTCATCCTTAAGCAATCATTATCTCTACCAAAGATCTACCTAATTTATTGTTGCAACTAGTTTTTCCCAATATATGGATAAAGGCTGACCAATAATTTCTTTTTAAAAACTGTTAATAAATTGCATCCTTTTTAAAACTAAAACTTCAGACTTTTATGCAAATGAGGAAATACATTTCAAATGTATACTCTTATCTTTAGAATAACCTATATTCAGAAAGTTTATTAAGAAAAAGTTTAAAAATTATTTTAAAATAACTTTGTGGTATAAATTTAATAAACTTAAACATAAGTTTTGACTCTGTGAACATCATTCTCCCAGCCAGAGTCTTATCTTGGTTATTCAGGTCTCCCACAATTTTTCTGGGCTTTCATTCTATGTAGCACCAAGGAGGCCTGAGACTTTGCCTACTGATATGTACTGTGAGTCTAATTTGTACAGAATGCCTTCACCTTTACAAAAGGGTAGCATATCTGAATATCCCTCCTCTCCTAAGTGACAATTTTTAATTGGCTCTCAGGGACAACAATTCACTTGTAAATAGCTCTTCTCAATGAATGACGACTCCTGTCTTTTAGTCTACCCCTAAATTTACACTCTCGAATTTTATACTCTCTGTCTTCTAACAGAATAAAGAATGGTATCAATTCTATTCTACAACAGAGTAGCTAAAACATCACACAAAGCTTCCTTAAATAAAATCCATAAATGTATAAGGCATTTCCCTGCTTTGTTTATTTGTGTATCTTCAATGCCTAGCTCAAGTCTTGACATATACAAACATACAATTGTTACTTATTATACTTTTGTTTCTTTTAATTTAGAAAGCAATCCTATATAGATTCTCACCATCAGAGACACTAAGCTTCTACTTTAGACTGGGTGATAGTAGCCAACCTCATTCATTCATTTGTATTTGCTGCGTCCACTCTTACCTTGATGAACCTCTAGTCTTCAGGAACAGATTCAAGTAGAATCTATCCATCGAAGGAAATGAATGTCCTTACCTTATCCAAGAAGGAAGGGAGGAGAAGAAACTTCATGTGCACATGACCCAACTTGTAACCAAAATGTTTGTACCCCCGTAACATCCTGAAACAAACAAAAAAAAAAGAATGCCAATTACAGAAAAGCACCAAGCTTATCCAGCCATTTTTAGGTCAAAAGACAATGACATAAATGTCTCTTAGGTTACACTGCTCCAATCTACTAAGGGCTCTTTATCATAAAAGTGGTTTCTACCTCAGGTTCATCTATGGCCTAACCAACATTACATTTCTTCCTCTGGAAAGTTTGAATTGACAGTGTCAATTCTCTTAAAATTACCAATATTTTAGATTTAATCTCAGTTAAAACAATCTTTATATTTCTTGTAAACTGTGAAATTTTATAGTAGTTTTTCTGGAAATTAAGCATGTAAGAAGAATCAGGAAATATTCAGGATAAAAGAAATAGAGGGATAAAAAATAGAGGAATAAAAAATTTGTTAGTTATTAAAACATTTAGTAACATTAGCCAAAAAAATAAAATATTTTATCACTAGAGAGAAAATAAATATCTGTAAATAGTCCCAAATATATGTTAGATTTTATTCTATTATTACAATGATACCTTAGTACCAACATAAATTCCAGATGTATTAAAATCATACATTGACATTATGACAGCAAAACACAGAAAAAAGCCTGGTTAAATGATTTTATAGTTTTGAAATATCGAAGATCTTTCAAAAGCTTGACCTAAAACCTGAAGATCATAAAGAAAAGTCTGAAAAGCATAGTCTAAGATTTAAAAATATATTTTTTTATTTATTTTATAAAAATATTTTCAATAAATTAAAAAATAATAAATTAGGTGAAATATTTGTAGGACATATGATATACTATAACCTGAGTTAATAAAAATTTTAAATGTCCATGTGAAAAGATGCTAAAACTAAACATAATTTAAGAAAATTAACCAAGCAGAAACAGCTGAATTTGGTAAGTCCTTAAAATAACATGACATCTACATCCTGATGAATGAAATTAGACTCTTATCTCACATCGTATACTAAAATCAACTTAAAATGTATTAAAGACTTAAATGTAAGACCTGAAACTGTAAAACTACTAGAAGAAAACATAGCGGAAATGCTTCATGACATTGGTCTGGGCAAGGATTTTTTTTTTTTTTTTTGGCATGTCACTTCTAAAGCACAGGCAACAAAAACAAAGGCAAAAATAGACAAATGAGATTACATCAAACTGAAAACCTTCTGCATAGCAAAGGAAACAATCAAAAGAGTGAAGAGTATACCTAAGGAATGAGAAAAAATATTTGCAAAGCACATATCTGATAAGAGGTTAATATCCAAAATATATAAAGAATTCAACTAGGTAGCAAAAAAACAAATAACCTGATTTAAAAATGGTTAAAGAACCTGTCATTTCTCAAAAGAGATCATACAAATGGCCAACAGATACATGAAAAAAGTTCAACATCACTAATTTTTAGGGAAATGTAAATCAAAACCACAATGGGCTATCACCTCACCCCAATTAGAAGGGCTATTATAAAAAGACCAAAAATAACAAATGTTGACATGGATGTGGAGAAAAGGGAAGCCTTATACACTGTTAGTAGAAATGTAAATTACTACAGCCACTGTGGAAAACAGTATAAAGCTTTCTCAAAGAATTAAAAATGCAACTACCATATGACCCAGAAATCCCACTACTGGGTATATATCCAAAGGAAGTGAAAGTAGTATGTGAAAGAGATATCTGAACTCCCATGTTCACTGCAGCACTATTCACAACAGCCAAGAAAGGGAATCAATCTAAGTGTTCAGCAGAGAATGAATGGGTAAAGAAAATGTGGTGTGTATATGTGTGTGTATATATATGTGTGTGTGTGTATGTATATATTATACAATGGAATACTACTGCCTTAAAAAGAAAAAAAATTATGTCATTTGCGACAATATGGATTAACCTGGAGAATATTATGATAAGTGAAATAAGGCAGGAACAGAATCACAAACACTGCATGATCTCATGTCGATGCAGAATCTAAAAAATTCTAACGCACAGAAATGGAATAGAATGATGGTTCCTGGTGGATATGGCGGGGCGAGGTGGGAGAGTTGTGGTTAGTGGTGTTTCAGAGATGTTGGTCAAAGCATAAAAAAATTTCAGTTCAACAAGAGAAATAAATTCAAGAGATCTATTGTACAACATGGTGACTTTAGTTAATAAGAATCTATTGCATACTTGAAAATCACTGAGACATTTTGTGTTCTCACCATAAATAAATATGTGAGGTAATGCATAAGTTAATTGGCTTTATTTATCATTCTATAATATATTCATATTTCAAAACATATTTTACACCATAAATACATATAATTTTATCTGTCAATTAAAAAATGATGAAAAGAAATTAGGTAACATTTCCTATATGGAAAGCAAACCAAAAATAAGAATCTTTTACTGTTCAAAATGTATAATTTTCTACTACTAACTTGTAATTAGATGATTTTCCACTGTGTTATACTTATTACTATGTAGGGGCCCAAAAGCTTCCACGGAACTACAAACAGATGTGGAAGTCCATGGTTGACAGCCTCTTAGAATCAATAAGAGGTTCATTCAATCCTTACACTGGTGTAATCTTATAGGAAAAAATCAACAAGATTTCTGAAAGGAAGTGTGCTTAGTACTTCTTGAGTACTTGAATTTATATATAATAACTCAATGGATCAAAATAAGAATTAAAAATTTGTAGATTTTAAAAATAATTAGAAAAGTGTGTAATAAATATGTCTCTTTATTGTCTGTATTTTTGAGGCTTTGGTATTTGTGGCCTTGCAGACACTGAAAGGACTGATCCTCCCTCCAGGGTTAGCCAGTTCTTAGAAATAGTAAAAGATGTGCCTGCAAATGTGACTTTTACATGCAAACAGGCCAAGCCAGACCCTCACCACCAACCACCTCCTCTAGTATTAGGCTTTCTAATCAGGGCCACTACTCCTCTGCCTTAATCATGCCAGGGCCAAGTATCAGACAACAAGAAACAGCTCTATGTCCCCAAGCCTACTGAAATTATTCAAACCAGCCATTCCTAAATCTGCTTACCCTGCCTTGCAAGTTGCTTTCTGTGGAAACCACAGTGAAGAATCTTACCCAGTTTTCTCCTTGTTCCCTGTCTCCTTCCCTGTAGCATGGTGGCATGCCCATTTCTCTTGGGATCTGTGCACATAATCAACTACCTTTTCAAATGTCAGGAGTCTCCTGTTGGCCTTGCCATAGCTGACTATGAATAAAACCTGCATTTTAAATCAAAGGGCTTCAGCAGCAGGCTACCTAGAGTAGACAACAGATCTCTGAGATTGGCATAAAAATTATATGGATAAGAAATTGCCCTGGAGTTAAGTAATAAACTTAGAAAGAAAGGTGTGAAACATGTAAATAAGAGCTCTTCAGGGACAAGCATACTATTTCTCTTCAAGGAAGATTTAAAAACAAATAATATGGAAGAAGACTATTCAGTACACACTTTTAGGAAAAAATGCCAATGAATTTGTGTGAATATTAAGAAGATATTGAGATGAGTGAGCAGAAAGTTGAAAGAAGAGTCAATAAACATAATGTGCTAAAGATATATATACATAAGTTATATTTTGACCATAAAGTTATATTTTGACCATAATACAATTGTTATTAAGGTACACATTAATAATTGACACAGTATATTTTTACACAGGATTATATTAGTGCATCTTTGCAACATGAAAGGATTATGAAGTAGTATGTATAATTGCTAATTAATTGATTTAATCTCTACATACATAATGAGTGCCCATTTCCTATATTATACCATTCTAGAATCTAAGGATCCAAAATTAGTAAATTATAATTTCTGTTTTTAAGGTTCCAGAGTCTAGTGATAGACACAACCAAAGAATAGAAACATAAAAAACTGCATGATAAGAAGAACACAGCACAAAAATGAGAGTTTCTGATTTTTTAAATTAAAATTATATCCAAACATGGATATAATTTTGGAAGTTATAGGCATATGTAAAATAAATTTGACCTCAAACTTGTGCCATTGTTTCACTTGCCAACAAATATATGTGTGTAAGTTATATATTTTAATATTACACTGTGATTTTAAACGATTACTTGAAACTTTTTTTTTTTTTTTTTTTTTTGAGACAGAGTCTTGCTGTGTTGCCCGGCTAGAGTGAGTGCTGTGGTGTCAGCCTAGCTCACAGAAACCTCAAACTCCTGGGCTCAAACGATCCTACTGCCTCAGCCTCCCGAGTAGCTGGGACTACAGGCATGCGCCACCATGCCCGGCTAATTTTTTCTATATATATTTTTAGTTGGCCAGATAATTTCTATTTTTAGTAGAGACGGGGTCTCGCTCTTGCTCAGGCTGGTCTCAAACTCCTGACCTTGAGCTATCCACCTGCCTCGGCCTCCCAGAGTGCTAGGATTACAGGCGTGAGCTACCGCACCCGGCCTGAATTTACTTTTTAATTATCAATTAAATGATGATTTTTGTTTACCCTAATACATTCTTGTATTAATAATTCATTTATTCTTTCAAACAACTTATACACTTTTTATTATGTGGTACTTTCTACTATGTTTCATTTTTTTCTATGGGCTAGCAAGACAATTATAAATTATTTCAAATAAGTCTATTTTTGCAAAGTAATCTGAAATATAATTAAGCCATATTGACCATTACTGCTAGTCGGGTAAAAAATTTGTTTCCTAACAAAAATATCAAAACTACAGTGTGAAAATAATACGGGAATTACCTATTAATACAAGGATGAAAATAAATCAGCAGAACTGCCTTTTTAAATATGATACTTCAAAACTTGTAGGTAAATCTTTTCAATTTGGGTTTGGAAATGGAATATTAAATTAGTGACCACAATATATTATTAAGTACGAAAATTCTAATGGCAATGGGTCCAACTCAGGAATTGTAAATATGTAAAATCAGCTGAGTTTCAATGTGATATAATTTTATTTACATTGGAAAAGGGCACTAAAATTCAAGTTAACACAAAAAAATTTTTTTTAAAGAGCAAAAGATTATTTTCAAAAGGACACACCGATCAGAGAAACTATAATGTAATATAAACAAAGGATGACTGACAAATCCCAAAGCAGTATGTTTTCCCAGAGATAGTTTGGATTTAAATGCATCATCCGGTTCCAGCTTCAGTATGAAAACACAAAATTGATGGTAGTTTGTTATATAGGATTAAAGGGATTATGGTTTTAGAGTTTCAATTAACAAAAACCAATCTAAGTAAAAAAACCCAAAAGTTATTATAATAATATGAAGATTATAAATTAGTCCTCAAAATAGAAGGATATAAGTGATAGGAACAAAAAGATAATTTCTACAGGCACCAGAGTATTAGCTCCAGAATGAATTAACTTCTGTTAGCTTATATTTAAATTCTAGAAGGAGAAAATTTCACTGGCTAACGCAGACCAGATGTTCCCCCATTACTCAAAAAAAAAAAAAAAAAAGGTTGATTTGATCATCTGTGATTAGAATTGAGGTAAACCTGAAGAAGCAGTAAAAAATAGAATGTGGTCCACACAATTATCTCTTATCTTTTAAAGAATTATAGTCTACCTTTTTGCTGGGCCAATAGTAAACCAAAATGAAACCAATTTCAAACCAAATTCTATGTGTTATTCTTTTCAATCTTTAAAATAGGCCTGAGATAAGAGCTTCTTCAGAGGAATATTATGATTGACAAAAACAAACTAAAGCAAAGTAAAACAAACAACATTTTCTAACAGGAAATGGGTAATTCCCCAAAGAAAAATATAATTCCTCTTACTAACAGGGGAAAACCAGGAAAAATGATGGAAATTTAGCAAAGATAAGGAGTTTGATAAAAGACAAGTAGGGTATTCATTTCAATTCAAAAAGGATTTGTACCATTCTACGTAACACAAGACACCAACCAGTATAAGGCCTAGGATCTACAAACTGGATCATTGTCTATGGGTCTCTTCAATCATCTTGGAAGAGTTTCTGTGTTAATTCACTCTCCAAATTTATGTCTACATTAAATTCATATGTGGAATTTCTCCAAGGGATGTTCTTCCTGGTGATTGAGTTCTAGATACTTAAATATTATCACTCATATTTATTATCTATGCCAAACTCCAAAAGCCTGAATGCTGATTCATTAATCTTCAAAGAACAAATAAAAATGTATATTATCTAAAACACAATCTGAGTTTCTAAGGATTTCTTCCCTGAATATGCATTCCATCCAAGTTGGTAGTACTTTATCCTGACTGGGTTTTACAGTCAAGTCTGATACATTTCTTGACAATCTCCTAAAATGAAATGTATAACCATTAGATAATCCATGTCTAAGACTCATTCCCTACAACTTTAAATTAGACAAAATCTGTTAAAAGTATCATGCTAATACTTTAATTGTTTCTAATATCAATAGAGTTAGCTTTACTGGGAATCTTATCATGTTTTAACAGTAGGAGAATTGTTTGTAGAAGAAAGACAAAACAATTTAGTTCATTAACTGGCACTTTAGAAATCATCATAAAAGGGAGGGAGACTCTTTGACAAAATAGGACTGGATGTAACTTTTCAAATTTTTCCATGTTTTTTAACAGATGATGTGAAAATGGTGATGAATCATAATAAAATGGTAGACATGGAGCCAATTTCCCAAAGGTACATCTATTATCCAGGTAGAGACAAAATAAAGATAAGCTTTTTATAAAGCAATAGTATAAATTCCACAGTCATCCAAAATCCACAATTTCCCTGATAGTTTATCTCATGTCCAACTAGAAGTTCAGGCAAATTTTTCTTTTATTTAGTGTGGAATTCTTCAAGTTTGCCAGGCAATTTGAATTGTGATCACTACCTTGGGCTTTCTGTAGAACTATGGAAGTGCTAGTCCAGAAACTATAATTTTCTTGTAAAATAAAGCACTTTAATGGTCTACCTGCTGATCAACACAAGGCTGCAAATAAAAGATCCAGCAGGCAGTACTGCAAGTAAAATGCTGAGTGTTTTCTTAAGGATCAAGAAGAAAAAATGTATACTTCACTAATAGATATTTCCTTTGAGTCTTTAAGAACTAAAAGCAAGGATTGTGAATGCCAACCTCATTTCTTATCCAATTTTTCATTTTTTTATAAGCTATAATAAAAGTTGAAAGGCACAGAGGTACCAATCAGGCAGATCTGGGCTTAAATTTCCTACCCTTTACTAGTTGTATAGCATCACATCTTCAATCTTGTGTTTCATTATACATAAAAGTGATCAAAGAGCTATTGAGAGGACTCAATGAAATAACTTAAAACACCAATCACAGTGCCTAATGCATAGTAAGTCTTCAAAGTATAGCTATTAAAACCACAGTATTGTACATCATTATCACAGCAGGAACATGGGGAATTGATATAAAATTTCTATTTCTTATAATGCCAAACTAAAACAAAACCAGTTTTTGATGACGTTATTTTATTCTTCACTTTTAAATCCATTAAGGCTTAAGAATGAAAAGACTAGCAAGAAATTGGAGGTAACATCAAAAGTAAAGTACTTAAGTTCACTTGAAGGTGAATCTTAAAACCATGAATAGTATGTTTTCTGGGATGGTAAAGAAAATGATATAAATCTCACTGGTAACTAATCCTGTTTCTACAACTGTACAATATATTAAACTATATCAACATGGCACAAAAAGCTTATTTCCTTCCAGAAATTCCTGTGTTTCCATCTTGTAAACAAACCTGGGCTATAAATGAGCTTCTGCCTTATGCTTCTTTTAATGGCGCTGCTGTCAGAATTTTCTTAATACTTCTCTATTAATAGACTGTATTTTATTCAAATTGCACTAGAAAATTCTATGTAATTTGTATCTTATGGGATTCAAAAATATTATAGTAACTTTCCATGGTAGAGAATGGGGAACTTTATTATATGGGCTTCTAAGTACTATAATAACCTGAAAAACAGAGGTTTACTTATACTTTCAAAGATTCCCAATGAAATGACTGAGAGAATATAAATAGTGAGTGAATTTGGGATGGTCTTTAAAATACCGTAAATTTAAATTCCATGTGATTTTTTTCTATTTTAGAAACTCTTCTATATATACAACAAATAGGAACAGATTGAAAGAAAGCTTAACTTGGCCTTCCTTTCTCTTTAGTTTACTTAAGAAGTTAGTGGAAGTGGTTTCATTAAAGCACTATTAATTCTCCCTAACTCAGAGGAAAAAAGAGAATAAAGACAAACTTGGGGACATAAATGAGGGCAAGAGTCTTTTACACCTATTCTGAACTCTGACAACCATGCTCTATCTTAATTTATCCTTTCTATTATTTGTATTTCTTTTGGTATTTATATTTTGAATATTTTTTTCATCATTACCACCATTATCAGCCATTTGGTAATTATTTTACTGAAGCCTGGCTTATTTGCCCAAATGATTTGGTCTAAGCAGAAAATCTTTCTTTGCTTTCTGCATCTAGAGCCAAGAACTATAGGTACTCAATAAACATTTGATGATATATTATGTTCTCATCCTCACCAGCTCACAAAAGAGGAAATCTCCTGATGGCCTAAAGGTTCACATTTAGCTTAAACTTGTGAATACAAAACCACATGATGACTTCATGGATCCCTTTGGAGAGTCTCAGGTTAACTTCACAAACTTTACACTGGTTCATTTTCTTTTAAATGTCAGCAAAGGGTAGGTGATTGCATTTTAAATGTCTGGAGTGACTCCTCTATCGGCTTTAAATTATTAGCTATTGCTAGCCCATGGAGTTCACAACACACACACACAGTCCAGACTAATAAGGATGTCCCCAGGGTTTGCATTACCAACAGCTCCTATCAAGTTCAGCTCTGTGGGATCTTCAAAATAATGTGCTATTTAAATGGATTTGTCTCTATGTGTTTCTGTCCAGGTTTTTTCTTAGAAATAAATGCATTTTAAGTTGTAAGTTAAAATGACAATTATAATCTTCTCAATTAGCTAATCAAAATAGGAATGAAGCTCATGCAAAATCAATTATTTGAATAATAGCATTGCGATAGTGCAAGATGCAGGAAAATGATATGAATTTGGAATTTTAACAATAAATTAATTTTATGAGGACAGAAAAATATAGCAGGGTGTCATAGCCAGCCTACTATTTTAGAACCTGGAATGATAATTTAATAAAATCTGTATTTTACTAATAAATTCCAAAATAGCAATGTTTCATTTTTTTGTCAGTAATTTTTCTCTGTATGCAAGTAGTATAGTACTATTTTCATTAATTGCAATGAAACATCAATAGTCAATACTAGCAGCAATAGAACTATAGAGCCATTTTTTAATTCAGCTGTAACTCCTTGAGCTTCATTTTTTCTGCATATTTTAATAGACACTGGTGGCATTTAAATAAGAATTTATCACTCAGATAATAATGTGGTGCTGGCAAATGATATCAAATCATAAAGAAAATCAATGATAATATTGAGTAAATCCTGATAGTATTATCTAATAATTTAGCATCAGAAAGTTTTATTTTCATTAAGGTTAAAAAATGGCAGTTTTGATTTGAGAGGTAAGGGGGAAATATCATTTATCATACACATGGATAATTCCTATTTTTTTCTCTATTGGTACTATTTTTAAAAGATGTCTTATATTAGTAGAGAGAATTTTGTAATGCCCCCAAAGAAGGAGAAATGGCTTTATAAAAGTGCAGGAATAATTTTAAGCAACAAATTTAAAGAAAAAGCTTAGGATAGGAAAAAAGAATATAGGAGTATTCTAAATACTTTTTCTCTTCTCTCCAGTTCTAGGTTCTATAAAAAAAGACAACCTACTGCATTTTTAAAAATAAACCTTGGATTCCTCTTCTCTTTTGTAGAGGATAACTAATTGAGTAACTACAAAATTAAGTGGATATAAGTGGGTGAGCTTATTTATAGATTATTTTTAAAAGAGCCAGGAATAGGAGTATACAAATCTTTTTAAAAGTGTGTTTTATATTTTATAATGCCAAACAATAGACTTTAGATTTAGTGCATTGCCAAATCAATGGTACTTTGAATAAAATATTACCAAAAGATTTGGCAGAACATAGAATATTGGAAAGATTATTGAACTTGGAGTTGGGAGAGCAGGATTACACTCCAAATTAGGCATGAAAGATATTTAAAGCTACCCACAGTTTTGATAATTTTTAACAAAATATTCAAATCCAAAGACACTTAGATATCTTTTTTAAAGTTTTATTTTTGAACTAACTTTAGACTTAGAGAATACTTGAGAAATTCTACCAGGAGTTCTATTTCTCTCCCAGCTTTCTCTAATATTACCATAGCACAACAGTCAGAACCAAAAAAATTAACGTTGGTACAATATTATTAACTAAAGATTTTACTCAAATTTTACCATGTTTTCCACTCTTGGGATCTTTTTGTTCCAGGATCAAATCCAGGATCCACATTGCATTTAGTATTTCTCCTTAGTCTTGTATACTCTGTAAATAGTTCCTCAGGCTTTCCTTGTCTTTTATAACCTTGACACTTTCAAAGAACACTGATGATGTATTTTGTCTAATGTCAGTCAATTTGTGCAGGTCTGATGCTTTCTCATGACTGGAGTGATGTTCTCTGTTTTATCAAGAATGTCACAGACCTGATGTTGGCTTCTCAAAACATACTATCAGAGGGTTCATGATATTGATTTGTCTTATTACTGCTGATGCTGCCCTGCTCAGTCTCTCCACTCTAAAGCTATTGTTTTTCCCTTTGTAGTACACACACACACACACACAGACATACACACAAATGTATATTTTTTGTTTTATGCTTTATAATCTAGTACTATCATTCATTTTCTTGCTCAAATTGTTAGGCACTACTTCAGGTTGGCTCCTGTGTTGTTCAACAAGCTTCCATCTTATTTTGAGCATGACTTTATCTTTTAGAACTAAAGAAAGGATAAATCAGACCCTAAAGAGTTTATCGTCATATAAGGGGTAGGAAGGAAATGAGTGAAAGCAGCAGATATTCATAATGAAATAGTAGAGTTTAGGATGAAGTGATATTTCTCTGAGTATATCATTTATATATCCAGACTATTAGAATTGTAATATTTCACATATCCTTCACATACCCCAAAGAAAAATGAAAAATTAAGATCAACCATGATGTGGGGAAAACGAAGATCAGAGTACAAACCCTAACAAATATACCTAACCTATTAACACACTGACTAACATGGAGAAGAAAAGAACTATTCTAAGTAACTAACAGCTTATAGTGAATAATAGCTTGATTGCATACTGTAAGGATAAAAAAAACCCCTATGAAAATACAATAAATATGTTCCTCACAGGATTATGGCTTAGCAATTCTGAAACTTCTTTATATGTATACTAGAATTAATCAAACAAATATATTGTTTCTCACTGTCAAAGTAATTACAAATAAGGAAAGGGGAAAAGCTAAGATGGATTCTGGGATATTGTATTGGAATTCAATTATTACAAACTTATGGTGTGGCTATATGCTAATATAATTAGTTCTGGGATATTGTATTGGAATTCAATTATTACAAACTTATGGTGTGGCTATATGCTAATATAATTATATATACATATACATTGCATATACATGTATTATATATCTGTATATATATACATACATTGCATATACATGTATTATATGTATATCTGTATATATACACACACACACAATACTTAAATTTAAAAATATGGACATGTTTATTTGTGTGGATTAGTATTCATGCTTACATTTCCGATCTCTGAACACTGAGAGTTCCTAGAAACAAGGCCACCGCAGTAGTCATGTGAACACCTATATCCCAGACCTTGGTTTCTAAATGCCATTCTCCAGTAACAATGTACCTAGATTCCTGTGGATTCCATGGTTCTAGCAGGAGAAAAACTTGAAGATACTTTAATATTCTAGCTCAAAAATAGTTTGTTCATTTGGGTGAGAACATCAGTATATACAGCACATACCCTTGTGTTAATTTTTGAAATTAGAGAAGACATCTCCTTTAATACCAGTGGAATTAGAGTAGAGGTTTCCTAACTATATTAATGGAAAGAAAATGATTGACAGTAACGGGAAGTCAAAAACAACTAAGCAGCTCTCAACTCTGCAAGCCAATGATTCTAAGACTGGTTTATAGTATGAGTCATACTTATTCTAATAATAAATGATAAATCCCCCCATATATCATATATTTTTGTATTTGATTACGACTTCCAAATATATCACCTTGTTAACTCATTCTTTTGCTCTAAAACCATTTATTAAATACACATGATAACCAATATTCAGGTTCCAAAAACTGGGAACCATGAGACACATATGACACAGCCCTATTTCACAGGCATACTCTGGTAGAAAATATATAAAGAATACACAGGAAATTATAAGGCAAAGTTTAATCCTAACAGCATTGCAAAACAATATGAAAGCTGTGTCTGGGGAAAAAATTTAAGATGGTAAATAAATTTTGATAAGAGTGTTTTCAGAGAAATGTGGCACTTTTAGCGAACCATGAAAGATAGGCTGTGTAAAGGGCATGTGAGTCTGAGGCTGCAGAAATCTAACATGCCAAGACATTGTAAAAATGTAAAATATTTCAGGGCAATCAGTTAGCTATTGCCATAAAAATGCTACCCCCCAAAATCTTAAAAGTCAGCGTTTTAAAACTCACCATGACTTATTCTCACAGCTGATCTAGGTTGGGCAAAGAACGGCGAATTAGTTTTGTCCCAAAGTTCTCTATGTTGCTATTGGGATCAATAGCCAAACTTGTTCACAATATCCTCATGGTTGTGGCATAGATGTATGAGACTGACACTCAGCTTGTGTCCTATCTGCTAACAAATCATTAGCCATAAGTCACCTAGCCAAGCACATAATAAGTAGGGAAAATTACTTTGCCTCTGTAAGCAATGGGTAGAATGAACATTTTCAAAAAATAATCTTGTATGAAACACATGCTATTATTTATTTTCTTTCACTCAAATATATCTGAATTCTACTCAAATTCTAATGGTTTTCTCTTGTTATTTGAATATGTTTCTGAATTAAGAAACAATGAACAACTTATATATTTGTAACAATTATCATAATCTGCTACTCTTTTATTATCTTTACCTGTTCATAGAGAAGACATTTGTAATAATCAAAGTTTACTTTATTTACAATAATTCTAGAGAATTCCAGTTTTACATTTTATTAAGTCATTCTTTATTTTGAAATGTTTGCCATAGAACCAAGACTAAACAATTACTGGTGGGAGAAACATAATGGGTACAGTTGATTTCAATAGGTCCTTTTGGCTAGAAAATCCCACAATGGCTTCACAAAGTGTTTTCCATCATGCCAGTTATGTACTTTCATATAAAATTTAAAATAAAAGGGAACAGAGCCAATTTGGAGCTATGGCAATGATGAATTTATGTCATTCCTTAATTCACATGATAAATATTGACTGAGCTCCTGTGAAATGTTATATTTGAAACAAACAGAGAGTACTAGCAAAGACTACTAATTTTTTGGTGGGGGGCAAAAATATAATAGGTCTCTATACCCTCTATCATTGGTTTAAAACAATTTAATTAATCTTGGCTAATGTCTTATTTTGGGTAGTTCTGAATTTTACTAATTTAGAGAAATCTATCTTCAATTAAAAATAGAGCTGGAAACATAATGCCCTTTGATGTAATGGTGACCATTCAGGCAGAATACAGTAGTCCAATCTCAGCATATCTAACAGCTCAGTTGTGACAAGATGAATCTTCTAAGAAGAGCCTCATTATCCCAAAATTAGTGACAAGATGCAGAGGTTGAAACTGCATGTCTGGTTACTGATATTCAGACTCTTCATGTTCTATTGATTGTGATTTTGTAACTTTCCTAGTATAAATGTAATTCTACTTACACTATCATGTACTTCCTGGGAATAATATAAGTAAGTTTAAAGACATAGTAGGATAAAATATACTGATGTGCAGGTCCATCTTTTTGTTTGCCATTTTTTACTCAGCAGAGATTTCAAATGCTAATAGAAGGGTACTTTGAACTGTGCATCTAGCTTTTCTAAAAAGGGTCTTTATATCTCCAGTGGAGAGAAGACATATTTATATTTTTCATAGATTTTAACGTTTAAGAGACTGGACACTGAGAATTCTAACACAAACCATGTAAGAAAAATTAGGTATCTTGTTCCCCAAATATGTAAATGATGGACATCATCAATCTTTCTACACAAAATTATTAGGTTTTCCAAATCAGAACCTAAGAAAGGTTCTATATGTGTGTGCATATGAAACAACTAGGCAAAGAACTGAGAACTTTGAAAGTGTACAATTCATTTTATATTTGCATATATGACATTATTCTAAAAATATTAAATCCATAGTAGATATATATCATTAATAGGTATTGTGAATTTGGACATTAATCTCCTATTTGTATTTTCGTGGTGTTGGAAATTTTTTATTTGTTCTGAGACTGTATTAATTTCAGGAGTAAGAGTATGTGATCTTTTATTTTGCAAAGTTATATAAAATTATTTTAAAATATCACTCCTTCCTCATTACTCACTTTTGCTGTGGATAAATGTCATCAATTAAAAATGAACACTTTCAATTAATTATTGATTATATGAAAATCTCATCAAAGTTCTTATGATAATCATTCTTGATTCCATAAAGTCAGTAGCCCAGAATGGCCCATTTATTATAATCTTTGCATTTGTAAGAATAACTGTGCTTTCACTGATTGCTGGTCACTGGATAGTTTGACCACACTTCACAGTATAAAAAGTAAAACATAGTACACAACACACTGATTAATTGCTTATTGGAAATGTAATTTTTTACTCCCTGAATTTAAATACTAAAAAGTCATGCACAGACTAGGTAGCCAGCATACAAGGTAAAATGTTAGATTTTGAACTGTCTAATTATGACTTTAATTGATTATAGCTCTTATTAAAATTTCTTGTGCTCCCAGGCTATAAGAAACTGATTTTTCTCAGTGTGATTTTTTGCTCATTAGGAAAACCATGTTTTCCTCAGCACCCACTATGCATGCATGTTAGCTCTAACAATGCAGTCCTGACTCCTGTCAGTCAACAAACATTGATTGCTGTCTAACTTCTAGGACATTGGTTTTGAAGCAAAAGAGTTTCTTGAAAATTGTTAGGCAATATTAACTGAAATATTCACTCCAAAGAGGATGGGCTTTGTTGCATTTTGCCAAAAACAATCTCTTTTATGAATGGGTCTTTGTGTGTGTGTGTAACCGTAATTTCTAGAAAAATGTTTGGATTTTCTCTTCAACCCTAATCTCAAATCCTCTTAAAAGCTTTGAGGATAAATGAATATTGTCACAGTTGCTTAGATTCTGAAGTGGTGACAGTGGAGGGAGAGCAGCCCTGATTTCCTCTTGGTGGCAAATACCGCATTACAAGCATCAACTGAATGCCCTATGGAATGCAAGGGAAATAAAAGTGGAATATTTATTTTCCACTCACTTATGTTCCACAGTGTTGGAAGTCTGAATTTAACACCAGTTCTGTTCATGAAATATATTTTCTTTGACTCAGTAGCTCTAGGGTAAGTGGCTGTCACATTCAGTGGGTCTTGGCTTTTCCCTCATGTCCTTGCTAAGGGTCCATTGAGAACAAAGAACCAAAGGGTTTTCTGCCTCTACATAATTTAGGCCTAATACGTACCAACAACATTATGACTGGACTTTTCGGTTCTGGGTTTTGCAGAAGTGAAGTAAACCTTTCATGTTGTGATTGAAGGAATAGCCTTCCCTAAGCTCCACATGGATAAGATCCCTTATCTGCATGCTTCATGCTGCCTTTTCAGGGTCACTCTTTTTTCTTAAGGCAAATGAAAGTGTTAACATATTAAATCAAATTAATCATGGAATGGAATAAAGAGTTTTCTTAAATTCACTTACTAACTCATTCATTGAATTCATATCTATTAAAATAACAGTAGGTGCTTATTCTAATTTCTTGAGTTTTTTCACTGAGCAAGACAAACCTTGTCCTTTCTCTCATGGAGCTTATGTCTAATGAAAGAGATAGGACCAGCTAATTTAATCACCAAATATAAATATGTACTATATAGTGTAGAGGAAAAGACAAACTGGGACCTGACTAATGAGAAAGGCATATGAATTAGTGTTATTAGGGGGAAGAAACCCTGTATATTAAAATCCTTTGATGCATGGAAGAGTTTGGCAAACTTAAGAAATTAAAAAAACAAAACAGACTCGTTGAATGGGAGGTGGAATTATTTTCTGAGTTGAAGGAAGGCTCTGACAGTGTAATAAATTACACTATAATCTCATCAGAAGAACAAAAGAAAAGTTTGTTTCTTAGTCACTTGACAGACCAATGTGGCTTGGGTGCTCTCTTAACATTGGCTCATTGACCATTTTGTATCTAAGTCATTTGGTACACAGAGCTTCCAAGTTTGCTGTTCAAGGGCTAGAGGTTCTGAATGGATGTTTAAGAGTCTGACCTGGAAAACACTTGCTTTCATTCATATTCCATTGGTCAGAATTTAGTTACATAGCCACAAACCTATTTGCATGAGAGACTGGGAAATATAGTGTTTGTGTCTCCCCAGAAAGAAAAAAAATAATAAAGATACACATAGTACTGTCTCTGCTACAAAACTGTGATGTTTAAAATGCCTGAGTAGTATCCAAGTCTACACAGTAAACCATCAGTTAGACAAAGTTAGAAAAGTCTCAAGAAAGAAGTCCAAAATGAAAAGTGAATACTCATTCTAACAATCTAAGGTAATTGCACAAAGGAGTTCATATTAAGAAAAATCTCCTCGATGACTTATGTTTTAGCTGAAAATGTATTTAAAACATTAGAATTTATTATATCTAAATCTATTTTTAAATAAACTCTATTAGCAGGTGAATTATTTATGTTTTGGGTAAATAATAAAAAGCCACTCACGGTAGGCTAATTTTACCCCTTGGCTTAACATGCCTTTCAAGGGGACTTGGAAAAGAAGAAATGAAACTGAAATGCTTGATAGAACATGAAACCAGAATAGACCAGGTACAGATATATGAAGGGGTACGAGAAATATAGGAGAGATTTTTTAAAAGGCAATATGAACGCTATGAAGATGGAAATAATAGAAATGCATTTCCAAAAAGCTGCCTAATTTATGGACTTTCCTAGGCTAACAGTAATTCCCAGCAGAAAATCCAACTTGCCAGACAAAATGCAAGCAGCTACTTTGAAGGTGTTAACTAAGGGTAGCCATCAAGTCTATTTTTCTGTTGAACTGGGTTATTCCAAAATATGGGACTGCCTTTCAGTTTATGCAAGAACAAAAGTTGCTCTTCCATTCCTTAATAACTGTTGTAGCTGCTCTGTCATTAACTGCATGCCTGCTCCTGATGTTTCCCACAGAAAAGAGAAATATGCTCTTGTTTCTTAGTGACATTTCAAATGACTCTGCAAACTGAATTCAAATTATTCTGTGTGTTAAAGATATAGATTTTCCCTTTGGTAGTAAATTATTTGATCATTGTGGACAGTTAGTACAGTATGTATTATGTGCAGAAATATGACTAGCTGTTTCCTGGTTAATCCAACTGAACAAATGCAGGAGGCTGAGGCAAATATACCCTTTCTGAGTATTTTGGAGTAATAAAACTTCAAAATAACAACAAAACAAAAGAAAATGAGAATCCAAGACAGTGTAACTGAGACAAAGGAACTCTTAAGTGTACCTTTAATGCAAGTACTCATTTTGGGTTGGTGAAAATAAAGCAGAAAAAAACAAAATTTCACGTTAAAAGAGAAAGTCTTATCATCCTCAAACATTTAACAAATATTGTCCTACCAAACTCTTAAAGTCTGTATGAAATGAACTAATTCAACTAACTGCAGTACCCTGATCTCATTGATGTGAATTTTAAAATCTTGAAGTTATCAGTTTGCTTTTTAATAAGACACTTCTATTGCAGTGAGTTGACTAGTCCTCCAATTTTAAATTGGAGAATGTATGCAGGCTCGGTGATTGTGCACCTTCATATTTCTTCCTGATGGATCCAGAGGAAATGTACTAAAGCACTAAATACTGCACCATATCTTTTTTTTTTTGAGACAGAGTGTCGCTTTGTTGCCCTGGCTAGAGTAAGTGCCGTGGCGTCAGCCTAGCTCACAGCAACCTCACACTCCTGGGCTTAAGCGATCCTACTGCCTCAGCCTCCTGAGTAGCTGGGACTACAGGCATGTGCCACCATGCCTGGCTAATTTTTTTTTTTTTTTATATATAATTTAGTTGGCCAGCTAATTTGTTTCTATTTTTAGTAGAGACGGGGGTCTCACTCTTGCTCAGGCTGGTCTCGAACTCCTGACCTTGAGCTATCCACCTGCCTCGGCCTCCCAGAGTGCTAGGATTACAGGCATGAGCCACCGAGCCCGGCCTGCACCATATCTTTTGTTCTTACGTTTAACCACAAGATATGTTAGTGTCTTCATCAAGCTCTTGAAAGACAAAAACTGAAACCTTTCAAAACATATAGTTTAAATTACCAAAATATGATGACAAACATAGCAGGATTCTTTGCTGTGATTGTTAATGCAATGCAGATATCTATGACTACAGATGTCTCTTCATAAAACATTATTAGCCATTGATATCTCTAAAGGTTCTAGAAGTGAGTAACATAATATTTGCATACAGAGAAATGTTAAGTGTAAACAATTAGAAAAATTCTTCTAACTAGACTAATTACCAAAAGAAAAAATAAGAATAAGAAGGTAGAGGACTTAATCTTCTGTCATGGAAGATAAATTATCCTATAGATGAGTCATGATTACATTTTTAAGGATTGCCACATGACATTATTCCAAATTATTCAACTGATCCCCTTTTTTACCAAAATGGTGCTCCATCAATGAGATTCCAAATATATTAATACTAACCACATACAGTTCACCCTCTGAATTTATGGGTTCTGCATCAATGAATTCAACCAACCACTAATCATAAATATTAGGAAAAAAGTGGCTAGTTGCATCTGTACTGAACATGTACAGACATTTTTCTTATCATTATTCCCTAAGTAATACAGCATAACAAATATTTACATAGCTTTTACATTGTATTAGTTATGATAAGTAATCTAGAGATAATTTAAAGAATATGAGAGGACGTGCATAGGGTATATGCAAATACTACATCTTTTTACATCAGTGACTTGAGAATCCATGGATGCTGGTATCTATAGGTGTTCTGGAAAGTATCCTCCATGGCTACCAAGGGACAACTGTATAACTTTCACATTAGTAAAGGTAACTTCAATTAATTCAAACATTTACCATGGGGCCCAACCAGATGTATGAGCTCACAAATGCTAATTGTATTCTTATAACTGGGGTAAGATTATTTCATTTTTCCTTTTTTTCTCTCCATTTCCCTCTCCCTCTAATTTTCCTGACTGTAGAAATTGCTTGAATTCATTGGCTTATGACTCCTTCATAAAAACGCTGCAACTTCTTGCTTCACTCTCAACTTTTGCCTCTGTTATCTCATCTCCTCTTCTGTAACTATATATTCCTCTTACAATTATACTTAGGATTATATTTGGGACCCAAAAGGCTAATCCAGGATAATTTGTTGATTCCTTACCTGATATTATGAATACCCCTGCTGTAAACATACAACTGCAGGTATCTTTTTAATATAATGATTTCTTTTCCTTTGAGTATATACCAAGTCATGGAATTGCTGAATCAAATGGTAATTCTATTTCTAGTTCATTAAGAAATCTGCATACTGTTTTCCAAAGAGGTTGTTCTGATTTACTTCCCCACCAACAGTGTATAAATGTTCCCTTTTATCTTCATCTTCAGCAATATTTTTTAAATTCTGACTTTTTAATAATAGCCAGCTGACTGGTATCAGATGATATCTCATTGTGGTTTTAATTTGCGTTTCTCTGATGATTAGTGATTCTGAGCATTCTTTCGTATACTTATTGGCCATTTGTATGTCTTCTTTTGAAAAACATTTATGTCATTTACCCATTTTAATGGGGTTATTTGCTTTTTGTTGTTGAGTTCCTTATAAATTCTAGATATCAGTTGGATATCAGATGGATAACTTGCAAATATTTTCTTTCATTCTGCAAGTTGTTCACTCTGTTGATTATTTCTTTTGCTGTGTAGAAACATTTTAGTTTACTTAAGTCCCATTTGTCTAATTTTATTTTTGTTGCCTCTGCTTTTTAAAGTCTTACTCATGAATTCTTTGCCTACGCCAATATCCAGATGAGTGTTTCCTAGGTTTTATTTTAGTTTCAGGTCTCATATTTAAGTCTTTGATCCATTTTGATTTTTGTATATGGTGAGAAAGGTCCAATTCATTCTTCTGTATATGGTTATCCAGTTTTCCAAGCATCATTTATTACAAAGAGTGTCCCTTCCCAACTGTATGTTTTTTTGTCAACTTTGCCAAAGATCAGTTGGCTGTAGATAAGTGGCTTTAATTCTGGGTTGTCTATTCTGTTCCATTGGGCTATATGTTTATTATTATATAATACCATGCTGTTTTGGACATTGATTTTGAATGCTGAGTCAGACATGCTTACCTGAAATAAATCCTACTTGATCATAATGTATATTTTTATACATTGTGGATTCAATTTGCTAATATTATATTGAGGATTTTTGCTTCTGTATTCATGATAGACTTTGAAATCTATCTTTCCTTTTTGTAATAGCTCTATTTAGTTCGGGTATAAGAGTAATACTGACCTCATAGAATGTGTTATGAAGTATCATCACTGCTTCTATTTTCTATAAGAGCTTGTGGAGAGTTGGTGTCATTTTCTCCTTAAATGTTCAATGGATTTCACCAGAGAAAACATGGACTGTTATTTTCATTCTTTGAAAGTTATTATTGAGTTATGCAGAATATTGGCTTCCCAATGATCTTTATGCTGTAATCCTGAGGACCTGTGAATAGGTTAATATTGTATGTCAAAGGGGAATTAAGCTTCAGATAGAATAAAGATTGCTAATTAGTAGCTTTAAAATAGAATGATTATCCTGGATAATATCGGTGAGCTTAGTATAATCATAAAGATCCTTCAAAGTGGAAGGGAGAGGCAGAATCAGGGAAATAATGATGTGAGAAGGACTGAACCTACTATTTCTCACTTTGAATATTAAATAAAGGGGCCATAAGCCGAGGAATGTGAGTGGCCTAGAAACTTTCAGGACAAAGAAATGAATTATCCCTTTTACCCTTCAGCAGAGAATGCAGCCCTGCTGACAGTGAGACCCATTTGGACCTTCTACCCTATAGAACCATATTATAATTTTTTGTGGTTTTAAGACGCTAAGTGTGATGTAATTTGTTAAAGCAGTAATAGAAACCTAAAATAGTCACTCAGTTTCTTTAATAGATTTTTTTCTACTTGTGTCAGTTGTTTTTTTGTGCTGTTGTAAATTGTTGTATTAAAAACATTTTGGCTTATGTATTAATTCTTCTGAAAGCTTCAATAATTTATATATTATGATGATATTTCCATATCATCTAATTTATCAAATTAGTAGGCATAGATTTTACAATATTTCTATATTATCTTTTTGATAACCATCAAGTCAGTGGTAATGACTCCTATTTCATTTCTGATACTGGAACTTTATGTCTCCTATCTTTTTTTCTTGTATATTCTGGCCAGACATTTATCAATTTCATTGGTATTTCTAAAAAAAACAAAAAAAACCAAAAAACAACTTTTAGTTCCATTGATGTTCTGTATTGTTTTCCTCTCTTTTCAATTTCAGTGAATCTCACTCTTTTATTTTTTACTATTTCCTTCTACTTGCTTTAAGTTTGAATTTCTCTACATTTGGTCCTTTTTTATTCAATCTGACAATCTTTATCTTTTATTTAGTATATTTATGCCATTTATATATGGTGATTATTAATATATTCATAAATACCTATCACGTTTTTAACTGCTTCTGCCTTTTTTGGTACACATTGAGCATTTTAAATGATTCAATTTTACATCCTTTTTTAGCTCATATGCTTTTAAAATATTTTTATTGAATACTGTAGAATTCACAATATACATTTTTAATTATTCTAGGTCCACCCTCAAATAATACTATTCCACTTAATGTGGAATGAAGCCACCTAAAATAGAATATCCCTTATCCCTCCATCCATGTATTGCAACACAACTGTCATGCATGTCTCTTGGACATAGCTCTATAATTATCCAATACGTTTTTACAATTATGACAAATAAATAATTATCTTCTAGAAAAATTAATAAGAAAAAATAAAAAAATTTATTATCTTGATTTGTTCCTTCTCTGACCCGCTTCCTTTTTTTTACACAGATCCAACTGTCTAATCTATAACATTTTTCTCCTGCCTGAAGTACTTATGTTTATATTTTGTATACCTAAAATTTGCTGGTAGTACATTTCCTCTGCTTTTTACTTGTCTGAGAAAATCTTTATTCTTCCTTCACTTTTGACAAGTTATTTCACTAGATATAGAATTCTAGGTTGATAGTTTTTCAATACTATAAATATTTCTCTACACTCGCTTCTTGCTTCAATAGTTTGTAAGGAGAATCTACTCTAATTCCTGTTGTTTCTCTATAGATAAAATGCTTCCAACTCTTGTTTCTATTGAAATTTTTCTCTTTGTTATTGCTTGTACGTAGTTTAAATATAATAAAACAAAATGCATGCCTAAGAGAGAGATATTCCCTGAGCTTCCTGGATCTATGCTTTGGTATCTGTCTTTAATTTTTAAATTCATGTGCATTATTAACTGCAAATATTTGTTTGGCTAAGTGCTCTCCTACTTCTTCTAATATTCCAATTACATGTATGTTGCACCTTTTAAAATAGTACCACATATCTTAGACATTCTTTTCTGTTTCTCTCTCCCTCTCTCTTTCTCTGCTTTTGAGTCTTGGAAGTTTCTATTAATCTACCTTCAAGTTCACCGATTCTTTTCTTTTCTCAACCATATTGAGTCTACTCATGAGCCTATCAAAGACAATCCTCATTTCTGTAGCAGTGTTGCTTCAATTGCATGTCATATACTTTATCCATTAGAACCTTTAATATATTAATAATCATAGTTATTTTAAATTTCCTATCTGATAATTCCAGCTTCTCTCATTTTGGAGTCTGATGCTTATGTTTATTTTGTCTTTTCAGTCTACATTTTTTCATATCTTCTAATTTTTTGTTGAAAGTCAGGCATGTTATATTAAGTAATAGGAACTGAGGTAAATGGGCGGAGTTAGGAGGACATTTTCTCAGTCCTTCACCAGAGAACCTGGTGGAGTTTCTGGACGTGGGCCTGGGAAAGTGTGAGAGTTTCCCTAAACTATGGCCCCAGGCATTTCTCAATCTCATGATCATTTACACCCAGTCTCAAGAATTTCATCAAAATTACCATTTAAATCTCCCTACTAGTTTATGATCCCAGCATACATTATTCCAGGTACTCAGGTCACAGATATAACTCTTTGGATGTATCTGTTGCTCAGCATTTTGGATTGGCAGTTTGCTCTGAAATCTTTTTTGGGGGGTTGAAAACAAGTCAGTGAGTTTCAGTTTGTCCAGCTTTTTCTTTTTGTGAGAATTGATGCGAAAATACCTAAGCTCTTTACTTGATGGAATTAAAATCTGACCTCTCAATTTTTAATTAATGAAATATTGAAAAAGCATAAAAGGTATCATGGAATATTTGATTGGCCTAACTCTACATATTATATTAATATATATTTGATATGAGAGCACAAGAACACCATAATAAATATCACTTTCTATAAACATTTAATAAATATTGGCTTATGTTCTGTTACTTTTTATTAAATGGTTTTATGATTAAAATTTCCAGGATTTGAAATTCAGCAACAAATTCATATTTGCCACATTTCTCTTCCCTTATATAACTATGTACTATTCCCTTGCCTGTGACTTCCTTTCATTATTATATTCACCACTTGCCACAAATTAATATAACTCTCAATAAATAGAGAGTGCCAAATTGGCAGGAGGGTGTCCACCAAAGCTATTCATCTACTTCTTTTTAAATTAATTTGTACATCAATTTAATATGTCCTTAAACCTCTGCCATCTGCAATGTAACACTTTCCCTCAGTTTGGATGATGAGGTATATATTCTCATTTTATTTCATTTAGACTTGTGGGCCCACTTCCAACACAGCAAGAAGAGAACACAATCCTTGGTCTGGTACTTTAATCCACTTTGGCAAAGGCAGAAACCATTTGGAACAGCAGCTTGACAGACTTGCTACTAAGTAACCAGTCAGGGTACATGAAAGATAAAAATATGCCTTGTGATACTATGTTTATAGATCACTTTTTGACTTTTAGCATGGTTGTTTTCCATAAAACTTTATTTAAATATATAATATTCAAATGTAATATATAATATATAAAAATATACACATACACACACATATATAGAGACAGAGAGAAAAAGAGAGAGAAAGAACAAGACATACAAACTCAGAAAATAGACAATGGTGAAGCAATAAAAAAATCCCCTTATAGAAAATGGCTTGCCCTAAAAGAAAGAACCACATAAAACCCAGCTAAATGTGAAACTCTACCTTTTAGTTTGCTCCAGTGATTCCATCTGCAAGAGGCAGACATTTGGGGATTTTGAGGCAATGGTGAGGAAAACAGATTTATGAGTCTAGGTCTCCCCTACAAATTGACTAAATGCAATATTCAGACATGGAAAACTATTCAGTTCTTATCAGAAAATCATAGTATATTTAATAAAGAAGAAATTAAGATAATCAAATAGGATTATATATATATACATGTATGTATGTATATTTAATTGTTCCAATGGAGCTTCCCATAATATTAAAGGAAAAACATTATGGATGAAACCAAAAAATACAACCAAAAATGAATATAAGCACAAATGGCCCCGCTGCCTGAATTTAAGTCTCTAGTACCCCATGACAGAACATGGTTTTCCTGAACCTTTTATATCTTGCAGAAGGAAGAGGAAAAACATTTTTTTTTTACTTACACAACTTTGATTTCATTTTTTAAAACTAGTATATTGTTGACCTTTATGTTCCTATTACCCTTCAATATTATGGAATTCTAGCCATTCATTTCTGCTCATAAAACAAAATCCATATGATCACAAAATAAGAAATTGAAGGATAACATAAATCAGTCTTTTTATTTAATTTCTAATAGTTTATTTCATAGGTAAAAAAATTCTCAATTGGTTATAAGGCTAAAGAACTTTAATTTAGCACTTATAGAGGAAAAAGAAATAAAATAGTTATTCCTTAGAATTAAATAATTAAATTTCTGGGTGAGTTTCAGTGATGATCTTCCAGATTCCTTAGGACACAGTAGAAGACACCAAGATCTAATGATGGGAGATAATTTGCTCTGTTGTCACAGTCAATAAAGTTATGGTTTAATAACTCAAATCCCCATCTGTTGATTTTTAATACAGTGTTCCTGTTATCATCATACTATGGTGCTTTTTTCAGCCATCCTATTTTCCTTTTAGCCTTTAATGATCTGTCCTTCAACTGGAGCACAGGATAGCGAACACGGTCCTTTGATCATTACTTTTCCCTGTTTATTTTGCATTGGTATAACTGAAGTCAGTTTACTTGAAAATTACGAATTGTAATACTTTGTCCACACTGTCAAATAGAATTTGCTAAAGCTTTCCATAGTCTTTTCCAAAATCCCCATACTTCCCAATACAAGATAATAATTTAGCTCACAGAACCAACAACTTTTCAGAATAAGTTACTCTGTTCTCCATGCTCTTTTGAGATTCTCAGAGTTCCTCAAATCTGCACATTGAAAGTGTCTACATAGACTGCATGTTATGTAGGACAGCTGAAATGGCTATCTTGGGGAGGGGTACTGAATTGCTGTGGTATTAAAGTAGACAATCTCTTTGAAATAGAGCACGTGATATAATAAAGAAAAATGCATTTGAAATATCACTGCCCTCCACTAAGTAACCACTATGCCAAATTGTAGCTTGGTGCTGATTTTCACAGCCAAGTTATAAACCTTTTGAAAACAGAGTTTGCATTTAAAATGCTTACAAATATTTAATTATTTTAAAAAGCTATCAGGTGTCTGAATAATAAAGAAAATATGTATCTCCAAAAATTATCCCTGTGTTTTTTTTTGAGAGGTAGGAATTTTAATGATTGTTTTTATATGGTATGTAAGCTTTGGCTCATTTTCCTTAAAACATTTTATTAGATAAAAAACCCACTAAAATAAATGTGTTAACAGCATACTTATGTCCATTACTTTTCAACAAGGATAGCCATTGGAAATTGGGTCTTTTTTCCTTAGGCTCTTGGTTACCTGTCACCCACACACAAAAATTCCAGATGTCTCTTCACTCCCTTCTTCTTGTCATGTCTTTTAAAAATAAATGGGGCTATCTACTTATACATACTATCCAAAAAGCTTCCTTTATTTAATTGGTTTGCTCATACAAACTGGAAGAAGTTTTCAGCAGTGAAACTGCCACATAGATACCAGCACAATGCAATGAATTATATTTAGCTCTCCTTCTTTATTCTTTGTTACAGCATATTCTACCCATGATACCAAAGTCCCACAAAGTGAGATGTCCATTACTGTGAATTTTAAATTGCACACTGCTGGAGTCTCTGTATCCTAAAATACTATGTAACCTATCTTAGGCAATCATTTATATTTTCCCAGTCCATTTTGCTTTTCAATCTGGCCTGTGACTAAGTAAAGGAACAAAGCACAAGTGAAGCATGATACCTGCTTTAATGATCAAGAGGTTGTAGGCTGCAATTTCCTGCAGCATTCAGCTATAAATCAGTAGCTTAAAATTCTGGCTTGTAAACAACAGATCATGCTCCCAATGGAACAGGGATTGTTACTATGGGGGAGGAAAGAAGTTGAGAGTCTGGGAGAAGGCATTTGATCCAGTGAAAGAATTGAACTTGAAAATAGCATAGAGATCCTATGCTGAATACCATATTAAGCACACTAGAAGATAAATGTAGTGAGAAATATCTATATTCTTCATTTCTTCTTTGTAATTCTTCTGGCTAAATCCAAACCAATAAAATAGACACAAGAAATCACTTAGCAGTGTTGAGTTATGAAATCAAAAGTATAGGGACTTGTAATAAATGGCTAAAATATAGGAATTATTAACCATTACACTTGTGTGATTCTTCATATTTTTGGAGAAATTTTAGTTATATTCATTCACATGTGACTTATAATATCTCAGTGTGATAATAGGGGTAATATTATAATTCCTATGAGAAAAGAGAACCTGCTTCTTTGAATAAATTCAGAAGATTATATAGTAAAAATTAAAGACTGAGTGATAGAAATTTAATTTCATGATTTTCCTGTTATGTTTTTGGTTACTTTTAAAGAAACCTGCTTTCCTTAATTTCTTTTTGTGTGTGAATTTTGACAATTCAGGACTCTGTGTAGATATAAGTGTGTGATTGTCACGTGTGCTCACTGAGGACTTGCAAATGTGCACAAGGTTGAAGGGAGAGTGAAGAGTTAAAATGTAAAGAGAAACATCGCGGTGTTAGAGTGAAGAGTGAATGGAAAGAAAGAAAAGATAGTCAAGTATAGGATTCTTTATAACTGGTGAGATTTGGGCAGGGAAGGAAAAATTAGAGAGTTAACAGAAAACAAGACTTATACTGATATATAATATTCAAGTCCTGATTTAAGAAGCTAAAGGTCACGAGTACATTTATTTGTGTGTGTGCATGTGTTTGCATGGCTGGGGGTTAAGACAGGGTCCAGGCATGCTGAGTGTTTTTCAATGCACTTAACAATCCTATTCAATGCAATATGGTTTAACCAAAAATTGCTGCTTCAAATTCTGAATCATTGACGGTTTGGATACTGTGTGACTCCTATTGCATACCCGAGACCTTTGTAAGTAATCATCTTTAGTTCCTGCTGCCTCTTGCAACACTGCTGTAAAATGGTCTAGTCTTGATTAAATATTCTAATTACTACCATTGTTTTTAGGGCCTGGCACTGCATGTCTATAATTTCTGGTAGCAGGTGCCCTCCCCAGTGGTGCCAGTGCTTTCTTGATTTCCAGCCAAAGAGGTACAATCTCTAGGAAATTTTCTATCTTGTCATAAAGGATAAACACACACACACACACACACACATGCATTTTTCTCCTTCCATTAAATACTGAATATCAAATAAATGTGTCCTTTAATTTAGTTTGCATATAAACTCTTCTAATTCCTTTCCTCACTTCCCAATTTCCCGGATAATGTCTTGGTTACAATCCCACTAATGAATTGAGATTGCACTAAAGACCTTTGTTTTCTAAAGAAAACATCCAGTTTTGAAAGGTACAGTGTACCAATGTTGCAAGACTAAACTCAGGTAGTTTTCACAACTTGCTCTGATACTAAAGTTGTAGTCATGTCAGGTAAATTTCTCCTTTCTTAAAATATTAATCCAGCAGTTAGGCATAATTAGCAGTTGGAAGGTACACTACTTGATGAGTTCTAGAGTCCTAATTAAAGGAAGATGCAGTTGAGTATTGAAAATTTACATATTCCCTAAAAGAATGTTAAATGGGGTCCAAATTCTTTTAGGGAATAGCAAGGTGCCCCCAATGTATGTTTTTCCAATGCTGTGATCTGTGAAATCCAAAGCCCTTAAACCCTTCCTACAACTTCCTTTCATTCCCAAGGAACATAAATGTTTTAAATCCCTTGTTCTCTGGTTCTTAGCCATACACAAGGGATCCATGTGCCAAATATTGTGATCACCCTTTGCATAAAATTAAACCCCTATTTATAACAATTATTTTTGATTCTAATTTATTGAAAAACATGAGAGTTGGAATTCTGGAATAGGGCTTTTTATATGAAGAGACAACAATTTACCATCTTGCCAGTTTTTTTTTTTCCCCCTCCCCTATTCTCAGTCCCACTTTCCCATACTTTCAAAACGAATGTAGTAACCTCCCTGGAATAACTTTTCTGAATAAGAATTTCTCCAATTCTTTTATAAGTAAAGCAGTAATTATATACTGATTTGAGTAGAATGGGAAAAAATAGAAGAGGAGTGATTCATTTTACAAAGAAATGAATAGATTAAAAATTCTGGGACAAGCAGAAAAATCAGAGATTAGGCATAGTTTTATATGACCTAGAAAGGCTAGAGATCTGAATGTTTAAAAGCTACCTAGGAATTAGTCTATGAGCATTATGTTCCTTCCTTCTCGTATTAAGACTATGATTTTCTAATGCCTGTAAATTTTAGCACTCATTTTTCAAAAAGGAAAGAATCTCATTATCCAAGTTTGGGTCACACTAGTTAAATGCCCGGTGTGATCTAAATATTTGTAGCTGTATAGCTGTAGTGTATAAACTTAGCTGAAGGTTCAACTTTCTTGGTAAGTCCTGTTTTTCAGATAAGAATGCCTGTGAATGGGGAAAATATTGCAAAAATAATTCTGGTATTGACAAATCAAAAAAAAAAAAAAGCTTACAGCTCCTCAGTTTTAGTTGGGGTTGGATGTGTGTAAGGTCAATGAATAAGAATGTCACTCTTTGACACAAGTGTTGCAGACAGAGATGTGATTCCATAAGTAGTTTGTAGCATTTTGAGATACATTAAAACATGTTAAATCTATGTATTAATTTATACTATAATCTTTGTACAAACGCTGTTGAAGGTATTTTCCAATATTGCATCTATTCCTAATTTAGACAGTTCAACAAAATCACCAGAAAGTTACATTTAACAAAACAGATTTTTAGGCTGAGTCAGTATTCACTGAATCAGAATAATATCATATGATATCATATGATATACCATGTGATGTCCCATGTACTAAGAGATAAGAAATGTGCGTTTATTATCTTGTTGTTTTCCAAATTGTTGTATAATTTTGTTCATTAGAAACAAAATATACAGGGCTCTATGTTTGTTTTTTTAACACTTTTAAAATTGTGATAAAATATACCTAACATAAAATTCACCATTTTAACCATTTTTAAGTGTACAGTTAAGTAGCATTAAGTAGATTCACACTTTTGTGCAATCATCACCACCATCCATCTCCAGGTTTTTCATTTTGCAAAACTGAAACTCTATACTCATTAAATAATAAATTCATGTACCTCTTTGGCCCAGATCCTGGTAACTACCATTTTATTTTCCTCTCTATAAATTTGACTACTCTACGTACATGAGCATATGTGGGATTATACACTATTTTTCTATTAATAACTGGCTTATTTCACTTAGCATAATGTCATTAATATCTACCCACATTGTAGCATGTTTTAGAATTTCCTTTCTTTCTAAGGCTGAATAACATTTCTTTGCATGTGCAAATCACATTTTGTTTATACTTCTTTGTGTCCACTTTGACAAAAATCTTGGAATTATTTCTTTATATCAATCATGTCTATGTTTGTGTCTTGTATATCTGTATCATTTTTCATTCAGATATTTACAGTTTACCACTGATTTGTAAATGTTCTTGTTGGAAGCTATATTATGCACTTTGTGGGAGGAATCTTATTATAAAATAAATTATTAAATAAATTAACATATAACTACAGAATATTTTTCTACATTTCTAATAATAGGAATACATACAGTTTGACTAAACTATAAGAAGAAGAGAAGGTTATAATTGAGTATCTATTTTTCTAAGCACTGTGTTAGGCCCTTTTATATACACTATTCTATCTACTGATGATCTCAACTTTGAGAGGCAGATATTTTTGCTTTCATTTTTACACACAATGATACTGAGACTCAGAAAGCTCAGAGAGCTAGAAACTGCCTCCACCGGTTGATATAATGAGCTCTGTATGACTCCAAATTTTGTGAAGTTTTCATTATGCCATATTAGCAAATAGAAAAATACTGTTTAAATACGTTTTAAACAGAGTTGTATTATCAACCAATCTGAATGGTGGCAGAGAAGAGAATTAATGACTTGGCAATATCTACCCCTAAAAGTACACAACAAGCATCAAAAGACCATAGTAAAAGTGACAGTCCCCAAATGGAAATTATAGTACAATGGACTCACCTATCTCATGTTTGCCTCTTTTTCACAATGCCCATTGAGTAAATTTCTATCATTTGATCGAACCCCACTAACAGCAGGAATTTCAAAAATCTCTAAAAGCAATCCTGAAATTTAGAAAATTCTTCATTCATATTGGCTTGAAATCATTTTCCCTGGAATTCAAAATTATAAGCTAGTTTAAGTCCAATGTTCAATCATATTCATTTGTTCATTGGGTAGTCAAGAGTACAAAGTTGTGAACAAAAAATGTTAGAGAGCAATGAATGAGATGGATATAGTTCTTTGCCTCATGATACTTATAGTCCTGTGCTAGAGATAACAAAGCAAATAATTTGAATGTTTATTAATTTTGATTAAGAAATGAAGCAAATAAATGAGGGGTTACAATAAAGACTATTATGAGGCAGGGAATAATCACAGAAAAGGTAATATAGAAATCTTAAGTAGGGAAGGAAGGACTCTGAAAAGATGGGTTTTAAATGGAGAACACAAATATGACAAAAAGGAAAACAAAGGGGACAAATGTTTCATCAGATTAAGAAACTCCATAGACCCTAGAGAAGGAAAAGATCTTAGAATCCAAAGATATCAAAACAAGATAAGTGTAGGAAAATGGTAACAAGAGACAAAGTTGAGACACAGCAGCTCTTAACTTGTGATGCTTGACTAAAATTTTAGATGTCAGAACATTCTGCAATGTTTTGAAGTAAAACCCAAATTCATGAGCAATACTGAAAATTTGATTCTCTCAAAGAAGTTGTTGGTCAAATTCAATATTTAGCTAAGAAACCTGCTCTAACATCTCAGTTTTACAGCATTTGTGCTTGAGCCAAATTGTAAATTTTAACATATGAAGTCATTAATTCTTCCATTTCATATATTCTGCATTTGCTTGAAGTTTTATATTATTATAATCATTATTATATCACTGGTGAAGCATCAATTGTTTTTATATCAATTTCTGCTAAGCTGTATGTTTTGCTAAAGAACAAAGAGAGATACTTTTGTGCTATAGCATTAATATGTCTGTTCTAACCAAATAAATTTTGTGCTTTGAAAGGACCAAAGAGATTTCTACTTAAAGGAATCAGTCTGTAATGATAGTGTGGGAAAAGACTCTGCAATTTGTGATTATTTTGCATCCATTTTCCTTAGTAGATTTCTTGACAATAGTTAAGAGTTTATAAATATATTCCGAATGAGTAATGTCAACTATTGCCAATTCCAAGACATATACATAACAGTGGGAGAGATATTTCACATAATTTTATCTCATTATGTAGTCAGCTACTTATTACAACAAGAAACAGTAACTATGTCTCATGTTGTCAAGAAGGTACTAAGAACTTATTTCGATGTTCTGGACAAAGTACTTATTTTAGATTGAATCATTCTTTTCAAACTAATAAAAGCATTAAAAATGCAACACAGTTTATTTTTAAAAATGACATTCTTTTAACTTGTAGCATATTTCTATCAACTCCCTATATAAGGTATATCCTTTTTATGGAAAAACTCATGAATTATAAATATTTTAATATTCAAATTATACAAAAATAGTTAAATCATTAAGGTTTATATAAATATATCTGAGTAGAATGTTCAAATATTACAAAATGATTTAAGTAAATAAATTATTCTATCCTTTTGCAACAAAATTGTATCTGATAAACTATTAATTATGTGTAAGATAAACTAAGATTATTAATCTTTCTCATTTCCTTTAAACCCATGGTCATTAAATTGGTTATTGCCAATAAAGCAATTTAGAACTTAAATAACAAGTTATATTATTTACAGTAGAAATGTGTATTCTGTATAATCAATCTTACTTATTTTGAGTATTTAGCATTTCACATTTTTCATCTTCATAGATACAAGGTTTACCTCCTTCCTTTTGCTTTCCTCCTAACAAGTAAATCTTTGTGTATAAATTGTGATAAAACTAGACAGATAAGTATTTGGTACTTTTAAAAGCTTTACTTTAAATTCTCTAGTGTATGGCAGTTTTATCACAAGTAGGTGAATACATAAGCAGAAACAGTTTTTATATTGAATTTTTTTTAATTAAAAAAATTATGTCCTGGAAAGTTTGCAGCCAACAGAACTGGAATGTCTGCCCAGATATCCTGAGAAATGCTGCCAAACTGAGGAATGAGAGGAGTTATTCAAACCAACAGAAGAAATATATTTCCAGGAATCACACAGAGAAAGAGGGAGAGATTTAGACATGAGGGAGAAAACACCACTTTAATGACTTCAACAACCCAGATTATAAGATATTAAGTATTTCCAGACGATATCATTAGGGATACAAAACTTATTTGAATATCTTCAGTAGACAAGTAGCCATACTGCAAGCAGAAGTTTTATTATATTTTTAAGCATACTTTATATGCTTAAACTGAATGTATCATAAAAATTCATTTAATACCCACATTTTACGTATTTCCACAGTCATAAATATGTTATATACTTCTACTTCTTCCATATGAGTGTTTCTTATTTATACATATATAATAGATATAACCCCAGCAAGAACTGTCAGATTTGTAGTTTATCAATTAGTTTGAGATGAATAATGTCTGCCTATGTGAAAATAAGAAATGCTGGTACACATGGAATATGTACAGTAATTTCACAATCATAATTTTCTAGGGAGAAGGATACAGAAGTAATTTCACATTTTTCAGGACTATCTCTATGTAGAAATTATAAATTTTTATGTCATAAAAGAGACAAGACTCATAGGAAAATTATCTGTAAAAATCCACTGTTTAAAATATACAATGAAAACAATTATTGTTTTGGTAGATAAAACTCCTTAACACAAAGAAATGTACAATTTTTAGCTCCCAATGCATTTTATACAAATTATAAATAATCAATTAATATTTAAGTTTATCCTGAATGGAAGATAGAAATCTAAGAAATATTGCAATAACAGATAAATCTTAAACTCCGAATATTAGCCATTTTCATTGTTTTTTTTAAGTTTGAAAGCTGTTTCAAATTTCCTTGTCATAAAATTAGTTTTTCACTTTTTAAAAAATAGCATATTATTATGTTTATTAGTATTAACATCATTTTTAAAATTATTTTTGATTAATGCCCAGTGGTTCTGTAATTACTTGATTCTACCATATTCCCAGTTCCCACAGTTTCAAGTCCATGCATTCTTTCTGTTTTTATAACCCAATATCCAATCAAGTGTGAAGTTTTAACAAATCACTTCTTTGAAATTTCTATTGCATCAATGATGTGTATTAACATTCTCAAATTGTGGTTTCTCTCATGAATGATAAAAAACTGTCCTTGTAACTCATGTTACTTTTACTTATCTCTTTTCTCACTGTAGTGTCCCAAGCAAGTACACTACTCAGACATCCCTTCAAGAAACTGTTGTGAGGAGCATATTTGAATGATCAGAGGCTATACTTCTGACTTCACTCCAACATTCGCACCGAGGCTGTGCTTCCCCCAGACTACTCCCAACTATGACTGAGCCCTTGTTACCAAATAAAGTATCCCTTTGATTGGAAATATTTACTGAGGGACTACTCCTTTGTGAGGTTGAGATTTTGTTTTTGTTGTCAGAAGGTTCTCCTTGTCTATTCCTACTCCCTCTACCTCATCTATGTCCTTCAGGCAAAAAAACACGAGCAACACCCATCCTTGAAAAAGTAGGGTTATTCATTCCCAAGAGGGAAAGTGCACACCATGAGAAATCATGTGATGTTTTAGCTAGAGAGTATTAGAAAGAATAGGATTCAGGCTTGTGTTAAGTGATTTAGGAAAGGATTTAAGAAAGCATAATTTAGCCCTATATTGGATATTGTCAGAAAGTGGGGGTAATTTATGATTAGGTAATTTAATAATTCTTTTGTATTAGGAGGCCAGACCAGAGAAACAATAAAGCTGTAATTAGAAAAAAAAAAAAAAAAAGCAATAATCAAACAGATTAGCTGGAATAGGAGGATATTTGGCATTTTGTGGCTTGGTTAATTTTTATATTTTTATATTCACATTTACAGAGGCATACTGCTTGTGTTGATCGTAGCTACAGAGTGGCTCCTGAGACTTTACTGAATTCATTTATCAATTCCAGGAGTCTCCTGGTTAAATCCTTGGGGTTTTCTAGATATAATATCATATCATCAGCAAAGTGAGAGTTTGACCTCTTCTGCCCCCATTTGGATGCCCTTAATTCCCCTCTATTGTCTAAGTGCTCTAGCAAGGACTTCTAGCACTATGTTGAATTGAAGTAGAGATAGTGGGCAATCTTGTCTGGTTCCAGTTCTAAGTGGGAATGGTTTCAATTTTTCCTCTTTCAGTATGTGGGTTTATTGTATATGGCCTTAATAATTTTAAGGTATGTCCCATCTATGCTTATTTTGTTAAGAGTTTTTATCATTAAAGGTGTGCTGAAACCCAGAAATGAAACCAACCAAATATTGTCATCTAATCTTTGACAAAGCAGACAAAAATATACACTGAGGAAAAGAATCTCTTTTCAATAAATGGTGCTGGGAAAACTGGATAACTACATGCAGAAGATTGAAACTGGATCCCCACCTCTCACCTCTTACAAAAATTCATGATGGATAACAGACTTAAACCTAATGTGCAAAACCTTAAGAATCCTGGAAGAAAATGTAGGGAAGATCCTTTTAGACAATGGCCTAGTCAAAGAATTTTTGAAGAAGACCTTTAAAGCAATCACAGCAGCAACAAAAATAAATAAATGGGACCTGATCAAATTAAAAAACTTTTGCGCAGCCAAGGAAACTATCATTAGAGTGAATAGACAGCCTACAGAATGGGAGAAAATATTTTCTCTCCACAAATCTGATAAAAGGCTGATAACAAGAATCTATCTAGAACTCAAAAAAATGAACAAGAAAAAAAAATCAAACAACCCCATCAATAAATGGGCAAAACACATGAATAGGAACTTTTCAAAAGAAGACAGAATAATGGCCAGCAAACATATAAAAAAAATGCTCAACATCTCTAATCATTAGGGAAATGCAAATCAAAACCACAATGAGGTATCACCTAACTCCAGTGAGAATGGCCTTTATCAAAAAATCCCAAAACAAAAAATGCTGGCGAGGATGTAGAGAGATGGGAACACTCTTACACTGCTGGTGGGACTGTAAATTAGTGCAACCCCTGTGGAAAAGAATTTAGAGATACCTCAAAGAGCTAAAAATAGAAATACCATGCGATCCAGCAATAGCACTATTAGGCATCTACACAAAGGAACAAAAGACATTCTACAATAAAGACATCTGCACCCAAATGTTTATGGCAGCGCAATTCACTATTGCAAGGATGCGGAAAGAACCCAAGTGCCCATCAATCCATGAGTGGATTAATAAAATATGGTATATGTATACAATCAAATACTACTCAATTACAAAAAAGAATGGTGATCTAGCATCTCTTATATTTTCCTGGATAGAGCTTGAGACCATCCTCCGAAGTGAGATATCACAAGAATGGAAGAATAGGCACCACATGTATTCGCCATCAGAATGGCACTAACTGATCAACACTAAGATGCTCACATGGTAGTAATGTTCAGTGGGGGTTGGGGGAATGGGGATGGGTAAACTCACAACTAATGGACGTGGTGAGCATTGTATGGGGGAAAAGGCACACATCAAATCCTGACTTGGGTGAGGCAAAGTCATAACATATAACCAAAATGTTTGTACCCCCATAATATCCTGAAATAAAAAAAAAGAATAAAAAAAATAAAATAAGGATGCAAACAAGGAGCTCATGCTATCTGCTGTACTGTGAGTAATATGCTTTCTAACTGGATTTGTTGATTTTATATCAGCTAAATCTATGCAAGTGTCATGAACTGTACTAGATGTTGCCACTGTATCACTGTTAGGAACAAGCTGAGTGCTTCACAGTTGTGTCAGAGACCAAATGATTCCCTTTTTCAAACCTTCCAAATGTTTTCCATCTTATTGAAAACCGTATCACATTCCATAAGTTCTTCATGAGTGCTCACTACTTACATCTAAAACATATTTGCCCCTCTTTCTTTCCTCCCCTACTCTTCCATCCAAGTTCAATTCAACTCAGCAACTGCTCTTCAGTCTATGATAATCACATTATTTCTCACTGCTTCACATTCTCTACCACACCTCATAGAATACATTTCTACCTTATCTATCAGGTAAAACCTATTGACCTTTCTAAATTCAGTTTAAGTATCTCATCTATAAAGAATCCCCCCCTCAGAAGACTTGGCTTCTTTTGTGACCACTCTATGACAATATCTCATGTTATTACACATACATTTTTATTATATTCATATTTGTATGCCCAATTTTCCTTTCTAGACACCAAGTTCTTTAGTAGATACCATTTATTTAGTGTGTTCTCTGTGCCCAGAAATGATCCTTTCAATTTAGCTGCACTAACTATATGCCACAATCCTATGAGGTAGATGTTACTTCTATTTTATGCTTTCAGGTTTGAATACTGCTCAGAGACACACAGGTAGGTGTTAAGTAGAAAAGGCAGGATTCTAACCAAATTTTTTCAAATTGCAAAGCTGTTGTATGCATCATTGCATAATTTTGACACCTATTATCATGCAGTATCATGTCCTTTATACAGATAAGAAATCTGAGCCTCAGAGATTTTAAAACTTGTCCATGATCAAGGATAAGATTTGATTTTTGTTTAGATTCCTGGACATTGTATTAATACATATTTAATACTCAGTAAGAGATTTACAGATACATGAATGGGTAAAGATTTTCATGACCACATGGGTCCATAGGAAAAGGCATAAAGAGTACACAGAAAATGAAGCTAAGATACCAAGATGTCAGGTCCAGTGAATGAGTGGCAGAAGCGCGTTTATTGAGTGGAGGAACCTATTAGGTTCCATATGGCAGATCTTGTTTTAATTATTGTTAAGTGTGAAGTGATGATGAGGCTTTTAGGGAACATTTTTAACTGGCAATTTGGGTTAATATCAGTATAAACTCCAAATCTGTTTGTAGCAAATGGTTACTGAGCTAATTTAATTTATAGAAAGCTTGTTTAATTTCTCACATTCTGACCCACATCTGTCAATCAGATTAAATAGTTTTTGACATTAGGCCCTGAAAAGTGAGGCAAAATCTTATTTTTATTGGGTATACTCAGAAGATAACAAGAGAGTAATGGTACTATTGATTTGTTAATTTAGTAAGTAATTATTGATCATCCATGATGTTCAGGATGCTGTGATAAAGCAACTGTTAACACATTGAAAAGAGAAACTTACACTGTAGAGAGGAATACATGCAATCAATAAGTACATATGCAAATATATTTATAAAAACCTGTGGCTATTGTGAAGGAAATGAACACAAGAACATAATCACATATAATAATAAAAATAATTCCTGTGTATGTGGTGGGTCAAGGGACGTTTCTTAACTGGGTGGTCAGGAAATTCCTCTGTGAAGACATGACAGTTAAGCTGATTTTATAAGGCTGTTCACATATAATATAACAAGGAAAGAGTCCAAGGAAACATTCTCAAAGAGATACCAACATATGCAAAGACCTGAGGCAGGAGAGCTTGGTATGTTCCACAACTGAGTGAAAACAAGGATGGGGGAATGATATTTTAAACCTAGTATGTCTTATCCATATGATACTCTTTTATAGATTGATCTTAAGAATCTGCTAGGTAAGTTAGTTTTCAGGCCTTGTTCTAATGGTAAAATAAGTGATAGACTGAGTTGAGTCTCAAATCATTATCCTGGCAATCAGAGTATGCCAATTTTCAGTCTACCTTGCAGCTGATATTCTGAGGCCTCCAAGGCCCCAGCCCCACTGTTGTCCAGTTACTGACCATCGTAACAAGACCCATCCATTGGATTCTCTCACATAAAGCCATTACATCAAAACTATAAATGCAGAGTATTTTTCATTGGTTTGATTTATTTATAGTTTACTGCTTACAAAAATAGTTGTTGGAATCAGATAGAACTTGCACATGTTCAGGCTACACCTATTAGCTGTGTTATCATGTTCCAATTTCTTAACTTCTCAGTACATTTCCTTGTAATCTAGAAAATGCATGATAACAGAATAAAGCCTGCAGGATTTATGTGAGATTTTAATGAGATAATTCACATAAAGCCCTTAGCAAAATGTTTAGTGTGTAGTCAGTTTCAATAAATGTTAATTATGATTCCTTAGTTAAAAAAGACTTGGATCTGCTTACAGGCAAAACAATTCTATAGCCATATTGTGCTGATTTACACAAAAATATCTACTGTTTCATAGTTGAAATGTATTACATCTGTTCTTTGAACATGAGGCTAATGTCTTTCACATTTATAAAGGTGGGAATGGAAAATATAAATTTGTGCTTAGAGAAAATTTTCCCAAATTCAGGTTTATACTTGTTTTACGTTTCTTATCTCAACAATAATTATATGTAAACACAAATATAATTTGAAGACCTATTTTCTATAATTTTCTATAATTTTCTATATATCTAGTTGAGATTCAATCAAGTAGAATAACTTGTAAGAAATGATATTACATATTATAAAAACAAAAATAAATTGTTACTAAAAAACAACTTAATTATATATGAGGAAGAGTGTATATATGTGTGTATCTGTATCTCTGTGTGTGTGCACACACTATTATGGGAAAAGGGTAAAGAATGAAGGGTGGAAGTTTTGTTTTTTGTTGGGATAAAGGTTATTGAGAGACAAAACAAAAGGTACAAGTTAATACAGATTTATATGGATGAGGAATTTAAAAAGGTGATTACCTCAGAGTCCAGGCTTAAGACCAAGTATTCACTGGTTTTATAAATAACCATTATTAATAGCTACTACACATTTAGATATTCAAGGTTGTAGAGGACAATAAAGTCTGGGTGGTAAATAATAGCAATAATATGAAATTCTCACAGATATGTCCACTTGAATATCTAACAGGTATCTCAACACATACAAAATAAAATTCCTACCTTCAACACAATTCAATTGCTGTCTTAAATTTCTCAGTAAATAGAAAACTATTCTTTCAGTTTCTTAGACCTGAATTTTTTAACAATTCTTGACGAATTTCTTTCATATTTCCCATCTGATCCACCAGCGAGTCCTGTTAAACCTACCTTTAAAATAAATTCATTGTAAATCCAACCCAAAAGAATCCAACCCTTTATCATAACCACCTCCACAGATACACTGGTCAAAGACACTGTCAACTCTCACCTAGATGATTGCAGTAGCTTCCAGGCCAGTATTCCTGCTCTCTCCCCTGCCCCTAACGTTCTATTCTCCATCAAGCAATCAGAAACATCAGATAATAACACATTTCTGTTCAAAACAATCAAGTAGCTTCCTCATTCATATTAAGTCAAAGATTTAAATGACTTGCAAAGCCACCAGATGTCACTGGCATCATTTTCCATTGCACCACTTGTGATTCAACCCATTTTTTCCTAGTTTTCTATAAAACATTTATTACTACCCAATATGTAGTAATTTATATGTTTCTAGCCTGTCTTTTCTTCTCACTAGATATCTCTCTATTAGGTGACATATTCAGGGAGAGAGCTCTATTTATTGCTATAATCCCAGTAACTCAAGAACTACACATGGTATGTTGCAGGTACTCAGTAATTATTTTTTGAATAAAGAAAATGAATGTGAATGGTTCATACAAAAATAGTAGATAAGTAAACAAATACAGATAACTTAAGAAAAATAAGCCATAAATGAAAAATTCTAACCATAATTTGATATCCCAGAGAAATGTAAGGTATTTTGATAATTTCTTAAAAATTAATGTCTCTGATACTTTACTTACAAAATCAATTTAATTCACAAAGAAGAAGAGAAATAACATAAACCTTTCTGTGATCATTCATAAAATTATGTTGTTTTCTTACCAGTAACACAGTTTGTATTATTGAATTTTGTATTTAATTCCTCATCAAAGATAAAAGTAAACTACAGCAAGTCTGGATAAGGGACCAGTCATAGTGATTTTCAAAGTAGAATGGGTGGACTGTATGCATTAAAAAAATTTAGATTGCTTATCAAAAGTACAAACTCCAGCCCTATCCTACTGAAAAATGTATCTCTGAGAATGAGGTCTGTGAATATTTACTTTTTAAAAACAATCTTCCAGATTTTACCTATGCACCCTAAATTTTGAGAAATATTGTGTTACATAAAGGTCTATCATTGGCCTTGTGTTAGCAGAAGTATACCTGGTTAAATGAATCATATGTCTGAGCCAATATTCCAAGTCTTATTATCTTGTGCTAAGGTATAGCATATAAATTAAGAGAAATAGTTATGTTAGTTTTAAATATTTTAAGTAATACTTATTAAATTCTGCATTGTGAATATTATTGTTATCCTTTGATTTAGTAAAAGCATTTTTTTAATATTTGAATTTACAAGGCTGGATGCAGTGGCTCACGCCTGTAATCCTAGCACTCTGGGAGGCCGAGGCAAGAGGATTGCTTGAGGTCAGGAGTTCAAGATCAGCCTGAGCATCAGTGAGACCACCATGTCTACTAAAAATAGAAAAAAATTACCCGAGCATGGTGGTGTACACCTATAGGCCCAGCTACTCGGGATGTTGAGGCAGGAGGATTGCTTGAGCCCAGGAGTTTGAGGTTACTATGAACTAGGCTGATAGCACAGCATTCTAGCCCAGGAAACAGAGTGAGACTGTCTCAAAAAGAAAAAAAAAATGAATTTACAGTTTTCTCTTTCCACTGAAAATAGCAAATAAATCCACTAAGAGAAATTTTAATTGTCTATGATAATGGTTATCTCTATCTAATTCAGTAAGAGAGAAATGTAAATTTGGGTACAAATTTTATAAAATTAGTCTCAGGATATTTACAAAATGTATTTGTAAAACATATCATCTCTAAAACTAGATTAGAAATCATTGAACCTTGCTACACCTATGAACATATAGCCAAAAAAGACCTAGCTACATGCTTTCTGGGTAAACAAGCCTTGTAAGAAGTTGAGTTTTAAATAAGATTTGTCTTATTTAAATGCTTATATGGTCTTATTTGGATGCTCTTATATCAAGCTGAACTGTGATATTCCTTAACAAAAGTGATTAATCAAATAAACAAAACAGACTCACACATATTTCAGAAACAAATGAAAAAAACCCATATGCTATGTAAATATATATCTGGTACGTGTCACATTATGGACATGATTGGCAATATGATTAGTAAAATGAGCAAAAAATAAGACAATGTACATTGTTGTATTATTTGTAAAAGCTGTAGAAATAACTAACACTAAACATAATTTTAGATATACATAGAAAATACAAAAAGATGCAACGTAATAATAATGGTCATTTAGGAGCTGGAGAGAAGCAGACAGTGTGGTAATAAGGATGTGAGTCTAAATACAGATTAGCTTTTATAAATTAACTAGTTCTTATGTTGGAAAGTGGGTTTATATGTTCTAAATGAAGATTTGACTTTTTGTCAAGGTTTATATCTGGTATCATTATATAGTAATTGATGTAGTTGAATTGTACCTTTAATTCAAAAATTATTGCTTGCTTTTTCAAGTATAGGTTGGCATTCTCAAAATTATAAAATAGAAATTAATTTTAGGATGTTGAAAGAGATTTTAGCTTGAAGATGGTACAGAGTTTACCTTAGACACTGAAAACTATCCACTGCCCAACATTTTATTCACCAAGAGACACATCACTTAAAAAGAGCAGTGGTGGCTAAAAACACTACGACAACAAACTATCAAACAACAACAACAAAATCCATCCAGCTACACACAGAAGATATTCAGGTATTATTTGCTATTTATCTAAATGTTTATTCTGGAAGGTTCTTAAAAACTATAAATTTCTTTACAATAACATTCATCAATAAATTAAACATAATGTGATACACTCTTTATTAAAAAAAACTCATGTTTTCTTTAATTTCATTTTTATATCTTGGTTTATTATTTCTATCCACTTTCAAAATCACTGTATATTCTAAGTATAATGATCATGATATAATTTACAGTTTTATAAATAACTTGCTCATTACTCTGTTTCCACAGCTAGGGAAGAGGCAGCATTCACCCAAAGGGGATTTATTCATATTAAAAGGAGATAGATGCACCTTCTAACATATAATCTGTGAAGGTTAAAGAAACCTAACACAAATAAATGCATACGTATGGATGAATATGAGGATGCCGTCCTAAGAGGAAAAGGAATGTCTGTTTCTTCTGTGATTCAGGGTAAAATTTAGCTGTGCCTTTAGTTAATTTCTGCTGGTAGAAGTTTCTTTCAAATCTTATTTTCAATGTAGGTTATATGTGTGCTGAGAAAAACAGTACTTTTTGTAATACATTAACCAATTTGTCTGGAGTCTTTAATGGCTCCAAATTATTTTCTCCCATATTATACTTGCTGAGTAGGAAAAATAGACAACTAAAAATAAGCATGCTAATGGCAATATTTTATTTACTAATTTGAATATATGTTAAAAGCTCACATATATTGAGTTATTAAAATGTACCAGAAACTGTTGTAAACAACTTCTACATATTAACTCTTTTAATTAGCAACACTCTATGGGCTAACAACTATTATCTTCATGCAAAAAAGAAGATAATAAGTCACAGACAAGTAAATTTTCCAGGGTCACATAGTTAGTAAGGGGTTGGATCTGAGATCTGTAGCTATTTAGTTTAACTATTACACTATCGCATCAAAGTTTGTTAAAAATAACTATTCTCAATTGCATTAAATATCTTTAAAGGTTAGCACAACTAAATATGTGATGCAGGGAAGACATATTTGAAAATGTTTAGAACACTATCATGCTTCCAAATTTAAAGTCAACACAATTATTTCATATATATGTACTTATTAAATTATGACATATTTAAATGAATTCTACTTTACAGTTATAAAACATGTTAGAGTTTTAAAATGTCCACGCTTTGCAAACATAGAGCAAATAATGTGCTGTACTTATTCTTACCCTGTGATAAATATAAATATTCTTTTGTGAAGCATTGAATTGGTTGTGAAATTGTGAAATCTGGTTATCCTTAAACATTAGGCTTCTTATTTTTTTTTTTATATTGATTTCCTCATAAGCTGGTATCCTTTTTATTTTTTTTTTATTTTTTATTTTTATTTCAGCTCATCATGGGGGTACATAAGTTTAGGTCATACACATTGTCCATGTCCTGCCCATCCCCCCGAGACTTCTTATAAAGCACCTTCAGAGAAATACTGGGAAAAAAGAAAACTGAGTCATTTTGATTTTTGGTTCTTTCTAAGGCCATCACAGAATAGAAATGGTGTCAATATTTCCTTTCATTCTTACATGCATGAAGTCATTCTACAAACTTTTTTTTGAGCCTGTGACCCACAAACAAAAAATCTATTAGTCTCTGTCAAATAAGAAAAATAGAAACCTGAGGAAAAAAATCAGACTATTTTAGCCTTACAGATTCAGAATGCTGGGAACTAGAACTTAGCCTGTGTTTGTGCTGCTGCTATACATAAAATTTGAGAAAATCATCAGGTAGATTCTAGGCTCCAAACCAGGGATTAGCAAAGTATGGCCGAAAGGTTTAATGTAGCTTTCTGCCTGTTTTTGTATGTTTTGCATGTTTGGTGATGAAAAAAAAATGTTTTTACCTCCAATATTGGAAAACAATTGAAAGAATAATAATATTTTGTGACACATGAAAATTATAAGAAATCGAATTTCAGTGATCATAAATAAAGCTTTTTTTTTCAACCACAGCCATGCTAATTTCTTTATGTATTATTTGTGGCTGTTTTTGAACTACAAGGACAGATATGAGTAGTTATGGAAGGGTATGGACTACAGAGTCTAAAATATTTACTCTGTGTACCTTTATAGGAAGGTTTATTGCCCTTTATACATATGCTATTGATACGTTATATATATGCTATTGATACGTGAGACTGAGAATTATCTCACTGTGTGAATGGAGTCATTTGTATTGAAATAATCATTTTCTCAATAATTTAGTTACTCTTCTTAATTAGAAATTCAGATGCTGCCCATATTGAAGAGTGGTGGTGGCTGATAACTGCAATCTTCATTTAAAAATAATGTAAGTGATGTGTTTCTGTTTTCATATATATAGTATTTTGTATTAAAAATGTGATATTACCCTCTGTAATTATGATATAAATTTTTAAAAATTCAAAAGTATAGGCTCTATCCTCAAGTACTTTAACATTTAAATCGGAAGAAATTACTTCTCAAAACGTGGGCTATTATGCCTTTGGATCTAATTGTTTTTATTTTGAAATCTCTAATGTTAAGATAGATTAAAGCTGAGAATAAGGCTAATGTTGGGTGGTTAAACTATACCTCAGATTCCCCAAAAGTAGTTTTTTTTTTAACCTGATTATATTCTCAGATTTTCTTAGAAAAGTTTAATTTTCTTACAGCTGACAATATTAAAAATCAAATTCATATTTGTAACCTAGAAAAAAACAATGGGTTTTCCCCAGGTAAGCTATTGCTCTACAGTATAAATGGTAACTTTGGATTCTATGCTAGTAGAACAAAGCTCTCCTTCCAGACTTATTATCTCATCAGAAGTTTTCTGGATTGATATATGAAGCCTTCACTAGTTCTAAAGTTAAGGTTCACATCTAAGAAAGAGTGATATATTCTTCATGATTAGTGTGAATCTTTTTTATTGACTCTAATTGTATGATGTAAATGGACTGTGATGTAAGTTGTTTATTTAATTGTTACAATTTTATAGGGTAGCCTTTGTCACCTTTCTCACTGTTACTTTTTTAAAATTCCTAATGACTTCATGTCTATCCATGGTTTCTTTTATCACTTATATGTACATCTGGCTATCCCAAGCTACACTGCCAGCTCCAAATACCCTCATAAGCACCAAACCTGAGCATCTGTCGAATATTGCCCCTGTATGTTTCATGGGCAACTAAATCTCATAGTGTCCAAATCTGAAACCGTCTGTTTTTTTTTCCCCCTTCTTGAGATTCACTTCAGAGTGAGCATTCTTCATCTCAGTGAATGACATCATTCACCTCTCAGTTTTTTGAAGTTAAAATATCAGCATCAATCTAGATATTTTCCTCACCTTTCCTCCTTACTACCATGCCTTCCCTCCACACACACACACACACACACACACACACACACACACACACACACTCTTACACAATTGGAGATCAACATTTACATATTTTTCTCTTAAGCATCTCCCTGTACCCTCTTCTCTGCATTTCAACAGTCACATTCTTAATTTGATTCATCATCTTTGATACTCTTAATTTTTATATTCGTCTCTTTACTAGATTCCTTGCCTAAATTCATTTTCAAACTAGCCATCCTTCATAATGTTTACAGAAGTGATTTAACAAATCTGCTTTAAATCATTCAGTCCTCGTTGCACAAATTAAATCCAAATATTTTATCATGGCATAAAGAGCTCTAAGCGTCCCTCCTATCTCCTCTAAAATGCATGTCTTTTTACTCTTAATTGCACAATATTATCCACCATCACTAAATCTAGGGGCATTTCCCAGTACATGCCATACTTCTTGTGTTTCTTGGCTTCTTTACACAATTGTTTTCTCTTACTGGATTTTTCTCTTACCTTCTCTACCTAATACCTGTTGGTTCTTTCAAACCCAGCTTAGTTGTAATATCATCTTAGATCTTTCTAGTGTTGTCAGTGAAAATAGCAGAGTAAAGAATTCTGAAAGTGTATCTTTCCATAAAGGCTATAAAACAACTGATAAAAACTGGCAGAAGCAAGCTTTTTGGTACTCTAAATGAAAGCCTGCAGTATAGAGGGCAATGCTTAAGTAAGAAAAACCACCTGAATCTCGGTAATAACAGAGGGCTTCGTGGCATTTTAATTTACTCTGTTCCTGTTATCCATTCCCCAGCTAAGCAATGTCTTTGAAGATAACAACCAACAAATCTCTGTACCGGTACCAGTACCAGAGGGGAGCAGAAGAGATCTCATTTGCAAAGAATTTTGGTTGTTTGTTTTGACCTGCCTGGTGGCTCCTTGGAGGACCAGCTCAAAGTACATGGCTTTATCTTGGCTAACTAGAAACATTTTCAGTGCTGCTGCAGCTCTCTGGCACATTTCTCAAAAAAACATTTACAGAGAGATATATTAGCCATTGCTGCCAGGGACAACGGATAACACTTGGAGCAAATGACTGACTAACCAAAAAGTTTGGGGGCAAAGGCTAGGGAATGAAATGCTTTGGAGAATAAATGTTTTGGAAAGCTCCAACATAGTCCTGGGAAGCTAGAAGTCCACATAAATTCACACAGTGGTGCACATGCTCAGGAAAGAGCACGAAAGGCCCTCAGCCTTCACATCTGCCTGACCTTCAGGCTCTGCACAAGCAGGAAGTAAAGGCTAAGACAGAATTGTAAACTGCTTGGCTGAGACTTGAAGGTCATCAGCAAAGACTGGAAGTTTATTTCCAAGTTTTAAAGGAAATCAGATGGCTCACCACTACAGTAACAGAGCAAAGACATCTGTGGCCATACATGACAAAGAATGCAGACTTTACTAAAATTACTTCAAAGGAATGACAAAATAAACAATCACTACAACAAGGAGCATCCATAAACCTTGGGGAGGAGGGATAATCTGATTTCTAGAGTTGCCACGTTATATCAAAAATCTTATGTTTTCAACAAAAAGCATGATGTATGCAATAAGCAAGAAAGTATGGCCAGTGAACAGGAAGAAAAAAAAAGCAATAAATAAATAAAGAAAAAGCAATAAATAGAAACTATTTCTGAAGGAAGCTCAAACATTGAACTTACTAGACAAAGACAAATCTACTTGTATGATTCTATCAGACCCCCCTAAAATTGCTATTTCCTTGCATGTCTTCTCACCTAGACTGAGAGTTCATAGGGATTAGTGACAATACATGTCAGCTTAATAGTTAAAACTGTGCTTGATATACAAATCCACTGCTCTGGAAATGCTTAAAATAGAAGCAAATAGATGCCTACCAGGGATTTCTCTATGTTCATAAAGCTGGTTCAAAATGAGGATGGCAATTACTCTGAAAAGAAGTCAAGAAAGAATGAAATAGATAGGAAATGCTGCAGGTTCTCACCTTCAGAGATAGCCAGAGACAGTCTTAATTTGAGACATCACAGAGCTTACTATACCCTTGAGGAAACATGATCATCACAAGTAAAACAGTTCAAGTAAAACAGAAGATTTATAAAATGAAAATACAGAAGAGTAACAATTTTGTTGGATATTAAGAAAAATGTCAAATGTAAGATTAAATGCTATTAAAAAACTAATGGGGAAGTTGGGAATGGATCTGGGCTTGAACATAATGGTTTACTTAAACCTTTCTTGTGGAAGTGACTCATCAACTCCCCATCTGTATACTGAGTTCTGCTACATCCAATTCACTTGTTATCAAAATAAACGTGGTTAACAGATGTCCCTAGAGTCTAAGACAAGTAATTGGATATGATGGAACAAGAAGATGTTTCAAAATTATCAGAAGTTTGCAAAATTTGATGGCTAGAAAAATTGCAGTGCCTCTACTAGGATGAAGACATCAAGGGGGTAGTCCATTTTGAATAAAAGATCATAACATTAGGATTGTATGTGTTAAATTTGAAGAATGCATGAAAAACAGATACGATAACTCCAGAATTCAGGAATGAGAAATGAACTTTTCTTATTATGAACCCAGATGTTTTGTAGTTGCTCTTTAAATTCACACTGGATTTTGTTGGTTTAATAGACATCCAGAAATTCATGTCACAAATAAGGAACACATTTTAGCAAATTATATTCTAATTTATACTTGTAATAATTGATTACAAATAGATGCAATGGATTGATCCATTAATCCATTTAATTAATTTTTTATTTTTTATTTTATTTTTTTTATTTTTTTGAGACAGAGTCTCACTCTGTTGTCCTGGCTAGAGTGAGTGCCATGGTGTCAGCCTAGCTCACAGAAACCTCAAACTCCTGGGCTTAAGAAATCCTTTGCCTCAGCCTCCCAAGTAGCTGGGACTATAGGCATTCGCCACCATGCCCGGCTAATTTTTTCTATATATATATTTTTAGTTGGCCAGCTAATTTGTTTCTATGTTTAGTAGAGACGGGGTCTCGCTCTTGCTCAGGCTGGTCTCGAACTCCTGACCTTGAGCGATCCACCCACCTCGGCCTCCCAGAGTGCTAGGATTACAGGCGTGAGCCACCGTGCCCAGCCCATTTAATTAATTTTTATCAAGGACCTAATTTTACTAGGAATAGATGCTTATAATAGGTGGGTAAATACTGCCTACGAAGTTCCTGCATTTTATGGAACATACATTATAGTAAAGTTAAATATATTTCAGTCAAGGAAGGTCCTAAATTTTGATTTAAAAATATCAGTATGTATCTGCTTTGCAAAGATGTACTTATATATTTTTCCTCCAGTTTCTCAGTAGATTAATTTACTGTTATTATTAACTTCATAGCAAGCCCCATATGCCATCACCAAGTGGAAACATTTTTTTCCTGAGATATTCATACTGCTTTCTTAGTTTTTAATTATTTTATGTACTAAAGATACACTGAGTAAAAACTATGCTAATCACTGGGGCATGGCTGAGAAGGCAAGTATACCAAGAGCTATTAGATTATATCCTATTCCAGAAAGATTATACAGTCTAGAAAATAAAGCAAAAATCTATACCTGTATGAAAATATTAATTAGGGTATGGGATGAGATGTATGGGCTGGTCATCTATATGTCAAACTTGTCAAACTTAGTGTTTTAACCTGAATTCTCATGTTACATTAAAATTAAATACCAGTGTCACAGGATCATGGTCAGTTTTAGAATATCCTGAGCCAAGAGTCTAGTGAGTAGGCCAGCGTGAGAGGAGGTACTTCAGATTCCATTCCAATAGCATAGTGGACAATAGATTTGCCATTTTTGAAAGTCAAAATGGTAGCATTTTACTTGATTAAAACTATCTTTATAATCCCACATTTCTCCATATTTCAAATTTAATCCCTTTAAGAATATAAACATTAATGAGAAATAATATTTAAAACTTTAAGTTGTAATACCTATGCTTACATCAGAGCATTCATTTCAAATAAAGCTGGAGGAGTTATAAAAAATATCATGATCTGAGCTACAGAGATACTTTTACTTAATTCCAAAAGAATTTTATTTGCATAAGTAAAGTATAATAATCCCAGGGATTTATTTTGAATGTTTTAAGCAAAGACGTACTAGAGACCGGCAACTTCAATTCAGATCATTGTAGAATGGGTGAGAATTGATATAAGTCAAGGATGGTGTACATGGGGGAATGCATTACAGAAGAAACGTTGTGAACAAAGATACAGACGTATAAGTAATGAGTTAGGGAAATGGCATATACTTACACTTAGCCAGAATTTAGTGTTTATGAAGGATGTGCTGAGAAGAGTTATTAGGCACAGATCTTCAGTTTTGTTTTTGCCATGACTCTTTCATTGCCAATGATATGCCAAGTCATATCATTGGAAAGTCATATAAATTCTTCTTTCTTTTTTTTTTTTCTTTGAGAAGTGGTCTTGCTCTGTCACCCAAGCTGGAGTACAGTGACAAGTCATATCTTTCTAATGCCACTACTGGATTCTAGACTGCAGCAGCTTAGCAGATTAGAGGCTGATTAGATATTGGATGGCAGAAATATAACAATATTTTCAATGTTTCACACTTTCCAGGTAGCATGAGGTCTGGCCTAAAAAGTGTTAACAGAAAATGTTATATTGGCTCCAGCACAAGTATTTTAAAGAGATTTTTTATTTAAAAAGAGATATGTTTTTCTCTAAGTCAATTTTTTCTGGCTATGGGAATGGGTTCCATGTGGCTTCACTGAGGTTATATAACCACCAATAACCACCAATGACCATGGAGTCATCTTGCTACTGAAACTGGTCAAATGGCTTATACGTGGTGTTTTCTACTGGTGAATAAAAAGTTTCCACAAACTTAGAAGCTTAAAACAATATACAGCTATTTTCTCACCATTTCCATGGTCAGGAGTACAGGCATAGTTTACCTAGATCTTCTGTTCAGGGTCTTGTAAGGATGCAATCAAGCATTCAGCCAGGCTACATTTTCATCTGAAAGCTAGACTAGGGACTAATCCACTTTGAAGTTCCCTAGGTTGTTGGCAGAATTTATTTCCTTGTAATTATAGGAGTGAGGTCTTTGTTTTCTTCCTGACCATCAACCAGGGACCAATCTCAGCACATAGAGACTAACGATTAATAGTTCCTAGACGTGTGGTTCTCTAACAATATGACAGCTTACTTTTTCAAATTCTGCAAAGGAGTTTCTCTTTCTTCATTTTGATTCCTGTTGTTTGATCAAATGACATTTTTTATTTTTATTTTTTAATTTCAAAATACCAAGGGATACAAATGTTTTTGTTACATGGATATCTTTTTTAATGCTTACATCGGGGCTTTTAGTGCGTCTGTCACTTGAAAAGTGTTCACAGTATCTGATAGGTAGGTTTCAACCCCTCTCCTTCTCTGTCTCCCTTTTCTTGATTTTCTATAATCTTTACATCTCCTTATGCCCGTGTGTGCCCATCAATTAGCTCCCAATTATTTCTCTAATAATTTCTCTACATGTGGTGTTTGTTTTTTTATTCCTGAGATACTTCACTTAGGATAATGGTGTCCAATTCCATCCAAGTTGGTGCAAAATACATTACTTCATTCCTTTTTATGGCTGAGTAGTATTTTATGGTACACATATATAGCACATTTTCTTAATCCTCTCATCACTTGGTTTATGGGCACTTAGGTTGATTCCACATCTTTGTGATTGTGAAATATGCTGAGATAAACATTCAAGTGCAGGTATCTTTTTTATAAAATGACTTCTCCATTTGTCTATCTTCTTTTGAAAAACTTCTGTTCATTTCGTTTCTTAAAGAAATGAAAGAGTCATTGAGGGATCAAATGTCATTTCTTAAAGTTTTGTAATAATTTGCCATTTTACCAACCATTTAAAATTTTTGTTTCAAAAATAGTCCTCAAGGTGTTCTTGGCTGAATTACTATCTTTAATGTAGTAAGGCCTAATTTAATATAACTATTTTTAATCCTATTTAACACTAGAGTATTGAGCTTGTGGTCAACTAAAATTTTCAAATATATTAAATAAAATTTGTTTAGCTAGCTCTCAGTAATCCCCCACTTATAAAACTATGCCTGGTTTTCTTCACTTTTACATTTCACATATTTAGCTGTTTATCAATTTTTCCTCCTTCTTAGAATATAAGGCCATAAGGACAAGGACTAAATTTGCTGTTTTTTCTTAAGACTATGTTCACAGCATCTAAGAGATAACCTAGAAAAAAATGGACATCCAAGAATATCTATAGATAAATTTATACATTAATTTCATTAATTAATCACAATATTTTAAAGTAAAAAAGTCATCCTACCATAATGTGTTTTTAAAATAACCTTGGTTTTATAATGTTTAGTAAAAACCTGCTCCAAAATGAGAAACATTTTTTAAAAAATATTCTTTCTAGAAGTTTTCTCAAGTCTTAGAATCACTTTATTTATTTTAACAATTTCTATTCTGAGGTCTTCCTTGTTTCTTTTCAGATATTTTCTTTTATCCTATTTTGAATAGGTCTGCAATTACATTACTATAGAGAATTACATATAAATTCTAAATCAAATTCTCTTTTTACTTATGAAACTGATTATAAATAATGTAAAATCTCAAAATAGAAGCTTATAATATTACTCAAAATGGATTTTACAAAAGTACCCAAAGTCATTTTACCTTGTCTAATAAGTTTTCAAGATTCTAATGTTATTATAGGCATAGAATCTGAATTCTCTGGCTGAGTATTAAACTTTTGTTAAACAGATATTAATAGACAAAGAAACTGTAATATATTCCTTTCAATAACAAAGAATAACATCAATATTCAGCTAGTAAAATTCTGCATAAAAGGAAGGACCTGTTAAGAGATTTAAAATGCTAGAAGAGAGGTTTCATTTACTAGAAATGCATACTAAGAACCTTGCTGTATCACATTTTTGTAATAAAAGTTAAAGAACCGTTACAAACAAAAGTAAAAAAAAAAAAATCACTGTCCAAAATCATTTTAGTTTAGTGCCAAAAATTAATATAATTTCACATTTGACCTAAAGACTATTATATTATGGCCTATATCTATGTGCTATAAATTTTCCTATAAAATTTAGTAAATTTTCTTATTTTAATATCAACCATTTTTAAAAATCTAAGAGTATGCTTGCTCATGGGTTTTCTTATACATGACAATTAAAATGCCATTATTTACTAATTATTAATTCTGTTTTTAAATTGATATTAAAAGTCACTACTTACTTCTGGGCTAATAAATAACAAAGTTACTCTCTAATGATATATGTCTTTGTACACTGGCTGTGAAATAATGTGCATTCTCTTATACCTTTGTTATGGACTAAATGTATATGTCCTTCAAAATCATATATTGAAGCTGTAAACACCAGTGGAACTGTATCTGGTGTGAGAAGTAATTAAGCTTAAACAAGGTCATAACAGTTGTGTCTTGATGTTATAGGATTAGCATCTTTATAAATAGAGATAACATGGAACTCATTCTTTCTGTGCATGAACAAAGAGGTCATGTGAAAACATGGGAAAATTGTAGCTGCCTACAAGCTGAAAGAAGAGAACTAAGAATGAAGCCTGCCTTTCTGGCACCTTGATCTTGTACATCCTAGCCCCTAGAACTGTAAGAAATAAATTTCTGTTGTTTAAGCCACCCAGTCTTTGGTATTTTGTTATAGAAGCCTAAGTAGACTAATATACCCTTGAGCTACCATTATGTTTCAACATATTTCCAGTTTTCATCTACTGGGAAAGCAGTAAACAGTAGAAGGATATATTCACAAATATATTGTTGTTGGTTTGTTTAGACCTTAATATTGACACTGATAAATATAACTGACAGAACAATTTTGCAATTTTCATTGAACCATTTTCAGTGGTGCAGAAATATAGTCAGTTAGAATGAACAATATTTGATAGCACAATAAGGTGACTATAATTAACAATAAGTTAAGGTATGCTTTAAAATAACTACAAGAGTGGAATTGGAATGTTTCTAATTCAGTGGAATAATTCTAAGCAGGAATCTTACTATTACATTCCTTTTATTTTGAATATCTAGCTGTGTATAAATTTCCGGTTACACTGAATATTCAACTCTTGGTTCTCTCCTCTTTTTTCTTCTTTATTCATTTGTTAAAAGTCTCTAGGACAGATTTTTTTAAACTGTTTTTTGCAAGATAGCAACTTGGGTTGGAATTGCTTGAAATAAAACTTTGTTTCTGCAATTTACTGACCTTTAAATGCAAATATTTAACTTGAATATGTTTATTATGAATTGTCACAAGAGGCCAAAGCATGGATGATTTTAAATTATTCTAACCACATTTTTTTATTATTTTTCCTTTTCTCAAATACTTCATTAAATTTGATGGAATGCAGTTTTGGAAATCATGGAAGAACCAACTTGACATTTCTAATATCTACATCTAATTTTAACTTCAGATGTGATTTCTAAATAGATAAGGACTAAATTTAGTCTTATAGTATATCATTAATAATTACATTTTGGGTTAACCACAGTTCATTGACAAATTTCTTGACAATATTTGAAAGACATTGGGTGTTCATTTAAAATAGTCTATGACACCTAATTGTTCTAAATTACTAGGCTGATAGTTAAAATATATTTTGCTAATCTTTCTTCAGTCACTAAGTTAATGATATTACTCAGGTCACTTTCTCTTCTCAGAGCAGTATTAGGAATGACACATAAAATGGATTGAAGTTCACAAGTGTTTTCTTGTGCATTATTCCATTTTCATTTGATTTCCCAAAATAACCATATGATTTTAAAAGAGTTATATAAACCACATTTTATTAGTAAAAGAACTAAAGTTTAGAAGGAAATGAAATGCCTAAGTTCTCACAACTTATAAATGGAAAGGCAAAAATTAATTTAGGCTTTCTGATTCCAAGTTAAATATCTTTTTACTAAATATTCAACTTGTAAAAATTCTCCTCATAATTACAATTTATCTAGGGTCAAAATCAGTGTTATTCGTCATCCTAGCCATATTTGGCTTCTTTCTCTTATAAATAAAATTGTGAAAAACCTAATGCTTTTTATTTCAGTTGAATATTTATTCAGCATCTTTTATGTACCAGATAATACTCTGGGGACTGGGGATCCAGATACAAGTATAAGATTGCATGTTATGAAGAGGCCAACAAATTAGGAAACTTAGGTATGTATGTAAACATATGAAAATAGAATCCACACATACAAGGTACAAAGCATATACAAGGCAAGGTACACAGGTTAGAGTGAATGCCCCTGTTGAGGAAAATGGCGGTGGCTAGGAAGGGATTCATTGGGAGTTCATAGTAAATAACACTCTTTAAGGAAAATGGGAATTTACCAGATACTTAAAAATAGAAGGAACTTTGACATAAACTAAAAAAAGAAAAAAATGTGTAAAGACAGCAAGATATGAAAATTCATAGGATTTTCAGCAAACTTGTATATTGTTATATCACTCATGTAAAAAGTGAGTTGGTAATAAAAATAGTAAGATATGATACTGAACAGATAGGTAGGCAATTTGGTAGAGAGGAATGGCCTTAAGTGTGAATCCAGATACCTCTGCAATTGTATTCAGATTCTACCATTTATTAAATGTGTTACCTTGGGAAAGTTACTCAAGGTCTCTAAACATCACATTTTTTTAAATAAATTTGGGATGACAATGCCTCTTATTATGCATTATATATGCAATGACCCTAGCATAGGTATGACAATGAGCACTTGCTAAATACATATGAGTTATTAATATACTAGAGTTTAGGAAGGAAAAAGGAAAATTTTAAACTTGTAATTTAGCTACAGATATTTCATGAGTTTTGTCATGAAATACCCTCGAATGATTTCAAATTATAAAGTACATTGTAGGGTAAATACATTCTGTGCTGTTTAAACTGAGTTTTATGTTTTTCTGAAAAAAATTAAAATGGTTGCTTTTAGCTGTTGATCAAAGATCCATTTTCCAAATGTGTTACGTTTATTTTGTATTATTTTTCCAGCTTTGGGCCTCATTTCCATTATCTAATTTTAGCTGAACTAATTGAGTGTTTTTTCCACTCCATTTGTTGTATACATCTTATCATAAATAATTGTGATGGTGTCATATTCTTGTATTTTGAGAAGAAATGTAAAATATAATTCAATATTAAATTTCATAACTGAATATTGTGTTGTTTTTATAACAAAGCCATTTTCCTAATGTTTAATGCTTACTTCAGAGGAAAAATAAAGGCCTGATAGCCAAAGCTTATTGTATACAAAGTGTTTCAAAATACACTAAAAGTGACAACTTACATATTTTATGAAGTATAGATCACAATAAATATGAATCTCAGACTTCTCCCATGCTTGAATTATTTTACAAATACAAATTTGTATTAAAATAGTTTTCCAGTGATATTTTCAGATAACAGCAGTAATTAACGGCAGTTTCTTTGACATACTAGCTATAAGTAGCATGTAAACAATTATTTCATTTGGCTTAAAGAAAAACTTGTACATTAAATTCTAATTGTAGGAGAGAGATCATAAGTTTGAACATGCCCTTTTACATTTCTAATGCAATTTTGATACTACAGACAGAAAAGTTTTTTTAAAAAATAAATACAAATCCACTACTGAGTTCATAATAAATATATACATGAGGATATATATTTAAAAATTTATATTATAGTTAAGTATATTGCTTGTATTTAATCTTATGAAAATACAGTCACCTTCAGATGCTTGGGCTTTTTCCAACAGTTTTCTCTGAGAAAGTTAAAGAAGTCTGAATTTGACCTTAAATTCTAAGGAAGCACTTTTAATTATCGATCTATCATTTGTCTTTACAAAAGTTTCCCTGCGGTTTATCTATCTCAATGTCTGAATTTCATCTTTCTCTACAATCAGCTTTGGGGGTCACTTTATTCATCAAGGGTAGCCAAGTCAGTATCCTAAGTGAATTCCAAAAATTTTCACTCCCACTCTAATCTAGCTACCTATTTTTGTGGCTACATTTGGATCTTTTAATGACCAGAAATGAAATGGATCCTGTAAAATGATACTTAAAAAAAAAAAAAAAAAACCTATACATTTATTTTTAAAAAATCTTTCATCCATTTTTAAAATAGAAATTTCTCAGTGATCACCCTGTGCCATATGGATTTCATTTAGATACCCCTCCCTTGTATTTCTAATTTGGATCATCCATAACTGTAATGCCAAGGTTCTATTTTTGAGTGTCTCCAGATCGTTCTGAGTTATTTTCTCATTTAGAATCTGAGGCCATTGTATCATACCTTAATTTTGAACCCATTGAAAGGTGTATTCCCCAAATACAGAGTCAGTAAAGTAACTCATGCTGTCACTTAACTAATTTAATTTTTCTTCTGTGAATTAATTTAGTTGCTTTTTAATTCATTTAGAAAACATTTGTTGAATGTCTACCATGGGCCAGAAACTAAACTATCTTATAAGTCTCAGTTACTACTATGGTTTGAAGGAAATAAACTGTAAATAACAATAGTATGTGATAAAAGCCATGCTAGAGATAAACAATTTGCTCAGGTAGCTCAAAGGAGAACCAAACATACTCCACACGGGGATAAAATACAGTTTCTTGGAAGAGGTGATGTATAATCTGATTCCAAGTAGGCACATTCCATTTAGGGTAGTTTGGAGTATGAGGGTGCTATATTAGAAAGCAGGGAGAGACCTAAGAGCCTTGGAGTTATTTATACGGTCCTATATCACTTCATTTTGGAAAGTTTCACATATATTTACTCACCAAGTTCTATGTGATTTTGAAGTCATAGGTTCTGGGAAAACTGCTTTAAAAATATTCTCTATGCTTATTTTTCAGTATTATCTTTTCACACTGGCATTGTGTAATGCATTGGCAATTCTAACCAGCATATTAGATACTCAATTCAGTCAGTTGGCAAGATGTTCACAGCGCCAGAGAAAGTGTTGCCAAGAAAGTCATTAAAAACTTGCCTTTTCTCTTTTGCTACAAGGTCAAATTTTATCTATGCACCTTTCAGTCCTTTATCATATGTGCTCTCTCAAATCAAATTAGGCATCATGACAATATAACTATTAAACATACCAGTTATGATGTGTTTTAAATAAACCAAAAAACCTAGTTCAGTTTGTTTTTAAAGGCTTTTAAAGTTTATTTAAAAGGGAAATATTACAGGGTAAGGAACAAGGTTGATATAGTTCTTAACTAGGGTCGCTTCATATCTTTTAGTAAATCACAGTGTAAAATCTGAGTAAATCAATTGAATAAACTACTGTAAATTTCAGTTTGCCTATCAATGAAGAGGTAATAATGGCAAAAACTGCATAAATGGATTTGTTTGAGAAACTGTTATAGAGACTATTAGAAAGGTAGTTTTGAGGCAATAGGGTTATTTTTTAAAAAGACCATTCAAAAATTTATGTAGATTTTTAGTTGTAGATAAATTAATTCTTCGGAAATTTTGAGCAGTCTAATTCTAAAGATGTCAGAAACATGGATATAGTTACTGAATGATGACTGAAAATCAGTTTGAGTCCTCTTTATTCATACTTAAGATCAGACTATGCAAAAAGTAAATTTTATTAATATCTAATTCTGACGAGATGGAGGCAATTTACAGTTAAAATGTTGACTACATATCAGTTTATTGAAAATTAAAGACAAAAAATATAAAAGAAATGATAATCACATTGAATTTTAGCATCAACTGTCTTACATTTAAAAATCAGGTTTGTAAAAATACAATTTTATTTTCAGAAAGCATTCATTTATTTGAGTCAGATTCATTACTTATAACAATAAGTAATCTTACATACTGAGTCACTCCTACCTTCATTTAATTTTCCAAAAATAAGAATAATAAAAACTCAATAAAGAGTGGTTGTTAAATTTAGCATTATAAATGAGTAGACATTATGCTAATTAAAGGTAGTAAGGATCCTAATTTCATTTAGCTGATGCTGTAGTGAAAATCTATCCATCGTTTCTAATGGAGTCACCTATAGGCATTTGGCATTTAATGTTCCAAAATAGCTACAGCATTATAGTCAATGTTAGTTTCAATAATTCATTTTTGTACTAATACTTGGCAGACTGAAAAATTGAAATAGTACACCAAATAGTATATAAGTCATATGAAATAACTACAGCTTTTAAATCTTTAGTCAGATGCCTGCTGGGTGTATAGCAAAGGAAAGTTTTGTTCTTACTTTTTTATTAGTTTGTATGAAGAAAAGAAAACCAACCTATTGCTATAAAAATATTTTTAGATTATTTATAATTCTTAGAATAATAAACAGCGTAGAGACTGTGCAAAATAATATGCAGAGAATAGTCTAATTCATTCACACAAATAATATTAGAATACCTACAAAGTGTCAACCACTATGGTAGGTGTTCACGATACAAACATAATCCTTTGCCCTTAAAAATTATATAATCTTGTTGAAGTTCAAAAATAAACCAGTATAAACAAATAAATACAATATGTAAAGGGAATAAAAAGTGTACTCTGGTACAGGATATGTCCGTAAGCTGTATGTAACTAGTTGATGGTAAGTAATTAAAATTTTGAAGAAACATAGATTAAAGGAATCACAAATTGAAAATTTAGAACCAATCAAGTAAATAATGTCTAACATTGCCAGATTCTAGTTTGTTCACTAATACTCTCACTCAGCTTCAATATTTGCCTTAATGGAAGGTATCTGGCTTAATTGTCTCTTCTCAATCATTTGTTATAATTTACAAATATAATACTGGCTCATATTTCTTATGGATAAGCCAATCAAATCATGTATTGAACATCAAGGAGTATGTTTATAATATTTCATTGTGAAAGTTTCCTCCAATCACAGTTGATTAGTTTCAGTACATATATTTTAAGTAGTCTAAACGTGGTTTTAAGGAGATTTATTCTTTACTACTTCCACCATTAACTCTCTTACTAAGTACTTCTTATGCCTTCTCTAGATTACAATTCTAGGAGTGAGATAGTCTTCATGTCTTTTCTGTTACTTAGCAATCTATAAAGAACTGCTTTGAATAGTTATTTGTAATGTAACCCCCAAACTCTTCTGGACTTACAACCCAACCTCATTTCTGTCACTATAGAATACATAATATATATTGGAAGATTTCTTTGATAATAACACTGTGAACAACACATGTGTGCTAGCTTATAATTTACCAACTAATTACAAGCATATTATCAGTAGTTTAACAACTAAACCTATATAAAACCTAAATACCTCAAAATAAGGATCATTAACATGGTTTACATAACACAATGATGATGTTAACAATAATAACTTCAAGATACAAGACAAAGACCTAAATCTAGATTTCTAACTAGCACCTTTTATATTCTGCCATATTGCCTTAGGATTACACAAAAAGTTGTAGAAAATATGTATAAATAGAACAAACACAAAGAGTTATATGAAGTGGTCTACACATGTATGCTTATGCTTAAGTTATTTAATATTATCTAGATAAGACAGTAGCTAAGCATGAATTAAGAAACCAAAATTAATATTTAATATATTTTTGTCTAACCATAAATTGATATATTACTAACGAAAATATTGAGGAAAGCAAATTGATGAATTTAATCAAAAGGCTGTCCAACATATGAATCAAAATATGTTCAAATAGTATTTTTTCATATGTTTCTTAGCTATTTGTCTATCTTCTATTGAGAAGCTTCTGTTTATCCCTTACCCCAGTCAGAATGGCTTTTATTAAAAAGTTCAAAAATGACAGATGCTGGCCTGGGATGGAGAGAGAAAGAAATACTTATACACTATTGGTGGGGCTGCAAATTAGTACAGCCTCTATGGAAAACAGTGTGGAGATATCTCAAAGAACCAAAAGTTGACCTACCAGTTGATCGAGTAATCCCACTGCTGAGTATTTGCCCAAATGAAAAGAAGGCATTTTATCAAAAAGACACCTGCACTCAAATGTTTACTGCAGCACAAGTCACAATTGATTGAAAAGATGTAGAATCAACCCAAATTCCATGAATTCATGAGTGGATTAACAAAATGTGGTATATGTATACCACGGAATACTATGCAGCCATGAAAACAGATGATTTTATGCCTTTGCAATAATTTGGATGGAACTGGAGACCATTATCCTAAGTGAAGTAAATAAATAATGGCAAAACAAACACCATGCATATTCACTATTAAATTGGAACTAACTGATGAGCACTCATGTGCATAGAGGGAAATGAATCTCAAAGGAAATCAAGCAGGGAGGTGGTGGGAGGAGGGGATGTACGAAAATCTACCGAACGAGTACGATAAATACTATCTGGGTGATGGACATACTTTTAACCCTGACTCGAGCATTACATAAGCTATCCATGTAACCAAACACATTTGTACCCCTTCATACTTTGAAAACAAATATATATATATATATATATATATATATACACATATATATATATGTATATATATGGAGGGAAGCTTTTTGCTAAAGAGAGTAGTATCATCAGATGGAAGTCACAATACAGTCATGTGTTGCTTAATAACAGGGATAAGTTTTGAGAAATGCATCATTAGGTGATTTCATTGCTGTACAAACATCATAAAATATACTTACATATACCTAGATGATATAGTCTACAGCACACTAGGCTATATGGAATAGCTAGTCTACAAACCTGCGCTGTATGTTAAGGCACTGGATGCTGCAGGCAATTATAACTCAATGGTAAGTATTTTTGTATCTAAACATATTGAAACAAAGAAAAGGTACAGTAAAAAATACAGTATTGCAATCTTATGGGACCATCTTTGTATCTGTAGTGCATCGTTGACCCAAACATCATTATGCAGCACATAACTGTGTTTTCTATAAAAGCCACATAGGGAGAATATATATTGTGAAATTGAGACTCATTGTTGTCAGCCAATCTTTAACATACATATATCTGTATTTCATTTGCTAATGTTAAGGAAGATAAAACAGAGGAAAGATACTATAAAGGATCAGTTTAATTTACCCATGCCTCAAAAGCTAAAAACAAAACAAAACAAACCTGACAATAGCTAACCTATCCCAAAGGTCATCATGAATAATTAAATTTATTCCCAGACTTCTAAGAAGATAAAAATTAGAGTGAAATAATGTGATTTTATATACCTAAGTAGAGAGTAGTTTAAAAAGAAATTCTAGGCCATATTCTTTCAATGAGAGGGAATATTAAATATTAATATTTAATTAATGTTATCATATTAAAATCACAAAAATAAATGATCAACAAAAATAGCACAAACAAAATATAAATGTTTGCAGTTATTGTGACTACAATATTAGTTCTCATCTTTATTTGTTAGAACAAGTTCCATATGGTTAAGGACTCAAGATTTTAAGATCCATCTTTTGAAATATATCCATGGAACTATCACTAAATAAATATATGCAGGTAAAATTTCTTTGTAAAAATTCAATATATAAAGAAAAAGAAATTTTATACTCAACTTACATTTTAGATTCACTAAGACAAACACTGCTATTCAGTGTGTTTACATTTTTCTCTTTATATTAATATTCCTATTGAAACTTAAAATTTTACAAATGGAAAAAAATAGATATCTAATACCCAAGGATACTATGAAAGCAGAATATATAACTTAAGAAGAAATACTAAAAGTGAAAATAATCAACATAAACTAATTGCTATAAATGGTATTATTTAATAGGGAAAATAGTGTTAGGTAAAACAATAGGTCTCAAATTATGTTTCCTTAATTATAGATATGAAATTATATTCTTTTAGTAAGAAACAGTTAAACCATCAATTAACTTCATCCAAATATTTTTCTAGCACTTAAGCAGAAAATGGGCTTGATACATATGAAATGTTAGACTTTTGACATAGAATGTCTAATCTTTTTCTCTACTGATTAATAAAATCATCTTCATTACTATATGTCTTTGACGTACTAGCTTTTTCTGTTTTAAAGTTTTGAAATTTTCATTAAATGTACAAGTATAGTCAAATCAAATTTTGCAAATATTTTGTATACCAAGTTTTACTCAGCAGTCATTTTTATATTCCTGATAATTAGGTAGTACATTGTATGTAATAGGTACCCAAGGTATTCTGTTGAGTTAATGGATAAAGAATGTCTCCGTATGAGATGAGACTTAATTTTGTATTGTTTGTACTGTTATTTTTCATATGCTATAATAATGGTCTCTGGGAGAAATAATAATTAGATTGAAAGGCATCTACCTTTTTAAAGACTATATCTAGATATGTAGTTTGTTCATTAATTCCATTGTCCTCTATTTTGAGAATGAAATTTGAGGAATCTATAGAATATATATACAGAATATAAATATGTATAGAATATAGTATATACATTATACTTTGCAAGGGGGGTAAGTGGAAGCAAATGGAAAATTTTTAAAAGTTACATGGTATTGAAATGGAGTAAACTAATAATATACTTCAATGATTAGGAGATGGCATGCAAAAACAGTGTTGCTATCTGGCAAGAAATATCAAGAACAAACCTCATGCTTCAAGACCACCTACATAGAAAGAATACATGACTGGAAAATATAACACCAATCTTTTTTAATTGCATTGTTGTTGTAGTTTTTCTTGGTACATTTTTTAGGTTGGCAAATTGACATCATTATTTTCCAGTTATTTAGATGGAGGAAAATCCTACAGTCAGCCTTGTCATATCATGAATTAAAGAGTCATATATCAGCTGAATGTGAATAATTATTTTCTTTTCATTTATTGGAGTATCTAAATATATTTTCAAGACTATTAATCAATTTTATGTAATGTAGACACCATTAACTCTTCAAACATTTAGAAAACTGTGTTCATTTTGAAGAGGAGTTATGTCTTTTTAGGCAGAAGATTTACATATTTAGGAATAAGATTTAGATAATGCATCTACTCTTCCCAATCTATTTAAGTTATGGCTATGTAAAATCATGATTATTTCTGGGGAAAATATGACTATACATGTATATTATGTGAATTATTCTATTCATCTTTAAAACAAAATAAAAGGCTATTTACAAACTAAATACTCCATTGCTGTGTCAGGGTCCTAAATTTCATAATTTATTTAAGTTGTATTCAAATTATTGGATATAGGTATCTACAAAATGTTCTCCCAATCAGGTCTATGCTAGAGGTTACAAAGATTATTTTACATCACTGATTGAAAAATATAAATGTAAATATATCTTCTCAAGTATTAAAAGTCACTAAAAACATTGGACAGTAATCAGCATGGTGGATCAGCAAAACAAACAAGGAAAATGAAGCTGCATTGATTAATTCAAAGTGACCAAGCAAATATGATAGAAATGGGGATACATAATAAAAGAAGACCAGTGTAAAAAGTAAAATTATGAAATTTGACAGAAAGACTACTTTAAGCATATTAATAATTTGCATAAATCAGAATAGGTTTAACTCTCATAGAGGAATATATAATTGTTTAAAAATGGTCTTATAAGATGTACACTTAAAATGGAGGCAAGAAAACTATGTGTTAGAAAATTGCCCAAATATATATGTGAGTGTGGCAATATTATTATCATATAAAGTAGAATTTTTTGACAGTGTCATTGAAATAGTATGTGGCAGCCATGAGAATATGCTTCGCTGATCTTCTGTTATAGGAAGTGTAAAATAAGCAAAGGCAATCTGAGCTTCTAAACTCATCACCCCATTTGTACAGAGACTATGTCCAGTGGGAGTGCATCACAGATACCCAGACAGACTAGTTCTTGGGAGAGACAGGACTCTTTTGACAACTGACTTTTGCTCAAGGATTCTCTGATGCTTCAAATTTATTTCTACAGTTCATTCCTACCCTACGTTTTATTCTCTATATCTTTTCCAGAAAGAGCATTTCCAAATGCACATCTGAATGTATAGTAACAGCACTAAAATCTTTAATTGACTTTCCTCGTTATCAGAATAAAGGCCAAGATCCTTCAGATTTCCATCAAAAATCCTGTAACATCTGACACATATGTGTCTTTTCAGCCTGCTCCTGTAAAATCCTCCCTCTTCACCCTCTGATCTAGGCACGCTGACCTTCTCTCAGTTCTTTTAAGAAACAAAGCTCCTTTCATATGAGGACTTTTATAAACACTGTTTTGAATGACTATAATTCTCTGTATCTTTACAAATTAACTCCTAATCATTCTTCAAATCACAATTAAAATGTCATGCTCATGAAAGCTCTCCCCAGATCAGGTAAAATGCCACTGTTGTCACTTTCTCCTTGCATTCTAAAGCTTTTCTTCTTAGAGCAGAAAATAGTAAATCCCACTTTGCCATTAAATTATTTTCATAATTATTTGAGTAGTTATTTGCCTGACTGCTAAAAGGCTATAAACTCCATAAATACAAAAACCATCATATCCACATTGCCCAGCAGGTTGCCTAGAATAATAGTCTCTCAAATTTTGTTGAATGAATAGATGTATGGAAAAGTGGATGGAAATAAATATGGGACAAAAAGGAGATTTCTCAATGATTTTTTTAAGTGTGATTTGAGAGATGAGAATCATTGCTTTATTTGATTGATTACTTCTAAAGATCTTACAAATTGGAATGTTGTTGAGTTCATCTTAGGCTATAAAAATATTTTCTCACAATTCTATAGAGTATCTCTTCTTAATACGACCCATTCATTTCACTCAACTAATATATATTTAGTGCCAAATATCTACCAAACACTGTATGGATACTGAGAAAACACCAGCATAGAAAACAGACAAGACTCATCCTTTCCTGTAGTTTAACGTTTTGAAGAGTTCACAGAAAACACACACATACACACACATTAAAATGTAAAAAATGTGCTAAGTGTTCTACCAAGGATTAAAATAAAGTAATGTGCTAGATTATGAAGGAGCAGGAACTTTTCAAGGAGAAGATTTTGGGAAGGTATTTCAGACCAGCTATATTTTAAACTGACTTTTAAAAAGGCAATATGGAATGTGGTAGGCTAACCTCTAAAATAGCCTCCAATTATTCCCATCTGCTGGTTTTCACACCCTTGTGTAATTATCCCTCCCCTTGGGTGAGTTACTTGCTTCTAGTCAAAAGAATATGACAAAGATGACTGTTTGTCCCTTCTATGATTGTATTACAAAGGTAGTAACTTCCAGCTAGCTAGAAGACTTTCTCTATTGCCTTCTTCATTTGTATGCTTTGATGAAACAAACTGCCACAATGAAAAGAGCCATGTGACAAGAACCTGAGGGTAGCCTGAGCCAACAGTCAGCAAGAAACTGAGGCCCTTAAGTTCAACAGCCTGCAAGACACTGAATCTTGCCAATGACCATGTGAGCATGGGAGCAGATGCTTCCCCAGTCAACCCTTAGATGAGACCCCAGATCTGGAAAACATCATTATTATAGCCTTGTCAGAGAATCTTCTGGTCTGTCTCCAGATGCCTGACCCACAGAAACTGAGATAATGTGTGTTATTTTATGTCAGAGTTTTGGGGTAAATTTTTATGAAGAAATAGATAGCTAATATTAGTTAGTTGTGAGATATCTGGGAGAATTCTAGACAGATAATATAACTATTGAAAATAACCCAACCTGTGATGAAAGCTGGCTGTTGTGGGAACTGTGCAACAGCTCGTCTGGCTGATGGATGGTGAGATAAAATATATTAAAAGATACATTCAGACAAATAGCTAGGGACAAATCAAATTTGATCCTATAAGCCAACATAAGGAGGTTGGGTTTTACATTAAGTGTAATAAGAAACATTTAGAGGATTTAAGCTAGGTGAATGAAGTAGTCTACTTTTCCTTTTGAAAAGTTGACTTTGGCTACTATGTGGAAATGGATCATAGGACAATGGAAGCACTAACATCCTTTAAAAGCCTGTTGGAACAATCTGAAATAGGAGTGGTCTGCAACTTGGATCTGATGTTTTAGTAGAGTTTGGGAAATGTGAATATGTGCTGGAGATGGAATTCACAAGACTTACTACTATTTAATTGAATCATAGTATGATTTACTAAAATAAAAGTTTCTAGAAACCACACAAGCAGGCTAGGGAGATGAATAAGAAAACACTAAATAATTTTATAAAATAACTATTTCTGACATAAAATTTATGTTTCTTTACAATTACAATTTTTGTTTGAAATTTGTTTTTTTATGTAGCTATCGAAATCTTATTCAAAATTCTTCATTAAAAATTACTATTTACATTAACAAATTGAAATGGGTTAGGCTTTTTTATCATTGTCATCAGCATTATTGTCAACAACAAAAAGTCAGATAAATTTTTGTAACAATGTTTTGATAATAGCTTAGAATCAGAAACTAGAAGCAATAAGCATTATTTTGTGCAAAATTGGTTGACTTAAAAATTTGTAATGGAGAAAGGCAGTTTTCCTATTTCTGAATAGTTTGCAAATACTTAAACATAAAACCCAATTACTTGCAAACTTCATTTTATTAAAACCATACTTGGCTAGATAATTTTCTTTTATTTGCCTCACAAGTCACCTGGTATAATGTACATAGAGAAATTATTCAGGTATCTAAATGTAGCAAGAGCTTGGTATCCTAGGTAACACTGCAGGAATATAAAAACTCATCTCCAAACTAGAAAACGAGTTGGGTCAAAGTCCAATTTATGCTTAAGGTTAAAAAGTAAAGCAGCAATCTATATTTCACAAAAACAAAATCCTTCCAGATCCCTGAGTTTCTTTAAATGTCATTGATGGATTAGCTTTGGCAAAGTAATTGCTAAAGCCTACCATTATTTTATATTTAGACTATGAGCATTAAAGTGAGATCAAGCAGGTACTGGAGTAAAATGATCACAATTAGTCAGAGATGCTTATATTTATTTTAATTAACTCCTCTTTAGACTTTCTATCCTTGAGAGCTTTCCAGATAAATTTCACGACTCAGCCTCTTATTTAACAACTAAGTACATCCATCTCTATTTCTTGTCCACTTTGATCCACACTTTCCTCCTGCAGACATTTAACTGTCATCTTTTACTAAAAGAAGTATTGAACATATGTTTCCTTTAAAGATTCATTTCTGAGAATGAGGACAATTCACTCATGAGGAAAATGAGAGTAGGCCATTAGATTTTCAAGTAACACCCTGAAAATATGCCAGGTATATTTAAAGGTAAACCTATTATAGTGCTATGCATAAAAATATCAAGTAAAATTGTAAACCCAACAAAATTTATAGTATCATCAGCATCAATTAAAATAAAATTACATATTTTCCCACAGCTCTATAAATGGACAGAAAAGGAAGAATGCATTAGAGTTACACACCTGGCAATGTTTTCTGGTTGGGCCCTATGCTGGTTCTTTAAATGTAATTAACATCTCTATGTCTGAAGTTATTTTTTTTTATTTCAGCATATTATGGGGGTACAACTGTTTAGGTTACATATATTGCCCTTGCCCCCCTCGCCCCCACCGAGTCAGAGCTTTAAGGGTGTCCATCCCCCAGATGGTGAATATCGCACTCATTATGTATGTATATACCCATCCCCTCCTCCTCACTCCCCTCTGCCCAACACCAGATAAATGTTAATCCTATATGTGCACTTAGGTGTTGATCAGTGAAACCAATTTGATGGTGAGTACATGTGGTGCTTATTTTTCCATTCTTGGAATACTTCACTTAGTAGAATGGGTTCCAGCTCTATCCAGGATAATACAAGAGGTGCTAGATCACCATTGTTTCTTATAGCTGAGTAGTACTCCATAGTATAGATATACCACATTTTGTTAATCCACTCATGTATTGATGGGCACTTGGGTTGTTTCCAAATCTTTGCAATTGTGAATTGTGCTGCTATAAACATTTGAGTGCAGATGTCTTTTTTATAGAATGTCTTTTTTTTTTTTACTTTGGGTAGATGTCGCATAATGGGATTGCTGGATCAAATGGTAGATCTACTTGTATCTCTTTAAGATATCTCCATATTGCTTTCCACAGGGGTTGCACTAGTTTGAAGTCCCACCAGCAGTGTATGAGTATTCCTGTCTCTACTCATCCACAGCAATATTTATTGTTTTGGAACTTTTTGATAAACGCCATTCTCACTGGAGATAAGTGATATCTCATTGTAGTTTTGATTTGCATTTCCCTGATGATTAGAGATGTTGAGCATTTTTTCATATGTTGGTTGGCCATTCTTCTGTCTTCTTTTGAAAAGTTTTTGTTCATGTCGAAAGACAAGTTGGCTCTCCTGCATTATTTGTCAAGTAAGTCAGAATCTAATCAAATTTGAATTTCAGCAACATTTACAAAAAAAATGGAATGATGGTTTTCAAAAATGAGTATTTGTATGAGATGTATAATTTTCCTCTGAGGCATTATAATTTTCTTCTCACAGAATTTATTTCTTGTCACAGAGTGGAATTTCATATTCTCTCACTCTACTAATATAACATCCTATGTGATTAGCCTATTAGTTGCCTATTCTATGCAATATGATTCTGAATGCATACTGCATGAAAGCATGAACTTTATATTGTTTGTTGAAATTTAAAAAAAGAGAAAGAAGCAGAGAAGGAAAAATCATCTTTATATGTAGAAAATTCTGAGAATACAAAACTGACTGAGGGATTTTACAGCAGGAGTTCGACATTAAAGTTGGCAATATAATAATATTCTATATGAATGAGTGTTTAATATTTAATAAAAATTTATCAATAAAATTATGTTCAAATATTTTAGAGGTCAGAGTTTTAATTTAAATTACCTAGGTGATTTGGAAAAAATAGCTATCATGGAAAATATTTTAATATTGTGGAGGATGCTAGTTCACCTACACATATATATATAGAGAGAGAACAAGAGCCTGTAGCAATAATAGGAACAAAGTAAAATTCAAGACTTTGAAAGTCAAAGGTAAGCCAAAAGGTAAGTATATTCATCATCAATGAAAGGTTAATTGAATTATACAATAAAAGACAGGAAAAATGGAAAAGGGTTATTATAGGCATGATAGATATATTTAATGGAAAAAGTATAAGATTTGAATCCAGCTCTGGAATGAGTCATGATTCTCACATATATTGTTTATGTGGTGTTGGATCAGTTATTTTTACACCCAGGAATGCCTTGAGAATCATAAAGAATAGGTAAAGATAAAGCATTTTATAATCTATAAGTAAACATTAAGCAAATAATGTTTACTATTAATTATTTTTCTTTTCTTCTAGGAATTGTATCTACATGTATTTCCTTTTCAAACACATGTGTTGTACCATTCAAATAAATAAAAAAGATGACTAGGAACTGAATATTATTCAAAAAAGAATGACAAATGTTTAAGTTAAAAAAAATCATTTAATAAATCATTTTGAATATTAACTCCAGAAAAAAATTCTTGGAATTTACAGCTTAATTAATGCTAAGGAAATAAAATACTTTATTTATGAGGAGACAATTGTCTGTAAAGAATCCAAAAGGAAATGTATTACCAAATTAAAACAATTGATATTTTAATATAAATATTTTAACTGTCAAGTATTAGATAAATGGATACCTTTTATTGGATAATGGGAATACATTTTCCCAGAAATGCTAATAATATTTCTGTCTAGGGACATAAATAGGGTGAGCCCCAATACCTTCTGGAGTCTACTTCATAGTCTGTTACTATAAAAATTCTATAATGTCAAAATATTTATTCTTCCCCACTCAATCTCATTTTTATAAAGTGAACATTTTAATTCTTTTTCATGTCCTTCAGTTGGCAGAGCTTTAGCTAATAAATATCAGTTAGGAGATCTGGCTGGCCAAATCAATTGGGGCTTAATCAGAAGCATGTTTCATTTAAAAAAAAGAATTTTATCAATAAAATTATGTTCAAATATTTTGAAGGTCAACATTTTACTTTAAATTATCTTAATGATTTGGAAAAAGTAGCTAACATGGGAAGTTTTTTTTAATATTGTGGAGTATGGGCTAGGTGAGGTGGCTTATGCCTGTAATCCCAGCACTCTAGGAGGCCAAGGTGGGAGGATCACTTGAACTCAGGAGTTGGAGACCAGTCTGAGCAAGAGAGAGATCCTGTCTTTACTGAAAATAGAAAAATTAGCCAGGTGTTGTGGCTTGCACTTGTTGTCCCAGCTACTTGGGAGGCTGAGGCAGGAGAATGGCTGGAGCCCAGGAGCTTGAAGTTGCCTGGAGCTATGATGATGGCACTGCACTCTAGCCCAGGGCAATGGAGCAAAATTCTGTCTCCAAAACAAAATTTGATGAGGATGCCAGTTCATGCACACATACAGAGAGAGTGAGAGAATGAAAGATAACTCTGAACCAATAATTTCATCATCATAGATTTAAGCCATCCTGCACACAGAAGTGGAGCTTAAAAGAAATTAGGTGAAAAAATATTTGTATTTAAAAGTATTTTTAAAACTAATCATAAATCTAAACTAATCTTAAATTAGTTTTAAAAATAATCTGATAAAAATATATAAATAGACATAAGGTATGACAAAATTTCTTGGTACAATTCAAATCCTAATGAACATTAGTATTCTCATAGAATTAAAAAAATATATTGCACATTCTAATTAATAATTTAAGTAGAGAGATAGAAAAGATCTTGAGAAATTGGCTGGGAGTGGTGGCTCCTATCTGAAATTCTAGCACTTTGGGGGGGCCAAGGCAGGAGAATTGCTTGAGGTAAGGATTTCCAGATCAGCCTGAGCAAGAGGGAGAACCCATCTCTACAAAAAAATAGAAAAATTAGCTGGGCACAGTGGTATGTGTCTGTAGGCCTAGCTACTCAGGAGGCTGAGGCAGGAGGATCGCTTGAGCCCAGAAGTTTGAGGTTGCAGTGAACTATGATGATGCCACCGCACTCCAGTCTGGATGACAAAGCAAAACCCTGTCTCTAAAAAAGAAATAAAGAGAATCTTGAGAAATTATTTTATTCATACTTCTAGCTCCTAGACAGAAGAGAGTGCCTATGCTAATGCAGTTGTTTGGAAGAGGTACTATATATAATTTTAAGTTTAACATTAATGTTTATTTAAAATTTATAGATAAAAACAAATATATTTATTTATGTTTTTAAAATTTGCTAAGTTATAATTCTTGAGCATAATTGTTCTAGCACCTTGACTTTTGGCCCAGGAAACATTATGATTTCAAAAGAATTCACATTCTCCAATTTTCTGTGGGTCAATACATGTATCTTTTTCTACTTTCTGAATATAGAGAGCTCCTTTGGTGTAGAGAGTATATTTTTAAAACTATGGAATTTTTTTTTTTTTTTGCTAAAATAACATGATTCCCTCAGAAAGAGATCTATGTTAAAACCAAGATTCACTTGTATTTATTAAGCATTGCTGTATGTCAGAACCTTCAATATAAATTATTTATAATTCTCTAAATTGTTTAAGGTACTGACAGGAAAAAAAATGGAGGCATAGGATATTAAATAATATGCCCAAATTCATTCACACAGTAATTAAGAGAAATCTGGATAAAAACTAAGGTTCTCAGAACCTTGTTTTTTATACTTATCACACCTCTCAAAGTAGAAAAAGTTGCCTTTGAGTGGTGATGATTCTCCCTTCTGTGCATGATTTTCCTGACCATTTAATGTTATGACCTTCTTGCAGGAGATTTTCATACCTAAAATACATGTGACAACTCTATTCCTAAGCACCACTTACTGATTAACTTTAAACACATCTGGATGGTAGGATATTTTTTCAGCAAGAATTATTATGTTCTTAGCTTGTACCAGGTGCTGTTTATACTAATCTAAAAAAGAAAATATTACTACTTTCAGAGAATTCTGTATTTAGTTAGGATACACATACATAAAAGCAAATAATTCAAAGTTAAAATTTTGCCATGGCAAGAAAAGAAAAACAAATATTTAATGGGTACTTTTCATGTGTGACAGATTCTTCATATTCCTGTTGTCATTTAAGACTCACAATAGTTACACAAGTTTAGTATCAGTTTCCTCTTTGAGCCTATCAGAGGCCAAGTTATCTACCTAGTGTTATATGACTATATAAAAGGAAAAGTTGCAACTTGAACCAATTATGTGGATTCTAAAAGTAAGTACTTTTAACTCTACCACATAGCTTTTTATAATATTCATGTTCAAAATGGTTCCAGAGGAGACTTTCAGTTTTAACTTAGAGATGCTGTGATATGGAAAGTGTTGTTTTTACACTGGCAGCAAAAAAAAAAAAAAAAAAAAAAAGCTGGAAAACTACAAATAAACTACTGTACATGAGTACCACTTAGTACTACTTAGTACAGTAGCACTAAGGTTCCAAGGCAAATAGCTGGTCTAAAATCTGGAAAGGAACAGGTGACTAAAGGGAGAAATAGGATTCAGATGTTTGTTTACTTGGGACAGAAATTGCCAGGTGTCATATAAGCCTATAAGATGATTCAGTTTATATATTTTTAACAAATTACTAAGGGTCAATTTTAGGCTAGCATGAGCATGGAAAACCCAGATGTATATAGATTGATACGCTCTTTGGGGCTCTTCCTCTTGAAACACTAGCAGGCACTAATGCGAAGATCAGGAAAGAATCTGAGAAATCTCCCTGGGGTGGTGTTACAGCAACAGCAGTCACTGCTGATACCTCACCCAGACTTCTCTTTCCTATTTCTCTCTGAAACAAAAGCATTAATATGCAAGAGGAAGAGTTAAAAAAAAAAAAAAAAACCTGTAACCTGAGGATATTTGTGGAAATCCACTATATCTAGGGGAGGAAAAATAGAAAGGAAAACAGTAAGGATAAGAAAAGTCTACAATTTAGAAATGAACAGAAATGCATGCTAGATTTAGTATTGCATTTAGAAAGAGAAGGGAGCATTTGTGAATGCCCAAGACCCAGGTTCATGAGGCCTCTTGAAGACTGAGACTTAATCAGTACAATTAGATAATGCTGCCATAGTCCTCACAAACACTATTACAAGATCTAGAAAAGAGCTTCAGAAGAGCAAATATAATAATAATTGGCCAGTACCATGCTGTTTTGGTTACTATAGCTTTCTAGTATGGCTTCAAGTCTGGTAAAGTGATACCTCCAGATATGTTGCTTTTGCTTAAGGTTCCTTTGGCTATTTGGGCTCTCTTCTGGTTCCAAATGAAGTGCAGAATTATTTCTTGTAGATCTGCAGAAAATGATGGTGGTATTTTGATGGGGATTGCATTGAACCTGTAAATTGCTTTGGGTAGTATGGACATTTTAACAATGTTGATTCTGCTAATCTATGAGCATCATATGTTTTTCCATTTGTTTATATCATCTTCAATTTCTATCCTCAGTGATTTGTAGTTCTCTTTGTAAAAATCTTTCACCTCCTTCGTTAAATATATCCCTAGGTGTTTTATTTTCTTTGTAGCTATTGTGACAGGAATTGAGTCTTTGATTTGATTCTCAGCTTGACTATTGTTGGTTTATAGTAATTCTACTGATTTGTGTACATTGACTTCATAGCCTGAGACTTTGCTGAATTTATTTATGAATTCCAGGAGTTTCTTTGAAGAATCTTTGAGATTCTCTAGATTTAAGATCATATCATCAGCAAAGAGTGATAGTTTGACCTCCTCTTTCCCCATTAGAATACCCTTAATTTCTTCTCTTTCCTGATTGCTCTGGCTAGGACTTTCAGTCCTATGTTGAATGGAAGTGGTGACAGTGGGCATCTTCATCTATTTCCAGTTTTGAATAGGAATGCTTTCAACTTTTTCCCATTAGTACGATGTTGGCTGTAGGTTTGTCATGTATGGTTTTTATTATTTTGAGGAATGCTCCATCTATGTCTATTTTGCTAAGTTTTTATCATAAATTGTGGTGAATTTTGTTGAATCTTTTTCCTGCATCTATTGAGATGATCAAATGCTCTTTGTTTTTGCTTCTGTTTATGTGATGGATTACATTAATGAACTGAAGTATGTTGAACCATCCTTGCATCCCTGGGATGAAGCCCACTTGGTCATGGTGGATTATTTTTTTAAGGTGCTGCTGAATTCAGCTTGCTAGGTTCATATTGAGGATTTTTGCCTCTATAATTATAAGGAATACTTGTCTATAGTTTTCTTTTCTTGTTGTATTCTTTCCTGGTTTTTGTATCAAGGTGATACTGGCTTCATAGAATGAGTTGGGGAGGATTCCTTCCTTCTCAATGTTATGAAATAATTTGTGCAGTATGGGTACCAATTCTTCTTTGTAGATCTGATAAAATTTGGCTGTGAAACCATCTGATTTGGGACAATGGTGCAGAACAGAAAACCCAGATATATAACAATGTACATTTGCCATTTGATCTTTGACAAACTACACAGCAATATACACTGGAGAAAAGAATCCCTATTCAATAAATGGTGCTGGGAAAATTGGATAGCTACATGTAGAAGATTAAAACAGGATCCATCTCTCTCATCATTCACAGAAATTAATTCAAGACAGATAATAGTCTTAAGTCTAAGACATGAAACCGTAAGAATTCTAGAAGAAAATGTTGGAAAAACTTCTCTAGATATCTGCCTAGGCAAAGAATTTATGAAGAAGACACCACAGCAATCACAGTAATAACAAAAATAAATACATTTGACTTGATTAAATTAAAAGATTTCTGCATAGGCAAGGAAACCATCAACAGAGCAAATAGACAATCTACAGAATGGGAGAAAATATTCACATGCTATACATCCAATAAAGGGTGCTAATAACCAGAATCTACAAAGAACTCAAGAAAATTAGCAAGAAAAATTCAAACAACCCCACTAAAAGGTGGGCAAAAGACATGAACAGAAGCTTTTCAAAAGAAGATAGACTAATGGCCAATAAACATATTAAAAAATGCTCAACATTTCTAATCATCAGAGAAGTACAAATCAAAACCACAATGAGATATCACCTATCCCCAGTGAGAATGATTTTTATAAAAATGTCCCAAAACAATAGATGCTGGTGTAGACAGAGAGAGAAAGGAACACCTATGCACTGTTGGTGAGATTGCAAACCAGTGCAACCACTATGAAAAATAGTATAGTGGTTCCTCAAAGAACTAAAAGTGGCCCTACCATTTGATCCAGCAATCCCACTACTGGGTATTTATCCAAAGGAAAAAAGTCATTTTATCAAAAAGACATGTACACTAGAATGTTTACTGTAGTACAATTCACCATGAAAAAGATGCAGAATCAACCCAATTACCCATAAATTCATGACTGGATTAATAAAATGTGGTATATGTATAGCATGGATTACTACTCAGCTATAAAAAACATGAATTAATACCTTTTGCAACAATCCAGATGGAACTGGAGACCATCCTCTTAAGCAAAATATTGCAAGAATACAAAAACAAATACCATATATACTCACTATATTGGAACTAACCAATCAGTATTCAAGTGCACAGATGGAAGTAACTCAAATGGAAATCACGCAGGTGGAAGGGTGAAGGAGTGAATGGGTGAAATCATACCTAATGGGTACACTGTACACTATCTGGGTAATAGACACACTTATAACTTTGACTCAAACAGTACAAAAGCAATCCATGTAATCAAAATATAGGTACCCCATAATATTCTGAAATTTAAAAACAGAATAATTGGCCTTAAAGAGGGAGTAGGGAATGAGAAAGGTAGAAAGTTAATTCAAATAAAAAAATAATTCCAAACCTGGAGAAATATATAAGCACTCAGCTACAGGAAGTTAAAAGATCAGCAAGAAGATTCAACCTACAAAAAAGAAGAAGCAGAAGACAAAGAAGAAGAAAATAACATATAAATGAGCTCCAATATTTCTGGCAGCAGACTTGTCAGCAGAAATATTACAGGCAAGGAGAGAGTAAGATGACATATTCAAAGTGCTGAAGACAAAAAAACTGTCAACCAAGACACTGCATCCAGCAAAGCTATCTTTCAAGCACACAAGAAAATATAAAGATTTTCCTGGACAAAATAAAAAAGGTTGAGGGGATACATTATTGCCAGACCATCTTATACTGTAATTGTGGTATTTAATTCACTGTGATGAATAAAACACTAATCTATTAAAAATATAATAACTACAATAATTTTTCAGGAAATAGACAATATAAAATATCTTAATCAAAATGACAAAAAGTCAAAATGGGGAGGATGGAGTTAATGTGTAATATTTTTAAGTGTTTTTTTTCTTTTTGTGTTTTTTTCATTGTGATCAAAGTTAAGCTATCATCAAAAATAACTTGTTTTAGCTATGTTTTTTGTAAGCCACATGGTAACCACAAAGCATAAACCTATAATAGACACAATAAAACTAAAAATTAAGGAATTAATGATACTACAGAAGAAAACCACTTAAGCACAAAGGAACACAGACAGCAAGAAAGGAGAAGAGAAATTAGAAAACAATAAGAAAACAAACTATAAAATTACAATAGTAAGTCCTTACTTATCAATAACATTGACTATAAATGGATTAAATTCTCAAATTAGAAGACAGAGTGGTTGAATTAACAGAAACAAAGACCCAAATATATAATGTCTACAAGAAACACACTTCACTTATAAAGACATATATAGACTAAAAGTAAAAAGTTGGAAAAAAGATTTTGGATGCAAATATAATGCATAACAGAACAGAAGTAGCTATTCTTATGTCAGATAAAATAGATTTTAAGTCAAAAAAAATTAAAGGGAAAAGGTAGTTCTTTATATAATGATTGAAGAGTCAATTCAGCAAGAGAATATAATAATAATAAAAATATATGCATAAAACACCAGAGCACACAAATATATAAAGTAATCATTAATAGATCTAAAGGAGATATAGACTGCAATGTAATAATAGTAAGGTAATTCAATACCCCACTCATAGTAATTGATGGATCATTCAGACAGAATATCAAAAAAGAAATATGGAGATATACTACACACTAGACCAAATGGAACTAACTGACATTAACAGACTATTTCATCCAATTGCTGCAGAATACACATTTTTCTCGTTAGCACATGGAACATTCTCTAGGACAGATTATATATTAGGCCAAAATACAAGTCTCAACAAATTTTAAAAAGTTGAAACCAAATCAAATATCTTTTCTGACCACAATGGAATAAAACTGTAAATCAATAAAAAGAGAAACTTGGAAACTATGCAAATAAATGGAAATTAAACACCATGCTCCTGAATGACAAATGATCACTGAAAAAATTAAGATTTTTAAAAATTCTTGAAACAAACAAAAATGGAAATACAACATACCAAATATTGAGTGACACAGCAAAAGTGATATTGAAAGGGAAGTTTATAGCAATAAAAATCAAAAATAAAAAAGAAAGACTAAATGTCACATCTCAAGAACTAGAAAAGCAAGAACAAACCAAACTCAAAATAAGTAGAAGAAAATAAATAATAAAAATAAGAGCAGAAATAAGTGAAATTGAGACTAATAAAACAATACAAAATATAACCAAAACAAAAAGTTGGTTTTTAAAAGAAAAATTGACAAACTGTTATTAAGGAAGAAAGGGAGAAGACCCAAATAAATTATATTAGAGTTGAAAAAGGGAACTTTATAACAGATATTGCAGAAATACAAAAGAATTATTGGAGACTATTATGAACAACTATATGCCAACATATTGGGAAAAAACAGAAAAAATGGATCAATCCCTGAAAACATAACATCTACCAAGAATAAACCATGCAGAAATAGAAAACTTGAAAAGACAGGTAACAAATAGCAAGATGAAAGCAGCAATGAAAACAAAACAAAACAAAACAAAATTCTCCCATCGAGGAAAATCCCAGGACCTGATGGATTCACTGCAAAATTCTACTAAACCTTTAAATGATAACTAATACCAATTCTATTTTAACTCTTCAAACAAATTGAGACAAGGGAATAATTTCAAATTTATTGCATGAGACCAGCATTACTCTGATACCAAAACCAGACAAGGATACACTATATAAAGAAAACCATAGGCTAATATCTCTGATTAACATAGATGTAGTAATTCTCAACAAAATCCTAGCAGACAAACTACAACAAATTTTAAAAAATCATTCATCATGATCAAGTGGAATTTATCCCAAGAATCCGAGGATGATTCAACATATGCAAATCAATAAACATAGTACATCATATCAACAGAATCAAGGGTAAAAACCATATAACCATTTCCATAGATGCTGAAAATGTATTCGATATAATTCAACATCTCTTCATGATAAAAACTGTTGACAAACTGGGTATAGTAGAAACATAACTCAAAACAATAAAGTCCATATATGACAAACCCACAGCTAATATCAAGAGGGAAAAATTGAAAATCATTCCATTAAAATTTGGAACAAGACAAGGATCCTCACTTTTATCACTCCTGTTCAACACAGTATCATAAGTCCTAGCCAGAGCAATAAGGCAAGTGAAAGAAATAAAGGACATCTAAATTGGAAAGAAAGAAATCAAAGTATACTTGTTTGTAGACGACATGATTTTATATATAAGAAAATCTAAAGACTCCACCAAAGAAACTGTTAGAACTGATAAATTCAGTAAAGATTCAGAATACAAAATCAACATGCAAAAACCAGTAGCATTTGTATACAGTGATGGCAATTAATCTGAAAAAATTAAGAACACAATCTCATTACAATAGCTAAAAAAAAAAAAAACTAGAAGTAAATTTAACCAAAACAATGAAAAAGCTCCACAATGAAAACTATAAACACTGAATAACTTTAAAATGACACAAATAAATAGAAAAATATCTTATGTTCACAGATTAGAGTAATTAATATCATTCAAATGTCTATACTATCCAAAGTGATCTATATATTCAATACAATCACTATCAAAATACCAATGACAAAACATTGGCATTTTGACAGAAGCAGAAAAAACAATCTTAAGATTTGTATTAAACAACAAAAGACCCCAAATACCTAAAGTATTTCTGAGCAAAAAGAACAAAGCTGAAGGCATCATCCTACCTGTCTTCAAATTCTATTACAAAGCTATAATAACTAAAATATTATGGTACTGGAATACAAACAGACACATAGGTCATTGGAACAGAATAGAGAACCCAGATATAAATCCCTGCATTTGCAGAAAACTCATTTTCATCAAAGGTACCCACAATACACATTAGGGAAAAGGACAGTCTCTTCAATAAATGACCTTGGGAAAACCGGATATCCATTTGCAGAAGGATAAAACTAGATCCCTCCTTCTCATACATACAAATAAACTCAAAAAGGATTAAAGATTTAAATCTAAGCCCTAAAAATATAAAAATCCTAATATAAAGCATTGAAAAAATGCTTCTGGACATTGGACTAGGCAAAACTTTTTGGGACAAGTCCTACAAAGCACAGGAAACAAAAGCAAAAATGGATGAATGGGATTAAGTCAAGCTAAAAAGCTTCTGTCCAATGAAATGAACAATTAACAGAGTGAAGATACAACCTACAGAATGGAAGAAAATATTTGCCATCTATTCGTCCCACAAGCAATTGGTAAGCAGACTATATAAGGAACAACTCAATAGGAAAACAAACAAACAAACAAAATACCACAAATAACCCAATTAAAAATTAGCAAAAATCTGGATTTTTCTCAAAAGAGGACATACAACTGGCTAACAGGTATATGAAAAAAATGCTCAACATCATTTACCATTAGAGTAGTGCAAATCAGAACCACAGTGAGACATCATTTCACCCCATTTAAAATGACTATTATCAAAACGTCAGAAAATAGTAGAATCTGGCAAGAAGGCAGAGAGAAAGAACACTTGTATGGGATAAAAATTAGTAAGCTACTGTGAAAAACAGTATGGAGTGTCCTTTAGAAACTAAAAGTAGAACCACTATGTGATCCAGCAATCCCACTGCTGGGTATATACACAAAAAGAAGAAAATTATTATATGGAAAAAACACTCTCATGTTTATTTCAACACTATTCACAATAGCCAAGGTATGAAATCTGCTTAAATGTCCATGAATGGGTGAGTGAATAAAGAAAATCTGGTATGTATACAGTGGAATACTCTTCAGCCACAAAATCCAAATAAAATGATGTCATTTATAGCAACATGGATGGAGCTCAGTGACATTAGGTTAAGTGAAATAATCCAGAATCAGAAAGACAAATATGGCATGTTGTCACTCATTTGGGTGAGCCTTAAAAAGTTGATCTCATGAAAATAGAATGTAGGTTACCAAAGGCTGCAAAGGGAAGAGGGCAAAGGGGATAAAAAGACGTTGGTCAATGGCTACAAAAATACAGTTAGATAGAAGGAATAAGATCTAGGGTTCAATAGCACAATAGGGTGACTATAGTTAGCAATCATTTATCATATATTTAAAAATAGCTGAAGATTTAGAATGTTCCCAACACAAAGAAATGATAAATGTTTGAAGTGATGGATTTCCCAAATTACCCTGATTTGATCACTATACATTGTATGCATATAACAAAATATCACATGTAACCCAGAAATATGTATAATCATTATGTATCAATAAAAAGCTAACAAAAAAGATAGAAAATCGCTACTGATCCCACAGCCATTAAATAATAGCAGGGAAATACTATGAACAAACCTATTCAAAAATTAAACATCTTAGATGAAATGTACCAGGAAACTTTTTAAAGAAGAAATGGATACTCTAAATGGTTCTATCCATCAAAGTGGTTTGAGAACACAGAAAAAGTTTATTGTTGGAATCTCATGGATTTTGAGGAACCAGAAAATAAGTGAATGCATGAAAATTTAAGGAAATGAATAGATAATGTCAATACAGTTGAATTTAATTGTGTCTACTGTGAAAATACTAAATATGTGTACTATTTATTAAGAGAGTGACATGATTAAAGATGTAGTTTAGAAATATATCCACACTTGTTCTGTGTCATTACTTTTCACCAAAAACAATGCATGCATCTTTTTTCTGTTGGGATATACATTATGGAAGATATTCCCATGGATATTTCAAAATTTGGTGGTTATTTACTCCAGAGTATAGGTTACACTGTGAGCATAAAATTCTAGGTGTCTCAGTTCTAATCTCACTTCTTTCTTTTTTTAAACAGATGTATTATTTAGTCAGCAGTGTGTTACATTATAAATCTATCCTATTTATTTCCTCTGATATATTTCTTAAAAAGCAGTAAGTGCTTCACAACATTTGCCTTGCCCACAAATTAAACACAAACATCTCAGTCTGAACTTTAAATTCATCCACATTATGACTATTACCTATAATTCACATTTTGCATTCCATTACTACAGCCAAACGGGACAACTTACAGCTTCACAAAAAAGTTCAATGCATGCCATTCTCACATCATTTCATGTTTACATCTATCTAATGTTTGAGTTTAAGTCATGCATTAGGCACCCTGCCTATCCTACAGTACTGGGAATGAAATGACAAATAAAACGTGTTTTCTGCTCCCTAATGACGTTGCAATATAGCAAAGAGATATTCAAGTGTATCTGCCTGAAAGTGACTCAAACCAGCATAAGCCAAAAAGGGATTTATTCACAGGATATCAGCTTGAACTGAGGCTTTATCACAAGGCTTAAGAAGCAGGCAGTTGACTAAAATCAACTTATTCTGGCTGAATGAGTCAAGTGAGATTTTACTCTATTGCTCATTTCCTCTTTGGAACCACTATGGTCTAATAGCCATAGCCATGAATTTCTGTGGGTAAAGCCATCCTATTACCACTCTGCTTTATTCCCATTATTATCGTCACATCCACTTGTCCTCTAAGTGCCAACACCTGTCCTCTGCTACACCAAGATTCTAACAGACCAAGCTCCAGGGAAGCATCACTTACCGTCAATCCTGGCCTGCAGAGAATATCCAAGGTCAATCTTCTCAAATACATTGATGATCCTCTCTCTAGTGCGTTACATATTGTTTCAGTGTCTTCTGGACCTTCCAAAGGACATAAGCTAAGAGAATTCCAGTTTCATGTAATAAACATATTTCCTCAGGCCAACTGCTGTGACCTCTTCTTTAGTACCATGCTAAGGAGTTTCTGGCGTCTTCACATCATTTACTTTAGTCCACCACTGTATGTTAACTTGCAGTAGTCCTCCCGGCATCATATTAAGAGTAGCTCCAGGTGTTCACGCAGCATATATTTTAAGTCACTGGAAAGCACCTCCAGGTAAAAAAAAAAAAAAAAAAAAAAACTCTTTACTTCTCTAGCCTTGTATTATGTATTTTTCCATGAAACACCTTCACTATCCACTCCTAAACATGTTTTCCTATTTCTGCCAGACAAGTCAAGAGTGGTTTCTAGCAGCAATGAAAATGCCGCTTCACAAAGTACAAAAGGAACAATAGGGGAAGCCAGATTCTCAGGTCAATCTTTCCAAATGATACATGAAAGATTTTAGGATCCCACTCATTCACTAACACTTCTCTGATACAAAGAAACCTCCAAAAGCTGAGCATTCAGCATATTTTGCATTTGTTCACTAGTTCATCCCTGATGATTAAATTGTAGAACTACTTTTTAATGCTATCTGTCCTCCAGTTACAGGTAATAAACTCTACAAGGAAGGCCTTGACTTTCTAGAGTGTCCTGAGCTAATAGTTGACTGAACTGAGCCTCCCACTCTCTTACTGCAAGACTTCCAGTACGGTTAAACAAAAGGCAAGGCGTCTCCACAAGCCTTATAAATACCCTGCCCCCACAGCTGCCTGCTGTAAGAGCTATGGAATAAACCTGCGATTCTCCTTCCACCTGATTCTCATTTAACTCTCCACAGTTGAGTCTTTAAAAATGCGGTTGTAAAGCAAACCAAAGGTTAGCAGCATCACCTCATTTATCATCAACAAGGAGGTCTTTGTTGCCATTTGATCTACAAGGGAACCATTTCCAGAATCCCATCTTGAGAAGCTACTCTCTATCTCTACTTTCAGTACCCACTAGCTTGCTTTAGGTTCCTCCCTAGAAGCTGATCCTGTAACACTTTAGAAGGACTTTTTAGGTGAGGTAATAAAATGGAGAGAGTGGAAAAATAAGCTGGGGAATAAAGAAAAGCCAATTGAGCACTAATGAAGTGGTTACTACTGTGAGCAAGGAAGGCTCAACCCACTTTCAGGGAATCGTCTGACAAACTATGTAGAATGCATCTCACAATTATCCTTCCAGAGAATACGGGGGATGAAACATCTACCCACTTCTACCATTGGTTGAGACTCAGCCCCAAGGCATTAAATTCCCCTTACTTCCTAATTCCTCTAAATAAGGGGTCCCCAACCTATAGCGAGTTGTATTATTATTTCATTATATATTACAATGTAATAATAATAGAAATAAAGTGCACAATAAATGTAATGTGCTTAAATCATCCTGAAACCATACCCCCACCCTTCCCAGTCCATGGAAAAACTGTCTTCCATGAAAATGGTGCCTAATGCCCAAAAGATTGGGGACTACTGCTCTAAATGTAATTGAGTGGCATTCCATGTCCGACAGACATCAGAGTGAGAGCTTGGAGTAGGAAACTAGCAAAGGTGTGTGATTACCCATTCCTGCTGTGCTGAAATCAGGTGGGCTGAAGGGATAAGACATAGAGCCTAACAGGCAACTCCTGTAACAGCACTGCACCTGTATTCCTACCCAGTGCCTGGCACTCAGTAGGATTTCAATAATTATTTTTTTAATTTATAAAATGATTAATAGGTTAATATAGCTAGATTTTAATTAAATCATATGCATATCTAGCATAACCTATGAAACTCTTTAAAAAATCCTTTAAGTGGATAAAAATCTTTTCTCCCTCAATCATTTCTTTAGCTGTAATGTCTTAGCAGTCAGGAGCTGTCTCCTTTACATCATCAATAAACACTTCTTTCTCTGTGTCGCATTGTCTCATTCATTGTATATGCTTTGCATCCTTTATTTGAGTAGTGTGTTTGTCAGTAAGGAGAGTGACTGAATTCTGGTGTGCATTAATGTGAAATGTTGATGGTATTTTTATCTTTTTGAGGCAAGTGCCTGTGATATATCTTTTGACATTGATGTTCTAATATAGCTCATTCATGTCAGATTTCTTTAATCCTATCCACCTTGGCTGGAAAACCATTTGAGGAAGGTGGGTGGAGGTGGGGAAATCATTTTTATGCTAGCTCATGCTATAATTATTTCAGAGGCTGAGGAAATTTAACAATGTGCTGCACTTTAAGCACTTTGTGATAGTCATCATCTTTGATCAATGTTTTAAAGCTTCACTGCTGATAGAAAGGATGAAAAGCAATTATAAGCATTATCGTTGAGCAGTTATTCAAGGTCCATCATGTTTTTCATTCTTTTTCTACCCCTGTGCTCTTAAGAGGAATATGTTTTATAACACTCTGACACAAGACATCATATAATTTTACTTTGAGTGTTTGCAAACCCACCTTCTTCCAATTAAATCCATTGATAGAGCATCAATATCTTGTACTAAATATGTTGTGTTTATACTGACTATGAGGCTTTTTTCTTTTTCTATTCTTTTTTTTTCCCTTTTTCCTTTTTTTTTTTTTTTTTGCATGTGTGTGTTTGCTATTCTATGTAGATCTGGTTCTAAAATACAATGAGCTCTAAATACAAACAGTTCTAAAGCTGTTTTCCTTACATAAGCATTAATTAACTGAAATAGAGAAATAGAGAAATGCATAAATTTTTACTATATTAGGAATGATTCATTGGATCTACTGACTTTTAATGTACTTTGAATTAAATAAAAGTAAATATGCATTAAACAAATATTCTATATTGAACACATATTTGACTATCAGGTAATAATAAACATAATGGGATATTTAGATGAAAGGCATTAATGGAATGTTTAATAATAAAAGTGAATTTAAACATAATATTTTTAACTTTAATACCATACTTAGGTCAAAGACATTGATTTGGTTGTGATTAAAATAATTTTGTTATTAGGCATATGTATGGTAAGCAACAAATGCAGTACTATGAGTAATTGAGAAATCTATGAGATAATATTCTTATGGTCAAATTCATTCAATATTACTTTTAAATAAAATGAATATTAATATGGTACTACTCAATGTTAAAAAGAATATAAAATGTATTTCAATGATTAACAAAATGCTTTATAAAATAACAATGTTTATGCTTTTATTCCCTAGTACAGATAATTGCCACATCATTGTGCCTTGAATTTAGAAACACGGTATTAATATTTCTTTGCATTTATTTTTATTTAGTTACTGGGCTGTAACCTTCCTAATTTCTTTCCAAAATATGGAAGAGATGATTTTTCAAAGGCTCCTTGAGGTTAATAAACACACATTTTTATCTCTGTGTTCAATAAACGTTAGTTAAACTAAGACATGAAGGAATAATAATGACGTTTGTTACACAATTGCTAAATTTAGAACTTGGCATTTGTTATTTTAGAACTTATGACCATCTATCATTCTTTTTAAAACCCCTAAATATTTATTTCCCAATGTTGATTTAATTATCATTGTCCTCTTCTCCTCCCCCTCTTCCTCCTCCTCCTTTCTTCTTCTCTTTATCCTTCACTGAGGCAACCAAAGACCTTCTGTATATTGAGTCTTTCCCTACCTTTCTTCTTTCCTTTCTTACTTCCTTTCCTTCTATTCAATAATTATGTATTAAGCAGCTCACTATTTTCCAGCACTAGTCCTGATTCTGAGAATACACTGTTAAATAAGAAAGGCAAGATCTCCACTATTTTGAAGCTCACTGTCTAGAGGAAAGGGCCTGAAATAAATGTGTAAACAATGTAATGTGGCAAATAATGGAGGAGGCAAGTTAACACTGGGTGGTCATGCAAGGCCTCTCTATGAAGGTGACAGCTGTGCTTGAATTTAAATGATATACAAATTCACAAATCAGCTTTTGAGTATGGTTATTAAGTGTTTAGGAAATCACAAATAATATTAGTGGTCAATTTATGTTACATATGTACAGATTTTTCCATAGGCTTTGCTGAAATTCAGATATACTTGGGTTTTTTTTTCTTTTTTTTTTTTTTGAGACAGAGTCTCACTCTGTTGCCCTAGCTAGAGTGCCGTGGCGTCAGCCTTGCTCACAGCAACCTTAAACTCCTGGGCTCAAGCAACCCTTCTGCCTCAGCCTCCCGAGTAACTGGGACTACAGGCATGTGCCACCATGCCCGGCTAATATTTTCTATATAATTTTAGTTGTCCAGATAATTTCTTTCTATTTTTTTAGTAGAGACAGGGTCTTGCTCTTGCTCAGGCTGCTCTCGAACTCCTGAGCTCAAACGATCTGCCCACCTCGGCCTCCCAGAGTGCTAGGATTACAGGTGTGAGCCACTACACCCGGCTACTTCAGGTTTTTTATTATTCACAAATTGAATAGCTCCATCTCAAAGGAAATTTCATCAGTCTGGCTTAACAATTCTCTGTGAATTTATCCTGTCTCTCTTTTTAAAAATTACATACTCATTCACTAAATATTCACACATCCATGATAATATCATGCAGATTTTCCATCTAGCATTTAAAGGATAACCCACCTCCTCCTTAAAACAGTTCAAAGTATCTCTAATACTAGATTTTAGAATCCACTCTTTTCTCTTTCACCAAAGAACTTCAAAATAGCTATAATTTGTTCTGTCCAAGCTAAAAAACATATACTGTTATAAAATAACTACATGTTGTCTTGATACTTCCTCACTTACCAAGAGTCTTTTTGTTCTTATAATAATACATAATATTTTTCAATTCAAACATTGCGTTAGTCAAAAGATAGACACAATATTGCATTTTATAAATTTGTTTTCTATTATTTGTACTATACATATATGTTACACATAATTATGTAACACTATAAAATTATAGGGTAACAGCCACTCAATAGTAGCAATGGCTTATGCAAACAAGAGATTGCCTTTCATGTATTGCATGACAGGTGTAGCTCTGGTTGTTTGTCTCTCCTCCATTTGTCCTCATGCCAGGATTCAAGCTGAAGGAGAAACCTCCACAAACAGCAAACTCTTTCCACAGCAGAGGTAAAAGAACAAGAGGGCTGTCAAAACAAAGTGATGGCCCTGAGAGTTTCCACTCAGAATCACCAGACCGTCACTTGTGATCATGTTCCACTGGCCAAAGAAGTGTCAGACCCTGACTGTTATCACAGAGGAGGGTAAGTAAATTCCTTTCACAGCAAGACACAGCAAGTCACATCACAATCAATGGGAAAATATAATTTTCTTAATCTTCATACAAGAAGAAGAGAAATAAATAGGATATTTTCCTACACATCTTATGCTATCAGTGAACTTCTTATTGCACATATTTTTTACCAAAACATTTTCAAAGGACTTTGCATTGCCTTTAGAAAAATTGCAAACCTTATCTGCCTCTTTGCTTTATCCCTGAATAACGCCTATACATGTTCCTGTCACTCTATCATATTCTTTTTCATTAAATTCCTGACATTCATATTTATAAATGTATTTCAAAATCTGTAATAATGGGAAAACTTTGCGTTAATCACCATCTCTTTAGATATTCTTTAAAGTTTCATAACTCATTGTCTATGTGTGTAACTGTATTCATTTATTTATTTGATTTTCAATACAGATTATGAGAAATAACAATCTTTTACTTTAAGTATTTAGAAATTTGTCTTTGTAAAATCTGCTTCTCCCTTGTAAGTAGGACTTATACTCTTATCCTGCTTTGGTAAATATTTTGTGATGTAATTATTTTCTTTCAATTTCCTTATTATTTGACTAAAGGATCCAAGATCTCTTTACTTGTCGAAACTAGATAAAAAGTAGTTATTGAATTACTGATTTATTTGATCTTCATAAAAATTAAACTGCCAATAAATTATGAAATAAATTTATATAATCCATTTTTCATTTGAATGAACAGAACAGATCTTTAGGCAAGTATAGTGTTTCACTATTAATATATCTTGACTATAACAATTTTTGCAATCTGTGTTATGAATGTGACAAAAATTTCACCTTCCTAATGTAATAGGGCATTAATAATATATGTATTAATAATATAGAAATATAACAAGATATTTTCTGCTGTATATACCCCTTTAGATTATAGCTTATCATCACAAAGCATTAATACCATCACATATAAAACTCTTGTGTGTCCCCTCCATAAATTCCCTCCTTTGGGATAAGGTATATTTCTGAATTTTAGTCAAAATTCCAACACACACAGATCAAATATATTTGCCATAGTTTCCTTTTCCTAACCATGTTTCTGTATATTATTTGTTTCCTTTTAATTACCCTGAAATCATTTCTGAGGCAAAAATAGGATAAAAGTATATAAATAAAAGTATCCAAACATCATATATACCTTATAAAGATATACAGCTATTATGTACCCATAATAATTAGAAATAAAAAACAGACATATCTATATGATTATGTTTAGCTCTTTACCATAGATTTTAAAATTCAATCTTTTTATTACCTGTGACCATGGAACTGTTGCATAATAACCAAATATGATTTCTTTCTATTTTTAGTTTTTTGAAATTATTTAAACAACTTTAATGAGGTATGATTGACATGCAAAAGCCATCCATATTTAATGTATACATTGATGAGTTTAAAGATAAGTATACACCCTTGAAACCGTTACCACCAAGGCCAAAAATGTATCCACCACCTCCTAAAGTTCCCTTCCTCTGCCTTTATTATTATTATTTGTATGTTTGTGTTAAGAACACTTAACGTATGATCTACCTGATTAGCAATTTTTAAATATACAATATAGTATTGATAGTTATAGACACTAAGCTGTATAATAGATTTCCAGAATTTACCTCACATAACTTCAAATTTGATTTCTTAATTTTAAAAAATCTAAGGCAGCAAAGACAAATACAAAGAGATACAGTGAATTTGATGGTATGTAGGGAGAGGCAAAAAAAAAAAGAAATAAAACAATAGAAAATTAGACCCTCAGGAAATCAGACATGTACAAACTATATTCCACAGTTCTGCAATAGAAAGTTGTCTTTGGATATACATCAGTGATATTGTCTCCATTGAAAGGAAGAATTCATCCAGACATAAGAAAAAACATATTGACTAGGCCTATACACGAAGAGATAGACAAAGTATTTTATGGAATTGTTACCTTTTCCAATCAAAGATAACAATCAATAATCTTAGATTATCAGTTCCCTTAATTCAGGTGAGGGTTTTTAAGTAGATGAATATATCCTGTCATCCACTAAAATGTTTGTTGGTTTCTTCATTTTTATTCACTTTTCTATTGTCATCATAATCATAACTACTTATATTTTGGCTAAATATTACTTATGAATTTTATATAATAAATGACAAGACTAAAAATGGCTGGTTCTCTTCTGCAGGGAGGGCCAGCTTCTACTCTGTGCAGTAGACTTTCTATAGTTCCTGAATAAATCTCACTTTCACTTTGTATAAAAAAAAAAAATTAAGAATAACAAACTAAATTGCCTACTTTTTCTCTTTAATTCATTCATATAAATAATATATAAGATTTTCTATATAGTAGAGGAAACTGAGAAATTCATCATTGGAAGGTAGCACTCTGTACCATCATAATGAGGAACTTAAAATACTTCTATAAATTATAAGCTCTGACTGTAGTTATTCTCATTTGCTTTTCCTGAGAGTATGACTCATACATGCATACATTTAACTTTTATTTACTAATGTTTGTTATCATAAAATTAATGTTGGCTCAATACACATTTAGAAAAGAGAGAAAACAATAAAATAAAATGAAACTTTAATTTTAGATACCTAAAGACTATAGGTAACCATTTTTAACTTACTTGACTTTAATTTTATTTTTTTTACATGATAGGCTCTGTCTGTGTGTGCATGTAATTGATTATATATTAGACATTTAATATATATATCCAGATGTTAATTTCTTATGATGAAATTAAGTTTTTTCTCATGAAATTAAATGATCTTCTGAACCATCATTTCTGATAGCTGAATACCATTCCATTATATTGGTACCTTACAATTTATTTAGATATTCCTTTATTGGCAGAATGTAGGCTTTTAAGTTTTTTCTGCTACAGATATTATTCTTATTTGAATACTTTTTATTGCAAAATTTTGATTATAAACATTATTATTTCTTTATAATATATTACTAATATTAATTTCTAGAATATATCAGTTTGAAAGGCTTTTTAAATCTTTGATGCATTCAAAGTGCTTTCTGAAAAGATTATGCCAATGTACATTTTTACTTCCAATGATGAGATGACTTTTAGGCCACAGCTGAGGTGGCATTGAGCATACTCAGTGTGGGGGCCTAATTTTACAGTTGAAAAACAAAACCTTGTCATATGCAATTTTGTTTTATTTTTGTTTTTATTAATGCTGAACCCAGAGATCTAGTAACCACTTAGTCCAGAAATAGAGTTGTCCTCAGCACCTAGGTGCCAGGTCTCTGACACTAAAGCCTCATCATGAACCACCCTTATTGCTTAGAAATAAAACCAAGTCTATATAAGGACCAATTCATTAAGTAGTTAAGGACATGTGGAGAAGTATCTCCTCTCTGACCCCTGATATCATTTTTACTGGCCACATAAGGGGTAAACACCCTTCATTATATGTTATCTTCTGTGTATGTATTCCTGTGATAATCTGTCCTTTCTCTGCCGTAGGTCAATAACTTATGCTCCTCATGGTTCTAGATCTTTCTGCTGTAATAAAACCAAAATAATAACTAACATGTTTAAGGAGTTTATGTTCTAAATATTTTTTGTATAGTATCAATAATCATACAATCAGAAGATCATAAACCATACTTCTATTTTAACAGATATAATTGAATATAGATAATTGTTTAACCAACGTTGAAGAAATTAAAAGCCCTAAAAGAGGATAGAGTGCTATCACACAAAGCAGTTCTAACATCAGGTTTAGGGAAACAAAGTATAGGTTTTCAGATGATTAGAATTTAAACTTAGGTGGGGAGCCAGCAAAGAGGGATCCAGATGTCTGTTGAGAAGATGCCGCTTGACTGGGTGTGTTGCCTCAGGATCTTGGAGATGGTCATACAGAAGTGGATATCAGTTCTAAGAAGCCCCACACGGCTGGTGCTGGTATTTATGATAGGGATACCAGCTATGTTGTTGATTATAGGAGTGATTATAAAGGGTTTACTTTAGGAGTGACAAAAATACCTACAAACCAAAATCAATAGCTGCTATTGGAACCAACTCGTGTTGGCGAGAATAGAGAGGTGTTTTTAAAGGTGAGACAATAGCTTAATAATGGAAACTCCTATATGTGTGCTTAATAATCTAGTATAGACACCATTATACCCTCATTTTACAGATGAGTATCCTGAAAGTCATAAAAGTTATTTAACTTGCCCAAGGTCACAACAGAGGCCAGGATTTGAATCCATGCAGTCTGGCTCTCAAGGCTTTTTGTTTTGTTTTGTTTTGTGTTTGTGTGTATGTTTTTTTAGCAGTTGTATTGAGGTGTAAATGAAAAATAAAGATTATATGTATTTAAGGTGTATAGCTTAATGTGTTTTTTTTTTTATTTCAGCTCATCATGGGGTACAAAAGCTCAGGTTATATACATTGCCCATGTCCCACCCATCCCCCTGAGTCAGAGCTTCAAGCCTGTCCATTCTCCAGACAGTGCGCCTGGCACTCACCATGTAGTCATACCTCCATCCCCTCCCCCCACCCCCCACCTCCCCGAGTCAGCACCTTCAAGCATGACCATTCCCCAGACGGTGCGCAATGCACTCATCATGTAGGCATACACCCATCCCCTCCCCCCACCCCCCATCTCAGTCTGATATCCAGTTGGTATCCTTCCCCGGTGTGCATTTAGGTGATGATCAGGGAAACCAATTTTCTGGTGAGTACATGTGATGCTTGTTTTTGCATTCTTTGGATACTTCACTTAATATAATGGATTCCAATTCTCTCCAGGAGAACCAAAGAGATGTCATATCACCGTTATTTCTTATAGCTGAGTAGTACTCCATGGTATACATATACCACAGTTTACTAATCCATTCATGGATTGATGGGCACTTGGGCTGTTTCCACATCTTTGCAATTGTGAATTGTGCTGCAATAAACATTCGGGTACAGGTGTCTTTGTTGTAGAATGACTTTTGTTCTTCTGGGTAGATGCCCAATAATGGGATTGCTGGATCGAATGGTAGGTCTACTTGAATCTGTTTAAGGTACCTCCATAATGCTTTCCACAGGGGTTGCACTAGTTTGCATTTTCTTTTCTCTCACTTTATTGTAAAAATATAGTATATAACACATATAACAAAAAAGAAAAATCCCCTCCTGGTTCTAGTTCTGTGAATGATAGAGAAATCACATTCATCCTATTCCTCCCACTAATTAAACAATCTTGGGGAAAATGCATTAAGTAATTGACTAATGTCTCCAAATGACTGATGAAAGAGGGACGAGTTGCTAAGAACCACAGGGCTTGAGAAATGACCTAGTAGTAAATTCTTAGATTATTTTTTGCCTCATATATATTCCAGTTTGGGTACTAGAGAATCCCACTATCCAGAAACATCAATAGAAACAGACAAAACACACAAACAAGAAAACAGGGGCAGAAACATTTTGACCATCTATGGCCTTGTTCCAGGTGAACACTACCAAAAAAAAAAAAAATTCAAACAAACAAACAAAAATAAGGCTCCCTCCCTCCCTCTCTTCCTTCTAGTCAAGTGCAGAGATTGTGAGCAGACTCTGTCTTTTATCTTTGGCCTACAATAGTGAGGCGATGTCTCTACCCCTTCATCTATGCCCTGCAATTGGGTGGGTGAGAGCATCATCCCTTACACCATGGAGACTGGGGGAAGACACCAGACAGCCCTTGAAACCCTACAAGAACAAGGTAGAATTCTTCTCTCTTCCCATCAGACACTGCAGCAAGGAGACGGTGGTCAGAGTGCTGTCCACCATTCTCTTCCTGGAAAAACGAGGCAGTGTGCCTTTTCCTCCCAATAAAATTGTGGGGAGGGGGAGAATTTCAGAGGAGATGATATTAGAAACAAGGTTATTTTAAATCCATGTATGAAATGCTGGGAAGACCTCAGAGCAGTCTATACATTAAACCAACCAGATATAAAACAGCAAAAGGTTTGATCACTGAATTCTGGTGTGGAATACTGCCTAGCTTCCAGGTTGGCCTCCAAGTACCATGTAAGTAGGGCAGACCAGAATAGTATTGCAAAGGCTGTGAAAACTAAGTTGACATTTTAACCACAGAATGGGCCGGGATGTGTGTTCTGAACCTGAACATAGTGAATGCCTAAAATAAAATAGAGATTTAAATAGGAACCAGACTCTTATAATGCTCAGTATGTCCAGGCCATAATCCAAAATTAATCATTACTCCCAAAATCAAGAGTAATGGAAAAGGCAATTAACAGATACAATATTGAGATAACACAGATGTTGGAATTATTTTGACATTTTAAATTATTACTCAGCCATTAAGAAATAATGGGGAACTAATACCTTTGTAACAACCTGGATGGAACTGCAGACCATCCATGTAAGTGAAGTATTGCAAGAATGGAAAAACAAACACCATATGTACTCACTAATTGATGAACACTCACATGCACATAGGGTAGTAAAATTCAAAGAAATAAGGCAGGTGAGAGGGAGGAAGGGATAGGTAAATTCACAACTAAAAAGTATAATGTACAGTATCTGGGTGATGGACACACTTATAACTTTGACTCAAGCTGTACAAAAGCAATTTATGTAACCAAAATGTTTGTACCCCCATAATACTCTGAAATAAAAATTTAAAAAAATAAAAAACTAAAAAAAATTAAAAATCAAGTGTATTTTGTGTGTTCCTACATGGCTTGGTTCAGCTGGGTGTATTCACCTCATGTTTCTTTCAGAGGAAACATGGTAAACACACATGAAATTTGTAGTATGCTCAAATTGTTCCCTTTTATAATCACTCTTATTAGAATAAATTCATGTTTTCAAAACAAAAAATATCTATCATAAAAATGTTCCAACAACTATAGTCTTGGGGAAAAAAAGTATTGGGGATGAAACAGAAGATAAAAGAAAGAACCAAATGAAAATTTAGAACTGAAAAAATACAATAACCAAAATTTAAAACACACTGCATGGAGTCAATAGCAGAGTGAAGATGACAGAGGAAATAATCAGTGAACTTAAAAATAGATCAATAGACATTATGTCTGAGGAACAGAGATAATGAAGAGCACCTCAGATACGCTCTTAGGACAATAACAAAAGTAACTATTTTATTGCTAGATTTTGAATTCCTCTTGTTCCCTAACTCCTATGGCTCCTCAAGTTCTCTGCTTTTAACATAATCACTGAAGGCAGTAGAACTATTTTTCTTTTACCTGTTGTCTAAAATTGCCCTCTGCTTATTCTATACTTATTTATTTCATACTTTGAAAATCTCTTAAAAATCAGTAACTCCTCTTTACTTTTTAAAATTATGTTTTATGGTTAAAGGCAAAAATTGATATCATTCTCAAAGATGTAGGCATAATAATTAATATACCATAAAATGGAGAAGATTAAAGAACTAAAAGAGAGTAAAATATATACCTTCCACCTGAGGTAGTTAATATTGACACTAGTATGTTGTAATAATTACATATATAGATTATAATTCCTGGAATGACAGTGATTGGCAAATTACTGCCCATGCACTAAAACTCATCCTCCATCTGTTTCTATAAATAAAGTTTGACTGTTACACAACCACACTCACTTATTTATGTGTTATCAATGTCTGTTTGTGTTTTTTTACTTCACATTCATAATTGACTAGGTGCAACAGAGAATATACATCCTATAAAGCCTAAACTATTTATGATCTGATAGTTTATAGAAAACATTTAATAATTTTAAAGTACCACTAAAAACCTATAAAAAAGAGAATAATAATTTTTAAAAAATAAATCAAAGTGATTACTAAAAGATATTCAAATCTACAGAAAAACAGGAAAGGGGAAACAGTTGAACAAAAATCAAAAGGAATAAACAAAAAATGATATTATGGAAGACAAATGTTTTATTTTCTTTGAACAAACCATTTTAATTTTCTATTTCACTTTTTAAATTTTCTTAGGAATTTTTCATTTAGAATGTGTTTATATATTTTTTCTATTTCTTAAAATTACTTTTTCTATGACTGTTCTCTGATACCCAATAAAATTTAAAATTTCTTTGATAAAATTAAGCAAGTATTTATTGAGCACTACTATTTGGTGGATAAGTTATCAATCTTTTGAAGGTATTAATATAAGAAAACAACTCAAAATGATTGCAGCTCATATTTTAAGTGAATAACTTAACTTTAACCACATTTCTGTCATGGTGTCTTTAGTAAAAGAAGGACGAATAGCAAAATAAAAGCTTTAATATAAATGATTACTTACACATCTATTTATCCCTTACTAAAAAACCTAGCAATTATTTAATATTAAAATGATTTATTACATAGAATGCCTCTTATACATGATACATACAAAATTACCATTTGGTGACACTGAAGATCAAATAATTCATTTTGATTGGTGGAAATAGGAAGCTTCTTATAAGAGATAACACAGTTTTATATTAGAAAGGGGTGACTTTTTATTACAATCAGAAGAAAACACATATAAAAATTATGAAAACAAATGAAACATGAATATATTCAAATCTCTCTACTAGGAAGTATATTTAACTACAACATAAGAAGTTAGAAAAAAAAATATACAATTAATCCTGAAAAATATAACAGTGGAATAGAGATTTGGAGAAGTATTTAAAACATATAAATGAAAGTGATTGGGTAAAAGGAGAGGAGAAAACATTCCAAAGGTATATTGACATGGTCAGAAAAAGAACTAAGTGAATGGTAATCAGGAATGTTTGTTGAGGGAATGGTTGGGCAGAAAGGCAAAATAAGAATATAGGCCAATAAATTTAAAAATTTAGATGTTCTTTCAACCCCAAATTCATGATCCACAATGTAACATAAAGCCTAGGTTTTATTTTAATGTTTGTGACATAATTTAAATAAAATAATGAAAACTCAGCGGGAAAAATATCTCATAGGAAAAGTTCTACTTTCTTTTTATGAAAATTTTTAGTCCATTAAATTGGAACCAAGTCAAAGAAAATGAAACCGAAGTAAGACATGTATTTTTAGTACTCAAATTAAAAATATGTCTAGGTCAAAACATTGATTTTTAAAAGGCATTTTTAAAGTATGAGAATCAATAAGTATAGAACAGTGGTTAAGACTATTTTAGACAATAGATTAAAGAGATCTACTGTCTTCCATGATTATTTTTAAAGTAGAGACCATGAGGAGCCAAGTAGGCAGGGAAAAGGAAGGAATTCAAATAAGAGCTATAAAATAAAGTTGCTTTGGTGCTATCTATGCATATCTATGAGTAATTTTAAAAATAAGAGAGCATTTTCTTCTAAAATGATTCAAACATTGTTAGGAGATCTCATAGAAGAACAATAATTTGATCATGTTTCTAAATTAAAAAAAGAACATACTTAGTGATTTAAGTAATCCAAGTTTTTAAAGACTGAGAAATATGGAAGCACTTAGGAATAAAAAAAAATTAAATAACAAAAAAAGAGGTAAGAAACACCTGTGCTGATTAAAGTAAAAGCTAGATTTTATTACTCTAAAAATGTGACTCTTAAGATCCAGAGGGGTTCCATTTATTTTTTTTTTTATCTCCCATGGATCAATTGGTCAACACTAAATATTAAGTTCACTCATTCATTCATTGTTCATGATAGATCTATATGCCAATCTAGGTATTATAAATACTAATCTCATATACCATACTTCAAGGTACAATGTCATTCTTCCTCTTTGAACTCTGTAACACGTCATCCCATCACTGTATAAACTTTTTCTCCTTTTGTTCCATTAAGTCCCACTGCATTTATGTGATAATTTTAAGAACTCTAAACTACAGAGTTTACATTTGGATGAATCCCCAATATGTTAAATAACCTAATCCAGACATTACTAAGTAAGGGACCACTGTACATCTGACAGTATCAGCTTATGGTTAATTCTACATCCTACTAGGTAAGATATTTCTGACAAAAATTAGATTAGATATTGATGGAAAGTTATTTAATTTTCAGATGACATGCAGCTTTGAAAAATGGAAGACAAAATCTAGGTACAAAAAAAAATTAACAGATGGTGACTGGTGCTGAATCTAGAAAATAAGAAACAATAGGAACATAGGACACATTCTGCCCTTAGTTTAAAAAACCTCATTGGAAAAATTTTATTGTTGTTGTTTTATCTAAAATTAGGCTTTTTATTTTATTATTTTTGTTTATTTCATGATATTATGAGGGTACAAACATTTTGGTTACATCTTATGTCTTTGCCTCACCCAAGCAAGGATTAGAGGGACACCCTTTCCCTCTACAATGCTAACCACATCCATTAGCTTTGAGTTTACCCCCCACACACCAACTCCCTAATCCTTGGAGAATATTATTACCATGTGAGCACTGTAGTGTTGATCATTCAATGCCAATTTAATGTCGAGTACTTGTGGAGCCTATTCTTCCAATCTTGTTATACCTCACTGCAGATAATGGGCTCAAGCTCAATCCAGGAAAATATAAGAGGTGCTAGGTCACTGTCATTTCTTATAATTGAGTAATATTCCATTGTATACATATACCAAATTTTAATAATCCATTCACGAATCGACAGGTACTTGGGTTGTTTCCACATCCTTGCAATAGTGAATTGTGCTGCCATAAACATTCAGGTGCAGATGTCTTTATTATAGAATGTCTTTTGCTCTTTTGGGTAGATGACTAATAGTGCTATTGCTGGATTGAATGGTATTTCTATTTTAAGCTCTGTGAGGTATCTCCAAATTCTTTTCCACAGAGGTTGCACTCATTTGCAGTCCCACCAGCAGTGTAAGAATGTTCCTGTCTCTCCACATGCTTGCCAACATTTGTTGTTTGGGGATTTTTTGATAGAGGCCATTCTCGCTGGGGTTAGGTGATATCTCATTGTGGTTTTGATTTGCATTTCTCTAATGATTAGAGATGTTGAGCATTTTTTTTATATGTTTGCTTGCCATTATTCTGTCTTCTTTTGAAAAGTTTCTGTTCATTTCCTTTGCCCATTAAGTTTCTGTTCATTTCCTTTGCCCATTTATTGATGGGTTTGGTTGATTTTTTTCTTGTTGATTTTTTAAAGTTCTAAATAGATTCTTGTTATCAGCCCTTTATCAGATGTGTAGAGAGCAAATATTTTCTCCCATTCTGTAGGCTGTCTATTTGCTCTAATGATAGTTTCCTTGGCTATGCAAAAGCTTTTTAATTTGATCAGATCCCATTTATTTATTTTTGTTGCTGCGGTGATTTCTTTCGGGGTCTTCTTCAAAATTTCTTTTCATTTAATTAAATATGTGAGAGATATATACAGGGAGAACTATAAAACACTAAGAAAAGAAATTGTAGAAGATGTAAACAGATGGAAAAATCTACCTTGCTCATGGATTGGTAGAATCAATATCAATAAAATGTCCATACTACCTAAAGTGTTCTACAGAATTAATGCAATCCCTATCAAGATACTATCATCATTCTTTACAGATCTAGAAAAAATAATTCTACACTTTGTATGGAACCCGAGAAGACCTCAGATAGCCAAAGCAATCTTAAGTAAAAAGAACAAACTAGGAGGTATCAGTCTACCAGACTTCAAACTGTACTACAAGGCTATAGTAATTAAAACAGCATGGTAGTGGCACAAGAACAGAGACATTGACCTTTGGAACAGGACTGAGACTCCAGAGATGAAACCATCTGAATATGGTAATCCAATCCTTGACAAAACAGACAAAAATATATACTGGGGAAAAGAATCTCTTTTCAATAAATGGTTCTGGGAAAACTGGATAGCTACATACAGAAGATTGAAACTTGATCCTCACCTCTCACCTCTCACAAAAATCAGTTCAAGGTGGATAACAGACTTAAACCTAAGGCATGAAACCTTAAGAATTCTAGAAGAAGATGTTGGGAAGACCCTTTCAGACATAAACCTAGGCAAACAATTTTTGAAGAAGACCCCCAAAGCAATCACAGCAACAACAAAAATAAATAAATGGAATCTCATCAAATTAAAGAGCTTTTCCACAGCCAAGGAAACTATCATTAGAGTGAATAGACTGCCTACAGAATGGGAGAAAATATTTGCTCTCTACACATCTGATAAAGAGCTGATAACAAGAATCATTGTACAAATTGTACCTGGAAGAACTCTGTCTTTGTAGCAGCAAACTTCCAATTGACTTTTTAATTAATGCTAAACAATGTAACAGTTAAAAGAACAATATGTCTCAAGTTAAAACTACTTAATACACATAACAATTGCATAATAATTACTGTATAATATTCTATCATGAGTGCTCCATAACAGTGACATTTAACACTCCTCTACATAATAATTTCTAATTTTCTCAGAAAATAATTGTAAGTCATCTTCATATGCATTTCAGATAATTTACTTTGGTTTTATTACTAAAAAATTGTCAAAGGGAATACATTGTTTTAATCTTTATACATATTTCCCATATTTTATAATGGCTTCAGAGAAAAAAAGAATTGCATTGATGTATTATTCCAATTGTAAGTTAGGAAAACACCTTCCTCACTCTGCTGTAGTGTCACAAATTATATTCTACAGAAGCAGATGCTGATATGGAGGGAGCAAGATCTTTACTGGGAATCAACACCTGTGAATGGAAGATGCGAAATTGGGTAAAGGAGGAAATCAGTTGCAACACAGGACTGGCAAAGCCTCAGCCAACATGATAGAAAGCTTGAGCGTATTTATTGCCTGTTAGGAAGTTTCATGCCCTTCTGAAATGCCCATTATAACCCCTCTTGACTCAGTAACTATCAAGCCGCCACAGAAAGGCTATGACTTTGGGCAGCTGGCTCTCTGTAGCAGAGGCTAGCATGGAGCTGACAGCTGGAGGCTGTCTGCTGGCTACACTCCCTGCTGGTGAGCAAGTCTTTGAGGGTAGAATTGGGCAGTGGATATCTGTATCTACCAAATCTTGACATCTAACTATGTCAAGTTCTCTGAATTTAATTAACTCTTTATGCTTGAATTAAATTTTAGGCTGCCCCCAACTGCTATGCCTTATTCTAGTCTTAGTGTGGCTATCTTGTAGTAAATTTTAGAATTTTCCAACATGGCTGCCTTCTCTGTTATGGTTATTCTTACCTATAGCACAAAAATTCCAAATATATGTCCACACTTAAGAGTTAAAGCCAGAGCAGAAGATAGCCAAGATAATCAGCATATTGATAATTCATAAATAATCTAACACTATATATGAATCTGATCATTTCCTCCCACATTAAAAAATTGGAAGATAAATTATTTGTTTCCTGATCTACATAGTTTTGTTGCCTCATTATTTTTGCTTGATGTAATATGTAGAGATCAACTACCCTAAACTGATTTACAGTTAAGAATTCACAATAATTCTTAGAGGTAAGGATGATAAAAATAAAAACATTTATTGACACGTCATATGGGCCAGATATAGTGTAAAATGCTACATAGAATATCTCATTTCATACTCACAGCAATTTTTGAAGTATGCACTGAAATTACTGCCTTCATTTTACAGGTGAAAAAGAGGTAAAGGAGGAGTACCTTGCACTTAACAAGCAGTAGATGTGTTTCTCAGAGGCTGAGCTTTTAACCACTACACTCTGCTGTCTGGGGAAGATCATACATATTTATAATTCTCAATTCCCAGGTGAGAAACTTAAGTTCTTTGGAGATCATTTGACTGAAATGCAGTAGCTAGAAGTTAGACATCTCAATAGTTGACAGTGAACCTATGATTATCGTAAACAAAAATTAATATTTGTGAATAAAATTCTTAGTACTCTTGATGGGAAATATGATTGAAAATCAAATATTCTGAAAAACAAATTCATGAAACACATGTACTATAAAAATTATTTCAAAATTACTACATCCTTCAAATTTTATTTAATTTTTTTACTGAAGGCAGCTTGAAAATTCATAGGTTTTAACATAATAATGTATATATTTCATTTTAATCTTGCCAGTGCCAAATTTGATCTTCATAAATACTATGAAAATGGAAAAAAGGTTTACTACGAGTCTTCATTTTGAAATAGAAGGCCTTCCTCTGTTTGGGGGGTTTGTCCTTCACTGTGCAAATGCTTGAAGAGAGGAAATGACTTTACAATTTTTGGAATTGATTCTTCTGAGTCTTTCTCCAAAAGGTAAGGTGCTCTACAACTATACCCAGTTTTGCAATAAAGGACTGTCCTTTACATGACTCTTAGAAAGTAACTGCATCTCTCAAAATGAGGCTGCCATGCTTTCATTATCTGTGATAAATGAAGTGATGAATTATAATTCAGTCACAGCCCATTGAGTGTTTATGTTTTTATTTATGCATAAATATGAATATATACCATTTTTAGAACATAGTCTATATTTTAAAGTTTGAATACTTATTATGTTTGAACCAGTGATCACATAGGCACAATATTATTATTTTAGGAAGGGAAGATAATTAAAATGTAGTATAGATTTAATTCTTTTTAGTTATTTATCTTATAAATTTTATAAAGTACATAAAAATGAATTAATTTGGCATTAAAGAAAATACAAAATAAGTAAAATTAAGTAGCAATATGAGAGAATTAAGAGTTTGTTTCACATTTTAAAAAAATTTCCAGTGATATTATTTTTTGTGTAAGTCAGTTAGTGGCAAGGTTTATAAAATATTAATTAAATTTCTGGAGATGAAATATACTTATGACAGTTTGCCTTAAAATTATGTTATGTTTCATTCAATATCATGGAGTACACCTAAAGTGACTTCTATTCATTGTCTAATCAGATATTTGCACCAAAACTTTTTTTTTTTTTTTTTTTTTTTTTTTTTTTATTTTATTTTTTTTTTTTTTTATTTTTTTTTATATATATTTTTTTTATTTCAGCTCATCATGGGGGTACATAAGTTTAGGTTATATACATTTTCCATGTCCCACCCATCCCCCCGAGTCAGAGTCCCAAGCGCGTCCGTTCTCATTCTCCCGACAGTGCACCTGGCACTCATCATGTAGTCATACCTCCATCCCCTCCCCCCCCCACCTCCCCGGGTCTGCACCTTCAAGCATGACCATTCCCCAGAGGGTGTGCAACGCACTCATCATGTAGGCATACACCCATCCCCTCCCCCCACCCCCCATCCCAGTCTGATATCCAATTGGTATCCTTCCCTGATGTACATTTAGGTGATGATCAGGGAAACCAGTTTTCTGGTGAGTACATGTGATGCTTGTTTTTCCATTCTTTGGATACTTCACTTAGTATAATGGGTTCCAGCTCTCTCCAGGAGAACCAAAGAGATGTCGTATCATTGTTATTTCTTATAGCTGAGTAGTACTCCATGGTATACATATACCACAGTTTACTAATCCATTCGTGGATTGATGGGCACTTGGGTTGTTTCCACATCCTTGCGATTGTAAATTGTGCTGCTATAAACATTCGGGTACAGGTGTTTTTGTTAAAGAATGACTTTTGTTCTTCTGGGTATATGCCCAATAATGGGATTGCTGGATCAAATGGTAGGTCTACTTGAATCTGTTTAAGGTATCTCCATATTGCTTTCCATAGGGGTTGCACTAGTTTGCATTCCCACCAGCAGTGTATGAGTGTTCCTGTCTCTCCGCATCCACGCCAACATGTGTTGTTTTGGGATTTTTTGATAAAGGCCATTCTCACCGGAGTTAAGTGGTATCTCATTGTGGTTTTGATTTGCATTTCCCTGATGATTAGGGATGTTGAGCATTTTTTGATATGTTTTTTGGCCATTCTTATGTCTTCTTTTGAAAAATTTCTATTCATGTCCTTTGCCCATTTTTTGATAGGATTGTTTGATTTTTTCCTGCTGATTTTCCTGAGTTCTAAATAGATTCTTGTTATCAGTCTTTTATCTGATGTGTAGTATGCGAAAATTTTTTCCCATTCTGTAGGCTGTCTGTTTATTTTCATGACTATTTCTTTGGCTGTGCAGAAGCTTTTTAATTTAATCAGGTCCCAGTCGTTTATTTTTGTTGTTGCTGCGATTGCCTTAGGGGTTTTCTTCATAAATTCTTTGCCTAGACCAATGTCTGTAAGAGTCTTTCCTACATTTTCTTCTAGAATTCTAATTGTTTCCCATTTAAGGTTTAAATCTGTTATCCACCGTGATTTAATTTTTGTGAGAGGTGAAATCTGTGGGTCCTGTTTCAGTCTTCTACATGTGGCTATCCAGTTTTCCCAGCACCATTTATTGAATAGGGACTCTTGTCCCCAGAGTATGTTTTTGTCTATTTTGTCAAAGATTAGATAGTTATATGAGGATGATTTTATATTTGGGTTTTCTGTTCTGTTCCACTGGTCTGTGTCCCTGCCCTTGTGCCAATACCAAGCAGTTTTAAGAACCACAGCTTTGTAGTATAGTTTGAAGTCTGGCAAATCAATACCTCCCATTTTGTTTTTATTGCTTAAGATTGCTTTTGCTATACGGGGTCTTCTCTGATTCCATACAAAGTGTATAATTATTTTTTCTAAATCTGTGAAAAATGATGTTGGTATTTTAATAGGAATTGCATTGAATCTATAGATTACTTTGGGTAGTATAGACATTTTAACGATGTTAATTCTTCCAATCCATGAGCATGGTATGGATTTCCACTTATTTACATGTTCTGCAATTTCCTTCCTTAGCGTTTCATAGTTCTCTTTATAGAGGTCCTTTACCTCTTTAGTTAAATATATTCCTAGATATTTTATTTTCTTTGTTGCTATTTTGAAAGGTATTGAGTCCTTAATTTGGTTCTCCGATTGAATGGTATTGGCATATATGAATGCCTCTGATTTGTGTGTATTGACTTTGTAACCTGAGACATTACTGAATTCGTTAATTAATTCCAGGAGTCTCTTGGTTGAGTCCTTGGGGTTTTCCAGATACAACATCATGTCATCAGCAAAGAGTGAGAGTTTGATCTCTTCTGTCCCTATTTGGACACCTTTGATTCTGCTCTCTTGTCTGATAGCTCTCGCAAGGACTTCCAATACTATGTTGAAAAGTAATGGGGACAGTGGGCAGCCTTGTCTGGTTCCAGTTCTGAGTGGGAATGCTTTCAGTTTTTCCCCATTCAGTATGATGTTGGCTGTGGGTTTGTCATATATGGCTTGTATTATTTTTAGGTAGGTCCCATTTATGCCTATGTTGTTAAGTGTTTTTATCATAAAAGGGTGTTGAATTTTGTCAAATGCTTTTTCTGCATCTATTGAGAGGATCATATGGTCTTTATTTTTGCTTCTATTTACATGGTTAATTACATTTATAGATTTTCGTATGTTAAACCACCCCTGCATCTCTGGGATGAAGCCTACTTGGTCATGATGAATTATTTTTTTAATCAGCACTTGGATACGATTTGCTAGGATTTTATTGAGGATTTTTGCGTCTACGTTCATGAGAGAAATTGGTCTGTAGTTTTCTTTTTTTGTTGCATCCTTTCCTGGTTTTGGTATTAATGTAATATTGGCGTGGTAGAATGTGTTGGGGAGAATTCCATCCTTCTCAATATTGAAGAATAGTTTATGTAGGATGGGCACCAGTTCATCTTTGTATGTATGGTAAAATTCAGGTGTGAACCCATCTGGACCAGGGCTTTTCTTTTTGGGAAGGTTTTTTATTGCTGTTTCAATTTCAGTTGTTGATATTGGTCTATTCAGGAATTCTATTTCTTCCTGATTGAGCTTGGGAAGGCTGTGTGATTCTAAAAATTTGTCCATTTCCTCCTCATTCTCCAATTTGTGTGCATAAAGATTTTTGTAATATTCATAGATAATGTCACGTATCTCTGTGGCTTCGGTTGTGATTTCTCCTTTCATGTTCCTGATGGAAGTTATTAAAGATTTTTCTTTTCTGCTCTTGGTTAGTCTAGCCAGTGGTGTGTCTATTTTATTTATCTTTTCAAAGAACCAACTTTTTGTTTTATTAATTTCCCTTATAGTATTTTTGTTGTCTTTTTCATTTAATTCTGATTTGATCTTAATAATTTCTCGCCTTCTGCTGGGTTTGGGGTCAGTCTGTTCTTCTTTCTCCAGCTCTTTGAGTCTATTCATTAAGTTGTCTAGTTGTAAATTGTCTGTCTTTTTGAAATAGGCATTTATGGAAATGAATTTTCCTCTCAGGACTGCTTTAGCTGCATCCCATAGATTTTGATAAGTTGTGTCACCTTTGTCATTTAATTCAAAGAATGTTTTGATTTCTGACTTAATTTCTTCCTTTACAAAATTGTTATTCAGGAGAAGGTTGTTTAGCTTCCATGACTTTGCGTAGGAATGAGAGTTCCTGTTAAGGTTCATTATTATTTTTATTCCATTGTGATCTGAGAAGATGCAGGGTATGATTTCTATTTTTTTAATTTTTTTAAGACTTGCTTTATGACCTAGGATATGGTCAATCTTAGAGAATGTCCCGTGAGCTGATGAGAAGAATGTATATTCAGTGGTTTTCGGGTAGAATGTCCTGTAGATGTCAGTCAGGCCCATTTGTTCTAGCATTCTGTTTAAGTCTACTATGTCTTTACTTATTTTCTGCTTGGAGGATCTGTCCTGTGCTGTCAGTGGGGTATTAAAATCTCCAACTATTAAAGTGTTGTTGCCTATGATTTGATTTAGATCGAGTAGGATTTGCTTTATGAATCTGGGTGCACCTAGATTGGGTGCATATATATTAAGTATGGTTATGTCTTCTTGTTGAATTGTGCCTTTCACCAGTATGTAGTAACCGTCTTTGTCTTTTATTACTTTTGTTGGTTTGAAGACTAAGTTATTGGAAATTAAAACTGCCACACCAGCTTTCTTTTGGCTACCATTTGCTTGAAATATCAGGTTCCATCCTTTTATTTTCAGTCTAAATGCATCTTTGCCGGTTAAGTGAGTTTCCTGAAGGCAGCAGACACTTGGTTTGTGTTTTTTTATCCATTGGCCCAGTCTATGTCTCTTGAGTGGGGAATTCAGGCCATTGACATTTAGTGAGAGAACTGATAATTGGGATAGATTTCTGTTTATCTTATTGGGTAGAACTTCATTGCTATGTTTTCTCTCTTGAGCCATTGTGGTGGCTAGAATTTGATCTTTAGCTCTTGGGTGGTTTTACATTCGTGGGTCTTTGTTGTGATGATCCATGTGTAACTCTCTTTTGAGTACTTCTTGGAGGGGTGGCCTTGTCTTGGTGAATTCCCTCAGTCCTTGTTTATCTGAGAATGTCTTAATTTCTCCTTCATATAGAAAGCTTAGCTTAGCTGGGTACAAGATTCTAGGCTGGGCATTATTCTGTTTCAGAAGAGTGAGAATGGGGCCCCAACTTCTTCTTGCTTGTAAAGTTTCAGTTGAGAAATCTGGCGTAATTCTAATGGGCCTCCCTTTGTATGTTACTTGTTTCTTTCTCCTTACAGCTCGAAGAAGGGTCTCTTTAGTGGATATTTTGGTCAGTCTGACGACTACGTGGCGTGGTGTTTTCCTATTTGCTATGAATCTACCAGGGGTTCTTTGAGCTTCTTGAACCTGTATATCTAAAGTTTTAGCAAGGCCTGGGAAATTTTCTTCTATTATGTCTTCAAATAGTTTATCCAGCCCTTGCTTATTATCTTCTTCACCTTCAGGGATGCCTATAACTCTCACGTTAGGTTTCTTCACATAATCCCACATTTCTTGAAGACTCTGGTCTTTTTTCTTATTTCTTTGCTCTATCTCTGTGACTGTCTTATTTAATTGGAAAGAGTTATCTTCGATTTCTGAGATTCTGTCTTCTATTTGATCTACCCTGTTCTTGAGACTTTCCACTGTGTTTTGTAGCTCCCTGAATAAATCCCTCATTTCTAGGAGTTCAGTTTGGTTTTTTTTCAATACGTCTATTTCTTTAGTGAATTTTTCTTCCAAATCCTGGAATTTTTTTGCGGTTTCTTTGCGGTGGATATCAATTTTTTCTTGTATATCATTCAGCTTATTCATAACCCAAGACTGAAATTCTTCTGGTAACATATTGGTATTCTGAAACTGGCTTGTGCCAATTGGAGGAGAGTTGGTATTTCTCTTTGGGGGCGAGGTTTCCGTTTGGTTTTTTGTGCTCCCCATATTTTTCCGCTGAGCCCTTCCCATCTGGCTCTATCGTTAGATCTTTTCTCACAGCTTTAGTCTAGTTAACAGCACGTCTTGTACTCTGTTCTTAGGCTATGGAACAGTCTAGGAATGTTGCTTCCTTTATCTATAGGGGGAGACTGTTGTGTGCTGTTTAGAGTTTCTTTTTTCTATCTCAGTTGGGGGACTGCTTCTGATGGGTCCACCCCCAGAGGGTTGGCTTGACCTAAGACCAGTTTGGCAAGTTAAATCATTGTGTTGCGGACTTTCAGTTAGTAGGCAGGATTCACATGATTTGCAAGCAGAAAGCCTCTTCTCCCTCTCTCTTTTTTTTTTTTTTTTTCCCTCCCCCTGGCTTTTTGGTTCTTCCTCTGGATGTGTGGTTTCTGTCTCCTTCAGCAGGAAAGACACTGGCTCGGCGGAGGAGGCGGTGCCCTCACTCCCTCAGTGCCCCAGCTGCTGCAGCTCCCACGGGCAAAGGTCTACACTGTCCCAGTGTTCCCAAGGTCCGGGCTCCACGCTCTTGCGTTTAGGGAAGCACTCAGTGTTCACACCTGGGAAGGGGACCTGGAGAGGGTCTATGGATCAGGGGATGGAGCCTCCTGAGGAGTCGCCTGGCACCCTATGGCTCTGCAGCAATTAGACCTTGGCCCGCACAATTGTTCCTGCCCCCCCGCAGATCACTGGCACTGGGGGGTAATTTTCAGGGTCCGATAGGAATCACAGCTGGGGGTCTGGAGCACTCAGGAGTTTACAGTAGCTCCTGGGCTGGAGGGACACCGGAAAGAAGAAAAGAAAAAGAAAGGAAAAAAGAAAAGAAAAAAAAAAGGAGAGAAACAATATGAATAACAAGAAGAAGAAAGAGAAAACAAGAAAGAAAAGAGAAAGAAAGAAAGAAAGAAAGAGAGAGATAAAAAGAAAAAAAAGAAAAAAAAAAAATCCCACTTTAATATTTCAGGCTCGGGGCCCCTCGCCTCGGTGCAGGTCCGCGTCTGTCCCTTTAAGAGATAGGGCTCCGGCACCGCGGAGACCCGCCAGAGTTCAAGGTCCTTTCCGCTTAGCTGTGGGAACCGAGATGGCCACCGCGCGTCTGTCGGTCGCAGGCGCCAGGGGAAAGCGTTCAGAGCTCGGCAGGCGCCAGGGCCCACAGCGGCTCCCCAGCCGGAGAGCTGCCGTACGGGAAGAGGAAAGCAAAAATGTCCCGCTTTAATATTTCACGCTCGCGGCCCCTCGCCTCGGTGCCGGTCCGCGTCTGTCCCTTTAAGAGATAGGGTACTGGCACCGCAGAGGCCTGCCAGAGTCCAAGGTCCTTTCCGCTTAGCTGTGGGAACTGAGATGGCGACCACGCGAGAGCGTTCAGAGCTCGGCAGGCGCCAGGGCCCGCAGCGGCTCCCCAGCCGGAGAGCTGCCGTACGGGAAAGAAAAAAAAAAAAAAAGCAAAAATGTCCCGCTTTAATATTTCACGCTCGCGGCCCCTCGCCTCGGTGCAGGTCCGCGTCTGTCCCTTTCAGAGATAGGGCACCACGGAGACCCGCCCGAGTCCAAGCTCTCTCCCGCCTATGTCACCTGTCCTCGGAGCTCCACGTCTCCCGCGGTGATTCTGCACCAATTTCAGCCAGATCCCTGACCGAGTGGATGTGGGGGTCAGTGGGGAGATCAAGCCGCTCTGCTGTGGGGCCGAACCCGCCCCACTCGCCGGTGAGGCAGGCACGGCCGTCCCGCACTCCGCTGTCTGTTTTCCGTCCCGCACTCTCCAAATTATCTCGGTCTGATTTCTCACTCGCCTCTGTTTTTTCCTGTTCCCCGTGTCCCACGGTGATTCTCCGTGGGTTCACACCGCCGTTCCTGTGGAGAAGCAATCCTCTAGCGTTGTGGCAGGTGGAGATCCACGCCTTCCTCTCTGGGAGCACAATTCCAGGAGGTCACCTCCACTCCGCCATCTTCCTCTTTTCTGCACCAAAACTTTAATACATATTTACCCATAATGAAAACATCCTATGATCATAAAATCAAATTGTAGTGACATAAATATTCCTTTTCATTCCAATAAATGTCCTAGTGTGAAAGTGGAGAATTACATAAGGTCTCTATATAAGGAAATAATCAGGATAGATTTCTCTATAAAATTCACATGAAACTATACTGTAAATTATGTAATTTTATTTACTTCCACCTTAAAATCTTTAACAGATTTTACATTCATATAATTCTGGATTATTATTATTATTGCATAGATATCAAGGTATTTGGGGCTTTTACCGAGAGTAACACTTGTTTTTCTCTAAAATATATGTTCATCCTTGCCATAATTCTTATTATTCAGTTATATGTGAAAACAAATTAATGGAGCACCATTAACCTATTTTACAAATTTAGAAATAGATTAGTTGCCATGTATTCTTTCTGAAGCATTTAGGTCAATTTAAAATAATTGACAAACATTTCTGTAATAACTATGTATACTCACAGTTATCATACACAGTTTACCCAAATCTCAAGAGCTCTGACATCCTAAAATACTCCTTTTCTCTTTATTTCCCCCAAAGGGAGAGGAAACCTATTAATAGAGTAGCTATAAGAATCACTGCGGTGCCTCTTTTCATCTTTTCTCCTACGAAAGTCCAGATAAAGGGGCAATTGAAAAAAAGGGAAAGGAAGTTATTCAGGCTTCTAGATTTTCCTCTATCAAATGCTATAGATTTGTTTATGCCAAAAAAAGCTCAAAACAGTTAATCTAGAATTCTGACATCAATAAAAACTGTTATTCCTGTGTTTTGACTTTGATAGCCTAGCATCCACAGAAAGGAAACAGCCAAGTATATAATTCAATTAACTTTTCACAAAAGTTATATTTTTAATTATATCTTGGAACAGAAAGTTAGACATATAGGAAGGATTATAAACTCCTTGTGTCTGATGGCAAGAGATTTTGTAATTAGCTAAAAATGTATATTGACCCTGAAATCTATTTATAATTCTTCAAGGAAAAATTTCCAGCTTTAAGTTCAGAAAGATTGCCCTCATGCTTTGTTTGCTTTGTTTTTTTTTTAATTTTTTTTCTGATATCAGCTAATTGCCAGGACTACAATTTTCTTAAGATTAATAACCAGGGTAGAAACTTGAGCAGACAGTCCAGAGCAAAATAGAGGATATTTATTAAGCACCTTTCATACAGGATATTTCAGAGATCTTGCTGTCCTCATTTGCATTTGCTCAGTAAAATAGGAATTAGAGACAAGGACTCATGTAGGTGTTTATTTTGAGAAGTGACACTGAGGAACCAAAATGGAAGGAAAGACAGAAGCAAAACCAAGAAATAGGGATAGTTATCTAAACGAGCATTATTGAAGTGTTTCTACTCTGGGCCACTGGGGCTCAATCCCACAAGGAACTCCATGAGGAACCCTGTAAAATGCATATCAACCTGAGGTATGAGAGAGGCTCACATCCGTCTACCCAGGAAATGTCAACTGCCCCACAGTTATACAGATACACATTACACATGCATCAGTTTGGCTGAATAGGCTACGACAGGCATCCAATGCAGCTGTTGTAGAGGAGCTCCACACAGCAAGAAATGTGTCCTATACCCATGGCTAGGTGTTGTCATGCTGGAGCAAAAACATGGTCAAGTTTGTGACAAGGTCTGATAGAGGCTGCCACTCCTTGCATCACTTAAGCCCTCTTGTGTCCTACATTAAGTCCAATACCTCCCAGAGTAAGTGATCAGCTTCAAACTCTACAAGAAACTCAAACCAACCCCATCAACAAACGGGCAAAGGAAATGAACAGAAACTTTTCAAAAGAAGACAGAATAATGGCCAGCAAACATATAAAAAGTGTTCAACATCTCTAATCAATAGAGAAATGCAAATCAAAACCACAATGAGATATCACCTGACCCCAGCGAGATTGGCCTCTATCAAAAAATCCCAAAACAACAAATGCTGGCGAGGATGTGGAGAGACAGGAACACTCTTACACTGTGGATGGTATTGCAAATTAGTGCAACCTCTGTGGAAAAGAATTTGGAGATACCTCAAAGAGCTTCAAATAGAAATACCATTCAATCCGGCAATAGCACTATTAGGCATCTACCCCAAAAAGCAAAAGACATTCTATAATAAAGACATCTGCACCTGAATATTTATGGCAGTACAATTCACTATTGCAAGGATGTGGAAACAACCCAAGTGCCCGTTGATTCATGGGTGGATTATTAAAATTTGGTATATGTATACAATGGAATACTACTCAATTATAAGAAATGACAGTGACCTAGCACCTCTTATATTTTACTGGATAGAGCTTGAGCCCGTTATCCAAAGTGAGGTATCACAAGATCAGAAGAATAGCCTCCACATGTACTCACCATCAAATTGACACTGACTGATGAACACTATGTGCTCACACGGTAGTAATAGTCTCCAGGGATTAGGACGTTGGAGTCGGGGATAAACTCACAACTAATGGACGTGGTGAGCATTGTATGGCAGAAAGGGCACACCTCAAATCCTGGCTTGGGTGAGGCAAAGACATAAAATGTAACCAAAATGTTTGTACCCTCATAATATCCTGAAATGAAAATTAAAAAAGAAACTTAACATAAAAATAGCAATTGAATAAATTAAAATACCCAGAGCTACAACTGGCCACTAGGCCTTAAGGGATATTCATCATCTGCCTCTTTTACCATATATAGTATTTCAGATTACCCACACCCTCAGCAACTTTACAGCTAGTCTTCGTTATTTGACTGATGAAATGACTCAGGCTTTTATCCTTCAGGAAAAAGAGTTTTTAGTTGCTGCAACTTTTGTCAAGTAACGGTTAACACAATGGTACAGGGAGTTATCACTGGCCCTAGATCATTAAGAATTGCCCCAATGAATTTACTGGATTCCAGATGTATACTGGGCCTACCCTGTTGTTAAAACTCTAGTAATATCCAAAAACACATTAACCCTGCTCCCTGGCTGCTGAACTAGAAATATGATAACCTGAAAATGATTAAGTAAAAGCCATAGCTTCAGGTTCAATGCAGGCCTCTTTCACCATAAAATGAGTCATTTGGTTCGAGGTAATACAATGTGGGATCTTATGGGGATGTTGTGCTGGGAGATCAACTGCACTTAGGAAAAGCACAGCTTGTTGTCAAGAACAGTAAGGAATAATTGTTGTCCCTTCTGAGGTAGAAGTAATTCAATACAGTCAATATTCTATTAAGTACCTGGTTATGTTTTTGAAGGATATAGCATCATATTAAAAACTGGATGTGGCTCTTGGTTAACACACATTTATTATTTCATAATTCTGTAGATCATAAGTGCAAGCATAATCTATCTGTCTTGGTTCTCTGCTTGGGGTCTAAGTCTGAAATAAAGTTGTTGGCCAGACTGAACTTTTGTCTGAAAAGTCTGGGAAAGATTGTGCCTCCAATCTCATTCAGATTGCTGAGAGAATACAATTACTTGTGGCTGCAGGGGCTACTGAAGTCCTCATTCCTTGATGGCTCTCAGCCTGGGGCTGCTCTTAACTCCTAGAGTTTGCCTGCATCACCTGCTACCTGGTACTCGCCATCTTCAAAGCCAATTCTCCCTCTTGTTGAATTCCTCCCACATTTTGAATATCTCTCTCCTAAAAGAACCCCACTCCTTTTAAAGTCTCACCTAATAATTCCAGGCTCACTGCAAATAATCTTTTCATCTTAAGGTAAACTGATGTAGGATCTTAATTATTACAGCCACATAACTTTTCACATGTAATGTAACATAATCATAGGAGTGATAGCTCTTCATGTTCACAGGTTCAACCCACACTCAAAGGGAGGAGACTCTGTAAGATTGAAGGCCATTGAGTTTATTTTGGAATTATTCTACCTACCACACTCTCCTATTGTGCTTGCCAGAGACTACTTTCAAATCCACAGATGCTCACTAAGTTGTTCTTGGAACAATCTAAGTTGATGCCCTAGTAGTGGGGTATGAAAAGGGCAGCAGTCTGGCTTTGCCTTTAAAGATGATATCTCAGAATGCCATACCCTGGTTAATTAAAACTTCACCAATATTGCAAGTACCTGAAAATGTTGTGATGTTTATCTCCCTCACTTTGGCATACATACATATCCCTAACACATCCAGAGTACTTACCATCTCTGTTTACTAGGTTCAGTCAGCACAATATAGTAAGACGTTCTATGAAATGTCAATGTTAACATCCCTGTGGACTATGCTATGAGAGCAGGAGCAAGAATACAGATCAGAGACAAGATTAAATATGGACTATTGTCCATCTCACGTGAAAAAGAAATGCTTTTGAACACTTTTCTTGAAACAAATTGAGGAGACATATGTCTAGCTGCATATCAAATTTCCTGAGCCTCTTGAGTATCCTGCCCATTCTGCTCTTTGTTCTCCACTTCAATTCCTTGATTCAAGGACTCATCACACGTATCTGAGATAAGACTAAAAAGAGGAGTTATTTTTCCTTCTACCTCACCCCAAATATTCATCTGCTCTGTGGACTGTCATGTCTATATGTAGTGGTTGTTCATTTTCCCTCAGAAGTAAATCAGATAGCTGATCTATCACATTACTATTGTTTTTCTACAGAGACTCAGAAATTTTTTCATCCTGGTGTAAAAGTCTATTTATCTGCTGACATTGAATTGGGAAAGGGGAAGATGCCCATTGTGGCTTTCCATTACTACACTCCCTTCTTCTTCTTGCTAAAAGTTATGGTGATTGTGTAGATGCATCTTTCCTGGCAGCATTCTATCTTGCAACAAGTTCTGATCTGGTCCATCCATCACTATAAAAGACATCAGCAGGTGTTACAGTGAAAAAGTTGAACTGTGCTGGCTTATTTAGCTCTTACTGAAAGAATAACAGTTTTATCAAGTGAGCCAAAATTCAGTTTTCAGGGCTCTGGTGTCCTCTTAACTTTGGAATATTAGGGGTTCCTTCCCCTTTCAGCAAAGCAACTATACAGGGAGGTTTTGTTGGCCTCCAGTATTAGTTCTACTCTGGTCTGAGAAGGCTCAGAGAAGTTTGATGGAAGAATGGTAATAGAAGTGGTGGAAAGTTTTTAAATAATTTTGAGACAAGATAGGCAATCTTTCTTCAGTGTATGTGTTTGAGAATTTCAGGGTTGTGTTCTATGGTGTGAGCTGAATAGCCCAGGCCTCTAAAGGGTATCATATCTACCCTAACACAAGACTTCCTTATACAACATCTTCCTACTGATAGTTTCCCCTCTTCCTTTGCCTTCCAGATGTTTCCTTTCCCCAAAATTGTTTTAGCTTTCCTGTCATTATCTCAGTTAGTCCAATCCTGACAATTCTACCCATATCAATTCTTTCACATCCAGCCTGGTTTTTGTATCTGCCACAGAGCTTCAGCTACTGACAAACTTCCCAGGATCTTCGCCAAGTGCCAGGCAACATTAATCCTTCAGACATCCCTGTAATTCAGGAGGGGAACTTTTCTAATACAGGAGGCGATCCCCAAATGGAATTAGAGTCTAAGAAAATCTTTTTTTGCTCCCTGAGTTCAGGATCTCTCTTGTCCCCTTCTTATGTGTCAGTATAGTGCTTTCATTAGACGCAAAGCTCCTGTGTATACCCATCCTGCTATGTGCCAGCATTCACAAGCTGAAATCAACATTTAAGGCTTTAGCGATTTCTCTAGCCTTGTAAACTCTGGACTTTGAGGGGTATTAGCATCTTACCAGACATTGTCACAGATCTGAGATTTTCTCAATTTTCTTATTTTTTTTGGATTATTAATTATTTAAGGCAAATGGACAAGTGTGTGACTCAATTATATCTGCAAGTGCAAGTACAAATTTGCTAAAGTTTAAAAAAATACACACTGTCATGTAACCATCACCTCAATTAAAACACAGACTAAGACACAGAAATTTTAAAGTGGGTATCTCTTCATGGTGGCCTTAAGAGTGACTTTTTCTTTTTATCTCTATATTCCAATTTTTCTTTAATGATTTTATTAATTTTGTACTAGGAGGAAAAAATTTAAAACACAATTATAAAACAAAAATAGTATGCTTCATAGTTTAAGTGTTTCTCTCACTGTTTAAGAACATGTACAAGGTATTTACAATATATTTCATCAATAAAGTATGTTTAAACATTAAGAAGTACTTTTAGAAGTCATTTGAATTTTCCAGTTGCGTTAGATTGTACAGAAAAATGTTCATAGACATTCTTTGCCAGAATTAAATTTCTATATTAGCTTTTACTACTCCATTAAAATTTAATGTGATTTTCATTCACTGTGTCCACTTTTATTGATTTACATAAAGAAAACAATTTGTAATTTTTCTGCATTTATGTTTTTGCACTACTTCTGAAATTTTAAACCAGGGATTTGATGAAATAAAATATTTACTTCACAGTATTATTTTCAAATGAAAGAACCAGACAAATGATGGGTGAGCAAAAATATTTATTAAAGAACATCTAAGTGATAACAAAAACAAAGACAACTATTTATCACTGTAGAAATGTGGTGATTGCATATATCTTAATAAGTACCCTAATGATTTAATGCTTGAGATTTAATGGCTTAGCAGAACTTCACAAACAAATTTTAAAAAGACATTATGTATTGGTTGCACTTCTATACAAACAGCATTGACTTGAGATTTATTTTGCAAAATATCATAAGTTATTCTCTTATTGAGAATCAGATCCCTCAATTGTTTAAAGTTAGTTTGTAATTTAACGAATTGAACTATAACTAGATCTATTATTTGACCTAAGTCTAAAGTATAGATTGGAAAATCTTATTATCAAGAAAGGTCAATTCTGATGTGATAAGCATTTGAGTGTAGGTGTCTTTTTGATAAGATGAATTCTTTTTCTTTAGGTAGATATCCAGTAGTGGGACAGCTGGATTGAATGGTAAGTCTACAATTTATTTCTTTGAGGAATCTCCTTACTGTTTTCCATAGAGGTTGTACTCATTTGCAGTCCCACAAACAGTGTATAACCTTTCCTTTCTCTCTGTTTTTGACTTTGTATTAATGGCCATTCTGACAAGGTTATGGTGGTACTTCATTGTATTAATTTGCAAAGATGTGGAATCAATCTCAGTGCTCATCAATTCATGAGCTGATAAAGAAAATGTGTGTGTGTATATATATATATGTATACATATATATATCATGCAGTATTAGTCAGCTGTGAGAAAGAATGAAATAATATCTTTTGCAGCAACTTGGATTGAACTAGAGACCATTATCCTAAGTGACATATCTCAGGAATGGAAAAACAAACACTACCTGCACTCTCTAACAATTGGGAACTACATGATGAGCATACATGGGTACAAAGATGTTAAGGATATTGGGAACCAAGAAAGGGGAGGGTGAGAGAGGGTGAGGGGTAAAAACATGCCTACTGGGTACCATGAACATTATTCTGGTGATGAGTACACTAAAAGCCCTAACTTAAGCATTATACAAGTATCCATGTAACAAAAACATTTGTAGCCCCTTAATATTTTGAAATAAAAAAATTAAAAAAAGAAAGAAGAGGTCACTAGTTTGTAAATATGTAAATTCAAACACAGACACACACACACTAAGAAGTTTTATTTTAATTGGATCATGAAATTTTTCACATATTTTTCTACCTGGATGCTTATTGAAGAATACATCTACAAGTCTGGAAAGAGTTGTAACAGTGTTACAAGATAGTCTGAATTTATTTTGTAGCTCAGCCTCAATGATGAAATAAAATGATACTGATTAGATTTGTCGAGTGAATGCACAATACATGATCTTTAAACATTTCAGTAGTTTTTAAAATGTAGATAGAGATCTTTACATATTTGGTATGTGTTAAGTTTGAAAACCCACTAGTTATCACATTACAGAAAATATTTTATCTTATTGTTTATTGTATTTGGAAATGGCTCTGTTATATACATAACAGTTGCAAAACTACAGTTAACTGTGAACTTGTCTTCTTAAGGTTCCAGGAAAAGGTAAATATGCCTTGTATATTACAATATTACCTTTATAAGATAAATTTTCCAAAAACACTCTTTGAAATTTTTTCTACTCGACAAGCAACAAGAGGTTAGAGAAAAATTCTTATATTAATTTATATTCATGAAGTTGAGTAAAATCCTAAATGGCTCTCCTCTTTGTCCAGATAATTATTAAAAAAACACATTTCAGAATTACTTCCCAGCCAGGCACGGTGGCTCACGCCTGTAATCCTAGCACTTTGGGAGGCTGAAGCGGGTGGATCATTTGAGCTCAGGAGTTGGAGACCAACCTGAGCAAGAGCGAGACTTTGTCTCTACTAAAAATAGAAGGAAATTATATGGACAACTAAAAATATATATAGAAAAATTAGCCGGGCATGGTGGCCCATGACTGTAGTCCCAGCTACTCGGGAGGCTGAGGCAGTAGGATTGCTTGAGTCCAGGAGTTTGAGGTTGCTGTGAGCTAGGCTGATGCCACAGCACTCTAGCCCGGGCAACTAAGTGAGACTCTGTCTCAAAAAAATAAATAAATTAATTAATTAATTAAAATTTAAAAAAAAAGAATTACCTCCCATTTTTGTAGTAACATAATATTATGATCTGTTCATTTTCCTACTTTCCAAAAATGGTTTTACTAATATAGCTCCTATTGCAAAGTTAATGCCAATAAAGACACACTCATCTCCCACTTTGTTAATCACACACTAGACATTTATGTTTCTCCCATAGTCTGTTAACACACTTTTTATATTCCTGGAACACTAGTGAATACTATAATTTTTAGCCATGCACTTGGAAAGTTTATACCTATTATTACATTGTTTTCTTATTTACTGTTTAAGGATGTATAATTGACTACAATAGTTTGCTAACTTGATGTTTTCTCTTTTATAATCATAAAATAAAGTACTTTTAATACTTTAGTGTGTACAGAATTATCATTGATATAGGTTTATCTTTACACTATGTCTCATGTATTTTTGTCTTAGTCCATTGAGACTGTGATAACAAAATACATTAAATTGTATGACTTATAAAACAACAGAAATTTATTTCTTATAGTTCCAGAGGCTGGGAAGTCCAATATTAAGGTGCAGCAATTTTGCTGCACGTTTTATCTCATCTTTGAGAAATAATGGGGCTACTGCAAAGAACCAACCTTCCCTCTGTGACTTAGGTAAGACTCATGGATGTTTCCTTTCTACTTATAACAAGGCCAGACACAGACCCTCCACATTACCCTTCTTTGCCATAGATATGATTAGATGCAATGCTTATCCTTATTAACCAATAAGAACAAAATGCTTGTTAATCAAACTTTAAGTGTCTCCTCTTCTCCTAGGTCCTGGAACTTTGGCCCACTCTCAGCCTGAGCCAAAAGTTTATTTCAATAGATGTATTTGTGATTAAAACCAATGAGCAATGAGTGCTTAAAAATTGTGAAGAACTGAGAATTTTTATTACTTAAATGCCACCAATATTTTACTGAAGTTTAAAATGGCTTTCCAGTTCTCTTGTATTAACTATTTCTCTTGGTCAAGCACTCTTCTGCAGAAGATACTGTGTATTTGTCCTGCTCAATCTGCCAAAGGGACCCAAAAGCTAGTACTGACATGTGACAGTTGCCCTCACTGAATTCACATACCTCAATTCTGTGAGCTCCCTGACATTTTTTCGTTAAGCTTTTTTACTGCTTAAAATAATCAAGGTCCCATCTTCTGTCCTTTCTTTCCCTCTCTGTTTCTTGCAACAAGGATTCTAGTAATACATTGTCAATAGCAAGGTGATTTGATATAGGCTTTTATAGCAAGGCAATGGTTTTAGAGATGAAAAATGATAGCCAATGATACATGTTCTCTTCCTGCAAACACAAGGGGAGATAAAGCATTCCCCATGCCCTTTACTATAAACCCCAAAATATCATTGTCTTCAAGAGAGAGGATGTAATCATGAGTCCAGCTGACACAATGAATGTGATTCTGCTTCTTAGGCAAAATGCAATGTCCTTTTGTTAGAATCCATGTAGGCCAGCAGTAAACATCAAATTATTTCCCTAGTGGGTCTCAAGAAAAGAAAAAAAAATCAGATGTCCTTTAAAGAGTAGGATGTAGTGAGTAATTTTGCTGGTGGTTGTTGAAACTCATATAAATACTTCTATACTATTTCCTCAATTACCTATCTAGTAAAACATAACTTTAACAAAAGATATTCAAAAAAATAAAACAAAACCATACAAAAAGCAATAGTAAAATAGGAGCCTTTATTTTTTATCTTAAGGGTAAAGCAAAGACAAGAAAATTCATCTCTAAGGAAGTAAGTAAGATAACAAGTTGCTGGTAAAAGAAATAAGAAATGTGAGGGAAGGTATTTTTAAATTGCTGAAGGGGGAGATGATAAGAAATAAGAAAACAATAACAAAGTTAACAAAAAAATATTTTTAAATGAAATTTAATTGCATAATAAAGGGGAATATTAAAGAGAGTCTAAATATTCTAAAAGCACAATTACAATGTATAAAGATATTCGGATTCTACCTATATGAACATTAAGAAGGTATAAAACAATAAACTCCATGGGAATAAAAGGGACAATGTTCAGATAAAATATAAATAAATTAGGGAAATATTTAAAATACAAGTAAAATGCATGCTTTTTCTGATAACAACAAAAATTCACATTCTACTAGTGAAAAAAGGGGTTTTTTTTGTTTGTTTCATATTGATAGTTGCATATGCTATTCAACCTATATAAGTAGCCTTGATTTCTTGCTTAGGCCAAGTATAAATAAGAAAGACAAAGAAAGTTTTAAATGTTCCCATCTTGGATAGTGTTGCTTTCAAAATTTAAGAAACTAAGGATAGACTATTGTAGCCAGAGGTGACTGAGTGCTCTCACATTCAAAAGATTGATAGGGCGTTTTAGACAGAACAGAAAAGCCATGCATTGTATTCTCTCCCTCTCCAAGAGAAATTGTAAAATCAAGATCACTAAAACTTCTATGAAGATTTTTCACTTAAAAAAAAAAAAAAAAAACTGCATCACTGCTATGTCCTCACTGATTTCTTACACACTTAATAAAATGGAAGACAGTGGGCAGGGCAAGAAGCTGATATTAGAAAAATAATTTTTAAAAATTACATTTAAGCATGCTAAAGATGAACTGAAGACATCCTAATGGAGATGTTGACTATGCAATAGAATACATACATCAGGAATTCAAAGGATTCATAGAGTTGTGCCCATATAGATACCATTTATAGGCTGAAAAGACCACAAAAAAAGTGGGTATAGAAAGAGAAAAGAAGGGATCTGAGGACCAATCTTTGAAGATTACAATATTTACAAGTCTAAAAGAGATGTAAACATGAGCGTAAAATTAGGAAGATTTATGACTTATCATACAATGTGTTAAGGAATCATTGAGTACCTTTGGTTATACATTTTGGATTATAGATGAATGTGATTATTATTCATTCTCTCATATACAAATATTATTTCTGCCTGCTATACATAGGTTTTCTTACCCTAAATGGTCTTTTGCTTTTCAGTTTTGCTGATGCTGGCCTTAATATCATGTCAAATTTATGGATTTAAATTGTGGCAATAATTTTTGATTATTTTTATATCAGATAATCTTTTTCCTTTTTCATCCTAATGATTCTTTGAAGTTTAAGGCCTAAAGGAAAATAAATAAACCAGAGCTCTTCTTGTTTTTTTTGGTTGGATGTTTTCAAGCATAATACATTGGATAATTTATATATTTTTTCACACTTGGGGGTATGTTAAAAAATTTACTGGGTTGAATACTATTGGTTAACAATGAAATATTTGAGCAATAAATTTTTCTGATCTCTGCATTTTTAGAAACTATGGTTAATGCCACTTTGGGTTTGAATCATAATATAATTACTATAAGGGACAGGTGAGTAACTTTTAATATTTTAATGTTATTGCTTAGTGTTTTTTGTTTTTTTCTTTTTAGTTAAACACAGAATGGAAATAAAAGAAATTAAACATGAAGCCAATTATTAATATTTCTACATTCCTTTAGCCAGAAAAAGCTTAAATTGGGATAAATGAGTGGCTGGAGGTGCTTTTGAAAAACACTTTGTTGAGGTAAGATTTACATACAAAAAATTTTAGAATAGACAATCTGATGAGTTTTGACAAATGCATAGATCTGAGAATCCTTCAACACACCAAGAAAATGAACATTTCCTCCACCCCGAGATTTCCTTGCATCACTTTGTAACCTGTTTTTCCCATCAACACCATCCATAGACAACCATGACCTGTTTTCTGTTATTATAGTTTAAACTGCACATTTTAGAAATGTAAATACAGCATATGTTTTTATTCCTCATGCACTCGGAAGTATCAATAGTTGCTTCCTCATTTTTCTAACTAATATAACATTACAGGGATATACCACAATTTATCCATTCACCATGTACAGACATTTGAATTGTTACCAAATTTTGTTCATTAAAAATACAACTATATGAACACATCTTTGTACAGACATTCACTTTCATTTCTTTGGGAATTACCTAGCAGTGGAAGGTTAAGTGTCTTAATTTGAACTGTTTTAGCACAATATTTTAGACAGGGTAATTTATAAATGATATAAATGTTTGTCTCACAGTTCTGGAGTGTGGGAAGTCCACAGTGTGAAGGCTCACACTCTGCTTCCCCAGGTGGTATCTGTTGCTGTGTTCTCACGTGGCAGAAGAGCGAAAGGCCAAAAGGCACAGACTTACTTCCTCAAGTCCTTTTTTTTGTTTGTTTGTTGTTATTATTTTTAATTGACACATAGTAATTGTACATATAAGAACATTAATCCTATCCATGAGGGAGGGGCCTTCATGGCCTAATCAACTTGCATAAGCCCCACGTCTTAATACCATCATCTTGGGGTTTAAGTTCCAACATACGAATTTTGGAAGCACACATATTCAAACTAGAGCATTGGGTCATGCACAGATGAATATTTAGCAGTTTAACAAACTGCCAAACTGTTCTCCAAAGTAATTGTACTATTTTACATTCCCACAAGCAGTATAGGAGAGTATTAATTGCTCTCCATCTTCACCAACACTTATAATCCTGAGTTTCTGGGGGGGGGTATTGCTGTTTTTATTGTTACCGTATATTATTATTTATACTTCTAATCAACATAAGGTGTGTCATCATATATTATGGTGATTTTAATTTGCCTTTCTTGCTAATTAATGATATTTAGTCCCTCATGTTCTTATTGGTCATACATATGTCTTCTTTTATAAAGTGTCTGTTTACTTTGGCTCATTTTTAATCGGACTACTTGCCTTATTATTGAAGTGTTAAAATGATCTATTCTGATTGCATGTCCACTGTTTGATGTGTATTGCAAATAAATTTTTCTAGTCTATGGTTGGCTGTTTTGGTTTTGTAAGGATGTCTTCTGAACACCAAAGTTTATCACATAATGGTGATGAAGCACAATGTATTCATTTTTTAAAAAATGGTTCATGTGTTTTATATTGTGTCTAAAAAAGCTTTGTCTACTCCAACATGGCAAAAAAGTTCTTGCAGTTTTCTTCTAAAAGTGTTTTATACTTTTTAGTTTTACATTTAAGTTGATGATTCATATTAAGTTAAGCTTTATTCATGGTAGGAGGTACAGGTCTATATTCATGTTGGCCCAGAACAATTTGTTGAATTGATTTTCCTTTTCTCATTGAAATAACTTGGCACTTTTGTCAACATTAATTGACGCTGTAATGGATAAGTCTAATTCTGGACTCTCTTATCATGTATAATGTATACCTCATGTATAATGACTACCTTTTCACCAGTACCAAACTGGCTTGATTACTCCTGAAATCAAGCAGGGTAAGACCTCTAAATTTGTTCTTTAAATAAAAATGTCTTCTCTCTCTCTCTCTCTCTCTCTCTCTCTCTCTCTCTCTCTCTCATTCTCTTTCTCTCTTTAGGCGATGTGCATTTCCAAATAAATATAGAACCACCTTGTCATTTTCCACAAAAAAACTCAGCTAGAATTTTAAGTTGGAGTGTACTGAATTTGTAGATCACTTTGCAAAGAATTATCATCTTAAAATATTGATTCCTCTAATCCAAGATTATGGCATATGTTTCCAGTTATTTGGGTATTTTTTAACTTCTGTCAGAAAATTACTGCAGTTTTCAGTCTAGGGGTCTTAGATATCTTCATTGGATTAATTCCTAAGCACTTTATATTTTTGGTACTGTTATAAAGATAGACAGAAAATAGACAATAGATAGATAGATGATAGATAGTTTTCTATTATAAAAGAATTGGACAGATTTTTAAAAATACAACTGGCAGCCGTGGCTGAACCGGAAAATGAGTCTAGTATGCTCCAACCCACCTCTACCAGGGCAGTGCCATTGTGGGTTATTATTACCATGATTATTCATGTTTATTTTAGATACAACTTAGATTGAAAATCAACAATCCAGGTCAACTGTCTCATTTCAAAGATGAGAAAACCAGAGCCCATTCATTTTTTTTTCATTTCCCTATTTTGTTCCTAGGTAGAGAAATCACCACTGTTGTCACACATTGTGCTTGGTGATACAAATACACAGAGGGAGTTTGACCAAGTGCAAGACAATAGTTCTGTGGTGGAAATTTTATATTTAACATATTTCTGGAATCTTCAAATGACATTATCAAGTAAGGAGTAAGACATTCATGAGCTTGTGCTAGAGCTGGTTAGGCAGAAAATAAAATTCCCATAGATAAGGGTCCTCTAGAGATGATTTGAGCATGTGCTTTAGAACCATAGGTAGCATGGTGAAAAGTGGCTCATCCCTGATGCAAGGACTGCCACTTCCTTCTACTACACCCACATTTTACATTTCTAAGAGTTCCTTTTTTGTTACAGTCAAAAATCTCCTTAATTCAGTGTTTTAGTAAATTAGTGACAATTAATACATCTTATTGTATCAGATTATGTCCATATCACTTTTCTGAAATAATGTAATTGTTCCTCAAATACCCACTACATTTTATTTGTCTTATTTTTTAACCAGTGTTCCTTACTCTTGGGTTAAAAATTATTGCCTTAATCCATGTTTACAAGGACTTGATATTTATAGGTAGATTTCATATCCCTTGATAGACTTTGCTGAATCCAGCTCATAAAAGTTGAGGTATTTTAATCACTTCTCAGTCAATCTGTTCCCTCACTTAATCTCTCATATTGCTTTTTGGTGAGCTCCTGTTTTTCATTTATCTATGTCTTTCTAGGATTGGAATGTCTGTAACTGAATGTACACAAATAGGTGAGTTCACAACAAATAGGGTGAAGACAAATTGTTATTCTCATGCTTGCCAAACTTGACAAAAGCTTCACAGATAAAAAAGCTTACCTATATTATATTCTTCAACATTTTACTATTATGATCCATTCTATAGCATGCTATATTTGCAAATCACCAAATCTTAACTTTTATATATAATTCCTGTACTTTTGTCTATTTGTTTAACTTCTCAGTATTATTTTAAATCATCCAATTCATACCTCTGAGATTAAGTCAAATGCCTAAATTCTAAAATAGTTAAGACTTCTAAACACCATTAAATATTTGACCTCTTCCTGTTAGTATCAATAATATTACTTCATTGTTGACACATACTAAGTTTTAAAGTCACAAATATATAGATGTAGCAACTATTCTAAAAATCATGAGTTGTAACAGTGGTGGGGAAGTTACAGAATGGATAGAAATAATGCTAGATAAATTCCTTTTTTAAAAAAAATGGAAGTGCATTTTCCGGGTGAAAATTTATTTTCTGAAAAAAGAATCAAATGATTTAAAATATGTCAAAAGCTTCGATGTATAATAATAGTAGGGAGGTTTTAACTTGCATTTTAGTGTGAAATTATATTCAAATGAATCTAAAAAGATTAGTTAGTAATAGGTCAAGACAAAGGAGAAATGACATTTAGAATTAATATCAGAGTATGCTACAGGGTTCCTTTATGTTATGTTGATATCAATTAAAGATAATTATGCCAGTTAAAATCAGGTCTATCTCAAACATTCCATTTAGTATTAAGGTCCAATCAATCAGTTTATTTACCATATGTTGTTACATTGATAGTTAATGGATACTTAGAACCTTGACAATGTATAAAACGAAGTCAGGCTTCTATTGAAAAAGAAAAAGTTTACCTTTGTTAACTAGTCTTCACACTCTATAATTATTGGCCAGCATAGAAAAAAAGTTCTAACACAAAGTAAAAATTATATTTTATATAAATTAAGTCTATAAAAATTAGGGCTCAAAAATCAGACAGCAACCAAATTAAGTTGCCCAGGAAAAATCAGCAATATTCACAAGAAAGAAGCACTTTTGATTCACGACTCTAGGAAAGGTAGTAGATAGGTTGGATTTGGTGCAGAGTTAACAAAGGAGAAGACCATCTCCAGGACATTTCATCTATTCACCTCCAACATTAGGAAGGATATTTAAGGACAATTAGAAGTTTATATGGGAAAGTTCTGAGTAACACAATTTTCAGTTTTCACTGCCATCTCTCACATCACAAGTATATATATATATACACACATATACATATGTATCTATATGTATGAAAGTCCAGAAAACCATAAAATAGCACAGTATCACCATCAACTAGGACATAGATAACCTAATACTAGACTCTAATAATAAAAGACAGATCTGAAATATTTTCTGCCTCTTCCATATGGAATCATAAGGATCTGCCTCATAAAACTGGCTGAGTGAAAGAAATTATCCATATTGCCTTGTGGGTGTGCCCTTATGCAGAATCCTACATGAAATAAAAACATTTCTAAAACCTCTAGGAAATTTGGGATTTTTTTTTTCTTTAAGAAAACAAAGGATACAAGAAAATTGAAGAAAATCAAGATTTTGTCGATGCTGTGGCTCCTATTTCAGAAACTCACAATTCTCTAATTCTCTCAGCAGTAAATTAACTTTCCCTAAATGTTCTGAGAGGTAGTTTCCAGGATCCCTGGAATTCTCTGATGCTTTTATCTATAACAAATCCATGCACCCTATTACAATAATATCATTCTGTTAAAACCATGACCAACCACATACAATTATATGGAAATCAGTGCTTAGCAATACACCTCCATAAAGGATAGCAATGAAAATTTACTTAGAGGGAATGGCTAAAACATGCTTCACAGTTCAAATACTCAAAAAAGCTTTTTCATTCTTCAGCATGAGACTACTGTTTAACTGCTGTTTGTAGTGCAGTATCACTGACTACCCTGCAGTTCTCTTAGATATTACAATAATTATCAACAGTTAAGGGGTAAATATTCTCAGTATACAGAAATACTCAAAGGTTGCTCAGAATACTTCAGAAATTTTATATACTCTCAAGTTTTATACTGCAAACTCAAATGACCATAATGATAATAATCTCAGGTAATGATCTGTATTTTTCTCTTCCTTATTGTCTCTGTCAAAAGCATAGTGATACCTCACTCTATCCACTTTACCATTCCCTATTGGCTATCTTATAATCTAACCCAGCTAAGATTTAAAAAAAAACATTTACTCTGTGCTCTATATGACTCAAAATTATAGTATGACATTTCTCTAAAAAAAATGTATATTTCCCATTTTCCCTGTACTCTAGATCTAAGTTCTACATAAAGAGTAGTACAATAAGCGTATTTCCAAGACTGTTTAAGGCACACATATATTTACATCAACAGCTAACATTTTTGTAATTCTAGATATTTTTTCTGATGTGAATCATTGAATAATTTCAGTTCTTGTGAATTACTTTCCTATTTTTCCCTTCTCTACCTCTCTTTGGTCTTTTCTAACCTTCTCTACAATCCTTTTTCTCTCTCTTTCCTCCTCTTTTCCCTTCCTCCGTCTTTCCCTCCCTCACATACTTTCCTTCTTTCCCGCTCTCTTCCTCTTCCCTTCCACCTTCCTTTCTTCTTCCCTTCCATCTATCCTTTCCTTCTGCTTCTCATCCCACTCCCTTCCTTCCTCCTTCCTTTATTTCTTTTATTCTTTCTTTTTCCCTCTCTTCCTTTCTAGCTTCCTTCCTTTTCCATTCTTATTTTCCCCTTTGTCAATTTACAGGTATGGATAGAACTCTCTATACCTTTGTTAGACTCTTCAGAGATATTGATCGTGTAAATTATATTTGCTCTTTTATCTGAGTGATGGAGTGTATGTGTTTGTGCAGGCAATTATTTCCTGATTAGAAAAAATGTTGCCACAGTAAGTGACTGTCTTAATTCTTTAAGGCTTATTCATAGTAAATTTTCTTAAAAGTAACTGTATGGCTATGTATTACTATGGCAAAGTACCTTACTGATAGTAAAAAAATCTAGTTCAATAGAGTACATCTGTTTGAAAATAAATTTATGAATTTACAAAGCATTTGAAATTTAATTTAAATGTATTTTCTTCTCAAAAGGATTTTGATTAGTTTTAGAATTTCAGTAAATACAACAACAGATGTACTTTAGAAGCAGGAGATAAATCTACATAAATTCAAAATAGCAAAGTCTTTTGAAATTCTATTAAGTTTTTTGCTTTCCCCTTTTGTCAGCATTTTACCAGCACTGCACAAAAATATATGTACATACGCAGATGTTGAAACTGTGCATAAGTCCTAATATTTAAGGAACAGATGGCTGAGTAAATGTGATCATTTACAATATATATATATTTATATGTGTGTGTATATTTATATGTATAAAAATATATATAACTAGCTTTCTGTAAACTCACACTACTCAGCTGCATAGATATTTCATTAGTAGTTTTTTTATCATATTAAAAGTTACAAGAATGTTCATAGATTATCTCAAGAGCTCTCACATCTCTAGTGACATACTGTTTCTAATACTGATGCCAAAGAGAGGCAAAAAGAAATACATTTGGTGATTATTAAAATAAGCCCTTGTAAGAATAATGGGAAGACTTTTCCCCATTATTTTGTCCCTCAATTCCCCCCAATGAACTTTTGTTCCCCGTCCCCAACCCCACTCAAACTGGACTGGAGCAAAACTGAAAAATGCTAAAAAGAATTTGGGACTAACTAGAGAAGTTAAACCAGAAGCTGAATGAAGAGTTTTTCTGTCTTTGTATTTAGTTACCTATTAACTAATATAATAATTTATACTTAATAATATAATCTTTTATTTATCTACATGCTTCAGTCTGATTATAAAGTTGTAAGAAAACATACTTGTCAGTAGAAATTATTTGCAACCAATTCTCCTAGAAGGAATTATCATAGAAATGTTTTCTCCAAAGACACCAATGTTTTTCCTGTGCCCTTTAAGAACAAATGTTTCTATTATTCTTCCCCCACCAAACCAATATTTCTCCAGGATCTTTAGCTCCTTTATTTGTTCTCTCTCCCAAGGAAGTCTTGCAAACATTGGATACAACAAATAGGCAGTATGACTTCGTAGATTTTTTTCTATATGTTGTTCTAATACAAATAGTCATTATTTTATTAAAATATAAATTATTATTCAGCTCACTCATTTTTTGCCTAAAAACAACTAAAGAAATGTGTGTTGCTGAAAACAAAAAAGAGTTTATACTTAAAGTAATTTATATAATAATTATGGTTAATGGTAGGGAATTAATACAGTGGAACTGAATGATAGCAATAAGTGGGGGAATTTAAATGAATTAAATTCTAAAGGTTTTTCAGGGTATCTTATTTATCTTCCAACTCCGTGTAAACTCAATACTTATACCATAAAACACATTTCATATTTTCTTACTTAAAAATACTAATATTAAATATCTAAAGTTATAGGGTAAACTGTCAAAGAAATTTTGAGTGAACAATATGAGTTAGCTATGTCTGCATTTAAATACCATTTGTTTAATTAAAATATACACACTCAAATAGTCTATTTATATTTTTATTAATTACTTGATTGGTTTTAGAGTTTTAGAATATATATGTATATATTTTTGTATAGAAGTCATGTGTATATATTTTTATTACACTGTATTATCTTTCTCCTTCATATCTCTAGTTTTTGGTATTTTGAAATATGCTCATCTTTTACCTGTATCTATTAGTGTACTTTATTAAATTGGCTCTTTTTCTTTCATCACTGTGCCTTACTGTGCTTTTTGTCATATGTATTTCCGATTGGATAGCTTGTAATTTATCTTCTTTTCTGAGATTACTTTGTCATTTCATAAATTTCTTTTCTGATTTCAGTCAAATCAAATTTAGTAGTTAACTTTTTGTTCATTTATAATCTGACTTTGGATTTCTTTTTTTCTTTCATGTAAACAATTTCTTAATTCTATATTATATATCATTTATAGGATATCTATAGTATGAATGTTATATTCTAATGCTTCCATTTTGAGCTTCTTGGGGCAAAGTCTTTTAATCCATTGAAAAGTTTTAATTATTTTTTTGTTATTTGTTTTCTTTCTATATTAAGTTTATATACTTAGTTTTTTTCTGTGTTAGATTTATATGCTTTATGCTAGAGATAAACCTAAATTAAATTGATTTAGAGAGGCTGAAATAAAATGATCAATGAAACATATCCCAAACGCAAACAAAAAGAAAATAAAGGTTTATCTGGCAGTGTAGAATTTAGCTTCCAAAGCATTAAATGAGACAGATTTATAGTGTTAAAGGTTAGAAATCACAATGATTGTATATCATTTCTAAATATCTATCCAACAAATAAGACAACAGTTAAAATTTCTAAAGTACAAACTATAGGAAGCAAAGGAAATGATAGAGAGGCATATAATACTCACCCAATATAAAAGACTTTAACTTACTACTCTGAAGAAATTTCAAATGGAAAAAAATAAATAAATAAGTGCAGAGATCTAAATGATATAATTGTAATAATAAGGTACATATTATAAAATACATATCTTAATGTTCACTCATTAGTAATATAGAATAAAACAGTTTTCAGTTGCAAAAAAATTATTTAAAAAAAACCAATAATTTACATGAAGTAGAAATAATACAGAAGTCAAAATTTGTTTGCAGAACACTATATATCTGGTGTGGTTTGCCAACACATAAAGTACGGGTAATTTCTATATATATGAAAATACTAATTTATAATTTTCTCTTATTATAATATGCTTGTCAGTTTTGTCATCAAGATTATGTTGGTTTTATAACAATTGTTAAGAGATATTGTCTTTTATGTTTTACTTAGAAAAGTGTGGGCAAGATAAGTGTTATTTCTTCTTATGTTGGGAGCATTCACTAGTGCATCTAATTAAGATAGAAGTTTTCTTGTGGGAAATAGATTAAATTTCTTAATAGATATTGCACTACTCAAATTTCCTATTTCTTATTGTGTTAGATAATGTAATTGTTTTCTCAAGGAATTTGTACATTGCCTTTAAGTTATGAAATACCTTGGCATATAGTTTTTCACAATGCTATCTTACTCTTTATTTGTTGTTGTTAGTGTAACACTTCATAATGTCTTATTTATCATTTCTGGTTTTGATAAATTGCATTTCCCTCATTCTTTAAATAAATTATATTAATCTTTTAAAGAATTAGGTTCAGAGCTCTGGCGGCGATGCAAGAGATGGGAAGCAGCCATGAATATAGATGAAAGTTTCCTGCACCTCAGCCTGCAGCTCACCTCCTGCTGTGCAGCCCCCAGGTTTCTAAGTTTCATGGAACAATTTTTCCATGGACTGGGAGGAGAGGGTGGGAGGAGCTCTGCGGACCAGTGGTCCCTAACAGGCTACAGACCAATATTGGTCCATGGCCCAGGGATTGGGGATGGCAGGATTAAATACTTAAATGTAAGATTTGGCACCATAAAAATTCTAGAAAAAATCTTAGGAAAAATTATTTCAGATATTGGTCAAGGCAAAGAATTTATGACTAAGACCTCAAAAGCTAATACAACATATTGTGACTACAAGACAAAAATAAATAAATGGGCCTTAATTAAACTATAAAACTTCTGCACAACAAAAGAAATAATCAACAGACTAAATAGACAACCCACGCAATGGGAGAAAATAGTCACAAACTATACATATGACAAAAACTAGTATTCAGAATCTACAAGGAACTCAAACAAATCAGCAAGACAAAAATCAAATAACCCCATTAAAAAGTGGGCAAAAGACGTTGACAGAAGATATACAAATGACCAATAAACATAAGAAAAAATATTCAACATCACTAATCATCAGAGAAGTGCAAATTAAAACCACAGTGAGATATCACCCTAGCCCTGTCAGATGGCCATTATTAAAATGTCAGAAAACCTAGATGTTGGTGTAGATGCCATGAAAAGGGAACATTTACATACTGCTGATGGGAATCTAAATTAGTAAAACTTCCATGGAAAACAGTATGCAGGTTCCTCAAACCACTAAAAGTAGACCTACCATTTGTTCCAGAAATCCCACTGCTAGGGATCAACCTAAAGGAAAGGAAGTCATTTTACAAAAAAGACACATACATTTGTATGTTTATCACAGCAAAATTCACAATTGCAAAGAAACAAAAGTAACCTAAGTATCCATCAATTGATGAATGTATAAATAAAATGTACACACCATGGACTACTACTCAGCCATAAAAAAGAATGAAATAATGTCTTTTACAGCAACTTGAATGGAACTCGAATACATTATCCTAAATAAGCTACCTCAGGAATGGGAAAAACAAATACCACATGTACTTACTTATAAGTGGGAGCTAAATGATGGGTATTCATGGTCCCACCAAGTTAGATAGTGGACTTCGGAGACTCAGAAGGGGGAAGTGTAAGAGAAGGATCAAAAATTACCTAACAATTATATATATTTACATAATAGAATTGTCTAAAGAATTAAATTGAATCCCAAATTATCATTTCATTTATGCTTACAAAATTTCATTAAGCAGGCAAGTCTTAACAAATCCATTATACTACTTTAACTATTAATGTATCTGAAATGACCATAATTGCCCAACTAGTTTTCATTGACCCTGTCACACAAACATATGTAATCTGAGTCATGAAAAAATAAACTTGAATTTTAGATCGTTATAAATCATTGATTATAAGTGGTTTCACACTTGGTGGAAAGGAACAAACTATTCAAATTAACTCTATCTAAACTAAATTAGAAAAATAAAAACATATCACCAAATGAGAGAGAAAAATTTTCTCCTGGCTCAATTATTACTCAAGCTTAATGATATTTATACCCAGAAGTAGAAACGAAGTAAGGCCAAAACATTTGAAAGAACACTGCCAGTATTATTTAATAAAAAGCTAATGATGAGCTTTCCACAGGAAAACCTATCACAAAGGGAAAAAAAAAAAAAAAAAACTAAGGTGGGCATATTCACTAAGAATGTCATTTAATTTCCCCATAAACAAAGACAAAATTAGCCATCAAAATTTATATTAATTTACTACATCATTAAATATAGATTTAACAATCTATCTGTGACTGAATAAAATAAAATAAGAATAAATACATTTCATTCCTAGATGGTTTATTAGAATTTGTACCATAAAGGATTTCTGGACATTTGCTTTTAAATGCATTTTGCGAGGACATAAAAAAAGGGAATCATACCTATTTTACTAATGACTTCTTGTAACTCAGCCATGGAACTGATTACTGCAGCAAGAAGGTCAGAACTGGTGAGCCAACTGAGTGCTTGTAAACAATGTAACTGCTCTTTTTAATGTTCTGCAAAAATAGAAATCCATTATGAAATACTACAAAAATTTATTAAAATCCATATTTAAAATTCATGTCATTGTTCAGCCCTTTAAGAAACAGATCAAACCTTGTATGCAAAACGTTGCCTAGTGCAGAAAAATCCATAAGAATTGTTAGATTTGATTGAGCTAATTTATAAAACTGTTAACTGACACCAAAAAATAAAAGACAAATAAATTTTCTTTAGTTTTACTTATATTACTTTATAGCTTGTGTTTTTAAGGTTAAAAATTGAATCCATTTTTCTTCAGAATAGTCAAGCATTAAAAAACAATGTTAGCTAGAAAATCTGCAATTGTCTCATTTTCATACAATTTTTCAATAGATTTTTAACTCTCATTTTATACTGATTCATAGAAAGTGAAAAATTATACTGATAATTTTAAACAAGGAAGTTTTGGGATTGACTTAATTGAAAAATCACTGTATAAACTCTTTACTGTTGAAAGAGGATTCAACTATAATAAAGCTAGACTATGTTAAAATTCTAAAAAAAAAAAAAAAAATTACCTATCAGGTATAATGTACGCTGTTTGGGTGCTGGGTACACTAAAAGCCTTGACTTTGCCACTACACAATTCAGCCATGTAACAACAACAACAACAATAACAACAACAACAAAAAAAACACTTGTACCTTCTAAATATATTGCAAAAAAAAGATTTTAAAAAATTCAGACTTAAAATATCGTGTAAAAAGCCTAAAGTTTATGCAGGAGCTGATGCCCAATTGTCTATGGTATAATTTGTGTCCATAAAGAAACTGCAGCCAACGGCTTAAAGCAAATTTTTGTTCTCAACACAAGTGAGAAAAAACTAAAAACAAACAAACAAACCATGAGGGAAATGATTAAATAAAATACAACCATCATTTCACGTTATGTGTAAACAGGAACTAATATTGAATCCTATTGCCTCACTGAGTCACAGTAAAATACAAACAGGAAATTCACTTAGTGCTTAGTTACCTTAAATGAGTCGAGTTTATTTGAAAGCCATTACTTAATACCACATGAATTTCTCATAATGCTATTTTCATTATAAAGGGAAGTATTCTATAATTTTTAACGGCATGCAACCATTCTCCAACTTCAGAAAATTAAATAATAATAATAATTCCTTATAAATATAGACAATTGACTATTTTGAGATACTATGTGTCTTAGCTTGTATCCTATAGAAGGAAAATTTGAAAGGTGTCAGTTTAGGGTGGTGATGGTGGAGGTAAAAGGAAAATGAGTCGGGGAAACACTGGAAGCAACAGGATCATTTATTTCCCTGTTGGCACCCGCTTCATAAGTGTCCATGAAGAAACTGAGCCAGGTGTTATGGCAGGTGTGTTTACTCAGCATGGAGGACTTTTCCTGAAGGACTGCAAGAAAATTATACGTCGGGCTATCACTTGTCTGCCATTTCTCTTGAGTTAACTTTCAATCCATGGTAGAAAAAATCTCCTGCACTTCCAGCTTGCAACATTCAGACCCTCTACCATTGTTCAGGAAGCCACGTTCTATATGTCACAGCACAGTATTTCATCTAACTAGGAAACTAGAGAGAAAGAAGGGGGTAGTCAAGAGATGCTGTGAAGTACATAGTTTATTTTTTTCTCTATTTTCTGAGGTAGGCAATTTGTATTCCTTATAAATTTAAGTCTCACAACTAGCCTATAGGGTAGGCAATGCATTTTATTCCATTTTACAAATGTATAAATGATTTTCTTCGAGGTTGCACAGCCTAAAGTGCTATAAGGCATAATTCAAATTCAGTATGTTTGCCTCCAATGGCCATAGCTTGAGGACAATATAAACTCACAGGGTCAACATTAAAATATGATGTTTTAATTAATTAAAAAGAATACTTCTTCAATCAAATAGTTATATAGTGCTATGTAGACAACCTGTCATTAAGTGGAACATCTTAACTGATTTTTGGGCTGTTTGTTCTCATTTTAAGATATTGAGTAAATTTTTAATAAAATGTAACCCTTGCAGAACTTGAATATAACAGATAGAAAATTATCCTGAAATGCCTTAACCTCAGAAAAGTATAGCAGAGAACTGGGAGTCAGGATTTGAGTCCTAAAATATGCTTACCTCTATAAATGGAAGTATTTACTGACAAATGCCAATTACCTTAAGAATAGAACAAAACTATCCATTGGCTCTGGATTGCTTCAGAAATCAGCAGGCAAAAGAGAGGATTAGTATGTGGAACAGTGGCCATCAGAAACTGAGATTTTCATTCTTCTCCTCAATCTCCATAGCTTCAGTGTGAAGTTTGCTCTGTCTTTTAACCAATTAAGAGGGAGTAAGCCTGTCATTGACTAGTGCATCAATCCAATGACTCTGTCTACAGAAAATTGAGAATATTCCTTTTATTTAAGAAACAAAATAATTTGTATCAATCAAGAAGAACACAAAATCGAGAAATACCATTTCACTGACTTTATTATTACTATAGAGGCAAAAATTAAGTAATGTGCAATATGGGCAGTATCCTTAGTTAACAGTTTGGATCTTAGGACAATAAGTACAATATATGCAAGTAATTTACTTCTTTATTTATTCTAAATATTCATTGACTTACTGCATGCCATTCACTGTTGTAGGTTCTGGGGACATTGACATGAATAAGAAGACAAGATCTCTATTTTCATAGAATTAACCTTCTAGTAAGAGGAGATAGAAAATAAACAAAAATGTATCGAGATTGGCTAGTAGTGATAAATTACACAACAAAAAATAACATGCACTAATTGAAGTAAAGCATGAATGATGGTCCCATTCAGCTGCATTTCCAGGAAAAGCCTCGCTGGGGTGATATTTCATATGATATTTAAATAATAAGTAGTGGAGGGAAAGGGGATTTATGATATATTTTTTTAAATTAAGTCATTAAAATTTGCCAATAGGCTGGATATGAAAGGATGAGAAAAATTAAAAATAATAATAATTCTTGAGCAGTTCCTTGAAGTATGAGTGTAGAAATAAAGCAATATTTTTTGATGCTTTGTTTGCAATAATTATTAGAAATCCAAGTGGATGCATGAAGTAAGAAAGTAGATGGACATGCTTGAAGTTCAAGGAGAGGAGGGTGCTGGGCCAGTAACTCTGAAACTCATCAGCATATAAATATTATCAAAAGATGTCATGTTGGTTAAGATCACCTTGACAAGTTTAGAGAAGATAAAGAATTGCAATCATTACCAAACTCTGAGACAAAGAGGATCCTTCATACCTAGAAATTGACACTTTTATTCCTTGTAAAGTGAATCTTTTGGTTTCCTGCTATCACTACCAATTTTCCCCTTGACTTGGCTAATCACATATTGACTCTATGCGAAATAAGAACTCATTTTTAGACTAAGCTAGTATATCTGCATTAAAGAAGAATAGTTTAAATTACAAAGTGTATTCTGTCTAGGACAAATACTATATGTATAATTTACATATAAATTTACTTTTGAGTAATAGAAAAACCCCAAATTCCATGGTCATAAATCACCAAAAAAAAAATATGTTCGTTTCTCTGTCATATAAAAATCTGAAGGAATTCAGTCTAGGGCTTTTATGGTGGTCTTGGTAAAAAACGTCTCTGGAAATTCAGCTTAGTACTCTGCCTTACCCAGGATCTGAACCTCATCATGATGTTTCAGAAAACCTGTATGCTCCAGGCAACAAAATGGGAAAAGGATCAAAATGAATGATATCAAAGTGCTATTCAACATCTCTTTAGGAAGGTTCCCAGAGCTGCCACACACCAACTCCTTTTACATTACATTGGCTACCTGTACTCAGCCCCTCCACACTGCAAAGGAAGATGGGCCTATACTGTTTATTACAGGTGATCATATGGCCAGCTAAGAATTCTATTTCTTCAGAAGGAGTGAATGGGTACTGAAGTAATTAGTGATCTCTGCTATTTTCATATTAGCATTTTTATTAACATGTAATAAAATGATGGTGTTTGAAAATATAGTACCAAAAAGAAATAAGTTTACAGTCATTAATTAATCCAATGTATGAGTCACACTTTCATAAAAACCTAAGGATTATATGGTTATTTTAATTGATACCGGCAATTATTCACATCAATATTAATTTACTGTAATGAATGCACAGACACACATTATCCTGTATTCTTTTTGTAGCCCAAATACAAATGAAATTAAAGGAGAAAAAAAAATAAGGTTTAACAACAAAGGCAGTAGAAAATTAAAAAGGAAAATACGTAAATTGTTACAGCAAAATAAAACATTTAAGCAAATTTAAAGGGTATGTTTAAATAGAAATGATGTTCCAGAGGCAATATATACATTGTACCATTTACACAGTCTAGGATGGATTGTGTCCCCAGTTATGCCAGCTAATTCCTCTTTCTGCTGTAGAAGGACATACAATCTTTGCTCATGTAAAACACTATATGTAGAATTACCCTCGGAATTACTTGAAAGAAGAAAATTTGGGGGAAATTTCAAAAAGTGTTCAAGATAACGTATATTTGAAGCTGAAGCATTAGAAGTTGCTCCTTGTACCTCTACATCAATGAAACTTCCCTTGTCCACAATTAATGGAGAAAATTCCTGCTTTCATTTGAAGTAACCAAAATCAGGTTAAAGAGATTACTTGTGGGAAAAAAGACTGAGCTAATTCCAAGTATTATAACTGTTACTTCAGTGGTTAATAATAAAAATTATGTGAGCTGTCTAAACTGGGATAAAAGTCTAACTAGGTAAGTTTAGTGATTTAATAAATGAATTTGGGATATTTTGGCATAAAGTGAAGAAGATCTGTAAAAAAAGACCCAAGTAAAGAAATAAAATTCTAAAAAAATCAATTTGTTATATTATAAACTAAGCTCTGTGGTATTTTGGAATTTAAGAGTGGTTTTCCTGTGGAATTGGAAATTAATTATAGGGCAAATTAGTTTGTGTTTTTCCATCTGTACTTTTAATCATTCTTTTTTAAATGTTGCTATGATATTTTTATGTTCACTTTATAGAAACAAATTTATCACGGGCACATTTATTATTAAAACAGAAGCATGTTACCAGCATAAGAAATAAAATCCTATTAATATATTTATTTATCTCTTTTAAAAGCAAGAAAAATAACAAAAATAATATAAAGTTTCAAAACTACTTCATGCTTAATTTTTAATTTTGCTATTAAAATCTCATGAACAAAGTATTTCATTACTATTTTCATAGCAATTAGTTCAATATAGAACCCTATCTGTTTGAACCTCGATAGTGTTCTGTGTTCTTAAAGACACAGGGAATATCCATTCTATTTGGAGAAAAACATAACTGTTTATGTTCTTTTTAATTCTGCCACCTCCTCACAAAACTCTTATAAACATAGAACCCATTTTAGCCCTTTAGGGTTGCAAAAATTATTGGTCATCATTCTATATATCAGACATTGAGTACATGAACATAGATTTTATGTCTACCGGGTCTTCTTTTTTTCAGGCAAAAAATTATCTTTGTCAAACATTTTTCGTGTGGTCTCTTTATGGCAGCTCAGAAGAAAGAGAACGTTCCTCTCTCTAATGCAGCTGCATACAGATAGCTAAGTGCTTTGAATGCAATAAGAAGTAGTATGTGCTAAGTTCAGGAAGTATCTTGAAAGAAAGATATGTGTCCTTCTCTGCCTGCCTCTAGTTTCCTCCTCCCGTTGATTTCTTCCTTATGTGCTTAGAATTTGGTTGTAAACATATGGAGCTTAAATAAATATCTTGATTATAAGGACGAGGACTTTATTCTAGCACGTTTTCACTGGAAATCTGGAAGACAACTGTAGTGACTGGGGGGAAATCTGATTCAATTTGAATGACAAATTTCCAGCCATTTGAGTGAGGGATAAAACGCGTTTACATAAACCACTGTTAATATGGGTGCTTTTTAAATTGTTGTTGAGATGCATTCTTAATTGATGCATCCTTATATCAGCTTTCATATTCCAGGTGTTTTTATGTGAAAATATTTTGCTATACAAAAAAAATCAGCATATTTATGTAATATATTAATGTATGACATTATGATGTTTAATTGATATTAAATTGTATGAAATGAATTGGAATTATTTTTAACATAGCTATTAAATATTTTATTGTATGTTGATTCTCAGTTATACAAGTGAGAGAATTAGCATACTTATGCTTCTTTCCTTCTTTTATACCTACTCGCACAATTTGATTTTATCAGTTAAATTATCATTTTAAATTGTTGTCATATATAATATTTACTTTCTCTTATGTGACTGTAATTTTAAAACTTAGTTTGTCTTGGTCCTAGATTGAATGGAGTCAAAGCTCCTCATTCATTATTTTTTTAAGCTAAAGTTCTCCAAATTCCTATATTCTGTATTTTTAGGGACTTATTTGTTGTCCAGATATGATAGTTTTCCAGTAGTTGTCTCAGTAAGTGCTCAAAGATGTGCTTGCTGACATGACAATGCCTAATGCTTTAAGGCTGAATGATTTCTTACCATAAAATTATTGGAGCACATATACTATTCTCAAAGCTTTGTTTAATATGAGAATATCTGAATCCAACATGATTTTCCAATAGTATACAAATTTTTTCTGAATAGATACACATCAACTTCACAATTTATTTGTTAGTTAATTTACATAAAATTTTTCTTTCATTAATTGTGCCATTTCAATCTGCAGATACGAGTCTATTTTAAGGATATTTTATTTACATATATATGTTTTATTTCCATTTGCATCTTTCTGGTTCTTAAATACTAATTATGTGTACTTGGTTCTTCTTTGCCCCTGTAATAATTATCTTCTCTATTCCTTTTGCACATCTTTTTGTTGTCATGGTTTTGTTTTCTATTTTGAAGTGAGGATTTGACCTTATGAATTGCTTGGGCTAATAGAATGAGCAGAAGTAATATGTACTACTTCCAAGCTTGAAAAATATACTCTAAGAGGCCATGTACAATTTGTTAACTTTGTTTCTCCCAAACCACATCAGCAAGTAATAGTTTAGATGATGGATAACACATTTGCCTGGGTCCCTGAGTAAAGATAAAATTGATAAGAGCCATATGCCAACCCAAGATGGATATACAGAATGAACAAGAAATAAACTGTTGTATTTTTATACCAGTGAGATTTTGAAATTGTTTCTGACTGCAGCATAACATATCTCTTCCTGACTGAGTATATAAGAGAGTTTGTTTTATTCATTTATTAGTCATATAGTTCCTTTTTAAAATTTTATTTTAACTATTTTTAATTATCTATATTCTTTCATTCTGTCAATTATTTTTCTCTTCTATCATTAAGTAAAGTTTGGAATTTCTAGAAATACATTCTATATGTTTAAACTTTTTTCTCAAACCTTCCCTATCTTTGTATTTTTATACTGTGTTTTTGGATATTTTTCCCACATTCCATTTCACCATTTATTAATTTAATAAAATATCTTCATTTTCAGATTTCTAATTCAATCTTTTTCTAGGATGCAATATGTTTTGGAATACTGTTTAAGATATAAATTATATTTTTTTTACAAAGACTTCTTGATTTTCTTCTGTTAAATCTGATTCATTAGGAATTAAATATATTTTTTTTAATTTGGTGGCTTTCCTTCATGAGATCAGCTTTTTCTGAGTGTTTTCATATATTTTAAATGGATAATTCTTATTTATTAGTTTTTGTTCAATGTGTTTAATTCTGTGGGGTGTATGGAAGGGAGAGGATTATATGAATGTTATTAATTCCCTGAAGCATTTCCCCTGTTCTTCAGTACTCACACTGGCTGGCCAACTCACTCATACTACAGCTTTCCAGTTAATAACTAGTGAATTCCAGAGGGTTCAATCCTATTTCTATTAAGTCTTGACTTATATATCCCTTGAAATTTTCCTATGGCATCAACAGTATATTTCTGCTATTGATTTGAACTGTGGTTTCTCTGAGTTTTCTTCTGTGTACAATCTGAAACTGTGTTCTTCTTTACTGGCAGAAATTTCTGAAAATTCCTGATACACTGATGGCACTCTTTCTTGTTTTTCTCTGCCATTGAAACTATGGACAGATTTCTATGTTCTCGCTGAAACTTTTCATGGGACCTGAGGGTTTGTGGGGTTAGTCATCTTGGTGTTGTCTGGAATTTTTGTCTGATGTCTTAGATTTTTTTTCTGAAGTAAAGTTTCTGTGAAAAATGTGACTACATTTTCCAGTCTGTTATGATAATTTTATAGCCTGTGTATGTGTTTCAATGTATTACTGCCAGCTTCAGGTCATCTGTGAATTTCATTAGCATGTTTTCCATGTATTCAACTGATTCACTGATAACAAATGCTCAATGAGATAATATGAAGGACCAAGTCCTATGCCTCTGTTCATTCCAAGTTGGCACTGAGTCATAAATCAATGTTTTCTAGGGACTCTCATTCCAAAATTATTAACTATAGCTGACTATACTACCAAGTATAGGATGAATTCTCCATCCTTTTCTCAAAAATACAAAGAAATAATTTGTCAATAGCCATGCTGAAATTCTTTTACTTGTATTTTTTTTTTTTTTTTGCATTTTGTCTGGTTTTCCTGATTCTACTGTCCTGTTTCTAACTGTTCTCTATATGGGAGCCAAAATAAGCTTTCACATCTGATTAAGATACTTCCCTGCTCCTAACTTATCAATGTCTTTCCTATGAGTCTCTATATGATCTGACCTCCAGCTACTTCCTACTATTCTTATAACATTTTTTCCTCAGAATTTTTGCAATTGCTGGCTTTCTTACATCAAATGTTCTTCCTTTACATGGCAGCATGACTTAAGCCTTCACAGCATGCAGTCTCTGTCCAAATATGATATCCACATAGATGCCTTCCTTAATTACCCCATCTCAAAGAACATGCTCCTTACATCACTCTTTATCTCCTTACATTGTTTTCTTTGTTTTTCATAATATTTTCCACTATGTAATATTTCATATTATATCTCATAGATCATATATATACATATATACACACATATATATGTTTCTATGAAGTAATTAGTTTTTTATTCTTTTTTCATATCTCACCAAAGGGCAGGATCTTTTTTTTGTTTTTTTCACAAGCCTATACCCTGTACTTAGAAAAGTTATCAGAGGATGGGGTGGCAGGGTTGGGGAGACATAAGTCAAAGGACAAAAAGTTTCAGCTGTGTAGGATAAATAAGTCTAGAGACCTAATGAACAGCATGAGGACTATAGTTCATAATGTTTTGTGTACTGGGAATTTAGAAATTTGCTAAAAAAGTAGATCTTAGGTGCTCTTACCTAAAAATAAAAGCTAATTCTGTGATATGATGGATATATATGTGTCAATTGGATTGATTTTTGTAATGATTTCGCTATGTATATGTATATCAAAATACCATATTGTACACCTCAAATATATACAATGAAAAATCAAAATGGCTTTAAAAGTTTATAGCACTTGACACTGTCATATATAAAAATATAAAATGTTTACCATAATTAAGACAGCCTGGTGTTTGTCCAAAAATAGACAAATACATCAGTGGAACAGGACAGATTAGAGATTCCAGAAACCCTTCCCCACATACACATGTATATGATTTATGACAAAGCTGACACTGCAGAACACTGACAAAAGAATGGCCCTTTTAATAAATGGTTCTATGTAAACTGTATATACTTATAGGAAAAATAATTTTTACATCCTTCCCCATAGCATAGATAAAAAGTCCAGGTGCATTTATGTCTACATGTGTATTTATCTCCAGATATGTATTTAGAACTAGCTATTTTAAGATATAGGAAAATTACCTAATAATACTATTAGTGGGCATTCAGTTCTTAAGCACAATATGGAAAAAGTTAACCATAAAACATAAGATTTAAAAACTAGTAAATTGTTAAACTTTGATGAATTAAATCATATCATTTAAAGAGTAAAAAAAGGATATAAAATGGCAGAAGAATTTTGAACAAAAAGTTCAAAACAGTGTTTGAAGCAAATCCCCAAAACAATGTGAAAATTTGCTCAACCACAATATTCATTAGATAAATCAAATTAAAGCCAGAATATCACTGTATATCCACCAAAGAAGATAAACAGAAAAAAATACACATTGGAAGCAAGATTGTAGAGCTACTAAAACATTTATATACTGCTAATGGATGTATAAATTTTATACAAACTCTTGAGAAAATTTATTGGAACTAATGTTCTACAAAGGCAAATTCTAAACCCCAAGTATTTCACTACTATACTTGTAGGCAGGAAAAGACCTATACAAGAATGATCACCATGCATTGTTTATAATAACCCAAATAATACAAACATATTAATTTTTTACTAATGAGGTACTTTGGGCATTTGGATGGGATTGTCATTATTGTGGTAAAATCAACATTTCCCAACTCACCAAAAATGTCAGTAGTGCTCTCTAGAAATTTTAATAATCAAAGTGCCCTCATATATTTTCAAATGACCTCTGGTAGTGAAGTACAAACCATTCATGACTGGCACTGACTGAATGCCAAAGTATGAAAAATAATACAGAATAATAGGCACAGATATAGGACAATGCATAAACAAACTCAGAGATTGAGGTTCTTTTCATTGAGTAGTAGTGGGGCTTTCCCCTAGGGAATTGTGAGGAGTTTCAAGAAGAAAGACTTAACAAAGGGATATATTGATATCACTTCAGAAAGTGAACATTTTAAACCTTTTCTCCCTTGGATTGTAATCCCATGATATAGTTGCCCGACTATGAACTAACAAGTTTTTACTTAGGTTTTCAGTACCACTTGGAAAAACCTTGGCAAGAATGAAGTAACCTGTCCCAGACTCTGACTAGATCTAGTAGAGAGAAGCATCAGCCCATTAAACTGTCCATGCTTGGAGTGGTCAGAATTAAAGGGCTATCGCTGATGGCAAATGAAGTAAGTTTCAAGATGCTAGAGGAGAACATGGGACAGGACAATCAACAAATGGAATTATCTTGTCACTACCATAAGTCTCAAAATGAGGAATTCTTACCCAAATAGATAATCAGCAAGAAAATATTTGTTGGGTTCATCAAGAAGGTGGCAACAAATAGCAAACCTCTTCTCCACTTAGGTCTGAACAAACAAAATTAAAAGCATAGACAAATATATCCCCTTGGTTATTACTGAAGACTAATGTGGAGGGGGTGCATCTTAGGTTAGCACAAAATGGGTTACCCAGCTAAATTCCCAAATGAAGCAAAATTACCCAGCCACTCACAGTCATGGTGGCCCTGGAAATTCTTCTCTTAATGAGAATCAGAGAAGTATCATGCTTTCTGAGGGCTGGCTAGCTTCCAGGAGAGAAGATAGGAGCTGATCTAAGCATGCTCAGTTATTTTTCCCAAATTTATCAATAAGGTAATTTACTACACAATTCTACAGAAGAATACTTAAGAGTGGAAAGATGCCTGGGATCCCTTTAAATGGAAAACATATCAGGCATGGGAAGGAAGTGTTCCCCTCTCTTTTTCTAGTTTATTTTCTTTCATATAGTGGGCATAACAAAGAACCCCACAGCCAATGAGGTTTGTGGTATTCCCTTGGCCCAGGGAATTAGGAATTTATCTGAATAGCAGTGCATTTACTTTTCATCAGTCCAGTCTCCAAATACTGGCAAATACTCCTCTCAGTATGTTCCTGAAACCATCAGTATTCAGTTTAGATTACCTCTACCCAAAAATGTTCTGAATTGAATCAAAATATATTTATTAAACAAACTTCAAGATTACTATCAGTTCAAACTTCACCTCTTCTTCTATTTCTCTATCAAATTTAGTCTAACTACACTATTTAACATACTATATCCATTAGAATTTCTACAATGAACTCAATTAACATCAAGATACTTTAGCAATAAGATGTACAAATGCAATTCAACCATGAAAAGTACACCAAAAATATAGACATTCCTTCAACTTTAATATAAACACTATAATTATTATTTTCGGGAACAATTGAAATTCAAAGATTAAACTTCCATGCAATAATGTTAAAAATTCAAAGAAATTAAAGTTCAAAATGAAGTCTTCTTCCCCTTGTGAATTAATGATTAAAATTCTAAAGTCTTAATTTAAATCCTAAAACCATTCTCCCAATTCTCTTAATCTATTAATTCTTTGTTAAAGAGGTTCTTGATGTCTGGTAGGGGCTAGAAATTCCTTCTCTGGACCTGGGTAGCTCCTGAAGAGTCCCAGAAGTGTATTAGTTTATTTTCAAGTGTCGTAGGTAATACATTCATATATTACATGATATTTATTGAGTGCTTCCTGTGTGACAGGCAATTTTCTAAATTTTTAGGATACATTAGTGAATAAAATATACCAAAAAAATCCATGCTTTCATGAATCTCATATTCTAGAGTATGATAAAAATAAACAATGCATTAAATATTAATAAATTATATAAAATTCTAGAAACTACTATTAAAATACACACACACACACAGACACACACACACACATACATACACCAAGTAAAGGGGATAGCAAGTTTGGAGCTAGGGACTACAGATGACATTTTTAAATAGAACAGTCAGGGTAAGCCTCTTTGAAAGGTGCCTTTTAGCATGACTTGAGGCAGGCAACTTGGGAGAGCAAGTCTTGTGGACATCCGTGTGAAGAGCACAGGAGGCTCTTCAGAGTCAAAGCGCAAGCCCTAAATCCCTCCAATCCATTTACCTTAAAGAGTACATACATCAGTGGTTAGGCAGAGCAGGAGTGGTTTCAGTTTCTGTCCCTAGGGTCGTTCATTGTAATGGGTACGATTCCTTGAGAGAGTCAGAAATTATCACCATTCAATGTTAAACACATCTAACAAAGTCATTTACCTTTACTTTTAAGAATTGTATAATTCTAGCCAGGAGATCTTTTCACTTTAGCCCAACAAACAATCCATGCAGATTTTATCCTCATTAACACATTGGCTGTGTCTTCTCTTTGCTTGGGTTTATCCACCACCCCCACCCCCACCAGGGTACAGGTAATGTCAACATCTCCTCCACTGATGGCTGTATTCTGATCTCCCAGTCCTTCTCTCAAGTATTCCTGGAGGTTTGTACCTCTTAGCATGGTTGTAGTAATATTTAGTGGGCAGTTCTCCAATTCTTATTATGAATTCTCAAACTATAGTTTTCAGAGTTATCTCTCAATGGTTTCCTGAACACTGATTATCTTTTTTTTTCCTTTTTTGCCATTCTAGTGGCTATTTTTTTTTCTTACTTTTAATTATTGTGGGTACATAATAGTTGTATATCTTTATAGGGTACCTGTGATGTATGATACAGTCATACTACATGAATTAATCAAATCAGGATAATTGGGGTATCCATCACCTCAGGCATTTATCATTTCTTTGTGTGAGGAACATTCCAATTTTATTCTTTTTGTTGTTTTAAAGTTTGGGGAGACATTTCAATCTACTCCAGTTCTTTTGTTTTTTCCCTGTTAAATTTCTTTGGTTCTGAGTCACTATTTCACAATTTCATTGAAAATACTTATTTTTAATGGCCTTTTAAGAAGCAGTTAGATGTAGTACTTATCAGTTTAGGCTGACCTTTAAGATCTCATTTTCCTCTTAGTTATTTCTAATCTGTCTTTTAAGATCTCAGCCTTTTCCTTAAGAATATCTTTCTTCCTCCAATTCAATCAGCCTGACTTGTTTAGTTTTTATTCCTGTACTGCTTCTATTTTGATCATCAGACTGAAGCACTCTTCTCAAATCAATCTGGTTTCCTTTCGATTTCTAAGCAAATCTGACTCCAAGATTCAAAATACTCCAGATTCAGAGCAATAATGCTGCTTTATTAGTGTGCAATAATTTTTTCAAGTTGTTTCTATCCTCCAATTCATAAAGATGGCATATTATTTTAATATACAGGCTATCACTAATATTTATTTTATAATCTACCATTTTTGTGGGTGAACCCTGAAGTTAAGTCAAAAAAAATCAAGCTCTGGTAAGAGCTTATGTGATTAAAAAGTCTAAAGTCAAGGAATGGGCCCAAGGAATAAGAAATGATACATAAAACCCTGTGGATGAGCCACATGAATCCATAGTTATCCAATCCTTTTAGAGTTCCCTCTTTGAGCATGAACGTAGGGTTGAATTTGAGCCATCCTATCCAAAGTTGCCAGTTAGCCTGGCATTCTGTAGTCACTCCATAGCACTCACCCACCCCACCCCCGGCCCCAGCCAATCTGTTCCACTGAAGGGGTGGAGAAGACCTAAGAAGCATGTATGAAGTTCACAGCTCTCTAAAAGACTGAGACCTTGTCATAGGTACATAGCATGCTGCTTCTTCCCTCACACTTTACCACCAAATCACTCTAGGCCTATCTAACATACTTGTTTTTACGTAGAACATTGTGTCCAGTTTTCAGCAAACAATAACTCATACTAAAAGACAAAACACACAGATTGATGAGATAGAGTGAACATCAGAACCAGACTCAGGTATGGCAGGGATTTTAGAATTATCAGACTAGGGATTTAAAACAACTGTGAATAATATACTAAGGGGTCCAATGGAAAAAGTAAACAATATGCAAGAACATATGAATAATGTAAGCGAACAGATGGAAATTCTATGAAAAAAATCAAAAAGAGATACTAGATATCAAAACCACTATAACAGAAATAAAGAATGCCTTTGATGGACTTAAAGTACACTAGACATGGATCAGGAAGGAATCTCTGAGCTTGAAGATATGTCAATAGAAACTTCAAATGCTAAAAAAAAAAAAAGATTTAAAAAAAGAAACAAAATATCCAAGGACTATGCAAAAATGACAAAGTATAACATATATGTAATGGTAATACCAGCAGGAGAAAAGAGAAAGATACAGAAGAAATATTGGAAGCGATAATGATTGAAAATTTTTGTCAAATTAGTGTCACACATAAAACCACATATCCAGGGTAAATTCCAAGAAACTATACTTAACCTCTGCTCTTAATTTTCACTAAGGTTTTAATCATATACACCCTGGAGTTTATGAGAAGCACCAATTACCTGTATATCAATATTCCTCAGTTGAGGGGTATTTTGGCCCTCAGGGGACACATGTCATTATCTGGAGACATTTTTGATTTTCACACTACAGGGAATGCACTATTGGTATCAAGTGGGTAGAAGTCAGGGATGCTGCTAAATATCCTACAATTCATAGGACGGCCCCTCGCAAGAAACAATTATCTAGCCCCCAAGTTAATAATGCCAAGGTTGAGAAACATTTCTGTAGGCAAAGCCCTTAAAGCTGTTAACCCTGAATAAGAAAATGGTATGGTTTCTGAGGATGAAAATACCAGTTAAAATCCAGGTGCACCAAGGCAAACTCCTGACCAACTTTAAATAAGTCTCCACAAACTACCAAGTTAAAATTCCCTACCCCACATATTGAAGGGATAGAAAGAGTTACAACAGTTGTGCTAGCCTGCATCAACTGGCTGTATCCCTCAAAGGAAAAAACTATAAAAAGTGAGGAAGATACAAGATATTGAAAATAAATAATATCATTTTTCTTATTCTTTTAAAATTTCAAAATTTATATCTTTTGTGATATTAATTACACATGCATATAATTCAAATATGTATATTTGGAAAATGATATTTAAATATAATTCACAAATGAATTATAAATATGTTAGAAAGAATATTTCTGAAGCCAGAGTGAATGGGTTTGAATCCGAAGTCTCATAATTATGGATGGAATGATTTTCAATAATATATTTTACCGTGCTCATGTCTAAGTTGTTTCTCATCTATAAACTAAGTATACCAGGGATTGTTGTTAATACATAGAAAAGTTAAAACACATAAAGTCCATGAAGAGTGCCTGGCATAAAAGTAAATAAATGTTGGTCATTATTTTTATAATATATAAATATACATATATTGAAGACATAAGGTAAAACCTCTGTAAAATGAGGTACAAGATTTTTAAAGATGAAATTTGCAGAATTAGGATGTGCAACTCTGGAAAGGGAAAGGCAGAGGACACTAATCACTCAAAGACTACTTAAGACTAATGGTGTTAAATGAAGCTGGATCCAGATCCTGCTGATACCAATGGTTGATCAGGAAACGTTTTATATACTTCTCATGTGTTATGACTGCACCTTACAACAAACCGTATTCAAACATTCTAAGCACATTAGTGTAAAATGAAACTTGTTAGGAATTTAGGATGATGAAGCTTCAGAGAAGTCAATTTCCCACTACATTTCTAAGCAAAGGAAATTTGTAGAGGGCTTTTGAGTTCTCCAGATTTAATTCCTAGGACTAGAGCTTTTAAGGAAGAGTGTTAAGTGCACATTGTTTCTTAAGACTTGACTTTGCTACCAGAGAGGAATCAATTGTATCAAATCTTTCTGTTCCCAGTAGCACAACACCCGGTCATACAGGTCTCTTTTCTGTCTCCTACCTTTGAGTTTGGCTAATTGATATTTTAGAGTAACTGGCTCTGTATTAGTCTAACATTGTGTTTTTGCAAACTGGCCTTATAACCCCTGATTGTCTACGTCCATTTCAGTAGGAGAGACAACATCAGACAAACTTGATACAAATTCGAGGTCAATAAAACTCACTGAGTGTCATTTTTCTGTTGGCTAAACTAGCTCTTATGCTGTATACATCACAGTTCATCACATACTGGAATATATACTTCCTTATATGATTTTCCGTTTTTCCTGTAGTTAACATTTTGTCACATAAGAGCATAATTAAGGTCTTAAACAGATTTGGGTTTCATGAAAATTCTACCACTTAGAAATTTATAACCCTCAGTGATTTACTTAAGTTCTTTGAGTTTCATCTATAAAATGAATCAAAATCACACAATTTTATATCATTATTGTAGAGATTAAATTAGATAATGCATAATTCATCTTTGGCATATAGCTGGTAAGTGTTCAAGGGAGTTATTCAGAATGATGATGATGACAGTTGTGCTAGATATCTTACATTTCCTTCAAGAGAAACACTGCATCATTCTTTATCATATTTTCTGTTCTGGGATGCTGAAACCCATATGAAATAAATCGATAGACTCCTGTGTCCCCTTGTACCCTCTTGGCTTTGGCCAACAGGAAGAACCAGCAGTAGATTGGAAGGAGAAGGAAAAGTGAGATCTGGATATTTATTCCTTTGACTCCCACCCTGTAGTATCTAGGAGTTATAACATCCCTTCTGTTATTAGCCTCAGGGTATTCCATTATCCCTATGGTTTCTATACCCTTGCGGGACTTTCTTCTATGACTCTTGAAATGAGTTCCTTTGCTTAACTTTCCTCAAAGTACTCAATTGGAGTATTACTTCTGTTTCATGCCAGGAACTTGACTGGTATTATTATTAAGTATTATGATGATGCTTATTATTGTTGATGCCCTGATGATTACTGTAGAGGCAAAAATCCTGTCTTCTATTGCTATTTTCTTAAAGCCCATAGCACTGTTAAAATACAATGCAGACATGAAACAAAAACAGTTACTACTTGTTTTTAAATTTAATTGCTATTAATATTAATTCATCCAGGTCATTTAATAAGAATTTCTACACATCACCAAAATGATAATAAGCACATCAAGCCAGAAGACTCAATGGTAACCAAAAACAGGAATATCATTACTTTAATACTGGGGTTTTGCAATATTCCTTCAGAATGGTAATTTATAAGCAAAAATTTTACATTCAGTCTCCTCTAGAATTCTGAAATCTTGAAAAAAATTCCATTAAGGGCAACAAATCCTTAGCACAAAATTTAAATAGTTGATAAGCTTCTCATATTGCAATTGTTAGCTTAGGGTTCTCAAGAGATTTGGCTCTGTAATTAGATATATCAGTTTTCTAACTAAGAACATTACACCAAAGTAATGAAACTGTCACAGACTAGACCAAACAGTACACACACTGAAGAGGCCAGTTCTCAAAGTTTGTTCTTCAAACTTTATTACTTTTCATTCCAATAGAATAGCAATGGTTTCTCAAATCCTAGCATTCTTTTTGGTTTGGGGAGCAATTCGTTTTCAACAGTGAAAAGTCCTTTAGTATCTAAAGCATTAGGCCTATAAGTTTTATATGGTCATATAATTTATTATCCTAACTGGGGACACTTTTGAGAGTATCAAGAAAGTTAAGAATACTTGCATAGGACAACAGGAATAAACTGGGACTGTATGGAGAAAACTGTGATGTTAGATGACTCTGAATTGATAAAAGTTTTTTCCCTTAGATTTTCAAGTTCTTTCTTCCTACTCTAAAGTAGCGCTAGTCCCAAGAATGTCTCCCCTTAGGTGCCTTTCACAATTTTTCCACAGGATTTTTTTTTTTTTGTTTTGGGAATTTATGTGAGAATTAGCCCCTGAGTCTGCTTAACAATGTTCTTGCACTTCTATTACTCTTTTCAGTAGAAATGAACCAAGAAATATAACAAAATCTTCTGGGGTACCTATATCTACCACTATTTTTTCTTTGTGATTATAAATTTGATTTTTTTTCCCAAAATGTCTACATCCCAAATGAAAGCTCCTATAAACAGGTTTGAAAGCAAAACTTTCAATGAGATATTTCTTATTTATTCCAAATCTGTTAGAAAATATCAAAATTAATAACATGATATAGGAAATGTTCTTTTAAACAAATATAACTGATTATAAAGTTTTAAATTTATCTGTAAAGGAAACACGGATGACAAGAATGTCATACACAGAATTTTCTGCCTGTAGTACTGTGAACTGATTGAGACAACAGCTTTCAGTATGAGAGTCTGAAATGCAAATAAATACAGAACATAGCATTAAAAACTCTACTGATGCTGTTGTCATGAATTGAATTAAATATAATAACCTTTTAAATGCTTATGTATCAATCAAGATATGAACATTTTTCATGTCGTTTCGTGGTCCTATTTTGAAGCAATAAATCATTATCTATGTACTTCTTTGCCATGATTAAAGTTTAAATAGATGAGTGAAATTCCACTGAGCTTTGTGAAACCTTAAAAACTGAATATTGAATAATAGCTCTGAGCAGTTTATAAATAAAAACATTCAAAGGCAAAGATCTTTCACTATAGCTTAAAGCAGTATTTTGATATGTAATGAACAGTATAATCTATGTATGTAATGAACTATGCTGAAAATTTTATCAAACATATTCTAGTAAGCCTTCATGAATTTAAAGATAAGTGCCGTTTTTAGTTAATACAGAAAAACTAGTAACATTTTGCCAAGTAAAGTGGTGTTCAAGTTAAAATCACAACTTAGAACTCTCTAGGCAGCATGTCTACAACTCATTATGCAAACTCCAGTGTTTAGTCTTAAAAGAGACATATCTAACACATATCATTCACCAAAAATATTCTTACCATTGTAACCATAGTACATAAATGAAGGAGAGTTAAGTTAAGAAGATGATGAGAAGTTGTCCTGAGAGCACACCACTTGTTGGAGCTACATACCAAGGTAGGTAAACTTTATAATAGGTAGGTAAACTTTTTTATAATGGATAGAAACAAATTCATAAAAGATTATACCTTCTATGAGTTTGTTGCTACTCTAGTGGATTATAGGAAGTTCTACGTTAGATCATTCATTACATTGTATTAGTAGTAAAGCAGAAAATCCAGGAATTTGTAAGATTTTCTAATACTCACTTCTTAGTTCTTCCCTTAATTGATTCGTTTATTCTACAGACATTCATTATGCCTCTTAAATGCAGAAGCCATGCACTCATCCCTGTAGAAAATTAAAAACAAATAAACAACAAAAAACTATAGATACCACCTGTGGACAATAGAATACAATAATGGCCTCCAAAAATGCCCACTTTGTAATTACTGAAAACTGTGACTATTTCACCTTACACAGCAAAAGGTACTTTGTAGATGTGATTAAATTAAGGATTTTGACATGGGGGGATTATCCTGTATTATCCAGTTGGGCCCAATGTAACCACAAGGATCCTTATAAGTGAGAGGTCAGAGTCAGCAAGAGAAATTTTAAGATGTTGCTCTTCTGGCTCTGAAGATACAGCAAATACCATTAGCCAAAAATGTAGGTGGTCTCTAGAAGCTAGAAGAGTCAAGAAAATAGATTCCTCCCTGAGCCTTCAGAAGAAATGCAGTCCTACTGATATTGTTATTTTAGCTTGTTAAAAGCTAGTTGGAACTTTTGATTTTTAGAACTGTTATATTAATTTAGTAATAATTTATATTATTTAATAAATAATACATGTTTAAGGTCATAAAGTTTTTTACGGCACAAAAAGAATATACTGCCTTAAGAATGTATGAGTTAAAAGAACTATAGAGTAAATATACAAATAAAACAAAGTCAATATCTCCAGGAGATAAAAGCATGAGATAAGATAATGAAATACTAACATTTGGTAACATTTATTGAGCACTTACTACATGCCAACCAAATTAATCTAATTTTTACAATAACCTTTGAGATAAAAATATGTCTGTCGTTTCTGAAGTGGGAAATTATTTTAAAATTTATTTTCCTCAAAGCAAGAATAATAATTAGGAGAGTCAGGGCTTTAATCCATGTTTTGTGATTTTAAATCATGAAATTTAAACTACTAAGTCATAACGTCTCACCAAATGTACACTACGGGAATTAAATTGAATAATGCCTAAGATAGACCTTGAAAAATTAATAAGACCTAAACAGACAATGAATTTGTACATATATTAGTGGAGTCAGAAAATTATTTCTGAAAATGGGAGCAATTAACACAACATACTTGTCCTAGATAAGTACTTTAATTCAGGTCTTATGTAGCTTATAATCATAGTCACCTACATATATCATGCTTTATTTAATAGAAAGTTTCCTGTTATATGAATTTTATCTTTTTTCAATTCTTTGCTTGCTTTCACCGAGTGACTTATCCCGCTGAGAAATCAGAGAGGCAGTGTGACATAGGAAGAACAAACACATATCCACACAAGCACAATGGCTTGATATTTATTTATCTTTGCATGTTCACATAAACTGTCACGAAGCCATGTGTACCCTGGAAATCCCCCAAATTTTATAGAATAAGCAAATAAATTAATAAAGAGAAAATATTATATAGTTTGAAGTGCCCTAATTAGTAATCTAGTATAGCACTCCATGATAAAAGAATTTCTTCTCAATCAGGTGATTACTGTCATGTACTGAAGGATTTATTTTAAATGTCAGAATGAAAAACGTGCATGCTTCTATGGAAACAATTTTACCAGTGAAGATTTTAAATGGAAAAAGTATAATGTCATAGTTCAACCTTAGTAAAATGAGAAAATTAAATAAAATGCTGCTTTGAAATTTTATTTCAAAGATATAGTCTGCAATATTGGGTAGTGTCCATAGAAATGGGAAAGGAGAAGGAAGAATGTATGAAGCATTTTAAAAATAGAATTAACCAATTTTGCTGAGTGATTAGATGTAAAGACAATTGGGAATAGAAGAAAAGATAACTTCAATATTTTGAAATTAGGTTACTGGGAGCTTGGTGGAGCCACTAGCAGGCATGCCCAGATGAATTTGTTTTGGGACTTGCTGAATTTGGGACTTCACTTGAAATAGCATCCTGCAGTGCGTTTTCTGTGAAGCCAAAGTTCTGGTGGAAATTAGTTGTTTTTTTATGAGAAAAAAGGGGGAAGGAACTCTGTGATAAAACAACTGTTAGAAAATCTAACCTGATTAAAGTGACTTTTTGGTGCAACTTTTCAGCACCTTTTATATTGTGATATGCATCATAGCTATCAAAGAGGATGTACACCTGACGGCAGAAATTTTTCCAGCATATTCTCTGAGTACATAGCCAAGAGAACATATTTAAGAAAACATGATTATAGAATTTCCCAGTAGGAAATTAAAATAAAAGAATTGTTGTTGGAGAAAGAAAAAGATTCAAGATATTTAGATTGTAAAGATTATAGTTGAATGTAGGAGTGATGAAAATAGAAGAAAATGTACAGTTAGAATAAATAGTGCAGGACAAACATGGATAACTCTTACCCTTTAGAGAGCGAAGCAGAAACAGAACACGTCAAAGAGTATAGGTAAAATAAAATGAGACAATTAAAATATTCATAACAGTGTGGTACCACCGAAGAAAAAAGGAAAAAAGAATACTTCAAAAGGATTCTCTTGGTAACAAACCAAATTCTGTAAACAGGTTTTAGAAAATGAATACTGAGAACTAAATAATTTTTGGGATCAACTTTCATAATTCTATGAACAAACAAAAACAATAAAAAAAGAACAAACACAACACAAAGAAAAATCTTTTTGTGGCACTATAGAGAAAACACTTTTATGTTTCTTCAATGGTAGATATTTCTAAGCAAATATTACTAAAACCTGAGACCTGAGATAAGAAACAAGCATAGATTGTAAGAACTTTAGAGAGATTTATCTTTCTTGAAGTAAGTGCCTAAATTTCAAGAAGTATATAATCACAGGTTGTAAACTAAGTGATACAGAGCTGGTTTTAACCCTAGACACAATTATTTATATTCCAAAAGGTAGGAACCCAGAATTCTTCTCCTTTTGTTTCCAGAAATAATTTATTTATATTAGGAAGCAATATTTTCTCTCTCTCTTTCAGGAAGGGCGAGAAATAGGGTGTTTGTAAACTCCTGATTCAAACTTTTAGGATTCTTCACCTACAATCAAATGTAGGATGACTTCTGGCTCCCATTGTGTTATTCCAAAATAGGAAAATTGGAAAGTTTGACATCATTTTTGAACAGCATACAATATGTTAAATAAATAAATGAAGAAAAGTTATTTTTATTATTTTGTACATGTCAACGAGTTAAATTTATTATTTTTGCTCATACTCACATTCCTATTCAATTTAATGAACAAATATTAATGTCCAGTTAATTGTTTCAACATTTTAAAATTCATTGTCTTCTTTTACTCATTAAGTGCCCTCAGAAATAAAAAAAAAGTGTAACTATTTTAGAGTTCAAGAAAAAAGAAAATATGACTAAAATTTTGAGAAATAGATTTATAAAAAGAAAGCAAGCTAGAGTTCGAATTATCATCTAATAAGGACATAATTTCAAATATGTTTGATATTTATAGCAAAGTATTATTAAGTTAATAAGGAGACATAAACTAGAGGTTAAGTTAAAAAATACAAAAGAAAAAAGTAAACCAATTATAATAAGAATGTAGTAGACTTGCTCATATCAGTTTCACTGTCATATATTTAAAAATACATGTATGTAAATCATATAAATACAGAAATAACTACATAATGACTTTCCAGTATTGAGACTTCCAGCTTGTCAGTTCAATGGATAATGCAATTAACTTACTACTTTAAAAGAAAAACTGGTATTGGCTGGACAAATGCAATAGGTGATTTCATTCCATGAACACTCTGGAGAACTGTGAGACAGACCCATTTTTTGTCGCTCCCCAGATAAAGACATTCTTCCATCTAGACTGTCATTTAAAAAACCTGGTAATTACATATCAATACAGGCAATATTTGAATAAAATATTATTTGACTTTCACTTATGAAAAAAGGAGGAAATGATATTTTGAATATTGAAATATATTACTTTCTTTTAGTGTAACTTTTTGGTTGTTCATTTGCTTGCTTGATTGATTTCAAATTCATGGCAACACCTGGGATCTGAATTTTGATCTCGTGCATGAAAATGAAATATACATTTCCATCACTCTTCTCTGTAATAGTTATTATCATTTATAGCCTCTTACTTTGATGACAAATTAAATGAGATGGATTGATTGATATTTTCAATAAAAGATGGATGAGTGAATAAACTTATTTATTTCTTTCTCTTTCCAAATTACCACTAAAGTGGTATAATACATAAAATTAAGAATAAAACTATAACAATGCTAGCATTTGTACAAGATGCCAGCAGTGTATCAAAAATATGAAGAGATATCTGGAAAAATATAAGAAGATGGGATCATAGTGACAGAGTTTGAAAATAGAGCATGCAAACCAAAACAGGCTGAAGAGAAACCTGCAGGGAGGTGAGTTTATCCCACTTTATTACTACCCCACATTCCAATATTTTTCTTCTTTACTTCATTGATTATGGGGTTCACCAATCATTCAGTACTCTCATTTCGGAAGTCTTTGAAGCGTGACCTGCTCATCTCCCTTTCTTTCCCAACCATTTTGCTTTCAGTCCCTCTCAGAGAAGCCCCCAATAGAAACAAATCCACATAGTCATTGAAAGAGATCATGGCAGATATGGATGTAAACCAAGGTAGCACTTAATGTAAAAATAGTTAAAACAACACAGAGTACAGACGTTTAATGTAAAATCATGGTATGAAAGAGAAGAAAGAGGGATACATTTAATTACTGACCCTAGAGAAAACAAAGAAACAAAGATTTTATGTACATAATAGAGGCTACCTCAGCTCTAGGGTACTATTTTCATCTCTCTGCCTTGCTCTGAAACTTTACAAATGCCAGAAGAGGAAAAAATATCCAAGAATGTAAAGCTAATGCTGCTAATATGTACATGTACATACAGAGATATTAATTTCATTGCTAATATATATTATATACAAATTCATTATAATGAGGATTCACTGTTAATTTCTGATATTTCTTTACAAAGATATTAATGAAATTTTTATCAAAGAGTAAATAAAATAATGTATTTATCCTATTCCTGGTTCTCTGCATCAATACCATTTATACTTCTATTTATTAAGTACTTATTAAGTACATGGGCTAAACTCTAGGTGATTAATAACTTATCATAATCATAATAGTGATTAGTTAACATATTTTCAAAATCTTCTAATGTATGCAATGCCCTACTAAATTCCAAGCATCACTTGGGGTAGTGTGTAGATTTTGGTAAGCAAAACAGATAGTAACTGCTCTTTGGAGACATATATAATAAAAGAAAAATCTATAAATAGAAAAATTCAGTTAATTATAGATTGCTATAAAATTAAAACAGAATAATAAAATGGAAAGCAATAGGCTATAACTATAGGTAGAGCAGTGCTCTACCTGCAAAATAGAAAGATATGTATTATGTCTTCCTGTTAAATAACTCATGATATTTAAGTTGAGTCTGAATTAATGAGAAGGAGAAAGCCATATGGGGATTATGGAGGGTTTGGAGAGGCGGGGAAAGAAACTTTCCAGTCAAAAGGGAGGGCAAGTTCCAAAGGCTAGAAGTAGGAAAGTATCTGAATCATTCAAGGGACAGAAAGACCATTTAAAGAATCTTTCTCAGACGTAGTTTCATCTTCTATTTACTGAGAATAATATTACTTATCATTTAGAGCTGTTGTGAGGATCAAAGGTGGGAGTAAATGCAGAATATTTAGTAGACAGTGGTCTGACATACATAAAATGATAAAAAATATATCAACTAATGATTATTTTGGGTTCTTAGTCATTTACAATTTATCCCATACTAACAAAGTAACATATTCATCAAGGTTTGCCTAAGGGACCAGTAAAAAATAAAGTATTTTGAAAATTAGGATGATGATGTGGGAGATGTTTGTGGCATTAAGTTTTAGATCAAAGTGAATTTCTAAAAGTAAAAAGGGTGGGCAATATGCAATATGGTATATGATAGATAAAGATAAACTTGAGTAAGTGGTCTAGATTCAAATCTAGGTTCTATTACTGATTATCTAGCTGCTCTTAGATCACTTACTAGTTAACATTTGCCTTCAGTTTCCTTTTTGGTAAAACAGGTAAAACACCCCTAACAAAGTTGGTGTAAGTTCTCACATAAAATTATTTTATTTTCAATATGGCACTTAAATCTATTTTCTGTTTATGTTTTAGATATTATATTTATTTATTTTGTTTTTATGATGACCACAAAAATCATGCAAATTCTATAAATCATGTGCTTTGCCTATTATGTTTACCTGTGCCTCTTGGTATCTAGAGTCATTTCTGGCATGTGGAAGTTATTCCATTATATCTGTTAAATGATCAAATGAAAGAATGAACACTACCAAGCTTGTTTAAATGGTGTATCCATGGAATTGAAAATTTGTGTACTTTTCTTCCCAACACTTCAAGCAAGTTTAAATGATCCGAATACAAATAGTGCAGTGATAATGGCACCACATAAATCTTCGGGGCTATAAAAGTCAGAAAACAGGGACAGCAGCTGGACACATTGGAGACTAACAAACTAGATGAACTAGAACAATGAGAAGAGCCAGAGTGTAAAAAGTTTTATAGACACATTGAAAAAAGATATGCTTAATTAATGCCCTGAAGAGCATTAATAATAGACTATACGTTTTAAAACAAATTCAAAATGAAATTAGTCATTTTTAGAAACACAAGTTTAAGGGGCAGCATGGTAAACAGTGATTACAAATGTCAACCAAAAGACAGATTACTATATGAAGGTTTTCTTGTAAAGATTACTAATTGCATAGTTTTTTTTTTTTAGTCATGCTCATCCACATTCAATAACAACATTATAAAAAGCATCAATATCAAACATAAAAGACATGAATCCTGAGAAATCAGTTCTTTCCCCTAGCATAGGTAAGATCAATTATGAGTTCCTGGTAATAGCTCATAGATTTGAGTTTAAGAAAACTAGAGATTTTTTATAAAGAGATTTTTCTTTGAACATCCTTCCAGACTTGTAAAAAAAGAACTAGTCAATTAAAACTTTCAGAGAGAAAACAAGCTTACAGATTGATTAACGTTGATAATTTCTCCTAAGTTGTGTACTCCACTGTTTATATGTAACAAAATTATTTTATATTCACTAATACATTTCAACAAGCTCTTCCTAGAGAATTGTGTACCAGTGACTATTTAACTCTTAGAATGAGATGGTAAGGTTTTAAGTGGAACAAAATATTGTCATGGTTGTGTGTAGGTCAGTAAAGCAGAAGCAGGAAAAGCCAGTTTATTTTAAAGAAAGGAAATAGAGGACCTTTCTCATCTGAGGTCAAATTTAGTTATTTCTGAGTGAAGAATTCCTGAATTACTAGACTATAATAACCACCATCAGTGTCGTCATAACCGTTTCTTAATTTACAAAATACACAAATGTTCTCTAAATATTGTTAAACATGAATCCATAATACGTAACATGAAAATTCTCATCCTACTTTACTCCCCTCCAAATTTCCACTGTTACAGGGTAATTATTGTTAAAATTTTAAGGTATGTTTCTTCCAGGCCATTTTTTTGTATGACCATAGAGAATAAAAGAGTATTTTCCAATTTTTATATAACAACAGACATAAACTGAATAATTGCCATGTATCCTGCATTGTCTAAATTGTTTCCATATATTATCTCATTTAATATACTAATTTATTAATATTATTTATGTATTTGTATAATATACACACATATTTATATATACTATAGATGTATAATAAATTTCGCTCTCATTATTAAAATAAATTTCACTCTCATTATCATCTAATCACATATGAAGAAGTACTTTATCTAACATCTTCAGCAATACTGGATCATATCAATCCTTAACTACATTTTGCAACATAATGGCTTTAAATATAATGTTTATTTTTGTTGTTTATTCACAGTTATTTGTTTACTAAGATATTAACAATATTAACTCCTAGTTATATATGCTGTAAATATTTCTGGTCAGTGTATTTTAGATTACCTTTTTTACAAATCCTCAGTCTACCACAAAAGTAAATACAAACTCCTAAATTTGATGCCAAGTTTGTTTTGTCCTCTTTAGGAACCTTTGAAATGGATATGGTTTAGAACTGCATTGGTTTTCTGGGAGACACAGAAGATCTCTTTGTGTCCTTTTGTCTAAGATAGTCCTAAAATAACTTCAAGGATTAAGAAGATAAATAACCTATATCTGTGGATACACTTCCTAGCCCTTATTACGAAACTTCTCACTTACCATACCTTGTTTAATATAATGTAAACTTATTGGGTCCAGTAGTTTCAACGATGACATTCAATGAATAAAATAGTCACTTGAAAACCTTGATACAAATAATAAAAATCATACTTTTTGTCCCTATGATAATATTTTCCAAACTATATGTAATGACAGTATTTGTTAAGTCACGTCAACAATATAAAATATGTATGCACAGTATGCAGGTACCAAGTAAACACTGCCATAAATAAATAAAAAGTTTTAAAATTACCTGCATAATAAATAGAGTGTTTATAAATGTATAGTCACTTACAGGTACAGAGATGCCTCTGATGTTTGACCATCTGGCAGTTTGGACAGAAGATGTCCTTGAGGCAGATGCACCTGTAAAATACTAAAATTTTTTTGTAACTGTTAATCAAGTAATGGGTTTAGAAGCATACCTGAGAATATAGTAAAATTTCTGATGTCTTTGCTAGAAATTTTAAATATATGCATTACTAAGTTAACAGCTAAATCTATTTACATATTGCATTTGATTTAATGATTTCCTCTGAACATCTTTGGTATAAATAATAGCATTCTTAGTTGACTGACTGTAGTAGAGAATGGGATTTGGAATTGGGAATAATTATACTGACATTGACTCTTAAATACACAAGAAAAGAAAGCTGGGGGATGGAAATAAAATTAATTAACTGCATTTAGTAAAAGAAGAAATAGGCACTTTGACACAGAGCTCACAATAATGACACAACACAGTAACTTGAAACAAAGTGTTCAAATACCAAGTCTGTTGTTATTCCCACTAGTGCATAAAATTCCAAATAAGTTAAAAATATAAAAATTTTAAAATTCAATTCTTATACAACACCAGAAAACTTAGTTTATATAATATCTACATGGACCTATAAATTAGATTAAAAATGAAAATTAATTGCTATACTTAGATTTCAAATGAATCAAAATATGTCATGGCATTTTGTGGGATAGGAAGAGTAGAAAGAATGTGAAAGAGAATCATAATTATTTATTCTTTAAGAAAAATAAATAGTTAATTTGATTTGTATATTGTTCTATACATTTACAGTGAGAAAACTGAATATAAAGCCCTCCACAAGGTCCTTTAAATTTTGATTATACCCCTGTAAAATAAATCTATAAATCTTTCTTATACACCAAAATTTCTTAACAGAAATCCTAAACCTGCAAAATGTGTTACAACTCACACCAGTTATTTTGCTAAGAGGCAAGAAGACATGTGAAGCCCTGGAGGTTTTGACTCAGTTTTATTTTTCCTAAGGCTGAGTTTGAGAAATATTACTTCCTGTATGGTCTCCACTGTACCACCCTTTCTCTTCTTAATTCCCATTGGTCTTTTCCTTATACAAACACACATCTGCCACGGACAGGCAAATCTTGCTTAGAGATGTGTCTGTTGATGGTGAATTCTCATGAGAAAACTCTTAACATAGTTAATATATCTACTCTGGATTACATTTTAATATAATATAAAATAGATGAAATTTAACATTTCCATTATGTTATACTGGTTTTATTTTTCCTTTCTTGCCTTCTCTCCAACATGAAGCTACTACATTCATTTGTTCTGAATTTTCCTGCTGACTGTTTGATCAACCACATGGAAAAATCCAGTTTCAACACAATTTCTATAAAAATTCATTTTATTCAGTAACTGACAAAGGGTCACATCAAATATCTACGGGGTGGAGTAATATGAAGTTGAGGTCTCAATATGTTCCTTTTGCTTTTTTACACATGACATTTAACAAAGGAGTCAGAAGAAGCACCGCATAGAGACCTAAATGGCAGAGGGCTCTGGGAGCTCATGGTTGACTTTGTGATTTGGTAGCTGACCCAGGAAAGCTCTGACTGATGCTTAGAAGGAGTGCCTGCTGAAAAAAACAACTCTGCTGGGCAGAACATGTGCTGAGACTAAATGCCAGCAGGGAAACCAAACACCTGCTGTCTGGTGAACTGAAATAGGCAACTGCAAACTAGAAAAACAGATTTAAAAAATAGACCCCAAAACCACACAAATTTAAGAAATTCTGCACTGGTTTAGGCATTAGGCAATGCCTAGTACATAAAGATCATATTTCAAAGATCTGTTTAAAGCACAGAACAAACAGATTGGTAGGAAATAGAACATAGAAATTTTGGACATAGCAGACTTTTTGATTCCCATAATGTAGCTGTATGTTAAAATGTTACCCTTTACAATAGTCAGGGTCTCCATCCAGCTGTGAGTTGCATTAAGATTTTCCCCTAGGATACATGAGAATGGAGGTTAAGGCAGTGTGGGGGAAGGGAGATTCTAAGAGGCTAATAAAGAAGTGGAAACAAAACTGTGTCCTCTCCTCTTCCTTTTCCCTGGTGAATGTCATTCCAAATCCAATTCTGATCTAGGCCATAAAGCATTGGTTATTTTCAAGCCAAGTGTGTGTGAAGCTCTGGAAGTAGATGCGGTCTTGAGAAGTGGTGAAATTGGTAACAGGAAGAACATAGCCAATTTCTTAGGAATGGCTATCAGAAGGAGCTAGTAGATAGCAAGCCCTAGTCATACTGCTAAGTCACTTGTCAGGATTCCTTGTTGAGCTAAAGTATCTAAAAACTTTAAATACTCAAAGATTAAGGAAGAAGAGAAGCAAGAAGTAACCTACCCTACTCACGAAAATATTTGGAAAAGCTGCTTCCTGATACTTCTGCAAAAATGTGTATGCCTGATTTTGAGTAAAATGTAGATGATACTCAGTCTGAATGTCAGTTGTCTTAAGAAGAAAACCATGCATTTTTCTTATGGCAAATTCCAGGAACTCATATCCATCCTGATGTGGTTTAGGATTAGAAACTGCTGTCTCTTTATTAAATATTACAGCACAGACTGGGATTCTCAAAAATTGCTTTGGAGATTAGGTTGACCAGAGGGCTTAGTACAAGTGGTAGGGTAAGGGATGACCTCACCTGTAACACCATGAAGATGGGTAGCCTACAACTATCCACGCTTGCTGGGTTTGATAAGAATCTGTAAGGGCTTAAGCTTAAGGAAGTGAAGAATGTCTCGGATGAACATAGCTTCAAGCAAACACATGTACACAGAGGGCAGAAACATGAGAGATTTTAAACGGGATAGCATCAGCTCCAAAGCCACTGTGGTCTTGACAATAATGAATAATGTTTAAGTCCTCAAAGGGATGAGCCCAGGTATCCTTCTTTAAACACCAGCCTGAGAAAAGGGACTATAGATGACTTCTAAATGGCAAGAAACCTTGATGTTGCCTTTCTGACTATTGGAATTTAGGTCCCTCATTCTTAATTTTATCTCTAGGAAGATTCCAGAAGGCATTTGAAAATGTATCTCACTGTATCCATCAGTGGCATCAACCTCTGTAGTCTCCATGTACTACCTCTTACTCTGCATCTGGGTTCACTACCCACAGTGGCTTTATTTGCTATTGTTGCTCTTCTTGCCATGACAGGTAGTGTAACCACTGCATTGCCCTCAAGGATCTCATGGTAACTACACCAGTCTGGCACTTTATGGGGAAGGGTTATTTCTCTAACAGTCCTGAGCTGTGCACTGGGTCATATTCCCTCAGGCAGTTTCCTAAATCAGAGGCTAGAACAAAGTGAATCTTGTTTCCTTTTCCACTTCTACCAAAAAATTGCTTTCACCATCACTGTTCTTGTCAACATGGCATTTTCTCTGCTTATTTTCAAATAGTCCTTCGTAGGCCACGGGCTTCTCTAGCTTTTGTCAAGATGCCAATTCCCTACCCCAGAGCCAGGTGCTGAAATTAGAATGATAATCTCTCTATTGCTCTGCAAATCCCAGAGGTCATTCTGTAGCCAAAAAGTCTCACTTATTTCTGACCTGCTAAACCAAGTTGCTCCAGCATCTCCTGGTCCTTCCATCTTTTGGCTCAGTCCTCAACAAGAAGCATTTCTGCTTTGACAACTGTGGCCACAATCCAAATGTAATGTGAATAAAGCAAGACAGAAGTTACATGACCAATATAAGTATATACTGTTAAAAATAAGCCTCAACAGGATTAACAGTCTCTGTCTTTTTCTCTTTTCATCTTATTTCAAGTAATTTCTGACCATGTAAATAAACTTTGAATTTCTCTACTATAAGATATGAAGTAGTCACTCAATTGAGAGGGAAAGTGCCTATCAAAAGGATACTCAATGACTGCAGTTGAATGAATGAATGAATGAATGAATATCTATTTAAATTAGAAATGTATAACAACGACCTTAAATTTTTTAACACGCTTCTTTTTTTCCTCCTTTTTAAAATTTATATAGGTTAGGAGGTACAAGTAATATTTTGTTACATGGATGAATTACATAGTGGAGAAATCTAGGCTTTTATTAATAATAAAATATACATTGTACCCAGATTAGTGTACATTGTACGCAGCAGTAATTTTTCATCTTGAATGTCTCTCCCATCTCCTCCTTCTGAGTATCCAATGACCATTAAGTCACTCTGTATGACCATGCATACCCATTGCTTAGCTCCCACTTATAAATAAGAAAATGCAGTACTTGCTTTATTGTTCCTGGGTTACTTCACCCAGAATAATGGCATCCAGTGACATCCAAGTTGCTCCAAAAGACATTATTTCTTTTTTTTATGGCTGAGTACTATTTCCTGGTGTATACATGCCACATTTTCTTTACCCAATGAACAGTTGGTGGGTACTTAGGTTGATTCCATATCTTTGCAATTGTGAATTGTGCTGCAATAAACATTTGGGTGCAGGTGTTCTTTTTATAAAATGACTTCTTTTCCTTTGGGTAGATCTCTAGTAGTGGGATTATTGGATTCAATAATAGATTTATTTTTAATTCTTTGAGAAATCTCCATACTGTTTTCCGTAGAGGTTGTACTAGTTTACATTCTCACCAACAATATATAAGCATTCCATTTCCACCACACCCACGCCAGCATCTATCATTTTTAACCTTTTAATAATTGCCATTCTAACAGGGGTAAGGTTGTATCTCATTGTGGCTTCAATTTAAATTTCACTAGTGATTACTGATGTTGAGAATTTTTTCATAGGTACACTGGCCATTTGTTTGGTTTGAGAGTTTCTCATGGAATTGACTTCTAGTTTTATTTCATTTTGGTCAGAGAAGATACAAGGTATGATTTAATTTTTTAAAATTTGCTGAGACTTGTTTTGTGGCATACCATATGATGTTTTTTGGAGAATGTTCCATATGCTGATGAGAAGAATATATATTCTGCAGTTTGGGGTAGAATGTTCTTTAAATGTCTATTAGATCTATTTGTTCTAGAGTGGAGTTTAAGTCTTGTGTTTCTTTGTTGATTTTCTGCCTCAGTGATCTGTCTAGTTCTGTCATTGGAGTGTTGAAGTACCCCACTATTATATTTTGAATTTTATGTATTTTCTTAGAGCTGGTAGTATTTGTATTATGAATCTGGGAGCTCCAGTGTTAGGTGCATATATATTTGGGATTGTTATATCTTCATGTTGAATTGAACCCTTTATATTATATAATGACCATCTTTGTCATTTTTTAGTGTTGTTGATTTAAAGTCTGTTTTTTATGATATAAGAATAGCTATTCCTGCTCATTTTTGGTTTCCATTTGTGTGGAATATTTTTTTCTACCCCTTTACCACATGTCTATGAGAATCTTTATTGGTTAGATTGGTTTCTTGGAGACAGCAGATATTTGGATTGTGTTTTTATTTTTTTTCTATCCCACCAATCTATAATTTTTACATGAGGCATTTAGGTTGTTTACATTCAGTGTTAATATTAAGTGAGATACTGTTCTATTGATTATATTGATTGTCCCCAGTTGCTTTGTATTCTCAACTGTGTTACTGTTTTGTAAAAGCTTTGAGTCTTTACTTTGAGTGTTTTTATACTTGTGAGCATTGACCATTCTTTTTGATTTTTAGAGCACTTTTGAGCATTCCCTGTAGGGCAGGTCTACTGGTGACAAATTCCTTTTGTATTTGCTTTCCTGGGAAAATCTTTATTTCTCATTCATCTATGAAACTCAATTTTGCAGGATACAAAATTCTTGCCTGACAGTTTCTTTTGAGAAGTCTGCTGTTAGTCCGATGGCTATTCCTTTTTAAGTTGTTTGATGTTTTTGACTCATGGTTTGTAAGAGTTCCTTCTTTATGTTGACTTTGGCCAGTCTTATGACTATGTGCCTTAGTGATGTCTTTTTACAATAAATCTCCCAGATGTTCTTTGAGCTTATGGCATCTGGATGTCTAAATTTCTCAGGAGACCAGGGAAGTTTTACTCAATTGTTTCTGCAAATAGGTTTTTCATGCCTTTTGCTTTTTCTTCTCTCTCAGGCATTTCTATTGTTCTTATATTTGTGTACTTTACATAATCCCATATTTCTCAGAGACTCTGTTCATTTCTCTTGATTCTTTTTTCTTTATTTTTGACTGGGTTAATTTGAAAGAACTGTCTTCAAGCTCTGAAATTTTTTTCTTCTGCTTAGTCTTGTCTATTCTTGAAACTTTCTATTGTGTTTTGTATTTCTCTAACTGAATTTTTCATTTGTAGAAGTTCTATTTGTTTTTTTTTAATATATCTACCTCTTTAATAAATATTTCATTAATTTCCTGAATTATTTTTCTGGTTACTTTGAGTTGGTTTGCCATTTTCTCTTGGATCTCATAAACACTTTTCAAAGTACCCCATATTCTATCTAAACAATTTTCATTTATGCTATTTTTGTATACTTATTTGTGTTTTCTAGTAATTATGAAATTTAAACATATAATTTTAGATCCTTACTAGTTCTCTTCTTTAAAAAAGGACATTTTCTAAATACCACAAAGTATGTTTTCCTTATTTTAATACATGGGTCTCAGTATGTAAGTACCTTTTTCGCTTTACCTAGAATCTTAATTATAGGAAGAATCTGATATGAGATTTGTTATCTTAAAAAAATGATGATTTTTTGGAAGTAAAATAGATACTAATGGATGCCAAGGTAGGCTTTAGAGTCTTTCTTTATGAATGCACATGAAAATGATCAATAAAACCTGTGATTAACTACTACAATATAGATCATTACTGCTATGTGATGACAGCTCAAATATGGTCTTTATAATTTTGCTCTTTGCCAGAATGTCAGGCATGTTTTTGTATAGTTGTTAGAATATGCTGAATAGTACATTTTAGATTCAAAACATTTTGCATTATTTCATTGATTTCAAAGTTGAAAAATGTTGACTCAGTTTAACCCCATGAGAGAGGGTGGGGAAGTGCGTTTGCATCACGTGGAGTAGAGGTGGTCATTCCTGCTTCCTAAAGTTTTACAAGAATTCTGAGGCTTTATGAAACACCCAGAAAAATGGCAGAAAGGCTTTTAGCCTGTAGTCTATCAGTGTTAGTCACCAGGATTTTATTCTAAACATGTATGATCATTTGTATGTGACAGCTCCAATTTCTCCGAGCTAAGCATTGTCAGAGAGCAGCTGCTGTTAGTGTTCAGCCTGCAGGAATCCACTGTCATCCCATCAGATGCCCTGCCTCTCAGGGTGCAGGTCACAGTACTCACACCACTCACAGAATCTGCCATCGTTGCCTCCTTCCAAGTAACTCTCTTTTTTCATTTGCCTGGACAGGGTAAATCTACCTCTTCCAGGATTATTACTGGATTTATTTAATCTGCCTGTATATTCTTAAAACAAATGCCTGCATTGGAGAGTTATTTTGTTGTATTAGAATGAAGCCTTTGCAACACAAAACATCCTTTTTAAACTGAGGGGACCAGTCTCCATTAAAATAATTAAAAATCCTTTTGAAACAGAAGAGAAAAAAACCTGTTATATTGATGGACTATATGTAAGGCTGGTGGCAGGTATCCCTCCCTTCCCTAATGAAAAAAGAAGAAGCCCCTCCTATTCCTGAATACGCACCCTAAAGCTGAAACAAAGAAATTCCTCACTCCTTGCACCGACATCTCCTGGCAGAAGAAACTCCCATCTCCCAGTCCTAAGAACCTATATAAACCCACTCAGACTTCTGGGTGGCGCGGCCTCTCTGGTACCACTCCGTGGGTCCCCTGAGGCTCGCCCGGGTCCCTCTCTCTCAGGGACTCATTACCCCCACCTGGGAGTGCTCCAATAAATCCTCTTTACTTATCCCTTTCTACTCTGCTCCTCTTTCTTTCTCTGGTGCTGGCTACTTCAAAGAAACCTTACACTATATACCCCATGTATTCATTTATTCAACAAATATTTATATTGAGAAATATTAAAACATAGTTTTCCAGGTAGCTATCATTAGAAAAAGGGAAGGCAGGCAAAGGATCTTCTTCCCATCACAGGAAGCAATTCTTAATATTTTTTACCTTTAGAGAGAGAAAATAAAAACAAAATTTAAATAGTGAGACACAAAGTAAGCCATATGAAAAAATAGGGACCTTAAAACAGTTGATACTATGAACTTCGCTTAAAGAACATGCTTGCTGATTGGTCTGGCAGCCCCAGGCAATATATTTATAAATAGCTTTTAGGACATTTTCTTTTCAAAGTACTTACTGTTGATTACATATTAAAACAAGAGATATCTACATATATCTGCATCTCTACATATATAAGTAAATATTTTTCTCGTTGTACATTAATTTGCACCATCCAAATGTTTTCTTGTTGAAAATAATTATGAGTCAATAAAAGAAAAAGAAGTAACTGCTCATCATATAGCACCTCAAAAGTTCTGTGTTAATCAGTTTAAGTGATTTTTAAATTTAATATAAAATTTAAGAAATGCCAGCACCCAACTAAGGATCAAAGGCCAAGACATTAGAGAGCATCTGAGATTAACACTGCTATTTCCTTAGGAAAGATCCACCATATAGGAGAGTCAAATGAAACATCTGTTTCCTGTTAATCTTCTGAAGAAAAGAAAATTTGTGAAATGTTCCAAACTTAGCTAAATAGTTATCAAACAGCTGTTTCTGTGGTAAAAATGTGAAAGTGATTCTGGGCTAATTGTTTTCCTTTAGGGGACCTATAGAAAAGATCCTTTTGTCATTATCATCCAGGAAATGTGATGACTATACTTACCTTTAAATTGAATGCCATTTTATTTAAGTTGTTTACATGCTAAACAATTTAATGTCTCATTAGTACCTGAAAATAGTGCAAAATTACTTAATGTATGTAAGGAAAACATATAACACATTCTAGTCTTACTAGATATTCACAAATCCTACAGTAACTTTGACCACAGTACATTGATTATTTTTTGCAACATAGTCCTGGGGTAAAAGAGAAACTGGACTATTGATCTATTTATATTACACACGCGCAGGCACGTGCACACACACACACACACACACACACACACACACACACGCACCTCCCAAATGAGATACAAATATAAAGGAAGATAAATAGCAATCAATACATGTAAAATATAAATGAGATTCAATTATGTATTTCTGCTTTTGGTTACTATTAATATAAATTATAGACCACCTGAAAGTGAAAAGAAGTATTATTCCATTAGACAAAACCACTTAGGAATTTTACCATTCACTAAGAATAAGTTCACGTAAAATTTTCTAAAGTTCTAGTTTCACTAGACATATATATATATATATATATATATATATATATATATATATATATATGTATATGTATAGTCTACCAAATTTGGTGGAAGGTGAATTATATTTTAAAAATTAAATTCTGTTACAAAAAGAGGTAACATTCTTAGGTTATTTAGTTAAATTTTTGATGAGAGAATCAACATGGTGTTATTTAGAGGATTCACCTAAGTCAAAGAGATTCATTTATCTCCTTGAGTAATTTAAATATCACTATTTTCAACTGTAAAATAAAAATTATCTCTAATATATTTGAAAAGATATAAAAACCATGGGAACATTTTCATGAAGACAAGGGCCTTGTTCAAACTATTCATGACTGTCATCACTACCAAGCATGGTTTCTGGATTATAGCATGGACCCTCATTAATTATTCAATCATTGAATCAGTAAAATGTGTCCTCTTTCCTTTGGAAATTTCCCAAAATTTCAAGAGTTTTTTTCATGTTTGACAACTAGTCACCAAAGTTTCTTGGCTATTGGAGTATATACGTGTGTATGCATGTATATACATACATATGTACATACATACACAAACACACATATATACTTTTATGTACCATGTGGTCCTTTCCCATCCCAATGCTCCTGCCTCCCTCCACCCAAATTAATCACCTCTCTCAATCTTTTATTCATTAATTTTTTACTTTCCTTCTCAGATATTTTTTACCTTGATTGTAAGTATTTCTTAAAAAGTGAGTGCATAGAAAGATCATAGATTTAATTTTGGTCATTGTAACTATGTAAGAATGTCAATATTAAGTGCATGATTTGGGGGGATTTATTTTAGTTTATTGTGCTTCTGAGATTCATGCACTGGTAAAGAGCACTACAATTCATTAATGTATAACATTGTGTTAGCACTCCAGTTTATTTGTTTACTCTTTTGTTATAGGATATTTGGATTGTTTTTTCATTTTTTTACTATGCTTTAGTGTACAGCATTCTTATGAATATTCTACTACACATCTTCTAAGGTGTAAATGCAAAAATTTATCTTCCTTATATATCTAGATGGATGACTGCTCAGTCATAGGGTATCTGAATATTCAACTTTATGATGGAGCATAAACCAATGAGTATAAAATGGTATTGCTCATCTTGATTTACATATTTCTGATTTAAAATTAAATCAGAAAAAAGACCTTAATTTTAACATTATTACATTTGTTAATTTTAAATAGTAACCCCTGCTGTTTATTGCTTAAGAAATATATATGCAATCCTTGGGATAGGGAAAGATTTCTTTAACAGTACACAGCCAAATATATTGAGGGTGGTAATGGAATTCTTCAGAATCATTGCTTTCTTGTCTCTTAACTCTCCCATTTAAACTTTAGAATCAAAATAAATGTCATAAAACAATTGTATTAAAATTAAAATTTTGTTGATTCTATATATCAATTGGGAAAGACAAGATCTTTATGAAATTCAGCCTTTCTATCTCTCCATTTATTTTAGTTTTCTTTAATTCACATAACAATATTTTATTTTTTTCCTGTAAGGTCTTATCCATCTGTTGTTATATTCATTGTGAGGTCTTGAATACTATTGCAAATTATTTCCTATCTTAAAGTATCTGTTCTACATGTTTATTGTTGGTGTAATGAAATGAAATTTACTTTTGCATATTAATCATATCCTGTTACATTTGTGTTCTATATTTTCTAATAAATTATCTAATAATTTTATTTTTATATAGAAGTTTATATGGAAATATATAATATGCAAAATTATAATTTTTCTTTCCTTTCTATAATTTCTAAGTCTCTAATTTCTTTTCTATCACATTTTGCTGGTTAGGATCTCAAACAGATGTTAAATAAAAGTAGTATTGGCAGATTCCGTATGTTTTTTCTGATTTTAAAATCAATAACTTGTTTCTAATATTTCCCATTTAGAATGCTGCTTGCCATAAATATTGTTAATAGATATTTTTAGCTGGTTAAGGAAGTACCTTCTTTTCCTAACTTATTAAGAGTTTTAATATAAACTTATGGCAAATTTTATCAAATTTATCAAATTTCTTTTTTGTAGATATTGATTTGCTTATGTAGTTCTGAAAAGGAAAGTAAAACAATCATGAATAGGAGATTGAGGGAGGTAATGAATCTGGGTGGATTACATATACAATTTAACAACTATTATATCTTACTAAGTCTAATTCAATAATTTAATTTATATTGCTGATATGTCTTCTCTAAGGTCTAGCAAGTTCATTTCCCCTTTCAATATTCATTTAAACATTTATATTAAGGCAAATTTAAGGTTCTTTGAAACCAAAATTTAATTTGAATAACATTTTCATGGTGTTTGTTTATCCATAATTACTATTTTAAAAAGCTGCATCCCATCATAATATTACTATTTTGATGGTTTACATATTTTTCTCATATATGGACAAATATTTCTAGCAAATAACTTCCAGTTTTCTAATCTATAATAAAATGTAATATATTCAGTCCATAAATACCTAACTGATATAGTATAAAAGTAATGATTTAGAGTCACAGAAACAACACATAAATCCTCATTATATCACTTACAAGCTGTGTAACATTCTGAAATGCACGCACTTCTTTTCATATCACTTTATTTATCTGCAATAATATAAACTTGTTGCTTTGTGAGCATTAGAGAACTGATCTGTATGAAGTAGACCAGAAGTAAAGCATTACTTTTTATTGCCATTATCATTACTATTATAATAGTGACCTATAACAAACATTAAATAAGAATAAAAAGAAATAATTAAAAGTGAAGTTTTATAAGAAAAATTGTTAGAATCATATATTATACATATAAATTCCAAACTTTCAAATACTCTGAGATTGTTAAATGAGTATTTACAATGTTATACCTCCCACTTCTAAAAATAAAATTAAGCCTTGGAATGCCAAAATGAAATTCACTTTCTACTATTTTCCTTAAAGGAAGCACTGACTACCATTTACATATTCACATTATGAAAATCAGTGTGTATGTGCAACATCAGGCTTACCTTTGGGCTGATTCTGGGTAGAAAATTGTGGACCTGATTTTCTATTTCTAGTGCTAAGAAATGGTTGTTTCCATAGATACAGGATGTCTAATTAGAATAATAAGCTTTTCAAAAACATTTGTCCCATGACATTTAAATATTGAACTCACTCATCATGCATTACTTATATTTCCTATTTCTTTTTAAATAAAATAATAATTATCTTATTATGCTTTTAAAATCAGTAGAGTTATTATGAAATTTATAGTTTCAGCAATTGTTATATAAAATTAATTTGACAAACCAATTACATGCTCTTTGCAGCAGCATTTTGTATGGTCTAATTGTACATATATATATATTTATACGATGGAATTGGACCTTATATGCACTCATTACTTGTAAAAAAATAAACCACAAGGATTTAACGTATTCTTTCAGAAAATTTCTGTATATCCACCATGGCTTTGGGTACTACAGAATAAATTTCTTTCCATAATAAAAGCCATGTTGTTAAAGTCCTATATGACATTCCTTTTCTGAATGAGTTAAAACGTATTTTTATTTTATGTTTAAAAAAGCTGATATCATCTCCTATGTAATATTTGATATTTCAGTCAAAAACATATATAAGGAAATAGTGAAGTATAATTAATAAATGATAAATATATATCAGGGATAATTAATAACTGGAAACCCATTTTCATAGGATATGAGTACTTATAACCCCATATGGTGTTTTTATTAGAACAAACTTTCAGATTTACTTCTGAGCTTCCTAGTTTTTTGAAATAAAAAGCCAAAGTACATGGACACAAAAGGAAAATTACATGTTTCTTTAGCTTTAGGAATAACCTTACTAACATTCTGAATTTTTTACTATGGTTACACAAAGTTTTGCATCATAGCAGATAACGTCTTCTATATCATAGGGTCAAATGCAAACAAGACTTTACAATCTTCCCCCCTACCCCTACCAAGTAGTAGTGCTAATCAATGAAAATTGTTGATATGACTTAAAAGAAATTTACAGCAAGCATTATATCTGGGGCAGAATAGTGTGTAGTTTTGGTAATCTTCCTTAATCTGAGAATATATACATGAGCCTCTCAGGAAATACATGATTTTCAAATAAACTTTCTTGAAACACTTGTATACAAATACTAGTTCTCCAAACTGGATATTTAAGTAAGAGTGAGCTAACAGGCAATAAGGAGTTCAGTTCCAGGCTGAAATCCTAGGTGTTATCTTTCAGACCCAAGCATAGGAAATTATTAATAAAATTCTTTTCCTTACAAGCCTTATGGGGGCTACTCTCCTCCCCACCCCAGTGCACATTCAGAGCAATGTAGTTTTCTAGCGGGAGTTGCAATCAAGGATTTTGCACCCCCCACCAAGCTAGCTAGGTTTATACACACATCTGCATTGCCAGTCCAGGCATCTCCACTAGAAGCCTTCTAATCAAGGGACTAAGCTGAGGCACTCATCTGCACCTGACTCAGTACTTTTCCACTCCTAGCCCTTTCTCCATCCCTCCTTCCACCCCTAGTGTCCATAAAGTCAGGACCTTTTGTTGGAAGATCCTCAGAGGTGAGACAATTCCCTCTTTCTACATTGCATTCATCTAACCCACACCTAGTGCCATTCCGTGGGGAAAAAATAAAACATTGGGAAGCTGGTGCCTCTCCTTTATGCCTATTGCTTTCAGTGTTGCTCTAAGTGAACAGAGGCTTAATTGTTACATTCAGTTTGACTCCTTGTGCTAATAGACCAGCTTGACACCTGAAAGCTCAACAGCCAATTCAATGTTATTTTTCTCTGGCTGGAGTATAAACTATAGAGTAAATTGAACAGTTGATTTAAAGCAGAATGTATTTGAGTCCAATATTTTGAATAGCAAAGAGTTGGCAGCAAAGGACCTTTTGTGAACTGGCTTATAGAGGTAATGACCGAAATTGTAGTTCAGGCTATAGCACTGTCATAAAGCTGAGGGTAAATGGAATGATATGGAAGCATAGTCAAACTGACACATCATCATAATACCATACAAGAAATTTATGTGATCTAATACTGAAGCAAAAGTTTAAAAACTAAAAACACAGACAATAGGAAAACAGAAGTCAAAATTTGAAGCAGAGCACTGGGAAACACTATCAAGGCAATCAGGGTCTGAAAACACAAAGGTACCAGAGAGCATGACAGCACATTATTTCAGAAAGATATTCAAACAAAAGCGGTGAGATATTCAAATTTCAAAGCAAGAAAATAAATTTTAGGTCATAAATTGTGCAATCTGGACACAACTCAGCCACAAAAAACAATGGTGATCTAGTACCTCTTGCTGGAGCCCATTCTCCTATGTGAAATATCACAAGAACAGAAAAACAAGCACCACATATACTCACCATCAAATTGATATTAATTGATCAATACTTATGTGCACACATGGTAGTAACATTCATTGGGTATCAGGCAGGTGGGAGGGGGGAGAAGGGGATGGGTATATTCACACCTAACGAGTGTGGAGTGTGGTGCACACCCTATGGGGGATATCCACGCTTATAGCTCTGACTCAGGCAGGACAAAGGTAATGTATGTAACCTAAACATTTGTACCCACATAATATTCTGAAATAAAAAATAAAAATTAAAAAATATTAGGAATAGAAAAGACAGGAAGACATTTGGACAATGTTGGTGGGAGCCATGCAAAAACAGCAGAATTTAGTAATGGAAGAAGGCAATTTGTAGTCAGATGTAGAGCATCAGGAATAAGGACACTGAAACTTGCAGCAGTGTGGGATAGCAGAGAATAAAGTTAGTAGTCAGATACACTGAGTTTAGGAAAGACCTCCACACCTACTATTTTAACAGTCGCCACGAATATAGTACTGTAATTAACTTGTTTATAAGTGCAAGGCAAGCCTCAAAGTTTGTTTGTAACGTGAGTTTAAAAAATGTTTTTAAAGTCAATCATACTTTGCAGTTTGTATTCACTTTTATACCTATTGTGAATGTAAATATAAAATGCAAAATTGATAAGCAAAGTTCAAAATATTAAAAACAAATAAGTAATTTTCAAATTATATCTCCAAGATACCCAACATCTGGTAAATTTAGAGATAATGTTAGTTGTTTGTACCTCATTGCATAAAAACTTCCTAGACTGACTAAAATTAAAGTCACAAAAGGTTTCTAACTTTCTTGCTGTCAGAAGACTTTGGGGCAAAGAGGTGGAGAGAAGTTTGGAGATACTAAAAATCATGAAGAACATAGAGTTTGACTCCTTATGGTCTTTTCATTTCACTAAATTCTTTTGGTGTTTTTAGCAAAATTTCAAAATATTTAATGTTTCTCACTAAAAAACAAAGCGTATGGTTTTTAGGTTTTGAAGGTTAATTCTGGGTGTTATGAATTATATAAGATATCTGGGCCATATCTTTTTAAATCCATAAAAAATCTAGGTAATTTTATTATCTGGTCATAAAGAAATAAACTCTGTGTATATGTCAAACCACACCGAGTAGCTAGAAACTGAACAGGAAGTAAAATGGAGAATATTTGTGTTTAATTTCATTTGATGATGATTTAGTTCATTATTGCCTTTTTTAGTAAGTAACTCTGTATACTATTTATCATTAAAAACAGTGTTATTCATTTATCAGTTACTGTTTCTTCAGATAATATGCTCCAAACCAATCTATTGTCCTATACATACTATGTTTTTTGTTTGTTCTTTTGCTTTTTAACCAGGATGATATTGCAACTAATGAATAGTGAGGGAAATTTTAAATTAACTCAATGAATAAAAGGATTTTTTCTGATAATCATTCAATTTTAGATATGTTCACTTTGTTTTTTGTATAGGCAATGGATCATTTATGAATATTATATGTTTATGTGTCTCAAAATGATAATTATATATCCTATAGATTGTGCCTACATAAGCAGAATGATTTGTAGATAAAGCAATGCTGAATTTAGTAATTTAGTTCACTTTAGTTCCTAATAACTAGCAGGTGTCAAGCTCTTACTGACAAGATTAATAAAATAAAGGGAGTCTATAATCTATCCATTCTATAGTGAGGAGATAATGCCAATACTCTATAAGCAGATTATACCTAAGAAAGATATAATAAATATTGTTGAATTTTTACAAATGGAAGAGTTGAGAAAATCAACTATTCAAATATCATTGGAATTTCAGGAAGTTGACAGAAGCTCACATAACCCACTAATAGGAAATCTAGAATACTCACAAGTTTTGTATCATATTTATAATGCTGATGTTAGAGTGCCTCAAAATATAACAGGATGATACAGAAAACTCTCAAATGGTTATAGAGAAAATATAGAAATCATATCAAAGTATAATAGTATAATATATAAATCTCTCAAGCAGTTATAAAGAAAATATAGAAGTCAAATCATAAGAGATACATGTATACCATATTTACTACATATCAGGCACTTTTCTAAGAGCTTTAGGTATATTAACATTTAATCTTTGCAAAGATTCTGTGCAACAATTGCTATTTTTCCCATTTTACAAATGAAGGAACTATTTAGATTAAATAACTTACCCAAAATCACAGATTTTGGAAGTGGCAAAACTGGGATTCAAATTCAGGCAGTCTAGTTTCTAGTTTATGAGATTACTAGCACACTATATTGCCTTGTCTGTGGTGTATAACTTCTCAGAAAAAAATTATTTCATAATATTTTTATGTACCAAAGGGTTTGGTCAAATTTTCTGGATGGTGGAGAGAAATTAATATATTAGTCAAGTTGGATTTTCATGCTTTGTGTTGATAGTGTTAGAATTTTTATCATAAATGTGTAATACCCTTTGGGAATTTTTACATGTCATTAAGTATTTAGTGTACGTGACTGGTTTTGCTTTTTCTTTCTTTGATTGAGTTATAAGTTTGAGTTATAGCAAGCTTGGCAATGTTTCTAGTAAGTCAAAATCAGTGTTAATATGAAAATTATAAATATGTGATTCAAGTGGTAAAGATAATATAAGACTTTAAAAAATTCATTTGTAATTAAAGGTACCCCACAATGTGTACTTTGTGAATAAGTTTCTGCAAATAGCAACATAAAACCCCTTTACTTCAACTTTTAGCAACAAATACAAGATATATTAACATTTCAGTAGTTCCTCAGTATTTGTTCCATTTTAATGTAGCAACTCTAAGATAATTTTAATCTATTTTAAAAGTATTATTTAAATAAAATAACAAATGTTATTGTTAATAATTTTTAAATGTTTGTCAACAAAGTATATATTGTTTTTTTCTTATATAATTTAAAGTAAATCATGTTTCTCACTTGTTAAATGGAAAACAAATCAAATTCATGTATCTCTGATGCATCAGTTTATGCAAATGTTTTTGACTGCAGGCAACAGAATGAAAGACTTATTCTGATATTTGTTGCATAGTTCAAGAAGACTAGAAGCAGGTACTTCTCTGAATGTCTCTTGACTTTTCCTCAAGGCCTCAATATAGTGTAGCAACTAAATATTACCATCTGAGAAGATACCATCTACAGAAAAAGGCAGAGTTCTTAATTTCTGTCTTTTATCAGGGAAGAAAATGTTGCCTCTAAGCCTTGAATAGATATTTCCTATGTCTCTTTGGCCAAAGTTATGTCATATGCCTGTCCCTAGAACGATCACAGAAAAGGAGAATGAGACTATCATTAAAGGATTAAACCCCAAATAATTCAATCCCTTGTGCTGGATATTTCACCATAGAAACCCTATTAAAGATCTGTTAGCAGGTAAAAAGGGGGAAGAATAGCTCTTGGGAAAGATATTGTTTCTAGCATACCTATAAAAGTATAATTAAATATTATATTAAAAGGAAATGTAGACTGTAATATTTATATGTAACAAATCATAATTGATGTTATTTTTAATATGAAACCTCAGTTTTATTATACACCATACTATAAAGAACAGTTGTTTGTTTGATTTTTTGTTTTATCTTTCAATGGGATGGAAATAATATCTGCCTAGGAAGGACTTCCAAAGTCAAGGAGGGTGAGGATCATGTGCAATATGTGGAACCAAATAAAATATTCCAAGAGTGAAATGGTCTGAGTTTCCATTTTGCATTATCCTCACATGTTCTATCTACAGTATTTATGGCTTGCAAAAAATACAAGTGTTCTACCTGACACATTATAATGGAAATTGGAAATCAAATGTGCTCTCAATATTTTAACTGAAAAAGAGCATGGGTTTAGAATCTAGGATAATTGGATTCTTAGCTCAGTAGATACTTATAATCCTACTTGATCAAGAGTTCTGTGAAAACACAAATCTTATTTCATTCAGTTTTCAATTCTAATAATGCTCACCTATGATGAGCATATGCATGTTCTTAGTAAACAATTGTTATGTGTGAGAATTATAGCTTTAAAAAAATCACTCTTTTGCATCTTGGCCTAAGAAGTTAAAACTTCTTGCTTTCCTTTTTATTTTATTTTTATTTTTTTTTAATTTCAGTTCATTATGGGGGTACAAAAGTTCAGGTTATATATATTGCCCATCCCCCCCACCCCTCCCCCGAGTCTGAGCTTCAAGCGTGTCCATTCCCCAGACAGTGCTCATCACACTCATCACATAAGTATACACCCATCCCCTCCCCCCACCCCCCCCGTCAGAACTTCAAGCGTGTCCTTTCCCCAGACAGTGCGCATCGCACTCATCAAGTAGGTATACACCCATCCCTTCCCCCCAGCCCCCACCTCTGTCCGATACTCAATTGGTGTTATTCCCAAATGTACACTTAGGTGATGATCAGGGAAACCAGTTTGCTGGTGAGTACATGTGGTGCTTATTTTTCCATTTTTGGGATACTTCACTTAATAGAATGGGTTCCAACTCTCTCCAGGAGAACCAAAGAGATGCCATATCACCATTATTTCTTATAGCTGAGTAATATTCCATGGTATACATATACCACATTTTGCTAATCCATTCATGAATTGATGGGCATTTGGGTTGTTTCCACATCTTTGCAATTGTGAATTGTGCTGCTATAAACATTCGGATGCAGGTGTCTTTTTTATAGAATGACTTTTGTTCTTCTGGGTAGATGCCCAATAATGGGATTGCTGGATCGAATAGTAGGTCTACTTGAAAAAGAAGATATAAAAATGGCTAACAAACATATGAAAAAATGTTCAACATCTCTAATCATCAGGGAAATGCAAATCAAAACCACAGTGAGATATCACTTAACTCCAGTGAGAATGGCCTTTATCAAAAAGTCCCAAAATGATACACGTTGGCGTGGATGCGGAGAGACAGGAACACTCATACACTGCTGGTGGAACTGTAAACTAGTGCAACCCTTATGGAAAACAATATGGAGATACCTTTTTATTTTTTAAAAAAAATTTAAAATAAATACACACGTACATAAGAGAAGCATGACACTGTACCTCGGGTAATCCTGGTGCTAAGAAAAACTTCCATATTTGCAAGTCTTGGCATAGTCATTTTTTATCTTCTTTTCAATAGAGTGGTTGTATCTATTTCTGGGTGTGCAGCATCAATTCATAGTATCATCCCAATTCCCTGTTTAGAGAAACTACCTCTTCCCCACTGGACAAGTCAAGGGATAGGTACGTAATGTGACCTAGGCAAAATCCCACCCCACCCCCAAAATTCAAATTCACCTGCATTTCCATCTACATTCAGTTCTGTAAATTTCTAGTACATTTCCCTTTAAACAATTCCCTTTTCAGTAAGAGAATAAAAGTTCATTTTTGTTGTTTGTGCCCTCCAAAATTATATAATATTTTGCCAAAATATTAATTTATGTTAAGCAATATAAAGCCTGCTTATAGGAATCATAAAAGTGCTCTCTTTCTATGGTAATTTTTAAAAGTTATTTTGTTAGTGTATAGTCAAATCTTTATGCTTTTTAACACAAATTTTTAACATTTAGAGAAAGAGATAGCCATATCTGAAGATCAACTTGTAAAAAAGTTAAAAATAGAAATGAATCTTCAGAAAATATATAATTAGAACACCATTTTTCAGAAGCAAATCTTCATCATGAAAGGACACATATTAACAAGACACTAAATCTCAATGTATTAGATTCTTTCTATCAGTAATTACATCAATATTGGTCTTGTGAATATTAATGTCTTAGTGTATGTATTATATATAGTCACCTATTGGATTTATATAAACTTCTTTCTAAATGTTTTCTAAATACTTTAAAGTTCTTGAAAATATCTGTTAGTAATATAAAAACAACAGGACTCAGGTGTGTCTGGCAGAAAGCTTCTCACATTTCTATCTGTATATATTTGAGTATAGGTGCAAGATTCTGACTTGCATTGCATCAACCAGCTGGTACTTTCCCCCTTTAGTGTGAAATTAAGCAATTTTATCAGTCTGGAGACCATAATAATAATTGCCTCCATCAGTCTAATTTTGTCAAAATTTCATTTATAATGACAAACATGATTTGCTTTTAAAAAAGTACATTTCAGGGGCACTTAAAGTTTTGGAGAAAATTCTAATTTTTCACAGTAATATCTCAAATTTTTTTCTCAAATAGCCTTAGAGCTACTGACAATTTCTTCTTTTCCTTTTTGAGTTTTGGCTCACTATTTCAGGTATTATATTCATAATTCCAGCTCCCAAGGGGGGCTATTGTTCTTACACAGTGAAAACAAATATGGTGGGACTGTCCTTCTCAAAAATATGTGCCTTAGTTTAAATATGATGTGCTGTCAGTGTATATAAATTCAGAGCTGCTGGGATCATGGGCCAAAAGTGTAAGGGTGTTTCCACTAGAGAACATCCTTGCATTTTTGCTAGCATAGCCTAACAACCTAAATAATTTGAAGAATGAGGATTGAAAAAAATATAGAAAATAGCAACTTTACTTAAACCTCAAACTTCTCTCTGGCCATAATCACATAACTTCCAATCCAACTGATCATACAGAAATCCTCTTTGAAGTAAGAATATGAAGAGTCTCTGTATAATTTGTAGACACGTAGCCCAACTTACATGGTTTCTACATTTCTTAATTGATTTTCAATTAAATATTGAAGTTCCACTAATAATAATGAAATAATATTTCAATATTTCAATATTGCCTGTTTATTTTCAGAACTACTAGTTTACTTGTCAGTTAATTTGTCACTAGGTCCTTGTTTCTCAACTTGGCTGCTCATTAGAATCACTTGGGTTACATTTAAAAATTCTGAAGCCCTAATGTCTGGGTCCCACTACCAGAGGTCCTGAATAAATAGGTTTGATTGGGGACCTAGAAATGATGTTTTAAAAGCACCCAGATAATTATAATGTACATCCAGGGATACATTAGAATGTATATTTTTTTCCACAAAGACTTGATAGTTATTGACAAAAGATGCAGTCCATGAAAATAAATGTGATCCTCATGCATTTCTAACCTTTAACTTCTATATTGATATAACTTAATACTTAAGTCTCTAATTAGTGATTATCTTACTATTACAGAGCAAAATCTTCTATTGACTTTTCCATTTCTCAGAGTTCACTCTATGTGATCCTTAAGAGAAGCAAAGAAGTCATTCTGATATTCTACCTAATCAAAATAACATTTATGGTATTATTCACTTCCTAGATCAGTATCACAAAAACCTAAGAACACTAGTGTGATATCCCTAGAACTGAAACTTATTTAATGGGGACCCTATATTTAATATTTTCCTTCTCAGATTTTCCAGTTCCATTGTTACTAATATGGGCCTAGTATTCTGTATTGACTGAAGAATTTTTTAAGAAATAACTTTTGTAATGATAACTTTTGGGGAATATTAAAGTTAACCTGATTGTACCATTACATAGTTTAAAACAAGAAGAACTGTAATTTATTTTATTTTTTTCACACAGATAATGAAGAATATAATATGGATAATAATTAAATTATTTACCCAGCCCTCTTCTATGTGTCATCTTTGATCACTGAAACAATCCCAAATGGAAGGTGTTATAATATCCATTTCGTAGGTGAGATAACAAAAAGTTGTCTAGGGTAGATTCATATAGGTAGAAAGTGCCAGATTCATATAGCTTTTAGAAAGTGATAGAAACAAATTACCCTTACTCCAAACCAGTAATTCATTCTTCATACCATGATCAATCAATATTCCCAGAAAAATAAAAGGGGCATGTTGGGTCATTAAAAAGTAATCAGTAGCATCAACTTATAAATGTAATGTCATGTAATGTTTATTTGTATATTTATTAAAAATAGCTAAGATATGGAATCAACTCGAGTGTCCATAAATTGATGAATTGATAAAGAAAATGTGGTATATATACACAATGAAATACTATTCAGCCTTGAAACAGAAGGAAGTTCTGCTATTTGTGACAACATGAATGAACCTGGAAGACATTATGCTAAGTAAATAAGCCAGGCAAAGAAAGATAAATACATGATCTCACTTACGTGTTGAATATAAAATAATCAAATTTATAAAAGTAGAGAGTGCCAGAGGCTGCGATGGGGGGAGGTGGAGAATGGGAAAATGATTAAAAGGTACAAAGATTCAGTTAGACACGAGGAATATGTTTTCAAGATCTAGCGCACATCATGGTGAAAATAATTAATAATAATGCATTATATATACTAAAATTGTTAAGATTTTTAAATATTCTCACTACAAAAAATAAGTGTGTAAAGTAATAAATATACTAATTAGCTTAATATAATCATTCCACAATGTGTATACATGTATCAAAACATCACACTGTGCATCATAAATATATACAATTATTTGTCAATTAAAAATTTAAATTAAAAAATAAAAAACATAAAAAAATAATAAATACAACAGCAAATAAAATCCAAGAAAGAAAAAAATTGATAAATCAGACTTCATTCAAAATTGAAACTTCTGTGATACAAAAGACACAAGAGAATGGAGAAACAAGCCAGACTGGGTGGAAATATTTGTAAATCATATATCTCATAAAGGATTGTATCCAAAATATTCAAAAAAATCTTAAATATCTACAATGAGAAAATAACACAATTTTAAAAATTGGCAAATATGAATACACCCTCTCCAAAGAAGATACACAGTTGGCAAATAAACATACAGAAAAATACTAATCAACACACATTAGCAAGAAATTGCAAATTAAAACAATGAGACACTACTATATACCATTAGAATGGCTAAAATTTAAAAAAAAAGATTAAAAAATAAAATTTAAAAAATTAAAAAATACTAAATTGTGATTAATAATGTGGAGCAATAGCTACTTTCATTTATTTCTCAGGGGAATGCAAAATGGTACAGCCACTTTGGAAAATAAGTCTGGCAATTTCTTACAAAGCTAACCATAGTATTGACATAAAACCCACCAATAACACTTCTAGGTATATACTTAAGTGAACTGAAAACTTATGCAAATCCCCAAACCTGCGCAAGAATGCTAAAAGCAATTTTATTCATAATTGCCAAGAACTAAAAGTAGATAATATGTCCTTCAATAGGTGAATGGATAAACAAACTGTGGTAAATCCTTACAATGGAATACTACTCAGCAATGAGCTATCAAGCTACATAAAGACCTACAGGAATCTTAAAATCATATTACTATATGAAAGAAGTCAGTCTGAAAAGACTACTTATGGTATAATTCCAAATTCCAACTCTATGACATTCTGGAAAAGGCAAACTATAGAGATGGTAAAGATACCAATGGTTATCAGTGTTTGGCAGGAGTGAGGGTAAAAGTGAAAAGGTGAAGCAAAGGTTAGTGCAATGCAGCTATTTTTTATGATACTGTAATGGTGAATATATTACATTATGCATCAAAATCCATAGAACTGTACAACAAAAAGAGTAAACCTTATGTAAACAATGGACTTAAGTTAGTAATAATGTAGCAATATTGATTCATTAATTATAACAAACATACCACTCTAATGCAAGATATAAATAATCAGGGAAACTGTTGGGAGGAGGTAAGTATATGGGAAGCCTGTGCTACATGCTCAATTTTTCTGTAAATCTAAAACTGTTCCAAAGATGAAATCTGTTTATTAAAGCAAATAAATTATAAAGTTGGGCACAATATAGCCATGGCAAAATGCCATTACTCTTTGCCTAGGAAATGTCGGTGAAACTAAAAAGGTAAACCCTATCATTAAAAACATGTCTGTGCCCTGTTCTATCCTGTTTGTCACCCAGTTCTTTTTCTGCTATCTAACCTCATCATTACTGTCTATCATCAAGGTGATCAAGTGCTGCTTTTTGTGACAAAGACAGGATAGTATGTGTTTCCTGGGAGATACTGACAGCCTGCCTATGTGGGTGAAAGAATTGTACTTTGATGGTCATGTGCACATACGAGCAATAGATACAATCTGTTTGTATAATTCCTACCTTGGCTTTTTGTTTCCTGAATTTTATGCCCTGATGTTACACAGAGACTACATTTAGTTCCTGTCTTAATCTGTCCTCCTAGGAGGTGACTTACCCATCTTCTCCCCTGTAAAGTTGTCTCTATATTAAAACTAGTAATAATTTTATTACCAATATAATTAATATATAGCAACAATTATTAAAATATAATTAATATTATGACATTCAGTAATGTTAATGATCACTTATATGACAAATAGTGTAGTAAGTACATTTTACCAGTAACATGTCTTTTATAATCACAGCAATCAAATGATAGAGCCATAATAATTATACCTTTTATTACAAGGAAAGAAACCAAAGATTTGAAAGGCTAAATAATTTTCCCACATCTCACTGCTAATGAGTGATGTAGCCAGGTTTTAAACTAAGGCAGTGTAACTTCAGAGCCTTTGCCATTATTGCCTCTGTATGCTGTATCCATAGAGCTGCTTTGAGATATTCTAGACTACAGAATTAATCTGAGATGCATTCTTGGTGTAGCAGAGACTGCAATGGGCAAGAATCCAGAGTTTCTACATAATTTGCAATGTGATGGGTCACTTGAGTTATTAGGAAATTCAGGTTGTTTAAATATTTAAAATACAACTAAATCTAATTATCACTCAAAATCTTGTGACTAACCCTTGAAAGCTTGTATATAAGAGTATATAAAATAGTTTTTATAGTAAAAACCACTATATGTATGTGCATTTTTACTGAGATATAATAAAGTAAAAGCACAAATATTAAAGGTATAGTGAAAAGTATTTTGACAAATATATACAGCTTTAAAACCAAAATTTCAATGAAGATATAGAAGACAGCCTTTTCCCTAGAAAATCCCCTCATAATCTTTTCTGTCTATCTTTCTCCAGTGGCTGCCACATAAAAGCTGTTGAGTTCATCTGAGATAATATTGTCTATACTTCTAGGTCTGGCTTCTTTGCTGAGTGCAATGTATTCAAGATTCATCTTTATTTCCCCATATATTACTAATTATTATTAGTTTGTTCTTTCTAATTTTTAGTAGTATTGTATTGTATAAGTAGACCAAATTTGTTTAATTTTTCTTTTATTGATGGATACTTGTGTTGCTTACAATAATTTGCTACATTGAATAAAGCTAAAGTGAACAGTCCTTAATGCATCCTATGGATATGTTTCTTTTTTATTTTTTTCTTCAAATACTTAGGATTGGAATTGTTGGATCTTAAAGTAGGTATTTATTTAACTTTGTAGAACCTGACAGTTTTGCACAGTGGTTTAACAATTTGACACCCTCCCTCAGCAATGTGTTTGAATTCCAGTTTCTCCTCATCCTCTTCAACAATTGGTATTGTTAGTCTTTTAACTTTAGATTTTCTAGGGCTATAACATGAGATCTCATTGTGTTTTTAATTTATATTTATTTTACGAAAACAATGTTGAACATCTTTTTATGTGTTTCTCACTGCTTGTATAACTTCTATTTGGAAATATTACAATCACAGTCAAAACTTGGTTGCACTGCCGTAAAGATAAACAGAGAAACAGAACAGAATAGAGAGTATAGAAATAGAGCCATACATTTCATGGACATATAATTTTTAGAAAAGGTACAAATGTAATTTAACGGGTACAGGAAAGTCTTTTCAACAACTAAATATTTGTGTGGAAAAAAAATAATATTAACCTACTGAAATTTCTCCTCCTGGGAATTGGTAAAGATTTCTTACACAGAATGCAAAAGCACTGATCATAAAAGAAAAATTTATTAACTTCTCTTCACCAAATTTAAAAATTGTTTTTATCAAAATAAATTGATAGGAAAATGAAAAGGCAAGCCATAGTTTGGAGGAAATATTTACAACACATATCTGACAAAGGACTCATAATCCAGGTTTATAAAGAACTTCTATAAATTGATTTATATATGAAGTTCTAATGATCCTCAGAACTCCCAAACACTATATAGCATTCTGTTTAACAGAGTTCACAAGACACATCAAATCCCATGTGTTTTACTCTCTCTTAAAGGTCCTTGAGGCATCTCTGTTGTATCTCTTTAGTTGAAAATTAATGCTTGAATATTGACATTTAAAATAGCACTCTAAATAAGAGAACTCCTTTTTATTTGTTTGTTTTTCTTTTCTTTCATGGGAAGTCTTTCTGGAGACTCTCAGTGTCAAGAAAAAAAAAGTGCTGCATACATCTAAGGGAGCTGGAGCTGCCACAACCATTTGAGTTGTCCAAATTTTCACTGAAGGCAACAGCCTTAGCCTTTACCACTATCACTGTCTTGTATGTGAGTTACCAAAAAGAGATTTAGAGATTTAAGGCCCCATTTGAATTACAATGGATGTAGATATATTCTAGTTTTATGATCAATTCTAACAAACCTTTAGTTCCTTTGAAGAGCAAGATGATAAAAAATATATTATATCATGGTCTCGGATCTCAGTGAGCACATTTTCTCTCATCTCCCAATAAATTGTTTCATCTGCCTAGTAGGTGGACAATCTAGTGTAAAGGAAACTCACAAAACAATGGGAAGTTACCTTTAAATACAGAAGGAAAATAATATATTATTTCTGATAAAAACATAATAGCACCAGTCTCTGACAATGTACCTCCTACCTTATCTTATACACATGGTTTGCCCCAGTAAGAATCCTACTATACCCTCCCTTTCAACAAATAGAAGGCTTGGAGGGACAGTTTATCTACTACCTTTTTTTTTTTGGTGGGGGGCAGGGAGAAATTCATGTTTCTTATGCCCTTTGTATCATTCTCACAATGCCTTGCTCATTAACTATTACCTGAATTAATTTTATGTCTTGACTTATCATTCTTATAAATTATACATTTCAATGTTTAAAAAATCTCTGCATCTTTGTCTTTTGTTCCAACATTATATGTAACCAAAATGTTTGTAGCCCCATAATATTCTGAAATTTAAAAAAAAGAAATACATTTTGGAAAAATTCTAATTATCTGAATGCTCTTAGAGAAAAATGAAGTATCACATTGGATAATTAGCAGTAGAAAATTTGATTGGGTAACATTAAGTCCCACAGTTTCTAAATTACATGAACAATAAACTCAAGTATATGGTGTTCATTTAGTGAATAGAATAGAAAATTAGCAATTTCTACGTTTAAAATTTGCTACTTCATGTATACTTTTATCAATATGAAGCAGTATATTCATTGAAGGGAGGAGTAGAAATTTCCAGTTCTCTCCACATAATTCTTGACTCTGTCCATACTTTCAAATAATGAGAGCATCATGGAGCTTAAATAAACTTTAGAGATCATCTCATTCAGCACTATTTTTATTGTAAATTCCTAAATCCCAAAATGATGACAATCCTCTAAACAAATATATTCTGGAAGAGAAAATACCTTGATTATATGTTTTTACTACAGTTATTTAAAATTCTAATCAGGGTATCAAAGTAATTATTAAATAAGATTTTGTAGATTTGCATCTTTTATAGTTCAGAAGAATCACAATAGAGAATTTCTCTCTTATGTGAATTGCAGTTGAGAAAAAAATACAAATGATATGTTTTTCCCATGATCAGTTATAAAAACCATGTTAGTAATTCTAACATTTAAGTGCTTCTTTTGAAAAACAAAATCACTTACCAAATAGAGTATATCAGAAATAATATTAAATTTTTTTCAACTTAAATTTTATTAACTTGCAAACTCAGTAATTTCTAGTAAATTATATATTTACTTTCAGAGCTAATAGGGAAAATTAATTTCTCTTAAATACAAAATATTAGTTTATAAAAATTGTAGAATCCTATACCTACTAAGGGCATATTCAAGAGCATCTTTATTCAGTAAAGAAAGTCCTAGAACCATCACTGAAAGATATAAAGTATACATTATTTTTAAAAACCTCAATCAAGGAGAGATTGTATAACTACCCTCTGGAAAACATTCCAAGGTTTTAAAATCCTATTGTCAAGAATTTCTTCTTCTCCCTATCTAACCTACATCACTCATGCTTCAGTTAAGTCCATTACTTCTTGGCTTTTTTTTTTTTTTTTTTTCAGTATAAATCAAGAACTGCTGAGATAGAGCTGATTTAGAGATTGAAACAAGTTGAATTGTCACCCGGATTACTATCTCTCAAAAGAGAACATTCTAAAAACAGCAATTTGGGCAACTTAAATAGAGTTAAATATAGTAAATTACCCACAGCAATAAATTTTCCTGAAATAATTTGTAATTTTTTTTTTTTTTGGAAATAGCAAAACTGGTGGTAAATTTTCTTTTTCTTGGTTTAGTACTGCTAACTCCTTAAGTAAACGTATGTAAATTCTCTCATTACACTAAAAGTAATGGAAAGAAAAAATATGTAGCCATCTATTCAGAAACTTCACAATATGTAGAATTCATTCTGAATATTTTTATTTTTAAAATAATGCACTTCAATTCTTTTTATTTGTCAGAGCTTATTACTAAATGACTGTATATAAGTGATTATAACAAATTAGGGAAGATGATAATAGCATACACTGGCATGGAAACCTATGTGCTGACTTTTTTGGGTTTTGCTGCCAAATCAAGGTTATATACCTCACATTATTAGCCCTCTGTAAGTTGACCAGTAACTCTGTTTATGAGTTTCATTCCTTTCAAAGTTCGAGAAACTCTAAGAAATCCATGTCTTTAGAAGGAATATCACAGATAGACATGAATATCTGTCTTTTAGAGACATGATACTTGGAGAGAAATGGTAATTTGTATAAATCTAGAAATTCCTATAGCACCTGTAGTTGACCTGAATCTGTAAGACCACAGAGAAAAATTAGCTAGGTCATACCAAACTTAGAACATTTTATCCACAGAGAGGGAAGCAGAACTTCAACAGAAAGGAAAAAATGACTTTTAAGAAAGAGACTACAATTCAGACAACCTGGGTTATTCAAGGTGCTGACATTCCAAATCCTTTGTATTTGTCATGACTTTGCAGGTTCAGTGTTGAAAACAAACTTTTTTGGCTTCTACCACTGTCCAACTTGAAACTGTAAAACTTAGAGACTTTCTCTGCAATTTTTTTCTCATTTTCATGCTTTTCCAGCTACCACATTCAGTGTTATTTTTTAGTGTTATTTTATGCAATCAAAATCGTATATGTTTAATTTCTCTTTGGGATGATATTCTTGAGCTATAAAAGAATTCATGAGAGGGAAAGAGGAATGGAGAGAGAGGGGAGAGAGTGTACAAACTTTGTAAAGAAGTATCTCATAATCAGACAAGAAATTGTCACAAGATAAAAGTGTTCCAAATCCCAAGAAGGGGGGAAACAAATAACAATAACTTTTAAACCCAGAAATATTATTTACAAATCTACACAAACTTCATAATCTGAAATTAAGATTTGATTTTCTCAAAAACATGGATTATGGACCATTCACATAGGATTCACCTCTGCCACTAAAGATACCTATTTCTGACCATCAGCCTAGAGTCAACTAAATAAAAATCTTTGAAGGTAGACCTTAAAAATTTGAATTTTTTTACCAAGTTTATTATATGATTACCTGAACCACTGAAATTTGACAACGAACCTTGTAGAATTTCACAGACAGAAAGAAAAACAAAGCAAAACAAAACAAAAACATTTTCCAACAAGAAAAATTTTGATGATGTCAAGGTCTAAGTCCTTTTAGCCTGATTAGCTTAGTTGAAACAGAGGATTCCTTCCCTTGGGCAGAAAGCCATTTCATTAATACTGCTCTTGGCTACAAAAGGAAGGGACAGCAAGTAACAGACTAAAAGCAATCATCCCAATGCAGAAATCTCCTTAACAACAGAGGCTATGTGGTTTACAGCTGCTTCCAGATAAAATAGGCATATAAATATTTGTCAAATGAATGGGTGAACATGGTCAGAAAGTTTGCCCTACCAGTCAACGGCTGATCAATTGCTTTATTTAAAGCACAGCAAAGCCCTTTTCAGAATGTATAACCAGCTATACCACACCTTGAATAATCCACGTCCTAAATATATCGAAGGCAATGGTGTGTGTAGGAGCCTAATGGAAAATTACCAGCCGAGAATGAAAGCAAGCTGTGTTTTTGACCTTCTCTGTGCTTTTTCTTTTTACTATGCAATTGGCCCTATTATTGTTTTCATCACTGCTGCTTACGGTATTCTTTGTGGACAATTTATTAACATATTATTATTCTTTGCAGCTTTCTATTGTATTTTTTCCCTTCAAACTTTCAGTTACTTTTTTCAGATGTGACTTTATTTTATTGCAGAAATCATAAGTAGATACTTAAAATGATGAGGAAATTGAGACGTTACCTGCATATCTTAATGCAATGATTTTTAAAGTAGTACATTTTTGGCATAAATTGGGTTCCACAAAGGGGAATAATCAATACCTAAAGAACAAGTGAAACACTCTGGCAAAGTCTAATAATATTATGGTGGACCAAAGCAAAGAGTTTTATGAATAGCAATTTCATAGTGTGAAAAATACATACAAAGAGAATGATAATAAATTCACATAAAAATATTCCTGTAAAATAAATATTTACATTCCAACAGCTAGACAAAATTAAGTAAATCACTTGAGCTACTTATTACAGTCTGACTTTCTAAAATTTTTGTACAATAAAGTTCATGATTCCTGAAATAGAATGTTTTGATAAAACAATATGGGAAATCAAAACCTGATAAAACCATTCCAGTGGTTTTAAATTGGAATGGATTTTATACCCAGTAACCATGTAAAAATTACATATCATCATTTCCAATTTAAATTTATATATGGCATATATTTCAATTATTACATACTATTTATAAACAAGATAAGGCACCCCCATGAAAAATAGTGTTGCCTTCAAAAATGGCATTAATTAATAAAGTTATTTATTCCAGAAAAGTTTTATATGTTATCTTCTAAATGCTAAGCATCATAATATAGGATTTGGAAGTCTAAAGATAAAATATATATGGAGTCTTACTGATGAAACACCCATAAGAAACATTTTATAGATGTAATACCAAATATTATGAAAATAATGAAATATTAAAATAAAAAAAAACGTTGGCACTGACCAAATGTAAAAAGGAAGTTTCAGAAAGAATGTATTTCAGACAGTTTCAAAAGGCATTGGATTGGTAATTGTGAGCAGTTCAAAAGAACTGAAGTATGGAGGGAAGGAAGAATTTTAGAAACTTAACCTGTACAATAACTGCTTTGTTGATGATGTGCAAAAGCTTCAACCACTTTTACTATCCATTTAATTTCAATTTGAATCCCTCACTACCTTATCTGCATGGACCTTACCCAGTCCAGACACACCTTCGAGCAAAATGTCCTACTCATTCCTTTGCATGTGAAATATAATGTAACTCTTTTTCATTTGTAACTCTTTTCTACCGAATCTCTCAGCTAAAAAAGTATAAATCAAGATTATTTTAATACCTAGAGGTAAAATGACATAGATACGAAAATATAAATATAAATACATATATATACACACATATATATTCAACTCCAGTTTACTATCAAATCTATCAAGAACTAGATCATTTCCCAGGCTTGATGATTCCCTTCAACTTGTGGTTATGGTAGTAGTAAAACACTATGATCCACACTTACTCTTCTGACGTGTGAGAGTCTAGGATGTATTACCATTTGTGTTGAATGAGGTGGATATTTGCAAAGTTGATAAAAATAAACAGAATTTAGGAGTTTAAAAAGAGTATGCTAATACTTATCTCTGAAATATTTAAATATTCCATTTTCATTAAATTTTATATATTTGGATTCCTAATATCTTTGAAGTCTCCATTTCTAAGCCTCCTCCTAACATCTGCATTCACAATAATGGATGAACTTACTGTTTCTATCTAACAAGTGGAAATGGAAAATCTACAAGCATGCGATTCCCAATGCATACTGCAAGAAAAACAGATAGCTAATGGTGGGTTTAAATAGTTCTTTACAGTTTACAGAATGCTTGAACATATATCATTTTATAATATTTGTGTAAGATTTCAATTTCACTGTACACATGTATTGAAAAAGAAATTGAGATTTTCAGATTATTCTTTAAGTCATACATCTAGGAAATGCCAAAGCTCAGTATTGAATTTAAACTCATTACTAATCCATGTATTTTTCCAAAAATACCATAACATATGACTAATAAAGCCAAACTCAAGGGTGACATCCCTCCAAAAGGTAATTAGATTTATTTTGATTTAATAATGTATTATTTTATTTAATATTAATTAAAAGTCAGTTTTGTAAATGCATGTCACACTAATAAGTCCTTGTCCCTAATAACCAAGTCATTACAGAGGAGACTGTGCATAGTTCAGGAGAAGTTTTAACCACGAGTGAATAAAACAAATCAATACTCATAATTCTGATGGTTCCTCAATACAATTCCAAATGCACAATTGACTATTTACCTATATAAAACTCTATCTGTACGTACAGATAGTTATGTATAAAAATATTAAATACCAATGTGTATACAGAAGTGTAATTATTTCTACATTTTCAACATTTGAGTTATAATATGCCTCCATTATTAGAAATAATTTTTTTAATTACTTTTGAAAGACTTCAACAAATATTTTTCTCAAAATGTTTTACTATTTTTTTTTTTTTTTGCTTATCCTTCCCCTTTGGTTTTGCTTAGAATTTTGATTGAGAGTTTTAAGTTTTCTCTATGTAAAGTGAAAGTTATCTTCTTATACTAATACTTTAATTAGTTCTCTGTAGTTCTCCAAACCCCGTCAATCTGCACAATGACTAATTGACAGCACAAAACTTTCTCTAAACTAGTATGGATCGAGATATCAAAAGAGATTTTTGAGTTTTCTACTTCTGCCTAAAATGTTGTCAATGCTCTTCCTGATAGAGCAATTTGCATGTATAAGATATTCAATAAATATTTGTAGAAATAAGGTGAGAATGTGAGGGAAGGATTCAGTTTATAAAAAGTAAGTGCTATTAAATAGAGTGCCTACCTCTGAATGTCAACTTATAGGCAGTTTGAATTGTCTTATCGTGTGTGATTCATATCCCCAGGTGGATTATCCATTGCTTAAAGTAAAAGAAAAAGAATAAAGACCTAACTCATGGTATTGCTTTTCTTCATCCATTTATAATCAGAAATAAAACAGGGAAGAAAAAAAATTGGAAGTAATAATGAGGACAGATTAATTAAACTTCTAAACTTCATAAAAGCTAAAAGTTTGGGGAAATAGAAGTTTATACTTTAAATGACCTAGAGCTTTCATTTCTAATAACTATAAAATGACAATTTTCTTTGTAAGTGAATCCCTTCTCATGCATGCTATTTTAGATTGATCAGAGAATCCTTTGAAAGGTTGAAATACATTCTTGCTTGGCTTTTAATGAACTTGTATATTAGGATAGAATTATAAGCATGATATAATTCCTTTTTCCCATCAGGTAGGGCAAGGTTGTGTGGCTTTCTTCATTGACATCATGTTAAGGACATGACCACAGAATAGTCCCAGAAGATGACTGCCCAAAGCAAGTTTTCATATATTTAATTTTTAGATTATTGTAACGACCATCCAGTTTTTTGCTTTTTTTTTTTCCTCCCACAAAGTGCTGGCAATTTAATTTAATATACAGCCAATAGGGCAGCAAACTGATGACTTCTGTGGTTGATTGTGTCTCCTCAATTTTTTCAAACAAACTAGTTCTTGTAACAATTTACTTATTTTTTTCCTGCAATCATTCAAAACACTTTTTGAATGTCTGCTAAGTGCAGTACACTGTGAGAGATGAAATCACCTGCAATCTAGTAGAGGATTCAGACAGCAAACAAATCATTACTCAATATACTGGGATGGGAGCTTAAGAGAAGCAAATACAAAAGCTCACTGATAGCATAAAGATAATGATGTTTTCAGAGAAGTGCATACTTGTGCAGGGCCTCACTGGAGAAAAAGTGGGCTTGGGAAGCTGCAGAAATGAGGGGAGAAATTATTCTAGCCAGAAAGAACAAGGCATGGAAAGGCAAAACAATGTGGACTGGTTGGAACATTCTGAGAACAAATGTGATTAGAAATATACGTTTTTAGAAAAATAAACATAATATACTTTATTACTCTAGAATTCTGAAGTGGGAGGAAGATAACAGAGCCAAAATGTATTATTTTGGTCAGTCAGGATCAATGATGATAAAAATAGAAATGGAGAGAATAAAAATGTAGATACTAAAAGTGATAATGAATAGAAATTTTCAACTCATAAAACACCATGAGTTAGGTATAATTTTTTCTTAAGAATACTATGAAGTTACTTTTGGTATTAATATAGCCAAAATAAAAATTTGAGGTCATTTACTTATGTGTTTGGAGTAAGTGTTGGTGGATTGTAGCCATGAAAGAAAGTCTGGGAAGTTATTCTCATCCTCACAAAAGGGAGAGATAAAATGAAAACCTTTCCCTATCTCATCAAGTTCCAAGTCTTTTAAGGTTAAAAAAATTCTATTTTTCTCATTTTTACACCAAACTGTAAGTGTTAGTCTCAAAGAATCTGCATAATCTAAAACTTTATTATTTTTGAATTCTCAGACCCATTCTGTATAAACAGCATTTAATAAAAATTACACAGTGTTAATGCATATCCCTAAATTTGGAATGTCTCCAGTTTTTGAATGGTCTTGGATACAACAGTATTTATTTATGTCATATCAGTAGAAATAACCCTGTAGTTACTGCATCAAGGCATGCAAAATATTTTTTCAAACAAAATGTTTTAATACTCATAGTCTAAGAGGAATATTTCGATCTTGAAGGTTCATATCAAAAAAATATTTGGTATTCAAGTAGAGGAAGGCAGCAGAACATCCAGCTTCCCTTAAACTTAAGGTCTCAGTTCTTTCTGCCTTACCACAATTGTATGACACTGCTCTTTCCCATGACTGCTATCTCCTTAACTAGGACATGAGATATGAGGTTGGAGAGTTAGCAACCTGACACTGCAGAGAGAAACAAGAAAAACAACCAACTGCAAAACCTATTCATGAATCTAATGGGATTGGTCTTTATCCCTGAATATCACCATGCATAAACTTTTTTCTTTTGAATTTCCTACCAACTTTCAAATGAAATAGCTATGGGAAAATGAGTGTCAAATGCCTTTGGTATGCTGCCTCAAAAATCTGTCCTTGCACTGGTATAAAATATTACCTAAAACCAGTAAACTAGAATTTCTGTTATAGCACTAAAATTCACAAAGAAGGTTAGAGTGAAATCAAACAAAGAGGAGGCAGAGACTTTAAATTGCACAGTAGCCATCATCTCACATATCAAACTATCAAACCAAGAATAATGAGTGAAAACTCGGTGAAAATTTGGATGATTTCAAAATACTTCAAAGTCCTCTAGGTAGAATTTTCTAATTGAAAAAAGAAATTAAGTACAAGCCTCAAATTGGAGACCATTCAGGTTCATTAGTCACCAGTAGCCATACCAAACAATAATGAAAGAACTATGAAAGCCTAGAATGCTGCTAAATGTTCAATTAACTGTCCCTAGTACCTTGAAAATGAAATGAATGGGAGCAAGTTCTCAAAAAGAAAAAGAGGTGAAAAGTAGATAAGTCTATTGTTTGAAAGGATGAAGTAGAAAACAATGCCAACCACTATGCAAGGGCTCACTACCTCTCACCCTTCACCTCTCTCCTTGAAAATAGATTATAATGCAGGGAAAAGACATAACAAACAATATAATGCAAAAGATTGAACAAAAAAATAAGTATATTCATTTTTGATTCCTTTTTTATATAACCTTGTACATGCGTTTCATTCATCAACATGATGAATGGCATGAGTTTGGCACTCAAACTCCAAAATGTATCAGTTCACTTCTCTACTTTTCATTGCTTATCACCACCCAAGCCTTCAATATCTCTGCCTTTACTGCTTAAATAGTCTTTCAGCTGGTCTCCTGATTGTCTGTTCTGCCACAGTGCCCATTCCTGCTTCATTCTCCACCCATTTCCAAGTGCTCTTTTTGAAATATAAAGTAGATAGGTCAGTCCCTGCATGAAAATACTCCAAGAGCTGTCCATAGTACATTTTGTTTTATTTACTTATTTATTCTTAATATATATAGAATAAAATATACTGTTTGATGTGCCCTATGATTTGAATGTTTTGCCCCCTCTAAAACTCATGTTGAATTTTAATTGCCATTGTAACAGTATTATGTGGCGAGACTTTGTGAGTGATTAGGCTGTGAAGGCTCCATCCTTATGGGTGGGATTGGTACCATTATAAAAGGGCAAGTTCAGGCTCCTTCTTGCTCTCTCTTGGCCTTCCACCTTCTGCCATGTGAGGCTCCTGCTTTCCTCCTTTCTGGAGCATGCAGCATGTAAGACACCATCTTGGAAGAAGAGAATGGCCTCACCAGACACCAAACCTGCCAGTGACATGATTTAAGTCTTCCCAGCCTCCAGAACTGTGAGCTGATAAATTTCTGTTCATTATAAATTAACTGTATGTGGGATTGGTATTTTGTTATAGCCAGCACAAAATGAACTAAAAAAAGGTGTATGACTCTATGGGTTTTGCGAAATGCATGGAGTCATATATCTACCACCACAATCAGGAAAGAAGGAAGGAAGGGAGGAAAGGAGGAAATAAGAAAGGAATTTTATAAAATGAAAATAAATAAGAGTACTTGCTTAGCAGCGGCTCAGCCTCTGGAGACTACTTTAGTGTGATCATGCAAATCCTCTAAACAATAGATACTTACATCTCAGTGAACACTTGAATGAAAACAAAAAGACATCTATGTGAAGATGTGGGCACAGTATTCATGGCATAGGATTAAAACCCCAATCAGGATGAATTTTGTTAGGCATAAGTGATGGAATGGCCAAGGTCACTGGAGTACTGTGAACAAACAGAAGACTTGTATATGATGAGCCTGCAGAGGTGATGGGCTCAGATCTTGTAGAGCTTTATGGGCCTAGTGAGGAGATTGTATTTTTTTCCTAATTGTGATAGCAGAGGCGTGTTATCCTTTGCTTTGTATTTTAAAGATATTGCTGGGTAGAAAATAAATGGAAAAGAGAGGGCGTAGAATCAGATTGTTCAGCAGAAATACTATAGCAATAGCTCAGGTCTGAATTATGGCATTTGGAGCAGACATCATTGAAGATGATAAAAATGGTTGAATTGGAGATATATTTGGGAAGTTGAAGAGATAAGACTCTCTGAGATAGGACAGGATGGAGGAGTATGAAGGGGAAGGGAGAGAAATGATAGATGAGTGTTTCTAGCTTTGGGGAAAAAACAACTGGCTAGGAATGAAAACATTCTGAGAATTTAAGGCCTATTTTAGACTTGTTAAATGTAAAGTTCAGTTATGACATCTAATATTATTGTACAAATCATGATAGATTTTAATTATGTTACTTTAAATACAAACTAATTTCTCAAATCTCAGCTAAAATGACACATCTTTTTATCTCCAGGCTTACGAATATACCTCTCCTCTGTTGTGACAGTGCTCTATGTTCACCCAGATGATAAGAGAGAGAATGTTTCATTCATCAGCCCTAGCAAAGTTCCTATCCTACGATGTATTCAATTAATAGATTTTAAATATCTGTTGTCTCTTTTTCATATTCTGATTTTTTGAATCATATTTTCCCCCAAGAAAGACTTTTATAAATAATATTTTGAAAATATCAAAGTATCAGACAACCACAGTAGGTTAAAAGGAGCAAAAGCAGCAGGAAATGAAAGACAAAGAGAAATATCAAAAGACAGAAAAGATTATCAGAGACAATTTGCCTTAATGAAATGATTCCAACACAGGTAATGCAGATGTTCACCTAATGTCAAGTGGGCTTTGTTTTGAATCACTTCATATTTTATTAAATATGCCTCAAAATCTTTTCCTTTATGTAACAGTTCACTGTTTTTTTCTTTTGGTTTTGTATTTTTGATATTTTAAAAGGTTATTCATTATTCTCTTTTTCCACCGTCTCAAACAATTTCCTTTTATGGACTTCTACTTTTGTTTACAAAAAGATTTTCTTTTCACCTCTCTGATATGAGACCTTGCAAAAGTACATTGGAGTTAAACTCTGGATGAGTGGTCTTTGATTACCAATTGCTGTTAAACTGACATAAATGTTGTAGGTAAAACTATCATTTTCTACTCAACATGTTTTGATCTTTTCGGTATTATGTAACTCTAACCAAAGTTGGAACTATTTTTTCTACTCTCAAAGTATAGCAACACAAGCAAATACCAGGATTATTGATATTGATCTTTTCAACTAAATAACTTTTATTGATATAGTTGATAAATTAACCTTCTTTCTCAGTTATGGGTATTTAGACATCCTATCTTGTATATTGTATACACAGAATACTGTTTTACTAAGGTTGCACATTTTTATTAAAAGAACAAAGTTAAAGCAATGCAGTGCGAATTTTTAAAATATTATCTAGCATAAGGTAATACCATATTGAAAGAATATTTATGATTATTTTACTCTTAAGTATCTATGAGGTACACAAAACTATCATTTTGTCAATCCCTACACATATAAAGAGTTTAGTCACAGAAGAAGCCGTATAGCTCCAGAGACAATAGGTTTACAGAAGCAAAAAGGATAGTCTTCTAAAAAGGCTTCATAGATTAGTGAATTTAGGCAATAAATACCTTCTAATATCTGTACTCGTGTGATTTTTTTAAAAATCAGTGGTAACTCATGATCTACCTTATTTGCAAAGCAGTAGCATTTCATTAAGAAATATGCATAGGCTATGCCAGCCAGAGAGGAGAGATGGGGAAAACATGCAGCTTGTAACCACAATGGTCAAAGAAAAGGCAACATAGAGAAAATGGAATATTTAGTACCAATACAACTGCAATAATCCCAAGTATACTTTGTTTGGGTTAGGAAACTGGTACAGCTATATTATGAGTAAGAAAGAGAGGCAAAGAGAGAGAGAAAGCTTGAAACATTTGCTATGTGTCCTAGTCACTTCAGGCAGCTATAATAATATCATAGACTGAACAGCTCATAAATACTAGAGATGTATTTCTCACAGTTGTGGAGGCTGCATGTTCAAGATCAGGGTATCACCACGGTCATGTTCTGGTGAATGCCCTCTTTGCGGTTGCAAATAATTGTCTTATTCTTGTATCCTCACATGGAGGGAGAGTTCTCTGGGGTCTCTTTTTATGAAGGTACTAATCCCAGAGTGAGGGCTCCACCCTCATATAGCCTTACTATCTCCCAAAGTTCCCACTTTCTAATGCTATCACATTGAGGGTTAGGAGTTGAACATATAAATTTGGGGGTGACACAACATTCAGTCCATTGCATTATGGATAGCAGAGCAGCATAAAAATATTCTAAACATAGACTGTAAATCAAACCATAAATCAGATACCATGATATAAGAGGCACAGTTATTTATTTTTCAGAAATTCAGTAATTAATTGAGAATAAAAGAAAACTATACAATTTCAAACAAATTAATAACAAAATTATCATTACTTATATTTTTAGTATTTTCATTTAAACCTCAAATAATACTACCTTCTTCTGTAGTTATCTTTTGGTTGATTTGATTAATCATGCCACTCACTTTAAAGATGAAAATAAAATCGTAAAATTTAATAATAATGTTTATTTCATGTGAGAGAATTTTTGTATAAATGAATATATGTATTACATGATTTCACAAAGAAAATACTTTTTTTATAATAAGACATTAATTATATACATCAGTTAATTTATGTTACTGTTTAAGTGGGTTAAAATAGTTTTAATGTTTTTAGTCTCATAATTAAAATGATAATCACTGTGTTTCTAGTATATTATTCTGTATTTAGTAATATTTTCCTAATTGCTTCAAATTTTAACCTAAGTATCACATTTCACAATTTTTTAAAGTGATACATCACATAGAAAACCTGTAGGTTCTTGAGAGTCAAAGTCTCTTCTTATTATTGAAGACATTGAATCAGAATTCAATCTACTCTTTTTATATTATATCCAAAGAGATAATTATGACAAGCATATTATAAGTTAAACACACACACATACATTTTCGATGTTTCTGCTGAGTGATAAGAAATCAGAAAGTTCTAATCTCTAGTTCTTTAATTGAAAAGGTTAGTTTTTCACAGATACATTTATTAAAATAAACACATTTAATAGCAATTACATGCCAAGCATAGGTTCCTACTATAAAATATAACCAATTGATGAAATAAAATCTCTTTCTGAAAATATTCTAAAAAACAATTTTACAGGTCTTTGCTTCAAATTAATATATATTGTTCAAAATTTTTACACATAAGGTAACTAAAATAATGTTAAAATGGCTTACAATGAGGTCTACATGTTGAGGAACCTTTGATTCATTTCTTTATTTTCTCTTTGTTTAGTTAGATGAGTTAAATTAAACACTATGCCATACTTAAGCTAAATAATTAGCTCTTTATGTATTTTAAAATTTATTTTGTTAGTGAAATTTATTGGGACAGGATGTGTTGCCTGTTTCTAACAGAAGATAACATGAGATAACAGGTAAGCCACTTAAGTTTTAAAAATTCAGTAAGCATCCCTCACAGCAGAGACATCATGAGAATATAGAGATGGAAGGAGCAATAGATTAAAATAAGAGCTACATTTCATGGTATGACGTACTAAACAATAGAAACAGTTCAATCAATGAGAAGTGAGCCCTCAATTTTGTTGTTGAACCTTAGCAATAAGTAAGTTCAGAGGAAAATACACACACACACACAGACACACAGACACACACACACGCACACACACACACACCTCACACCCCTCATGTAATAACGCTGAAGATGCACCCATGAAAAGGAGGTCCAGTTCAGGGAAATAAACCTGCAGTTGTCAAAATTTCAACTTATGTGCTCAGATAAGGCCGTGAGAACATATTTGACTCTCTAGGTTGCCAGGAGCAAGTAAGTAAAGTGGAAACTTGGCAACAGCTGAGTCCTTGTCCAAGAAACATCACCTCCATCACCATGACATTCATCACTCGCCAGGCATGCTGCAGGAACACCATGCCTTGGGAACAAGAATGAAATAACAGGGGAGTAGGAGGTTAATTTACTAATGTGCTAGTTTTGTTTCACTTCACCCATAAAAGTCTAGCAAAAATGGTTGCTTCATTTTATCATTCTTAATAGTGCATCAGGAAGAAATGGGATATGCTGTTAAAGTTCCCATTCATTTCTCCAGGTTCCCCAGCTCACACAGGAACAATCTTAAATAAAGAAGTTAAAAAAATCACCGAAGTTCCAATAACTTATCTCTGCCTGAGCAAGACTTCACCCTCAAGTCTGTCTAATTTTTAAGCTTGTGATAGGTGGTACTGACTTATTAATTGAATGTGATCTGATTTTTCCTTGCCAGCAAATGGTCAGAAGATTTACTAGAGGGGTTGAATTCATGTTGCCAAGATTCTTGAAAGGGGGATAGGACAGGAGGATATACGGGCTGACCCAGTTTTATTAATTCTTCCACATTCCAACAATCTGCCATTTAATTCTGTAAGTGGATATTAAATGAATTTCTGCTTTCCCCTAGTCAATAGCTGAAATCATCATAAAGTGTCAGTAAAAGCCATGCTCTAGTAAAATCACAAGATGTCCACAGAGACATTTCTCAACACATTCTATGATCTGATATAAGACAAAAAAAAGAAGAAATTATGATCTCATGGTTATAATTTGCCACTGGAATTAATGCATGAAATTGGCTGCCAATGAATATGACTAACAATAGTAGCTATTAGAAATTGTTTCTTTGAAAAATATTCTATGGAGGAATTACATTAGTTCAAAGGCATAAAATGAATAGCACAAAGCAATTTGGAAAATTTTTATTAGTGAATTGGGAAAGGACAGAATTGGGGAGTAATTATTAAAGCAGAAAACTTAATATAATATTCAAAAATGATTAAACCCATGATGATAAAATAAACTTTGCAATTTTTTCCAGACCCTTGGCTGGCCTTTCTAATTTACACAAAATCCCCAAGCTCTCAGAACTGATCTAAGCAGAACAAGAATACACTCATCATACTACTAAGAGCTTCCTACAATTTTTTAACATTCAATGATTGCAAAAGAACATAATCAGTAATCTTTATAGACTAATTGTAAACCAATATGGAAAGCAGTTAATTATATTATCATAAGCTAAAAAATTATCTGAAAACTAACAAAAGCAGAAAGTGCCCACAGATTCCAAATATGTATCTGGCCATGGAAATTTTAGACCTGTTTTTAAAACAAATCAAGGATATCAGAATTAAGCTAAATACATGGTTTGGTTCCCAAAGAGGTCTCAGAGAATTCTGAAATGGGATATTTAGATCAAATTTTCAGCTAAGAAAAGAGAGTTGGGATAGCTGTTGAAAACACTGCACTGAGAAAATAAAACTGTGAGAAGTGGATGCTATGTTTTAACAGGAATAAAGCAAAGGAAAAGAGCTGGATCATGAATATATGTTTATTGTAAAGAAATATTGCCTGAGGAACATTAAATATTAATTCTAGATTTAAAACAAAAAAAATTCACCTACACTATTCAGTCAGATATCAAAGTGAGACCTTGACAAAATAAAATATTCATATATAAATAAAAGTGCCCATAAAGGGATTTAAATTTTATCTCTGCATCTGCCACTCTCACATTACAGCACCAGAAGGTTGTCAACATAGCATAAGTCTACTTTCTTGTCAAACACAATGACTTAAAATCACACAAAGTTCTCTGGTACTAAAACAATGCAGCACAGATAAGAGTTTGCTGTTGTCACTAACTTAAAAATGCCTAAAACATTTATAATTTATAGAGAATTTTAAATTATGTTTCATAATCATTTATTTATTCATTCAAATATAATTTATTTAAATTCTAGAAGCTAGTCATATAAAACCTAGAAGATGTATGAAGCTCCTGCTCTTCTGAAGTTTACAATCTATTTGGAAAAAATTTAAAATAATAAAATAAATTTATAATTAAAAATAATTCAGTAAAGTCTCAGGATACAAAATTAATGCACACAAATCAGTGGCATTCATATATGCCAAAAACACTCAAGCCGAAGATCAAATCAATCACGGAACACCTTTCACAATAGCATCAAAGAAAATTAAATATTTAAGAATATAGTTAATGAAGGAAGTGAGAGACATATATAGGGAGAACTATGAAACACTGAGAAAAGAATTTGTAGAAGATGCAAACAGATGGAAAACCCTACCACACTCATGGATTAGCAGAATCAATATTGTTAAAATGTCCATACTACCTAAAGTGATCTACAGAATTAATGCAATCCCTATTAAAATATCATCATCATTCTTTATAGATCTAGAAAAAATAATTCTATGCTTCGTATGGAATCAGAGAAGACCTCATATAGCCAAAGCAATCTTCAGCAAAAAGAAAAAACTGGGAGGTATCAGTCTACCAGACTTCAAGCTCTACTACAAGGCTATAGTAACCAAAATAGCATAGTATTAGCACAAGAACAGAGATACAGACTTTTGGAACGAGACTGAGAACCCAGATATAAAACCATCCTCATATTGTCATCTAATTTTTGACAAAGCAGACAAAAATATACATTGGGGCATTTTTTTTTTTTCCCCGCAACAGGTTTGCTGCCAGAACACAAGTGTCATGAAAACCACCCATAAAAGCCAAAATGGGGAAGGAAAAGATTCACATCAACATCGTTATCATCGGATACGTAGATTCGGGCAAGTCCACCACTACTGGCCATCTGATCTACAAATGTGGTGGGATCGACAAAAGACCATTGAAAAATTTGAGAAGGAGGCTGCTGAAATGGGAAAGGGCTCCTTCAAGTATACCTGGGGCTTGCATGAGCATGGTATCACCATTGATATCTCCCTGTGGAAATTTGAGACCAGCAAATATTATGTGACTATTATTGATGCCCCAGGACACAGAGACTTTATCAAAAACATGATTACAGGCACATCTCAGGCTGACTGTGCTGTCCTGATTTTTGCTGCTGGTGTTGGTGAATTTGAAGTTGGTATCTCAAAGAATGGGCAGACCAGTGAGCATGCCCTTCTGGCTTACACACTATGTGTGAAACAACTAATTGTTGGTTTTAACAAAATGGATTCCATTGAACCACCCTACAGCCAGAAGAGATCCAAGGAAATTGTTAAAGAAGTCAGCACTTACATTAAGAAAATTGGCTACAACCCTGACACAGTAGCATTTGTGCCAATTTCTGATTGGAATGGTGACATGTTGGAAGCAAGTGCTAACATGCCTTGGTTAAATGGATGGGAAGTCACCCATAAAGATGGCAACACCAGTAGAACCACACTTCTTAAAGATCTGAGCCGGGTGCGGTGGCTCATGCCTGTAATCCTAGCCCTCTGGGAGGCCGAGGCGGGTGGATCGCTCGAGGTCAGGAGTTCAAGACCAGCCTGAGCGAGACCCCGTCTCTACTAAAAATAGAAATAAAAATTATCTGGACAACTAAAAATATATATAGAAAAAATTAGCCAGGCATGGTGGCACATGCCTGTAGTCCCAGCTACTCAGGAGGCTGAGGCAGTAGGATCCCTTAAGCTCAGGAGTTTGAGGTTGCTGTGAGCTAGGCTGATGCCACGGCACTCACTTTAGCCTGGGCAACAAAGTGAGACTCTGTCTCAAAAAAAAAAAGAAAAAGATCTGGATTGCATTCTGCCACCAACTCATCCAACTGACAAGCCCTTGCGTCTATCTCTCCAGGATGTCTACAAAATTGGCGGTATTGGTACTGTCCCTGTGGGCCGAGTGGAGACTGGTGTTCTCAAACCCGGTATGGTGGTCACCTTTTCTCTAGTCAATGTTACAACTGAAGTAAAGTCTGTTGAAATGAATCATGATGCTTTGAGCGAAGCTCTTCCAGGGGACGTGGACTTCAACGTCAAGAATGTGTCTGTCAAAGATGTTCATCATGGCAACATTGCTGGTGACAGCAAAAATGACCCACCAATGGAAGCTGCTGGCTTCACTGCTCAGGTGATTATCCTGAACCATCCAGGCCAAATTAGTGCTGGCTATGCTCCTGTACTGCATTGTCACACTGCTCATATTGCTTGCAAGTTTGCTGAGCTGAAGGAAAAGATTGACTGCTACTCTGGAAAGAAGCTGGAGGATGGCCCTAAATTCTTGAAATCTGGTGATGCTGCCATTGTCAATATGGTTCCTGGCAAGCCCATGTGTGTCGTCAGTTTCTCAGACTATCCTCCTCTGGGTTGTTTTGCTGTTCGTGATATGAGACAGACAGTTGCTGTGGGTGTCATCAAAGCAGTGGACAAGAAGGCTGCTGGAGCTGGCAAGGTCACCAAATATGCCCAGAAAGCTCAGAAGGCTAAATGAATATTATCCCTAATACCTGCCACCCCACTCTTAATCAGTGGTGGCAGAATGGTCTCAAAACTGTTTGTTTCAATTGGCCATTTAAGTTTAATAGTAAAAGACTAGTTGTTAATGACAAAGCACTGTAAAACCTTCAGAATGAAAGGAAAAGGTTTTATAGACCACTTTTGGGTTTTTTTTTGTGTGTGTGGCAGTTTTAAGTTATCAGTTTTTAATATCACTACTTTTTAATGGAAACAACTTGACCAAAAATCTGTCACAGAATTGTGAGACCCATTAAAACAAAGTTTAATGAGAAAAAAATATATACATTGGAGAAAAGAATCTCTATTCAATAAATAGTGCTGGGAAACCTGGATAACCACATATAGAAGATTGAAACTGGATCCCCACCTCTCACTTCTCACAAAAATCAACTCACAATGCATAACAACAGACTTAAACCTAAGGCATGAAACCTTAAGAATCCTAGAAGAAATTGTGGGGAAAACTCTTATAGACATTGGCTTAGGCAAAGAATTTATGAAGAAGACCCCCTAAGCAATTATAGCATCAACAAAAATAAATAAATGGGACCTTATCAAATTAAAAAGCTTCTGCACAGCCAAGGAAACTATCATTAGAGCTAATAGACAACCTACAGAATGGGAGAAAATATTTGCATTCAATACATCCCATAAAGGATGATAACAAGAATCTATATATAACTTAAGAAAATTAACAAGAAAAAAATCAAACAGCCCCATCAATAAATGGGAAAAGGACATGAACAGAAACCTTTCAAATGATGACAGAATAATGGTCAGCAATCATATAAAAAAGTGCTCAACATCTCTAATCATTAGAGAAATGCAAATCAGAACTACAATGAGATATCACCTAACTCCAGTGAGAAAGGCCTTTATCAAAAAGTCCCAAAACAACAAATGCTAGTGCGGATGTGGAGAGATTGGTACACCCTTACACTGCTGGTGGGACTGTAAATTAGTACAAACCCTGTGGAAAGTAATTTGGGTATATCTCAAAGAGCTAAAAATAGAAATACCATTTGAGCCAGCAATCCCACTACTAGGCATCTACCCAAAGGAAAAAAAGACATTGTATAATAAAGACATCTGCACTCAAACATTTGTGGCAGCACAATTCACAATTGCAAAGATGTGGAAATAACCAAAGTGCCCATCAATACATGAGTGGATTAATAAATGTGGTATATGTATACCAAGGAATACTGCTCAACTACAAAAAACAATGAACTAGCACTTCTTATATTATCCTGGATAGAGCTTGAGCCCATCCTTCCAACACAAGAATGGAAAAACAGGCACCACGTGTACCCTCCAACCAATTGGTACTAACTGATTGACACTAAGGCGCTCACATGGTAGTAATATTCATCGGGTACCGGTCAGGTTGAGGAGTGCTGATGGGAGTGGGTAAACTCACAACTAATGGATGCCGAGTGCACTGTATGGGGGAAGGGCACACTTGTAGCCCTAGCTTTTGTGAGGTAAAGGCATTATATGTAACCAACAAGTTTGTACCCCCATAATACTCTGAAATAAAAAAATAAACATTTCAATTAGTTAGAAGTTCCATGAGGAAAGTAAGTCAGCATAAAATGAAAGGGAATTACTTCATTTAATATACATTTATTAAATGCTTACTAAGTGCCAGGAAGTCTTGAATGGAAGTCTTGATATATAGTAGTGACCACTACATGTAAAGTCTGTGCCATCACAAAACTTATAGCAAGTATAAATATATATTTTAAAAAACAAATTTTTGGTTTGTTTCCTCTTTCTTTCACCAGAGAAAAATAAGATTAGGGACTATATCTATGATGCTGATCACTATATAACTAACACTATCATGTGGTAGATATCTGCAGAATAATAATAATAATGAAAGAAAGAAGAAGAGGAAGGAATTGGAGGAAGGGAGGGAAATAAAGGTGAAGGGTCAAAAGAAAGGAGGAAATGAATAAAGGAAATAAATGAACAGAATAAATGTAGAAAGGAAGGGAGGAAGGAGGGGCAGAGAAAATTTAACAGATATTTATTATCTGCTATTATTGAGTGACTAACCTTATCAGACAAACTGTTGCTATGATTAAAAAAAATTAAGAACTTACCAGTTTAATACAAGTAAATGAATGTTTGAATAGCAGAATGGCTATTGCTATGAAGAAGAAAAACACAAATGAGGTCAAATCATTCTATTTAGAAAAAGAGTCAAAACAATGGTGGAGAAAGGTAATACTGAGTTATATCTCAACTATTTGCCTTTGGATGAGGTATAAGTCTAACATAAGACTTTTTACTGAAGTTCAAATGAATGTTTCTAACAGTTTACTGGGTCTTCACTATGGGCCACTCCATCATAATAAAAATTCAATGTGTCCAGACTGACTTTCTCATTCTATTCTCTATACCTGTTCCTAATCTTAACTTCTTGTCTTATGTATTATGTGATCATCCATCTCATTGCTTAAGCCAAAAAATTTGACAGCCTTCCTCTTCCTTAGGTTCTCTCTCCAAATGATTTCTAAGTCCAGTCAAATGTTCTCCTTATTGCATCACAAGTCCTTTCTCTCTATTCACACTTACCTTGCCTTGTTTCAGACCTACCTTGTTTCTTTGCTAGATTATTATAACGGCTACTGAACTAGAACTCTTTATCCTTATTCTTGAATCCTTCATCCTATAGCACAAATGAAATCCAGATCTAATTATGTCACCTCTTTGACTGAAAGGCGCTAATGACTCTCTTGAGTAAGAATAAACTTAGCTTGAAATGAGTCTCCTTGTGATTTGATCCATAAATACCTTTCCTACCTCATGTTCTCTATGCTGTAGTGATATCCCACTGCTGAAAATGTCCTAAATATGTCCTTCTTTTTCTCACCTCCATAATCTTGCATATGCTGTTATTCTGCCTGAAGTGACTTCAATCCTTTGGATACATAACTAATTCCAACTCATCCCTCACTTTTCTCAAACCCCTCCTGTGTAATGCACAATCTTAGCACCCATGTATACCTCCTCATAGTGATTACACAATGCAATGTAGTAGATGATAAATTTTGTCTTCTCTACTGAATTTTGAAGTACTAGAAGGCAAAATATCTTATCTGATTCACTTATAACAATATGAAGTGCATAGTTAGCTCTGACATAGAGTGAGTATATTAATGAACGAATTAATTAATATATCAAACAGCAATTTATTATCTAATGCATAAAATATTTTCATTAAATAAATTTATTTCTAAGTTATTCTCTATTACCAAATTTTAATCTTTATTTATTTATTTTTACTATTTTAGCCTTGCTCTGTTGCCTAGGCTAGAGTGCAATGGTATCATCAGAACTCACTGCAACTTCAAACTCCTGGCTCAAATGATCTTCCTGCCTCAGCTTCCTGAGTAGCTGGGACTTCAGTCTTATGTAATCACAGACCCACATAACCATGCCTGGCTAAGTTTTGTATTTTTTGTAGAGACGAGGTCTTGCTATGTTGCTCAGGCTGGTCTTGAACTCTTGGCCTCAAGTGATTCCCCGTCACCCCCCCGGCCTGTCCTTCCAATGTGCTAAGATTAGAGGCATGAGCCACACACCCGGCCTTCCTTAAAAAGAAGAAAAATATTCCAGGATCTTACATTTTATTCTAAGAGGGAATTTATTCCTTTTATTTTCACACATACATGGATATCTGCCTATAGACTTACTATTCAGAATATTTAGTCTTCTTATTAATAGAAAACAGAATTGAAGAGAGAAGATATTGAAATGTAAAATTGCACTGTTAATGCAAATTAGTATGCCAATGAATGGTTACCTCAAATTAGAACTTTTAAAACTCCAATATATTTGAATAAAGCATTTGAAACTATATTGAATTTTTTTCTCGCCATTTTCTCTTCTTAAGAGAATTTCAAAGTCTAAATTGATCCAGGTGTAAGTTTGAAAGAAATAAATGCCACATATCATTTACTATTGTGTGTACACACACACACACACACACACATATATATATATACATACATACACACACACACATGCACACACACTCCTTAAAAGTCTGAGGATTAAGAACACTGGAATGAAAATTCAGTCAAAATGGATTTTAAAAAAATTGAATGCTAACATCAGCAATGAAAATCAATTAGTACAACCAGCATCTATTTCAAAAGAAAAAAATGCAAGACACAGTCCTAGGAAGGAAACAACAACAGACTCCTTGGACCAACAGTTTAAATCTAGTCATGCTTTCTAAGTTTTGATTAAATAAAAAATCAATAAAAATGATGCAAGAGATAATATGTTACACAATAAGCTAATATAGAACCAAACACTGAGTAAGACAAACTATTCTATTATTAAACATACTCAAAGAGCACAAAATAAAAAATAGGTGATAATATAAACCCTAATTATGATAGGAGAAAAGCCTCAGATAAAATGTACCATATAGATGTATCTTTATGAAGGGAAATATGAGACTTCCCCACACTAGTACTCACTGACTACTCTCTTGGAACCTCCAGATTGAATCTGTGGGAATACTGATAGAAGAGGAAATCAACTGCCATGTTTAAAATCTGGATTTAATACTTCAGTATTTTTGTTTAATCATGTAACTTTCTTAGTGTCACTTGATAGACAATATTAGAAGCTTTTCCTAAATGGTCTTATTAATGCTTACATCACATGGTAGTAAAATCGCCCCTTTTCCTTCTGGTCTCTACTCCAAGCTTCTTGAGAACAGAGACTGTGTTTTTCACAGCATCTTTAATGCTGAGCATTGCCTAGATGCATGATAGGTGTTTGTGATATTTTGTTCCTGTTGAATAAAGTTGCAGTGCCTTTCAGCCAAAGGCCACAGGAAACACACATGTCATTAAACAAAATTTGGTTTATGATTTTTTTCCAGTGATGAAGAACACACATCATGGGGAATCACAGAGCATCTCAGGAAAAGGGTGTTAGAAAGGACCTATTATAGGATTTGGGCTTGTGTTATGTGCCTTTGGGGCAGGTCTAAGAAAGCAAAGCATTGCTCTTGATAAGATGCAATGAGGAAAGGGGGTTAATTCTATGATTAAGTATCTTAATATATCTTATCTAGGAGAAGGTAAGACTCAACAAAGGCCAAAGTTGTAATTAGTAAAACAGTAGTAATATTTGATATAAGGTATTTTTTTTGGTTTGGATAATGTTCATGTTTTTGCCTCTAATCAAACATAAATACAAAGTGGTAATTTTTCTTTTGTCTTGATCCATCAGAGTCATGGAGTAGCCTTGTCTGATGATAATATTCTGTGAAAAATTTTAGATTCCACAGGACAATACCAAGGCCTAGCTATGAGTACTCACCCAGTCCTACCAACATTAAGATCTGCTGATAATATCAGGTCAGCTTCTGAATGGCATGAGCTGCCTTTCTCCTTCTCAAAAACTGTGGATTAATGAATTGCTTAATATTGTACTATTTTTTCTCTCAGAAACTGATCTGGTATTTTACAACATATCCATTGTCTGAATAAGAATCCATCAAGAGCTTTAGTAGTCCACTTATCCAAAAGGAAGTCCACTAGTCCTCTATACAACTCTCCACTGCCTTGTCATGGACAGTCTGCAGGGATGACTAACAAGTCCTTCCTTATCTGTAAGTGCATGCTGCACCATCCATCAAGAAGTAGAATTCATTTATTTTTCCCTTGAATTTGAGGTAGCTTTAAAATTTGTTTTGATTTAATGGAGAATAGTGGAATACTTGCTCATTTACATGACTAAGCTTTTAAGAGGCCTGGTTGACTCTACCTTTCTTCTTGGAAGATAGTCACCATTCATGAAGTCTGACTTCACCTTGCTGTAAAGAGACCCAAGCTAGTCATCAGAGAAAGAGAGAGGAAATATGGAAAATCACTGAGGCCCCACACATGTGTAAGAGGCCTTTTCTCACCTTTCAGCTCAGTCTAACCCCCAACTGAACACATCAGCATGACTAAGCCTAGACAATGCCAATAGAACCATCCAGTCAACTGAACCAACTGTGAGCAAATAAAATCCTTGCCATTTGGGGTTATTGCTATGCAGCAATACGTATCTGAGCTATGCCAGAATAAGAGCTCCTCAGACACTTCAGTAGTCCACTTGTCAAAAAAAGTACATTTCTTGAAACTTAAAACAATAAAAAATATATACAATTATACGGCTTCATTATGAATATTGAGAATGCATGTTCTTCCAAAGAGTTTTTTTCTGCTACTAAATTCTAAGAGAAATTTTAAGTAAAAAAAGGTCAATGGATAACTTTAAGTTTCATTAATATCTGAGAGAAATTTTCCAACAAATGTATAAGGAATGTCCATTTGACTATTTCTATAATAATTCTTGATGTAAAGGCATTAAAAATAAATAAGCACTTCTTAGAGAAACTAAGTAATATGCCCCAAATGAATGACCTTGTGATCTAATTTGTTATAAAAAGGCACAGTAGAAGTCTTGCATTCTACATCAGGGAACTGGTAGTAGACAATTTGAGGCAACAGTTTTGGCATGGAGCTATTCTGTGTAGGTGACTGTAGAAAGATAAAAGACATGACTAAGGTCACCAGATCAACAGGTAATAGGGTTCACATTCTATTGGGAAGGTCAAGAAGTGCTAGCAACAGTGTGTTCAACAAAAAAACATGCCCCAACTTAAAAAAAAAAAAATATCTTCAAAGATACCTGCAGATAGGGCTAGAATTTTTCTCAAGATGATCACTTGGATCCAAACTACCAATTGAGTGCACTTCCTTGAAATCTTAGAGTTCAAAACCATAGAGTATATTACAGCTGTCATTTTTTTTCTCAGAGATCCATTTGGTTTGAAGCTTGTTCAAGCTGCACATTACCAACTGTATAACTTGATTAGAGAGAAGACTCTCAAGAGTTTCTGTGCAGTATACAATTTCAAAGAGCATAATCTCCAGCATGCATTTGCCCTTGGACACAGGGTAGTTCTTGGTCCTTCTGACTCAGACTGAATAATATCACTAGCTTTTCTGGTTCTCCAGTTTAGAGACAGCAGACCATGGGACCTCTCAGCCTCTATAATCATACTAACAAATTCTCATATATACTGATACTGTTATTGTTTTCCTGACTTCGTGTAGCAATTTTTTGTGTAGTAAAAGATCTATGTCATTTCACTGCATCTATGGCTGTATTTCTGGCACTATCCTCATATACATATAAAAACATATACTGCTTCTGTTTCGCTGAATAACCTTGACTAATATAGCAATCAATGATGTCATGAGTGTAATTACTGTTAAAACTTCTTTTTAGTGATAGTTAGAAATTGGAATCCATTATCTATAAGAATAGACTTCAAGGGAGCCTAAAACCTGGGATAACAAGGAGGATGGTATGCCTGGGAAACTTACCTTTGATTTGCCTAGTGCCACAGTAAACACTAAGGAATATGCTTTAGCTGTTAGAAGTTGTATTCTTTTTGCTGGCAAGCAGGGATGCCACTAGAATCTAGAAACACTAAATTCTCTGCCACCATAAAAATGTCAAAGAGTTGTTTTGCAAAGGAGTAACAGGCTACACACTCTATTCAGGGGTGGTACTGGGTAGTTTTGAGGAATTTTAAAGCCAGAAAAACTTGTCTTTATGACTGAGATTACTAGTGTTTTCCTAACTTTGCATAGAAACTTTGTGTTGTTAAAGGACCTATATCATTTGACTGAGTCTTTGGCCATATTTCTGGCACCCTTCTCATAACGGAAGCCCTGAAGATTGATGCCTAAGATAAATGTAATGGAAAGCACTCTGGCTATATTGGTTGGAGACATACACAGAAACTTGAAAGATGTGATCCCAGAAAACGACAGACTCATATTTTTAACCATTCTTGGTACTAGACAACAAAAGCTGTTCTTCCTAGAGAACTAGGAAGAATAGTGGCAAAAGTTTATTCTCTTCCTTCTTGACTTCAGGCTTTTTGGCTCTTTAACCCACTGCTTTTTTTAAAAAAAAAGTTAGAATCTGAAGTAAGCAAAATGTGTAATTTCCCTGTGGCGTCTATTGGCTTAGTAGAAGTGGCACCTGAGGTTTTCTAAAAGAGAAACAAACAGGAAACCGCCAGATCAAGTGTCTGGCTGGCAAGGAAACAAACACTAAAACTGTAGTCTCAGTGGCTGAAACAGAGACAACTACAAGGATGGTGCTGCGGATGGCAGAAGTCCTGTGGACCTTTCAAGCCCAGCCTGGCAGGCAACAACTTTCTAGCCATACATTTGCAAACTGCTGAGGTATTAGATATGGAAAAGTTTTAACAGGAGCTGAGAAGTGCTTTACCTCATACTGATGCAGTTCTAACTGCAAAAAAAAAGAAAAAGAAAGAAAGTTGGGGGTTGGCCAGATCACAGGAAGGACACAAAATTAGTTAAAGTCTTAATAATATTTTTAATTGTGAGTAACCCTGTTTTAAGATGTGTGAGCTATTCTTGCTGCTTTCACAGACAGGCTGAAATGAGAGCAGTGACCTTGGAGCACTGTGATTTGCACAAGCTAATTGGGTTACAAATAATGTTATTCAGACGACTGGGTGTCAGAAATAATTTCCTAATTAGAACAGGTGGCCTCCAAGTGCAAATGTAAAAGAGCTTAATTGAGACAGAAAACTTTAATTTGGAAGAATAGTCAAAAAGCAATTTCTTTTTGAAAGTTCCAATTATCATGTATGGGATTATCTATGTATGGATCTATGTATGGAATCTGGCTAGGAATACAGTGTTTTTCAACTGTGGCATTGCTGTCATTCTGGGTAGTAAGTTTGTTTCATTATTGTTCAAAACCATAGCACACATTAGAGGAGGTTAGTATCTCTGCTCCCTGCTTACAGATTGACACTGTCTTAGGGCCCACAGTCATTGAGCGAAAGCACATACACGTAATTCAAAAAAAAGCCAGGGGATGCACCAACTAAATGTATATTTAATAAATACAAACAAATTTTGATCTGTCCAAGGTTCCTAGAATATTGAATTAATATGTTCTTTTGGCCGTGCTAGTGTCTACTTCTGACATAATTTTGGTGAGACCTAAATGACTTCTTTAGTCTGAAGCTAATTATAATGGGGATGGGGGAGGTTGGCCATGTATCTGAATCTTCATCAAGGTGACCAGAAAAAGGTATTTTTCCTGTTTTTATAGATTTCAAAAAGTATGGCTTAAAGTTATTTAAACTGAGAAGGGTCCATGTGTATAAAGGTATATATCCACTTTCAATATAAGAATGGTTCAAATTTAGGTGAAATACTTCAAAAAAATAGATAAGCCAAATGAGAGGTAACAAAAATAAGCATTGCTCCTGTACTGTAGCGAATGTGCTCCTCACCCCAATTCATATATTGAAACCCTACATCTTAATGTGATGGTATTAGGAGGTGGAGATCTTTGGGACATAATTAGGATTCAATGAGATCATGAGGGTGGAGCCCCTATGAATGGGATTAGTGTCCTTATAAGAGTTCAGAGAGAGCTTATCATGTGAGGACACAGTGACAAGATGTCTGGCTATGAACAAGAAGCAGGCTCTCACCAGACAGAGTCTGCCAGAAACTTATCTTTGACTTTTCAAGCCCCAGAACTGTAAGAAATAAATTTCTGTTATTTATAAGGTACCCAGTCTATGGTATTCTGGTATAGCTTCCTGAGTGAACTAAAATAGCTCCCGAGACCCCAGGTGAACAGAAAAGCTCAAGAGTAGGGTGAGACAGGATGCAGACTCACTACAAATGCTGAGCCCCCGTAAGAGACTTTTCCTGATGTGGTTCAAGAGTGCTTCCAAATCTGGGAAATCAGACATTTAATGGAAGTAACTCCCATGTATACTAGTGTGGCAACACAAATGCTTTCCTGTGTGAATACAGATGCTAACATGCCAAGCAAAACAAATACATTGATATTGCAAGCCACAAGGCAAATAATGAAACCAAAGCAGCTAATCCATGGTGGGTTTTTGTCAGTGTATGCTCGCGGTAAACCCTATGAAATAACCTTGCCAACACCAAGGGCAAAACAAGAAGACCAATGATTTTAGAATTTGTCAAAACCATTTTACCTCTACCAATTTACTAAAATAAAGGAAATTTGTGTTCCCTCTCTGTTGAAGGCAAGCAACTGGCTCTCACAGAATGCGAAATCAAGCATGACAATATGGCATGCATTAATTCATGCAAAATGTTAAACATTTGCAATTGATCATTTCATAAAAATAATTTACTGAGTGGTTTATTTTTTATATGAATCTAAAATAACAAAGTTACATATAAAGACATTGGGGAATATCTAAATGTAACATGAACATAAATATGAAATAAATTTATTAGTGCCCTTTCTGAATTGGGTTGAATTTTGTGAAACATCACAGTATTGTGGAAATATGGACTTCAGCAATAACTCCTTACTAAACCTTATGGCTTAGTTTTAAAAATCTTTCATGATCCTAGATATTAATTTAGTAATATTTTCTGGCATTCTATTTTTTTAAAAAAATTATACAAAAACAATAAATATATTTATATTGTCAAAGAGTTTTAGAAATTTGAGTTCAACATTAAAGTTGCCTGTGAGGTGTATAAAGTAATGACATAAGCAAGAATAAATTTCTTTAAAGTGTATTTATAAAGTCTTTAGTATTTCCTCAAGAAATGGTCAGATTTCTTCTTATTTCCTAATAAGAGGGATTTCTAGACTTTAGAAACAGTTTTAGAATGCTTGAGCTTATTTACAATCAAGGAGAAGGAAAAAAAAGATTTCTCATTTGAGGGGTCAACCAATAAGTTAAATATTTTTTTTATAATAGTAAATGTTCCATGGAAAATCAAAGGAAATTAAAAAAATAAAGTGAACATAAAACATGTATTTTCAAAAAATCTGTGTTAAATAAATTGAAAGTTATATATGTGAATACATTATTTTCTGGAAAAGATCATTTTACTGCTATGTTGCTGTAGAAATTGATACTTTGTACAACTACGTACTTCCCCCCCATTGAGTAGTTCAAGTACTTATTGTATTGATACTGATTGTAACTTGTTTCATTTTTTACCTATTATATGGATACATACATGATAAACATATCATGGATTGAAAACTTCAATACTATTCAAATATATATATTTTAAAGCATCATGGTGTACATAATAAGTAATACAATTTTACCTGTCAATTTAAAAATAAATACATTAAATTTCACAAATAAGCAAACTTCCAAAAACATAAAAAAAGAAATAAAGAAGGATTCAGATAGCACTCTCAAACATTAGAATGAGATTTAACAAAAATTTTTGAACAGTTTATCAATGTTCTCTTGAGCAAGGCATTCAGGGAAAAAGTACAGGGGGAAGGAAGAGCAGATAGAAAGCAGAGGGCATTGCTAACAACAGTTCAATTTAGCAAGTGTTTATTAGATGCCACCCTTGCCACATGAGAAGAGGGTAAAGAGGGTTTTACACCATTGTTCTCAACTAGTAGGCATTTAAAAGCATACTCCATCTCTCACTGAATTTTTAAAATTTATTGTAGTGAGATGGAGAATGAGAAATAAACAATGCTGTTAAAAACAACATAATTCACTATGAATTAACTTAGTGCCAAGATTTCTTATTTTAATGATCTAATTAGTGATTTATAACTCATCCATATAAACAAATTTTTTTCTTTTTATAACACTGTTATACAGTTGATAATCTAACAAAATGCAGCTGTCAACATATACCAGTTATGAAAGCCTTATAGTGAATTTAGAGCCAATTATTTCAATCTCGTTCCAAACGATGTCACTAATATAAAGCTAAAGTCATGCAGTTTGTGAAGAAAATCGAAACTGTCTCTTGTGTGAAATTTATCCATTGACAGTTTCACAGTGATCCAAAAACTGGGGTGTCCCTTGGAAACAAAATTCAGGAAAAAACTGAATATTCAGCTGGTATTTTTTGAATTTAGACATTGGTCTGCAAATTTCCTTAGTAGGATATTATCTATTTCACTAAATCTACCATGAAACAAGATTGTTCACAATAAGGATAAACACTATGTATAGGAAACATACATAATATATTAAAATAATATAGTAATAATAATGGACAAATATTAAAAATCATTATCCCAACTGATGTTAAAAAAGTGTGTGTGTTTCGTGGGAAACAAAAAGTCTATTAATTGTCACGGTACACCATGGAGAAGAATATGCTTTAAGTTTACTGAAACGTGTGTCTGTGTGCGTGTGTGTGTGTGTGTGTGTGTGTGTGTGTGTGTGTGTGTGTGTGTAGACGACATCTCAGAGCATTTGTTTTTGAGAAAAGATTATCCAGATAGGCGACTTATTTTAACCACTTGATTTAATTCAATAAAGTAGTTGATATATTTATCAAAACAACCTTAGTTCATAGTTTACTTATTTTTTTAATTAGTTCACCCAAAACTATCACTCTATATGTAAGCGCATAAATAAAAGCATTATTATATTCTTTATACTGAAACATTTTTCTTGCTTTATCATTAAATTTACTTTACAAGTCAATTTCTTTTTAATAAATCTTATATGGCAAAAAAATTACCTGCTTAAAAGGGTAGTGACATGTATTTTACATGTTTTGGACTCTCTTGGTTTTTGTTAGGATTCTGTCCTTGGCTCGCAGATTTGTTTTTTCATTCAAAGCTCCCAAGGCAGACAGACTACCTCTCTTATCTCATGGCAAACTTTTAATTAATTGTGTTTGCATCACTATCACCTAATTCACTGGCCTAATGACCATACAAAAGATTCCTCCATTTTACTGATGTTGAGTTTCCAAGGCTAAAATTCATTAAAATACTTTTTTGGATAAATGTAGTTTCCTTACTCAAAATACTCTATGAGCTTCCATTCCCAGTTGTGTAGTGGACATGACATTATAAAATGACCTCTGACACTGCAAAATGCACAGATGTCTTTTCTGTCCTCTGTATATTATATACACAATAGAACAGTAAACTATTTGGAAAGTCTAGCCCAGATCTTACTTTTAAGTAATCTAGGCTGTGTAAAACTCTCGATCGATAAAGATACTACCTTATGAGCAATGCGTAAGAAAAACGAAATAGACTAAAACAGTTTATTTTTTAAATATTGATTATATAATAAAAGTTTATAAATCTACTGCACAGATTTCCCATAAAACATGATTATGACAGACTACAGAATAATGTGTTCAAATGTTCACTTCAATTTAATACATAATTTAATGTTTCATCTATAGACATTCAAAATATATTTTAATCTAAGTAGGAGAAATATTTATTTTAATGATATTTTAAAATAATCATGATTGTACAAAAATGAACCTATAGCAAGAATACTTTTAAGATTATAGTTTTTTAAAATATTGGAAAAAGTACTATTGCAATTTATGCATTCTGTTATTATATTAATGGAAAGTTTAGACATGACAAAATACTTTTTTAAAACTGTGCACATAAATCCCTTTCTTTCAATATTGAAAGAAAAATGGCACTAATTTCATTCTCACATCATTCTTTGAGTGAGATATAAATATTAATATTTATTTTTAACATGACAATAGGAAAACACAACCACATCATTAAAAAGAATTAAATTAAAATGCAATATGATTGGTATTCTTATAAGAAGAGAAAATTTGGGCATAGATAGCTACAGAGGGAAAATCACAAGAAGATGATGATCTATAAATCAAATAGAATGGTTTGAATACCTTGATCTTGGATTTCTGGCTTACAGAATTATAAGAAAATCAATTTCTATTTTTTTAGCATCTAGTCAGTGGTAGTTTGTTATGGCAAACCTAGAAAATTAATATACCCAACATATGGTCACTTATCTATATACTGAATTAAGTTTAATGAATCTAAATTAAACTCAATCTAGTTGAGTTTGTTAGATTAATGGAATAGCAAAGTTGTCAAATAAAATAAAATTTCAAATTTCATAAACCTTAAAAAAAATTCTCAAAAACTGTTGATTTAAGTAAGAATTAAAAACTGCAACATAAAATAGAACATAACAACACAAAATCTCAGTCCATTAAAACTTATTAAATGCAACCAAAGTTGTAATCAGGAAATATTTTCATATTTAAATTTTTTTAGTACCCAGAAAAGATAAAAAAAAAACAAAGTATTTCAGTAAAAATAGGTTGTAAAAATCATAACAAATAAAAATGACAACGAAAAAATGATAAAATACAATGATTAAAGTATATTGAAGTTACAAAAAACAACAGAATTGATAACTACGATCTAGAGTTGATTTAAGAATACAAAATAATTTCTAGTTAAATCAAGAATAAAGATAAATAAATATTAGATATATGCATAATCTGTGTGAGAAATGCACATAGCCATAGAAACAAAGTAAATATCTTTTTAAAACTTATGCTGAGACATTTGCCAAGATTCAATTAAAAATGCAAAATTGACTCAATGAAAAAATTAAGAAAAGTTGTTTAAGCAATGAATTTAAAAATTGAGTTGGACCCAGATGGCTTTACAGATTTAGATTTCAAATTTACAAGGAAAAATATAAATCTTATGCTAAAAGAACCATTACATATGTAGAAAATAGGGACATGCCCAATTAATATTTCAAATCCTACTTAATCCTGGTATCAAAATACATTAGCTTTATATCATTTTCCAAATATTAAATAACAACTTTAGGTAGGAATAACTTTTAAAAGTCTTAATATAGGTGACATTAGCAAGATGGTAGAATAGAAGATCCTGGATATCACACTTCCCTCACAATAACACAAGACACTCTCAAAGACAGGAATACCATCCTGAATATACCAGAACTTGGAAGAAAAACAGAGAAACCACTAGGACCACAGATTCGGGAGAAGCTTTAACTTGCAAGAAAAATAGTCATTTCAAACTAAACTACCTCCAATCCCAATGTGGTATAATTCCATTCATAGAGGATTTCTGTAGACCCATGGTTTCCAACGTGAGAGGAGGGATTTGGAGGTAGACATTTGATCTCCTCACTGGTTTAGCAATATTCTTGGGAATTCCACTCTGGTCCCATATCATGGGAGCCATTGGGAGTATCAGGAGGGCTGAACCACCTAGAGCATATTGGGGACAAAAGCGGGGTGCTCATAGCAGTGATTGACACACAAATCTTAGTAACTCTTCAGCACTCTGATTAGCAAGGATGCCACCTTGAGAAGACTGGCCAGTGCCATAATTTTTGTCAAGTCCCTTTATTTCTCAGAGTCTCATGTTCCTTCCTAGACCATGAAAATGTTGGACTAAATATTTCTAGGATCCTAAATTATACATCTCACAAAAATAAAAAATAAAAATAAAAATGGCCAATAAGAATATGAAAAAAAATGCTCAACATCACTAATTATCAGGGAAAATGCAGATCAAAACCACAATGACATATCATATCACCCCAGTTAAAATAGCTTTTATCAAAAAGGCAAAAAATTACAGATTCTAGTGAGGATGCAGAGAAAGGGGAACGTTAATACATTATTGGTGGAAATGTAAATTAGTACAGCAATTATAAAAAACAGAACAGAGGTTATTAAAAAAGATAGATCTATTAATACTATATGATCCAGCAATTCCATTGTTGGAGATACACACACACACACACTCACACACACATATATTAAAAAAAAGAAAATATCGGTATGCTAGGCCCGGCATGGTGGCTCACGCCTGTAATCCTAGCACTCTGAGAGGCCGAGGCAGGCAGATCATTTGAGCTCAGGAGTTTAAGACCAGCCTGAGCAAGAGCGAGACCCCGTCTCTACTAAAAACGTAGAAAGAAATTAGCTGGACATCTAAAAATATATATAGAAAAAAAAGCCGGGCATGGTGGCCCATGCCTATAGTCCCAGCTACTCGGGAGGCTGAGGCAGAAGGATTGCTTGAGCACAGGAGTTTGAGGTTGCTGTGAGCTAGGCTGACGCCACAGCACTCTAGCCTGGGCAACAGAGTGAGACTCTGTCTCAAAAAAAAAAAAAAGAGTATTGGTATGTTGAAGAGATATCTACACTTCCATGTTTATTGCAGTACTATTTACAATCAAATATATCAAGGAAGGAATGGCTAAAGAAAATGTGGTATATATATACACAATGGAATATTATTCAGCCATAAGAAAAGGGAAAAAATCCTACCATTTCCAGCAACATTGATGAAACTGTAGGGGACAATCTTAAGTGAAATAAGCCAGAAACAAAAGGACAAATAATAACATATTCTCATTCAGATGTGGGAGCTAAAAAAAAAAAAATTTGATCTCATGGAAGTAGAGAGTAGAATAATGGTTGTCAGAGACTAGGAAGGGCAGGGGGAGATGGGGGATGGTAAGAGAGAGGCTGGTTAATGGTTACAAAAATACAGTTAGATAAATGAAAACAGTTCTGGTATTGGATAGCACATTAGAGTAACTATAGTTACCAATAATTTATTGTATATTTCAAAGTAGCAAGAAGAGAAAATTTGGAATATTCCCAACACAAAGAAAAGATAAACACTTGAGGTGATGGATATCCTAATTACCCTGATTTGATCATTACATATTATATGCATGTATCAAAATATCACATATGCCCCATTAATATGTACAATTATTTGGTATTAAAAAACAAAAAAATTTACAACACAAATTTTAAAAAGGCATAAATAAAACAGGAGAGAGCTATAGATGCATGCAGACACTCAGCTTTATCTGACAGTCAGACTTTAAATAATCTCACAATAGGGAAATGAGAGCACATAACATCAGAGGACCACAGTGCAATGACACATGGTGATTACTGTTACGATTATGAAGACTACAGAGAAACACAGAAACTGTTGAGAATATTTTAAAAATATATAGTTTTCATGTAAACAATGAATACATTGATGCAAAAATGTCCACATAAAGGTATGCATGTGGAGAAAAACTGGAAGGCAATATAGAAAAAATAGAAACAGCTTTGTGGCAGCAGTGAGGAAAATAAATACCTTAACATATTAATAATGAAATCTGAAAATACATTAAATCGATGATTAAAATATTTTTTATTTAGGGAAAGTAAGTATAGCTTAATACTAGTATTTTTCACTTATTCAAAATGTTTTGACTGAAAGAAAAAAATTGCATAAATTGTATATATATATAATTTCCTTTTCATAATAAAAAATGTTTCAATTAAACAATGACACATTAGAAATAGGAGTATTAAATGCGTGAATATAGGCCGTGGATGGCCTATATTACTGAAGTGTCCTAGCAAATACAATAATTTAAGAAGGAAATATGACGAATACATAATTGCAAGGAGAAGCAAACACTAAATTATTGTAGATGATGTCATTGCCTGGAAAAACTAAGAACATTTGTAAGTCCACTAAGAACAAAAGAAATTCCAATGATCACAAAAAAGTCTCAATATGACAACATAATGGGGGGAAATCCTAGGACAGTCAGTTGTTCTCATGTAACACATGGAAGTTTTACCATAGAATAGAATACTGCTCCCCAGTGGTGCAAGACTTTCCAGGAAGACTCTCTCAATCTGAATCTTGTCAACTTTCACTTCCAGCCTATGACCCAACAAATCGGTTATTTATGGAGTTTGGCCATATTTTGTTTGTTTACTTATTCTGATATCACTTTACTCTTATGGGAAGGGGAGTTCTGTGTCAGACTTCAATATTTGCTATAAAAAATGTATTTTCTGCCCTATTTAATATTAATAGATACAACTTTAACATCGTGACTGATAATACCATTTTCTAGTTTTCTGCCTAGGAACATATTTTTCTAATTTTATATCCTTCAGCTATTTCTGCTTACACTTGGAAAAGGGAAGCTGGAGGTTTATGTTTATTACATCTACATTATAAATAGACTCTTTCAAGAAAAAAATAGAATTCTTTTGGTTCAAAATAATTTTTGTCTAGAAATTTTTTATATCACTATTAAAATCTTAGCTTACTGTAGATATAATTGTTCCTGGTATTACTTCCACATTATTTTATCCATGAATATTTCTAAGCAACTCTTCAGGATTGTCTAACAGAACATAAAATTATGTGTGTTAAATGAACATATACTTTAAAAAGTGAATTTAAGTCATTTACATTTATTTTCATATTTATCAAAAATTTACCATATTGTTATTTTTTTCTTATAGAAACGTAATTTTTTTTCATTTTGCTATAACTATAGTTTTCTTTTTCCTATAGAAATTTAGACTATTTAGCTTCTATTTCTAACTTTACAAATAACTACCATTCAGTATAAACATACTTTATATTTTTCTATTAATAATTATGATTAGAAATAACCAATATCTCTTTAGTCTCTTCTCATCCCACATAAGAAGTTATTTAATTTTTCTTAAGTCTTGGTTGCACTTGATATAATCTCTTATTTTCTATTTATATTACTGTAAAATATTGTATGCCATTTAAAAATTAATTTTAACATTTGTATAAACTATTAAAAACACGACTATAAAAATAACTAATTTTGCATTAATTTTTATTATTAATGCATTGTATAATTCTTTTTGAAAACTAGATATTTTGTTGTTGCAGCTTCCCTCATTTTGGGTTTTGAATTTTTCTTGTATATCCACTAGTCTCTTATATATCAAAAACACTTTGTCTTAGCATATAAAAGATGAATTACCTAAATACAAAATGCTTTGCTTGTTAAAAAGATTGTTAATCTTTTCCCTTAAACTTGTCTTTAAATTTTGTACACTATTTTTTTTTTTAATGTTGGCTGTCATTTCATGTTGCAATGGAGAAATCTGAGGCTTCCTGGATTTTTCTTCCTTTGTATTACTATGTATATAGATTGATGCTTTTTTTTTAAAACTGAAAAACGTGTATGCTGAGACTTTACTGAATTCATTTATCAATTCCAGGAGTCTCTTGGTTGAATCCTTGGTGTTTTCTAGATATAATATCATATCATCAGCAAAGAGTGAGAGTTTGATCTCTTCTGTCCCCATCTGGACACCCTTGATTCTGCTCTCTTGCCTGATTGCTCTCGCAAGGAGTTCCAGCACTATGCTGAATAGCAGTGGGGACAGTGAGCAACCTTGTCTGGTTCCAGTTCTAAATGGGAATGCTTTCAATTTTTCCCCACTCAGTGAAAAATGTGTATGAACAACTGTTAGATATATCATTTTCATTAACTTTAATTGGTACACGGTGAGATTTTTTGAATCTGTATTCTCTGATCTTTTACTACAAAAAATTATATTGCATCTTTTATTGTATACATTTGTACATTCACCCTGATTTCTTCTTCAGGTCATCAATTATCTGAAGTTTAGATATCCATTCTTGTGCTTCCATATGTATGGTCAGAGCTGTTATAACTTTCTCTTCTGTTCTTTCCTTTTGTATTTTGAGAATGCATCATCATATTAGTCCTCTACCTCATTGAAGTTGTTTTCTACCATTATTATTCTGCTACTTACTATTGCTATTGTGATTTTAAATCTTGTGGTGGCATTTGTTATTTGTTCCATAACAGGTCTACATTGTAGGCAGAGCTTTCAGATTCTTAGGGGTATTACACAATCATCTGGTCTTTTCAACTCCAGTTTACCAAAAGGCACAAAATAAATATTTCTAAAATTCTCTACTGAAGCTTAATATAAATTATTTTCAAAATTTTGTTCTCCCTATCCTTATTGTGTGCCAGTTTCTTTCAAGTTATATCATATTATAGTATTTTTTCATAGATCCTATGAAGCTTTTGTATTTTCTTTTCAATTTGTTTTATTTTAAATTTCAAAACATAAGTGTGCATTCATTTGACAATGTTTTAAAGTTGGATCAAGGTCTTTTCTTTGTAAGTGGATATTTTATTGTATCCAAGCTTATCTTAACTTATCTTTTTAAATAATATAAACCCATGATTCATCACTGACTCTTTCCAGTTACAGTTGCTTTAATGTAGAACAAGAAAAGCATTCTGAGTGGAGAATCAGTCTGTAATTTTATAAACATCCCCCCAATCTTTTATAGTTATCTTACCCACACCCAATTTGAGAGCAATATTTGTAATCAACACACCTTCATCTAGTCTTCCAAAACATTCCACTTAATTTTCACTAGAATGATTCTGTTTTCACAATGTTATGTGAATGATTGATGTTGTATCTATTTAACTTATGCATTTATAATGAAAATTCAATTGGAACAAATTTGGAAAAACCACAACTAGCTTTTTGGCAAGCACTAAATGTGACCGCTGTGAAGTAACCAGATAGTGGCTTTTTAATCATCCATATTCAAATGCTGAAATCAATCTCCACTGTTCCTGAGAGAATGAAAGCTTTTATTGAGTGGAGACTGGCTAAGTGATCGTGTAACATTCATAGCATTAAGCATAGCATGTGACTAGGTAGAGTGGAATAAGAGGTGATATACTGAAAAGTGAGTAACAAACTGGTAAATTAGAGCTCATATTTAGCCAACAAGAGATTGCTTAAAGCACAAAAGGCATATCAGAAATAAAACTTCATTATCATGCCAAAATAGTACCTGCTGGCTAAGACTTTTGTAGCCACTTGATAATTTGTTTTTTATACATCAACACTGGCCTTGTTCTATAAACTATCATGAAATAAAAATCAAAGAAAATTTATTCAGTTAATTAAGATATGGAAAACTCAAGCTCACATTATTCCCTTACTTAATAAAAGTTCTAACAAAATATTTTCCCATTTTCTACCTCTAGCCATCATTTTTTAAAACTGAGTTATTAGCTTATGAAAATACTACCACTATGTTACCTACTGATTTGATAATTTGGAGGATTCAAGGAGATTGATATTCACAAAACATACCCCAAGTGTGGTCAACCTCCAAAAAATACGTCGAATTATTACTTACAAAGGAGTAAAAGATATTTGTTAACATGAAAGAAAGAAAGGAAGAAAAAAAGCAAGGAAGGAAAAACTTCTAGTACATCATCCTTTAATTTAAAAGTATTCATCTCCTGGGAGATGGTCTTTTGTTCTGAAAGCATGAGGAGCTCCACTGATCAAATCCCCAGTGAAACTGGTGAAAGTTATCAAAACAAAAAACAAGCATTTAGAGATTCTGAAAATGGTCCTAAAGGGAAACAGGCAATGAATGAACATCTTTTCAAGAAAATCTGTGAAAATTTGTAAAGAACTGTGACAGACTTTTATTTGAACCAACACTGCTTTCTTCCTCCATACTTCAGACTGCTTATCTTCCTCACATTATCCACAAAGCCCACTAGCTCCCAGCTGGGGTGGGGGGTTTATTCCTAGGACTAACAGAGCTTTAGTATTTCTCATCCTGCTTCCAGCTACCTAGCCCCAGACTAGTGCAGTTGAGCAGTGGGGGCTCCCTTCTTTCTCCATACCTCACTCATGAATGGAAGCTCTACCTTTGGCATAAACTACTGAAAATACTGGGGTCCAGGTAGTGCTTCCCCTGACTCTTGAGGTGGTGGTTTCACATCAGCAAAAGTAAGCTGAGATAACCTGAATTTACTCCCCCATATCACTGAGAGTTCAGCTTCTAGAATGAGGGTATCTGTTAGAGGGAAAGATTAAATAAAATTTATAGAAGGTCTTTGGTTTGGACTGAGCTCCTGCACTAGGTCCAACCAACAGACCCTACCAAAATGGAATCACTTACACTAATGTTCCATGTCACCAAGCCAAGAAATCAGGAGAGTGAGAGACAGTAGCCAAAACCCAAAGAGTTAACAGAAAAATAAGCTCTGTAAAATAATTTAAAGAGGTTTATTCTGAGCCTACATAAGTGACCATGGTCCAGGGATCCACAAATCCAAGAAGACTTGGGTTAGTGATCCTAGGTTACAGTCTAGTTTTATACATTTTAGGAAGACAGGAATTACAGGCAAAGTCATAAATCAATATATGAAATGCATACATTTGTGTGGTCCAAAAAGGTAGATTATCTCAAAGAGTTGGATTACAGGTTATAGTGGGTTCAAAGATTCTTTGATTTATAATTGGATAAAGAAATAAAGCTTTGTCTAAAGATTTGGAGTCAGTAGAAAGGAATGCATGAGTTAAAATAATCAAAGAGCAAGCCACAACATACCAACCCATAGTGATCTGTTAAGCAAATTGATGGTCTGCAAGTGTGACTTAACCTTGGCCTTGCATAGCCTTAAGTCCAGTTTGCAATTAGTCTAAATTCCAAAAGGGAGAGGGTATAAGGAGGTGTGTTTGACCTCCCTTCCCTTCATGGCCAGGAACTTGTTTTTAAGGATTTTCTGGGGTCCCCTTGGCCAAGAGGAGATCTGCTTAATTGGTTGGGGGCTTATGATTTTATTTTTAGCTTACAAACAAATTTTAGCCAACATGATAAGGAAGTCCCTTCTGCTTTAACCTTTACAAGGAAAGTACTTCGAATGAACCAATCTGCTTTTTCTTTTCTGCTTCTGCTTTACTCAGCCTTTTTCTGTCTATAAAACTAACTTCTTTGGCTCAGCTCATTGCAAACTCATTCTATCTTATAGAATGTTGTGTTGCCTCATTCTGAAATTGCAAATAAAAGCCAATTAGGATATTTAAACTAAATTTGTTGTAATTTTATCTTTTGACAGAGTTTTCCACTGTCTCCATGCCCAGCTCCAGGACTCTGGCTCAGAGATCTTGCAGTGGGTAGGGGTGGGGGTACTGGAGAAGCAAGCAATAAAACAGAGTCTAATCTCTTCCCAAAGGAACTGACTTCATTTTAACATAGCATTGAGAAATTTAATCCTAAAATCACAAATAAAGCAATGAAGGCTATAATACAGTGAATTGGGAAGAGATTTATGAATTTAATGTATAGTCTAGATTGTAGGCCAGGTATTTGCCAGGGGAAAAGGCACGGGCAGGGGGATAAGACATTTGGGAGAGGACTTCCTGAGGTCAGAGCAAATAACACTAACCTCAAAAATTATTGTCTAAAGGAGCTGCACAATTTGATTAGATTATCTTGTAGAGGAATTAGTGCCCCAGAGCACCTTTATAGTCAATACACCAATGATCCAGCAATTAGTGAAGCTTGACAGCTGAGTGTGGTCAAGAAAAGAGAATGAGAGACCTGCCAAAACTAATGTCGTCCTAGAGTGACTGTGAGCATACTCATAAGTGGACTTCCTTGAGGAACAACAGTTAAGAGATTTTAATGCTAAGTGTAAGGAGAGGGCATTGATGGTGGAAGATTCACTAAAATAATGCAGCCAGTCAATAAACAAATAAACAATCAAATAACAATAATAAGCTCCAGAGGGGAAGGAATCATTATCCAGAGTTGTTACAATATATTATTGAAAATGTCTGGTTTTCAATTAAAAAAATTCCTAGATATGCAAAGAAATATGACCCATAAATAGTAATAAAAGCAAGCAAAAAAAAAATTGCCTTTGAGAGTGCCCTAAGACCAGATTTTACAGGAAAATATTTCAAGTAGTTACTGTAAATATATTTGCAAATCTATAGAAAGCTAGATTAAAGAAGTAAAGAAAGGTATCAGGACAATATTGCATCAAATATAGAACATCAATAAGGAGACAGGAATTTGGAAAAGAACCAAATGGAAATTATGAAGTTGAAAGTATAATAATTGAAATAAAAATTTACTAGAATGGATCAACAGTAGAGTTAAATGATCGAAGATAAAATGAATGAACTTAAAGAAGATCAATAGAAATTATGCAAGCCAAAGAACATTGTTAACAAAAGACTGAGATCTTTGGAGACAAAAGAAAGAACTTTATTTTCTGAAAGAAATCGGCTTGTTGGGGAGATGCCCCTTCAGTGTAAAATAAAAGTGCATTCCACAGACCAAAGGGAGAGTTTGGCTTTTACAGAGAAGGTTCCTGCCCAGTTTCTCAATCATGTCCATTTATGCAAATGAAAAATTCAAACTTGTTTCATTCCGATTGGTTGATGCAGCTGAGCCCTGATTGGTTGAGACAGCAGAGTCCTGGTTGAGTTACCTTCATGTCTGAAGCCAAACATTCCTTTTCACTGGGGCTTTCCAGAGAGCTGCTTGTGAAATTTCCAGTCCTTCATAATAGAAACTACTCCACATTAGGGTTGTGCTAGCAGGATGTTTGCTAAAGGTTATTTTTCTCTGAGAACACAGAGTTCTCTTTCAGACCACTCTCACACCTCATTATGGTCACCTGTTTCTCCTTTAAAGTTTGATCATCTCCTTTAGCCACAGGGAGTCCATTTTGCTTGGAGAGTTAGGGTCTTATTTTGCAGTTTTATTTCACAACAGAAAAATGATGAAAAAATAGCTGGCATTTAAAATTCCTTTTCTCTGCTACCCACAAACTATGGCTCAAGCAATACTTTGCCTTCAGAAAGTACTTCAGTTGGTCATGGCTCTTTACCTGGTGGAATGACTCAAACCTTCATTCTGGACCATTGGTAGTGCTACCCAGATTGGGCTGCTATAGCTTTTCACTAATATTAATCACAGGCCATGTTAATACTAAGAGACACCCTAAGGTAGCTCCTATATCCCAGACATATTGTTCCTTAGCTCCACTGTGGAATACAAGTTCAATTTTTCCTTGGTAGTCAAGATCAATTACACCACATAGCATAATAATAACTCCATTCTTTGCCTGTTGATTCAGAGGTATGAGGAGCCCAAAGTATCCGTCTTAACTTCCAGTTGATGGAATATTTGTTTTGTCTCTCGATAAAAGCATTCCTCTCTTTAGATCTAAGATCTCTAAGTCAATGGAGCATAAGGTCAAGGGAATAGAAAGCAAAATTTTGCTAATGAGTCACTAAGAGTAATGGTGAGTGGTGCCCCCACTGTTACCCCTTTAATCCTGGACCCATGAACCCTAGCTATGGGAGACAAGTACCATATAAGGGACACTGATCAGAGCATATGCATTCTTCTGGAGAATTATGCCCCAGCCCTAAGATAGTGTCAACTAACTGGCACTGTAATTAAGTTCTCAAAAGGCCATTCTACCATTCTCTCCATCCAACTGCTTCATCATGCTGGGGGGAACATGATAAGACCAGAGGTTTCCATGAGTATGGGCCCACTGCTGCACTTCTTTTGTTGTAAGTTTCTTGATCAGAAGGATTTTTGTATGGAATACCACAATGGCACATAAGATATTTGGTAAGTCCATGGATAGTAGTTTTAGCAGAAGAATTACATGCAGAGGAGGAAAAGTAATATCCAGAATAGCTATATATTCAAGTAAGAACAAATGCTAAGCCTTCCATGATAGAGGCAGTACGTTTGTAATCAATCTGCCACCAGATAGCTGACTAATCACTTCAGGGTATGATGCTATGTCAGACACTTTGTTGGTCTCTGTTGCTGGCAGATTGGGCACTCAATAGTTCTTGTGACCAATATGGCCTTGGTAAGTGGAAGTCCATGTTGTTTTAGCTATGAATAACCTGCATACCAGCCAAATGGAGACTTTGTTCATGAGCCCATTGGGCAGTGTCAGAAGTTCCTGGAGAAAGAGCCTGACTGGTATTCACAGTATGGGTCATCCTGTCCCCTAGATTATTAAAACTTTCCTCAGCTGAAGATACCTTCGCTGAGCACTCATGTGGAACACACATATCTTCACATATTTTGCCCATTCAGAGAGGTCTAACCATATATGTCCTCCCCAAAGTTTCCTGTCACCAATTTCCAATCATGTGCCTTCAAAATTACTGACCATTCAGCCAAACCACCAGCCAGTCCATGAGTTGATATATTATTACATGTCTGGATATTTCTCCTTCCAAGGACAGTGAACAACAAGTACAATGCTCAAAGTTCTACCTATTGAGAGGGTTACCCTTCACCATGATCTTTTAAGGATGCTCCAGAGAGAGGCTGTAATACTATAGCTGTCCACTTTCAGGTAGTCCTTGCATAGTATGCAGAACCACCTGTAGAATAGGCGTAAGTCTTCTCTTTCTCTATGATCAGAGTGTTCTGATCATAGGGAACACACTATGAGGTAATAATTACAAGCTAGGAGAGAAAAGGCAATATAACAGAAATGGGTACCGTGGACATTTGGGGCATTTTTTCATGGAACTTACTTGTGCCTTCAGGTATCTTCAGGGCTACCACTTCCATCTTTGAGGCAGTGCTGCAGTTCATTCCCAACTTTAAGATTTGGCAATTAAGGTAATACCAGTTCATGATAGACAGCTCAGGCCATAAGGTAACTTGGTGGCCCATGGTTAAGTGTTCAGCATCTACTAAGGTCTAGTAGCAAGCCAAGAGGTGTTTATAAACAGGAGAATAGTTATCTACAAAAGGTGGCAATGCTTTGCTCCAAAATTCCAAAGGCCTGTTCTGTGATCCACCTATAGAAGCCTTCCAAAGGCTCCAAACAGCACCTCTAACTGCCACTGACACTACAAGCTCTCTTGTATGTGATGGATCATAATGTCCAAATTATACAGCAGCCTGGAACCTATTGTACAGCTTTCTTCTGTTTGGGGCCCTATTGAAAACTCATAGCTCTTCAGGTCACTCAGTAAATGAGCTGGAATAACAAAACAAAATAAGGAATGTGTCATTGCCTCCAAAATCCAAAAAGGCCCACTAGGTGTTGAGCCAGATGCAACAACTTATTCTTTATCTTAGAAGAAATAACTTGACATCCTTGGGACCTGAGAAATTTCACTGAAGTAGAAGACCCCCCAATTTGGGGGAGATTTATTTTTCATCTTCTGACATGCAAATGTCTTATCAATAAGTCTTGAGTAATTGCTACTTCTTGCCCACTATGTCCAGTCAACATAATTCATTGTTATTATAATGAACCAGTGTGATATTTTGTGGAAGGAAAAGGCAATCAAAATCTCTGCAAATTAAATTAGTATATAAGGCCAAAGAGTTGATATACCCCTGAGGTAGCATGGTGAAAGTGTATTGTTGGTGATCTTTACGAAAGATCCTGAAACAAATTATTTGTCTGATCAATAACTGCATACCAGTTACCAGGAGATGTGTTAATTTTCTCAAACAGTGAAACCACATCTGGTCCAACAGCTGCAATTAGAGTGACCACTTGGTTAATCTTATCATAATCTGTTGTCATTCTCCAAGATCTGTCTGTCTTAACAGGCCAAATAGATAAGTTGAAAGGGCATACAATGGAATCATCTTTCAAGTCCTTGTGGGTGGCACTAATCTCTGCAATTCCCCTGAGAAGTATGGTGTTAATTTTAGTTTACTATTTTCCTAGGTAGAGGCAGTTTCCACCTAATATCCCTCATTCCACAAGTCAGGAAACCAATCTGGAGAGTCTGCCAAATGCTAAGTATATCTATTTCAGTTATGCATCAGAACTGGAGAAATAACCACAGGATGAGTTTAGAACCTCATCCTAAACACACCTGAGCTAAAACCCCATTGATTACCTGATCACCATAAGCCCGTTCTCTAACTAGTAGACCAAAGTGATGTTTGGGGGTCTCCTGAAATTAGTGTCAGTTCAGAGCCTGTGTCCAGTAGTCCCTGAAAGTTTTGATTATTTCCTTTTTCCCAATACACAGTTTCCTTGGTAAAAGGCCATCTGTTCCTTTGAGAAAGGCTGAGAAAAAGATTAATGGCATAAATTTTTGACTGTGTACTGCTTTCCTGAAGAAGACCCAGCCTTCCCTTCATTCAAGGAGTTCTAAGTCTGTATGTGAGCTCAACTCTGGGAATTGATTGACAGACCCTGAACTCTGTTTTTTTGATTGAAGCTCGGTTATTCTTCACTTGACCAAGAACTTTTCTGCTTATATAGAATAAGTAAGAATTTTGGCTTCTTATCTATTTCTCTTCTAGGAGAACCATGATCAACTAGTCAACAGCATATGTCTATACAAGTCAGACTATTGTGATTGCTGTTTTGACTCTGCTGTCCATTGCAGCAGCTATTCCCACATTGCCTTTGGTGGTTGAGTGTTGTTACTTGGCCTATGCCACCCTGGGATCCAATTACTTCAATTGTATTTAAGTTTCCCAATTCAGTGACTGTAGCTTCCACTGTAAGGTCTGAACTGTAGAGAAGAGCAATCACAGAATTCTTCAAGGATACCAGGGATTCCCACTCAAATTTATTTTCTATAGTACTGGTGAAAGATATGTTTTCTGGGTCCTGACAGTGTGGGTAAGTATGTCCTAAGTAACAAATCCATTCTTATATGCCAATCCCCCCCAAGCCTTTGAATCCCTTTCTCCACAGTAAACAAAGGTATATCCAGCATTTTTAATTAATTCACTATGGGCCATCCTTCAGTACATATTTCAGACAACCAACCAAACAAACTGTTAGAGCCTTCCTAATTCCCCAAGCTATAATATTACTTGCAGAATCTCTACTTAGTAAGCCTATATCAATAAATTTGACCTGATTCAACTTTATATGCTTCCCAAAATTATTGTACATCCTCAATATCTATTCCAAAAACATGTTCCCTAAATTTATATCAGTATAAATTAGAAAACTCAAATAGTTCTTTTGGAGTGTAATGTACCTTCTCATGGGTTATACTTCATATCTCACATTTAAGGGCCTGCTGGGACTTCAATTTAGTTATATGTCTAGAAGCTAAGAGGGGTGGTGGGAGTGGGTCCTGAAGAGAATCAGCATTGTCTTGTGTGATAGCTGGCTCAGGGAAGGCCGTTATAGCTTCCTCAAGCAATACAGTTAATTCCCCCAGACAGGGTTGGACAGGCTACTAACACTGGGAAGTGGAGATGCTGTTGCCATTGAGGATGGAGAGACCAGTACCACTAGAGGTGGGGAGGCCAATTTCATTGAGGGGTAGGGAGACCTCTTCCACTGGTAATGAAGATTCATCAGAATTTAGTGTCCCAACATCCGAAGATTCATTAGGGTCTTCCCACATGTCCTCATTCCAACTCAGAGTATACCATTATTTTCCAATCAATGTTTTCACTTCAACAGTAGGCATTCTATGAGGTAGGAGTTCAACTTAAGTTGTAATTCAGGCAGTCATAGGATGAGATTCTGCATTTGATTTTTAGCGATCTCAGTACTGAGATTACAGGAAATAAGGGTCTCCTTCAAGGCACACATAGAAGCTTTTATGTCATTTATGCAATGTTTGAGATGGGAATTCAAATCCCTAACCTTGTACTTCTCTTTTCCTACTATTTCCAGTGATATTATGAGCAACCAGCCAATTTCATTATATTCATTAGTTTTCTAAAAAATATCTGAAAGTATCATATACCCAGACACTCAGCTCCTTGCTTTATAGAAGTGGTTAATTAGGAGTATCCAATGGAGACATTTCACATATCTGTAATGTTAGATCATGCTGTGGACTATCAGTGCTGTGTTTACCACTGAGTTATTAGGATATTTAAATCTAATAAAATTAGAAAGCCAATTCCAGAAACCCTAGAACCAATTTGGAAAATTCAACCTCAAAATTCTGTTCCTCTGGAACCACTCTTGATTCCAAAAGCAGGGTTCTCTAGAGAAAGAGAACCAATAGATGGTAGATGAGTAGAGAGATAGATTGATTGATAGATAGCTAATTCCTTATAATAAAGAATTGGCTCACATGATTATGGAAGCTGAGATGCCCCAATGTCCACTGTCAACAAGAAGGAGACCCAGAACAGCAGATGTAAGTCTGATGACCTGAGAAGCAAGAGAGTTGATGGTGTAAGTTCCAATTTCAGGATGAGTCCAAAGACAGGAGAAGACCAATGTCTAAGATGGAAGACAGGCAGAGAGAAAGTAAATACTCCTTTACTCAACTTATTTGTTTTATTCATGTCTTCAAGGGATTGAGTGAGGCCCAGTCTCATCAGTGGTGGAGAGCAGTCTGGTACACTCAGTCTATGGACTCAAATGTTAGTCATATCTAAAAAAAACACCCTCATAGAAACACTCAGGATAATGTTTACCCAAATATCTGGGTACCCCATGGCCCAGTCAAGTTGACACATAAAATTAACCATCACATGACACTAAAATGCTACAATAGAAAATAACTATTTAAAGTAAAAGAAAGCAGTAAAGGAGACATAGAGGAACAAAATAGACATGAGACATATAGAAAATAAAAATTAAAGTGGAAGAGATAAATCTAACATATTAATAATAACATTAATGTGAATGAATTACATAATGCAATCAAAAGGCAGAGATTGTTAGTCTAAATGTTTAAAAATTATTCAACTGTATTTTGTATATAGGAGAGACATTTTAGATTCAAAGACAAAAATATATGAAAAGTAAAAGGCTGAAAAAGATACAACATTCAAACATCAACCACAGGAAAGCTGGATTGGCCTTACTATTAGCACACAAAATAAACTTTATAAAAATAATAAAAAAAGTAATGCAAATAAAAACTGCAGTGATATACACTTTGCACTTGCTAGAATGGCTAAAATTTTAAAAATCAGATAACTACAGCTGCTGAAGAGGATATGGATAAACTGGAAAATCATACACTGCTGGTGAGAATGCAAAATGGTACAGCTACTTTGGAAAACACTCTGGAATTTCCTCAAGGGACTAAACATACAGTTACAATGTGACCCAGAAATTCCACTCCTGCTTATACACCCAAGAGAAATGAAAACATACATCCACATAGAAACTTGTATATAAATGTTTATATAATAGCACCATTATTCATGATAGCCAAAAGCTCAAAACAATCCAAATGTCCATCAATGAATGAAATGAGAAAAAATGTAGTATATCCATGCAATCTAACATAATTCAGCCACAAAAGAAATGAAGTATTGATACATGCTACAACACAGATGAACCCTGAAAACATTATACTAACCTAAAGAACCCAATCACAAAACACCACTTACTATGTGATTCTATTTATATAAATTTCAGAGTAGGAAAATATGTAGAAAGTAGATTAATGGTTGCTTAGGGATGGAGTGGGGTGGAACAAGGGAATAGGAAGGTAATAGCTAAAGTTACATTTGGTTTCTTTTGGAGCTGAAAAAAAGTTCTAAAAGTGTGGTGTTGGTTGCATACATTTTTTAATATACTAAAAATCACCAAATTGTACATTTTAAATCAGTAAATTCTATGGAATGTGCATTATATCTCAATAAAGCTATTAAAAATTCAGGTTTTCTTTAAGATTATTTAAATGAAAGGAAACAAATGAACTACAAAATAAAATATTCAATACCTTTTTAGCACAAATGTAATTTCCAAGGAACACAAAATCCAAAGTGACATTTCATTATTTTTCATTTCCATGTGCTGTCTTCTCCCTGTGATGTTCTTCCTTGACTCCTGCAACAACAATAAAGAAGATAATTGTCATTATTCTCTAAGCAGTTTCAATATCACTTTAACTGACTCTTCCAGGCAATATAATCACTAATGTGATCTGTGCTCTTATAGCACTGTGTTTACCCTATAATTATAAGCATTACACTTGATCATAATGGTCTATTATCATGTCAGTTTTCTCCAATATACCATGAGATTTTTAAGAACAGGTCTTTAGTCACTATTTTTAAAAAATGTATTTAGCATTCAACACAGTATGATACATGGTAAAAATGAAGGAACCTACTGTTTGGAAATAAACTTTCTCTTTACATATTTATATGCTTTAGATAAGAGGTGAATTTCAACTGAAGAAGCAAACATACTTTGACTCTTATGCAATATCCATTCCACAGCCCCAGGTAGAGAATAGCAATATGTGAGATGAGGTCATTGTTTTGTTTTGTTTTTCAATTTCTTTCATTGTCATAATTTCCTTCTATGGTCAAAGACAAAGCATCTGTTCATAAAAATTGTAGTGGAAATACACTGTTTCCAGGTTATCCAAAATATTGGAAATACACATCACAACTATACTATGCTAATAAAATTGATTAGTGTATTAATTCAATTTAATAATTAGTTCAGGGGAAACACTTTCCTTTCTGGCAGAATCAAATAGTCATTTTAATGAAAGTGACTATTTAGTCTTATAAATCCACAGACAAGATGAACATATAATTTCACATTTTCTTATTTTATATTTTATATTTATTAATTTATTTAAGATATAATCACCTTTTAGTTTTATAGTTATTGTCATTATGTTGAAAGATTTCCTCTCTCAAAAGAAATAAATTTCCTCAATAATATCAATGTTAAAAAAATCTTGAGAAGTGAGATGTTCATAAAATTAGAATATACCTTCTAATAGCATCAGCATTTAGATAATTATTTGCACATATTTAACTTATTCTTAAAGATAAATTTAAAAATTTACATCTAAGGAGGATGGAGCAAGATCGTGGTATAGAACATTCCAGCAATTATCCACTCAGAGGAACATCAAATTGAACAGCTATTTGACTCAAGAAACATCTTCATAAAACCTAAAGAAATCAGGCAAGACATCACAATACCTGGTTTTAGCATAATAAAAGAAAAGATACATTAACAAACAGATACATTAATGAGAATAGGAGGAAGTTTCACATTGTCTAAATAATTCCTCCCCCAAGCTCAGGCAGTGCAGCTCAAAGAAGTTCCTGTCTGCTTGGGAGAGAGAGATGGATGTGTGTAACTTTGCATTGAAATTTAGTACTAGCCTCACCGCAGTAAAATACAGCACCTGGAAGAATCCTGCAGCCCTGTTTTCTATGCCAGTACCTACAGAAGGAATATTTAAACTTCCCCCAAACCAGAAGGCAATCTGCTGCCTGGGCAGAAAGAACCCAACTCCTGGCCTGCTTCACCACCAGCTGACAAATGTGGCCTTTGGCCCCATATAAATTTTAGTGGCAGGCAAGCCATAGTGGCTGCCATCCTTGGGAAAGACCTGGTACTATTCTAGTTGGAAGATTATAGGCTTTTAGTGCAACACAGCATGCCGTCATGTACAGTGGGCATGGGAATGTCTATAACACTCCTCTCTCAACTCTAGGCAGCACACACAGAAAGAGAATTCCACTTGGGGAAAGCAGAGAAAAGTGTGATGGAAACTTTGCCTTGAAACCCATTACCAGCCCTGCCACAGTAAAACAGCACCAGGAAGAAATCTTTGGCCCCTGATTTTAGGCAGGTGCTCCCAGATGGTGCTTCTAGACTCACCCTGGACTAGATGGGAATCTACTCCCTGCAGGACGGACCCAAGTCCAGGCCAGCATCACCAAATGTCCTTTGGCCCTGAATGAATATGAGTGGCTATCATGCAGTAGTAGCCACAGGCAATGGGCAAACCCAAGGGCTGCTCTGATCTGGAAGGCTGTGGGCTTCAGGTGTGACCCAGCATAGTGCCAGATGTAGCAAACAGGAGAGTGCCTGCATAACTCCTCCCTCAACTCCAGGCAGCACAGCATGAAGAGACTCCTTCCACTTGCGGGAAAGAGAGGTAAGTGAGTGCAAGACTTTACCTGGGAACCCAGGAAACTCTCCCTGATCCTCTCCAAGTCCATCAGGTTTGGAGACCTTGAAGTTTTCAAGAGACCTGCAGCATACCTTGGCTTAGGGTGTCCTCTAGTGCTGAAATATCTGCTTAGGCTTAGGAAACTCAATAATCAGTCACCTTTGAATGACTGGAAAGCCCTCGAAGAAAGATGGGTATAAACAAGGCAAAACTCCACAGACTGGAATAAATACCTAATTCTTCAATCCCCCAAAATTAATTTATGTCCACAAGCATCAAGGACATTCAGAGAAATATAACATCACAAAAGTGAACTAAATAAGATGACAGTGACTGATACTAGAGAATTGGAGATGTGTGACTTCTCAGATAAGGAATTCAAAATAATTGTTTTGATGAAGCCCAATAAACTTAAATAAAACACAGAAAAACAATTCAATAAGTTATCAGTGATATTTAACAAAGAGATTGAAATAATAATTTGAAAAAATCAAAAGAAATTCTGGAGTTAAAAAATAAAATGGATAACCACACAGTGGGACTGAAAGAGTAGAATGTTTCCTGTGTCCCTGAGAGGGACATATATGAAGCAAAGAGTGAACCAAAAAGGAGAAACTTTTGGTTAGCGATAAAGCGAGGCACAGAGGCAACTAATATAGACAAATATAGTGGTGTGAGATAGGATGGCAGGAACGCCAGAGTGGATGGGACTCCTCGTGTTCATGCATTCAGAACCACCGCTTCTCTCAGATGTGGTTTCACCCTTTCTAAACCCTCCAGAATTTACACAAAGCCTCTGTGAAAATGAGAAAATCCTCAACTGGTTGGTAGTGATTGCATATCTAATACATGGTAGGAAAAAGACTCATACTTGATATGGTTTAGTTATAGGAAAATTAAATTACATTTATTACACACCTCAGTTTCTTGACTGGGAGATCATTGAAATCTGTATTTTTAAATATTTTCATGACTGAAGTTATCTATATGGGGCACTAATGTGTTTTAAAATAAGAAAAAAATACTGAAAACACAAGGCTACCTTATTAAAAAAATACTGTGAGAAGAGAAGTTGTTATATGGAAAATCAGATTGGAAAGGCCCTGGATTGTCAATATTTTGAAAATAAATGTCGAAGTGGAATAAAATATTGACTGAATCTATTTCTTGCCTGATTAAAAAAAAATGCTACTAGTTTCTGCCAATAGGGATTTTGCTAAACCTCTCGAAGACTGAATTAATTACAGGTACTTTAATTGAGAGATGATGTGTTAATTATATTTTTAAGCATTTTATCTTTGTTCAAATACATAAAAGTAATAACATTACAACCCTCTAGATATTTTCTATTAAGCCTCCAAGTATTTGCTTTCCAAATCTTTTTCTCAGGATTAAAAAAATATAAATATGAACTCTACCTATATAAATCAAGGAACTGGACTCAACTAAAATTAATAATTTAATAAATACTTGATACTATGTGAAAGATGTGCTAGATGTTGTGGAAAATGCAAAAAGAAATAAATATGGGGGCCAGAGAACTTATAGTCTAGTGGAGTAAGTAAGACATGTACTCAAATATCTATAATGCAAGGTTTAAAGTGAGAAGTGTCAAAGGGACACAGATAAATTGTAAACATTAAGTAATGATAACATCACTTCTAAACATAGGAGTCAGGGAAAATTTCATGAATGGGAAAGCAGGTGAACTGGTTCTTGAAGAATGAATGCCATTTACACAAGGAGAAATGGGGAAAAAGACATTGTAGGAAGAAAAATAAGAGGGAGCAAAAGTGTGTAGGTGAGGACGTGAGAGTTGTAGAGGAAAGAAAAATTATTTCAATTTTGTGAGAACTTAGAGCAGAACTGTACAATAGAACTTTCTGTTAGGAGGAAAATGTCCTATATATGTGCTATCCAATATGATAACAACTAGCTACATGTGGCTATTGAGCACTTTAGTGTGACTAAAGAAAAAACAGTATAATTACGTGTAATTTTATATACCATAAATTGACACTGGATAGTCACATGTCTGGTGACATATGGGACAGTGCAACCTTCAAGCATGTGAAGACTTGTGGTACCTAACGTTGAGTCCAGTCTGTGGATTAAGGAACAAACTTTTGAACAAAATGTTTCAAGTTTTCTACGAAAGAAATATCAAGAGCAGAAATGCAGAAAATACCAAGATGAGCAACAATTGATACTTTTGTGAAAAGGTAGGCAGAATAAAATAGAAACAGTAGGAAAGGAGTCTTTAATAGATACTATTGCAACAGTGTATTCCACAGGTCAGGGGAGCCTCAAGTAGAATTGTCTCATTAAATTGTGGAATGCAGAACAGAAGGAAGGAATCTTGTAGTGATACGATTGCCAGCACTTTGCATCACCTTCTCCAGTAAGCTTTTCATAGTTTATGCTCAATCTCTTCTTCCCTTTCCTCATTCTCCCCAATTAATTAGAAGTCCTTGGCATATGCTTTCATATATTTAATATATCATCATATCACACTAGATATTTCTATTGTATTATTTCATAGGACCATGTCTCTTTGGTTGTCTCTCTTCCTCACTAGATTGAAAAGTACAAGATGACACGATGTGGTTTATAAATCATGGCATTTTGCAGTGCTTAGAACATGAAAGCCATTCACTGCATGTTAATTGAATTGAATGGGTAACTAACAACAAACTGGTTCTCAATTCTGAATTACTGGAAAGATTGTGATGCCATGAACAAAAGTGGCAAATGAAGAAAACAAATGTATTTGGAAGACGAAGTTGGTGAATAAATTCAAGCATGCTACATTTATGGTTTCAGGCAACATGTAAGTAATATAAAGATAGAAAAGAATTTAGCTGCAAGGAGAGAAGTTAGGAAGAGAGAAGCAAGTGTAGAAGCAATCCACAAAAGCGATAACTAAAGCTACATGTGTCAAGAACACTATAAAGAGTATGTGCATAGAGAAAAATAAAAGAATGAAACTTCAGATTAATAAATCCAAGATAACTATATATATTTCTATAATGAAATAAGCAGAAGAATTGTTTAGTTGCTTATATTTTTAATCAACGTAATATGAAAAAATAATTTTGAAGTTAGTTCTTTATATACTTTATATTTTGTTCTCTCAAACAAGAGTAGGTGTTTTTGGTCTTTTTTTTTTCCATGTATTTGGCTGCTAGTGTCACCAGTTCTGAGGCCAAGTAAATGGATGAGGCAGCAACAACTCAATTTTCAAAGGCTAGCCTCTAGATACACACACACACACACACACACACAGTTGTCCATTTCATGAGGAAAGGTAAAATATATAAATTATCATTATTTTACTAGGGTTAATCAATTATTAAACATATGCCTATACTCTTTCATATATTATCATATTATTTTTATTTAAATATATTCAGAAATACATATAATTTAATAGAAATAAATGCTGGAATGAAAAGCAGAAAGTCTGAGTTCTAGATCTGACTTACAAAATAAGTGACTAGGTGAATGTTGGCAAATCACTAAGTGTTTGTCAGTATTGTTATCATCACTGACTAATGGCTGAACTGAAACATGTGAGCTTAAATTTTTAAATTGTGGAAATATATGAATTTAGAAAAAGAATTAGCTTTTGAGAAATAACTTATTAACTGTGAAAATAAAACTTGATTCTAATGCTTTTTGATTTTTCTGCAAATATTGTCAAAGATCTTTGATTACACTATTGAACCATAGAAAAAAATCATATTTTGTGTTATTATTTGTACCATAATTTGAAAAACAACACCTACTGAAATATAGATGAATGCACACCACCACTGTTGGTTGCTATAGTAATGTTGATTTATTATGTAAAGGATGTATGAGCCATAATTAGAAATCTTTAAACGTGAAGAGAAACACATATGTGCTATTTCAGACTTTCTATCCACATCCAAGTGCAAATATTTGGTCTCTATTCAACAAAACAGATCAGTGACATCATAATAATAACTAAATATATTATTTGCTAAAAATTCATGTCCATTAACTTTTCTAATCACTTTCATTAAATGGTGCAGAGAGAACACCAAAGGCAGAAGATATGACTAATTTTAATGCAAGATATATTATAATAATCAATAATGAATAACAATAATTAAATATAAGAAACCCATTAAATTAAATAATGAATTTCATCCATGAGTTTCATTTTAGTTACAGTTTTTTTCTTGCCTATTTAAAAAGTCTTTGTCACTATTGAATTATATAGGTTACTCTTAAAGATGCAGAATGTGTTGAAGAGTAAAACTTTTTTTATAAAAGTTATTATAGCAGAGATTATGATTATGAATCTAAGAGCTTTATGTTTGTAGTATACATATGAATATGTTTCTCTTAGCCCATTCAGACTGCTATATCAAAATATCATGAACTGGGTAGCTTATAAACAACAAAAAAATTATTTTTCACAGTTCTGGAGGCTGAGAAGTTCAAGATCAAGGCCAGCAGATTTGATGTCTGATGAGGCCTTGCTTTCTAGTTTGTAGATAGCACCTTCTCGCTGTGTCCTCACACAGTGGAAAGGGCAAGATAACCCTCTGGGGCCTTTTTTATAAGGGCAATAATCTCATTCATGAGAGCTCTGCCACAATGACCTAATTCCCTCCCAAAGGACCCACATCCCAATACATCACATTGGTGATTAACTTTCAATATATGAACTTCGAGGGGACACAAACATTCAGACCATAGAAATATTCTTGTAAATTTTTCATATAACAGAAGATTATATTGTTTAAGAAGAAAATTTACTATTGAGGCAAACACTTATAATTGTTTGAAGCATGTCTCCAACATTTTACTACTCATTTATAGGGATAGATTGAGTTCACATAAAGGAATTTTATTGCACATTTGTTTATTTTATCTAATAATGTGCCTTGGCAAACTCTTAATATCTATTTATAGACAACTACCTTATTATTTTTTTACTATTATAGAGTAAGGCATTGTAAAAATTTGCTGTATTTTATTTATATACATCAATAATGATGAATATATTCACTTTTTTAGATTTCAAAATTGCAGTAGATATATTTGTCTTCAGTATAAAATATTTGGGGAATTAATCTATCAAGGACAGATGCTAGAAATAATTACTGGGTAAATTTTATGAATATTTATTTTTTTGCTAAATTCTACATTTTCTACTAAAAAAATTATAGGTATTAGCATCTCACTAACAGTATACAAGAAACCCAGCTTTTCCCTCACACCATCACAAACATGTATTATTAACAAAATTTTTCACTCTATTAGAGGTGAAAGGGAAAAAACTCCTTTTAAATTTGTACATCTATAATGGTTAATGGCTAATTGTAGTATTTCTTGATGAAAGGTCTGTTTATATTCTCTATTTAATTGATTCTATATTTATCCATCTATAATATTAAAATACTACTCAGTTTTTTATAGCAAATATATTAGTATGGTTGACACTAAGGGTTGAAACAAGCCTCCAAATTTAAATATAAACGTATCTATAACTTATATAGCAGCTTGCTCATTATTCACATGGCATATAACTCAGGTAATGTATGTTCCAGGTTGATAGGCGGCTTTTCAGAAATTAGAGCCCCTTACATCTCGGTACTCACTTCCTCAGGATTCTCAAAGTCCTCTGCATCCAGCCTTCAAATGGATGAAGAGAGAATAAAAGTTATCTCTCCCTCTCCTGCTTCTTAAAACTGCTAGATGAGAAGTGAAGCACATATGCTCATTTTACTCGTTAGAATTGCTATCCAGGAACCCAGTATTAAAAGGAGACTGGGAAATATAACCCTTGGCTAGGATCAGTTCCATGCTAGAGATAGGGAATATGGACATACTGAACATCCAACATTCTCTGCCATTGATAACAAATACTGTGCTCTGGCCTGCTGCTGGCCTTTGAACAAATATAAAACTTTTTTTATTCCATAAAAGATGTTAATTATCCAAACATTTAACATTGAATAATCTAACATTGACCCAATATTCTTATCTTTAGATTTGTGATTCTATATACAAGTTGACATACGAAAATGTTTTAGGCTTAATCCTACAAACATTAAGTATCTTTGTTAAATTTTAATTTAAACTATTCATTAATATATTTCAAAAGCTTGAGTTTGTCTCTTCAAACTAAATTTGAAATGGTATATAGTTTATTATTTTAACTTAAAATCAACTTACTTTTATTACATTATGTTACTAACTTTCCTTTAAATTTTATTTTAATGGTTGGATTATATGCTATCATAAATATACCACAATTCATTTCATTAATCTTTAGTAAATGATACTTAGTTTCTTTCCTTTCTCTTAAGTTAAGGAAATTAATGAACATCTAGGTATATATGTGTATATTTTTCTGACTGCTTCTATAAGATAGATTTCTGGAACTGTTTACTGGATAAAAGTAGGAAAACACATGCAGGATGCTTAGTAACTTTTACTAAATTATCCTTCAAAGATCTCAGTCAATTTACAGTTTCTTTTTGTGACTGAAATAACCATTTTCATTTTTTGACAATCTTTTCCGGAGTAGTGGTATTTTTTTTTCATCATGGCATGTGAAAAGAAAAAAAAAAAGACATACTGTTGATGATATAACCTGTTTTTTTCCATCAATTTCCATTTTTTTTTAGCTGACATTTTTTAAGTTACATAAAAGGTTAAACTTTTTTATATAATTGTCTGCCTGCCTCTTTTCTTATATAAGAATGCTATATATATATATATATATAAAAGATAATGATTTTCCTATGAAATTCATTGTAAAAGTTTTATTTGTAATTTATGTTTAGTTTTGCTTCTGATATTTTTGACATGAGAATTTTTCCTTGTCATAAATGTATGTCAATCTACTTATGTTTCCCGTGGCCTTTTTTGTTTAAAATGCTTTCTCTATCTCAGAATCTGATAACTATCTCCATATTACATAACATATTAATAATATTCAAATTGGCATATAATATTTTTAAATTCCTTTTATATAATTTATTATGGATGGCTCTTAAATTTCACTTTTGTTAATTCAGCTTAAAGAAACATAATTAAATTTATTTGTTTCTAGTTTTTTTCCTGACATAGATACATAATCAACACTGTAGAAAAGAAATTACTTTCTCCCATCATTTGTTTTACAAAATTTAAAAGTAATTAATAAAACTCATTATTAATAGATAAATAAGGTTTATCTACATTTGATTCTGATTTAGGGTTCACTTTTTTATCAGAGAAAGGAACTTAACTAAGGAACACACAATTAAAATTATTATATGAATAGTTTATATGCTTAAAATACAACTGTTGTACTAAGACAGATGTTGCTTTCAAACAGGTCTATTTTTATTTTATTTCCTTTGTAAAACAAATTATTTGGGGGTTTTATTTTAGAAATATGTGTACTACTTTAGGTTACACTGGGTGCTATGGACTGAATTGTGTCTTCCCCAAATTCGTATGTTGAAACCCTACACCCAATGTGATTATGTTTGGAGACAGAAATTAAAGTTAAATGAAGTCACAAGGGTAGAATCCTAATTCACTAGGACTGATGGATTTGTGGAAGAGGGAGAGAGAGATATCTCTCTTTTTTCTCTCTCACCCTTGCATGCACACACTGAGGAAAGGGCATAGCAAAAATGTGGCCATGGCCATCTACAAGCTAGGAAGATGTCTTCTCCAGAAATCAAATTGACTGGCACCTTGATTTTGAACTTCCCAGCCTACAGAACTGTAAGAAAATAAATTTCTGTTGTTTAAGCCAAGTCTTAAACATTTCCTTCCTTCAATAAAAAAAAATTCTGATTAATGTTGTCCAATATCATACATTACATTATGCTCTTTAATTATATTATTCAACATAATCCTCAAAAAGACATATAAGTAAATAATATTTATATTCCTTTTACAGATGAACAACTAAGATATTCCTAATAGTTTTATTGTGGTATACATAAAATTCTATGTGCTGAATGAATCAATAATAAAAAACCAAATATTTGGATTTGGATGTACTAAAGGTCAAATTATATTTCAATAACTTAATGTCATCATATAATAAAAATATGATAGTACTCCATGGTTAGCCTATGAATACTTTCTATATTGTAACGGTTTGCTCAACTGTGGAGTTCTCATAAATCGTACTTCAGTATCAAAATAGAGACTTGATCTTATCTTCTGACTTCAACATATTTTCCAGAATGTTCATTACTCCTGCAAGTTATGATCTACAAAAACAAAAAAAACACCTTTCCTGTTCTGTGGATGGTGTGTACCATCATCTGCACATGTGACCCTCTGTGTCCACATTTGTTAAATCACTCTCAACAATCAGTGTCCTTTCCCTTATTTTAATAAAAACCATGTTCTCTACTCCAGGTTCTCCATATCGCTGGATGAATCAGTATCTATGTAGATGATCCTCCTAACACCCTGATTTCTCAGTTTGCAACCTCTTTATATTTAGGAAAAGACTTTATTTTCTTCAACTTCAACTACAGTCATATATCACTCAATAAGGATATGTTTTGAGAAATGTGTCATTAGGTGATTTTGTGTTTGTGTGTGAACATCATAAAGTGTATTTACATGAACCTAAATGGTATAGCCTACAATACATGTAGGCTATTCAGTACAGCCTATTGCTCTTTGGTTGCAAACCAGCACAGCATGTTACTGTACTGAATATCATAGGCAATTGTAACACAATGGTAAGAATTTATATATCTAAACATAGAAAAGTTATAGTAAAAATATGATATTATAATCTTATTTGACCATCGTTGTATATTTGGTCTATTTTGACTAACATATCATTATATGGTACATGACTGTATGTGTCTTCCTGGCCACATCTTAGACATTGTCATTCCCCCTGAACTACTTCATCTAGTTCAACAGTCTTAGTTCTCTAATTATGTCCTCCTACTATGTTCTACCTGATCTTTAACTTAATTGAGACTTTTAATCTCTACATTGTTCTTCCTACCCTTATTTTTTCTTCCCATTAAACGTTGTGGACCTTCATCTCAAATCCATATTTGCCAATATTTATAATTTCATTGTGGATTCAAAATTTAAAGAGACGAATTTAGAAGTTATTGTAGAAATCTAAAAATAGAAGATAAAATCTCAAAAATTCAATATTTGAATAAATGCCATGTGACACTACTTTGTCAAAAAATAAAATGTCAAGAGATATGCACTTTCCCTTCTTTGCATTCCTATGTTGTAGACATGTAGAACTTTCTATTATATTAACATGTTAATTCCAACCCCCCCCCCACTTATCAACCCAACTTGGCATGGATAAATTCTACTTATATTTTAAATTCCAAATTAAAGATATTTTCTTTACCCTGAAAAAATTCTCTTGAGTATGCTGTTATTGAGTCCTGCAGTCACCCACCATAGCATTAGTAATGCTCTATTGTAATCTTATGGGTTTCTTTTCTTTCATTTTTCTTCCATAAGGTTGTAAATTTCTTGAAGGTAATAACTTTGCCTTACTTTGCTTATTTGTTAGTCTCTCCAGTAATAGTATAATATCTAACACAGAGAATCCATGGAATAAACCTCTATTAAGAGAACAAATAGATTAATTAATCAGTTAGCTCAGGATTAGATTAATAAATAAGAAAATAGAACCAATTTGAAAGAGGGTCATTAATATTTCAAAACTAAGAAATCATTGAAAATTTTAGTCAATTAATGGTATAAAAATAAAAGATAAAGCCTTAGAAGATTCAGACAAATTCCACTAAAGTTGTCCTGGCTGGCCTATGTTCAACCTTGAACATAGTTTTCCTGGCTGGCCTATGTTCAACCATAGTTCAACCTATGGCAAGCCGCATGCTACCATGTTCAAATGCTGCAACTCCCCCTAGTGGGCTTGGTGAAGCACCCTGTACTTTGCCATCTCTAGCAAGCTGCGTTCCTATGTCCCTTGGTCTCCTTCTGCAAAGCCTCAGTCCTCCCACTTGTGTATGGCTTGAATTATATAAAAAGCTCACAGGGTCTTTTCAGTTTAAAATGTAAAATTTAATATGGTATTTTAGCTACATAAAATATTTAAAATTCACTTACACTGATTAATTGGTTTCATATGACAAAAATTTAAATAAATCAAACATATTTTACTTTATTCCATCAAATTCATTATATGAATAGATCCAGTTCCTGAAAGGGGTCTCAAATCCTTCCAAAGATAGCATGTTTATTTGTTCTTATTTAATGACACAAATCTAAACTATATTATCACATGAGTTGGTATGGAAGGTTTTATTTGTATCTAATTGGTGAAAATGAATTTGTCCTTTTAATGTACCTTGATTTTTACATTGAAATAAAATGTCCCAATTTGACTAAAAGAAAATGTTTGTTTGTTTCTAATACTGCCTAAGGTAGTTAAGATTTTAGAACAGCAAATATTTACTTACAATGAGATGATTGCTTTAGAAATATAAATTATAGGATGTAAAACAATACCGTGTTCAACTGTATATAACTAATAGTATTCATGGGGACAAAAATAGAAGCACTGAGTTTATGTAAAAGCAAAATACAATTAATGTAAATTGGATAAAAGGATGAATTTATTTCTTGTATGATGACTTAAATGTATAAATTTAAAGCAACTGTAAACAGCAGAAGAAGAATTATTTAACAAGATATGTCCCCAGAAGTACACATGTTAGAAACTTAATCTCCAGTGCAACAGCTGTGAGGTGCCTAATGAGAGGTGTTTATGTAATATCACCTTACAAAGGGGTTGGTGGAGTGGATTTGTCCCCTTTTGCCTTCTAGTATGTGAGGACACAGCACTCCTCCTCTTCAGAGGACCTAGCAAAAAGGCATCATCTTGAAAACAAAAGACTGAATCTGTTGGTGCCTTGATCTTGGACTGCCCAGCCTCCAGAACTGTGAGAAATAAATCTGTGTTCTTTATAAATTACCCAGTCTATGGTATTCTGTTATAACAGCACAAAACGAACCAAAATACAGGGCAAAGCATATTGTCATAGAAATAATACTGGCCAAAGTTCCACAATCTGTAACTTAATCAAAGTTGTGTTGACTCACTATTTTAAACCAAGTTCTTACAGGGCAGACATTGAAAAAGATTTTAATCCAAACGGTTTGTGATGGAAATGTTCCCAGTGGGAATCAAAAAAGGGAGTTGAGAAAGCAGAGCCTGGATTAGGGTAAGGCAAATGAGGAACTAGATGGAAATGTAAAATATAGGGGGAGTGCCACAAAACTCAGTAATCAAGATACACTATATTTTAATGCCATTTTATGCATAAATAAAAATTAATTCAAAAAAGCCACGATGAACAAAATGTTAATTTTTAAAATAAAGACAGGCTGTTCTTTGTTTTATAACTCTGTGCAACAGAGAAACAATCAGCCCAAGGTTTCCAGCCAACCTGCCAAGTAGGTTTATGACACATGACAATGGCATGCAAAGAGATTGAACAACACAGGACTTTACATAGTTTTATTTTTTTATGTAAAGCCTATATTAACTTCTTATACTTGGTTTAAAATATGGGAGAATACTTTGACAAGTATACATATGGATACACAATTTTTATTTTGCCTCTGGCTCCAGTATGGCTTGGCAAGGTACAGCAAAGAAAGGAAAGAAGCTAAGCAAGGTTGCAATTTCTGGTGAAATCTCAGATTTGGCCTAATCCCTTGAGAAACACTGAAATATAAATTACACATCAAAGTTAGTCCATCTTGACACAAAGGGGCTGGGTTTTTATACTCCCACACCAGCAAAGCATTGACAATGAACCACCTGCAGGAGAAGATGGGGTAAAAACTCCCAGGTACTTGGGTTTTCCATACAAATGCCCAAGGACAATCCCATCAAGAAAATTGCAAGTGCAAGTCTTTACAGCAAAACATGCAGATACTGTGAGAAAAAGCATCTGGCCAGGACACAATTAAACTTGTTTTAGGTGTGCGCTAAACTTGCTTTGTGAGCTTCAGTAAGTGAGTTACCTAAGAGATTTAGTATAAATAAAACACAAGATCATAACCCATCATTCTCAAATTCAGTTATTTAACAATGTCTATTTATAGAGTACAGACATATGAGCCAGGAAGTGAGCCTACAAGGGTTTTGAGTAATTAAATAAATATTCTAAATTACACAAACTGAAACTCACATACTTTATTCTTAGTTGTGGTCGTTATTTCCTCTCTGAGACTCTACTACTTACTACCTTGAGTCAATACTATAGAATTTAGTTGTGAAGTTTCCAAGCTTTTGCATAATTAGAATAAACACATAAGAAAGTGAGAGATAAACTGCAGCAGGTAGATCTGCAGGCAGACAGCTTGAAGAACCAGAAATGAGAAGTGATCATCTGCCAAGAGATGAATTACAAAAAATATAGAAATCATAAATGACTGCAAATATCAAATCAATTTGTATTCACTTAATATAGATGGGCATACACACACACAAACATGCATATGTGTGTACACTCCCATGTTCATTGCCACATTATTCACAATAATCCAGATATGGAAACAATCAAAGTCCCCATTAAGGGTTGCATGGATTTAAAAAATGTGGCATACTAGTCAGTCTTTAAAAAGAAGGAAATTCTGTTATTTGCAACAACATGGATGAACCTGGAGGACATTATGTTAAGTGAAATAAGCCAGGCAGAAAGATAAATATTGCATGATCTCAGTTATACATGGCATATTATAAAGTGAAACTCATAGAAGAGTAGAATGGTGCTTACCAGAGGCTGGGGGGAGGGATGTTGGGAGGGTGGACAGAAAAAGGGAGATGGTCAAAGCTTACAAAGTTTCAGTAAGACAGGAGGAATATAGGTTCTGGTGGCTAGAGTTAAAATAAGGTATTGCACATTTCCAAATTGCTAAAAGAATGAATTTTAAATGTTCTCTCTACAAAGAAATGATCAATATGTGAGATGGTGGATATGTTAATTAGGCTAATTTGATCATTCTGCAATGTATACCCATTTGAAACAAAACATTGTGCCACATAAATACATATAATTAGTATTTTTCAATTAAAATAATTTCTAATAAATAAGCCACGAGATGTTGAAAGGGTGTATTTGTTATGCTTCCAAAGGCTTTTAGAGCACCCATTTCTCATCATACGTGCACACAAAAAATTATGAAACTTACAAATTATTTAAAATTAAATAGAAAATTCTAAAGCCAGAAATAAGAGCAGAAATATCAAGTTAGAATGGTAGGAAGTAGTGATGGCCAGAGAATGGGATTTATACAGTAAAGTGAGAAGTGAGGGATTCTTCCCATTCCCTTACGCAGGCACTTAAACCACCATGCTCTCAGCCAGCCTGGCTACCTCCCTCATCACTAGATCTGCCTCAGTATAAGTTTCTGAAACTAGAAGCTGGAGGATGTATACTGTATCTATACAAACAAAGGGTGACTTTATGGTGGCAAAGGCAATAAAAACTGTGGCTTGTGGTTGTTATAGCATACTCAAGTAATTAATAACCAGTAACTATGAGGCTGGTATTGGATGATGAATTCAATATCTACTATTGAGCAAAATAGCCCATATCTATAGAAAGAGAGAAACCACTTCTCTGTGGTCCAGGTTTTGTTCATCTGTCCAAGACCTCTGGGTAATACCTAACTTAAAAATGGGTTCAAATGTGAATAGAAAGAGTCTTAAACCCAAGTGGAGGAGCCTCAAATGTTAGGCAGTTTGTTTGTTTGTTTCTTTAGCCAAATTGACCTGATAGACACCATGGGACTGTTACTATTTAAGGGAGCAGGGAGCAGTAAGCATCAGAAATCAATTCTGGTTAACAGACGCAAAACGAGAATTCATTAGAGGAATCTATCAATTTGGGGGTAAATTTATGTAAAGCCTCAATTTTTTTTGAAAGAAAGCTGAAAAAATAGAAAAGTGAGAACCAAAGGCAAACAGAAAGATCCATGTAATTGGAAGTAGTTTGCATTGTTATTTGGTTTCCATCATTATGATAAATCAGCTGTAACTATTTTTCAGTCTTTGTAACACTCTACTTAAGATTCAAAGTATCTAAAGTAAATTAACAAATGAACAAAGTGAATGAATGAACGCAATGAAGAGAGATAGGTCATGTGCTCATATATGGCTAGGGATACTCATAAACTGCGACAGGAAGTTGTATAAAAACCACAGACAATAAAAATGAAGTAATAACTAGAAAGGAAGTCAAGATAGGATAACCAGTTAAAGCAAAAGCTAATATTGTGTTGTAAAAAGAAAAATAAATTTCAGAAAAACAAAAACAAGCAAAAAATAAAAAGTTCTTCAAAATAAATCTCTCAAAAGCTGTTAAGTGCACATTGGTTAGACAGGAATCATACAAAGTCAAGAGCAAAGTAATTTCTGAATAATGCCTTATAAGGTCATGTAGAACCAGGACAAAATGAAAGTGAAAAACAAGCAAGTCAGAGATCCCTAAACTGTTTATAAGAGTTGAGTTGCAATAGAAATTCAATTTTTTGGCAATCAAAGCACAAGAGTCCTATCAGAGATCCATGATCAACCACACAGAAAGTGATGTTAATGGCTACTGTTTGAATCATCAAAATGATTTTAAGTACAGAAAATATGTGCTGTATTTTGAGGCCATTTCTATTTAAAATAATTATTTTGAATGATACTTAAGTATACTTTCAGATATTTTGAAGATTCTGTGATTCAAGAAAACTTTTTCTCAGAGTTATGACATGAAAAAATCATCATGTTATTGGACTAATACATATACAAAAAGTTAAAAAGTTGCTATGTTAAAATTTCATGTATGACCTATGAAAATATTAGTGATTGATAGATCTATCCAACTATGTACATTTAAATGTAATATTGAGAATTTAGTGCATTTTTAATATTCACATTCATTAATTTTCTAATATATTAATACATTGAAATGTTTCTAAAAGCTTTTGATTGCATACCACTCCTAAAATAAGAACTGGTTTGCTCTGCAAAGGAAAAAGGAAATAAAAGTTTACAGGTGCATTAAATATTCAGCTGTGCTATATGAAGAACGGCTGCCAATTTCAGGCTTTTTCTGCATGCAAGTTAGATCTAAGTGTAGCCAAATAATTGATTCATAACTGTTTATTTGAACAGCAGATTAACTTACTTATCAACAATTTAACAGCATCTCTTTCTCTCTTCCCCTTCCTGCCCTAGCTTGCCCAGGGTCTCCACATGTGTTGGCTGATTAGTATAATTTTCAGATATTATGACAGCATGTCAAGGATCCAATTTTATAATTTGTATTGAGAAAAAAACAGCTTTTTAGTCTATATGCCATAATTAATTATAACAGCAGGTATGTTTTCCTTGGGTTTCATATTTTTTACACTGTTTTTTCCATTTATTAAATAGCCCCTGGCATTGGGAAGCTTGCTTGGGCAAACCTGGGAGTGCATCCTATTTTCCCTGGAAAACTGACCCATGTGAAATTCAGTGTCCTTTTCTAATTTTGGCTAAAAGGAGAATTTTAAACATGCGGAGGCCTTGGTCCCATTCCTTTTGATTCAGGAGACTTGGGATGTGTCCTGGATATCTAGTAATAAGCTCCCCAGATGATTTTCGTGAAAGCAAAACTTAAAATTTCACTCATTCATGGCTCAGAAAAATCCAATTGCTACTTTCAGAAAGAGTATCTTTCAGTACTATTGGAATTTGACTAAAGCAAAATCTTGACCTGCCAAAAACTAGTGATACTGTCATAACAACTTTCTCCAGTATTTTGCAGAATGACCAGTAGGCATCTCACCCACTACAAATAGGAACGATTTCAACATGATTTAGACAATACCAGAAAACTTGCTGTATTTGTCTGTGTATTTTCTCCTTACATGTTCTATCTTCTCAAATATTTTGAATAGAAACTTACCCATTTTATTGCCTTGACCAAGTTTTCTCATACTTTTTTTTCCTACACTTAAGCAGGATGCCCTGAACATAATATATCTTATCCATGCCAGATCAGACAAATGTCAGACTAAAGCAAAAGCCAGCTGTTCACCTTTGTACAGAGTAGCAAGTGAAGCGAACAAACCAGCAGGAGTTCTGTCGGTACTAAACTAAATTTAGGTACAAGCAGTCCAAGTAGCTGCCTTGGCTGCCCTTATATCCATTGATTAAAGGTGTTTAAAACCTTTAATTGGTTCAGGTCAAATTACTTTAGGATAATTTAAAAATAAAATGAGAAAAAATGTGATTTTAATATGTATTCATGTGTATATTGCAAGATATAAATAATTTTTGCCTGCATTTAGAAGGAGATCTCTATTCACTGTGAATTGAATTCTTTCCTGCCAATTTCACTACAGAGCTAGTGTTTCATTCATTCAGTAATTTATCAAATGTCTAATATTACAGAGTACTGGGCTAGTATGTACAGTTTTAGGGAAAAAAGACACTCTCTGCCTGTTTGTACCTCAAATAGTAATACAAAGACTAAACAGATAAAAATGGCAATACATTATGATAAATGTTCCAACAGGATTAGGTGCAAGTTCTTACAGGAATAAAGAAGGAGGTCATTTTGCTCAGATAAAAAAAAATACAAAAAAGTTCTGCAAAAAGAAAAAAAGTTACCTGAATTTTGGTTTGAAGCCTATTCTGGAGTTTTCCAGGAAAAGTGGAAGTAGAAGTGAGGGGACAAATGTCACAGAAAGGAAGCAGTAGTACTTAGTAGCAATGCACATATTTTTTCAATATATTTTGAAGGAAGTGTAAAGACATTGGGAAATTTCAATTAGGGGGGGTAAAATGATCAGAATTATGTTTTAGACAGATCACTCCTGAGTGAAGGGTGCATTGAATTTAGCTGGGAGTATAAAGTATTGAGGGCATGCACAAAGTCAGTGATAATGAGATTCATAGGAAGATAATGATTTGGGAGATATCAAGAAAACAGAAGAGGAAGGAGATGAGGGAAAGGGAGGAATGAGGTATAACTCCTAGGTTTCTGGCTTTGGCTCCTGGATAGGAAATTATGTTACAAAAGTTCTAGACTTTAACTGTAAAATAATAAAGAAAATAAATTAAAGAAAAGGGATAAAATACAAGGAGAAATATTTGAAATACTCTTATTATCACAATATATAATCTTAAGAAGCTATTCTATATGACTGTCCAAAACTGACCTTGGTTTTAGTTCAGAGACCAGTCTGGTTATCAGTAAAGCTTGGAAGACACTTAGCCAATATTAATAAAACAGAGTCTACTATGGTTTAACAATCTGAGAACCAGTGATGCATCCATTACACAATATTAAGACCCCAATAGGTCTTCCTCATCCTCCATAAATGAATTATGAATCAGACAAAACCAAAATCTGTTTAAGAGATAACAAGAATTAAAGAATTTGCAGCAGATGGTACCAGCTGTGCACATTTAATTCCAGCTCAAACAATCTGCCAAACAGTTAGACAGAACTGCTTTTGCATATGAAATTGGAGTGTCTCAGAGCCAAGGAAGAAATCTGAGAGTAGTCTTTTTGGCATTAGTTATCAAACCTTTTATTATAATTAATGTTAGTGGACACAAACCTTCTTTCCTTTCACTGCTTTCTGTGTTCTATGTGCATTCTCTTTCTCTCTCTCTCTCTCTCTCTCTACCTCAAATAAACATATATACACATATACACACCAATGTTTGCACCAATTAAATAAAAGTTAAACTCAAAGAGTTAATTTGTTAAAATGCAGTATACAAGGTATTCAAAAAGTATACACTAATAAATACAGGCAGTATAAAAAGGGTTTATTGTGGATATTTTGAAGATAAATTTTTAAATAGACTCTAAAATATTCCATCTATTTAGGAAGACATTACCTGTAAACAACAATGCAAAGTAGTACAAATGTTATAAGATAATATATGCATATTTTTAAAAGTATGCTTAAAATCCATTGGAATAGACAAATAAAACAAACTGGAAAAATTAGACCTGAATTCAGAGCTGACAGATGGAATTTAGATAGGCTGATAGAAGGTAAGCAAGTATTGAAGGCCGAGCAAGCAATATTCAACCAGGGTTCCAATGCAGCAATGCAAATATACTCAGAGTTTGTATTTATCAGAATGGACTTACCTGATGGAGGAAATATCCATGAAAGGCCTTAACTGTGAGATTTAGGACCATAAATTTATCACGAAGATAATAATAATTGGAAATCATGAAGGTTGTTGGAGAAGATAAAAGCCATGATGAAAAGGTTACACTCAGTGCACTGTAGAATGAAGCAGAAGTGGCAAGGCTGAAGACAGGCAAGGTAATGTGAGGTCCTCGCAATAAACAGCACGTGTACGAGATAATTACTGTATGGGCTCAGGTGATAACAGTAGAATAGATAGAAGGGGACACAGTGGAGTCAAACACAAAGGAGAGATTTTCAGATGTTAGTGTTTGATTCTAAGGCAAAGATAAGAGAGAATGAGGTATAAAAATAAGGTTTTAACTCTGACAAGTTGGGAAAATAAGGGCAGTAATTACAGAATTCAATGAGAAGAAGCAAATTGAGGGAAGAAGATGTATACGAATGAAAATGAATGCAATTTTAGCTCCACTGAGTTTGAGATGTTAGGAAGAGAACAAACTGGACACAGCTGGGGCTCAAGATAGGGCTTGGTAGTGCTGGACCAGACACAGATTATGTAAAACTCTTCCCAGAAAAGGTGATATCATAAGAATACTCATAAGTTTTGAAATAAAAGAATATTAATGAAAATTTATGGAGGCCTCAGAATGTTCCTGTGAAGAATGCTGCTATTCAGGATAGGAATAGAAAAGAGACTCCATGGGGAACTGGGGACTAGATATCAGAGGTCAAGTTGAAATCCAGTAGCCACATTCACAAGACCAGCATCTTTCGCAGTTTCAGGTACTGTATTAGTTTCCCAGGGCTATCATAACAAATTACCAGAAACTTGGTGCCTTAAAACAACTGAAATTTGTTTTCTCCCAGTTTGAAATCAAGATGTCCACAGGATTGACTTTTTTCTGGAGGCTCTGAAAGCAAATCAGTTCCACGTTTCTCTCCTAGTTTCTAGCGATTGCCCACAATCTTTGGCATTCCTTGGCTTGTAGACACATCACTCCGATTTCTGCTTCCTTCTTTACATCACCTTCGCATCTATATCTTCCTGTTTCACATCACCTTCTCTTCTGTGTCTTCCTTTTATAAGGACAATTGCCATTGGATTTACTCTAAATCCAGGATAATTCAATTTCAACATCCTTATCATAGTTACATCTGCAGAGACTCTCTTTTAAAAATTTAATTTTATTTTTAATCAACAAATAATTGTATTGACATATATTTATGAGAAATGAAGTGATATTTTCATACATGTAGACATTAAGGAATGATCAAATCAAGATAATTAACATGACCATCACTTCACATACTTATCATTTTTTTAAAACAAATTTGTGCTCATAATTTCCAGGGGTTAGGACTTACAAATATCTTTTTATGGGGGCCCACTCTTTAACCCACTAGAAATACAGTGAAAAAGGTATGAAGTGGTAAGGTTATAAGGTAACTCATACCATTTACAACAGTTAATAAAAATTCTGTGAGGTAAACAGTTATTCCCATTCTACAGATGAAAAAATTAAGGCTCAGAAAAGGCATGTAAGTATGATATGTCTATTGTCATACTGTTTTTAAAAAGTGGCAGATTTCTTACCCTTAAAGGGATTTTAAATTCATTTTTTTTATTTTAAAGGCATTACTGCATGCTGACCCTGACCCAGAAAAGCATTTATTTTATTACATTTCCTTTAGAAAAGATGACTTTGTGTTCATACAATCAATCATATTCTTTCTCCTCATTCTCTTGTCACCACTGAGCGTACAAGTTTTCTAACCAGGAATAGAATATTTTGTTTGTTAGTTGTCTGTTTGGTGATTGTTCTTGTTTGTGTTGATTGTGTATTGCTTGATTTTTAATTTAGAAAAAAGATAATTTTTATTGTTTATTTTCTTAACTTCCTTTAGGCTTATATTGCTCTTCTTTCTCTAGGTTCCTAAGGGAGAAGCTTAGATTATTAATTTTAAATCTGTCTTTTTTCTAATATGTGCACTTAATGCTGTAAATTTTCTTCTAAGCACTGTTTTTACTTCATCCCACAAATTTTGATGTTTTATTTTCATTTTCATTCAGTTCAAAGTTTATTTAAATTTCTCTTGAGACTTTTTAAATTACCTATGTGTTATTTTGAACTATGTTATTTAATCTCTAAGTATTTTGGCATTTTCCAGTTACCTTTCTGTTATTAATTTCTATATTAATTTCATTGTGGTCTCACAACACTTTGTATAATTTCTGTTTTTTTTAATTTGTTGAGATGTGTTTTATGGCCATAATTGTGGCCTGTCTTTGAGAATGTCCCATAATGTCCCATAACGAAGAATGTGTATTCTACTGTTGTTAAATAAAGTACTCTATAAAGATCAAAAAAAAAAAGAAGAAGAAATTGAGAAAAATAAAGATCAAGATTCCTTTTGTCTTAGGAGAAGCACACTAAAAAAAATTAAAGTAGTCAAACTGAGTGATCTTCACTTGCAATTGCTAGATAGCTTAACCTCCTTGGAGATGCTGTGGTATTGCATCCATATAAAAATCTTACATTATGTGCTAGTTATTATACTTGGCTCATTCAAACCTACACTAGATATATGAAATCTCCCAAAATTCAGATTGCTATTCATATACCAGATAAATAAATTCTGGATGCATTTGTAAACATAGCATGTGTTCATAGTGTCACTCTCAATAGCCAGAGGAAAAAAATTCTAAATCTAACTACTGATTTATAATAATTTAATAATTATTTAACTTATTAAGTATGTTTATAATAAATTTCTGATGACTTTAATCAACTTGAAGGGTTAAATTAATTCTTTTTATGGGCTACTGAATACAAAACACCAAACAACAAATTGATTTGCTTATTCAATAAAACAATCCATTGAGTTGTTTAAAAATATACATTGGAGGTTTATACATTTATAGGAATTGACCAATCATTCTTGTCTATGTACTAAGAAAAGAAAAGTAGAAAATATTGGCAAGGACTCTCTTTGTTTCCCAATTCCCACTTCTCTGGCTAATTTTACCTTTCTAGCTTCATCTGTCATGTCTTTTCTAAAAGCATAACAGCCTAATTGACTAAATCTTAAATATGCACATAGCTTTCCTGACTTTACTTATATTTCTGAAGAACAACCCCCCACACACTCTAATATTTTTCCTATTAAGCATCCCCATATGATTCTAGAATGGCTCAAATGTTTATATCTTCCATGAAGTTTTCCCCAAATCCTCAGCTAAAAATAATCTCCCACCATCTTGGTATTTTACAGGTATCTCTCTTAAAATGGTTATACTATACTGACATTCACTATAGTAACTTGAGAATATATTCTATCACTTCTATTACATTGTAAACTCCTTGATGGTAGAATAATGTGTGATTCCTGTTTTTCGTTTCCTTGCAATAGGAGCTCAAAATGCTTTCTTAAATAAATGAAAGAACACCTAGATGAAAATGATACTTGCTACACAAACAGTAAAGATGAAATTGATCCTTGTCCAGATGGGACAGATATTTGTACTTAACAATCCAAATGGATTATGTGCAGCCAAACCAAAATCAGCTACATTGATTTTCTTTCTTTATGTGGCCAAAATGATAATTCTAAGTCAAGGTCACTGTTATCTTCCTATCTGAAAAAAGATCCTATTTTGTTTGGTTTCCTGTGCTCTTATTCTAGGAAATATTTCAACATTTATTAATTTTAAGATAAATTTGAAAAAAATAATGAAATAAAAGAGTTGCTAGTGATCATTTGAGACATTTAAAACTTAGATCAAATTATAGAGTAATAAATAGTAATAGTCTTAATGTGGCTCAAATACAAATACACATATAAACATATATGTTTTAGAATCTTTAAATTTGTGAAGCATCCAGCAATGCTATTAATAATTTCAATGGTTCCTCTCATTTAAGAGTTTATAAACATTTAGGAAAACAACCCTCACAATAAAAAGTTACAAAAAATTAATGAAATCTATTAATGAATTCTGCTTTATCATCAGCAAAGCAGTTAACTGTCTATGTGAAAAAAATTCCAAGCACAGGTGAGATGTACTTGCCTTCTACCTGTGGCAGCTTCTGGGATTGTGATCAAATATAATTTAAAAGCAAATGCTCACACCCTTCTAGAATTGAATTTCAAGCTGTAAAATTGTTTACCACAGATGTTTAGATTTCTCAGTTAATAAAATTTTAAAAAGCTGATTCTTAAGTAGATGAATGAAACAAAATATAAAGAAGGCCTTACATATACTATCTAATTTATGATAGACTAAAAATGAGCAAAATTAAATGTATTAATGGTTTTACTGTATTTGGAATATTTTAAAATATGCATTAATCTCAAGAAATCAATTTTAAAGATCAGCAGAGAATATGTCAAGAAATCAATTTTAAAGATCAGCAGAGAATATGTGGATGATAAAGTCAGAGAACTAAATGTTTTTAAGATCAAAATGGACTAATTGGCAGATAACTTCAGATTATGAAATCAAATGTATACAGCATGTTCATAGTAATTTTGATAGATTTGAAATCTTATAAAATTCACATTTTGGATTTATGTTCTCTAAGTATTTATGTACTTTCAGGTGCATTTGAAACTGATACTACATAACTATACACTGTAGTAGAGTTAAAGAAATGATGATAAAAAGATCTGCTACACTGGGAATTGAGTTTATTCACATGTCAACAACACAACTTTGTTATTGATGAAACCCAGAGACCTGGATTATGCTGGTTATTTAGCAAAGCTACTTTTTTCTTTACTTTTTACTTTTATTATTCTGTGCAAAGAGAAGTTAGGTGATATCAGCCACAGGAATGCAAGAGAGTGAAACACACTCAAGACAGAGAGGTCTTTAAAGAATTTCTTTATTCTTATATCTTTCTTTCAATATCATTATCAAAATGCACCCCCCTCCCCAGCCTCCTGCAACTATTCACCATGGTTCCCTTCTTTCAGGAAACAGAGCTCAATATAGCTTATATTGAACTATACATATAACATTATATATTACATTGTCTATATGTAAGAAGGCAGCAGTCGAGAAAATTTGAGTGTAAATGTACTAAATTATTAGATTTGTAGCTCATGTCAAAAATAAGTTTGTTTTTTTCTGATCAAAGTATGTTTTTTATATGGCTAGAGCAATACATACTGCCTTCAGTTTTAAGGCTTTTCTGTTCCCTTGCTCTTTAAATTACAAAATTATTACTTTTATGTGATATGTAAATTTCAGTCTCTGATTTTCATAATGTGGCTAAAGCTTAAAAAGACTGAAATGTCTGTTAAACCTCAGTATTAATGAAACTGTAACAGGAGTCAGGACATAAGAGGAATGAATTCCTAGGTAAGCACGCTTAGTGACTCTTCCAAGAAGCTGGTCTCCATCTCTCAACAATGTTTCCTGATTAAAACAGGAAGGACAGATGCTTTTATCTGCCTGGTAATTTATCTTCTTAAATATGATTTTTTAAAGAAAAGTTACTTTATCATAAATATTAGGTCTCTTATCTTTCTTTTTCCTCAACCAAATAGGGACCATTACAAATCAAGTTAATGTGTAGACTCAAATTAGAATTCTTTCATTATTCTAGATTCCACATTTCAATTCAAATGTTTTATTTCCCAGGAGTTGGAGAGGTCAAACACGACTGATTCAAGAATGGACATTTATAGAAAAATGAATTCTTTTTGCCCTACTCTCCTGGTAGTGAATTCTATATGAAAACTGTAAATAATCAAGGAAATGATTGCTTGGTTATTTGTAAATCATTAATATTTTTATCTCACCCTAGTTTTTTCCCCCCAGGGACCTACAGGTTTGAATTTGAGCCTTTTAATTAAAAAGTATATATCTATAGTCAGTGGACATTCAGTTTTAATAGGCAGAAACATAAAATAAGTACTTGAGCAATAATCCTCATATAAACTTGTATATCTGCAATATAAATTAATAAAAATACTTTCTAAGTTTATAACTGTCAAAAGCATATATACGTCTTTCCCACACTAAAAATAGCCCCTTTCCCAACTTTTTATACTGTCTTTTATCAAAATACTCATTCTGTTTTGATGATTTTATTCATTTCTCTTTGCTATTGCTCCTGTGGTGCCAAAACAGAGCAGATAAATGTTGAGGGGCTAGTTTAATATTGGGTAATTTTGGGAGAGGGGCTGGTTTTCTATCTTTATTGCCAATTTATCCCTGTTATAAGATCCAAGTTAATTGTATTCCATAGGTATTTGGAGGAAGAGGTAAAAAGGAATGGAAATCTGGTACTTTCCATTTAAAGAACCTGTCTATTTTTTATCTAAACTCTTTTAAAACCCCTTAATGGTACTTAATCATTGTGAATGTCTTGATGATCCTTACAAAGTCACTGTTTTCCATGACCTGTAGGAAGATCAATAGGCTGCAAGAAATTAAAAAAAAAAAAAAAAAACGGGGAGGGGGAGGAGGAGGAATTTTTCTTTGTATATGTACATACATTGAAAAATTTAATCACTTACAAATTATTAATTCTTGATTTTCTATATTTATGTAGGAAGTTTACTGTTAAAATCATTTTATTACTACACTATATTGAAACAGGCATCTTTGGGAGCTAGTACAGGGTACAGCAGAGTAGGCAAGCATAGTAACTTGGAAAGCAGAAGCCATAGGTTTATATTTCTTCTTATATATAGGCAAGGCAAGACAGTTAACTTCTTTGCATATCAATTTTCAATCTATAAAATTAGGAAAGTTGCAGTGCTTGTCTCAGAAAGTTGTAGTGAGGATTGAGTGAGATATGTAAACATAGCACAATGCCTAGTATACAGTAAGCACTGAATGTTTGCTGTTATGTTAGCTATTTTTTCTATATTCTTTTTGTAATAGTCTTAAACAAATCTATGCACCTATGCACAACTGTGTTGCTTTCCTACTAATCAGCTACAATAAGTAATCTCTTTTTCCCAAACATAGGCACTTTTTTTTCCTCCTGGAGAAACTGAAGGATTTCTCATCCATGATTTTGGCTGATAATTTTATGCTTCTGGAATTCCTTTGGAAATATTTATTTGAAGAGAAGAGACTGTTCAGCATTAAAGAGTAGTATGATCTAGTGCTAAAGCACTGGACTAAATGCCAATGTTCCTGATGACGACCTTGGATAAACCACTTCATTTTCTCATGCCTTAACTTTCTGTCTGTAAAATATAATTTTCCATCTTGTCTCAGAACCTGGATGATGTGGGTGAAAAATGGCTTGTGATTTAATGTGAGCTTTAAAAACTAGAAACTATAGTATCGTTCAATGTATTGTGAGTTACTAGATAAATCTTTTAACAACCTCACCTTGAAATGATTGGCAGAATTCATTTAGGGAAGGATAATTGGATTATAGGATTAGCAGTGTGTTTGAAAATAAGTATCAAAAATTGAAATCTTAGTAGTCGTCATTATGGTCCCCTAATCAAAGTTTATTTTGTGCTCAATAATTATTGTACCCCTGACTTTTGAGAAATAAAGATTTTTTTTTTTTGGCTTAAGGTCCTACTGTCTGGATATATAGTCATGTGTTCAAATAGATTGCAAAAACCCAAGATTTTGTTTTATTTTAATAAAAAAAAATTCAGTTGAGGTGACTAACCTCTGCACACTTGGTAAAGAGGGTTTTGTTGCGTGTCCTCATTAAGTCCAAGGACCTGTTTGCATCTAACTGGTTGCAGCCCAGCAAAAGCAACGACAGCAACAACCCATGCTGATGTCTTGACTGAAATCAATGCCAGAGCGGCTGCCAAGGTGGCCGAGCAGACTAATGACGTTTTTCAATGTTGATCGTCCCAATCGCGGTCTAGTCCCAACCTTGTCGCCCACTCCCCTTCGAAATCTGCATATGCAGACAATAAAAGTGAGCACTGATGGGAAGGAACAATATGCTGCCCCACAGCTCTTAAGATGCCTCTCTGAATTTAATGAGGTCAGTTGGGTGTCTACAGTTTTTTGCCTTTTGCCACAGCTCCCTCTCTAACACACACACACGCATTCACATGCATAGGTGCTGCAAAAACACACTTGAGAAATCACCCACGCATAGGAAATCACGCCTTCCATCATCTTCCATAAACGCACCCTTACCCCTCATTATATTGCGCGTGCACGCGCGTACACACACGGACACACACACACACACACAGGCTGGAAGTATCACAGACCCACACACAATGCAACCTACCTAGAGAACTCAGAATCCTTCCTACGCCTGCAGATTGAACCCCTTCGCCACTCAAGCCTACAGACGCTCGCAGTGCGCCCACTTTCCAGAGCAGATGCAACCGCCGTGCTCCACTGAGCGGGCAGCTCCTACGCGAGCCCAGGGACAAAAGCCGGCCAGGGTAATGTCGTGTACGGGACCCGACCCATAATTTGTGCACAATGTGGAAAGCCGCAAACTCAAATTGAGCATCCGTCTTCACTAAGCCCTGCAGATACAAAGATGTTCGTAACCCCCGATAGCCTTAGGCATGCAAATGGAGCCACAGGCAGCAGCAATTACCTATTTCAGAACTAGCGCTGCAGCCCTCCCCGCTCCTGACATGGGACCAGATTCCCGAAAAGGTCAGATCACCAATCAGTCGCCAAGTCCAAGGAACTTGTTCATTGGAAGATTTGGGCCGGGACTGTGACGAAAAATATTTAAGAAATTGATACACGGGAACACAACACGCTAGTCTTGGGGACACAGCTCCCCTCCACCATGGGATGAGAGAAACAGGGTCCCTTCTATCTGTGGAGTAGCGGGCGGCTTAGAGATGGCCAGTAGATGGCGCAAGAACTCTTCTCTTGTGCAATCTTAACCCTTGAGTGTAGGGGTCTGCCAAATCCAGATGTATAGATATATACATTTTTCGTTTTGAAAGAAACCTCCCATTTACATATTTGGGACCGATCCAGAATTAAGACAAATGGGTCTGTTATAGATAACTACTACAGATAAAGTAGTTTAACTGCAGCACACACCAATTGAAAAGGGGGTTGGGAGGATGAAAGGGAGAACTATTTGAGGAAATGACACTGACTTTCCTCCCCACCCCACCCTCGCGCAGGCCATGGATGAAATCCGTTTAACGAATCATAAAAACCCGGTTACGGGTTTACACGTAGGTATTTGAATATGTAAATGCATGTGTGCAAATAAATTCTTCTTTGTGATCTCCTTTTTTAATTAAATCACGGGATAATAAATGCGAGAAGCCTGCCTTAAATATACTGCAACTACAGTAGTAACACATGTTCCATTATAACGACGTGGGCATCGATGGAGCCCGATTCATTATCCCCACGGTTTCCCCAAAAGCAACACCGATCCTCGGATTAAAATATTCCTTTAACATGCTTCTGCATTCACAGGCTGCAATGGAGAGCTCACTAACATAATATTTCTTGGGCTGCTTTTACAGGCAGAATTGATCTATTCGGGGGGGAAAAAAAAACCAAGCCCCTCAATTTCAAATATCGTGGGGAGTTTATCAGAGAGCTGAGCTGGGCTTTAAGAGACTCACTAGTGGTTTCTGGTGGTTGCTATAACGAGCTAGAATTGGGGTAGATTTTGGTGGAGGGGAAAAACGCACTAGAAAAAGACAGAATCCAGAGTAGCGGAGACTTTGTGCCCCCGTTGGAGAGATGGTTGAGTCCTCGTCAAGGTTGCTGTGGTATCCCAGAAACACCATTCACTCCGATCTGTGACCGCGCACCAACAACAGCAACAACTCCACTGCGCTGGGCTGAGGAGCAGGAATTAGGAGCTCGCGAATAATATGAAAGGGATCCGCAAAGGGGAAAGCCGAGCAAAGGAATCCAAACCCCGGGAGACTGGCACGCGAAGATGCGCTAAATGTGGCCGCCTAGACTTCATCCTGATGAAGAAAATGGGGATTAAAAGTGGATTTACGTTTTGGAACCTCGTCTTTTTATTGACGGTGTCTTGTGTGAAAGGTAGGTCTGCTTTGGGGGGGTCCTCTCCGCTTTGGATGGAGGTGGGCTGACTTGCAGCCTGAGAGAGGCTGGCAGATTACTTTGCAATTTGCACCGATAAAATAATCATGATAATACTGAAGAAGGAGTTGATTCACAGCTCTTTTTCCCTCCCTCAGATAGGAAATGCATTTTGCTTGCCAGATTTGGCGTTCAATGCGGTGATTGAGCTTGTGCTCAATAAATATTCTTGCAGTATGCTCAAACGAAGACGTGAGTTGGTTAGTATAGCCTCTAACTAGTGGATATCCAGGCAGAATTCCTCTGCAAGACTTTTCTTGGTGGTGAGGATTACCTTGCTTTCTTGTCAAATCAGTGGGGTTTAATGCTTTGGGTGGAATATTTATATTAAAGACAGGGGTGTAAATGCTTTTTAACCCTTTCAGGGAAGAAAGTTACCAACGTGCTAGGAATGCGTTGATTTTAAATGCTTTAGGTATAGGGGTCTTCCAAGCATTCCCACACCAACATGAATGTATGCATGCATATGTGAATTATTTCTACGTGGGCTCCTATGCAAAGATAAATGTAGGAGAGCTTCCCTAGGTTCTGTGGTAGAGGTTCAGCCAAATAATGAGGCTTAAACAGGGTCTGAGATGTCACGAAGTGTAAAGATCCACCTTAGGGGATGAACGAAGGTAGAAGGAAAGTCATTAGCTGACGACCAAAAAGAAAATCCCCAGCAAGTCTCAGCGTTCAGACAGGTAGAGTGAGTGTCACATGCACAGACAAGGGGAGGGGGTAAGTGGGATGTAAAATTTATTCCTAAACAGGAAAGCAAGAGACAAGTCAGGATCCTTGGAAGAAGAGCTGTCCTCAGGGAGAAAATAGATCCACATCGTTCTTCCACAACTTATCCTGCACCCTGCTGCCCATTAATTGCTGCAAAGAATACTCAGGAGGTGTTTATGACTCATGCCATCATTTTTGAACAATCACCTCTCCATACTCATGGCAGCTCAAATAGACGCGATGGATGTCGCTTTAGTGAAGCTAGTTTCAAATCCCGGGTGTCTGGGTGCCGGGGATAGGCGGGGGAAAGGGGGGCCTGTTTTGGCCCAGGCGCGCCACGGCTGTCAACACAAACTGGACGCTTCTTCCTTTGTAAAGGAGTGCCTCTCTGAACCGCAATCGGGCCGCGTCTCTATGAAACAGTTTATTGTCCAGCTTGCAGCTGGCTGTCCCCCCACGGAAGGCAGCCCATTTGCATTCAGTGGAAATGATAATTCATGTTTTGGGAGGAGGGAGCTGGAGAGGTTACCTCTCCCTCTCCTATGACCAATGATGGGTGGCATGTCTGGAATTTTAATTTACATCCCTAAATGCCAGGAAGTCGCCCCTGGTCTCTGTGGCAGCAACTGCCATGTAATCCCAACCTACTCCTTAAAGCTTGATTTTTCTTTTCTCCCTGGAGCCTCAGCGCAGCTCCGAGCCAAAACGCTTGTCCTAAGCGGCATAACTACACTGTCTAATACACAAATCGCTCCTCAGATTGCTTACAAGGGGTTTTTGTCGCCGGCTCGACGTGTGAGGAGCCACACATTAATGCTTAGTTCGCCTGCCACTGGGAGTTGGTGGTTAATGGATGGCCCTGGGGCTGCCTGCTAGACGCGCGCTCCGCGTGGGGGAGGCGCAGGGAGCCAGCAGCAACCTTGGCAGAAAAACGTAGGGGTGGCTCCCGTGTGAGAAGATGACCAGGGTTTAAGTGCGAGTTTTCATGTGATACCTGTTGAGCCAAAACACATTCGAGGGGCAGATGAGGGGGAGGGAAGTCTCCGAAGCAGGGCGAGCATTCCAGCCCGACAAACGCGGTGCCGCGCTGCCTGCAATTACAGCCCCGGCTGCCCCCACCTACCGTATTTTCCGAATGAGACGCGCCTACAGAAAGGAACGGCGCGTTAATTTGCTTTAAATGGTACTGGCAACAGGACCTCTGCACTCTATCCACAGCTCCTTTTCAAACTGATATAATCGCTCTCCACTGAATATATTTTACCTTTGGGGACATTGGGAAGAAGGAGCATGTCATAGTCTGTTTTGGTCCTGTCCAAAATCAATATTCTACAAACCGTTAAAAGATTTTTTTAATGGCAATAAAGTTCTTCATTGTCACTCATCTGGCACTTGGAAGGCATCTCCTACATTTTACAACTTGAAATGTTGTCCCCAAATTCTGACAAACTTGTATAGATTGCATGCTTTAGACCTGCTCCCAGTCTTCGGGTAATGCCAATTTTGAAAATTGCTTCTTATTCTCCTTTTCTTCATTTTATTTTAATTTCACCTCAGTCTCAAGGCTTTCCTAACACCCATACTGCAAATGTTGTTTGCCCCAATGTCTATGCCCTCTTTTGTCTTCCCTACTGTTTCTTCTGGACTCTCAGGTCCAAGGAAAAGCTCAGACTGGGGAGTCATTTTAAAGGTATTTCCCGGTGTTAATCTAGACTACCATGAGGGTTCAGGAAGTCAGAGGCGCGCAGCTTTCCACCTGAACAGCTCTGGCTAAGATAATTCCACCATCTGCCCACACTTTTCATCCCTCCACCATCTCACCTCTGCGTGCAACAGCAATGACAAAGAAGCTCTGTGGGAGGAAATGCCTCAGAGTGGAAGATAAAGTGGTCCTTGGTAGGCCTGGACCGCTCGGGTGGGGCTGAGAGGGGAGCCAACCTTTCCTAGGCATTTCATGTCTACTGTCATCATCCGAAATAAAAGGTTGTGGAGGGCATCAAATTGGCAGGTGGCACTGAGTAGGTGCTGTTTAGACTTGATCCATGCTGAAATGAGAGAGAGGGAGAGAGAGATAGAGAGAGAGAGAGAGAAATATCTGATATGCAACCTCCAGCTGCAGCGTGTCTGTTTAGGTCTCACCCAGATAGAAATTGTGAATCTCCAAGTCGTGCTTAAGCGTCCCGCCCACCTAAAGAGACACCCGCGGGGTGCTTTCCCACGCTGCTTCTCAGGGGATCCCAGGGGAGCACACACTCTGTGCAGCAAAAGTACCGAAGGCACAGATCTTGGTAAGGCAGCAGTTTGGAGCCGAGGGCGGAGTCCTACACCCCATGCCAGATAGTGCTTCTTGGGGATTCTCGCCAGACTAGGGAATCTACTGAAGGGTCCACTTTTCTGGGGGCTCTGGAACTTCAGGGAGATACTACTCCTGCCACAGAGCTCTTCTGGAAGAGTGGAGATCACATCCTCTCTCTCAGTTACGTCCCACTGGAAATGGTCCGTGTGAGGGGACAACTGCCCGAGGCGTTCATTAGCACCTTTTATCGACTCCAGGGTGGCCTTGCAGGGAGGTCTTAGCCAGGCGTGTGTCCCTGGGGACAAACACTCTCACTCGCCGCTCTTAAAGCGCCAGTCTTAACCTGACAAGTCAGGAAAAAAATCTGTCTTAGCTTCAGAGAGCTTTACAAAGGTGGAGGGAAGAAGGTGAGTTAATGTCTTTACAAAACAATAACAATAGCAAAGAAAAAAAGCACCTGGTGGCCATCCCATCATCAAAACCCATCCCAGCGGTTAGCACAACTGAGACACCTACTGGGAGGTAACCTTTGTGTTCCAGTCGGGTTTGGACAGGTATCCCTCCCTTTCATCTATTTCCTTTGGGAATGCTTATTCATTTCTCCTAGAAGTCCAGCCTCTCTGAAATTTCCGTGAACCACCCAGGTTGAAATTGGGTGGCTGAATTAGCTTACGACGTGGGGGTAGGGGGAGCAGGGGGAGACGGTCGCGGGGGCGAGGGAGGGTTGCTGGAAAGGAGGAAGACCCAAGACTCCTGAACTGTCACCGAAGAGGCTTCGAGAGGCCTCGAGGGTGGATGTGTGTTCTAGGCGGAAACGCCTGGCGGATAAGTTAGTGTTCCCCGGACTCCAGATGGTTGGTGGTGCTGCGACCGCGGCCGTTGCACAATCCGGCAGAGGCGCCGAGAAAGCCCCCTTTCTCCAAGCAGACTGCAGCGGTTCTGACTCAAACAACTTCTCTAGGACGCACCCAGGGATCTTGGGAAGCTCCTTTGGGGAATAGATAATGGGGATTGTGGCTTCTGTACGATTCTCCTTCTCCCTACCCCTTGGTGTCTGGGGAAAGGCAAGCAGGAGGGCAGCAGCAGGTTCAAGTGCTGCAAGGGCTTAGTTGGACTCTAGGGCAAAGGGCAGCAAAAATGAAATGGTGCAGGGTCACCTCGGTCGCGGATGTGGTCCTCTCCCAGACTGTCGGGAGTAGCCAGCCAAGGAGTGCAAGATGGGCACGCACGGAGATTGCTGCGCATTGCAGAATAATAATGGAGCAGGACAACCAAAGAAAGAAAGATCGACGTAGGCATGAGGCGAGTTCCCTTCTCCCTGAACTCGGTGCTTTCCGGGAGGCTTTGCGCCACCCAGTTGCTAAGCCAACCAATTTACTGCCCTGAGAGGGCTTGAACAGTTCCCAGAATTCAGAGCTGAACTTCCCCTGGACAGTTACTTTGCAAAAAGCATTCTGAAATACCCTTTTGCAGCACCGTACTTTCCCGAATCTTCTGGTTGGGAAGGAGGGGGTTGCTGCATCGCGCCCTCATTGGAAGAGTATGTGAGCAGAAATAATTAAGGAGCAGGTTTCAGCATCTTGAAAACCTGATGCCAGCTCCCTTGAGATCCTTCAAGGAGAAAAAGGATAGAATTACTCAATAAATTAAGTACCCCAGGAGCATAGGCTTAGTTCCAGTAGTTATTACTGTTCACAATATTAATTAGTGTTTCTATTTGTGGGGTAGCTGAATAGGTTTTGGGTATACACATCTTTTCCCTGAACACAAAATTTGGTGTCTATAGAACAGTGAAATAATACATTGGCAGCAAATGTCATCTGTACATGGTTCTAAATATAGTAAAACTCTATGGTGCCTGAGATCTGATTAAAAAAATAGTAAGAGAGGTAGAGCAGTTAATAATGCCTTTACACTCAAGTGAAAACAAAGTCTGATGTTAAAATGCTTGTCTGAGATCTCAAATGCAAAGAGAAATGAACTTCCCTAGGATCCAAATATACCTCTCCTTGTGTTCCAAAAGACGACTTTCTTCTACTTATTCATCAGGGGCGCCAGAAAGGGTTTCAGGATATTAAACACCTTCAATTATTTTGTCTAGTTTGGTAAATAACTTGAAAGCACCAAGCAATATGCCTGGCAAGGCACCTGTTCTTTTAGGCAGCATGACTATTTGAGAAAATATGCCATCTTGTACTTTGAATTCCAAGATTTGGAAGATTAGAAGTAAACTGCTCACAAATGAAGAGATTAAGAAAATGTGTAAGATACAAATAAAATTTAAGACCATTTTGTTGTACGTAAATATACACTATAATATAGCTTTAGCTATTATTTTCCCCTCTCTCTTTCTTTCATTCCCATTACTCATGATCCAAAGGAGTATGCAATTTAGGGATACAGTGGAAGTTATGATTTATATTTTGGATGAGGTCTGGGAAGGGTGATAGAACAGGCACTATGGCTATCAAATCCATCTTTTTGATCTCAGAGTGAGCAGATGGGTAATTCATGGTATTTTTCAGGTATGTTTATTTCTATGCCCACAAAATTTTCTCAGTATTAGGGCCCTTGTAAGGCTCTTATTTTCATCAGGAATATCACTTTCACTAATGTTTCTGAGAAAAATCAATTTATTGACTATCTTCCAGTATTCATGGCATTAATGCTGATGATCATCTTTCCTTCTCTTAAGGCTCTAGTCTTGTAGTCATCAAATGCATTGTATGTCATCAGACCCTTTTCTAAGCTACTGTTTAGTGCTGGTTGAGAATTCCTAATGATTAATATTTTCTATATTAATGATGGCTTGTTGCCTACAACCCAATTTGAAATCTCTCAATGTCTAAACTGACATTAGCATATGCATTATATACCTTGTAGTGGAATAAAAAGAATATCAGTGGTAATCATGTGGCATTAGATATCACAAGATTATTCTCTTGGCTCTTAAATGTTTGCTCTACAGTGATTTTTAAAATGTTCTCCAACAAGTAGTACCAGTATTGTCTGGAAACATTTTCAAAATATAAAATCTCAGGTCCAATCCCCACACCAGGTCTATTGAATCAAATGATCTGGGAGTTGGGCACAAACATTAGTGTTTCTAACAAGTCATCCAGGTAATTTTGATGCACTCTAACATTTGAGAACCACTACGGTAAAGTGGACAGAGCAAGGGCTCTGGAGCCACTAAGACCTGAAATTCAAATAATGATTCTGCCAGGAATTACACTTGGACTAGCAACTCAACTTGCTTAAGCTTCAGTTTCATTTTCTATAAAAAAAGATATTAGAATGTCAGTCAGTTCATAGTGAGATTATATAAATCACATATGCAGCCCAGTATATGGCACTAGTAGCTATCATCATTAGTATTAAACTAAAACTTGCACATGCAAGGCCAGAATGAACTCCCACACACTTTATCCTTAACATTACCACCTTAACTTTTCTATGACAGTAAATAAAAAGTGTAGCCTCTTCTCACTAGCTATAATTGCACTTTGGCTAAGTTACCAGGCTATTCTACATCTAAGAAACACTCTGAAACTTCTGCTTATCACCTTTACACATTTGCTTCTGGTGCTGGCTCTATGAAGCAGGGGCAGACCCACAGCTGACACATGTTACCTCTGCTCCTGGGCTGATTTCACCCCTTGCATTCTGATATTGATTTTTAAAATATTGATTCATGAATATACCAACACAAATTTGTCCATTCAATAAGTGATTTTTACTAGGTTACAAAGACCATCAGCTCTAGAACTGAGACAAGATTACTGAGCATTCAAGCTCGTGTTCTACTCTCTTTCTAATATACCTTATCAATTTTACTACAGTGATAGTTCAAATGGTAACAACGAAGATAGTCGATCACAAAAGTTGCCATTTAAGTACCAAATGTCAATTAGTACCACGTAAGAGTATTAGTGATATATGTTTGTGGGTACAATGAAAAAGAAAATGCTAACTACTTATTTGGTGGAAGACAAAAGGAGATAATTGTGAAATGAAAATTTTTTTCTAAAACTGGTATACTGTGTACATCAAATAAATAACTCTATCTTCAGAATAGCCTGTTTCTTGACAACTAACACTATAGATAAAATCAGTGTATGACTATTTTTCATATCTGAGAAAGAACTTTGAAGGGTAGTACTTAAAATGAAATTTCTATTTATTTCTTATAATCTGTACATAATTTCATAAAGACTTTTAAACATAGAAAATATGTTATTAATTTATTTTTCATAGCTGTTATTATGTTTAAGTCATATTTACATGAGATTTATGCATTCTCTGTAGTCTGCATGTTCATCTGCATATTTCTTTCACATTATTTATATACACCAATGGCATCATTCAAAACTCCACAATAGGAGGCCCAGTGCAATGGCTCATGTTTCTTGTAATCCTAGCACTTTAGGAGGTTGAGGCAGGAGGGTCCCTTGAGCCCAGGATTTGGAGACCAGCCTGGACAACATAGGGAGACCCTTTCTCTATGAAAAATTTAAAAATTGGCCTGGTTTGGTGGGGTTGCCTGTAGTCCCAGCTATTCAAGAAGCTAGGTCAGGAGGCTAACTTCAGCCCTGGAGTTTGAGTTTTCAGTGAGCGTAACCGCACTTCAGCCCCAGGCAACAGAATGAGACACTATCTCAAAATAAATACACAAACAAACAAACAAACCCCCGATCATAGAAATAATACATTTTATAAATATTAATAGTTCAAGAAAAATAAATAATGTTAAATGGTTATCTTCAATTTTAGTGATATGTTAAATATTTTAAAAGTCTCTTTAAATATGGGAGTAAAATTTGCAAACATAATGAATACTCCTAAGTTTGAGGAGTTGAAATGTTAAAAAAGTAATTGAAATATGTAAAAAGTAATGAGTGATTCCCTTAAAAGCTGAATCTGTAATGTTCAAGATTATAAAGTCTTTCTTTTATGTTAGCAATTTTTAAAGGAATATTTATAATTATATAGTTTTAAATGATAATGGGGATATTTTTTTAAGTACAACATTTAACAAAATACAGTCAGATACCACTTTGAAAGGAAATTTGCAAGTGGAAATGGACTCTATAGAAGTGATGTATTAAACTTTAAATAACCTTGAAAAAGCAGGGGCTCTACTATAGTTTTCATTATACAACAAATCCATCTAGCTGACTCTAGAATGCTCAAAAGTGCTTGGTATAGAGGGTATATGAGATGTTATTGTGTTTTGGGAAAATGGTACAAGGATAAAATTCTTTTTATGTTTTTTTATGGGTCAAACTCTATGCTAAGCCCTTTAAATAAAATGTCCTTTATATCTTGAGCAGTGGTTTCCTCTCTCATCTTCCTGTCTTGAATTCTAAAAAGCATTTTGTGGGATAGCTATTTTCTCCTATGTACAGATTATAATCTCCATTTACAAATAATCTATAATGTTTTCTGAGTCCAAACAGGTACAATGATTTCCAGGACTATATAATTAGCTAGTGGTTAAGTGAAATCTGAAATGATAATAGATTCATAAGCTGATAGACTTGACAAAATCTAAAAAAATGTAAATGACTATGTTAATAAACTTCTTCATTTTTAGGAGAAAAACTGAGACCTTGAGAATTTAATTTAGAGGAAAGCTCATGATCAATAGTTATGTTTTTGTACATATATAAATATATGTTTTTATATATATGTATATCCCACAGTTGTAATAGCACATAAATTACCATTTTTTTGATTTTCAACATCTTTCATTCTATTCACCTAACTTTATTTCTTAATAATTCTGTACAATAGATTTAAAAGGTATTTTTCACTTTATAAACAATAGTAAGCAAAGTAAATACAAAAGTAATAAGTAAGTTAAATATGTCACTATAAAATATAAAAGTAGTACATTAAGTGCAAAGAAACAGAATTAAAAGTTATAACTCTTTGATCCTAACCCAGTGCTCTTGAGTAAAATTTAAAATTTATGAATGCAGATGAATTTATGACCTTCACACATAAAATAATTTGTGGGTACAAAACATGTTTGCCAATTATATCATAAAGCTTGGAAAATAAGTAGGATGATTTTTTTTTATTTCAGCATATTATGGAGGAAAGCTTGGCAAATAAAATTGTTCCATTTGGTACCTTAATTTCCACTCAATACTATAGACTTTTAAGGATGTGAAAACTCTTATAAACCATCTACTCTAGTGATATTAGACAGGGAATGTGCAATAGATTTATTTGTGGGGCAAATAAATATTAAAAATATTTTTAAAATATAGATATCCAAGCTCCATCCACAAAGTCTACTTCATTCCATAAAAGTACAGGTGTAACTGTGTATCTGCACATAAAGAGGAGACAGGCCAGAGAAATGAAGTGACTAGCCATGTTAGAGAGTACAAACCTTTAAATTCCATGTCCTGTGTACTTTTCACTTTATTGGGCCTGCCTTATGAACCTCTTTATTTAGACTTAATTGGGTTATGGGAGTAAAGCTTCTTGAAAGTAGAGACCACTATGCCTACCCTCAAATCCTGACCAGACTTAAAAGAGTACTTTCTGAAGTAATTGTGTAAGGATGCACAGAAACATGAGTGTAATAATATAGGTGGATAGGAAACTTAACATGCATTCTAAAGATTAACTTAAAAATTAAATGAGGGCATTTATATATCCATCATATTCTATATAATAAAATGCATGTATTAAATTATACTTACATGCTCAAATTTAGCATTACAGTTTCTTGTAAAGGTGATAAAATGTATTTTCATATGCAACTATTGCTTTTGCATTTCTGAACTTTATAGGTTCTCCCAATATAAGCTAGCCTTTCTACTTGCATTATTAAAGCTTTGTTTGTGGGTATATTTTTAGAAATGTCATTTTAATCTGCCTTTTTCAAGCTAAAATATCCTAATAATGTTCTCATATGAATCACTCACAGAATGTACTTATTGCAATTAACACTTTTTTATGAGGCACCCTTATTTTAAACAGTTTTGATGTTTGATCTTAACGACAGCTAGATGTAGATCTTCCCAAGGTTGGCAAAAGTCACGGATAAAGGTACATCTACAATGTGTCCGTAAATCTGTTTCCTACAATTATGCATTCAAAAATTTTATTTAATGTTGAAAATTGACTAATTATCAGCCAAGTTCTTCAATTTAAAATTGACCCTTTTGTTGTAATAATTCACTGTAGTTTATTGAAATTTTCAACCACGAATTGCTTGACGTTGGATTTCATGACCTTAGTGAGAGGCAGGGGAAGTACACTGATAATCAAAACGGCTTTTCTTGAGCTTGTTCACATCCCTATTAGCCATTTGTTTCCTCATTTACAGCTACTTAATAAAACTACAAGCTGTGTTTTGTTGTTTAATATTATTCTAATTTCTCAAATATGTATTTAAATTTTCTATGGGGACATGTCTTTTATATTTTTGCTTGTTTACACTATGGGGTTGTTTGATTTTAAAGGAATCTGAAAAACTGTTCTTAATTTCATTTCCTCTTAAAATGCTACATAATGGGTATGCACATAATAAAGTTTATCAGCTGTTTCTATAATTAAAAATATAATTTTAAGTTATATTTTTATGAGTATTTTAATGTAAAGAAGTAACTGTGTCTACTCTGATGTTAGTTTCTGAAAGCAAAATAAACTACTGTTAAAAGAAACTTTAACTTGAGCTAATTTGTAATTTTTAGAAGTCATTTTGTTTTCTTTTTTTTTTTTTTTTTTTTTTTTGAGACGCAGTCTCGCTCTGTTGCCCGGGCTAGAGTGAGTGCAGTGGCGTCAGCCTAGCTCATAGCAACCTCAAACTCCCGGGCTTAAGCGACAGCCTCCCCAGTAGCTGGGACTACAGGCATGCGCCACCGTGCCCGGCTAATTGTATATAAATATATATATATATTATATATATATATTTAGTTGGCCAGATAATTTCTTTCTATTTTTAGTGGGGGGGGGGGTGTGTGTCTCACTCTTGCTCAAGCTGCTCTCGAACTCCTGACCTCGAGCGGTCCACTGCCTCAGCCTCCCAGAGTGCTAGGATTACAGGCTTGAGCCACCCCGCCCGGCCTGGTTTCACTTTTTAAACTATATTTTCATGTACAGAGATGACTTTTCTGAATCATTATCAGAAGTATAATTTGAATCTTTCCCAAATGTTGGTAATGAATTTATGCTGAGCTACATGCATTTTCTAATACTGAGCTCTGTGTTGCTAAAAGCTGCATTGGCAAGATAAGGGATCAAAGTTAGAAAAACTGGCAAAATAAATACAACTGAATCTCCTGGAGATGAAACACATGCTACCTTGGATTTATTGACTCCATACTCTAAGTGACCTAACTATGTAGTCTACACAAAATATTTACTCAGTGTGCACCTATATGGAGAAACCTGGAGTTAAGGTTTTTGGCTGATGTCTAGATAAAAACAGCTGAACTGATTCAAATGTTTTGTGTAAATAAATTTGCATCCAGGTTGCTAGTTTGTGTTCCAACTTGCAGCTTTCTAGTTTCTAAGATTATGGATGATAAACCCTCTTAAATGAAGTTTTGCAATAAAAATGCTGACAGGTCCATGAATTCATGTTCAATGATCTTTTTATGGCTTTTAAAAAACTTTCATCTATAAATTCTACTAGTACTTGAGTAATCATATCTGTTAAATCTTTTTAAAAGAGGTCAAACAGAAACCCATAAGATCAATTTTCTAGCAGAGTACTAAAAAATCTTTAATATCTATATTAGTTTGACCTGAATTAATATCAGAAATAATATTTGGACTTAATTTTTAAATATTACTAATATATTGGTTCTAAAATATCAGCCATTTTTCAGTAATATAAAGATCAGTACTTACTTTTACTTGTCTTCATATTGTTGAAAATTTCCTATTTTAGAAAGACTTTACATTCTAATTATATAATTCTTTCAAACAGCAAATTCTCAAAGACCTGAAAAGAAATTGGAAGATGTTAGGCATATTAGGTTATGTCATGTTCTATTTCATGTAAATATTAACTTATTTATTTCTATTATTTTCTTTTGGTTAAAGTTAAATTTGGTTTATTGTGCTTTTTATTAAAGTAATATCATTTTGAATTGAATATTGTGGCATTGACAATAATTTAAGTTGTGAAGGATACAGTGGTCAGTTGATTTTATTTCCACAAAAACAACCAGTGGCTTATTTATCAGTTCTAGAGCAAGTTGGCACATTCCTTCGGCCATCAATCATTTATTAAGGAACAGTATGTGTCAGGCCCTTGCCTGGACTTTGAGAATATTGAGATAAAGGTCTAGTCTCTATCCTAAAGGAAGACATAGTCTATTTGAAGCAGGCTTTCTGTGAACATAGTACCAAAAGAATCTGGTTATTGTGAAATTGTTTCTTCCTTCAATGGGATTCTGTTCTCATGTAAATATTAGTGTGGTTAATACCATCTTTGTTTATATATCATATATATTATATCTTTATCCTATCACAGGTAAATATGACATCCTATAGACATTGTTTGAAACTTTCTAAAGAAAGGCATCATTTTTTGATCTAATCTAATGTGATTTTCCCTTGTAATTTCCAATTAAAATGTTTATTGACTCCCATCTGTTCAACCAACTGATATTAACTAGTTTATCCAGTATTAATAAAGATCCCACATGTATTTCTATAATAGTGTTTGAACAATTATACAATTGTTTATGATCAGCAAATTGTGCTCTTTACCCATTTTTTTCCCTATGTTAGTTCCTGCCTCAGAGCTCTTCCCTGGCTTCCTAATACTTTCAATTTAAATTCATATTTCTGCCCCTTCATTTCATGATTCATGTGAAATGAAGCTCACTTATCAAGGTCAACACCTGCAAAGAACAAAGAAAATAATAACAGATTCAGTCAAAGTTTTCCATTTCTCATTTTTTGTCTTTATTGAAGATATGTGTGTTGGTGAAACAGTTTTTAGTAAAAATATTATATTTTGATTTGATTTTAATTTATGATGTTAAGAGCAATAAAAAAATATATGAGTCATTATAGGGGGATATACCAGCATTGCACCAACACCAATTTTGCTATATAGGAGTGTAGTTGAATGATCTATCTACATAAAACTAGAACACTCAAAAAATTTCATCTAATTTTACATTTCTTTCATTTCTCCCAAGTATATTACTTTGATGATTCATGTCATTCTGATGTTTGTACCAACACCCTGCTTCCCAAATACCAAACTATCTCCTTGTTCCTTTTCACATTTGATAAGTCTCATTTCTTGGTGATTTAATAATGACTTAATGTATAAGAAACCAGATTTAACGCTTATTAAAACAAAAAATATTAAGGGTTTTTCTTATTGCTAAACCTCAAGATCTTGACTATTAATGTCAGATGAAAACCATGCATTTCCATCCCTATGTAAATTGTTATAATCTCTGTTTCGATTACTTTAGTGAATAAAGTAAATTTACAGGCTTGAGATAAAATGGCTTTGAGTAGCATGCATTGTTTTACTTAACTTGGTACAACTTAAGGACAAAATTTCCATATCTTCCTGGGTGAATTTTCAACACTCTACACAATACATAGAATTAGCTTCACTTATTTAAATCTTACACTAACGCATGTCAGATAATTTGCAATGCATGCCAGTTTGGTTCCATCAGCATCCCAGAGTCAATGTTTAAGATGCTCATTTTTAATTTTTGACATAACAAAAAAGAAAGTGGTCTCTTAACATTTCACAAAGCTATATTATACAAAGAAACAATCAAAATCAATATATCCCTGTGCTGTTTTTCAATTCACTTTATCTTTCTTTCTTAAGTTATAACTGTATTTTATTTTCAAGTATCACTGACAATGTACATACAGAAACAGTGTTCTAACATTGATTGCTTTCCTAAAATGCAGTGGAAAGTTCTCAAGCTAGCTTGTTTATTGTTAGCACACAAGAAATCTCAGAGTAGCCACCTATAATATATATATAGCTAGCCAAATATGATAACTATGTGAGGTAGTGCAATTGTTAATTTGATAGGTTTAATCATTCCACAACGTATTAGGCATCCCTAATCTGAAAATTTGAAATTCAAAATGGCTTTTTGAGAGCTGACATGATGGGACAAGTAGAAAATTTTACATTTGACCTCATGGGATGGGTCCCAGTCAAAAAGGAGTGGAAACTGTGTTTTATGCAAAAAATTATGAAAAATATTATATACAGTTATATTCAGGCTCTATGTATAAGCTGTATATGAAACATAAGTAAATTTTGTATTTAGACTTGGGTCTCATCACCCAGATATCTCATTAAGTATATGCAAATACACCAAAATCTAAAAAAATCTGAAATCCAAAACCCTTCTGGTCCCAAGAATTTCGAATAAGAATTTCGTACTATGCTACCTGTCAAATTTTTAAAAAGCTAAATAACTCAATTTAAAGAAAAAAACCCTAAAAAGGGATAAAAAAGCATTTTTCCTCTTCATCTCCCCCTCATCCTCTCCGGGCCACAATATCATCTGTCCGTTTTTTTTTTTTTTTTTTGCATAGTTGCTTCTTTCACTTCTATAAGCCAGCTTCCTAGGTAAGACAGGGGCTTATTTCTACCCTCCCACCACCTTAACTTGAGAGTGATACTGTGTTGCTTCCATAGCACTATTTAATATTTTTGCATCAAACTCTTCATGGCCCCAAAACTTTACGGTGACACCCAATCTCTATTTGTTTTATTTCAAAGTTATAAAAGGATACCTGATTGGCTGGCTTTGAGTTAAGTTACAATATGATACAAATAAGTGGGGTCCAGTTTTGAATCAAAGGATCTTTGTCTGCTCAGCAAATCTGAGAAGAGTTTTTGGATAAAAGAAGTAAATGTGTCATACATACTTCAAGTCCTTTTTAAAATCCAAGTTTAAGGTTTAGGAGTGAAGGGAAAGCTTCCCTTCATCCTTTTCTGGAGGTTCACTAAAAACAACTGACAATAGACAGATTAACAGGAGAAAAAGGGATATAATTTATTAATGTGCATACATCCGTTCCACATACAGGAGTGCATACAGGAGTTCCACAAATATGAGACACAATGAAGGGCCAGATGGTTGAGGCTTAAATGCCCTCTTCATAGAAGATAGTGAAATGGGGGGCTGTAGCTAATTTCAGGGAATAAATGATTTTCAAGAGAAATGAATGACTGCAAAGAAAAATGGCTTGGGACAAATTTCCTCTGATCTCTGGGGGAGGTGGTGGGAAGGTGAGAAGCAGAACTTTACTGTAAACAATGGTGTCTTGTTGTGCAGATAAAGTGTAGCGGTTATCTCTCAAAGCTGCATTCAGAAAAATAGATAAAGTTTTGCCTGGGTGTGATTTTTAGTCTCCTCTCTTCTCCAGTGATTAATCTTTCTTGGTTATTTGATGAGATTACTAGAGAAAGGGTCTTAAGAAAATTGCCTTTCTTTTGGAAAGTAGTTTTCTTATTCAAATAAGAAAATTCCAGAGAAAACCCTCCCTGTGCTTGGGGAAAGAGGATCAGAGAGATTAGGGGTAGGGAAAGATCAGAGAAAGACTTTGGTTTGACTTTACAGAGAAAGCTTATTTCTGCAGCCTTCTTATTTTAGTTCAAAGCGTTCAGCATGCCAAAGTGCCAAACTTTTGAGGCATCATTTTCTGAGCTCCAACAAATGTAGTCAACAAAATTTTAACAATAGTGAATAAATACAATATAAAATAAAAAGTATATGCATTCTTACTAATTGCATATTTAAGCACAAATATTTAAAGTTTATAAGATCTTTCTTCTATATTTTATTAATACATCAATTTTTATAATAGTTCATTTTTCCCCAAAGAACTTGTGAAAACACTTCTCTTAGTAAAATATTAGGCATTTCTAATTCTTCTGCCTCTTCATTTCTTTTGTCATCTTTCTGGCAGGAAAATAAACTAATATTCATTGTCACATGCATTATGTCAATCAAAGTGCCCTGGATTGGGAGTGCCTCTCATTTAAGGACCTCAACTTTGAGTGATCAATATACTGGAGAAAACAGCTTAGAAAGAGGAAACTGGCTAGCAAGTCAGAACATTAGTTTTTTTTTAATTATTGTATATATTTAAGATATACAATATGATGTTATGGGATACATACAGATATTAAGAAGGTTATTATAATGAAGCAAATTAACCTATCCATCATCAGTTTCAAAACAAGTGTGCCCAAATCAAAACTTTTGCTCTTTTTATCACAATAAACAGAATTTCATAGACTTTGAGAAGAAAACAAATCTTTAGTTTGAGGTGAATTCTGAAATCTTTCATTTATACAACATGTATAAAGTTACTTCTGTTCCAAGAATGAGTATTTCTGAATATGGAACAATTTATTTTACATGTGGCAAGATGAAGGGAAGGCAATAAAAATAAGAGAAGTCAGGTGTTGCAATTCAGAAAGGTCAGACTTATTATGTTGCCAGAGAGACAGGCTTCACGTTAGGGTTTGGACATGCTTTGTAGCATCATTTATTAAGTTATAGTTTGCCGCTAAGATGAAAAAAAATGTGTATTGTGGAAAAAACTTAGGTGTTTTGATATTATATTTAGGAGTTGTGTTTAATGCTGTTTGATATTGTATTTTTTTCTCTTTACAAATTAAAATAGAAAGAAAGAGAGCTATAAATAATGTTAATACAAGGTCTCATTGCATATTTATTTACATTCTTTATTTTAAATAGCCCAAACTTCATGGAAAACTTTGTGAATTCATTTCTTACAAATGTAAAGGAAACAAACATATTTCCTTAACTCATGAGTCAGTGAGTAAAAAGGAATATCTCAAAAATCTTAAAACACCTATACATGTGACCTCCATCCCTAACTCAGTGCCTTATAAACAGAGTAGATACTCAATACTTATTTGGAACTTGAATTGGATTATATTTAATTGAATCCGTTAATTAAGTCAAACTTATAGTGTTAGAAAAATCAATATATATTGTCCAAATCTCTCAGTTGCTATATACTTTAAATATTTCTAACCCCATCAGCGGTGGCTACTAATATCTGTTTGGATATCCAATGTATCTTAGAAAACAAGATAATTTATAAAAATGTTGTACATCTATCCAGTATGGAAAAGTGTGAATCATCTTTGCTACCTTCACTTTTGAATATATAAGCCAGTTGCTATTACTTGAGCTAAAAACCCTTAGCTCAAAATATTACTGCCTCCATTATTATCACGGTTAAGAACACAAGGAATTGCTCAGCTCTAATCAATTACCCTTGCAAGCAGAAATAATTGTTCATCCTTAGGCCCCTTCGTCACATAATTTTAAGTAATACTCATTACATCAGAGATTACATTAATTAAGAAATATTTATTATGATTATTTTGAGTGTCTAATCTGGTAGGTAGAATATGGGTTTCATTATAATAGTAGCTATATCTTTACTGGCCAGGTGGCCTTAACTGAAGAGTTTCTTTTAGGCTTAGTTTCTTCATCTCATGTTTTCTGTAGACTTCACAGAATTGTTAGAGCAAGTGCATCAGTATAAGAAAGCACTGCATGAACTGTACATTGCCATTAATAATGACTATTGCAACAACAATAACCACTTTGTTATTTGTTTGAAAATAAGCACACTTACTTCAATTTATTCTCTTATGTATAAAAATAATTAAATGAAATGCACTTTTCAAGAATTTAATGAGATATTTCAGGTCAAAACAGAATTATCTTTTATATGCATTTGAATAATATGCTATTGAAGATAAGCCTTGAGGTAGATACTTTTTTCTGCAAATTAGCAGAGTCCTCAATAAAGTAAGTAATCATATCTTAAACTAAACAACTGGTTTTGTAAATCAACGATAGCTGTATACTGAGCTTGCTTAAATAGATACTCTTTCCAATGCAAAAAGTTAAATAATTGTCTTTATATCTTCTTAGAGTTTTAATTTAAAAATAAATATTAAGTTTCATCAATTATTTTTATTGAATTTATGTACTAATTATGTATTTTTTACTATTTTTCTCTGTTAAAATGATGCAGTATGTTAATAATTTCATCTGGGTCACTGTTAGTTTTGGATTCTTGGGATAAACCCTGCTTAACCCTAGTCAGCAATTCCTTTCATGTGTGATTGCATTCTATTTGTCAATGTTTGGTTCTTTTAACTCTGGGTTCATCAATGATTTTTTTTATTTTTTTGTCTTAGAAATTTGGAGTATGAAAAACATATTTCTTTAAATTATTTTCTTATATAGATTCTCTGTTTTTTTCCTAATCATATTTTGTATCAGTTTGGACATTTTATAATGTTTGTATTCAGAAATGAATACGATTCATTTCTGAATACAAACATTCTGTGAATGTTATTCTGAATATTATTCTGTGAATAATATTATTTCAAATGATTTGCTAATGTTCAGATCATAATCATGTTACAACTTACATTTTTGATTTTATATTTTATATCATTTTCTTTTATCTTGAATTGAACCTATAGTCTAAAAACTAGTATTTTTTCCAGGGAACAAAAGTGTAAACAAAAAATGCTAAGCATTTTTTTCTCATTTCTATTTAGTTTTACTGCTTCTATTTTGTTTACTTCTCTGCCTTAAGAATTTTCAGGGAAAGACATTTCATTGTGTTTGTATTTTTCTTTCTGTCTTACTTTGGCATATATAACATTTTTTCTAAGTACTCATTTAAAAAATGTATTATTCATTCCATTATGTTGAGAGGTTATTTTAACCATTTTAATTTTTGATTATGAATAATCTCTGTCCTCATTTAGCTAGTACATATGAGAATTTATTTGATTTTGTAAATACATACTTTTTGTTATTGGTAATTTTAAAACATTGTATTAAGTTTGATATTATAATATATGACCTATAGTGAGGCTTTTTCATTTACTAAGTATATCTATATCACATAGTATATGAACAGTTTTTTAAAACATTTTTGTAAAGCTGAGATAAATTTTAATAGTCTTATTTGTTGCAAACTCTTCCTTATGTCAGTATACTATTTCTGCTTTGTGTCTTGTAATATTATTTACAATCTCCAATTTCTACTATACCTCTCAATCACTATTTTTATTAGCTTTTAAAGTATATTCTTATGATGTTATATGAAATGTAAAAATGCAAATTTTAAGTTTCACTGGGATTTTTGTGACATTTTTACTTCTATAAGCATTTAATGAGCTCTTATTTTTCAAGTCTACCATTAGAATGGTAGGATTGAAAGAATAATAAGGAGTTGAATAATGATTTCTCCAAGCCATCAAAAAGATCACAATTCATTCTAATGGGAAAGAGAAGTTAACAAACAAATAATTTTAATATAGTTTAATAAACGCTATTATGAAGGGAAATAAAGGCACTATAGAAGTTAGAGGGCAGGATGATGAACCTGTCTGAGCAAAAGCAGGTGAGTTTTTTGATAAATCCATGATTTGATCAGTGTACTGGTATTGTCACATAAGGAATTAAGAGCATAAAAGAAAGTGACACTCCTGACCCAAGGACTCTGATATGCATCATCTTTTTGTCTAGTCCTCTCTAAATCTACCTGGTAGGGCTTTTTATGCAGAGTAGTTCTTCAACAAATCAACAGATGATATTCCTGGAAAATATATTTAATCACTCCATAAACTGTTAAAAATGCACATATCAAAATATTACATGTACCCCATAAATATGAACAAATATAATGTACTGAGACAAAACTAATTAAAAATTTCTCCCCTCCCCTGCTCCATGTTCTCCCTCCAGGGTCTAATGGCAGGCAGGAATTCAAACTAGCTGAGCTCCCCAGCAATGGTGCTGTGGGCTGGGAGCTTCCCTGTCCAGGATCCCACCCTGGGCTGAGAGCACAGCTTTCCTGTGGGAGGAGGAGTGTTCCACGAGTGGGCTGCAGCTGGGACCCACACTGAGCACTCTTTTCAGTTCTGACCATGTGGGCTCCCTGGCCTCCTGAGATTAGTCCACAAGTCTCCCCTCTGTGCCCTCAAGCAACATTGAGTCCTGAGGGTATAGGATCTGGCCTGTGGGTCTATTCCCAGGTCCCCAAAGGTCAATCTCTGACCTTTGTAGGGAGAAGAGCGCTGGTCCCAAGTTGCCTATGGAATGCTCAAGCAGGTTTGATGTCCCTCTGCTTCAGGGTGTGCCCTGCTCTGACAGAGCCCCCAAGCAAGCAGCACCGGGGAGAACTGGTGAACAGAGAGCTGACAGTCCTAACATCTCTTAGCCCTCTGCAGGTCTTTAAGAGGAAAGGTTTGAGCCCCACTATCTATGGAAGCCCCAACAGAAGGGAAGCAGCAACTTCTGAGAGCCCCAGCTCAAGCATCTCTCTTGGGCAAATATAAGAATCATAGGCATCCTTGAGGGTGAAGAAGAAAGTGCACTAGGGCTGGAAAGCCAATTAGAGGGAATAATTGAGGAAAACTTCCCTGGTCTTGCTGAAGATGTAGACACACAGGTACAAGAATCTCCAGGAACACCTGGGAGATTCATCACAAAGAGACAATCAGCAAGACACATAGTCATCAGACTGGCCAAAGTCAACACGAAGGATGAACTCCTGTGAGTTGTGAGACGAAAACATCAAGTAACGTACAAAGGAAAACCCATCAGGCTAACTACAGACTTCTCAAGGAATGCTTATACACTGTTGGTGAGACTGCAGACTAGCACAACCTCTATGGAAAACAGCATGGAGATTCCTCAAAGAACTAAAAGTAGGCCTACCATTTGATACAGCATTCCCACTACTGAGTATTTACCTAAAGGAAAAAAGTCATTTTATCAAGAAGACACCTGCACTTGAATATTTACTGCAGCACAATTCACAATTGAAAAGATGTAGAATCAACCCAATGCTTATGAATTCATTAGTGGATTAACAAAATGTAGTGTATGTATACTATGGAATACTACTCAGCCATGAAGAATGATGAATTAATGCCTTTTGCAATGATGATGAAACTAGAGACCATTGTCTTAAGTGAAGTGTCTAAAGAATGGAAAAACAAACACCCATGCACTCGCTATTAAATCGGAAGTGACTGATGAGCACACATGTGCACAGAGGGAAGTAAAACTCAGTGAAAATCAAGCAGGAAGGTGGGGGAGAAGGGGATGGGTACCTAATGGGTACAAGGTACTTAACGGGCACAATGAACACTATCTGGGTGATAGGCACACCTATAGCCCTGACTCAAGCATAACAAAATTGATACATATAACCAAAACATTTGTACCCTCATAATATTTTGAAATAAAAATAAATACATAAATAAAATAAAATAATTAAAAATTTTCAAATAGGCTTTTAATATAAAATGTATTTAAAATTGACTATATGACAATATTCTATTTTTTGCGATTTTACATATATAACACATTTTAGATCATTGTTTATTTTTTAATACAGAGAAATTCTTATTTGCCTCCCACCCAACCACCCCAATATTTATTAAGTTGGCTCAAATCACTAACAGATACCAAATCTATGGTGCTACTGTGATTGTCTATATTTCTGGAATTGGTTGCCCCTGGCCAAAATTATCCATGTAAGCTTGTCCCCTGTTGGAAAGTTTCAGATATATTAACCACAATGTTCTAATTAAAATTATTGTCATTCTTCTTTGATCATTGATTTATTTCTGCCTTCTGTTTCAATTCCTGTTACTGTTCTTGAAACAACTCTAAATTTGATAATAACCTTTTGGGGCTGACCATAGTCTCTAGAGGAAACTGCTTCCTACATAAAATCTTAGATACTTAGTGGCTCAGAAGTATGGGAAGCATATGGAGGAACTGAGGATTCCAAACAGAATAAAATTCAATCAATTTGCACTTAACAGTACAACTGATGGAAGTTAGCTATTCTTCACCTACCATATTTTTGTCATTAGGTTTTTTTTTTTGATAAATGTTTATTTTACTTTCTCTTTCTATTATTCTATTTTTGGAGTGTATTTTAAATTCATTTTGTTTTAAACACCTCTTTCTGATCTTCAATATATTTCATGATCGGACTCTTACTAATGCACTCTAACTATGTATTTTATTACCACTATTGAAAAGCCATGGAGCTCAGTCTCATTAGTGGAGGTTGTGCATTCTTAAATATCCATGCATTTGCACCAAACTATTCTTAGTTTAAAACATACTTTCTTCACATTTATCTTGTTGAAATACCATCTCTCCTTCCCAGATACATTGCCCTAAATGCTCTGTAGTGGAAATTAAACTCTCCCTTCCTCACATCTACCTTAAATTTTATTTGTATCTGAATTATAGTTCTTAGCATAATCTTCCTTGTGTTCAAGAAATTTTTGCATATTCTATCTCCCTCATGTAACAGAGAAATATGGGGGGTCATTGTCTGTGTTCTTAGCAATTCTATATTTCCATGAAATCTTGCACAGTGCTTTCAAAAGGTAGAACCTTAATAAATGTTGGTTGTTTTAAATGAGACTGAATACAGTAAAGTATTAACTGACCTACCATTTTCTGACATTTAAAATATTATTTTGTATGGGATTTTATTTTTATTATTATTAATAACTCATTAATGCCACAAAGTTTGTCTTTCTTTTCCTCTTCCTCTAGTCCTTTGTTATAACATTTTGGGTTCTAGTTCTCCCATGATGTTCTCCAGTTTACCATTTGATATAATTTTGTGCCATTAAAGCTGCCTATGTTAATGTTCAAATTTTCTTAACCTAGTCTTTTTTTGAATCTGTTTTGGAATTTGAAATTTCTCTTGAAGGCTTGCTTGTATTTCTGAAAATTTATGGATATATTGTTTCAGGTTTCTTACTTGCAAAAATAAAAAAAAAATGAGACCACCTATAGTGTACAATTGTGCAACATCTATTTCTCTAAGATCTTTCTGTTTCCTCAAGGTGTGTCACTCAATTCATTCACTAACTTCTGCCTTCATGAACTTACATTTTCCTTTGAGGTATAAAAACAATGAGAGTGTTCAAGATATCTTTGAGGTTTGCTTCTAAAACGTCTCCTATCAAACTTTCTATTATTTCTATTAATATTGTCTTTCAGATCACAAAAATATATTATTTCCTCATTGCCTTTATTTAGTTCTGCGTCTCTATTTTATTATATTTAAATTGCGGGAGTTGAAGTAGATATTTAAAATCCCATTCATTTTGATACTTTGCATGTCTACATTATTGACTCATAAAATTGTTCCTTTTTTGTTTTTCCAATATTTACTTCATGAATTATTTTTTTCAATTTTAAAAATTTAAATAGGTTTTGAATTTCTTATTTTAATCTTCTTTTGGGGGAGGACATGGGATTTTGGGGGAGGAATGGTAATATTATGACATGCTTTGCTCTGAGAGCCACCATTGCCTGTTACTCACTTTGATATCTGCCTGAAGTCTCTTCACTAATGTTTCTATTTATTTTTTGTTTCTAGGCAGGCAATAACATATGGAAATCATCAAAGCTGATACTAATTCTATAATATGTTTTTATCTTGGCATGTTGAAGGATATATTCAGAAAGAGCCAACTATTTTTAAAAAAAAGCCTTATTAACTTTCTGACAGTATGCATAGAGTAAGGATCAATTTTGCCTTTTTCATACTTCATGCCAGTATATGATGGGTTTACTCTTTACTCTTGATTTAAAGAGTACTAAAGAGGAAATCAACAAAGAAACATATTTTTAAAGTCTTATTTTTTAAATTGACTCATTTTGCCATAAAAATATTCTTTAGTAAAAGTAATAAGAGCACAACCAGGTGAACAGTTTACAATAGGCCAATCACATAGTTGAAATGCTTAGATATTCATTCAGGTGGGGGTTTTGCCCTTCACTTGCTGTGTTTTTACTTACTTTGGGTTAAGTGGGAAAGAAGCAGAAGGTAATGGAAGTTGGATACTTCAGCAAATATATTCTACTCCTGTTGCTTCAAAAGCTCAGGGAATGTTAAGATTCTAAAACCAGACTTCAGTGCTTTGGTGGATGTAACAGGTGAGTGATTATTTGCAAGGCTGACATCGTTTATAGAAATGGAATTGTAATAGTTTTCCACAGCATGAATGAATCTGACATTTTGTTTTAGAGATGCAATAATTTCCAGTGCCAAGTTTTTGACTTTAAAAATTTAATAGATTGCATAAGACTACCTACTGAAAACTGCTGTTACATTGTAATGTTATTGGCAAGCATGATAAAATAGCTGTAAAAAATGATATAAAGATAGAAAAATTCTGTAGTCTGATAAAACAACCACCACAGACAACAAAATGGAGTCGAGTCTGCACTGGATTTTTTTCCCCATTTTCAAAATAGGATCATCCTTTTTCTTTATCCACTGTAAATTGATTATAATAAGATTTATTTAAATCATGAAAAATTCTGACGATTTCATTTATGCAACAAACAATGTTCCAGTGTAAAAAAATAACTACTTAGGACATAGTAAAAAAAAAAAGTATTTGAACAAATCCTATGTATTGATTTATGTATTTGTTTTTTTATATCCTGTGAAATGTGATAGAAACATATACCTGCTATTCCAGGATGTATGTCTCTATTGGGGAACACAGCGAGTCTAAGTTTATAACATATAGCAGTTAATATAAATATTAATAGGCCATTTATACTTTGCCTTAATATTGAAAACTGGATTATATTATTGTCAGCTTAAAGAGCAATTTACTATCATTCTTATTAATATTCTCACTACACAGTCATGTAATGTATTAAAATTGTGGGAAAAAATGTGTTCATAAGAAACAGCTGCTATATATGACAACCCTAGGCCAAAGTGAAAATGATATTGTGTAAATGGTTTTGAATGATTTAGGAACATTACATTTTCCAAAACTATGCATTCTTTTAAAATAGAAATGTGTTAGATTTCTGATATGCCCTCCCTGTTGAGGTCAAAATTTTGTTAGGAAAATCAACATCAACAAAATTTTTATCATGTGTAGAAAATGCTAAAAATCTATTTATTTGCACAGCATCTGAAGATCTGATTTTAAGTAAAAATTAAACACTGTCTTAGAAGGGTTTTCCTGCCAAATAGTAACCTATTTTCTGTTTTCTTTTTACATTGATGCTTAATCCTTTTTAGTGTTAATGATAGCCTTCCTTTTACAGGCCTGGCCTTTAAATACTGTATTTTTTAATACAGTATTTAAATACTGATTTTTATTCTGCCTTTCTTCTCCTCTTTCAGCCATATCATCCTATTCACCGGAGAGGACAGAACTTTAGTCTTCAATTAAGATATTTCTTTCGAACTCCATACACATATATTTCACTTTTCAATACACTGTCTTTAATATATTTGAAACTCATTAAACACAAAGGGAACTTGATTTCTACCTACCTAGATCCAGAATAAGCTCTGTTTTCTAGACTAAATATTTTCATTATGCTACCACTTGTCACATTCAGAGAATGGAGATCCTCTTTCTTTCTCTTTTTCTCTCTCAGCACTCAGTGCTGTCCAATAGAAATATGATGAGAGCTACCTATGAAATTTTCTAGTAGCCATTTAAAACAGTAGAAACAGTGCTAAGAGATGAGATAAATTATTTTAATGATATATTTTATTTTACGCAATATAGCAAAATTATCATTTTTGCATATAATATAAAATATATTGATGAGATATTTTACTTTCTATCCCTAGAAATATTTGAAATCCAGTGTGTATTTTGTACTTTTGTCACATACAAATTTGGATATTAATTTTGTAAAAAATTCTGTGTATTTTGATATAAAATTTTAAGTTGAAACACTATATTCACATAGGAAGTTATTTTAAAGATTTCAAAAAGAATAGGTTGTGAAAAATACTTTTTGTTAGTATTCTCATTCACATTGACAAAACTTATTTATCGACTTTGAGAGAATTAATTTGACTTAAAATCAAAAGTATATCCTTTTCACAACAAATTATGTTCAGGATAAGTAAATTCTGTAACTTTCCTGTCATCTCAATTATATTAACATTACATTGAAAGGAGAATTGTGTTCATTGAAAGTAACTAAATTTATCCATGTCAACAAAATAGTCTTCACATTCTTATTATAGTTTTTGTAGCCAATTTACTTATTACTGCTAACTATAGTAAAAATATTAAGGCTGTATATTCACGTTAAAATTATTATTATTCCTTTGTATTAAAAATATTTTTTCAGCATGAATTTTTGCATCTGTCTAGCAAGTTAACAAATTGGCTTTTCCTTTTTCTTTTCTTTTCTTTTCTTTTCTTTTTTTTTTTTTTTTTTTTATCCCAGAGACAGAGTCTTGCTCTGTTGCCCAGACTGGAGTGTAGTGGCACAATCGGAGCTCACTGTCACTTCAAACTCCTGGGCTCAAGGAATCATCCTGCCTCAGCCTCCAGAGTAGTTAGGACTACAGGCCCTCAAGCAATCCTCCTGCCTTGGCCTCCCAAAGTACTGTATTACAGTGCCTGGCCCAGTTTTTCTTTTAACTGAAGGTTAAAATTTAGCTCATGCGTATTTGCTATGATATCAGGGAGGAAACATAAATCACACTTCTGATTCTGATTTTTGATTATTGCATGTTTGGCAAGCACTTCTTTTGTTTCAAGAGAATCTTTAATTAGAAGTAACATGATATCAAATATTTGTAAAATTCATCCACAACTCAACCAACAAACATTGCCAATAAAACACAGATCTAGCTGAGTGTGGTGGTGCATGTCTGTAAACTCAGCTAATCCGGAGGCTGAGATGGAAATGATCCTTAATCCCAGAAGTTCTAAACCAGCCTGGGCAACATAGCAAGACACAATTACCCCCTTAAAAAAAAAAAAATCCAAACCATATAGATGTTTGAATTTGTTGTCTTCCCTTTCTAAAGTTTCACAAACTGTTGATTATTCATGGCTTGTGCATGTATATAATGAATGAATTTTTTAAATTAAATCCATGACACTGTGGAATGATGCACAACTTTTTGTTTTTACATTTTAATAAATCCTAATATTTGATCTCCAATAGCTGGAACAAATCGTCTGTCATTATAGAAAGCAATTAATTCATAGTTAGCTAAAATATAAGACAAATGTAAATAAAAAAAAATCTATGTTATGAGTTCAATTATTTAGGCTGTGAGTTGATATTTCCTCATAAATATAGAAGCTCTTTGAACAAAACATACCTCAGTATTAATTTGGGCAGTGCTGTCATATTGTATATCTTATCTAAAAGGCAGGAAGAGTACTTTCAATTTTTCCAATTTTGTATTATTCGAAACTTGATATTAGAAAATCTTGTGTTCTACATTCAATTGTTTGCTTATTAATTAAAAAGCTTCATTTTTTATAAATTTATTTTTAGTCCTTTACTGATAATTTTCTAAGAAAATTGTCATAACTAAGATAGCCATTTATTTTATTTTCCCTGCATCTGAAACTGGGGTTCTGTGTGTGTGTGTGTGTGTGTGTGTGTGTGTGTGTGTGTGTGTGTGTGTGAAAGTATCAGGGCCATTTTACTCCTGGCCAAAGTTAAAAACTCAGATCCTGTTAAAATTGTTTTTAAAATTTGGACATTAATTTTTATTTAAAGTGACTATCTTTAATTATTTTTGACTGTTAAGAGGAAACTACTTATCAAATTCACTGTATATTTGCTAAAAAACACCTTTAAATATCATACATTGTATTACCTTTTTTTCCTTATTTAACACATAGCTTTTTAAATTTGCTCTGAGGCAGCAAATTACAATTGCCTTTTAAGATGCAAATTGCAACATAGCTTCCTCATTGTTTTCTAAAATGTTTCCCTAGTGGTACTCTCTCCATCACGAGTAGATTTTGCATCAGTAGTAGTTTTCTTAAGTTGAAAATTTGCTCATAGTTATTTATAAACTAGAAATATAAATTACATTATAGTAAAATACTAAGTATTTAAATTTCATTACTAAAGAGTTTGCATATGTATCACTATAACTTGTGCTTTCTCCTTACTGAAGTGTTCAAATAAATATCTTAAATTGTTATAAGGGTGAACAGGAAAAAAAAATTCAAACTTTATCCACTCACTGAAACTGACTTGATCAGTGGTGAGTTTATCTATAATGCTAGAATGATACGTACCTTTGAGAAATGTTCTATAACAATAGTACTGTATGTGACAAAGCAAAGTGAAATGTAGTCCTACCAAAATAATAAAGTTGTATTTAACAGAAAAAAAATTGCAGTTTCAGTGTGTATATTTTTAAGTTAAATTAACTAAAATTAATTTAAATTAAAAATTCAGTTCCTCAGTCACACAAGTCACATTTCACGTATTCAATAGCCACATATGGCCAGTGGCTACCCTATTGGAGAGCCCCAATCTGTCTTATCCTATCAATTATCCATCCATCCTAAATATTTTCCATAGTAATGCTCTCACTTTCATCCTAAATTCCAATGTCTTAATTCTATATGTCCATGAGGCTATTGTTACTGTCTTCTATATGGTCTCTTTTTTCCTATTATCAATTACATTTCTATTATAGGTATGAAAATTATTTTCATACTCCTTTCATGTAAAAACCATTCAGTCTCCCAATATCCTTCTGAAGACATTTAAACACCTTTGTGGTAAGGCCTCACCTGCCTCTCTAATATTTTCATCAATATTTGTATAAGATGGTAAATAAAAACTTTTGGAAGAATGAATGAATAAATGAATGAAGAATCTCCTCTTGCTTCTCTAAAACACACGTTTTTACTATTCTAACTTACCAGCTTTTCACTGGGGGAAAAAATAAGTTCTCCTAACTTCTATTTTGTTGTCACTGTTGAAGATACATAACAAGGATGTTTTCTTCAAAATATAATACAGACCACATGTTGAAAACTAATTATCTATGCTCCTACATCATTCTTTACCTTTTTTGTATATAGTATCATTTAACTTATAGTTATTTGAATAATTGCCCTTTCACAAGACCCTGAGTTTTGTGAGGCTGAAGACTGTTAATTTTTCTATTACTATAGTTCTCAGAAGACTCAGAACAAAATACATGTGCAGTGAAGCTTAGTACTCTATGTTAGTATGGATTTCAAATACCTTGACTTGTCTTATGCTTCAGGAGAAAACTATTTGAAACAGAATAAAATATGGATGATTTTCCTTTGCAGCAGACGTTAGATCCAATATGTTTTCTTAAATCATTTGTATAGAATGCTGTAAATCTTTGTTAGGTATAATATTAAATGAAATAATTTAAAAGGATCTAATAAAATATAATTAATTTAGATTCTGCTCATTTTAAATAAGAAATAATTTCAATGAAAAATAGGTTATATATCTTTACAAAGCAATATTTAAAATAGTATTTTAAGCCTTCGACCTTGCTCTGCAGTGGAAAGTTATTTTATTATCATGAGGATTCATTTTATAAATCTAAAGTTGACCAAAGATCTATTTGTAATTAAACCCAATTAGATAGCAATTGAATAAATATAGTTGCAAGGTAGATATGGATGATTTATATGCAGGTGGTTAATTTATCATGTCTTGTTAATTATATACAATCTGAAAGGAATTACTATTTTTCCACTTGTATTTGTGATTACTCTGGTGCCCATGTGCATGAGTGTGTACACATTTGAGAGATAAACTGGCCAGCCATGCAGGCCTTGCTTCAAACTCTCTGGATTTATAAGATATTTAATGCCTCTATGCTTTGGTTTTTTCATCTGTAACATTATCCTAGGTTGGGGTGAGGCTTAAAACCATTCATATCAGGCAAAAATGCAACACACTGCAAAGAAGGAAAAGTGGGTTCTGGGAATATTTACAATATTATAAAATGCTTTTTATACTATATTTTTAAGTGGGATCAGGTTAAAAAAATACATATGAGAATGTAGTGACTTCTATTAGAAAGAATGAGCCTCCCTAGCATATACACTTAAGTATGAAATTAACATATTATCTTTCATCATTTATTGGTTTCCCCTTAAACTAGGATGTTACAATCTATAAAACAGCAAGCAAGTCCAGATTATTCACAGATTAACAAAATTTCACCTAAAGAGTTCATTGCAATTTATTCAAAGTAATCCTGCCCATGTGTTGCTGTTTTGGGGGGAAATTCAATTAACCTTAGCTTTCCCACCTTCTTTACTCTCCATGTCCACCCACTTCAACTAATACTAGTTCCATGTAGTGAATACAAGGCAAAATTGCAAACACAAGATTCTAAGGGATGAACCCAACTTATTTACAAGTACTGCCATAAATTTTTAATGCCCAATTATCGTGTGTACAAGGAACAATATGATTAAAAGTCATTTTTTCTTAACTAGTCCTAGCTAATGAAAAATGTATAGAGACTTAAAAAACATTTTGTGCCAAGCTATGTCTCCTCTCATGCATAAAGCTATAATAACACTGAACACTCTACAGGGTTTAAATCTGTAAGCTCATTTAATCATAATAGCAACACTGTTATGCATGTATTATCATCCCATTTTATAAATAAAAACACAGACAATAAATAACTTGCCTGGGTCCACAGCTAGTAAATGGTAGAAACAGAATTTCAACCAATACATTTTGGCTCTAAAGCCCATAGCCTTATTTATTATGCTACAGATAAGAAAATTTTGCAGTTGTTAGAATTAAGAAAAAAAAAAGATTTTCCATAAAAAAGCTAGCATAATACACACAAAGGATTTTTTTACTGAAGCTATCTGTAGCATATTCCCATTGCCAATGAAGAATTAGTTCAGCACCCAACATCATGTCATATTTAAGTTAATGTGGTTAATCCGGATATATTAGTTTTGTATTTCTTTTGATAGAGTGCTATCAACTCTGTAAGCACAGGTAATGAATATCTAGTTTTAGATTTCTGTGTATTTAAGAAGAATTAATTTCTAATTTTGAGAAAAATCTAGTTTAATTGGTTCAATCTTATAAATAAAACTACTTACTGAAGTTTGCAGCTTTAGAAAAAAGCCATCATAACCTATGACTAATATAGGTAATGATATGTATATTTATTTACTGAGTTAAAGAAATATAACATTTTCTTTTCTAATGAGATTTTTCAGCTTTAAAGAATATCCAGGTATTTGATAAGGAACACAGTTCATAAAAAAAAAAAAATGAGCAGCAAAGAGGATTTAGTGGAGTCACCCAAATCCTAACTTAAAAGTTTGCTAACTAAAGTTACATTGGCCTCTGTGTCTCTGTGGATTGAGGCTTTAGTAGGACATCAGTTGACTCCAGGCATGTGGAGAGACAGCCAGAGATCACTGTTCCCTGCTTGATAATCAGTAATCTCTCATAAGCTAATAATTTTTCCTGACATGGTTTCTTGTAAACAAAAAACTATACACATCACTGTCCTTCTCTGAGACACCATTTGACAAATAGCTTTCTTTCTTGTTTGCATGTTTTATTTTTACATTTTATACATTCAAAATAGTCTTTCCCATAAAATGTTCTAAGAAGCATAAGATAGTAGATGAAAATCTGATTCTGTCTGGAATCATCTGTGCTAGCATTAGCACATCACTTAACCTCAGTTACTTAACCTCTCTGGACCTCATTTGTCTTTTCTGTAAAATGAAGAGGTTGAAGTGGATTGCTAAAGGTTTTTTATAGCTTAAATATTTTATATATAGTGATTAGAACTATTGTACATAGTGATCTTAATGACTTTAAAGATTAAGACTTTTTTTCATGGTCTATGGTTTCCTTCATATATTTAATTTTTTAAAAAACTGAAAGATAAAATTGTATGTATTTATTGTGCACAGCACAATGTGTTGAAAGTAAATATACATCGTGGAATGAATAGATCTATCTAATTAACACATATAGTAAATAACATAGTTATCCTTTTTGTTATGAGAACACAACATTTACTGTCATGGCAAATAGTTTTGCACATGAAAAATTAAGTTAAAGGGATAGTGAAATAACAAACAGAATCAGAAGAAAAAGATGGTAGTTAGGGGAGAGGGAGAATTAGATTTTCAGAGACCAGGTTTGAGATGCTAATGAGACATCTTTTTTTTGCTATCCAGTACGTAATAGAAAATGTATGCTTTGGTTTCCAGGAAAGTATAATAATAGCTACCATTCATTGGATGTGTATTATATTCTTCAAAGCCCTTTAGACATATTAACCATCAGTCATCAGAGTAGTTTTTTATTTGGATGACTTCTTATATGGTCATTGTTATGTTTGCATATACCTGAGTAGTGGGGAGAGTAAAGAGTTCAAAAAGAAAAGATTTAAAGTCTCAAGGATATAACCTTGAGGACTACTCATTTCTAAAAGGGGAAATTAGGTGAGGACCTAATGAAAGAGGCAAAGGAAGATAAATTGATAGAGGCTGGAAGAGAGCCGTGAAGGTTCACTGCAGGGAAGACAAGGGTATTCAAGCACAAGGGGAAGATGTACAACACTGAAGCCATTAAAGTTTAAAGGAAAAAGAAGACTTGGAAAAGATTATTGGATCTGGCCATTGATAAACAACTTTTTTAATGAGCTGTTTCAGTAGAATATTAGAGGCATAAATCAATTTGCAAGGAATTAAGTAGATAGTAGGTGATGAGAAAATGTAGACACATAAACACAGTGTTCTTAATGAGTCTACGATGTGGGCTATCAGAGGGGTGAATAGGACAGGAATTGCTGGAGTCCTGATTAGTTAGAACATACCTTATACACATAATATTAGTTGCAAAATAAAACACAAAAACAAACTCACAAGTATCAGTGTCTATATCTGTTTGTGTGTGAGAATTTATTTATCATGCATGGAATACGTAGACAATGTCAGCATCTATGATGGTGAATATGATATGAATATAAGGCAATATTACATTTCTATTTTATATATAAGGTAAATGAGGAAAAGAGCAATATGAAAAATATTTGTCTAAATAAATGCTATAATTGTTTTAGATAGAAAAGGTAGATGTGTTTACCTGGGGATAAGGCTGGCTATATCTTGCCCCTCCACATGCAGGTCTAGAGATTAGCTTTCTTCAGTGTTCAGGGGTGACAAAATGGCTTTGGTAACTCACTGACACTGGAATTAAGGCTGATAAAATAATTCCAATCCACTAATCCCCCCTGAAAATTGAGTGGCATGGAGAACAAGAAATGCTGCTGTCTGTGCTATTATTCATTAGTTAAAATATGTATATTAACATTTTTATTATTTGCCAGAAGCTGTGCTATACATAATTATACAGTGCTGATCAAGGCATGCCATTGTGGAGTTTAAAGTACATCTCTCTTTGTGATCAAGCTTTGTGGCAAACCAAGACTTGCCTTTGTGAAAATGGATAGGCTCTAAGAAAATTTAGATGATGTAGCAAAATTACTCATTTTGGGGATATTTTAAGAAATAAACTACTATTGGCTCTGGGCCTAAAAACTCTAGAAATTTTACTGTAAAAATTTTCTATATCATGTGAACATGGAGGTATTATAACTGCATGCATTTTGCTTTGTATGTTCCCTTTTAATTATTTATATCTTGGTCAATGCCTTTATTTTCCTTTTAGATAAGTCAACATCCTTGTTTATGCAAAAACTATAGGACACAGTACCACTTGTTTAGAATTACATCTATATTGCTTAATTGAAAAAAATTTGCGAGCCTCTTCTTTTAATTTATTGTTTTAATCTTCTATAACCCTCTTGGGTTGGCCAACTTCCTTCACTTAGTGTTGGCAATTTTATTTATGTAGTTTTCACATTCATGAGAAAGGTTTTACCATGATGTATAACTATTGAAACTATTCTAGGTTTGTGGATTACGTTTTTTATTTATGCGCAATTGACTGTAACTATAAACATTATAACAAGAGTGCACATAGAATCACAGCATAATTTCATCAGTAAATTAGTATTTTCTGCCCTATATATTAGATTCAATTGAGGAGCTATCAAAACCTAATGCTTCCCATATTCTGATATACAGTGAGAATTGAAAGCCATCTAGTTAGATAATGCAGCTGCTTACTCAATAAATAATGTCCGTATGGGATTTCTGAAGACAGGTGGCTAATTTCCTGTTTGTTTAAAGGTTATTTTGTTAAAATTTTCACTATTTTACAAAGTAGCTTTGTTAATTGTTTAAAAACATTTTCCTATAGTGAATCTATGATTACATTCCATAATTTTAAACTATGGTCCTAGGTGTACTTCAAAGAGATACTTAGAATGAATGTAATTGTTCATGTGAGAACACTGTAACTGTTTAGAAATTATTAACATATGACTTCTTTTGTAGGCTAGCTACCAATATATTCCCAGATGTATTAATTCAATAAGCAACTTTTGAGTATGTATTGTGTCATTATAACCTATCTACTATGTGTCTGTGTTGTGTTGGAACCAGCTCGTATTTCCTCTGGAGAGTAAATGGATACTTTGGCATTGGCATTCCCACAGTGGAACTATTACAATGTTAAAATTGGCCATGTTACAAATTAGGACAAATACACACACATATTTTTATAGAGATATGTTTATATTTATATATATTTAAACAGGTTATAAGTGCAATGCTATGAAGTCATTGCACGTGTTGGCTCACTTGAATTTCAGTAAAATGAAGTTCAAAACACATGTGTTGAGGATTTATTACTTCCCAGTCTCTGAACTAGGTTGTACGTAGTGAGCAAAAAAGATATATATTTTACCTTCAAGTAATTTAATGCTAAATTCTTTTGTGTTCAGATGAAATTTCTATAGTTAATTCATATAAAGCATTATTGATTACAACTCCTAATACAAGTGGAAGACTTCACATTTATCTTCTTTTCAAATCTAATTTTTAGTCCCAGCTCATTATCTCAGCATGCATAGCTCTTATCAAATTTTTATTTAGTTATTTTTTCTAATTTTTGTAATCTACTAATTTAGCAAACTCTACTTGTGTACTATGGTATACAAATTTGCTAAATGTGTTCAATACCACTATTGGCCAAAACAGGTCACTGTGGTATGCCACAGAGATCATTATTCAAGCTACCATAAATTTAATAATAAACCACTACAGATACTGTTTTTGAAACACCTGCAATTCACCAGTGTACAGTTCATTTGTCTACAAATTATCCATATATGTACCATATAAGCTTGCTATATATAGGTGCTTAATAAATTACATCTGTAATTATTTCTAATAGTAATACTTAATAAATTTGTTGTTTAAAGGAGACATACTATGTGGGATTCTCTCTCAGTAGATTATGATAGATCAGAAAAAAAATGAAAGAAAAAAGGAACAACTATATGTTGCACCCTCCTTACTTTATATATAAGAAAATTAGTTCCTGATCATAAATGTACATACACACACACATATACGTACGTATATCCCAAGTAACTAGACTAAACTTTTGTAGCTTACTATTAGACTACAAAAACATTGCCTGGCTACCTCACTCCAGGTTCATTGTTTTGTCCCCTATGCCATTCTTACATTATTAGTTCTTACTAAACTATTGTTGGCACAGTATTTTACTTTTTCAAATCCACTGAAGGGTTTGTCTCTGTCTATAAAATTCTAACTTGCCTGATCAGCATTTGATTAAAAATTTACCTCCTGTATAAAGTTTATCACTTTTGTAGATAAAATGAGTGTTGCCTCTCATGCTTCATAGCATTTGCACTCAAATCCATCACAACCCTTGTTGCATGTCCATTTTTCCATGATCCTGGGTACCCCAAGAATGTACATTTTATCATTAAGTATCAGAACTGAAAACAATTCTTTAAAATGGTAGATATCAAATAAATACTTGCAAACTAGAATTTATAGGTCTATTCTAGAATTGTGTCACTGTTATGTGCCAAAGACTTTTTATTCTATGTTTCTGAAATCTGCTTTTTCTCTTATTTTGAAATTTGACAGTTTTATCATTTACAGCTTCTGACACCACTTCTAATTCCTTGTGATTTGTCGTGATGGAAATGGTTGCAAGATCATATCTGCAAGTTGTTTTTATTACATAGGGACATAGTTCAATGCCACTCAGTAAAAACAGCTTGGTATCCTCTAAATATTCATTTTGTTAACACTGAGCTTCAAGTCCCTTTTAATTATGATTATTCTACAATCTTTCTAATAAAAAAAAAGAGATGGAATCATGTATTCACATTATACTATATACCCTAAATCCCGGGCTGGTAACTTCCTTCCTCATTTACCAGCTTTGAAAATAACTGTGTAAAAGTTTTTTTATTATTGTTGTTGTCCTTGAACTTACAATTTTACAATCTTAAATTATCCTAAATTTTAGCCTAAGTAATATTGATCATTCAGGTTGTGCCACATTCATTTGTCTTTTCCCTCAGAATTTTCTTCTTTTCCCTACGTACATATGACCTTTCATGTGATGTTTTCTCTGAAACTTAGTTTTCTTTTTACCTATTATTATAATAATTTATTATTATAATTTCCAAGATTTTAAAAATGTTTATAAGACTGACCCCTCTTATTTCACTTTTTCAATTAATAAAAATTACATAATATATCACTTTGCAGTTTATAATTACTTTCAAACATCATTTAGGCTGATGGACAATATGATTTACATTTTATTGATGAGAAAATAAGATACATTGTTAAGAAATTTGCCAATGTCTTCCTACCTCTCAAATAGCAGAGAGGTAATACAAATCCAGGTTTTCTCATGTGAAAACTCACAAATTTCCTAACACAAAATTCTACCTCTGATTGAGAGTTTTGGAAGCATATAATCTTTTAGCATTAACATTATACAAACTATTTTTCTAATAGTAAGAGTGCATATATAATACTCAATATGCCTTTTGCAGCTGCAAGTATTAAATAGAAAGCTTTCTATTGCTTTATAAAATTGCTAAGAAAAAAATTTTTCTGTAATGAATTAAGTGATCATACTGACTCAGATTGAGAATCTTAGCATATCTAGATAATTTAAGTTCCCTATTAGCAACATAAACTTCATTAGCCCAGGGATTTGTTTGGTTTTAATTATATAGCTAGGACCTAGTTCCATGTCTTGCACAAAACACACCTAATTCATATTTTTCTAAGGGATGAAATGATGGTCAGCTTGTTTCTTTGTTTTTTTCATTTATAATAGGAAAATACTTCCTTAACTCAGTTGTACTCCGGCTATCAGTAGTATGCCATGCTATTCCACTTTTGTATCCCTTTGTCTTTTTTTGCCCCCAAAATGACTATGCCATATTTTTTTATTCTCAGGTACACAGGAGTGCACACCTGTGTATGTGTAGTATAAATGGCACACATTTATAGGAGTCGGCATGTATGGGGAAAATGTTTGCTGAATAAATGAGTGAATGAACAGATATCCTATTCAGACAGATATTAGGATTTTCCTTTAAAATTATAATATAGCTGCTCCTTCTTTATTATATATAATATTTTAAAATATAACAAAATATATGGATTGAGGACTTGCTAAATCCTAGTCAATGAACTAGGTATTAGTCAAGGAGAGAAAAAGACACATATCCTACCTTCAAGGAATTTAAGTCAAATTCTCTTGTGATTGGATGAAATTCTTATAGTTTATTCATATGAATAAAGTTTAGTTTATTCATTGTTTTTATGTTAATGTTTACAAATTTATATTTATTCATTACCTGTTTATTAGATTGGTGTACATAACTTAGAACATGTCTAACTTATCCATGATTGCTATAAATCATGCCATGGTAATAGTAATATATTATTTTATATTACATTATATATTTTATTTATTTCATTACAAATAAACTATGCATATACTCCAAGCTTTCATTTTTTTGTTATTTACATACCAAATGCAAATATGGCCATAGATTTTAAAAAATATAGAGCAAACTGTTTAACTCACTTTTTTATATTTTAGAAAAAATATATTGCATGCTAGATTCACTTTAGAGATTCTACAGAAAATATTTTAAATTAAGAAATTATTAGAAAGTTAACAGTTCAAGGAAGTTAATGTTTCAAATCTAAATATTTATGTCATTAAATTGGTTTTGGGAATCATTTTTGGTGGCTGAATTTTTCAGTCCCTTTTGAGTGAAACTAAAATTTTACCGGTGAATGATTCATAATGTATTATTTGGCCATTCACTGAACAGCAACTTCTCTTGTTCCCATCTCTGTATGGGAGCCAATGAGGTTCTTTCCATCTTTTGGAGTTGAAAAAGCCCCCTCATTTTAGCCACACACAAATGTTTGCAGAGAGGAAATGTAGCCTGATTGGTGAGATGAACCTTTTATCATCATAATTTCAAAAGAAGTATTTACTTTTACATTTGCCATGGATGAATTCAAAACAGCTGTTACTGGATGCTACAGAAGGATTTTTCACTGCATTAATGCAAAAATTGCTTTCCCTTTAGAACTTCATAATCATAGGAAGCAATCATGTTTTATTATTGCTTTTTCTTTTTTGTATATTCTGAAAAGAGGAAGAAGAGGAGAATATGAAAGATTTAAACCTCAGCCTTGTGCTATTGCCAGATTGTCTACATATTTTTTCCTTTTTTAAATTTTTTATTTATTTGAAGTATATTTTTTAGAGTAGATGCTTTTTATATTTGGATCCAAAAGTCACCCATAAAATGGTGCCATACAAGTAGAAAGAAAGCATAATTTGAAATATTAGATTTTGAATTAAACACTTGCTTTGTTAAAATGAATGTTCTGCATTACTCTAGTGATATTATGTTTTCAAGAAGATTTTCAGAAATAGAGCTGTCAAAATTAGTCACTGGTTGTTTAATTATTCATCATATTTGTAATACAAAGCAGTTTTTCATTAGTTTAAATAAAAAAACTACGATAAATCCTAGAGAAAAAGCAATGCTAAAATGGACACAGCTGTGGGTTTATTAAATCCAATTCATTCCTAATTTAGTAAGAACTCCCACTGATTCTAAAGATAGTTTTGCCTGAGTGAGGACTGAAAAATTGGTCTTTATATTCAGAGAGTGCAATTGTATCTAATGCTTGGATAGTTATTCTATTCTGTCTTGAAGTCAATAGTGCACCTGGTTTAAAACTTAATGTTCAGGACCAAAACATTCTCTGAAAAAAGGTAAGCCATTGTAAAGTAATCAGTCCCTTAAAAGAAATATTTTACTATGTCACACTGTTGCTATTTTGTTTTTTAATAAATCATTTATTAGTAAGATAAAATGTTTAACTCTTTGTACTAGTATCTTAAACTTCCTTTCTAAAGTTATTTACTTGTATTTTAATATCAATTATGCATATATGCATTTGGGAGATGTCAAAGCTTTCTAGAGTTAAGATGAAAGGACTCTGGCTTTTAAGAATACATTTTGTTCAAGCACATCTGTAAGAGAGAAAGCTGACAATATTGAAAATGATGATGTTGATGATGATAGTAAATAAGATTAGGCCAGAAGTTTTCATTTGTATTAATGCATTTCATCACTAGATTTTTAAATCCTGGGACAATATATTGTCAACACCTAACTTTTCATATTCACAGAAGCTATATTTATACTCCTCGGGTAATTTTGTGCAACATCTGGTATTTGAACCTTTGCATTACAGGAATATACTTTTAAAGAAATTAGAAATCAACTCATTTTATTTGCTTATTTGTTTATAACTTGAAGTATAATTAATTGATATTTTGGCAAGGGATTCAGATTACTTTAGAGACTGTTCTCTCAATTTCTAAGAGAGTCAAATGCAACTAATATGGTCTTAGTGGTAGTAAATTTTATGCATCAACTTCAGTGACAAAAACTAATAATCCTTAGTTACAAAAATAGGTGTCAAATGAGAAAATTAAGCTAAAAGCCTGGTAGAGACTCAACAGATGTTATAAGTAATAACCAAAGTCACAGGGGCTATCTTCGTGAATCCAAGATGACTAACTTTTCTAATGTCTGTGATGTGTTTAGTTAAACACCATGCCTTTACAAGCATTTACATATACAGTAATGAGAAATGTGTTGTTAGATGATTTCTTCACTGCGGGAACATCACAGAGTGTACTACACAAACCTAGATAGTATACTACACACCTCGGCTATATGGTATGGCCTATTGCTTATAGGCTACAAAACTATACAATATATTACTGTACTGAACACTATAGGTAATTATAACACAATTGTAAGTATTTATGTATCTAAGTATATATAAGCATAGAAAAGATACAGTAAAAATACGGCATTATAATCTCATGGGACTACCATTGTATATGTTGCCCATCCTTGACAGAAACATCATGTTGCACAGGACTGTATAACATAATTTCTAAAAATGTGAAAGATTTATTTTAATAGAACATTGGAAATATGAAAGTAAATATCTTAAAAATACATATATTGAAATTTTACTTTTGAATATAGAATCTATAAAGAAATTAGTATTGGCATTTGAATCCTTTAACATACTGACAATGTGAAATGTAGGCGAGCTACTCAAGTATGTATATTAAGAGGAAATCATTTTTTTCGCCCCCGAAAGGCATGAACAAGTTAAATGCTCCTTTACATAAATTTTATCTACAACAAAATTTAAATAAAACCAAACACATTTTAAAAATTCTAACTAAAAATAAATACTAGACACTTTAGAATAAAGTATTTTAAATAGTGACTTACTTGTTATTTCTTTAACTTACTATCTCTTGGAATCTGCTCAACAAAAATTGCTAACCATATATTTTAAAGGAAATACCTTTCACAGAATCATGACATCTGAGAATTGAAAAGATCTAGGCAGATATTTATTTAAATGCTCCATGCAATTCAGGGATACCTTTCAGAAATTTCTTATAATGTTCCTCAGCTTCTATCTCATTTAAGGAATCAGGATATTTTTATGTTTTTTTCTTCTTAACCTCATAGTCTACTCTTTCCTAAAATATTTCTCTAAAATGTAACATTCTATTTCTACTGTCTTACAATGTTTTTCATAGAGCTGGCATTAGCTTTGTTTTCTCTATCTTTCAACTAGATAAAATCTATCAGGATTTGTTAACTGTTAATTGATAGGGCAGGTAGATTACTCTTGCTCCAATCAAATTTAATTACAGATTATATATGCTTTATGACCCACAAATAAAAACATTAAGTCATATTTATAACTCAACCCAGTTTTTAGGATATAGCAAATATAAATCTAGGTTTGAGCCTTTTCAAACCTCTAATTCCTGGCCATGCTTAAATATATGGTGAAGCCTCAACACTCAGAATTTCCTTGTACTTGACTTCTTTCTGTGTTTGTACCCATATAAGCACTTAACTTACAGAGATAAAACCTCAATGAACATATTGTGCCATTAATGTCCACTCCTTTCTTTTTTTTTCTTTTGACCATTTTAATTATTTTTCCCTGTAGTTGAAATGTGCAAATGTATATGTTAGAAATATTGAAGAACATTTGTAGCACTCTGGCTGCTTTACAAAGTAGTATTTAATATATTTCAAAAGTATAATGGAATTTTGTAATATAGTCACTCCATTTTTGAGGTGAGTGTCAACACAATGGGGGAATAGATATAATATTTTTTTATCCCAGCATATTTATTTGTGTCCATGCTTTATGACACAGAGTCTGTGTCCTTTATCACAACACCTTAATTCAAAATACTTGGAGATTCAACATATACTATAAATGAAAGAACAAAAGAAAAATTGAAGGAAAATCCCTGTGGCACATGTGACACACAAGTAGGCTAGATGGAGTTCCTACAAATTAATAAGATAGAGGCAACAACATGAAATAAAGACAGCTCAATAGGCCAATGAGTAAAGAATACAGAGAGATAATTGATAACAGAATATAAATTTTACAAAACATATGAAAAGTTGCTCCATTTTACTAATAGTCAGGAAAAAACAAGTTAAAATAAGAAGATATTTTTTATCATTTAGATTAATAAAATTTAATAATAGTGATAAAGTCTAATATTGGAATAATGTTTAATATATAGAGTACTATCATACAGAGTTGGTAGGGGTGTAAATTGATATAACTTTTTAGAGGACAGTTTTTCCCAGTTCCTATAAATATTTAACATAGGCATTATCTTCCTTCCAGCTTTCACTCATTTATTCCTTCACCAAATATTTATTGGGCATCTTTTATGTGCCAGGCACGTTCTATGTGCTGGAACTAAAATAATGAAGAAGACAAAAATCCCTCTGATGCAGCTTATATTTTAAGCTTCAAAGTTGGGCAGGCAAAAAGTAAGAAAGAAAAAAAATAAGTAATGAATCTGCTAGTGATATAAGTGTTATAAAGAAATAAACACTGTGATTTTGTAAAGAATGATGAAACTCCTTATGTTTTCTGTATTAAACCATACTACAGTTGCAGAGGACTGCTGTGTTGTTCCTTTAAGGAGAGACTATTCCTTCGAATATTCTAATTCAGTACCAATTTACCCACTGAATAAAACATTTATTCAGAAAAGTGCTGTGCTGTAAGAGACACAAGGATACAAAAGATCTTAGCACTTAAAGGATCTAGCAGCCTATGTTAAAAAAGAAAAATTGCCCCTAAATGTATTCGCTAATCAATTTTTATAGATGTCAGATGATAAAAACTTGTTGAATAAGTAGAATATAAGTCAACTTCTTGTGTACTAGAGTAAAGGCAAAACTCATATTGATTAATATATATTATAGGACTGGTGCCTTAGCATCTTGAGAAACACTTATCCTGATTAGTTGTTCTCCAGAAAAGACCTTATTAAAACTTTGAGATTGTTCCTGAACAATTCAGAATAGTAGCTAAAGCAGTTAAGTGTGTCCTCATTGCCCATTTTCCACCACTTAGTTACATGTTTAATCCATAGTTTTCATATAGAATACAAGATCTTCTGGTGCACCTAAGAGTCCCATAATATTGTGCATAGTAATTACTTAATAAATAATCCCCATTGGGAATCTTATTTTTCTACAAAGTCTGAGCACTATGTCAGGTATTTAAGGCATAATTAAATCCTTTTTCCAAGCCATACTTCAGAGAGTTTTTTCAAAGAATATATAGCATATTTAATTTAATCAACTATGACATGGTTAGTGGAGTGGACATTGATTGTCATTTGAAGCTTCTCTCCTCACCAATTTCAATTTGGGAGGAAGAAAATCAGTTGTTATTTTTGGCTGCAGACAAGCAATGGATCTTATGAAAGCTGGCTTCTTTTCCAGGACTCAGCTACCATCGCATTTGAGTAGGAAAAAAGGATCTTCATACTACAGGAACGATGTTAAAAAGGAAAGCATTACTAACTAAGGATAATTTAAAATAAAACAACAGAAAGTGAAAGCTTATTTAGCAAAAGTACAAGATCAGTGAACAATAATGATGGCGTGAGCCTCAGTAATAAGAAAAAGTTATGGCTGGGCGTGGTGGCTCATGCCTGTAATCCTAGCGCTCTGGGAGGTAGACTGAGGAGGATCACTTGAGCTCAGGCATTAGAGACCAGCCTGAGCAAGACCAAGACCCCTCTCTACTAAAAATAGAAAAATTAGTTGGGCCTCCTGGTGTGCACCTATAGTCCCAGCTACTGGGGATGCTGAGGCAGGAGGATTCCTTGAGCCCAGGAGTTTGAAGTTGCTTTGAGCTAGCCTAACTCTAGCCCAGGCAACAAAATGAGACTCTGTCTGAAAAAATAAATAAATAAATAAAAGATACCAGAAAATTTAAGAAGTCTATCATAGCCACATAGAAATAGTTGCTTAAATAATCATATACTTTTATATTTCATTTTATATTTCAGATTTTTAATTTTGAGGTAAATAGTCAAATCAGGCATTGATATAAACATCACTGTTTCATTATGTAAATATTCTCTCATTAATGTAATTAATTGTGAATGTGGGGAGAGAGATTCATAAACTAAATGGTTAGTTTCTTAACATGTTTGTGTCTGATGTCAAATTGTGTTAGTTTATTTGCATAGGCCATAATGATTTAAGAAATAAAAATAGTCACTGACACAGCATCACATTGGATATATTCCAAGGGAATGTGCATGGCTATTATGTAAATTCTGCCATTCCTTGAACATATACCATGATATTTTATGCCTCTGTGACTTTGTATTTGTTACATCACTATTCCTCTTCTCATCTTCCAATTCCAAGTCATCCTCTAGTACCAAACTCAAAAACACATCTTATGCAAAATCTTCCCAGAATCCTCAGTACCTTATTAATACTATGACTATAGTTCATAATATACTTAGTTATGCTTTTGTTGTTTTTTCCCAATATACTCAATTTCTCAAAGACAGTCTATGCCTTCCACCTACATATTGATATTATCTAGTAAAATTCCTTTTACTTGGTAGGCAAACAAATCTTCATTAACTTGAAGATTGAAGAGAAAAAAGGCACCTAAGATCAAAGTTTAATAAACAATTTTATAGAATTCAGCTTTTAATTTTCTGTTAATATACTAACATTTAAAACACATTTTAAAGAGGTAAAGATTTTCATAAACTTTTAGAAATACAGCATTAGGGGTCAGGTGTGGTGGCTCACGCCTGTAATCCTAGCACTTTGGGAGGCCTAGGTGAAAGGAATTGCTTGAGGCCAGGAGTTTGAGACCAGCCTAAGCAAGAGTGAGACTCCATCTGTACAAAAAATAGAAAAATTAGCCAGGCATGGTGGTGTGTGTTTGTAGTCCCAACTACTGGGGAGGCAGAAGTACAAGGGTCACATGACCCCAGCAGTTTGAGGTTGCAGTGAGCTATGATGAGGCCACTGTAGTACTCCAGCCTAGGTGGCAGAGTGAGACTCTGTCTCAAAAAAAAAAGAAAAAAGAAAAGAAAAAATACAGAATTAGAATTTTTGAAATGGAAGTTACTATGGAAGAGAATGATTTTCCACCATTTTGAAGAAATTTTCCCTTTAGTCTGAACTTCCATTTTAGGGGTATGAAATCAATCTGGATGGGTTAGATGACCAACTTAGTATTTCCTGAATTTTGTTCTGGGGGATAGAAAGTTAATAGGTGTTCAGTGAAAAAGTATTTCTGTGGGCAAATATATATTAGAAATACTCAATATAATAGTCCCCTTATCTTTGGAAATCCACAGTGCATATTAGTATATTAGAAATTCCAAATATTTCTTTAAACAATAATCTTAACTCAGAATTTCATAAGTATGCTTGCACATGAAACTCTTTTTTGTGTGAATCAACAAACAACAGAGATTTTTAATACCCAGTTATAAAAATGCTGGAGTATATTTACTATTAAAAGAAAGTTATCTGGGGGCAAAATCAACTCTAGAATGCAGACTCTCTACATTCTCAATGTACTTTAAGACCACAAAGGTCTGCTATCATACTAAACTTTACATCATAAAGCAAAACATGTAGGTGCTTTACAAAATACCTGCAAATATATCATTTTATTTGATGGCACAAATGTTTCCTTTCTTCAGATAGATGCAGAGAAAAAGGCTTCCCAAAAGGTAAATGTTTATGTGAGGGATGTTTATTTAAAAAAAATAAAATTGAGGAAAAGAATAACTTTCCTGACTATGAAAAGTCTCCAACCATGAGTTCTTTCCATTGTCCATATGTAGAAAAGTTAACACGAATAAATCTAACAGATTTTTATCATCTATTGCAATGTATGCAGATCTGTTAACTTTGAAATTATACAAAATTGACCCAACTGTGAAATTAGTGTGCAGCTGTCTCTTTTTCCTTCCCTATTAACTTAATAAGAATTGGTGTTTTGTAAGTAGCAACACTGGTCCACTCTAACCTTGGGAAGACTGTACTTCAATTTCTTCTCAATATATTGAAGTGGAAATGGCAGTCACCTTATCAAGAAACATATTCATTGTGATTTCTCCAGTTCTACATTGCTTTCAGGTTAAATACCTCTTTAAGTGTAAAAGATGGGTTGAATTAAAAGAATTATTTGTTTCCCCCTAATAAGTCACTTTTATATCTTAGGAATCCATTTTTGGTACAATGTCTATGAGCCTTAATGTCCTCTTAAGTGTTGTACAATGGACAGGGAGATCAAAAGACTGTATCTAGTTAGCTTTCAAGGAGATGCTTGACAAAAATGTCAAATTATCAACAGCATCTATCAAATACAATATGCCCTTTATATTCTATGGTGTACACTAATACAGTATAAGACATAAGGCTTGTTTCCAACTGAGATGGAAATAAAAGATGCATACTTTTGAAGTATGCCTATATGAGATATGATAGCATTATACATTCTAACAACAAAGTAGTTAATTGTGCCATGAATTAGAAAATATAGCATATGTAGCAATATATATATATGAAAATAAAAGCAAAAAAAAGATTGAAGAGAATATTCAGTGTACAATGGAAAGAATAGAAAGTCATCATTAGTTCATGAAACCACAAACTATTTTCTTTCTGACTTGGTGTCTCTTTGCTTTTGACTTTAGGTTTGTAGTGAGGATCATTTGGGATAATATATGTGAAAGTGCTCCTTAAACTATAATATTCTATAAACACATAAAATATTAGATTCATCCCTCATGAATCATTTCTTGAAAACTTGTTGACAAATAAATCATTATAGTGATAAGAGTCAATGCACATGTTTTGCTTTCATCTTCTAACACTTCAGAATACTAATGATCCACATTATTCTAGAAGTCAATGTATTATTCAGGTTAATGATGTGGCATCCAGAGCCAAATTTCCTTCTCTCCTATCTTTGACTTTGGTTAAGTTACTTAACCTTTCTGTACTCATTTCCTTCTCTATAATGTGAAGATCATAGTATTGATGTTCCCACAGGGCTGTTGATAAGATCAAATGAGTTAAGATAAGTAAAGTGCTTAGAACTATTTCATATGGTATTCACTCAGAATCTCTTAGCTTTACTTGTAGGTTTCTGTTTTAATTTCAGAAAACTGAGGCACAAGGGAAGTTAACCTGCTAGAATCAAACTATGCCCCAATACCCTAGGGCATTGTACAGGCAACAGGCTAAATTTTGTCTGAATTTTAGCCACTTTCCCATAACCTATTTAGTGTATCTACGTTCTTTCTATTCCTCTGTCTTATCATCGCCCACTCTCCTGTCAACTCTAAAGAAACAGAAGGGAAATGCATCAGCATTTTTTATTGATTTGGCATAAGAAAGATTTATGTCATTTATAGTTATAATTTATATAATTCTGTATTATCTGTATCCATAATGTACCTTCATCTATAATGTAGACATATCAGCACCTTAAACAAAAGTTTCTTTGTTCTTTTCTCTCAAAACTAATGATAATTTATTGTTTTACGAGTGACTTTGAGCAAGGGTTTGAGCGTCGGCTCTGCCAGTTATTACATATGTGATAATTCTGAGTCTATTTTCTACTGTAGTACTAGGGATCATCAAAAGGGGACTTAGATTACATGTAGTGATTACATGAGGAAATGACAGCAGTGTGTGTAGATTAGTTCTCCACACTGCATGAGCACTGCATGTTAGCATGTGTTGCTGAGAATCAGAATGCTATTTTGCTTTTCTTTACTACCTTTCTCTTCCTATTTCCTTCCTCTTTTTTTTCTTTTGTTCTTCATTCTCTTCTGCCAATTATTGTCATGTTCCTTTTCTTTCAAGATCCTCTTTTTAAATTCTTTCTTCTGTTCACACCCCACATTCAGTTCTGTCAATGTACACATCACCTCTTCTCACACATACTTAATTCTATTCATTCCCACATCAGACATTCATATTAGGCCCTTATTTTATAATTCCAGGGCTATTACCATATGTTCTTTTATGTGTTCATATAACACAACTTAAGATTTAATCGAAAGATCTTTTTACTAATTAAAACATCCTCAAAACTAGTCATAACTTTCCATAATTTCTTAATGCTATGCATTGTCACAGTCATGACATCGCTGTGCTAATACAAATAATTACCTCTAGAGCCATGGAACTCTGTGAGGAATTTATTCAAAATCTAATTATCCCATATTACCACCATGGGAAACTAACAGGGGCATCTATACATATTTAATTTACTTTTTGAATTATTATAATGTTTTATGAAAACAAACCAATTTGAGGAACATTTGGAATATTTAAATACTTGAAAAGTGTGTAAGTAGTGCCTATTCTTAGCCCCTATATCTGGGTCAACTTTTGCTTCACTTGAGTATGGATTTTCTCCTACCTAGTTTCATAATCTTAATATTTGAAGATATTTCTGCTGAATCTGTTTATGTACACACTAAAATCACTATATATAATTTTAATGGGGTACCCAGGAGTTTTTCACTATTTCTTTGCCTGTATTCTTTGCACCCATTTACAGTTTCTATTTCTCTAATGTGTAAGGCTTGTCAGCTTCTGAAAAATCAAGGTGCTTTTTCAGTTCTGTTGCCAACATAAAGCATCTTTCTTTTGCCTCTCTAAATATGAAGTTTTCATATTGAGATACCATTTAGAAATGTTAGTTTGTAGCCATAAAAATAATTTCTTCTAAGATTCCAAGCTTTAGGATCTATAAATAAGTTTCGGAGAAATTCCACAACATATTTTGAGAAATCAAAGTATGATTGGAATAAATATGTAAACTCATAAAAGGACAATGCCAAAAGATATGTTCATTTGAATACATCATTCATTCTTTCATCTAGTAGTTTATTGATCAAGAATTGTGAGTTCCTTTTTCATTGTTAGATTCTTGGTTGAATAGGTATACATGTAAAAGATAGTAAGACAAGAAATTTCCTTGTTTATCCCTTAATTTTCCTGATCTTTAGAGGAGTATTATTTTCCATAAATACACAATACCATGTAAACCTTTGAAGGGGTTCACAACCTGGTGATGGAAGATATGGAATAAGCAAATCAATGAATTATTTTAAAAATATGATATGCTCTGTAATAAAGGTAAATAGAAAGTGCGGTAAGAATATTCTGGAATTAAAACAAAAAGCTCCACAAAGGAAATGACATTTTTGCCTGGATCCTAAATTTTTTCAAATTAAGAAGTTGGAAGGGAAAAATTCTACAGAAAGGAAACTTCATGGGTGAGTGGAATACTGTGTGGAGCTTGTTTAGGAACTGTTGTGTTGGGGGTATATGGGTGGGGCAGTGACAGATTTGAAAGTGAAGGCAGATATAAAACTCACAGAATAGAAATAAGTGAGCCCACAGTGCTTTCCCTGTTTCTATACTGCATACTATGTCAAAAAAAGAATGCAAAGAATCTTATGTTAAATAAGATACTTAATTAAATAGACAATGTAGAGTCTCCACATATTTTTAGCAAGAGAGTGGCATTATGAATCTAGATTTTGTAAGATAACCTGGACAGCAATATACACAACAAAATATAGCAAGGAAGTCTAGGACAAGGATGATGAAGGAGAAAATAATAGCAATAATGACAAAAAGAACTAAGCTATTGAATACTAACTATGAGTCAGTCGTTATGCTAGGGCTTATAGTATCATTTAATATGCAATGAAACTCTTAGAGATGGGGACTTTCACTGTGCTCATTTTTCAAATACGGAAGGGTAATCAATTGTTCCAGGACCGTCTCTATTTTAGCACTCAAAATCCTGTGTTTTGGGAAACCCCTCAGTCCTGTGCAAACTGAGATAGTTTGTCACTCTAGGTCTTGAATTGATTAAGCAATTCTCCTAGGATCAAACAGCTAGCATATGGCGAATCAGCCAGAATTTAAATTCAGACAATTTGACTTTGGAAACGTGTGTCCTTGGGCAAGTTACTTAAACTTTTTACAATTTAGTTTCTTCAAGGGCAGAGTGAACGTAATATCAGTTTCTACCTCTCAGTGTGTTTTAATGATGACAATAAAATGATATAATCCATAGAAACGTTTGGGCTATTGCATGGCACGTTGAAAATGCTCAATGCATGTTAGCCAGTTTATTCATGGCTAAACTGGCTAACACTCAAGCATTATTTTTATATAAATATTTTGTAGGAAAAATTAGAATACACTGATGGAGGAGAACAGAGAGGGTGAAATGAGGGCCTAGTTTTTTTGTAAATTTTTGTTTATTATTGTTTTTATCTCTAGACACTGACTAGGTTGTAACTTCACTAAATTAGGAATACCTGAAGAGATTAAATTTACTTGTGGCAAAGAATAAGGTTTGTATTTAAAATATTGAATTTGAAGTGGAAGAGGATATTCATTTTGGCCTGAATGTGTGTTCTTAGTATATTCCAGCCAATTAACAGAGGTAATTAGCTATAGCTGAGCAGGTCTTCATCCTAGTGAGTTACAAAAACTTAATGTTAATCCCAGTAGACATTTTATATATTTTTTTAACAACTTTGATGTGGTAAGCTGTCTTTTTACATCTTGGTTTATTTTCATAAATATCAACCAGTAATGAGATTGAGGAAGAAAAGGGGAATAAGAAGAGAAGCGACTATGTCCTCAAAGACAGCTGTAACTCAAAAAACTCCCAACGCTCATAAACTCACACTGTAATTATTTCCATCGTGTTTTAGAAGCTTATGATAAGCAGGTATCTTATTTGATTACCAAATATGTCTCAGTAGCTAATATCTGTGTGCTAAAAATATCTCATGAAATGGAAGTCGATGAAGCTAAAATTGTGAAAAGAGCAATTCAGATAGCTGAAGATGTCTTTTCTGAAAGGAAAGCATGCTGGTAAATTCAGAACTTTAGCAACTGTAATCATGTAAATGTTTCCCTTTAGATTGAATTTCCTTGATGGGAATTTTGTTAGCTTGGTAGTCTATTTTAAGGGCCATAGTACATATATTGAATTCAATGCAACAGCCATGTATGGGTACCTACTATGTGCCAGACACGAGGGTAAGTGCTGGGAATAAAAGTTACAAAAAATTAAGGATGTCAGTTTCCTATTCAAACTCAGTCAGATGGTTCAGGAAAGATACTAAATAACTCCAATTCAATGACAAACATGCCAAATTAGATGGTTGGAAGGTACAAAATTAATTTTCTTCCATTCAAAATGGTTTTCTCAGGAGATGGTACAATTTATTCATTCATTCATCCAGAACAAAGATCTGGTTCCTATCCCTCATTTTCCACCTCAAATCATTAATATCCCTTGTCTTCACTATATTCCAGTGCCATTTTTACCGCATGCTGACATTCTTTTTCCTCTGAGAACAGTTATGTTTGCCTCTGGCTTATCTCAATTCTGCACATAAAATATAAATATGATTATGGGATGTCCCCTATTTAAAATCCTATATTTTAGCTCTGTATTACCTATACTCCTTAGCATAGCATATAAAGATAAATTAAACATTGGTTGAATGAATAAATTAATCTATCCCCTGCTGACCTATCCAGGCTTTGACTTTCTCCCAAATATAGCAGGTTGTCTAGTTCAACACAGCTACTGGCTTTATGAATATGACACAATGGCAGATGCTTCTGGTTCTTCTATGTGATACTGCTCTTCTGCTCTGTTAGCTGTTAAATCACATCCACATTATGAAGTCCTCTCCAACCTCCCATGCATATTTCACTTTCCCTCACCTACCCCAAGATTAAAATCCCCTTCTTTCTGCTCTTCTTTGAAACCATTTAATTGACTATGAACCACTTGAAAGCATGGATTTTTTTCTTATTTTTTTCTTCAATGCTTCATGTGGTCCTTGAAACATAGAAGGTTCCTAATGTGTTTGTCAATTATTAAAGGCTTGTAAAAAGTGGGTAAGTAATGTAGAAATACTACTGTATTCATAAAAGTAATTTGTCGTCCATTACATTTTACAGTTTACAAAAAGTTTTACAGACATTATCTCATTTCAGTCTAGCTGATGTGAGCTCATTTGTTGTGAAGGTAAAATGTAACTACACTTACATAAGGGGAGAAATTTTTGTCTGTCCCATCCCCTACTGTTAGAAACCAGCAAGTATGTGTGTAACTAATGAATAAAAAAAATAGCTTGAATTTTGCGATCCAAATCCTCACCTCATTTGTTTTGGATTTTCTTTAAGAGGCAACAGAATGATAGGAACACATCCAGTTCAAAATATTCCTTGCCTTTATGGATCAAAAAGATATTTTTCCCAAGATTTAGTAAAAAAAAAAAAAAGGCCCCAGAATAATCTGAAATATTTCATAATGTATGTGCTCTATACACCACTGGAAACTCTCTTCCTTCATGCTACACTTTCTTATAAATTTTGGATCATATTTTTTCCTGCACAAAAATTTTGTGATTTATTATGCTTGACAAACATTTGAAGTAATAGTCTGAAATGCAATTCTAGCCTTAATCTAAATAGATTGTTTTTGGTAAAACTGAGTGAGGCTCAGTAATCTTATTTAACAACCCCTGCAGCTTATTCTAGTGTAGCAAGTCTGTGGATTACCCCTTGAGAAAGATTGGTGAATGTAGTCTAATTGCTATGGTTGGCATGGAATACTAATTTGCTGTTTTGGAGTTTTAATATCAGTGTCTTTAGGCCTTGGCTTTCTTATTTTTAAAATGTGATTTTTTAAATACACATACACACATATGGAGACAGAGAGAGATCTTAAACAGTATATGTCAGCATTGTGCTAGTAAAAAGGAGTGTGAATAAATGTAAAAGATTTTATTTATTAGATGTTTCCTATGTGTGTGTACTGATCTAAATTGTCTTTATGCATCAACTCAATTCACATTCAAAAATCACTTTACTTGGTGATATATATTTTATCTTTATTATAGAGAAAAGAAACGTGAGTCATAGAGAAGGTGCATAATTTGCTTAGGAGCCCACAGCTTGTTAGTGGTCAAAATGAAATTGAAACTTGAGAAGTCAGCTTTACAGACACCCAGACTGCTTTACCCCACCCTTAAAAACTATATTTGGATACTGCCTACCAAAATAAAAAAGGCAAGGGAGGGAAGAGGAGAAGAGAACACTGGCATAACTTCTGCTACATTTCCATATATTTGGGCTTTTCCAAAACATTTTATATTTTTGGCATGCTATTTCTTAAACTGCAACTAAAATTCAATGCTGTTTCAGAGGAACAGAATGATGTCATTAAAGATTTTCTACTGTCTGACTATATCAACTTTATATTTAAAGGTTATACAAATGTCTAAAAGAAAAACATAAAAGTCCCAAAATAAAATTTGATGGACACAGACAATCCTCATATTAAAAAAAATGACCTGTAAATATGAGAAAAATGTTTATTTGGGTTTTAATAAAAATTTAAATTAAAACAGCAATGTGATAGTAGGACTCATCTTTTCTTAACTGCATCTTTTAGTATTTTACTATTTCTTCTTTTCTCTCACTATCTCCTGCCATAAACATTAAATATTATTGCTTCTCAAGTACCATCTTGGGTACTTTATCTTTTTCTAGAGTTCCCTTGAGAGATTTTATTTTCTCCCATGGTTTCAAGTAAATGTTGAAGAATCCATAAATTCTATCCTCATCCATGACATATTCCCTGAGGTAGAGACTTATATTTAACACTTTTGCTCCTACAAGAAAAGTCAAAGCCAAAAAGTGTTAGGCAAAGCCATGGTGTACAGTCAGCTCAAGGTTTATTGAGCAGCCTTTCTTGCAATTCCCAGTCAGTATTGGGACCTGGCACACCATTCAGGGAGCATCTCTAAGTTCAGTGAGTTCATTTTTATTTTATACATTACATCATAACAGCTGGGCATAAGAACCATCTCTCCTTAATGTTTTAGGACATTGAAAAATCATCTTTTCTTTCTTCTTTTTTTGAATGTGTGGTTTTTATTATATTTTTTTCAGAGTGTTTATTTCTTTTACTTAATAGGATCCTAGAATACATTTTTAAGGCCTAAGTTAATTTATGCATATTCTGGTTACTAAGATAGTCTCTAAGCTCCAAATTTATCCATCAATTTTGATTATAAAAACAAAACAAAAACAAAACAAAACAAATTTAGATTCTGTTTTGGGTGCCTGAGCTGGGATTCTGCAGACTCAATTTATGCCTCACCAGCTGATTTTCTACTAGGTTCCACAAGTAAGGGTCAGTAGAGAGCAAACAAAGACAGAGAAGGAGAGAAGACCCTTGTGTCTTCTTGTGTTCTTGCTTTTCCTGGCAGTGTAGCTGTCAGGCAGCACGAACTTTCACCTCAGCAGTTGCATTTTGTTCAATTTTCCAGATTCTTTCAGCACTTTCCAAAGCAGCCTCCTATGTCTTCTCAGATGTACCAGAACAGAGGAGTGACACCCCTTTCTTGGAAATCTGAGTCCCAGTTCTTTGAGAGCCCTTCAATGAGCTTCTCAGTTCCAATAGACCCAAATCCTTTTCTTTGTTTCTCCAGCTCAAGAGATGGGAGCTGCTGCTATTTTCCATCTGATATCTCAGTGTTTCACTCTACGTGTTCTTCAACATCTGTTTAAGCAGTGGTCTATATATTCTTTTTGTTGAAACACTCAGTGTACTTTTTGTGTTCCTGACTAGATCCTGACTGATACACAGTATTCATAGATTCCATCCAAAACCTTCAAAAATGAATAGTGGATTCTCTCAGAGGAAATAGAATTCATTTATTAAACATGGTTTGCCCTCCAAATGTCAGCTACAGAGTTAAGTGCTAGGGATACTTAAGTGCTAAGGTAAATAAGCTACTTTCTCTAGAATGCTAGTCTAGTAAAGGAGAGAAAGAAAAGTCAATAATTGTAATAGAATGTGACAAAAGATGTGTATTTCAGCTTTAAGAAAGGGACATTGGATAAAGCATCAAGACATGTTTCTAAGCATGGTGGGAGTTCAGGTAACAGATGAGTGTTGAGAGATAGGATCAAATATATGCTGTAAATATTTCTATTCCAGGTAGTTTTCTAAAGACCATAAGAAATAGTAATGTGGTGAATCTTAAATTGTATGCATTAGTAAAGTTCCTTTGACCACAATTGGAGAATGGTTAGGAAGGGGGTAAACTTGAAACCAGAATGGCCAGTTAAAAAGGTGTGGTAACCCAGTTGGTGAGAAACAACGAGCATATGAATGAAGGTGGTGAGAAGTGGAATGGAGAGAAAGATATAAATCCCAGAATTATTAAAAAGATAAGACAATCAGCCTGTGAGAAACCACTATCTGATTCAAACAGTTTATCTCCTAGAAACGTGTTCTACTAAAATAACACAAAAGTCAATTACCAAAAGGCAATTTTCTGAAAACCCTAAAATCACTGCTTAGTACACATTACTACCTGGATGATCTGCAGCACTTGAAAATCAACATGATCAAAATGAAATACATTGTGTCTCTCCAAACTTTATATATTCTCAGAGGCCTCTCACCTTGTTGAATTGTGCTACCCTCTTTATAGGCCAGGTGTATCTCCTTTTGCCTCATCTCACTCAGCCAGATTCCTCAAATGTGTATCCCTTCATTTCTACTTCTACTGGGGGTGCCTGTGGGAAGTCTTTCTCACAGCTGCAGCATGGACCATTTTAGTAGAATTATAACTGTTTCCCTTGTTTTTTGTTAAACTTCTATTTTGATCCTTGGAAATGTATCTTTCTAGTGCACCAATTTGCACAGGTGCTACCTTACTTAATATTTTTGTAATTTAAACTGACCCCTGCTCATCTCTGCACTTTCATGCCTCAACTTCCCTCATTTCCCTACTCTTTGTCAATATACAGCTACTTGAATCCTTAACACTCATCCTTTCTTTTGTCCATCTGTGCCTGTCTAAATGCTGTTCCCTCTCTGTGGAGTGTCCATTTCTCCTTCTTATCCTAACACATGCTTCCGTGCTTTTTCTCCTTCATCTCAAATTTACAGGGTCCGTGAAATTCTAGAGTGTTCAGCAACTGTTTTAGTCTTGTGTAGAAGTGCCTAATATATGCTGAATAGAATCACTAAGTTTGTGAGACTTCTAATACAGATTCACAGGATTATAGCTATTCATGATTACTGTCTGATTCTAATATTCAGTCATAATTCTGCATTTCAGTATGTGGCATTAATGGTCAGAAAGATATTTACTAAGTTAAAATACCTTAATTATGCTGTGATCCACTTATTTTTTTTCACAAAAATGATAAAGAGGAACACTAAACACCACCCACCAAAACAAAGTACTCAAATGGAGACTCACTGAAGAAATAGAAAAAATTAAAAGTCATAAAGACTAACTCATCATCAACTCAAATTAAATAAATATTAGGAAAAGCAAAACTGTAATAATGTTTTGATTATCAAGTTTTAAATATTAATAAATCATAACAACCAATGTTAATGAGGGTGCTGTGAAATTAACATTTTTAATTCAATATTCTTGGAAGCTTAAGGAGGCAAAATATTTTTTGAGAATAATTTAGCAATACATAAAAAGAAATGTAAAAAAAATCATAATTTTGTACAAGCAATTCCATATCTAGGACTCTAAGCAGATGTTCAGATATGCAGTCCAAGACATTTGTTATGGTAATATTTATAAGAGTAAAAATTTAAAACAAAAAATTCTTCAGCAATAGGGGAATGTTTAAACACATTTTGTTCACTTAACTATAATTAGATATGTAAAATATAGAAATAAACTTTAGATACAATAATGTAAATAAAATAAACAGATATAATTCTGAATACATGGCATAGTCATAAGATTACCAAAACTATCTATTTTTGAATGGGACAAATAAATTAGGAAAGACTATTTCAAAACAGTAGCATAGGTTATCTCTATGTGGTGGGATCATGAGTTCTTTTTTTCTTTTATGCTTTTGTATAACACATTTCCTAAATTTTTTAGATATGGCTTCCTTCATAAAATCATCACTTACTTTCTTTATCGAATTGGCCATTTGATTATTTAATTAATGTGTTTCTTGCCCTCCCAGATCATCAACTTCAATGGACATGCACCTTTTCTTTTTTCATTCATCATTGCATCCCCAGAAAATAACCTTGTGATAGACATTAAGGTGCTTTAAATATTTGCTTAATAAATAAATAATTGTACAATGCTTTAAAAGATTTTCCTTCTTCAACAGAGGAAGATTTATTCTAATGAAGTGTAAGTTTCAAAGCCCCACATTTGCTCAAGTCCCTCAAAAACCCAGATAGAATCTTAGTAATTTTCTTTTTTCAATTTTACATTCTTAAAGTGAGACCCTCCCCCCCACCAGAGAATGAACTTCAGGCCTTTAAAAACCTAGATCTGTCTTTGCTCCTTGAATATTTTTTATTCTCATTAATTTCTTGTTCATGTTAATGTTCCATTTTGTAGAAATCTATAACTCCCAAATATGCTACATAAATTGCTTTTCTCCACTTACACCTTAATTATTCTATTAAGATCATTTAATTGTGCTTCTCTTTTCACTAGCGTCTAGGAAACCATTTTAGTTTACCTGTAGTGATAAATTCATCTCAATTGTGTCAAATAAAGAAAAATATCCTAAAATAATTTGACAACTGTATTGAAGAAAACATCTATTTTTGAAGTCAAGAAACATTGTACAAGCTTGGCATTTATATATGGAGACAGAATTTGGATCTATTCCTAGCTGAAAGAGCTGACTGCCTGGAAAAGGCCTGAGGCAAGAAGTGAGAAGCAGCCTTCTGAGGTTTGCCTTTTTCTCTTTCTTTTTCTTTTTTTAATTTTTTCTTCTTGGATTATTTGTTTTCCTTCATACTGCAAGACGTCAAGACACAGTTTTCTGGCTACATCACATATTCTGCAAAGCATGTGGACTCTGAATAGCACACATCAAAGACAACATGAGAATATAAAGCATTTCTTGGGCAAGAGGGAACTTTAATTTGGTGACATTTATAAGTTAAAAGTAATTGCTTCAAATACCAATTTGTTTGAGTCACAGGATATAGATGTAGCTTAAAGTCATTTTTTTTCTTGTGCTATTATGGAAGGTTATTGTTGGGGCACTTTGGTTTTGAGACTGGACGCGTTAGTAAATTGTGATTGATTTTCATTGCCTATCTCTAGGAAGAAAGCAACAATTACTCTTTCCCAGCAAGTTGTAGGAACATTAGGCTATATTCAGATCCATTTCAATAAAAGGCATCTACAATGGTACATATTTTTTCTAATTATTTCTCCTTTTTCCAAATTAAAAAAGATAAGACACACGTATTTTATATGTAAATATTTCAATAATATATTCAGGAAAATATAGTTTGGAGCTAGAGTTTCTTCAACAATATTTTATTCATGCCTTAGTTTGAGAAAATTGAGAATGTGATGGTAAACCACTTGAACTTAACTGAAAAAAATGTGTCCTGTTGAATTAAAATGTAATAAAACAAATATAGGAAAAGATAATTTTCAGAAAAGGTAAAATTACAACTCTAAGGGAAAATACTGAAATGAACACATGTTAAAGATTTCATTTAGTCATTAATCAATGAGGGAACCAAGCAAATGTTATAACTGTTTAAAAAGAGAACCCTTCAAAGAACAGACACATTTTAGGTCAGGAATATTGTGATGAATATGCAAATGAGGGGCAAAATTGGCTTTTCCCACAGTGTGGGTGGGAAGTGAATCGAACATCTACCGGACAGAATTTGCATGTGTATAGACAGGAATTATTTTGCATTGCTATCAGTTTTCTACAACTTGCAGAGCTGTAAAACAGCTTTCATAGAACAGGAATCTGATAAATTGGAGGGGTATACTCTAGTGTATATACATAATGCATAGTTTTATGCTGACACACAAAATTTCCTACACATTTAAGTCTACTGAAGTATAAAGTCATTGTCTTCTGTTTCGTAGCTATAAGATAAATCTCAACTTTGTTCAAAGATAATAAAATACACACAGACTATAGTATTAATATTAGAATAATCCTCAATTAAATTAAAGTGGCATTGCATTACAAAGGGGGCTGGAGCATTTGAAGCTATGAGCTTCATTGCCATACCTGTTTTATAGCCACATCCTTTCTGTCTTCATTACTGACACCTGATGTGCTCAGGTGCTGAACTTGGAAGGTATTCCTGACCAGTCCCCCTTCCTCATGGTAGACATTCAGTCTATCATCTTGTCCTCATGTTCTACCTCCATTGTCTATTTTGAACCCAATTGGTTCAGTTCATTTTTATTACCTCCTTCCTAGAACAAGCTTGTATCAGTTATGTTCCTTTGGGATTATTATTATACCTTCCTTACTGGGACTCCTAGTTACTTTAATCTCATGCTTTTCTATTATCCACAAAATACTCATAATATGTGTATTTTTTTTTAATTTTTAGAAAATCTCTTTTTACCAAGAGGGAATATACAAATTTTATTTATTTAAAAAAAATTCTATGGTAAAGACAATAATAGCATGGTTTCTTTACCCAAATGGGTTCTTTATAATTTATTTCCTCTCCTTATGACAATACTGAAATGTTCCTTCTATGAAAAAAAGGCCCATTTTCATTGGCCCAATATCTTCCAGAGTGATAATTTTTTAAATGTAAATGAAATATTATTTTACCTAAAATCTAATGATAGTACATATTTTTTCACAGACTGGAATACAAACTGCTTACCATGGACCACAAGCCCCTTCATGATCCTTGTGTTATCTCTTTGATTCCATTGTATCCCTGCAACTTGGGGTATAGCACTTCTTTCAGTAATTTTAAGGTAGAGTTTCTCAAGCTCAGCTCCCCATAAAGGGCTGTCCTGTACATTGAAGAATGTTTAGCAAAATTTCTACCCACTAGATGCCAGTATTAGTTTCACACACATACACACATAGAGTCCCACCTCAGTTGTGACAAGCAAACTTGTCTCCAGCCATTGTCAAATGTCCCTTGATGGGCACTATCTCCCCTGCTTGAGATCCACTGCTGTAAAGCACCAAACATTCTTGCTCTTGTAAGAGTTTCCTCTACAAGCAAGGCTCTTCTTTAGGCTCTATGCATGGCTGGATCCTTTTCTTTCTACAAATCTCAACAAAACATCCCTTATTCTGGGATACCTTTCTTGTCTACCCTAATGCAAAACTACTAATCATCTTCTTCTCTCAGGATTAAACACTATTCTTTTCTTCATATAACTTATCACAATATATAATTGACATGTTTACTTATTTAATATCTGGCTCGATTAGACTGTATCTCCAGAAGTCAATTTTGTTTACTATTTGTTCAAATTTGGTTCACTACTGTATATTCAGGTCTTGGCACAGGACTGACATTGAAGAGGCAATAGATACATATTTTTTGAATAAATGAATACAAATTGGAATTGATTACTCATAAATCAGGATCTTCACATTACAACATACATTTGGAGGCTTACAAATGAATCATTGTGCTTAGCAAACTTGTTATAGCAAGTATAAATATGTTTCTAAGGTTTATGCCTAAAGTAGAGAATGATATTTGAGGGTACATTTTAATGATTATTATTATTATTTTCCTCCCACACTGGAAACTTTAGAGAAAACAGTATAATGTGGAATTCTGAGTTATTAATTTAGAAGGGTACCTTCATTATATCAGGCCTATTTATTTGTGTGTTTATTTTATTCCCTGAGTACTTTATCCATTTAAATCCAAATTTAGATGACTGTTTCAAAAAGGGAGAAGTTTCAAAAAAGCAAAGACATTTTGGTTTCATGCATGTTCCTCAAGTTTATTCTTTATAAGAAATGTTTTAAACTTTTTTTTGTTTAAGCGATACTTTGAAAGTATTGAATAAAAAACTTCTTGATTTGATTTAATTACTCAATAAATTTTGGTGTAATAATTTCATTTTTATGCATAATGTTATTGAACTCCAATGTAGATTTCAAAGCTAGTCAGCATGAGTGACTGAAATGCAGATGGTCCAACTCTGAGTCTGGTGCTCTTCTGAGTAATAGAGTTTCTAGTCTTTGTAAAAATATGTATTTCGAATGTTTTATAAAAATAGTTTAACACAAATTCAGGTAGAAATTGAAATATGTGCTTTCTTTGGACTAAAAATATGGTTAAATGAAGTAAAATTCAGCTCTCAAATGGCTGCCAAGTAAGGCAAAATCCAAGGAAAACTCCCAATTTGCATTTTAATGTTTATTCTGTAGATTTCACTGTTAACCTATCAACATATTCAAAGAATGATAAGAAATAGATGAATCATTTATTCAGATATTATGTCATAGGTGGAATGTCTTATTTCTGTATATAGACTGAGATTATTTTTTCTGTATTTTAAAAAGCAAACAATATTAATGAAAGTTTCTTTTTATGAGATTCTAAAAAATGATATTAGTGTTTTATTCAACCTTTGATTTCTTGTATATTAATTTGTTGTAGAAAACAAAATAAAAAATAACATCATAGGAAGACATACTTTGCCAACTACAGTTCAGTATATCGTATATTCCCACTCACTCATCTCTGAGGAAAGTGACAAATTTGCTACAAAATATATTTGCCATTATTATTAGTTTAATCAAACTGTGAGTTACTAAGCACATAATTATTGCATATACATTTATTTTTAAATATCCCTGTATATAAGAAATATATAGTAAAATATTGAAGATATTTGTAATGCTTCATATTAAATTAAAAAACATATTTAAGCATTAGAAATTTGTGTTTCATCAAATAGCATTTGTGCCTCAAAGTCTATTTGAAGGTATTTTTCTGTTCTTCAGGACTGTACTTTTTGACATTTATATACTTCTTTAAATATATTCTTCTTTAAACTTTATCTTTAAAGTTTAATATTATATTCTTCTTTAAACTTTTATTTTCTATGTTCAAATAAACACGTTTATAAATGTCCACATTTATGAAAGGCATTGAGTCATCTTATTATAACAATGAGCTTGAGTTAATCTTAAATAAAAAGATTTTGTTAGATAAAATAGGTTTTGTTTATACTTTAAAACTACATTTAATGTTTTCAAAGTAGTTTAAAATAAGCTTAAATTCTCTTACATATGTATAATATGATCAATTAGAGAATTTTATTCATTTTTACTTTAACATTAAATAATAATAGTAATAATGCTATAAAATTGATTAGGAACATGTTAAAATAGAAATAAGATTCGGATCTTATTCAACAAAACAACTCTTTATGAAGTGTTGCTTATATGTCATTCATAATGGTAGAAAGAGTCTGACTATAGTCATTATTAGGATCACAGCCAGGCAAACATTACAATGACATATGGAAAGGTCTTTAAACTGAAAAGTAAAATTTGCAAAAAGTTAAACTACACTATTCCACAAACAAGTACACAATATTATATACATGCCCAGACTTTATTTAACTCATTAGTGAGAGGCCCAGCAGAATGGTAAAATTGGTTTGGAAAGCATTTAAGATGTTGAGCATTTCTAGGTGCTGAAGAGAAAATTTGCAATGAGATTTCAAGTCTAGATACAAACCTGGCTAATATCCTACAGGGCAATATAACTATTAATATCACCTCCTAAGTTATCTTTTCTACTAGACAGAAAATAATTGTTTCTCCACCAGACAAAAATCAAGAATCTAATAGATGATTTCACAGAGTCTGTTCTTTAGTCATTTGCCTATTGAGAAAATGAAAGTTATATTCATATATTAATAGATAAATAATCTTTCAGTAAGCTCCTTAGACAATGCTCGAGCATGGCATTGAAAAGACACACAACCATCTTTTGTGTTAAATTTTGGGAAAAAAATAAAATATCATAAATAAATTAATTATATATGACTTCTGCTACTTATTTCAAGTTTCCTGTACCTAAGTAATTCATGAAGACCTTATCCTTGTTCTAATTTGTCCTGGTTTGCCCCTTACTTAATATCCAGACTCTCTAATTCTTATGGAAGTCACTTCTCCTATAGTATATTCTTACATAAGCCACACCTATTTCTTCTTGGCAGTTTTTATTTATCAAGTTTCATTAATACTAATTGCTGGATCTTCCATAATTAGCAAGATTGTTCCTTAGAACAATTAAAGATTCCTCTTAGTTCTCTTGGTAAGGAGGGATACATATTTCAACCCTCTGTATATTATTTATTGGTATTTCCTGGGCATGACTTGTGTGTCTATAGTGTGAGACAGTCTTCCGCCTTTAATCTGTCTTGAAGCATTTTCTACCTGCTGCCTTTTGAACTCTGCCTGTTCCCTTTAATGAACGTGAGGGGGAAATAACTTCCAAATTATAGACTAAAATCAAGGTGAATTTTACATATTGGAAATATACTCTGGGCAAGCATGGGCATATAGCAGATATTCAATATGTATTTGCTGACTAACTGACTAGTAGCAATATAGGCATCATTATATGCTATTGAGTTTTTCTCCTTTTATTTTGTGGGCTATATTACCAATGATTTGAGAAGCAAATGAAGATTTTGTTAGGCAGAATACCTGTTATCTAGTCCCATTCCCAGTGTGGTGTTCCACCATTAGGATGATATCTTTTTATACCATTGTCTTGAGACTGATTTTGTAGGTGAGGCAAAGTCATACAATGGTTTTGATAGACTTTTATATATAACATAAAATCCCATTCTTTTCTTATATATGGTAAAATGGGTAGTCACCACTTTCAAATACAGGTTGTTTCATATGTCAATATGGTAGAACACTGTCCTCCACCGGTGAAAGTACTTACAATGATCTCTAGACATGGATAAGGGTATAGGCAACATTAATCTTACCCTCATGCTAAATCTTTATTGTATTATGGTGTTTCTTTTATTGAACATTTTTCACTCTTTAACAACAAAGTACATATGTGAGTGCGCACAAAGAAGAATTGAATAAGTAGTTGGATCAGAAGGAGAGTTAGTGATGAGATCACCAACTCTTGCTGAGTTTTATTAGGAATGCTTTCAAATACCCTCAGTTCCTCCACTGCTGGGCACAAAATATTAATGGATAATATAGGTGTTGTATTTGAAAAACAGTGTGAAAGTGTTCTGCTACAAAAATGCATATTAGTTTCTGCTTGCTTGAAGTTCCTGCTTTTAATCCATTTATTCACATTTATTGACTATTAGTCTGTAGGCCCATGCCTTTGAGTTACTGAATTGGCTTTCTCGATTTTTTTAGAAAATAAAACCACAGAGGAGACATACAATACTAATCTGAAAACATTTAAAAGCTAATTTACTTATTAGAGGTTAATAAACTAGTTTGCTAGGAAAAAGTCTAACAGTTGAATATAATATAATATAACATAAACAGTTAGATTTTAATAGGTAATGGGCCAATAAAGAAAGAGAGAAGGTAGGAGTGGGGAATGAAAGTGGGGTACAGGGGAGGAATGCAAATTCAAACTTCTGTATTTCTCAGTATTTCCTATCACCAACCTTCTTATCTATAGAAAAAACAATTAGAAAAGCTGGGGATAAGAATACTGTTGTCTGAATAAAAATTCAAACTGTCTGATTCATCAAAATATTATTTTTAAAACAGACAACAGATCTATAGCAATGTATTCTTTATATAGGTTTCACATGTTTAAGTCCTGTTTACATTGCTATATACTCTTTTTCTGATGTTCTTCATAGTCTAATTATGTCAGCATTTTTTTCAAATATATGTTTGTATGTGTTTATATACACATGTTTAAGTGTATTAAGATGATTATTCTATCTTATAGAAACACTATTTATGTTCATAAGTGATTTTAATATAAACATGGATATTGATATAAATACACACAAATGTATATATACATTAAATTTTGGGATATTCCTTGTAACAGAAAAATATTTAATTAAACATAAATTTTAGAGAACAGAAATAAAGCATCTTGTAGTTCTCCTTCCATCTGCCTTTAGTGAAACTGACATACAGAAAATACGGATAACTTTCCCAAGAACGGTAGTATAGATTACTGAGAAGAATACATCATAGTGCATATCTATTTGTGTGTGAGTCAGGTGATCTAGGCAGAGTTTGGGCTCCTTAGGCAACTTGATGTGTTAACTTAGATAAGTGATAAATCCTCTGGGTTTTCTCATCTTGTTAATTACAGAATTAAAAGTGATGAATTCTAAGGACTTTTCCAGTTTAATCACGTTATTAATATTGAAGGAAGATTATAAAAACAAAAAATAGGAAACAAAAAGACAAAATTTCAAAATAACAATAAAATTAATAAACATCTTTATTTCATATATATAAAAATATGTGTGTGTATTTATGCATATATTAGAATATCCATGTATGTGTGTATGTATAAGCTGAAACCATTGGGCTGTGTACCTTCACATGCATATACATTAAGCAACTGTAAATTCATACTTGTTGTGGGGGCTGTGTATAGTATCAAGAGTAAAACAGGAATCAAAATTAAAAAGATTTTTGTGTGTGTCCATAAAATCAAAGATAACATCACCAATTATTTTATTTCCAATAAATCAATAGAAAAATTATTTTAAATTACTTTTTCAAAAAAATCAATGCAAAAAAGAATTTAATTTTTTTCCTTAGTGGTTTTGAGTATAGATTTGTAGCAGGTGTTACGTATGAAGGCACAGAATATAGGAATACCATCTGTATGTGTCTAATTCTAGCCAAATTTTTTTCCCTCACTGTTATTTAAAGATTAGAGAATTTTATTCTCCTTCAGAGTGGCTTTTAGGACTAGTAGCTAACACTTAAAGATAAAATGAAAATGTTAATTTTAAACAGCTAAAATTTTATCATCAGATAAATTATAGACCATAATACACTTCTACATTTTTTACTTTTTAAAAACAGGGCATAAATATACTTTTTTCATGTATTTAGAATGGCATAAAATAAAGCAGTCAGATTGCTTAAAACTGTGTGCCAAAATCTATGAAGTTCTGTAATTCTGGGGATAAGATCAGGACTCCCCCTACTGGCAGTATGCCTGCTTCATTTGCATCAAAATCAAGATGTAAAGCACTCGTGATACACTAAAAATTTAGCAGAAGAATAAATGAAGATAATCCAACCCAGCTCATTTTATGAATATGGAAATTTAGGCCCAAGATATCAATGGATTAAAACTCATATTCATCCCCGTAGCCTCAAACAGCTAAACTACATGGGCCAATTAAGTTTACCCACTCAGTATGGTAACTACTTAAGGATAATAAGAGAATAAAGGATACTAATTGTGGAACTATATATTTGTAAACTAATGTGAACATACTCAAAATAATATTGTTATGGTACTTCGTGGAATTTTTAAATTACAAGATACCTGGAGGAACTAGCCTGTTATTTCTGACATTAAAAATGTTTTTTAAAAATATTTACAATATTAGAAAAAAATTTATTTGGACTTGCAGAGTCACAAATTCTGAGTGAACAATTAAACAATGAATTTGATCATCTTGACCTCACCTTAATTTTATTTAACTAGTACGGAACTATAGACTATTAGTAGCCTCTTCCTTATATTCATGTAAGTCTAAAATTCTTTTTTAAAATTCTGCTTGTTTTATTATAATATTGTTCTCATTGGAATACTCCCATATGAGCAATTTCTGTTTATATATGTGAAAAATGTTAAGTTCCTTCTTGGGATTTTTGCTTTATAAGCTAAAAAGCACAATTCATTCAACCATTCCTCATAGAGCTTATTTAACAATCATTTAATACTTTTGTAGATCTTTTAGGAATCTCTTGAGTGTGTTTATTCCCCTTTCCAAATTGAGTAGCTGACACTATTCTTCCCTGCTTAAAGATTCACTTTACAATTCTTATATGTAATTGATCCGTGATTCTTTGCCTGCATCTCACCATTCTTTACTGAGATAACCTTCTGCTGTCACTGACTACATTAAGATTATGAACACTATTGCTGAATTTTAGGGCAGTCGTCATCCAAACAATGCAAAAGAAAATAATAAAAAGAAGAAGATGAGTAAGGATAAAAATAAGCTTGATCTGCATGGAATATAAAATTGAGAGAACAAACAACATAATAATTTTATATCTGTTGTCATTCATGGAATTGCCAGAATGTACCATGTGTACAGATACCACAGAGATGTATATGTAGTTAATATTTTCATTCTGTAATTTACAAATACATAAGACAAAAACTAAAAGTATAAAACATATTGATAATTTAGGTAGTCAATTTAATTTTGTCAAATTTTATTCAGTAGCTACTCCAAAAAAATTCTTAAAAATATGTAGAAATAAAGAGAATACTGGCTTTATCCTCAAAAAAGATATAGTTGATAAGCATGATTGAGAAGGCAAATATATAAGCAACTAACTATAATAGAAAAGTGCACATTTATTTAAAATTATCTAAATTGGTGTGAAATAACATAACTATTGAGAAGATCATTCTTAAAAAATTATGGACAACTTCAAACATATCCAAAATTAGAGAGTATAATATAATTAACCTCCATATGCCCATAACGTAGGTTAGATGGTTGTAACCTCATGGCCAAGCTTGTTTTATTTATATTAACGTTTGTAATTAGTTTTCCCCTCCACAGATTATTTTAAGACCCATCTCTGGAATAAAGATAATATTTATTTTACCATGACTTTATAGAACCTAACTTCATGATAGAGCCAAACGCCTTAGAGCTGACAATTAAAAAAAAAAAAAACACGAAGTATAAATTTTATGGAGAATTAGAGTAGACCTGGGAATAGCTCAGTAAGCATGGTACCTTTGGGTCATAAAATGAGAATGTATCAATAGGGGTAAGAGATATAGGAGAGACTCCTTGTTAGAGAAGCATATTAAAATCACTGAGAAATGAATGAATATAGTTAATACGTTTAGGAAAGAACTAATAACCTAGAAAGAGACAGTGGGGGATACATCTTGAAAAGTAGGATTCGTGGATTTGTGAATGGCTTAATTTTGAGAAAATCCATGCATTCATGCATTCATCAATAAATGACCTGTAATTATCTTTCACAGTTTGTGTTTCTGTGACTTTAAGCTTTATTAACAATTTATTGATTCTACAGGATAAAATCAAAAACCTAAGTGCAACTTGGCAAGGTCATTTAGACTCTAGCTTTTAAAGAAAAGGCTAGAAGATACATCAAAAGCTTATGTTTCTGGGGAGTGGGGGAGCAAGGGCAATATACATAACCTAAACTTTTGTACCCCCATAATATGCTGAAAAAAATAAAATAAAATAAAAAATAAAAAAATAAAAAAGCTTATGTTTCAGTCATGTTCAACTGTTAATACTAGCCACTTTAGTCTGTTACGCATTTTTATATTTGTAAACATTTTTTCTCTGCTGGAGATCTTTTCCCTTTTGTCAACAATCCTTTGATATTATTTTTCATGTTTTATTTTTCATAAAATTTTATGTGTTATCATGTACAGCATGATGTTTTAAAGTAAGTATACATTATGGAATTGTTAAATTTAGGTAATTAATAGATCAATTACCTAACAGAGTCATTTTTTTGTGGTAAGAACACTTAACCTGCACTCTTGTATTTTTCAGGAATAGAATATATAATCATTAATGATAGTCACCAAGCCATACAATAAATCTCTTGAACTTATTCTTCCTATTGAATTGTAATTTTGTATCTTTTTACCAACATCTCCCCAAACCCCTACCTCCCTACCCTCAACAGCCCCAGCCTCTGTTAACCACCGTTCTACCCTCTATTTCTATGAGATCAACTTTATTTGATTCCATACAGGAGTGAGCTCATGTGGTATTTGCCTTTCTGTGCCTGGCTTATTTCACTTAACATATTATCCTCTAGGTTTATCCATTTTGTCGCACATGACAGGACTGTCTTCTTTTTTTAAATGGCTGAATAGCATTCCATTGTGTATGTATACCACTTTTCTTTATCCATTTGTCTGTAGATGGACACTTAGGTTGATTCCCTATCTTGGCTATTGTGAATAGTGCTGCAATAAACATGGGAGTGCAGCTTATTTCGACATACTGATTTCATTTCCTTTGGATAAACCCAGAAGTACAAGTGCTGAATCATATGGTAGCACTATTTTTAATTTTTTGAGGAACCTCCATACTGTTTTCCATAATGGTTATACTAGTTTGCATTCCCAGCAAAAGTGTGCAAGGGCTCCATTTTCTCCACATCCTCACCAAAACTTATCTCTTGTCTTTTTGATGATAGCCATTCTAACAGGAATATGATGATATCTTATCAGAGGGGAAAATTTGCTCTTTTTCAAGGCAACCAAAACAGATTCAAGATAAATGTAGATAGCAAGAATTTATCTAAGAATTTGGATCCCAAAACTCTATTTTATTCGTTTCAAAACCCTAGTCTTATATCTATTACTACTAGCACACAGAGTCTCTGGGACAGATATGCATTGATAAACTAAAATTAGGATGACATTGTCTTATGCTTGAATCATTATTTTCATATAAAATAGGAAATGAATGGATAGAAGTTTACTATAATGAAGACACTAATACTGGCCCCAAGAATGAAAATTATTAATAATCTCCTTTTGTTTGTCTCATTGCCACCATTTGGCATTTTAAGTTCTTTTTATAAGTACATTTTGTGTGACATTTTCCATTAAATTACACTCCAATGTAATTATGTCATCCTGGACGATTAGTTTTTGGAAAAGCAAAACCACCATTCCTTGGTGATTCCCCCTATAGTGCTCCATCAATCCCAGCAATCTCAAATATTTTCTCCAGAAAATATTGCCTTCATTGGAGAACACCTCATATAAATAAAGATTAAAGGAGAATCAGAGTAGAACTAGATATTAATATAGATATGATATACATTGACAGAAAATTTTAAAATATTAAAGTAAATATTATTCAATTATTAGGATATGGAATCAGGTCTTTCATAATAGTTTTAAAAGCCAAGAATATTGACACTGTACAGTGAGGTCATCACTTTCTTTGCCAAAGTTATTGCTCTTTAGCCTTATAACTGCAGAAAAAAGGGTTAGAAATATTGAATGTTTGGATTTTGTGTTAAACTTCAGTGTTTAGGAAGAGAAATAATTTGATACCTAAGAAAAGGTAACACATTGAGATATTTATAGTAAGAAACTTATTTATTCACATTCCACTAAAAAACTTACAGCAAAGGAAAATTCTACTATATAGAAGACAGACACATAGACATATACAATGTAATGCCACTTAGTGTTGGTAAGTGTGAAATTCTTGGTACTAAAGACTAATAGTTCAAATTTATTCATGACAAGAGCTAGCATATCTATTCTATTCTTAGAAACAGAAATTCAGCTTTGGAGCCTGAAGCATCTTCCCTGAAATTGACCTCACATGTGAATCAACCAAATGAAAAAGGTTCTGTTACAACATAAGTAGGGAAAATGAGTTGATAATCAAAAGGGGAAATTGTTGCCTTAGAAGTTTGGAGTATGGCAGTTGGCCAACTTATGCCATTTGGGGGCAAAATTTTGTGAGGAAAGAAAATTTCTATTTTATTTGTTTCTAAAGAGGACAAATAGGAAGTGTAATTAACTATTTCATTGTTGTATTCAACAAATATTTATGTCCCACCCAATATTGTCAGGCAGTAGCAAATCAACAGATAGCAATAAGACTCCGAGTTATCATTTTTTGTGGTAAGAACATTTAACATCCATTCTTGTAAAAATAGATAATAGAACTGCACCCGAATGTTTATAGCAGCACAATTCACAATTGCAAAGATGTGGAAACAACCCAAATGCCCATCAATTCATGAATGGATTAGCAAAATGTGGTATATGTATACCATGGAATATTACTCAGCTATAAGAAATAACGGTGATATGGCATCTCTTTGGTTCTCCTGGAGAGAGTTGGAACCCATTCTATTAAGTGAAGTATCCCAAAAATGGAAAAATAAGCACCATATGTACGCACCAGCAAACTGGTTTCCCTGATCATCACCTAAGTGCACATTTGGGAATAACACCAATTGGATATCAGACAGAGGTGAGGGCTGGGGGAAAGGGATGGGTGTATACCTACTTGATGAGTGCAATGTGCACTGTCTGGGGAATGGACACGCTTGAAGCTCAGACTCAGGGGGATGGGGGGGCATGGGCAATATATATAACCTGAACTTTTGTACCCCCATAATGAGCTGAAATTAAAAAAATAGATAATTTCTATTGGTAGAAATAGATAATAAGTAAATTAATAGAAATGGTAGAAATAGATAATAAATATGTAAATTAATAAATAAAATAATTTAAGTTGCAATTGTCATGAAGAAAATAAAAGAAACTGTGAGAAAGAGCACCAAGAGAAGAGGTAAATCTCCTTTAGATGTGGTGGCCAGGGAAGGTTATTCTATAAAATATGATTTGGGTTAAGACTTGAGTTATGGGAAAAACCTAGTCATGCAATGTTCAGGAGATTAGAGTGTTCAAACATAGAACATCACAAGTGCAAACGTCCTAAATGAAAGAGTTGCTTTCAGAAATGTGAAAGAGGCCAGGTACAAGGAACACAGACACCAAGAGGGTGAATCGCGTAAAATGAAATTACAAAGATAAGTAAGAACCAAATTATAGCAGATCTTTTTAGGACAGAGTTCAGATTTTATTATAATTCCAGTAAGATAGCTTCAGAATTTGGGAAGAATCATAATAGTGATTAAATTATAAAAGGTAAATTTATGTACAAGATGTTGTAAAGCAATATCTGGGCTTGGAGAGAATGCAAATGGAGAAATCTATAACTTATAAATAATTAAAATATTAAAAGATAAAGTAAATGTGGCAAAATTCTGATGGGAAATTATCTTTCTTTATAATTGGCTCAAAATCTTCATGAAAAACTTAAAAATGTACAAAAACAGTATATTAGTCCAGAACTCACGTCAAATTAGAAAATTATAGCTAATGAAGAAAATACAGATAATGTGCTGTTCTTTCCAGACAGGGATATGTGTTGGGGATTTGACAGCACAGGGAATTATATTTTATAATAGTTATTATTATCTAACAAACAAGCATTCATTCAATTTAGGGAAATACTAACTAGACTCATTCTTTCCCAGAAGTTGATTGTGAGTCTGATTTAATTGAGTCCATTATACATTGATCTTTAATATTTTACCCTTAAAAAGTACTCATATCAACATATTTGGAAAGATATTTTGAAACCTTAACTTGAAGGGAATAACCTAATTTCAATAAATGGGGATTTGTTGTATATTTAAATACTGTGGAGAAAAGAGAACATTTTCAACACCAATAATTTCCATAACTGTTTTTTTCTAATATAATCATTGTGTAAGCATAATTTATTCACGGTTAACATCATCCCAAGATATAGTAGATATTAAGATACAGTAGTTTATGTGTAGAAGTGTTTATAAAAAGCTTCTATCATTATTTCTATATTGTAAAGCATGTAGATCTGGAAGCCAATTTCGCCAGTACCATAAACATGCATAGTATACACTCAAAACTTTTAGTTTTCTAAAGAAATCATTTTGGAGACAAGTAATACACTTAAATATGCATAGAAATTGTTAGCTGTTCTCAATTTTGATCCAAGCCCAAAAGAGAAAATTTGCATTTTAAATTATTAAGTGGGTGTGGGAGGACGGGGGAGCGCCTGCTTATGTTCACTTTTGCACACTATCTATTGAAACCGTTGTATAAAACAATATTTTTAGCTAAATATATTTCTTAGTAAGATATTTGGTTTTGTTTTCCTCATAATATTTCTAGCATTTTTCTTTATAAACAGAGAAATTTAATGGTGTGGCATTAAGGTACTTTATAGGAACAAAACGGATATTTTAGAAATCAGTGTCTCTTTTTCAGATTTATTCTTGTGTCTTATGAGGAATATTTCTTAGAATAAATTGTCAGAGAGCTCAGGCTGGATGCAGTAGCTCACACTTCTGCATGCTACTGCTCTCAGCACTTTGAGAGGCCCAGGCAGGAGGATTGCTTGAGCCCAGGAGTTCAAGACAAGCCTAGGCAACATAGGGAGGCCTCATCTCTGCAAAATATTTAAAAACTTAGCACACAGTGGCGGTATATGCCTGTAATCCTACATACTCCTGAGGTTGAGATGGAAGGATCTCTTGGGCCCAGAAGATCAAGGTTGCAGTGAGCCATGGTTGTGCTACTGCACTCCAGCTTGACACAGTGAGACTCACATCTCTTAAAAAAAAAAAAAAAAAATGGTCAGAGAGCTCTTTGGTGAGGTACGAAAAGCAAGCCAGCCAAAAGCTACATAAAGAGATTCTGTCTCCTGCAAAAATAGAAGTAAACAATACAAAACAAAATAAAAGCTGCAGTAACTGGCTTATTAATGACAACAACCAGGACAACATTGCTTGGAATACTTATATATTTTGGTATTAAATCCTAGAGTATTCTCTTGCCCTCTTTTTTGATGAAATTATGAATATGGTCTTAGGAATAGTTGGTATGGTGAATATGCCAACTGCATGCGTGTAGATTAAAGTAGTCTTGGCTAAACATTTAAAAAAATACATTGGTTAAACTGGAAATATAAGTTCTACGGAGAATAAGTAGAACTTAGTGTTTTTTGCATCATTTTTTATTGTTTCTGTCAATTTGAAAAATTCAGTTATTACTAAAAAAGTGATATGTATTAAAATTACAGATTATATGTATTGATGAAAATATCCTGACACATTGAAACTTAGGGTCACAAAAGAAAAATACTCTCATTATTTTATTGACAAAGTTCACCTATACAGAATCCCTCTGAGTCAGGTGTACTGCAGTGAAAAAGGCACACATGTTCCAGATGGAAACTCATGTTCAAGTCTGATTTTTTGTTTACTGACAGGAAATTTCATTTCTCTCAGAAAATCACCACAATGAAAACAACTCAATCAACCTCTGTGGTTTATGAATATTGAATTAAAATGTATATAAGCTATTTTTGTTTAAAATACAATGTAAAACATTAATTTTTGTGATGCTGACTTTCAGTATATTAGTTTTAGTTCTATTAGTTTCATTCTGCTTAAAGTTACTGGGATTAGATAAAGTTGAAACTTTAATATAAACCTCAGTTTCCAAAGGATTATCTATTTCATTCTTTGACTGGCTTGTAAAATCACTACATTGTAATAACACTTTAAATTTATTTTTACTCCTGAACTATGAAAATACATTATTTTAGATGTAGCTACTTTATGAGCTTTGTTTAAAGTAACTTTCTCAAAAGCTAGTGATCTATTCAAGAGTCTGACACTTTTGAATCCTTAATAGCAGTTTAGTTTTCAGCTTTTCTTTTGGCTGATTCTTTTCTTCCACGTTAAAATCAGTTATTTAAAATTTCCTTCTGCTTACCTTCACTCTAATTACTGTGAAAAGTCATAAACCCTTGCTCATTTTCCTTAAGGCAAGCTCATTAGCTCCTTGCCTTGGGCATTGTTATGTTTCAACATTTCACATAAATATGTCCTACAGAACATTGGTCTTCTGAGAGATATTGAGAGATGCTCCATGAAAAAAAAAAGTGTTCCAAGGATAGTTCGTTTCATAAACCTAGTGTACCATCAATTCCCACTTCAAGATACAGAGTAGCCAGTTAATGTCTAAGAAATTTCTGATAAGGGAAACTTTTAATTTTTTTAAATGTTTTTCAATAGTAAGTGATTTATAAGCTCATAGGATATAACATGTATTGGTATCTTTCTTGGTTAATGCTTTTTATTTTTCAAAATATAGTTTTAGCACAGAATGGATACCACAGCCACAAAGAAAGACTCTCATTAAATTATATCCTTTTCCAAATTTCCATGACACAGCAAATTTTAGAAGAGCTCATATATATTTTGGAGAATTTCAACTATATAAAAAAATCAATCTTTTAAATGATTTCCGCAAGAAATCTTCAAGTATAAGTGATATTGTTTAAAGATTCATTTAGGTCCAAATATTCTATTTTCTTTTTTTTTCTTCACGTGTCCATTGTCAGAATTTAATCTATGTATTTCCCTTCAGAAATCTAGAACTTGTTGAACTTGAAGGGCATGTTCTGATAAAATGTTTTTGTTTTTGAGACAGAGGCTCACTTTGTTGCCCGGGCTAGAGAGAGTGCCATGGCATCAGCCTAGCTCACAGCAACCTCAAACTCCTGGGCTTAAGCGATCCTACTGCCTCAGCCTCCTGAGTAGCTGGGACTACAGGCATGTGCCACCATGCCCGGCTAATTTTTTTTTTTCTATATATATTTTTAGTTGTCCAGATAATTTTTATTTCTATTTTTAGTAGAGATGGGGTCTCGCTCAGGCTGGTCTTAAACTCCTGACCTCGAGCAATCCACCTGCCTCGGCCTCCCAGAGGGCTAGGATTACAGGCGTGAGCCACTGCTCCCAGCCCTGATAAAATGTTTTTATCAATCCAGAATTTCATTTCCACATTCAAAATATTTGTTTCTTCTCAAGTATTCCCTGTGAAGGCACTAACTTCAAGAATTTAAATGTAAAGGTAAAGTAGTATGATGATAACACTCTTCCCAATTATATATAGATTGATACTGTTTTTATTGTTTTTTGTTTCCCCATGCCTTATCTATTATCTGTAACAGCTCTTTTTTAAAAAACAATCATTTGAGGAGACAGGGGCAAAAGGTTTTGGGAGATTTCCCAAGATCACACTGTCACAGCTCTTTATAATGAGCAACTCTTCTAAGAATATGTAAGCCAGTAGCTCCAGACTATTTATACTCTTAAAGATACATATTGGTTTTTTAAAGCAGTACCAGAAAAACTGAACTTCCATTAAAAAAAAAAATGAACCTAGACACAGATCTTACACTTTTCATAAAAGTTAACTCAAAATTGATCATAAGTCCAAATGTAAAATGCAAATCTATAAAACTTTCAGAAGAACACATAGGAGAAAAATCAATGTAACTTTGGGTTTGGTGATGACTTTTTAGATACAATCCTCAAAAGCAATCTAGGAAAGAAAATAATTGATAGATTGAACATTATTAAAATTAAAAATTTCTGCTCTCTGTAGTAGACTGAATAATGTCCAACCAAAGATATCAGGTCCTAATTCTTGGAACTTGTGTTGCCTTATAAGGAAAAAATGTCTTTTGTAGATACGATTAATTTAAGGCTCTTGACAAGATTATCCTGTGTTCCTTGAGTGTTATCTAAATCCAATCCCTTTTAAGTGAGAGGCAGAGGAGGATTAGATACACACAAGAGGAGAAGGTGATGTGAACATGGAGGCAGGCATTGGAGTGATGGAGCCACAAAGGAAAGCCAAAAGCCACCAGAAGCTGGAAGCTCGAAGAGGCAAGAAAATAATTCTCCTCTTAGAGCCTCCAGAGGGAACAAGGCCCTCCTGAAAGATGCATCCCAGTGAAGTTGATGTTGAACTTCTGGCCTCCAGAACTGGGAGACAACAAATTTTTGTTTTTTTAAGACATAATATTTGTGGTAATTTATTACAGCGTCAATCAGAAACTAATATGCTCTGTGAGAGACACCATGAAGAGACTAATAATCAAAAAAGAAAAGGCATGGAATGGGGGAAAGTATTTGGAAAACATATATCTGATAAAGGATATTGCTGGGGTAAAGAGATAGCTTCCCCTTCTCCCTTGGAAGGTTTTCTGAAAAATCAACTCACAAAAGGCAGATTAATTGGAGAAAACACATGTGAAATTTATTTCACATGTACATGCAGGAGTTTTCAGAATGAAGACCCAAAGGTACAGGGGAAATTGTCCATTTTTATGCTTATGTTCAACAAATGTGGACAGCTGTGTAGAAATATGATTGGAAAAAAAAGGTATGATCTGATGCTAACAGTCTGAGTGGGGAAATCCTGCAAGGCTTGTCTGATTCTTCCCTGGCATTCTGAGCATGCATTGCTTCCTTCCGGGTATGAGGCAGGATTGGCTCTGAAATGGGGGGTCTTGTGACCTATCTACAGTCAAACAAAGTAAGTCAGACAATTTCTTTATGGCCAGCTTTTACACAGAAAGGCAGAGGAAATTTAGAGTAATGATTTTAGGATTTATGGCTGGCTTTGGGGAAAAGGGCTTCTGGTTTTTATGACCTGTCATAGGGAGGAGGCATTCTAGTTCCTGTGGGTAGCTTTAGGGGAGAATGGGACTGTGAGACAGGAGGGCAGAAGATCAGAGAAAAACTTTTTTTTCCTGAAGCTGCATCTGAGGTCTTCATTTTAGTGTATTGTTTTCTGAGTTTGAACAACTTGTATTCAAAATATATAAAGATATATGTAAACAGTTAGCAATAAAATAAGTTTTTGATGTGTTATCACATCTAAGAAACTGTTTTGTGTATTTTCTTGTGAACTTCAAAATGAAAAATTGAGAGCCATACTATACTGGGTCACATTTATCAATTAAGATAAGAGTATAAGAGTCAATGTTATTTAGTAGTAAAGTGATCAGACTCATAATCTAGACACATCTGGGTTCAAATTCTTGATCTACCACTCACTAGGTATGAATTATTTTACAAATTACTAAATTTCTCTATTACTAAACTTTCCCAATTGGTAAGAGGGGAATATAATAGTATCTAGAGCAGGAGGTTGTTATAATTAATAAATAGGTTCAAGAATATAAGAATTTCAATACAGTGCTGGTACATTCTAAATTATCATTATTATTTTACTTGAAATGATGAATATTAGTTTATAATATTCAATTATATGCTACAATTTTCATATATATTTATATTTTAAAAAATCAGTTTGAATTCAGAAAACATTTTCACATGTTAAATCCCATTTTTAATTGGATAACCTTGGAAAATAGTGTGTTGTGATTGGAAAAGAAGCTCTGCTTATTCTGTTGATTCCATTTTGTAGCAGTACAAGTTGCTAGGGCAAAAATAATTTTAAAGCTTTCTGTTATGCTCTTAAAGGTTTTCATTGAGAGGACTTAAGAGCTGAGAGTTGTTTATGGATGAATATTTCAATTACATTTATTCTTATATTGTGCTGCTAGGTGTTAAGATAAAAAGTTAGTTTCCCCCATGAAGATCAGTTGAACAGAATTAGTGTCTCATGAATTAAAAATGTTACTTCTGTGTGGATGGGTCGGCATTAGAGCTGCAAAACGGTTCGTAGTCTATTAACGTGGGCTCCTTCTAATGGGAAGTTAGAATCAGAGAGCAGAATGGGATGGATCTTCATCACTGCACCTGCACATTTTGTATACTTGTTTTTGGCAGGCATAATCACATAGAACCCACTCTGCAGGTGTAATTGAAGTATGCCTGCCCTAAGGAGCTGCAGGTGTCTTGGCCAGTGGAGCCTCTGGAAGCCGGCACTCCTCAAATAATAGGATGTCTTCAAGGCAATCCAGTATCTGGTTCCTACAAAATCCTGGCAAATGAATCCCTTCTTAAAGCCATACATACATTGTAATAAAATATGATCCACCTAAAATGAAGTCCTTTTATGCTGACATAATTAAGTAGGGAGAGGAATGAATGTGAGGTAGAATACTAAAGACATCAGCACCACATCATCTTAATTAAGAAATCTCTTTTCTGGCAAGGCACATTGGAAATTATTGCAATGGGTTCCTTGAAATGCAATTCTCCCTGGCTTCACTTTGTAAGGCTGCAACACACTAGCAAGTATCTGTTGCTCAGGTTAGAAATAATTTTCTAAAGTAACTTGTTTATATTTCCCATTAATGCACTTTACTGTTAATATGACAGGGTATAAGACTGACTAAACTATCATGATTTTATTTCTCCCATTACCAAAATGGAGGACTTTGGCTATTAGTTTCACAAAGTTCCTTTGCATTTAACTATTATTTATTTTTTATTGCTTATTTTTACATTCATTCATTTAACAAGTCCTTTCACCTTTTTAAATTTTAAACACATATACATCACACAGAGTAAATGCTATCCACTATTTCTTTTGAGCTGAGGAAAATTTAAACTCAGAAATGATGGTGTCTATATTCTGTCACTTCCTAGGGACAATCATCACCAGTGTTTTCTCATTTCACATTTTATATTGCATATGGATAACTACATATTTACACTAGAATCTTTCCCTTTTATTACTATTATTGCTACAAGTAGTGTTATTTTCTATAAATATAAGATTATGGTTTGCAAATTTTCCTATAAATTTACTTTTTCCCTCTTAACAATTTCCAGGTCAGAAACATGTAAGAGTATTTAATGATTTATATTTTCACCACAGTACTGCATTACAATTGGTTTAATTATCTTTCTCTTTATGGTCATATAAGTTGTATTAAAATTATTGCTATTATAAATAATATTGCAAAACGTATTTGTATACAGTTATTAGCTGTAATCATGACAGTTTATCTTAGTTTCCTAGATGTGGAATTGCAGTCAGAGATATGAATTTCTGATAACTTTAATTACTACCCCACCCTCAAATATTTGATTGATTACATTCTCAACACATTATAAGATAGTATATATTGTCATGGCTTCAGGGAACTATATGTTTTGAATATTTATTCTTATAAATGTGCTGTTTTCATTTCTTATTGATTTATAAGGTTTCAGTTTGAATTAGGGATTCCTTTATTTGAAATCATTTTTTTCATCATATTCTTTGATTTGTGTTATATATTACATGAAAAAGTTTCAATTTTGCATAGCAAAATTTTTATTATGTCCACAGTTTCTGAAAAATGATATAGATAATTTTGCATAGTTATTGTGTAAAAAAAGAGAAAAGGAATTTTCTATTAAAAATAATTTTCTCTTTTAATAAGAACTCCAACTTTTAAGTAAAAGTAAAGTGCATGATTTAAGAAAAAAATAGAGGCTTAGAACAAATAACAGAAAATCAGGTAGATTTTAAAAATACTCTATATTTTACTAAATGATATTTGCAATATCAGGAGAAAAACAAAACTTAATAATTAGGGGAAAAAACCTCTACAAAGTTTTTTCCAGGTAATAAAACGAAACAAGACAAAATAACCTAAAAATATCCATTATGAAATGGATTATCTATTTCCTTTAATATTCACAATATATTGTGATATTTAACACTAAAATATTAATGTACCAAGACTAAATCCTTTGCCTATGTTATATCACTTGATCCTTCTCAAATCATCATTTAATTCTCACAGTAATCATATGAGCTAGTTATATTAATAGTCATATTTTCCAGCTGGAAAATCATAATTAAAGAACTTTTGCTTGGTCACACAGGTGGTGAGAGGTGTGGTGAGTTTTAGATGCAGGCATTCTGAAGCAGCTTGTGTTGTGATTCTCCTGACAGAGGATAGTCCTCCCACACCAATATGAAAATGAAGAAAAACCTTAATGTGTTTTCTGATACTTTTAACTTATTTTTACTTTTACATACACAATTTTATTATGAATTTAAATGTACATTTATTTAATACAAATTATTTATTTCTTTAACTATGTGGTTCAAATATGCACAACAAACCATTATGTTGTAAGATGATTAACACCTTAGAAGTAATATTTATAATATTTATCATTTTTATAATTTATAAATATTTAAAATATTTATTGGGTTGAGATAGCTGTTTTGCCTATCTATATAATTTTCCTTGAGCTTAAAAGTTCTCACTAAAATATTAAATGATATTATTTTACACTGTGATAATCTTGTTACCCACAGGGGACCAGGAATGGTGACTTTCCAGCTACAGGTAAAATGTTCTCACCTTTTATGCAAATACTTTTTATTACTGAGAAGTATACCAGAAAGTATCATTTGAAGATCAAACATAATATAGTTACTTTTAATCATAGAAGTTAACTAATGGGAAATATTTTAAATTTTCTTCTCTGCCTCTTTTCTGTGGCCCTGTATAACTCAATGTCTACTTCTATTGCTACAATTATTAAATCATATTTTTCTCTTTTTTCCCCTTGAGCAAAAGAAAACAAAAAGCTTAAGGATGTCAAATTTGTGGGTTGTATTTTATTTATCTTTGTATGTTTCAAACATAACAGAGTTTCTAGCATATAGTTTGTGTTCAATAATTGCTTTTGAATCAAAATATTTGATTAGCTGAAGTTCTATGTTTAAATCTAGTTTAGCTTCAAATGAATCATTTTTCAGTTTTTAGCTACAAATTCTATTTTCCTGGATGCTTTTGAGAAATACACCCTCTTATGGATAAGTTATTTCTATAGATTGTTGCCAACTAGAACTTCCGGATATATTTATTAAAATTTATCTCAATATTTCTTTGAAATCAGTCTAATCCTTAGTATACATATATATATATGTATATATATGTATATATATATGTTACATTGGAAATAGTATTGAGTATAGCTTAAATTGTTCAATGAAACATTGATATTTGCTTATATAAGGTTACATTTTCCACTGCTAATGAACTAGAGATACTGTTTTCTGCCCAGATGATTTATATTATAAATTGTACTTCATAGCTTATAAATTGATATGTTCCTATAAATGTCAGAAATGCTCAGTTGCCTAAAATTACAGTTTCACATTTATAAATGTTAGATGACCTATGGTGTTAAGACTATATTAGTTTTGAATTATTTTTAGAGCCATACAGAAGGAAAACGTATTCTCTTACCTAACTTTTTATGAAAATTTATCGTATAACATAGGATTTCAATGAAGTGAGTTTTACATAGAAAATTATTATTATTTTTGCCATAGGAAAGACTGAAATATTCAGACATATTGAAAATATTCAGGACACATTATAAGAAAATACTTTTTATAAAATATTTTGGATATTTATACATTGTAATGTCTTCTTCTATTGACATAATTAATTTTACTGCTTAAATGCCTAGTTACAAAAGTGCTATGGATTTAAAATATGGGTTTAATTTTATTATTATTATTATTATTATTTTTATTTCAGAATATTACGGGGATACAAACAATTTGGTTACATGTATTGCTTCTGTACAGTTTGAGTCAATGTTACAAGTCTGCCCATCACCCAGATAGTGTGCATTGTACATGTTAGCTGTGAATTTACCCAACCCCTCTTCACCCCCCCACCTGCTTGATTTCCATTGAGTTTTACTTCCATATGTGTACATGAGTGCTAATTGGTTAGTTCCAGTTTAATAGTGGGTATATGTGGTGTTTTTTTTTTCCCATTTATGCTATACTTCACTTAGAAGAAAGGTTTCCAGTTCCATCAAGTTTGTTACAAAAGTTGTTAGCTCCTCTTTTTTATGGCTGATTAGTACTCCATGGTATATATATACCACATTTTATTAATCTACTCATGTGTTGATGGGCACTTGGGTTGATTCCACATCTTTGCAATTGTGAATTGTGCTGCAATAAACATTCCAGTGCAAATATGTGTTTATATCATGGTATAAAACTTTTTCTATTAGTCATTTGGCTTATTAATATATGAGCACTAAAGTATAAAAATGTAACATAAACGTAAAGTTTTTAGTGAATAAAGAAGCAATTCTATGCACATTAACTGTTGGGGGAGCACAATAGAATCAGGAAATAACATGATCACAATCAATTTGCAGAAAAATCAAAAGCCAGCAGATGGAGCTTTTCAGTTACTATTACATAATCATTAGTTAAGGCTGCCATCTAAAATAAAATATAGGAAGTTTAGAAATTCCATAATGCTCACAGTTTTCTGACTAAAACTATTCAGTTCACTATTTGTAAAAAGTAAATTATTAATATTTTCAATGAAATATTATTTAAATACTCTTTATCATTTTATTATTTGTGTTTTAGTTTCTGTGAGTCCATCAAGCATCACATTGCTGGTTAGGCAAGAAAGTTCATTAAAACTGAAGTCGCTTATATTTGATATTTAAGTAATTTGATATTTAAGTACTTTGATATTTAAGTAATAAATTTTTATAAGATATTCAATTTTACATGTGCCACAGTGTTTATTGATAGGTCACTTCAAGCACAAAACACGTATAGTGTTTGACCATGTGGTTGTAATTAAAAATAAATCAATGTATGTAAGCACTGTAAAATTTTTTTGGTATGTCCTGCTTTATAAATAATCATGAGATAAATATTATCCCTCCTTTCTCATATTTGATACAATTCATAATTACAGACATTAAGGGGCAAGTTCAAGGTTGTATAGCTGTAAGAGACTGAAGTGGGATATAAAGCTTGGTTGTCTGAATCCAGAGTTACTACTCTTATCACTGATACTTGACTGCCTTTATAAGTTTTTGGCTATTTCTGCCCCATTCCACCACCATCTCTACTGTTTTGGAGTCTCCAAAGATGCTTCCTAAGAAGTATTATACATATTGTAAAAATAAAACATCCAATGTGTACAAGAATGATATTAAAAACAAGGCCAATAGAAAATTAATCCCCAGAGACAAATTTTAGGCAAACCTATAAATTTTTTCATAAAACCCTCTACTCACCCTGTGTGTGAATGTATCCCTTGTACCTTTTGCCAGGACTTTGGAACTTCATTTTCCTAGAGTGTTGGGTATATCGAAGCTTGCCCACAGCAGCCTATTCCATTTTAAATCCACACGTTTGATTTCAGAATCTTAACTCTAGAGACTTTTCACATGTATAAATAGGTTTTATCCTATCTCCTTCACTTTTTTCCCAATTCAGATTACATCTGGCAGGCCTCAGTCCATTACGGAATATAAAATATGGGACTAAAGACTTACAGTTCTTTTCATGTATATAAACTTTAAAATTTAGAGTAAATCATTACCTGGAACAATCAGTATGCATTATGAGAAATGGGTGTCTCAGAATTATAGGCTAGAAAGATAAACTGTTTTCTCTCATTTGGGTACTGCCAATGGCTAGATAAATACTTGGTGTTATCTTTTTCCTACTCCCCACTTCTGGATTGCCAATCTTCTACCAGCTAAGGCTTTAGCTGCCTCCAACTCCTAGAGGACACATCCATTTTCCATTCTGTCTGAACCGGGCCCACCATCTCCCCCTATTCTGTCCCCTCATCAGAGGTCTGGTAGGTTTTCAGGCACTCCAGAGAAAAGTTTTACTTAATTCTTCTTTTACTACACAATTAAACCACCCACTCACTTGCATATGATTTTGGAAATATCTCCAGAGACTCTTGAGTATTTTACAGATGAAGAACTTGAAGCCCACTTGGGACCTAATGACTACCTCTGAGAGTGAAGGCACAAATCCATGACTTGTGTTTTTCTAAGAAAAGGAGATCTTACTTGTGAGGTTAGACCTAAAAACTGAATGTAACATTTGGGTTACTTGGCCAATATAGCGTACAAAAATCATAGCTGGACAAAGTTACAAGCTCAGAGACTGCACAGAATTATTGGAAAAGTGTTTTTTTTATATTTGATATTTTTTGATATCTAATTTTGGGGGACTACATTCACAGATTCTTTTTTGACTCTTGAGAGGAAACTGCTTATCAGATACACTATGTATTTGCTGAAATGTGTCTCTTATATAATCCACTTTATCAAATATTTTTAACACCATAGTTCTTTCATTTTGATGTGTGGCAGTAAATTGCCATCACTGATCACTGAGAAATTGGTTACAGTCTTCTAACAGTCTCTCTCTCTTTCTCTCTCTATACCTTTTTTTGAACTATTCTGTTTGCAGTACTAGCTTTTTCATTTCCACTTGATTCTCCATTAGTAGTATTTTTTTGTTTTAAATTAAAAAATTTCTCCACACTTATTTTTAAACTATGAGTAATTTAGATATCTTACAATTTAATTAATAAGTATTTCAACATAGGTATTGTGCTGTCTGCATAAAATATTCATATAAACACATTACAATATTATATTGGTGCATAAAAATACGTAAACTATGTATTGATATTCTCTAGATTCATGATATGTTTATGTGAAATACTAGAAATAGTTTAGGTACTTAATAGGCATACTCCATTAAGACAATAATATATTAAACAATCAGTGTTTAATGTAAATATAGTCCTACCAATATACAACAGTTATGTTTGTTGGATTAAATTATTTTACACTTCTATGATTTTTAAATTTAAATTTATCTAAGTTAAAAAAATTAAAAATTTAATTTTCTCTGTCACCAGCCACATTTGAAGTGCTGAATGACTTGTAGCTAGTGACTACCTGAATAGCGAACAGCAGCTGGTTTAGAGCATATCTGGAATCAATGTCCAGTTCTATCACTTACTTGATGTTATCAGGGGAAAATTATTTAATTTTCCAAAGTTTAGTTTCTGAATCTGGAAATATGGGCAAAAAACCATAATCAGCTCACAGAATTTTTGAAAGGCCTAAGCAATATAATTCAAAGCAAGTGGCTTTTTACAAGTTTTGAAACATGATTTGCATTAGACATTATTAATGAAATCTCATGTTATTTATTTAATAAATACCATATTAAATAAATCACATTAGATGCTCTAATAATTTGTTTTTGGCATTGATGTAAATACAGCAAAGCATTTTGGCTTTTTGTTTTCAGTCTGCATCCATTGACACATTTTCTCATGCATTTACACATTTAAGAAAATACATACATATGCTATATATATATGTACACATATTTTTTTTTCATTTTCAGTCTTAAGGAGTTTTTTAATATCTGTTTTAGATTCATGTTTGCCCATGTTGATTAATAATATCTAGGACTTTACTATATGTGCTGCTGAAGTGAACACAGTAACTTTTAAAAAATGAGCTGTGGAGCTAACATTATAATATATATATTTCTGAAAAAAAATTTTTATATTATAAACCTATATATTACTTCAAGGAACATATGAGCAATTTCTTTTGTTTGCATTCTTAGAATGTTCACCGAAATAACTGTATCATTTAGGTAACTCCAATGTAGATGTCATTAATTTCCTCTCAAAAGATGTGATTTAGTAGTATTTTGAATGATAATATCCCACAGTGGTTCTATTCAACATGTTTGATAGAGTCAAATTTAGTACTCCTTACATAAAAGATTTACGTTGATTTTTATTTCCATGTTTTGACATTTGTTATGTTCTTACTGAGAATAATTGTCATATGTAATTTGTTCATTGGTTCAAGTATTGATTTATTTTATTCATTCAATAGATTTTTGCTAAGAGCTTACTTTCACTCACGAAATCTTGGAAGAGGAGTGTGAAAATGAGAAGTATTATAATCTTTCTGGCCTTCCCTGTAAAGTTAGAAATCTTTCTTTTTTTTTTTTTAATTTTTATTTTTTAGCTTTATACTTCAATTATAAGAAGCCTAAACAATTTTCTTTGGAAGTAAATATCCAGACTTCTCAGATTTTGTGAACGTAGCTCTTTTGTTGTTATAGGACTATTAGTTCCTGTGTCTGGGCAGTCTGTTTTACCCTCCTTTTTGGTCATTTTATGCATTAATTTGACAAATTGCTGAATGTCTTCTGTATGTAAGACACTTTTTATAGAACTGGGGATACATCAGTGAACAGAACATACAAGTCTTGTGATACCTACATTTTGTTGGAGAAACATAGATTATAAACAAAATATATTAATATGTTATTTTTTTTTAAAATGATGTGTGATCAAGAGAATACAAACCAGGCAAAAGGGAATAGTTAAGTGTTATAAATTGCTGATGGTCATCTTTTTTGAGTGTGATTTTGTAGGAATCAAACATACACAAAGGAGTTCCATGGTTGAGTTTGATAGAGAATCACTGCATATTATATCTCTTTCTTGGCTATTTGTTAAGCATATGAGCACCTATACTATGAGAAATCCTGTAGTAATAAAATTCACATAAATTTTAACATGAAATTTTCCAAAGATGTTTTATGGTAATTTTTTTTTTTGGTCAAATACTTTTAACATATCAAAAGATACAATCAGTATTGCAGAAAATATTATTTAAACAGGCAAAAATGGTGTAAAGTTTATTAGATATTATTATTTAAATTGTAATGATACTTATGTTTAGACTTATAATTCTAACATGATTTTAAGCTTTCCCGATATTATACTTTTTTAAGTATAATTCTATTTCAACTCATATGGAACTAATAGTATGGACAACTACAGCTATATATGATCAAATATAAGATGATCTTGCATCAAAAGTAAAGAACTGCTATGAAATTTTTTTGACTGACACAAATATATATGGCTATGGACTGAATGTTTTTGTCCCCCTAAAATTCATATGCTGAAGACTTATTTATTCCCCAATCTGATGGTATTAGGAGATGGAACAGCTGGGAGAAAATTAGTGTCAGATTAGGTCAAGAGGATGGGGACCATGTGGTGAAATTAATGCCCTTAACAAAAGAGAAAGAGATTTCTCTTTCTACAATGTAAGGATACAGCAAGAAAGTGGCACTTTGCAAACTGGGAAGAAGGCTTCCACCAGACACTGAGTCTGATGGCATCTTGATACCTTGACCTTGGACTTCCTAGTCTCTGGAACTGTAAAAAATAAATGTTTCACATTTATTAAATACACTTTTTATGGCATTTTGTTATAGTAGCTAGAACTAAGAAAATCTGTTGACCAAAGTGTATATATGTTTATATATACACATACACACATATACACATTGTTAGGAATATAGATGGAATTGTCAAGTTATCAAATATAATGTTTGTTTATGTTACATGTATATTTAAAACTGTATAATAAATAACTTGACATATAAATTTGATTTTGGGCTGGGCACAGTGGCTCACGCCTGTAATCCTCGCACTGTGGGAGGTCAAGGTGGAAGGGTTGCTTGAGGTCAGGAGTTCGAGACCAGCCTGAGCAAGAAGGAGACCTCATCTCTACCAGAAATAGAAAAAATTTGCTGGGTGTAGTGGCATGTGCCTGTAGTCCCAGCTACTCGGAAGGTGGAAGATGGAGGTAGGGGGATCGCCTGAGCCCAGCATTTTGAGGTGCTGTGAGTTAGGCTGATGCCATGGCACTCTAGCTTGGGCTACCGAGTGAGACTGTCTCAAAAAAATAAAAATATAAAAAAATTTTGATTTTGAATTATTTTGAACCATTGTTTTTTAATTCTAATTTTATATTTTATAAAATTTTTAAAGCTTTGGCATGTGCAACTCTGAAGACTTGAGAAGACTCTTACTGTGGATTGGGAAGTAAAATAGGTGATATCAAAATTTTCCTGAGATATGTTACACTGGGCATCCCCATATGACATTATTAAATAGCCTTCCCCCCTCCTCAAAATTGGTATGTTTCTTACAACATATTTAACCAGATCATCCTGTATCACTCATTAATTTATGTAAGCCCTTCAGAACTTAGTTCCATTTTTAGTCTGTACTTCTTTTTCAGGAAAATAATGTTATGATTTGTACTTTCTTTTTTATGTCTTAGACATTCTTTCTTTAAATTTTAAGGAGGTTCCCCTAGAGTAAATATATATTCCTGCTGAAACTCTGTCTTTCCTCTAACTTTAATTTTTTTAAACATGTTTCATTTAGACATTCAAATTCAAGAGTACAATACTAAGCTGACCAATTTTGAAAAATGCACTATTGTAATCATTTAATGCTCTGGGAATAAGAAGATTACATAAAAAGCAGAAATCAAGGGGACATTTTATCTTTCTTTGACACAGTGAGTTCTGATTTTACCTGGCCTTTCCTTTCATATACATGCAGTGGCCTTCCATTAATTTAAATAGGTGATTCATATGTTTGCAAAGAAAAACCTCTGGATATTTATAACTTTGTATTCCTTTATTAAATATAACAACAAAGTAGGTTTTTGCCAAAAAGAAAACAGATAACATGAAAAAACTTGGAGATAAAAGAGAATGCTAGGAAGAGCTTTAAAAAGCAAAGTAGGTCACTGAGACAAGCAGAAAATATGCAATATCTTTTTTAAAAATGAAGTAATTCTTAAAAGATGTACTTCAGCCAGTGATATTTTTTAAAATAGAATAGCATAAGGCTCAAAATCACAGAATACTATTTATAGAGTGAACCATTACATGATTTGGGAAAAAAACGTCCTCTCTAGTAAGTGTAAAAAACTGATAAGAAACCTTGTCTAACAAGTGAATCCACTTTAACAGGACCCAGAAAAGGACATTCTACAGAAGTGGTGAGAAAGGCAAAAATGTTTCCCAGAGTCAAGTAGAAGTAATTTTGAATAAACTTACTTTGAATAAACTAACGCCAGATTTAAAACAAATCTAAAAATGTCTTAATGCAGAAGATGGACCTAAAACAAGCACATAGTAAAAGAATGTGAGGTTAACAAGTGTGAGGCAATTGAATAATTTAGTGTTTCAATGTTGTGTATAATTACTGCTCTTTACAGTCAAAGGGACATAAACAGCTCAACTGCAAATTGGTCTTGTTAGAAGAACATTTAGCATAAAAATCCTTTGTCTACCATTCTCCTTACAGTCTCTTGTTCCCAACATTCATATGCAAATTTTTAAAAAATTATGAGTAGGCCACTATTATTCATACATACAAGAATCTCTTCCTCTGAGGACCATTCCTTAATTCTCCCACTCCAAGTTACTTACTTTTTCTACTCTTCCTATGCCCCTTAGTGTCTTATTTCAGAGATTTGATGTCTCATTTTCTTTCCCTTTTCATATCCAATCCATCAGCAAGTCAAGTAAGTACCTCCATAACATTCCTCATAAAAAGGCATTTCTGCATCATCACCCACACTACTTGAAAACCCACTGTTAACCTCTCCTCAACAATTGCAAAAGCCTAGTCTCCCTCCTTCCACCATTTTAGCCTCCAGTTTGTTTTCCACATGGCAGTAATTGATACCTCCTCATTAAAACACAAATTGAGATCAGTGTGTTTTTCTGCCTTTGTCTCCCCTAACCTTTCACTCCAAATATTTAACCATTTAATGGCTTTCGGTTAAACTGAAAGTGCAATCCAAACACCTGGACAAGCTGTTTGGATTTAAAATGATTTTTCCCAAATCATTTTAAAACTATCATGATCAAGTTGTAAATAATATAATTCTTTTCATTATTTTTAGTGTATTTAAATAACAGCATAAAATTATTTTATGTTTATTTTGTAGGCAAGAACAACCCTTAGCCCTACTTCTATTATACGTATTTGTAATCACTTCCCTTACGTGACATGGCTGTTCTTCACTTCCCCATGAACCCCCTGATTCCTGTGCTCCACCACCTAGTTCACTTTAGCTGTACTGGTTTTCTTTGTGTCTTGTAAACACCCTTAGGCTCTTTTTGGTCTTTATATTGTCTATTCCTTCTAGCCCTTTTATTGCCTGTTTCCTCCTGCTTAGCACAATCCTGATATAACCTTAAATGTCATGTCCTCAAGAGAGCCTTTACTAACTACTCTAAACAGCTAAGGAAATCACCTGCTTCTTTCCCCAAGGCATAGAACCTTCCTTGGCAAGTGTGCAGAAATGGGAACTAGGTTATTTCCTAAGGTAACAAATTACCAAGGATTTAGTGATTTAAAACTGTAGAAATTTATTCTCTCACATTTCTGGAGCCCAGAATCCAAAATCAAAATGCTGTCAAGGCAGTGCTCCCTCTGAAGGCTCTGGGGGAGAATACTGCCTTGCCTCTTCCAAGCTCCTGGTGGTGCCAGGTGATGCTTGGTTTGTGACAGATTATTTCCAATCTCTGCCTCCATCTTCACATGGCCTTCTCTCCTGTGTCTGTGTGTCTACTCCTTTTCTGTCTCCTAAAAGGATAACCATCATTGGATTTAGGGCTCATCCGAATGCAGGATGATCTATTCTAAAGATTCTTGCTTTACTTATATCTGCAAATAAAATAATTCCATATAAGGTCACATTCTGAGCTTCCAAGTAGATCTCAGAAGGGCCACTACTTAACCCAGTCCAGGTGCTATTGTGGGCAATTAAATGGCAAACAATAACCTTGAAATATGATAGGAACATCTGCTCTTTCCCAGTAACGAGCCTCTAAATGTGACAGATATTCATGGAAGCTAGAGCTAAAGTAACACCATGCTACCAAGAGGTTTGGTGTTGCTTTAATAATAAAAACAATTAAGCAATTGAAGAGAAATGATAACTTTCTTTTCTAAAATATTCTTACATGCAAAATTCCATAGGTTCATTGTCTTCCATTCTCACTGATGATAAGAAAGCAGGGCTTTAAACCAGAAATCCGGCAATGCCTCTGCCAGTTATTAACTATATTTACACGGGAAAACTTTAATTTCCACTATTCAACAGAAGATGCTAATCCTTATCACATAGGGTTTTCTAAGAATTAAAATAAAAATGTCTGCAAAGAATAAAATGCTTGCTGTTTGAGAAACACTCAACAACTGCATCTCAATATTTTCTCATTTTGCCAGTGAATAAATTCAATTTTAGGACTAAAGGAAATATCACTTACTAAAAATATAATTTAAATACATTCATGTCATTTTATTCAATATATTTATTTTTACTCTATCTCTATTTTTTCCCAAATCATTTTTAAACTATCATGATAAAGTTGTAAATAATCTAATTCTTTTCATTATTTTTAATGTCTTTAAATAACAGTATAAAATTATTTTATATTTATTTTATAGGCAAGGACCACTCTTAGGCCTACTTCTGTCGTACATATTTGTAATCACTTCCTCTTTTCCCCAAGATACATTCATTTAACTGTTTTGGGTTTCAGTCTATTTTAATAGGAACTATTTTTTCAACCTGTTATAGAGAATTCATCAAAATAATATTTGTAAAGCATTTCTAATTTAATGAAGTGCTTTCATATGTATTTCCCATTTTGTTTATTATTTACCCACTCATCCAGCAAGCATTACATTTGCTAGTATTCCTAAAACTAAGCTAGGTGCTGAGACAAAAAACTGAAAGCTATCTCCCAGTACTTAGGAAGCATACTAATGGAGTGCAGTAAGTGCTACTGTGGGTTTATGTTCCCAGTGCTATGGTAACTTAAAGATAGGGTAAATGGTTCAGACTTTAGTGAAGGGCATTTTGAGCCAAAAGGACACTAGAATTATTTTATTTTGTTTAGGTTTATTTTTTAGAGACAGGGTATTGCTTTGTCACGCAGGCTGGAGTCCAGTGACACAATTGCAGCTCACTGTAACCTCGAACTCCTGGGCTCAGTGATCCTCTCTCCTCAGCCTCCTGAGTAGCTGGAACTGCAGGTGCACACCACCATGCCCAGCTAATTTGTGTGTGTGTGTGTGTGTGTGTACAGATGGGGTCTTGCTCTGTGCCCAGTTGGTCTTGAACTACTGGTCTCAAGGGAGCCTCCTGCCTCGGCCTCCCAGATTACTGCGATTACAGGCATGAGCTACTGCACCTGGCCTTTTTTTTTCTTAAAGTTCACAGAAATTAGGTCTAAAGGAGTGAAGAGAAATCTAGGGAGAAGTACCAGCAGATGTATAGCCATGGGGGGTTAATATAACTGGAGTCTGGGTTTGAGGGAGATGGGTAACATGAATTGGTGGTAGGGGTAAATCCAGAGTCAGATCCTACAGGCCCAGAATGACATGTTGTGGGACATGACTTCATTCTTGAGCTAATAAAAAGCCCATGAAGAATATTATGTAGGCTGTGATGTTGTCAGGGAAATCCGAATCACAGCACCAAAAATGTCAGGGTGGCAATCTGCCCTCAGTTCTTGGTATGCTCTTGGCCAAAGAATGACCAGACACACCGAAGTGTCAAGTCTAGACTATTACCCTGGTGCTTTGACTCCTTGCTTGGAAAAATCACCAGCAGTGCCAATGCGATGGAATATCTCAGGCAGGAAGCAGTTTCACAGGAGCGGCTCTTTATTGTATTAATAGAATAAAAGGGGTCTGTCTCCAAGAGTGGAGAGAGACAGACTGACTCACTCACTCACAGACTCACTGATCCACTAACCCACTGACCCACTCTCCTACGCTCTCTATGACTTCTCAGATTGTTTCCTTTTATTAGCCCAGTCTGGAGAGGACTCTTGGGAGGTGTGGGATGTTATCAAATGATCAACAGATGTCCTCAAAATTTCATGTGTGTATATATGAGCTCCCTCTAAAGAAAGCCCACCTGTTGGGGGGTGAACCACAATGCAGATTCAAGGTAATGGCATAATAATTACCCTTTAGGTTACTCTAGCTCACTTTCTAAATCCTATTATGCCTGGACTAGGAAATTCTTAGATTGATAAAGCATTCCCTCCTTCCTCCAGTATAGCAGTTGTTTGGGATAGGATTAAGGGTGCAGCAGCACCAAAATGGAGGCCTGCCCTTATCCTTCTTCCCAGGTGGAACAATTGCTCGAGACAGCACCAAAGCAGGAGACTCTTGTCCCTAGAAGAGCCAGAGATCCTAACTATCTACCTAACAATGTGATTCCATTACATTGTAGAAAGCAGCAAATTAGAAATCAGCAATAAACTGGAGTAGTTACCCAGGAGGCAGGAGGAGCAGAGGCTCTTTGGTATCCCTGGGCAGAGAAGGTGGAAGGGTTTGATCTTTACCTTGTCAGTAAGGTTGAAAAGAAGGCAATAGCTTTAAGTAACATAAAGAAAGTGACCAATTCATACTTGGCATCCAACTGGATTTCACTTCTCAATGAATTTAGCAAGTCATTTGAATTTAATGTTTGCCCTCTGATTAGAGCTCTTTCTAATTTATAGTAACAGTTCGCACCATGTTTCTTTGGAGAAATATTTTTTATTCTAGGACCTAGAATCCTTGAAGACAGTTTGAAGTTAACTCTTTAGGTTCAATTATTTTCTCTCAATTCCTTAGATGTTTTAGTTATCTAATGCCTGGTAAGAAATTATTTCCAAAACTTAGTGGCTTAAGACAATAATGTATTCTTTTTCATCATTCTCTGGGCTGTCTGGGCTCAGCTGGGTGGATCTTCTCCTCTATGTGATATTGTCTGAAGTCATGCATGACTTTACTGGGGCTTTGGCTGGAACTGCACCATCCAAGATCTTTGGCTTTACTCAAACATCCTGGCCCTCTTCTAGCATAGCTGGAATGGTTGTGGTTGGCTGTGCCTTTTTTCAGCAAGTAGTTAGGCTCCTGACATGGTGGCCCTGGTCTCCAAGACTGAAATTGGAAACTGCCAGGTTTCTCAAGAGCTAGATCCAGAACCAGAACTGCCACGGACTTGCTTTTGCTGCACTCTATTGGGAAAAGGAAGTCATACAGACTAGCCAGATTCAAGGAGGAGAAATAAATTTCAGCTCTTGATAAAAGGAGTGGAATGAGAGAAGCTATTGAGAGACAATCAACCATACTACATCACCAGAGATGACCTATTTCACAGATTATCTCTGAAAGTAAATATTCTCTTTTCTCTAATGATTATCTTCTTTGAAGTAGGTAATATCAATTTAAAGGCATGTGATAACATGTAGATGTTTCTAAAACACGTTATTCCTCAGAATTTGTATTTGTATATTCCTGTAAGACATTCTTGAGACATGGTTTAGATATCTCTACAAATTCATTAGCACCTATGCTATTTAGTGTATCTTCTCCACTTTCAAACGTGATGATAAAATTTCATGAGCTAGCAATTCTTTTTGTATAAGACATAAATTTTATAACCATCCCACACAGGGAGAAAAATCTCCTTATAGTCTAGTATTTTACAATTACACACATTATAAGAGGTACTTTATATGTCCCTTTGGCACAAGTGCTTGTCATTGTTAGAAACTAGTAGATGGAGTAGATAAAATAAATGATGAAAGATGAAGAGTCATTACTTTTGTAAGGACAGTAAGGAATCATCCCACCACAGACAACAATTTTTAGCTGTGTGGCTCAGAGGAAACTAGTAACACTATTCAGGGCCTAAACATAATAAATATATTCGACAAACACAAAGGGATCTATTAGAAAGAAGCAAAATTATTTTGAGTTTTTTACATATTGTTTAAAGGTCCTAAAATGAATGCATTTTAATTTATAAATACACTGAAAATTCTGTATAATGTATGTAAGGCTAAAATTTAAGAAGAGGGATTTCGTTATATCTAAGTCCTAATAAAAACAAACAAAAAACCAAAGTAAAAACAAACAAAACCTGTATCTTTGGGCCTTCCATGGCCTATTCTGCTCATTTACCTTCTGTATTCAGAATACTAAAACATTTTTAACTGGATACAGAGACACTCTGATGTAGCTTCCCACACCACCCTTCCACACACATATCTGCCTCTTGGATCTTCAGGGTTGTTGTTGTTATTCCTGATAATAGTATATCTCTTTTCATCTTCACCCCTCCTTCCCAAAGCTGTGTGCCCTGATAAAGACAGGTATCTTAGCATTTAGAACGATTTCACTTATTATACCAGAAGCTGCATTAAATGTTTAAGACCAACAGCTATGTGTTCAGATGGCCTCTGTTGGATACATGTTTCTACTACAATGTGTAAAACTGTGTGATCTTGAGAAATTATGTAAGCTCCCTGTGCTTTCATTTCCTTGTCTGTAAAATGAGGCTAAAAATATCAGGTGCCTCAAAGTGCTGTGATAAAACTACAGGTGAAGACAATGCATGTTAAACACTTTAGAGGAGCACCAGGCAGGCACATCAATTAATAATGGTCTTTAATCTCAATGATGATAATTGAAGGTTCCAGTGGAGAGATCAATAGTATGTTAAATGCATATTACGGTCATAGTGTGTTAAAATTACCTTCACTCTTCTCCCTTTCTAATTATTTGGTAAAAGAGTCAGCAGTGACTATCTGTCTCAGTTGTGCTTATCTGGTAACTTTTGCCATTTTCACTGGGCACTCATCCATACAATGTCCAAGCCCAACACCAACCCTTCTTTCTAAGGATTTATTTTTTCTTGGAGGAGTTTACCCCTAGGAAATTTAGTTATAGCCCCTTTGCCAACTTAATCCATGCTTTAGGTTATCAGATACTCTCTTTAATATGTATTTGTTAAATATCATTTGTCTTTATTTTCATCATCCTTTGAAATACTCTTTTAAAAAATTATTCTTCAGTTAACATGAAAGCTTGTATCTTGACAGTGAGTCTCAAATATATCTTCTTGCCAGCAGGTTGGAGCTGGACTGTCACTACTGTTAAACTAAAATACACCTTCAGTGGTGTGAAAATCAATTCAACAACAATTTATCTTTTGCTTGCTTTATTCCCCTGCACAACATCACCTGCAGAACTGTGTCCCCCAAATGGCACTGTCATTTTAGCTGTCACTCACACCCTGGTTTTCCAAACCATGCAAGAAAAAAAGCCTGCGAGGGAATTCAGAAGTCCTTGTGATTTGTTTGCTGATGTGCCAAGGGCTCTAACCTCCACTCTTTGGAATCACAAAATGCCTGATTTTCACCTTTACATGCTTTTCAGTCTAAAATTCCTTCTAAAGGAAATAGTGACTCTAGGCCTATAGGAAGAGTCAAGTAGGTGCAGAGGTAAATAATAACAAGAACAGTTATTATTAGCACTAGGTTAAGATGTGTAGTTTACACTTACAATAAAAAGAAAAAACAGGGAAATTATATTATTGCTGCTGCAGTGAAAAAAAAATAAATGTCAAAGGAAGATACGTTGGAAAATACAGCCATGAAAGCCTTTCAGTTATTGATATAAAAATATTTTCCCTGCTCTTTCCAGCTCAGTGCTTTCTTGCAAAGATTTATTTATTTATTTTCTTAATAGAAGTGTTCAGGCAATAAGATGTGACAGGCAGTTCATGTCTGGAGAACTGTTACACATTTCTGGAGTTTGTTAAGTATGAGGAGAAGGGGTGATTGAATTCAGAGTACCCCCAAATATGATAATCTTGGGGAATTTCATTGTCTGGGATATCTTTATTTTGTCATCAAGAAGAATTGGTGGAAAAATAAGTTAAATGTCAGACTCCACAAATTCTTAGTATTTTCTTCACTAGTACCCCAAAGTCATAAATTCTTTATAAAGAATAGAGAAAAGGGTTGTTCGATTTTCTTACTGATTTTCCTGAGTTCTAAATAGATTCTTGTTATCAGTCCTTTATCTGATGTGTAGTATGCAAAAATTTTTTCCCATTCTGTAGGTTGTCTGTTTATTCTCATGACTGTTTCCTTGGCTGTGCAGAAGCTTTTTAATTTAATCAGGTCCCATTAATTTATTTTTGTTGTTGCTGTGATTACCTTAGGGGTCTTAGTCATAAACTCTTTGCCTAGGCCAATGTCTGTAAGAGTCTTTCCTACATTTTCTTCTAGAATTGTAATAGTTTTGCACCTAAGGTTTAAGTCTGTTATCCACTGTGATTTGATTTTTGTGAGAGGTGAAAACTGTGGGTCCTGTTTCAGTCTTCTACATGTGGCTATCCAATTTTCCCAGCTCCATTTATTGAATAAGGATTCTTTTCCCCAGAGTATATTTTTGTCTGCTTTGTCAAAGACTAGATGGCTATATGAGGATGGTTTTATATTTGGACTTTCTGTTCTGTTCCACTGGTCTGTGTCCCTGCACTTGTGCCAATACCAAGCAGTTTTAATAACCCTATCAAAAAGTGGACAGAGAACATGAATAGAAATTTTTCAAAAGAAGATGTAAGAATGGCTAACAAACATATGAAAAAATATTCAACATCTCTAATCATCAGGGAAACGCAAATCAAAACCACAATGAGATATCACTTAACTCCAGTGAGAATGGGCTTTATCAAAAAGTCCCAAAACAAAACATGTTGGCGTGGATGCAGAGAGACAGGAACACTCATACACTGCTGGTGGGACTGCAAACTAGTGCAACCCCTGTGGAAAGCAATATGGAGATACCTTAAACAGATTCAAGTAGACCTACCATTCGATCCAGCAATCCCCTTATTGGGCATCTACCCAAAAGAACAAAAGTCATTCTATGAAAAAGACATCTGTACCCGAATGTTTACAGCAGCACAATTCACAATTGCAAAGATGTGGAAACAACCCAAATCCATCAATTCATGAGTGGATTAGTAAAATGTGGTATATGTATACCATGGAGTATTACTCAGCTATAAGAGATAACAGTGATATGGAATCCCTTTTGTTCTCCTGGAGAGAGTTGGAACCCATTCTATTAAGTGAAGTATCTTAAGAATGGAAAAATAAGCACCACATGTACTCACCAGCAAATTGGTTTCCCTGATCATCACCTAAGTGCATATTTGGGAATAATACCAATTGGGTTTCAGACTGAGGTGGGGGGTGGGGGGAGGGGATGGGTGTATACCTACATAATGAGTGCAATGTTCACTGTCTAGGGAATGGACACGCTTGAAACTCTGACTTGGAGGGATGGGGGGACATGGGCAATATATATAACTGGAACTTTTGTACCCCCATAATAAGCTGAAATAAAAAAAAGAATAGAGAAAAGAATACCTGTTTGTATTCTTAATCGTGACAAAGCATAAGATCATTAAAACATTATCCATTGTCATATAATTACAAATAATTTTATAATTATTATGCTTTGTGATTATTGTCCTATGTATTCCTCACAGATAGTTTCTTATTTTAATACTTGATGGAGTTAGGAAATCGAGTAATATCTGGATTGAATATTGTAAAGTTCACTCTAATAAGGCAGGGTAAAATTATAGAGATCAGAAGTAACGGCTGTATAAAGAACACAGCTACATTCCAAAAAAGCTGTCCTGCCTATAACAATGTGGTTAGACATACAGTGCTTAATTTTTTTAAAAAATCTAGGTTTTTTGGCACTTGTCAGCTAGTTTTACCACAATCAGAAAAACACCCCTTAATTTGGACAGTGACAGACGCATCAGAGGAGCTTTTTGATTCCTTAAGTTTTACTGGCCCTTTGAACTGCCATTCCAGAATTTTTTTAAGCTCATTCATCTTACATGTATGATTTGAAAGATCATGTTTATATTTCTTATCAGAGAAGAAATTAAACAAAGAAGGGGGTTAGAAACTCAAAAAGTTAATCTACCAAGAAAGGTCAATAACTATTTAAATTGTAGAAAATTTAAAAGAAAAATAATTATAGAAAATTCCAGAAATTGATGAAGGATGGGAAGTGAAAAGAAGATGAAACAAGACTAGAATAAAATGGGAATATCAATAGAGGTAGAGAATGGTGGAGGAGGACTTACTGAAAATAAAATGTTAAAAAAAATAGCATAATGTACCCCCATGATGAGCTGAAATAAAATAAAATAAAATAAAATAAAATAAAATAGTAAAAAAAATAGCATAATCACAGAAAGATATGTTGTGGTGTCAGAGTGTGTGAGTTCAAATCCCAGCTCTGTAGGATCTCAGCAATTACTCTCAATTACTCTTTTTTATGTGCTTGTTTCTTCAACTGAAAATTGAGATAAATTTAGAATTACATCACAGGGTTGTTGAGAAGATTAAATGAGTTAATACATGTAACGTGCTTAAAAGAAATAGAAGTAAATCTCAACAATAGGTATTTGTCTTCTTTATAAAATGACAAGTATATTAAACAGTAAATAACTGACTTACCTTGAATAATCCAAATGGGCTGAAGCATTAGTTGGTCTAAATTCTGAGACTTCTAAGGTGAATGTTTGTACTGGATAAACATCCAGGATCTATTAGAACTTCTGCTTACTTTTGTCTATTCAAGTTTTTTTTTTTTAATTTAGTAGCAAGCCTACACGTCAAACATAGCATTTAGTATACCCAGTCATATTAAATACATTGCATTTTGTATAGATTTGTTTAGGGGCATTTTGATGTTCAAAACTTGCAATTTTTGAGTGATAAAGCAATTCTGTTGTTCACATTAAAATTATTTTTAGCTAACATAAAATAATTGTATTTTGGAAGTAATTTTGAAGGATCTTTGTTCAAGTTTATATAGAAAGCCAATACTATTTTACCTTTCATAATTGTTACCTCTTGAATTTAACATTAAAGTAGGTAGGGTTTGTAGACTATCACTTGTTCTCATATTTATCAATACTTGTGAATAATTGTACATATAATAAAAGTTACGCTGCCTTACACAAGTATTATGTTTGCTCTCTTTGATGGGTGATTTACTTATATGATTTTTAATCCTTGTAAAATTATTTTATATAGTTTTTATTATGAAAGTGAGGTCCAAAGAGGATAAATGATTTATCAAATCTGTATAATATTTATCCACAGAAGTAGGTGAAAGCCAATGGTAAACCCAAAGGTAAAACATGTAAACTTTTGGAAACTGTAAAATACTATGCAATATTACTTACTATTATTCTACCAGAAAATAACAACAGTTAAAGTAAGTTTATATAAATAACTATTTTATTGCTCCTTAGAATGTTATTAAGTGGTTGATATTAACAATTTATATTTTATTTTAGTGATAAGAAAACTTCAGACAACATGAGTGGCTTGATTATGGATATATAAATACTAGTTGCTGGAATATGAAGCTGCATCTTCCAATGTTAACTATTTTTATATTTATTTTCATAATATTTGCTGTACTTTTTGCTGGTATGATGCCTAAGTGATGTTTAAATAGAATGTAGATTTCAGATGTAAATTCCTGAGAAGTGAAATAAAGGAAGATTAGGGAGTTATAGTTCTTGTGGGAAAACAGTACAATTAAGAGAAGTGGAATTTCACATTATTCCAAAGCAAATGAGGGCTTCCAAACATGCATCACCAATTTTGTTTTTTAAGCAGTTCAAAGCCCATACAACTATTTAATAGGTGTTTTCATAATCTTCGTGCTGTAGACAGAAAATTTCAGAAGGCATATTGAAATCATACTTTTTCCCTAAAAACTTTAGAGTCTAATTAGAAAGAAAAAAAATCAATACATGTGAGTTAACTATTAATAGCAAGCAACAAAATACTCGAAAATTACTAGATAATTTTGGTTTTAGGTTTTTAAATAGTTACAAATCTAAGAGGGCCAAAGTTAATGGGGAATTTAAAGAAGAGCTGTAACAGCATCTAGGACTGGTAAGTGTAAGATACTTTAAGAGTAATAGAACATTTTAAGTTTCAAGATTATGTTTGGTTTTCACTTTGCTCATTCATTGGAAATTGTCATTTCTACACTCAGAGATTAATACATTTGAGTATGAAAAGATACTAATATAGAATGTATCATATTAATGTAGAAAGATCTATATACCTGCAAAGAATATGAAGAGAAGAATGCACTAATAATAGTTTTTCAATAGTTTACAATATTTTTGTAGCAAATTATGGTATATTATTGTAACTAATATTTTTCTGTTTATTTTTTGAATTATAAGATAGTTATAAAATACATCATGGATATTATTTTTAAACAATAGCAAATATTAATTAGGACTTTTGTACTTTCCATAGAAATAGGCATTGGAAATTTAATAAGATAAATAATATATGACAGTTGTTATGATTTTATAGTTCTCAAACAAGCAAAAACTTTGTAGCACATGACAATATTAAATTTGGAGAAAACACGAAAATATGAGATGAGTTAATCATATAAATGATTTATTTATTTATTTTGAGACAGAGTCTTACTCTGTCACCTGGGCTAGAATGCAGTGGCATCATCATAGCTCACTGCAACCTCAAATGCCTGGGCTCAAGGGATCCTCTTGCCTCAGCCTCCTGAGTAGCTGGGACAAGAGGAGCATGCCACCACACTCAGTTAATTTTTCTATTTTTTGGACAGATGGGATCTCATTATGTTGCTTAGGCTGGTTTTGAACTCCTGGCCTCAACTGATCCTCCTGCCTCGGCCCCCAAACTTCTAGGATTACAGGCATGAGCCACTGTGCCCAGCTCATCTTTGTATAATATATTTTCTTCTGTGAAGTGCCTGGTTGAATTATTTGCTTAGTTTTTATTGCGCTGTTTGTCTTTGTATTATTGAGTTATAGGAGTTATTCATGTATTTTGATAAACAAGTTTTTAATTTTAATAAAGTCCAAATTATCATTTTTAAAAAATTTCTTCAACTCCTGACCTCAAGCCATTCTCTACCTCGGCCTCGCAGAGTGCAAGGATTACAGGCATGAGCCACTCTACCTGGCCCACATAGACAATTTGTCTGAAAAATTCCTCTTTCCTCACTTCCCTTCTTACTTCCCACCTGACACTTCCCTGTCTGTCTTCTTGTTTCATAATTCTTACCTCACACTTCACAAATGTATTAAACTTAAATGAGTATAAGTCCATTTAAGTGTTCTGCCTATTTCTGCAGGATTGTTGTAATGCATCTTATTATTATATACACTACAAAGCACTGTAAACAACTTTTTGACTTTTAAGTAAATTATGAGAAGAAAGAAAACTCAGTCTTTTAGAAATAGGCACTTGTTTATCATTTATGAAATTTTTCATTCTTTTTTTGTAGATTCCAGTTTCCAACTGATAGCTTTTATCTTCTGCTTGAAGGATACCATTTTGCATTTCTTATAGTGCAGGTTTTCAGAAATATATTAATTTCAGCTTCAATTTATCTGAAAAATATCTTAAATATATTTTTTCAAAAATAGTTTTGCTCAATGTAAATTGCATTATTTTTCTTTAAGCAATTAAAATTTTTCTTTCCATTGTATTTTGACTATAATTATTTTTTATGAGGAGCCTGTGATTTTTCTTAGCTTTTTTTCTTCATGTGTAATTTTTTCTTCAGCAACTTAGGGATTTTTCTCTTTAACTTTGAAGTTCAACATTTTGACTATGATTTACCTAACTGTGGTTCTCTTGTTGCTTATCCTGCTGACCTTATTATTAATAGATCTACAAATTTGTGCTTTACATAATATATGTGATGTCTCTACCATGAATTCTTCTATATTTTTTCATCTCAAATGCATCATCTTTTCCAATGACACTTATTTTAAACCATTACACCCAATCACAGGTCCCTGAAGTTCTCATTTTGTTTCAGTTTTTTTTCCTATGATTTTCTTAGTAGATACTTTATATTGATGTATCTTCAAGTTCATGTATCTATTCTAAGTTTCCAGTCTGATATAAAGCCTACTTTACAGGTTCTAGAATTTTGGTATAATTATTTTGTATAACTCATTAAGACTACATTATTTTCTTTTAATAATTTAGATTAGCTTTAGAAACTTTGAAAAGAATAAAGGCTCAAAAAATGTTTAAACAGCTTTAAAAACAGCTACTTTAGAGTCATTTCTACTAAATCCGATATCAAGGTCATCTTGAGTTATGTTTCCTCTTCCTCTCCCCCCTCCTTCTCCTCCTCCTCCTGCTCTTCTTTCTCTTCCGCCCCCTCCTCTTTGTTCTCTTCTTCCTATTCTACTTCTTCTTCTTTCTCCCTCTTTTTCCCTTCCATTCCTCCTCTTCTTCCTTCTCGTCTTTAAATTCCTCTTCACCTATAGATTATATTTTCCCATTTAATTGAGTTTCTCATAAATTTTGATTCATTGTTAGACATTGGCAGTAATATGTTGTAGTGAGTTTGAATTCTGTTATCTTCCTCAGAAGAGTGTTAATTCTTGATTTAGAAGGCAATTGAATTACTAGCTTTTCACATTAACATTGGGTACTTTTTATTTTATACTTTCTGTATGAGATCTATGGAAACCCCAAAGTGTCTGCCTAGCTCTCCAACCTGGCAGGACTTAGCTGCCAAAATTTATCTTTCTGTGGATCTTGTTAAAGTTTAACTTCAGGTTTCATTGGTGGTAGGTCTAGAGGAGATATTAGCCTAGTGTATGAGTTCACATTACCAAGGATTTTGTTGTCTCAGCTGGATGTTCAAGATGTTAACTTTAGGGAGGTTAATTAGGTTTTGCTACTCTAGAAAGACCAGCATTCTAATGATGTGCTAGATTGACTTTCCTTAAATCTATTCAATCTATACTTGCTCTGTTCCAGCAACAAACCCCAGAGTGGCTGTTATCTCTCGCAATCTTTGGATAGTCTTGCTTGTTGCATTTAGTGCATTCTGCTCAGTCATCAATTTAGTGAAATATGCACATGGGCTCCTGGGCTTCCCTCTTCACACAACTGTACCTTCTCCATGCTCCATTCAACAAACCAGTTGCTCTGTTTGCCCTGAACTCTGAAATCTGCCTCCTCAACTCAGTGGGATCGTGGTGCTCTATGCAAACTCTAACGATATGAACCACTGTTGGAAAATTGTTTCTAGCAAAGAGCTGAAAGGGCAATGATTACAATGATCTCTCTCTCTCTCTTAAATTTTTATCTCTTGCTGTGCCTCACATTGGCCAAACTTAAAAGAGCTAGCAAGCTAGAGAGAAAGGAAGGGTTGATCAGCCTCTCAAGACAAAAAGTGGTAAAGGGAAAAGGGTTGGAAATGTTTGAGTGGGGAAAAAGAATACCTAGCATATAGACATTTCTGAATTTATGACAATAAATCATTTTGAATTTGTAATGGAAAATATCTTTATTCACATATTTATGTAATCAAGCACTATAAAATTATATAAAAATCTAGCTTATTATCTTTAACTATAACATTATATACATATAAAAATGGCTCAACAGTATTGAGAAGAATAGAAGAGTAGAAACTGATACTTTTACCAAGAATAAAAATATTCTAGAGCTTGAATAGGTTTAATGATGTAAAAGTAAGGCAAATTCAAAGCCATATAGGCATAATTGGTATAATTTTCAGAAGATTATATAATAGTTACCTTTTGTAATTTTCAAGGGGCTGCACAAACATTATTGCCAATTTTTAAAAGTATTCTCAAAGCTAGGTGTTATTATGACAGTAAACAGTCTCAGAAAGACTAACAATATTTCCCTGTATCACATAGCTGTTAAGGGATAAAGGCCAGTCATGTAATTCCAAAGTTTACTTCCTTAATAGTACAAGCTACTGAGGGTGAAAGGCACTAAAAAGTTCATGAAATGACAGATATAAGTAGATGACATTTCATTCAAATGTGAAAGGAATTATATAAACCAAAAATCAATATTAAAATGTGTTCAGAAGACATATGAAACAGTCTGGAGAAAATGGGGCTTTATGAAATCCTTGGATTATTCAAAAGGCATTGGAATTGTGCCAAAGGTATTATGTTTAGAACACATAAATCCCACGGGGCATGATTAGTTAGAATTAACATCAATTTTAGTGGCTAAAGGTCAGAAGAAAATTAAGGTATTAGGAACAGAAAAATATGATAAGTATCATATTATTGGACTATTTTTAAATATTTTTAGCTCAAGGGAAAAAAAGATATAATACATATGTATATCCTTAGTGATAAGATGTGACATCTATGGTGAATGTCTGATGAAACTCTCAGTTTTTGAAAGTTTAAATTTGCAATACTAATATAATTTAATCAACATGTATCCTATTTGACTATAATTCTTGATAAATAAATGTTATACTTTGTAAATATTTCTTTTTATATTAATAAAGTCAATTTAAAAGTCATTTATATTATAATTTCATTGTAGTTTTTTCTTAACTTTGCCTTTACCATAATGTCACAATGAACTATTTATAAACTCACAAGTGATGCTGTGGAGATAATTCAGCTTTCATGATTTTCAGCTGTAATATCCATTTACAATAGTAATTCTACACTTTTGAAAATGCATTAATCATATATTGAAGCTAGGAAGCAACAGGAGACCATCAATTTTGACATTACAGGCTAGTGTTTATATGGAATCTGACAATATTTGCCTAAGATAGTTTCATTTGCCTGGTTGATAGGCCTTACACTATTGTTTAATTATTTCTGCTTTTAAGAGGCATATTCAGCCCTTATGTTCTTTCAGCTCTTATGTGATAAATGATGAATTTATCACATTTTTCTTTTTGCCATTTTTTCTTTAGAACTTTTTCCTTTTTTTGTTTGTTTGTTTGTTTGTTTGCTTTTTTTTTTGGGACAGAGTCTCACTGTGTCACCAGGGCTAGAGTGCAGTGGCATCACCATAGCTTACAGCAACCTCAAATTCCTGGGCCCAAGAAATACTCCTGCCTCAGCCTCCTGAATAGCTGGGAATACAGGTGCATGCCACCACGTCGAGCTAATTTTTAAAATTTTTTGTAGAGATAAGGTCTTGCTATGTTGCCCAGGGTGGTCTTGAACTCTCGGCTTCTAACAATCCTCCCACCTCAGCCTTCTAAAGTGTTGAGATTACAGGCAAGAGCCACCATAACTGACCAGCGATCTTTTAAATATTATTGGAAATATTTAAGCTATTCCATAGGTCTGATTATTTCTTTTTTATGTTAAACAGTGAATATCCTATCTCGGACTAAATGGACAAATCGATACATTGATGTTACGTTATAAAGAGCCCAGTGAACTAAGAAAAGTAGAATTATATATATTTTTTTCACCATCAAGAAGCAAAGGGAAAGATATTTTGTATATACAGAAAGATCTGAGTAGCAAAGTTGGAAATGTTAGGGCATTACCATGCCAGGCAGGGGCAGGGAACCAGCAGCCTTAATGCCACATGTGGCCTTCTAGGTCCTTAAATGCGGCTTTTTGACTGAATCCAAAATTTACAGAACAAATCCTTTTATTAAAAGAGGTACAGCAAAGAAAGATGAAGGTTTTCTTGCCTCCTTTGGTGCTTAAACAGAACAATGTTGAAATCAGAAGGCTGTAGTTTCCCCAGCCCAGCTCGGAATGTAAAGCAGCAAGTTTAACTCCTTGAGTAATTGACTCAAATTTGAACATTTCTTTATTTCCCTCAGTCCTCATGTTTTAAATAGCTTTTCATAGACTCCTATTATAGTACTTATTAGTATATTTATAAACTATTTGTTTCTGTGTGTTCCTGCCATTGTATTATAAAGCTTAAGGGATGAAGTACTTTTATAAAATCTTTGTAAACCTAATGTCTAGTACAGTGTTTGGCACATAACACGTGCTCAGTGAATGATATTGCTCTGAATTTTTGAATCTGTGAATTATTTTTGCCTGAATGATTATTTCAGCTGATTATTATAATATATTTTTTAGATATGTTTTTAGAATTAAAACTTATGTTTGTCAACAAGTACAAAGTTATAATTAAATGGAAGGAATAAGTTCTAGTGTTCTATTGCACAGTAGGGTGACTGGGTAATGACAAGGTATTGTATATTACAAAATAGCTAGAAAAGAGGCTTTTGAATATCTTTACCACAAAGAAACGATAAATTTATGAGGTGGTTGATACACTAACTACTCTGGTTTCATCATTATACAACATATATATGTTTCAAAATGTCAAACTGTACCCCATAAATATGTACAATTACAATGTGCCAATTAAACAAATAAAAAGTAAAACCTTCCAAAAATAGTATTGGTTGAAGAAGATTCTGATTCTGAGAAGGTGGTGGTGTGATAAGGAATAAAGAAGAATAAGTTATAAAAAGTAAAGATAAAGCAACACAGGACAATTTTTACTGCTACCTCTGGTAGAGTAGCTTGTGTTGGACAAACCCTTCCATCAAAAGCAATAGATAGAATAGATAGATAACTTTTTTTTTTTTTTACAAAACTAAACAAACAAAAGTATTTGTTGCTAGAACTAGATTAACATAAATACTAGAGGGAATTTTTTCAGGCAGAATAAAAATAAACCTACATGGAAGGACTGAAATGATGAACAAATAAATATGTAAGTAAATCTAAATGAATGTCGAGTGGTTAAAACGATAATAGCATCTTTTGGGTGTTTATAATATGTGTATAATTAAAGTGCACAAAAACAATAGTGCAAACATCAGGGGATAAGGTGGAGTTTAAATGATTTAATGCCCTTGGTTTTTTTGAGAAGTGATAAGAGTATTAACATAATTGACTCTAATAATCAAGATGCATATTTTACTCTCTAGGGTTACCACTAACAGAATACAATACTAATAAGCTAATAGAAAGACACATGGCATATAAATACCCACTTGATTAATATAAGAAAAGACAAAAAAGAAGTAAAAGGAACAAATAATAGAGGAACAAACAGAAAACAAATATAAAATTAATTATAGTAAGTTTAAATAGATTAAATACTTCAATTTAAAAAACTATGACATGAGCTAAAAACCTAAATGCTGCTTATAAGAAATCCACCTTAATTATAATGTTATAATAATTGTTAAGTACAAGCACTAATTTAAAAATAGCCGAATGTTTCTATACTAAGGTCAGATTGGGTATACTTTATGGTATGACCACTGATAGATTTAAAGAAGGAAATTTCATAATGGTAAGTGAGTAAATTCATAAGAACCATATTATAGTTTTAATTATATTCACTTGATAACTTACTGTCCAAATATATGGAGTAGAAATTGAAATAGGAAGGAAGGGACAATCTATAATAGAGATTTTTAACAAAGTTGTTCAGTAGCAGACTAAGAACATAGAAAAATAAATATTTAAACAACACAACTAAAAAATTGGACCCATTGGTATACATTTACCCAATGAATGAATGAATACAATTTCTTTACAAGTCTACAAAGGAAATTTACCAATATCAGTTTACATTATTTCCCTTAAAAGGGTGTATTCAGAGTTGTGTAAGCATCAATACTATCTAATTTAAGAACATCATCCCAAAGAAAAACCCCATAACTATTAGCAGTCACACTCTATCCTACCAGACCACTTACCCTTGTCTAGCCCTAAGCAACCATTAATCATTTTCTCTCTATAGATTTGCCTATTCTGGATATTTTACATGAATGTGTTATTTTATTATTGGCTAATTTTGCTTGTTGTAATGTTATTGAGTTCATCATATTGTTACACGTATTAGTGCTTTATTTCTTTTTATTGCTAAATAATATTCTATTGTATGGATATACCACATTTTGTTTATTAATTCCTCAGTTTCCTCTTTTTGGCTACTATGAGTAACGCCGCTATGAACATTCATATACAAGTGTTTCGTGGATATATGTTTTTATTTCTCTTAGGTATATACCCAGGAATAGAATTTCTGGGTCATGTGGTACTCTATATACAATATATCAAGGAATTGACAAATTATTTTCCAAAATGGCTGCACCAACTTACATTTCTACCAGCAATATTTAAGGATTCTAATTCTATCACATTCTTGACAACAACTGTAGCCATCCTAATAGTTATGTAGTGCTATTGTGATTTTGATTTGCAATTCCCTAATGATTTTGAACATCTTTTAATGTGCTCATTTGTATATCTGTTTTTAAGGATATGTCTTTTAAAATACTTTGCTTGTTTATTTAATTTTGTTGTTCATTTTTTATTGTTTTTAAGAATTCTTTACATATTCAGAATACGAGTACCTTATCACACATAAAATTTTCTCCCATTCTGTGGAGTGTTTCTTTCCTTTTCCTTTTATTTATTTATTTATTTAAAATAAAATTATGTATATTTTATACAATATGTTACCTTGAAATATGTATGCACTGTGGAAGGGTTAAATTGAGTTAATTATACATGCATTATCTGACATACTTATCATTTTTTGTAGTGAGAATACTTAACATCTACTTGCTTAGCAAATTTCAATACAATATAGTGTGATTTTATTTTATTTTATTTATTTATTTTTTTTTTTGAGACAGAGTCTCACTTTGTTGCCTGGGCTAGAGTGAGTGCCGTGGCGTCAGCCTAGCTCACAGCAACCTCAAACTCCTGGGCTTAAGCGATCTTCCTGCCTCAGCTTCCCGAGTAGCTGGGACTACAGGCATGCACCACCATGCCCGGCTAATTTTTTCTATATATATTTTTAGTTGTCCAGATAATTTGTATTTCTATTTTTAGTAGAGATGGGGTCTTGCTCAGGCTGGTCTCGAACTCCTGACCTCGAGCGATCCACCCTCTTCGGCCTCCCAGAGGGCTAGGTTTATAGGCATGAGCCACCGAGCCTGGCCACAATATAGTGTTATTAACTGTAGTCACCATGTTGTATAATAGATCTCTTGAATTTATTCCTCCCATGAAACTGAAATTTTTAATCCTGCTACCAACATCTTGCAAACCACCCTCATCTTTCACATTTTTATTGTATCAATTACAACACAAAATTTTTAATTTTGATAAACTCAATTTATCTATACTTTTTGTCACTTGTGCTTTTAGTGTCAGACTTAAGATATCATTACCTATCTCAAGAACATGAAGCTTTACTCCTAGGTATTTTTCTAAGAGGTTAATAATTTTAGCTCTCATGTTTAGGTCTATGATCCGTTTGGAGTTAATTTTTGTATATAGTATGACACTAGTGTTTAAATTCATTCTTTTGTATGTGGCTATAAAATGTCTCAGCCCTATCTGTTGAATGAATTGTATTTTCTCCATTAAATTTTCTTATCACCCTTATGAAAAATCTATGGCCAAACTTCCCTTTCCAGGAAGATTTAGAAGACATAATTTTCTCCATTTCTCATACTAAGAACAACTAAAAACTCAGTATATTATATACATATAAGGCCAACAATGAAAGGTTGGGGGAAAAACAAGAAGGCAGACTGACAAGGGAATTTGGCATCTGAAGAACAACATTTTACCAGTTCTCTGGAATTTCTTTTTGCTTCATAAATCTCAGTCTTAAAGCTAAAGAAGCCTGCAACTCAGAAACCAGTGGATACAGTCATAAAAAGCATGGACAAAAGCCTGCCTTCTTTTCCCAAAGGACTAGGAAAAGGGAAACAGAAAGACAAAAATCTTTTAGTGAATAAATTCCCAATACCAGCCAAACACCACAGAAAAAATATGTGGCTTCCACCCCTATTCACAGCAACAAAGACTGAGTGGGGAGCTGGGACTTTCAGGCTTACCAGGCTACAGCAGGGTATTCCAACATTCCCAAGGTGGTGATGCTTGAAAGAGGTAGGACATTCACCTTTGCTGGCCAGTAATACAATTCTCCCCCGACCACTGCAGTGTCAGTGTAAACACTGTGGGGATCTTAGATTTCCAAACCCAGTTGGCAATAATACAGTGTTCCTTCTGCTTCTTGCCGGGGTGGTGTAGTAAGAGGTCTAGTCTTCAGTCGAAGTGGTCACCATCACCCAGTTTATAACAATGCTACTCCCTTGGTTGTTAATGAAGACTGATTAGGGAAGGGACTTCTCCTTCCACCTGGAAGTAATGAGGTGACCCTCCTCCTCCCCCAATCCTTTCTGGAGCAGTCTCAGAAAAAAGACACATACACAGAAAATTTAAGTACAATCTGGAGTCTCTTAGCATAATATGAAAATATCCGGATTGCAATTAAAAAAGTTACTTGTTATACCAAGAACCAACCACATCTCAAACTAAATAGAAAAGAAGACAACTATTAGATGCCAAATTAGATGACAGAGATTTTAGAATTATCTCACAAAGATTTTAAAGCAGTCATGATAAAAATATCTCAACAAACAATACAGATCCACTTAAAAAGAATGTTTTAAAAAATCATAACTGTCAGCAAACAAATGAACATTCTCAGCAAAGAAATAGAACATATAAAAATGAACCAAATCAAAATGTAAGATATGAAAAGTAGAATAAGCAATACATAAAGTTCAATTAATGGGTTCAACAGCAAATCAGAGAAAACAGAGGAAACAATCTAAGAACTGAAGATAGAATATAAATTACTGAATCTGAACAACAAGGAGAAAGTAGACTAAAAAAAAAAAGAAAAGAAAAGAAAAATGAATACAGCATCAAGGACCTGTAGGACTAAAACAAATGATGTCAAGTTTATGTCAGTGGAATTATGAAAGGAGAAGAGAAAGAGAACAAGGCTAAAGAAATACTAAAGGAAATAATAACTAAAAACTTCCCAAATTTGGCAAGAGTCAAACCTACAGATTCAAAAAGGTGAGTAAACCCCAAACTGGATAAACCCAAATAAATCCATGCCATACCCATCACAATTAAATTGAAAACTAAGGATAAAATAAAATCTCACAAACATCCAGAGATAAAGAACAACTGAACTGTAGGAAATGAACAAGAATATAGAAAGATGTAACAACACAGCTGACCATCAGGATGCAATTAACCCTTACAGAACACTCTAGTCACAACAGCATAATATGTATTCTTCTCAACTGTCTGAGGAACATGCATTAAGGTGGACAATATTCTGGGCAATAAAACTTAAACAAATTTAGAAGAACTTAAATCATATAAAAAGTATTCCTTGATCACAATGGAATGAAACAAGAAATCAGTAATAGGAAGTTAAGAGGAAAATCTCCAAGTACTTGGAAATTGAACAACTTAACTTCTACAATAAGCATGATTCAAAGAGAAAGCGTCAAAGGAAATTTTTTTAAAATACAATAAGCTAAATGAAGATGAAAACAAAACACATGAAAATGAGGGGGGCACAGGTATAGCAGTGCCGAGAGAGATGTTTTGTATTACTAAATGCATGCACTAAAAAGGGGAAAGACTCAAATTAATAATCTAAGCTCCCATGTTAAGAACCAAAAAAAAAAAAAAGAACAGAAATTAAATCCACGGCAAGTGAAAGAAAGTAAATATAGAAAAAGAGCTAAAAATTTGAAAACAAAATAAAGAAAATAATAGAGAAAAATCAATGAAACAAAAACTTGGTTCTTTGAAAAGATCAATAAAATTGGCAGTCTACTAGCCAAACTGACAAAGACAAAAAGATAGGACACAAATTACCAACATTAGGAATGAAAGAGGGATATCCCTACAGAGCTTATAGACATCAAAAGTACAATAAGGACATGCTATTAACAGCTCTATACACACCAATTTAACAACCTAGATGAAACGCACAAACTCCTTAAAAGAAAAACTACCACAGTTCCTCTGAAATGAAGTAAATATTGTAAGTAGCCCTATAAATATTAAGGAAATAGAATTCATAAGTATAAAACTTTAAAAAAAAAAAAGAAATCCTCTGGCCCAGATGGTTTCACAGGATAATTCTATCAAATGTTTAAAAATATTTAACACCAAGTCTATCATAGAAATAGAAGAGGAAGAAGATTTCTTAGTTCATTTTATGAAGCTAATATTAGCCTGATTCCAAAGCCGGATAAACACAAGCATATAGAAGAAAGCTATAGGTTAGTACTCTTAATGAATATAGACACAAAAACCCTTAGAAAAATATCAGTAAATAGAACTCAACAATATATAAAAATTAATTGCATGATACGACCAACTAGGGCTTATTGCAAAAATGCAAGAATGGTTCTATATTCTAAAATCAATGTAATGTGTCATATTAAGAGAGTAAAGATCCTATTTGAAGAAAATAATATAAAAGGTATACAGATTGGAAAGGATAAAACTAAAACCGTCCCTAATTGCAGATGTCATGATTGGCTATGTAGAAAATTCCATGAATTTACAAATAGACTCCTCGATTTAATAAATGAGTTCACCTGGGTCACATAAAAATACGTATTAAAAAATCAATTGTAATTCTTATATACTAGCTTTGAACACGAGGATATTTAATTTAAAATTACTATACCATTTATACTCATTAAGAAAATATTAACATAAAATACATAGGTTTGAATCTAACAAAACATATCCAGGACTTCTATGCTGAACATTATACAAGGCTAATGAAAGAAATCAAAGATCTAAATAAATGGAGAAATATACTGTGTTTATGGGCTAGAAGTCTTAGTATAATAAAATATCAGTTCTCCCCAAATTGAGTGATAAGTTTATTGCCATTCTTACCAAAATCTCAACAAGATTCCTTAGACATAGACAAGATTATTCTAAAATTTATTTTGAAATGCAAAAAAACTAAAATATCTATCTAAACAACTTTGAAAAAGAAAAATAACATGGAAGAATTTAGTATGCTTGATTTCAAAGTTTATTATATAATTACAATAATCAAGACTGTTTGGCATTGTCAAAGAGGCATATAAATAGATCAATGGAACAGAATAGAGAGCCCAGAGACAGACATAAATATGCCAAACTAATTTTGACAGAGGTATGAAAGGTCTTCGATGAAAGAAAGAGAATTTTTAGCAAATGATGTTGGATCAGTTGGACATGCAGAAGAAAGAAAATAATGTTGACTTAAGTCTGATACATTATACAAAAATTAACTAAACATAGATCATAACTTGAATGTGAAACCTAAAACTACTAAACTTTTAGAAGAGCAAATAGAAGAACATCTTTAGGATCTAAGGACAGACAAATAATTCTTAGTCTTTATACCAAAGCAAGATCCATAAAAGGAAAAAAGTGATGAGGTGGACTTCATCAAAATTAAAATCCTTTGCTGTGCTACATACACTGTTAAGAAGATGAAAGGACAGTTATTGAGAGTCAGAAATATTTGGAAATCACACACTGAAGAAAAGTACTATTAATAGTATTTAGAATATATAAAACCTCTCAAAGTTTACCTCAAAATAAACTTTCTTAAAAGAAAATGAATCTGCTCACTTCCCCTCTGACTCCTCCATCCTCAAATCAAGTGTCTATAAATGTAAGAATTTATTTCTGGATTCTCAATATCATTCAGTTAAGCCCTATGTTCATCCCGATGCTAGTACCATGCTATGTTAATTGCTGTAGCTTTGAAATATGTTTTAAATCAAGAATCATCCAAATTTTTCTTTTAAAAATTATTTTTGCTATTCTGGGTCCCTTGTATTTTAACACAAATTTTAGCAATAGCCTGTCAATTTCAGAAAAAATAAAAAAGCCAGGTGGGATTTTGCTAGGGGTTGCTTTTAGTAAGTGGATCAATTTGGAGAGTATTTGCCTCTTAAATATGTTGCCTTCCATGTCATGAACAAGGGATGGTTTTCATTTATTTATGTATTCTTTAATGTCTTTCAACAATGTTTTATAGTTTTTATTATACAAATCTTGCATCTCTTTTGTTAAATGTATCTTCAAGTATTCTTTTTTATGCTATTATAAATGATTATTTTTCTTGGTTTCATTTTTGGAATGTTCATTGTTGATGTTCATTGTTGATGTATAAAACTACAATGAATTTTTGTGCATTGATATTATATCTTGCAACCTTGCTGAATTTGTTATTCATTCTAATAGTGGTTTCTTAGAGTTTTCTATGTACAGGCATATCTCATTTTATTGGGCTTCACTTTATAGTGCTTTGAAGATACTGTGGTTTTTACAAACCAAAGGTTTGTGGCAACTTGCATTGAACAAGTTCATAGGCACCATTTTTCTAACAGCATGTGCTCATTCTGTTAGCATTTTTTAGCAATAAAGTATTTTAAATTCAGTTATATATATTTTTAGTCATAACACTATTGCACACTTAATAGAGTATAATAAAGTATAAACATAACTTTTATATGCACTGGAAATCCAAAAATTCATGAGTCTCACTTTATTGTGACATTCAATATATTGCAGAAATATATGCCTTTACAAGATCATACCATATGCAAATAGTGATAGTTTTATTCTTTCTTCTTGTATGACTGCATTTTCTTTTTCTTGTTCAATTCCCTTGGCTAAAACCTCAAATACAAGGTTGAATAGAAGTAGCAAGAATGAATATCCTTACCTTGTTCCTGAGCTTAGAAGGAAAACATTCAGTCTTTCACCATTTAAATTTGATTTTAGTCATCATTTTAACATAGATGTTCTTTGTCAGGTTGCAAATGCATACTTTCCTTTTCAGTTTATTGAGTTTTTTTAAACATAAAAGCATATTGGATTTTTTACAATATATATTCTTTGTCTATTGAGATAGTAGGTGGTTTTTGTCTTTTACTGCATTAATATAGTGTATTACGTTTATTTATTTATTACATGTATTCATTTGAGAATGTTAAATCAGCTTTGCATTCCTGGGTAAATCCCATTTGTATATAATTACTCTATTGCTGTATTCAATTCGTCAGTATTTCACTCAGGATATTTTTATCTATATTCATATGGGATATTGGTATATACATTTTTTATCATGTGATATCTTTGTTATTTAGTATCAGAGTAATATGGTCTTAAAAAATGAAGTGGGAACTTTTTCCTCCCCTTTTATTTTGTGGAAGAACTTGTGAAAAGTTGCTATTAATTTTTAAGTGCTTGTTAGAACTCACCAATGAACATATTTGGTACTAAAATTTTCATTGAAAGAAATTTTTAGTTACACACTCAATCTCTCTACTTGTTATTGTAGGTCTATTCAGATTTCTATTTCTTCTTGAGTCTGTTTTAATAGTTTGAATCATTCTGGGAATTTTTTCATTTCATTTAAAGAATCAAACTTTTTGTTCAGAAAATTCTTTTTAACCCTTATTTCTGTAAGGTTGGTCATGATGTCATTTCTATCACTCTGATTTTAGAAACTACAATTTTCTCTCTTTTTTTTCTTGGTCAGTCTAAAGTTTTGCCAAGTGGTCTGTCTCTTCAAAGATTCAACATTTTATTTGTGAATGTTTCTATTGTTTTTATATTTTTATTTCATTTATATTTGTTCTAATGTTTGTACTATCCTTTTGATTTGGGGGGGATTAGTTTGCTTTTCTTTTTCTAGTTATGTAAGATGAAAGTTTAGGTTATTAATTTGAGTCTTTTCTTTAATATACATGTTCACCTTTATATATTTCTAAGTATTCCATTAGCTATATCCTATAAGTTTTGGTGTGTTTTATTTTTGTTCTCATTCTTCTCAAATTATTTTCTAATTTTCCTTTTGATTTTTTATTTGACCAAACTTTACAAGTATGTGTTTAATTTCTACATATTTGTAAAATCTCCAAATTTTCTTCTGTAATTGATTTCTAATTTTATTCAATTGTGGTCAGAGAGCATAGTTTGTATTATTTTACTACTTTTTATTGTATCCTGGCCTATGGTCTATCTTTGAGAATGATCATGTGCATTTGAGAAAATTATTTGTTGCTTTCTACATCTTTGAGGATATTCTGCCTTGTTGTTATATTTATTGCTGAAAATAGGGAATTAATGCCTCCATTTATCAATTTTGAACTAATTATTTCTCCTTTCAATTCTGCCTTTTTTTTTGCTTCATGTATTTTGGGGATCTCTTGCTAGGTACAAATATGTTCATTATCATTATATTTTCTTGATGGATTATTGATCTTTTTATCACTATAAAATCCTTACTGTCTCTAGTAAAAATTTTTGTGTTGTCTATTTTGTATAACATGATTCTTGCCACTCTACATTATTTTTTATAATTGTTTGCATGTTTTATATTTTCCATCATATTATTTTACTTTTGATCCATCTGTCTTAATTGCAGTTTATTCCATTTATATTTGATGTTATTACTAATAAGGTAGGATTTATGGATGCCATTTTCCTATTTGTTTTTTATATGCCTTGTGTCTTTGTTCCTCTATCCCTCCATTAGTGCCTTTTTGTTGTTGTTAACTACATTTTAGTGTACAACTTTAATTCCTTTCTTTTTTTTAAGCATATTTTTGAGATATTTTCTTATTTGTGGTGCTATGGATTATAATTAGCATCTTATTTGAACATTATAGTTCAGATTAATACTAGCTTAATTTCTACAGTATATAGAAAATATGCTGCAATAGAGTTTCATTCTTTACTCCTTTTTTAATATTTTTTTTTATTTCAGCATATTTTGGGGCTACAAAAGTTTAGGTTACGTATATTGCCTTTACTCCCCCCCTCCCCCCGCCAATCAGAGCTTCAAGCGTGTCCATCCCCTAGAGGGTGCGCATTGCACTCATTATGTATGTATACACCATCCCCTCCCTCCTCCCCACATCTGCCCGACACCCAAATAATGTTATTCCTAAATGTGCTCTTAGGTGATGACCAGTGAAACCAATTTGATGGTGCGCACATGTGGTGCTTATTTTTCCATTCTTGGGATACTTCACTTAGTAGAATGGGTTCCAGCTTTGTCCAGGAAAATACAAGAGGTGCTATATCACCCTTGTGTCTTATAGCTGAGTAGTACTCCATGGTATACATATACCATATTTTATTAATCCACTCATGTATTGTGTAATATTATATTACAAAAATTTTACAAATATATTGTTCAGCACAAATTTATAATTATCATTTTTATAGTTTAAAATTATATAAGAAAATAAAACAGTTATAAATATATATTTATGTTGTCTTGATGTTTACTTATATAGCTACCTTACTGGTGCTTTTTATTGCTTCATGTGGATTTTAATTGCTGCCTCATGTCTTTTCATTTCAGCCTGAAAGACCCATTTTAATATTTCTTATGACAGGCCTGATAATGATATATTTTTAAAGTTTTTGGGGTCTTTTTTAAAGTCATAATTTTTTAATTTTTGAAAGCCCTTTTATATATAGATATTCGAACTGCTAATGTTCTTTTATTTTCATCCCTGTAAACATGGAATCCCACTGCCTTCTGGCATCAGTGGTTCCTGATGAGGAATCAGCTATTAATCTTACTAGAATTCTTGTAGATGATGGATAATTTATTTTTTCCTTTTGGTGGTTTCAATATTCTTTCCCTTTCTTTCAACAGTTTGACTGTGTATGTGTCTAGTTGTGGATCTTTACTTGGAATATGTTGACTTTCCTGGATGTGTAATTTAATATTTTAAAATCATATTTGGGAAACATTTGGCCACTGTTTTTTTCCAAATATTCTCACTGGTCGTTTATGTCTTTCCTCTTCTTTCAGAGTTCCATTATGCATATGTTAGTACACGTAATGATGTCCCAAAGGTCTCTGAAGCTCTGTGCATTTATTTTCATTTATTTAAATGTTCTTTAGAAAGAATAATATCAGTTGCCTTATCTTCAAGTTCACTAATTCTTCCTCATAAAGATCAAATCTGCTATTGAATGCCTTTAGTGAATTTTTGATTTTAATTATTGTACTTTATAACTCCAGAATTTTCATCTGGCTGTTCTAAAATAATTTCTTTATTGATATTGTCCATTTTGTGAGACATTCTTATACTTTCAAGTAATTTTTAAATTATGTGTTGTTTTAGCTCTTTAAACATATTTCTAGTAGATGACTTAAAGTCCTTATAAGTCCAATTTCCGAGCTTGTTCAAAAATTATTTCTAGCCCTAATGTTTTATAAGGGCCATACTTTATTGTTTCTTAGCATACATCATTTTTGTTGAAAACATAGTACTTTAAATACTAAAATGTATCACTTCTGGAAATCATATCCCCACCCCTTCAAGTTTTGATGCTGTATCTGTTTTTTGTTGTTTTTGCTGTGTATTCATTTATTGACTCCCCTAGGCTAATACTGCACAGTTATATTCTCTCTAAAGCATGGCTAATCAAACCTCTGCTCAGTTATTTTTGTGTTCAGCTAATTATAGCTCAGATATTTACTAAAATGTCTTGACCAATACATCTTCCACTTTATCTCAAGGGTTTCTTGGGCCCATCTTCAACATTACAGCAGTTTATAAGTCTATCTTAGCTTTCACTTCTTTTTTAGGCAAGACCTCACGTTATCTGTAGGTGAAAGTCACAGGTCTTTCCTCAGCATAAACTCAGGCCTGCTGTATCCTTAGACATATGGTAGAGCTTTTCAAACCCCCATATGGGCATTTCTTTCCCCAGATAATTCTTTTAAATTTTGGCCAGGTTCTTGCTTTTTCAAACTTACACAGAAACTTCAGGCAGTTGCAATGTTAAACAAACAGTGCTCATTTTTTTCAACAAATGCTCTGGGGATGGGGCTTTGATCATGGAGTGATCTCCATGTCAACTCAAATAAAAACAACATCTGTGAATAGAATTTTCCAGGGAGCTGCAAGATAAGTCAAGTAGTGACAATATTCTGAGTAGAAAATTGATTTGGTGAGGAGCTCCAAACTTTGTTGCAAAGCTATACTCTTGCACTGCTACCATGGCTGTGAGGCTACTGGCTTTCAAGGTTACTACAGGGAGGACTGGGAGTAGTTTGTACCAGGCACTCTGCTGTTAGTGAGATTCTGAATATTTTTTGAAAGACACCAATCATATTATTTCTGGATTTAGAATAAATCATAGGGCTTTGGAAAAAATTGATTTTGACCATTTTTGCCAATATATTTTTTGCTTTTTATATGGGAAAATAAATGAAGGGCTCTATTCTGCCACTCCAGAATTAATAACAAATATAAATTATTTTATTGAAAAGTAAAAAGATATCACTAATCTTTCTATTCCGAATATATTCTTATAAAAAAGAAAGTCTAATTAATATAGTTCTCATAACAGCAGGTTGTCATCTCTCCAGTGAAAATTAAATAAAATCACATAAAAATAATACTTGAATAAGTTATTCTTTGAAGAACTTTAGTTTTCATAAGTTGGTAGTATTTTATAGAAGCTCTTGGGTGGCAGTGGGAAATCCAGCTGTGACTTAGACTTTTTGAAGCTATTTAATTATGTTTGAAATAATTAGTTACATTCTTTCTCAAATTTTCAAACTTAGGTACAACCTAAGGACATAATTTTTACTTTTTGAATTAATTTGCATTTCTACCATATTTTAAATGAGTCCCTCTTGCATTTTTCCTAAAATATGTAAGAGTAAACTGACTCAAGTATCAAAAGATTTGAAAGTAAAAAGCTTGAAATGTCATAGTCATAAATTTGGAATGGGTTATAAACTTTACAACATTAACTGTCTGAACTCTATAGACTTTATTTTCTCTGAAAGGAAAGATCTTAAATTACTGAATCAGAAGAACTCAATAATATAAATATGAGTTTATTTAATAGTGGCAGATAATTTGTATGAGTTATTAATTCAGAGATCCAAAGGAGAAGACATACACTAATAAGTTTTATAATAAAACAAATACACACATATTCCTTTGGTTATAAAATGTAGAATGTGGTAGTATGTATCTCATAAGCTTATTGTGAAGATTAAATGAAATAAAATATGTGCTTGAAAAATAGAAATCTCAAAATAAATGGATGTTTTGGTGGCAGCCTTTGCATTACTTGCTGTGGTTTAATTTTAAGATAAAGCAGTTATTCTGATAGAAAAGAAACTGTGTTATTGTTATTGTAGATGTTGCAGTGAGGATCATCAGAAAAAAAGTTAGAAATAATGGAAATCAGATTGTTACCTCTCAATTAAACCAATAAATCAACATTGATCATAATAGAACAATGTGGTTACTTTAAAAAGACAACATGGCATCTGGGCCAGAAGAATTTATGATAAACCAAACTCTATCAAGACGTCTAAAGAAAGAATGTGTGAAAAACACTGTGGCTTTTTCACCCATTGAACCATAAAAATGTAAAGTCAAAGATGTGAACATTAACATTATCCATATAATATTATTCCAGAGTGTAAATGCCAGTGTATTCTGGAGGAAACCATGAAAAGCTAGCCAAGTCAGGTGCTATTAAACATTGAAAAATATACATAATCCCTTTCACTTCAAACACACTTGAAGTTCTGATTTGGGGGGGAACAAGGGCAATATACGTAATCTAAACTTTTGTACCCCCATAATATGCTGAAATTAAAAAAAAAAGAAAAAAAATAGATGCGTTTTCATTCTTTTTTCTAAATTAATTATAAATACCTTACAATTTAAAGATGTCTTTCTATTGGGTGTTGCTACATAGACAAAATATGCTTAGAAGGAAATAATAACACTATAGTTTTGCATCTCAGACTCTGAATTTATTTATTGCAAGTCTACCTCTGAGGGACAGCCACCTCACCCTATGTCACTTATTCCATTTTCTTATAATCTGAGGCTAGCATCTAGACTTGGGGTTACGGAACATTCACTTAGAAAAGTTTCTGGGACTATGAGAACATTTTAGGTGAGAACAGGTGAAACTTTGGCTCTAAACAAACTCTTGTGACATTGAAGTCTACCACTTTTTCTGCAATGATTGCATATAAACTCTTTTCCACCATATAACTCTTTTCACCACTGGAGAGTCATGGGAAGGTGTATAGACTGAGAAACTTGAATTTAAAACCAACTGACTCTCTTATTAACTGGAAAGTATTTTATTCACCATTTGTACTGATGAAACACAATAGAAATACTGGCTAAAGTGATCAAAGGGAAAAGGAACTGGGCAAGTCCTTTGGAAAAACACACGTAATTCCACAATATAAAAATAGGCTATCTCTATACTTATTTCCTAGTAACAGAAAACAAATATTTGATAGAGATTAATTCAAATTGACAATCAATGCATATTTTTGTCATTACTGAAATATAAGCACAAATAAATTGAAATATAAATATTAATACTTACAAAAAACACAGTGATAAAATTTATGTTGCTTTTTCTACTATTTTCCTTGACCTTAAAAAGTGTTTTTGCTTTAATTAAAAGCACAATTTTTTATAAATACATTTATGTTGTTAATTTATGAATAATGCAAGTGAGATAATTTTGAAACTGCAAAATTTATGCTGTGGGCCTTCAGTTAATCAAAACTCACATTAAACCTGATTCTAAAAGAAACAGAATCAGGTTTATCCTTAAGTAAATTTGGGGCTTCAAATATATTGAGCAGGTTACATTATTAGATAATCCAGTAGGTAATTTCTCTGGCCAGGAATAAAATAAAATGACTTGAATAGCAACTGAATGAGGTGACCCATTTGGTTCCTTTATTTTAACATTTATCGATCCATTATTTTTTTTAAATTGAAGAGTGTTCATTATCTACCAGGAGCTATACTAGGCTTTGAGGATACAGCATAAGCAAGACAAACGAAGGCCCAAATCTCACAGAACTTAAATTCTAATAAGAAAAACTTTACAACAAACAAGTAAACTAATAATGGCAGGCAGTGATAAGTGCTTTAAAAAGTGAATCAGGATAAAGTGATGGTAACTGAAATGGGGATATCATGGTCTAAAAGACTTCTGTAAGTTAAAAAATGCCCAGCATAAATGGATATTTTTATCATAATAATACATAAAAAGTCTCAATGTTGCAAAAATATTAATTCCCCTAAATTTAGATTCAAAATAATCCCAATCAAAATTGCAGCAGGTTTTTTTCTTTAAATTGGTAAATTGTTTCTAAAATATTTATAGAAATGCTAACTTTCAAACAAGCCAGGAAAATTTGGAAGAAGGTGATGCTGAAGGACTCGTATGACCAAATATAGCAATTAGTTTATTATGAAGCTAGTTAAGATAGTGTGGTATAAGCCAATGAAACAGAACCCTAGGAAACAGGCCTACATAAAAGGACACAATTTAATTTATGACAAACTGAAGCATGGGTAGAAAAGAGTAGTCTTTTCTATAAATGGTGCTGGATGATTTGGATATCCAAATAGAAAACAAATTAATCTTCCTCCCTATTCTAGATCTGAATGTGTTAAGAAAACAAATAAAAATTGAGAAGATAGAATTTCATCATGACTCGAGGATAGAAATATATACATATACAACAAAATTATAAATAAAGGTTTAGAAAATTATATAAATCTGAGGATAATAGTCACTTCAAAGATTAAGGAAATTAATCTTTGATTAAAACTAATAAGTTTTATTAATCAAGATTAAAATTAATCTTTATTAAAACTAATGAGAGCATCCCAAAAAGTGGTTATAGTTTTAGTTCTTTATATACTTACTGGTAACAGGTTTTCAGTTAACTATTTATTAAAGTTTCCATGCATGTACATTTATTGGGTGTACTTTTTATATATTTAGTATATTTGTAATAAAAATAGTTTGAAACCACAAGAAGGCCTCTCTGAGCTGACATCATTTGAGATTTTTCACATAAACCATTACAATTTTCTAAAAGATTTTGCTATTATACAAAAGAATATTGTTCCACAGTGAGTCTTATTAGTTCTTATAATGGGTATGTAAGTGTGTACTCTTATGAATAGGAGATAAGAGATTTAAAATCTAAATGCACTTACCCCAAAGCCTTACCAAAATATGTTAATAAAAATTACCCAAAACTGAAATACTGACCCTATCTTTCTCTGAATTTCCTCAGTATGGAAATTTGGGAAGTCATATGGTTTGGGTAAAGAAAAAGTAAGGGAAAATATTTGTTCAACCAAAAAGCATTTATTTAATTTCCATTAATTCTATGACAGGCCACAGTGGCATAAGAACAAATTTTTGAAAGACTTAGGAAAAACAGTCATATGAAAAAAATTATATCATAAGAGATAAACATTAGAAATGGAGGTTTCAAGAAAGAAAGACAAAAGTTAAACGGCAAATGACACTTTACCTCAATATCTAGTTGTGTTGAGGACTCTAATGAATGGTTACATATGTGTGCCCCACTCCTTACTCTGTCCAGAGGAAAACAGTTGTTAGTCAACTCCAAAGAACTTTACCCAGGTCACATTCAATAATTTCAAGAACCCAGTTTATACCTCCAAAATTAAAGATAGAACATGGCTCAGCAAAATTGAAAAAAAAAAAAAAACAGTTATGTGGCAAAAAAGGTACATGGAGAGAAGTATGGACTTTATATTGACATTAAGGAGTAACCAAAGAATACTGATGAGTAGGGAAGTGACAAGATTGGGTTTGTGATTTGTAGAAATGACTTTAAGCAGCAATATGGAGAACTGAGTGGATGGCAAGTGTGTGAAGGGTAGGTAGAATGCTGCTAAAATGTGCCAGGCAGGAGATGAGGAAGAACTGAACTAAATCCAAAGGATTTAGAATAGAAAAAACAGAGAGTAAGCTAGAGATTGATTTAAGAGACAGTTAAGAGAATGAAGGGATGAGATTTAAGGATAAGACAAGAGTTTCAGATGACATGGGTGACTAGTCTTTGACATACTATGTTACATCTACACAGAGATAAATAGCAGATAAATGAAAAATAGAAAGTATCATAACATTTCTTGATTTGTAAAATTTGCCTTTCAGTTTCTTGACATTGGCCATGACAATAATTTTTTGTATATCACACCAAAAGCTCAAGCTACAAAAGCAAAAATAAATAAATGGGACTACATTAAAATAAATAGCTTGGCACAGCAAAGGAAACAATTAACAAAATAAAAAGGAAACCTATGGGCTATTAAAAATATTTGCAAACCATATATCTGATGAGGCTAATATCCAAATGTTATAAAGAATACTTACAACTCAGTAGCAGAAAAATTAATAACCTAATTTAAAAGTGGACAAAAGTCCTGAACAGACATTTCTCCAAAGAAGACATGAAAATGGCCGACAAGTATATGAAAAGGTGTTCAACACCACTTATCATCAGGGAAACACAAATTAAAACCACTATGAGATATTGCCTCACACCCATAGAGATGGCTATTATCAAAAAGACAAGAGATAACAAATGTTGGTAACAGTGTGGAGAAAAATAATCCCTAATACACTGTTGGTGAAAATGTAGATTGGTATCACCATGGTGGAAAACAATATGGAGGTTCCTAAATAAATTAAAAATAGAACTACCATATTCCCAACAATTCCTTTCCTAGGTTTATACCCAAGGTAGATAAAATCACCACTTCATAAATATATTTTCACTCACATGTTCGTTGCAACATTATTCACAATAACCAATCTGGAAACAACCTAAACGACCCAAATATCCATTGATGGATGAATGTATAAAGTAGCTGTAGTATGTGTATGTGTATATAGGTGTGTATGTATATATATATATATATATATCTCTATATAGATAGATACACACACACACACACACACAATGGAATATTATTCAGCCTTAAAAGAGGTGGTCCTGCCATTTGCTACATCACATGTGGACCTAGAGAACATCATGCCAAGTGAAATAAACCAGACAAAAAAAGAAAAATATTGCATGACTTCACTTATATGTGGAATATGAAAACAAGAAGTTCAAATACACAGAGATAGAAAATGAAACAGTGGTTAACAGGGACAGGCAGGGTTGGAGGGGAGAGGAAATGGGGAGATGTAGTTTAAAGGACATAAAATAGATATATAGTATGAGCAAGTTTAGAAATCTAATGTATAGCATTAGGAATAAAGTTAATAAAATTGTATTAGAAATCTTTGTTAAATAAGTAGCTTTTAGCTGCTCTTGTCACACAAAAAAATAACTATGTACGATGATATGTTAATATGCTTTACTATAATAATCATTTTATTGGGTATTATAATAGATATATATTCTATAGTATCATGTGGTAAACCTCAAATACACACCACAAAATTTATTTTAAAAAAACAAAAACAAGAAAAACAAAAGTTGCCCTTCAATGCTAGATTTTCCTAGCATTGCTAAAATTGGGTTGGTCCAGGGATTGAAAATGCTTCAAACTGTGGTGACAGCAGCATAGATTTTCACATTTGTTGAGGATAGTTTGGCTGTATCTATCTAAATTTAAAATTCAGCAATCTCATTTCTGGGATGATTCCATTTTAAGGATATATCACACAAGTGCACGAGGATATATGTCCCAAGTTTTTTTGACACCTTTGTAACTATAAAAAATAAAGTTATAAATAAGAGAAAGGGTAAAATAAATTATATCACAGGCATACTATATGCTATGTAGTTATGTAGTCTTTCAAAAAATGTAGTAGAGGTGAATAACTGGACTCAGAAAAATATCAGTTATTTTTAAATAAATATAAAGATTCATAAAGTATGCATAGTATGACTCCATTTGAAAAAATATAGAGAGTGCATAGAAACATGCATATATTGCATGTGTCTAAATAAAGCTTAGAAAGATAAACACTGAGCTGATAACAATGACCAGTTCTATGAAGCATAAGTAAATGAGCGGAGATGTTTTATTTTTAAAATGTTTACTTTCAATTTCATAATTTCTAGTAAAAAACTTAAACCTCTTTTTTGGAGAAAAAACGGACCTTATTATTATGAATAATACCATATTTAATTTAACAGAGATAAATAAAAATGAAAATAAAGTGAAGAACACAGATAAGGAAGCTTAAAATAGGTGTAATTCCTAATTTGTCTAAAGGAAAAAAAAAAGGAAAATACTTGAAATACATGAATCAGCAGGCCCTTGAAGAATTACTGGACAAAGCTGAGCATGTTATTTTAGGACATATGTCCTTTTTCTAAAGCCATCAGGGTTATGGGGCTTGTGAATATATAAAACAGCCCATAGATCAGATTGTAGCTGAAGGGACTCATGCTTGCATTTAGTTATGAAGTTCAAATTGGAAGCTGTTCAGGCAGAAAACTAATAGAAATGGGTGATAGCTAATTAACCTAAGGCTTCAAAGTAATTGCTCTGCAAGAAGCAATTTAAAAGGGACCTTTGTTTATTTATTTATTTATTTTGAAAATCATAAAATGCCCTATTTGACTTTTGGTGCATGAGCAATATTGATTTTCTTAAAACTTCTACCTGATTCAACTTCCTGGTAAGTTTTTAAAAGGGCAAAAGAATAACAAGAACCATGCTTCATATCACATACCGAATATCCCGGGCTTAGGACTTTGCTATATATTATTGAGATAATAGGAGGAGATCTCTGAATACAGTTGGGCTCAGCGGATAGGATTATATTGGTTACCCGAGCTCTGAGCCACAACCCTTACCACTGGAGTCATTGTTTAGTAGAAAAGTGGCTCCCCGAGCAAAACCAAGGTGCTATTGTGAAAAGAATGTAGAAAGAATACATGACACCGAAAATCAGCCTTTATTTGCCACAGTCTAAAACTCTGGTTTCCAATCTCTTACTTTTCAAAAATATCCATACCTACATAAAATATACTTCCTTCCCAAAGGAAGGAGCCCAAAATATCCTACATTACTACAACCAGTTCCCCCTAAAAATGCTTTGAATAGTATGGAATTTTCTCCCTCAAATTAGTTATTGCTGATTTACAGCTTCCTGGCACTTAAGCTTCATGTGAGACTCACAGAGGAGGATAATAACGTCTAGGTGAAGAGGTTCTCATCCTACCTTCTGACCCTGGCTGCCTGCTTCAGAGATCCAAGCTTTATTAGCATGTATTCTGCATAAATGCTAGGACCATCTTTTCTGACCATTATATCAATCTTAGGGTTTTACATTTGTGACTACAGAAACTAATTGCTTAAGAAATACTGCAAATTTTCTAGGTATCTCCAGGAGTCATGCCCTCAATTATTTAGACCTCCCATTAAACAAGCACAGTTCTTTTTTTGTTTGTTTGTCTGTTTTTTTGCTTGTTTTTTGTTTATTTTTAATTTGTATAAATATATGAGGTACAAGTGTAGTGTTGTTACATCCATAGATTGCATAGTGGTAAAGTCAGGAACTTCAGGGGATCCATCACCCAAATAACATACATTGTACCCATTAAGTAATTTCTCATTTTCCACTTCCTTCCATCTCCTCACCCTTCTGAGTCTCCGCTGTCTATAATTCCACATTTTATGTCCATGTGTACCCATTATTTAGCTCCTGCTTATAAGTGAGAACATGTGATATTTGTCTTTCTGTGTCTGAGTTGTTGCACTTAAGATAATGGCCTCGAATTCTGTCCATTTTGCTCCAAAATACATGATTTTATTCTTTTCTTGGCTGAATAGTATTCCATTGTATATATAACATGTTTTCTTTATCCAAAAATCTGTTGATGGAGGATACTTAAGTTGATTCCATAACTTAGCTATTGTGAATAATGCTGCAATAAACATATGAGTGTAGGTATCTTTTTGATATAATGATTTCCTTTCCATTGGGTAGGTACCCAGTAGTGGGACTGCTGGATCAAATAGTAGTTTTGTTTTTAGTTCTTTGAGGAATCTCCACATTGCTTTCCATAGAGGTTGTACTAATTTCCATACAGGTGGTACTTCCCACCAACTGTGTATAAGCGTTCCTTTTTCTCCACATCTTCATCAACTTCTATTTTTTTATTTTGCTTTGTTTTTTCTTTTTATTAATAGCCATTCTGACTACGGTAAGACAGTACCCCATTGTGGTTTTAATTTGCATTTCTTTGATGACTAGTGTTTCCCAGCATTCTTTCATATGTTTCTTGGCCATTTTTATGTCTTCTTTAGAAAAATGTTTATTCATGTCCTTTGCCCTTTTGTTAATGGATTTTTTTTTCTTCTTAAATTGTCTGAACCCCTTGTAAATTCTGGATATTACTCCCTTGTCAGGAGCATAAATTGCAAATATTTTCCGTTCTGTGGGTTGTGTGTTCACTCTATTGATTATTTCCTTTGCTGTGCAAAAGCTTTTTAGTTTAATTAAGTTTCATTTATCTATTTTTTGTTTGTTTTTGAAGCCTGTGCTCTTGAGGTTTTAGTCAAGAATTCTTTGCATAGACCAATGTCCAGAAGAGTTTTTCCTAGGTCTTCTTCTAGAATTTTTATAATTTCAGGTCTTACATTTAAGTCTCTAATCCATCTTTTTTTTTTTTTTTTTTTTGAGACAGAGTCTCACTCTGTTGCCTGGACTAGAGTGCAGGGGCATCATCCTAGCTCACAGCAACCTCAAACTCCTGGGCTCAAGCAATCCTTCTGCCTCAACTTCCCAAATAGCTGGGACTACAGGCATGCACCACCATGCCCGGCTAATTTTTTTCTATATATTTTTAGTTGTCCAGCTAATTTCTTTCTATTTTTTTTAGTAGAGATGGGGTCTCACTCTTGCTCAGTATGGTTTAGAACTCTTGAGCTCAAACGATCCACTCACTGGCCTTGGCCTCCCAGAATGCTAGGATTACAGGAGTGAGCTACCTCGCTTGGCCCTCAATCCATCTTGAATTGATTTTTATATATGATGAAAGAGCACCAGTGGCTGGATTCTATGGCATGTTAGTTTCTCAGTTCTTGTTGTGGGAGTCTGTCCCCTGCTCAAGTCTAGTTCCCCAACCCTCAGTCTGAGTCTCTCTCCACTAAAGACTGGTGCCAGTGTTTGTCCCCAGGACCATGCACAGCTCGTTAAGAGCTAGGATTGAGGATGGCATCTTGTTGTAGCTTCCTAGATATGAGGGAGTGAAAGGGACACTGCCCAGAGTAGTTCTTCCTCACAGTCTCCTGTCCACTTCCTAAGTTAGATTCAGAGTTTAGGAGGGTCAAGGTGCTCTTCCATGGCCTAAATTGTATGGTGCCCCAGTAGGAAAGTGGACCACAGCAAGGCAGTCATTCACCATCTGCCATATTGTGTATTCACCCCCAGTTTTCAGCTGGTTCCAGCCATGTGTGCTTCCTGTTTTCCTTCTCCTTCTCATAATTTGGAGTTTCCTTTTGCTTTTTTGTTGAGTTCCAATGCTCCATCTTGGATAATATATTCAAAGTGTGATTGTCTACATAATATTTTGGTTCTTCTAAGTGAGTGAAGTGTGCTGGAAATGCTTTTACTTAGCCATCTTGGGGAAAAAAAATCTCCAGGAGTTCTTAAGATTGCTGCTGTCAGTTGCTCAGGATCCATATATTCAATATATTTCCCCCTCAATATTAGGATTCACTCTGATGTGGTCGATTTAGGGTTGTGCCCATCCTGAATCAAGCATTTTAATCAAAGAGAGGTGAATTACATGGACTATTAAAAAAATATATCTTTCCTGTAATAGGGGTGAGACAGATTTCCCTAAAACACATGGGTTACATGGTAGATACAGTGATATGCCAAAATGTTAGCATGTGTTTTCAAGAAAAAGTAAATTTCTTGAGACCTGAAATGGGGAATAAGCTAATTAAACTTTCAGTGTTGTTTATGAGTTTCCAGAATTAGATTGGAAACTACTTGAGGAAAGATATCATGTTCTAGTATTACATTTATTTGTCTGTTGGAACAGGTAATGGATAATGAAGTGAATGTATGTGGATGATTTTATTTCGTCAACTGGTTTATAATTATTAATCTCAATATTTATGGTAAATGATAACTCTTTCAGTATTTTTTTACTTATATTTTACATATATATATGCACATATATACTCACATATATTTGTATAACCCAGCTCTTCAATTGTCATTTACAAAATTATTATTCACATTGGTTTTGGAAAAAAACAATAGACTTCAAAATAATGTCTACTGAACTGTTCTTGTTTTATATAATATTAATGTCTGTTTATTTGTCTTTTGTTGCAGGGTTTATTTATACATGTGGTGGAACTTTAAAAGGACTTAATGGCACTATAGAAAGCCCTGGTTTTCCATATGGATATCCAAATGGTGCAAATTGTACATGGGTAATAATAGCAGAAGAACGAAATAGAATACAAATTGTTTTTCAGTCATTTGCTCTAGAAGAAGAATACGACTACCTATCCTTATATGATGGACATCCTCATCCTACAAACTTTAGGACAAGGTCAGTGTATTTTGAATGGAAGACTGGAGGGAATTATTTTATGGGTAAAAGTAGTTTATTTGACAACTGGACATTTTTGAGGCAATTATAATAAAGTTGTATTCATTTTAATTAGTACTTATTTGGAAATGTATCCCATAAACAAATTAGTTCAGTACCACTGACTTCATAATACTAGTACGTTAATACTATCTCTCAAAAAGGTGAATGTAAATTGAATCGTGACCTCTTTATAGTGGTCACTATATCTTTAAAGTGGTTAAAGGTATTTTGTTTTTAAAAATAATTATCTCATGATTTCATTCATTATGGTTATAAATTTTGGAAAAGTAAAACCATACTATACCATATAATGTGTCTTTCAGTGGCATGTATACAATTTCAATAATAAGCAATAAGCAAAAAACACTTTAAAATCAAAATCAATATGATATTGGAATAATTAATTTCAGATAAAGTGTATAGTTTATAACATCTAAATATGTGAACACTACATCCTTTTATTTCACAAACTGGGGCATTTATATTCTATCCCTACAAATAAAACTATTTATTTGTAAGCAAATTGATGAAACAGATGTAAAAATTAGTTGGCACCCTGACTGTTATTAAAGAGATTCTTCACAATTTTCTCTTGGCCAATAGGTTATCTAAAAATGTGAAGTATTTTTGCTGTCTTACCAAAAACTCTTTTAAAAATTGTCAATTAACTATAATTCAACTAAAAAATTTAAAATTCTAGCTATTACTTATTTCATTTAGTCTCAGAGTTATACCAGTGCTTGTATATTTTTCTTTAATGGCAGTAAGCTTTTTTTCATTTCTAATTTAAAATATTCTAATCAGATAACATGTAGGAATTAAAGACTCTTCACATACTTGGCTATGTTTGAGTTATGGTTCTGTGGTTCTTTTATTCTTTTTAATAGTTAATACTGTCTTCTTGCCTTCCTGATCTATGGGAAGTAGAATTTCAATATTAACTTTTTATACTTCCATCAGTCTTCCATATTTTTTGAACTGATATTTTTCCACATTAAATAAAAATTTTATGTTTATTGTCATCCCAATTTTTGATGTGACAGTCATAACATAGTGGGGAAAATGGTGGACTTGCAGGTAAGATTCATATTACAGTGTCAGGTTTCTTGCTTAGCAGTTGTTTGAACAATCCATGACAGGCAGCTGTGCTTAAATTGGGTGATGGTAACAATAAGGGGGATGCTGTCATCTCACTGTACTCTTCTGCAGATCTTACAAGAAATTGTGTATAAACCTGATGCATAGATATAGGTTCTACTAGAACCCATTTGAATTATTTCCAGTCATCCGAGCAGCTAAAAATGCCTCAGTTGTTTTGCAAACTCTTAGGTAAAGGTCACTAGATTACAGGTGAGGTTCTGTTTCTCTCTCTCTTCTGTGCATTCATTTACTGAGCAAATCTGATTTCTTTCCCCTTTTACACCATTGAACTCCTTCAGTAATCATGCAGTGCATCAATATATAGTATGGTACACACTTCTGACAGTGCTATCATTGCCCAAATCATTAAAACTGGGATACTCTTTTGTTAATCATTATTGGCAAAATCATTAAAACTCGGATGCTCTTTTGTTAATGACACAGGGCTAAGTCAAGACAGAAAAAACTAATGCCCTGTGTGCCTGTATGCCTGCCTGCAATAGTTGGTGTAGACATCTGACACACCTGTATACATCCAATCAGGTTGTGGGCCGTAAGAGATACAGGAAGGCACTTGCTAAAATTTCAAGACAGCTAAAAGAATGTGTGTATAAAAGGTGACGTACAAAGACTTTTGCACATTTTCTTTACACCAGTAATGTATTCTATATAATTGGCCTAAATATGAAAAGAAATAAACTTCTCTTAAAATTATCTGGTAATTTCTAAGTATCAATTTACTGATAGTATTGTTTTTACATGTATCTATTCTCTCTGGATCTCCTTGAAACTGAGAAAATACATTTTTATTTTTCCTCTGCCATTGTTTTAAAAATTGAAATCTCTGGGAAGTTAAAAGACTTTGTGAGATTGAGAAAATTAATTTATTGTTCTCATTCTTTCTGTCCTAATCTGTAAATTGGGAATAGTAGCACTTAATTTACAGAGATTTTGTGAGGATTACAATGTAATTAAAGCTCAATAATTCTAAACCTTAGCATTTATTGAGTGATTTCTCTGCACCTGACACTGTGTTAAGTATTTTGTAGCTATTATAGTATTTTAATTCTCCTCTATCCAAACAATGTGAAATAATTACTATTTTTATCATTATCATTTTACAACTGGAAAAATGAGGCTCAAATTACTTGCCCAAGTAACACTGTTGAAAGTGGCAAGAGGCAGAACCATCTTTGCAACCCAGATTTGTCTCAGTTCTGACCTTAAGCTCTTCAATATGTATAGTTCTAGTTATTTATATATAATCACTAAGGTTTATGCATTGCTATATAAAGCCTATTTTTAACAATATTTGATAAAATGTGATGGTAGATACTTTCAAACATGTATAATTTATAGATATAAATAGAAAGATAAAAAAGAAAAATACAAATTTATTCTTAGTGTTTATTTTATAAACTATACTGTAACACATTCTATAGGACTTTGCTCTCAGTGAATGCTTAATGCATCTATTGGACTTTATGCTTAAAGAAATACTGTTGCTAATGTTACAGCTGATTTTAGTTAGCACGACTGGAAAAAAATCAATATGTAACCTACAGCTCCTTCCAAACTGTGTTTATATACAAAATCTGCTGTTTGATTAGAAGTCAAAAATGCTTCTGGCAGAGTTTAATTCATGTTTATGTTTGGCTGTTTGACTCACTGTTTTCTTGGTTTTTGTTTCTCTCAATTTGGATCATATTCTCACTTAATGTGTGTCCTTATGGTGTGTTTGCTGTTCTGTTTCTTCCAGGAATTGATACTTATATTTTGTTATTTTTTTTAGCTCCACTTATTTTTTAAAAAAATGATTTCTATCCCTGCCATGCAATAATGCTGAAAAAATAGTTTATGGTTCTTATCATTCTTACTTGTATAGATAGACATATTGGGATTTGTAATCACAATTTCATATTTTTAAAACTATTCTCTTAAACTTCAATTATTGATAATCCTACTTGTTTTCCTATAAATTTATTTATTTATTAAATGAAAACTGAAATTGGTAGCTGAATGTGATGGTTGCAACAAGGCACTGTTAGAGAATTCCTTTCTTAGTTATAACTTTAGCTTAGAGCAAATGCTGATGCACTTAAAGCACTTTGCTTTTTCTGATGTGTAAAAGTTATTCTAAGCTTTGTTTACCTTATTTATGTTAATATTATATTTTCTCAATAAGAAAATTGTATAAAAAAGTAAAAAAAAATTAAAAATCATCTATAATTTCATTAGGTAGAGATAGACATAGTCACATAGTTAGAATCATTCTATATATGCTATTCTGGATCCATGCTTAATCTCTCTACATTACAGAATACATCTGTGGTCCCGAATCCTCAGGCTGCAGACCAGTACGGGTCAGTGGCCTGTTAGGAACCAGACCTCACAGAAGGAGGCAAGCAGTGGGCAAGCCAGTGAAGCTTCATCTGTATTTACAGCCACTTACCAGGAGTTCTACTTAAATTATGGGTTCATTGCAACAGGTGATTCACATTCTCTATGCCTTGCATCACGGCCTGAGCTCTGCCTCCTGTCAGATCAGTGGCTGCATTAGATTCTCATAGGATCATGAACCTTACTGTTAACTGCACACACAAGGGATCTAGGTTGTGTGCTCCTTATGAGAATCTAATGCCTGGATGATCTGAGGTGGAGCTGAGGCTGTGATGCTAGTGCTGGGGAGTGGCTACAAATACAGATTATCATTAGCAGATGGGTTTGACTACACAGAGGCCATAATAAATCAATTGCTTGCAGTCTCATATCAAAACCCTAACAGTGAGTGGCAAATGACATTTAAGCTGCATATGGTGGCAGGCTTTATAGTGGCAAGTGAGGATCTTACTTTAATTGTAAAGCTACATTTGGTGGCAGACTTTATAGTGGCAAGTGAGTTGATGTACTTCAATTGTACAGATGCATCTGGTGGCAGGCTTTATGTCAGAATCTGACACTTATTTTAGTCTGCGCATGGCCTGACCATTATTTTACTTACCACTTACATCTGTGCCTCTTTCTCACACTGTGCACTTGTCTCAGTCACAGTTTTGATGAGCCCATAAGCTAACCCTAGCAAAAATGAGTGAAAAACGCAGATCACTGAAGAGTTTCTTTGAAAGGGGGAAAGACTCAATGGTGAGACAGCAGAAGACTCTAAGACTGCCAACAAAACGAAAGCTGCATTTAAAAGAAAATACCAAGAGTCCTACTTAAATTATGGGTTCGTTGCAACAGATGATTCACATTCTCCAAGCCTGCTTTGTATAATATGTGGTGGTGACTGGCTATCCAACGAAGCCATGAAACCTTCAAAACTGGAGACCAAACACCCTTCATTTGCATTAAAAGACAAGACTTTGGAATTTTTCAAAAGAAAAAAATGTGAAACGAATAACAGAAGCAATTATTGAAGGTCACCACTTTATCAAATGTGTCTGCACTGAAAGCATCATTCTTAGTGGCTAACCGCATTGTTAAAGCTATGAAGCCCTTTACTACTGGTGAAGAGTTGATCCTGCCTTCTGCTAAGGACATTTGCCATGAACTTTTAGGAGGCTTAGTTCAAAAAGTGGCACATATTCCTCTTTTGGCTAGCACCAAATTGATGAAACAGCAGAGGATATTGAGGCACAATTGTTAGAGAGGATTAATGAGTCACTATGGTACACAATCCAGGTTGATGACGAGCCTACCAATGTAGAAAACAAGGCAACGATGCTTGTTTTTGTAGGATATACTTTTCAAGAGGATGTTCATGAGGATATGTTATGTGCACTTTTGTTGCCAACCAACACCACAGCTGTAGAACTATTCAAGTCTTTGAATGATTACATCTGAGGAAAACTGAATTGGTCATTTTTGTCGGTATATGCATGGATGGAGTGGCTGCCATGACTAGACAGATTTCTGGTTTCACTACTCAGGTCAAGGAGCTCGCTTCTGAATGTAAGCATATGCACTGTGTCATCCATAGAGAAATACTGGCTAGCTAAAAAATGTCACCCGAACTAAACAATATTTTGCAGGATGTGATTAAAATTATCAACCACAGTAAAGTACATGTCCTTAACTCACATCTGTTAGCACAGCTCTGTGAGGAGATGGATCCAGAGAACACAAATCTCTTAAACACAGAAGAGATTTGGATGGCTTTCTAAGGGTAGATCACTGGCCAGAGTTTTTGAGTTATGAGAGCTGCTCCAGAGATTTCTTTTAGAAAAACGGTCACCACTGGCAGCACATTTCAGTGACACAGAATGGGTTGCAAAACTTGCTTACTTGGATGACATATTCAACCTGCTCAATGAACTCAATCTGCCACTTCAGGGGGGAATGCCAAGTGTGTTCAAGTTGGCAGATAAAGTGGCTGCATTCCAAGCCAAACTGAAATTATGGGGGTGAAGAGTGAACATTGGGATTTTTGACGTGTTTCAAACATTAGCAGAGATTTTGAAAGAGACTGAGACAGGGCCTTCTTTCTCCCAGCTGGAGTGTGATCACCTATCTCAACTTTCAAAAGAGTTTGAGCATTACTTCTCAACCACAAAAGATTCCCAAACTAAGAAAGAATGGAACCGTGACGCATTTGTGAATAAGCCAGGTGAATCAACTTTGCCTGTCCTGGAAGAGGATCAAGTTCTTGAAATCACAAATGATGGTGGCCTTAAAGTATGTTTGAAACATCTTCAAATCTCCATGTGTTCTGGATTCCACTCAAGGCAGAATATCCTGAGATTGCCACAAAAGCACTGAAAAGACTGCTTCCATTTCCAACATCCTATCTTTGTGAAGCAGGGTTTTCTGCAGTGATAGCAACCAAAACAAGATTACAGAGTAGACTGGACATAAGCAACACACTTTGGGTGTCACTGTCTCCCATCACTCCCAGATGAGACCATCTAGCTGCAGGAAAACAAGCTCAGGAATCCCACTGATTCTACATTATGGTGAGTTGTATAATTATTTCATTATATATTGCAATGTAATAATAGAAATAAAGTGCACAATAAATGTAATTCACTTGAATCATTCCAAAACCATCCCACCTCCTGTCCATGGAAAAATTGTCTTCCATGAAACTGGTCACTGGTCCTAAAAACGTTGGGGAGCACTGATATACATATTTTACATGTGATTAGAATTTTTGTAGGCATCAATTTATTTGATACACACATTTAATTCCAAGGATGCATGATAATTAATTTAATCTTCTAAGAAATTTTTCTCCCATAATTAATTCAGGTATAAACATCTTTATGAATATATATTTCTATATTTTAGATTAGTTTCTTAGAATCAGAATGACTAGATCAGAAGCAAATAATATTGTTCATATTATTAATACTAATATACCTTCCAAAAGCTTACATCAATGAATATTACTATAAGTAAAAAACTATACTCCATTTCTTTGTTTTACCAGGCTTATTAACCTCTTTTATCCCTTTATTCTTAATTAATTTGATTATTTTATTTATGTATGTCTGATTAGTATAGCTATCTAACATCTTCCCATGTTTGATAAACACTCTTATTTTCTTCTACAAATTCATTGCTGTTTTTTGGTCTACATATTGGTATTTTTCTTGATATATATAAATTATTAAATTTAAATATGTAAATATTTGTTCTTTTATGTGACAAAATATCCCCCAGCTTATTGGTTGCCTGCTAAATCTTAGCTATTCTTTTCTGCACAAATAAATGAAGAATTTTAAAATTTGTATGTAATGGCACACACTGTACGTTTATTTAAAGAGTCTTTTATCTCCTTAAATTTTAGAAAGTCATCAACCCAGTGAATTAAAAATTCACCTTTTATTTTTTTTATTTTTTTACATGTAAATTTTAATACATTTGAAAATTTACAAAATAATTTTTAAAATCTTTTTTCTCAAGGTAGAAGATAATGATCATTTTTGAAAATCCAAGGAAGCAGTGTAGTTATTTTTAAAAAGAGTTGACAAAAAAAATTTATTTGGTGTGTCTCCTGACATGTTTCTGTAGTCTTCTCATTCCTATTTGGATATGGCATATCATTTAGGATGTTTGGCTTTAATAAAAACCCTGACTTACAGCAGCTTACGCAAAAATGGATTTGTTTTTCTCACACAACAAGAAGTCCACTATTATGAAATTGGTCAGGAAAGCAAAAGCTTTCCCAAAAGTCTTTGGAAAGATGCTTCTTGCACATTACTGTCCAGAACAGACTCACATCACTACTCCTTGGTGAAAAGTATTCTATAATAAGAGCATTTCATTTTTAATCTCAATTGTAGAAAATAGCAGGGAGAAGGCTAAGGGGGCAGTCACTTGACAAAATCTATCACAGTATCCAAATATTTTATCTACACTTTTTTTTTACTGTTAAAATTCAAAGTTGGGTTTTAAGAATGCTTAATCTTCTAAATAAATTATTTTTAAAGTTGTAATTGAAAAAGAGGAAGTGAGTTTCACAAGGTCACAGTCATAGTGCAGTAACAGCTACAGTATAAACTTTATCTTCTTGAATTATATAAATGTCCATGAATTAGTAATGTTAAAAGTAAGAAGAAAGATAGATAAAGATATAAAAAATAAGTGTAAGTATAAACATAAACATCTTATTGAGAGATATAGACAATAATAAATAATAAAATGCTTGCTATACAGAAATCAGAAGCTAGTTGAGGGTGAGAGAGTTTGCTATTTTAAATATGATGGTCAGGGCCAAGTTAACATAGAACAAGTTGACAGCTGGATAGACATGATGGAAATGAGAGATATCCAAGTGAAAGGAAAAGCTAGTGCAAAGATCCTAATTCTGAAGCATGTGTGTGAAAATGAGTAAGCAATGAAGCCAGATAAGTGGTGGAATAGGGCAAGATCATCCAAGGTGTGGTAGACCATTATAAAGACTATGAATCTTTATGAATGAATTAGAAAGCTATCAGAGTTTCCAGCAGAGATGTGATATAACTTGGGCCACTACCAAGAGTCCACTTTGTACACTGCACAAACTTGCCAGGCCTAGAGTTGAGCATTCCAGCTTGTGCTAGTTTAGCTAAGTTTGTGCCCCAGAGTATGGTATCAGTCTGGGGAACAAGAGCTTTTTTTCCATACCTTCACAAGAGGGGGGTCCCTTTTTCAATTTCTCTGAGCAGTGAGTCACATTTTTCTAATTCTTACAATGCATGACCCTGCTATGTCTTAAAACCTCAAAGCATCACTCTAAGCTGCTTAATGGAGAATAGGTTGTCAACTACTCCAGTAAAAAGCTGCTATTTATTAATATAGTGAATCCTGTGAGAAAAGTAGACATGGGCAGATACTGAGCGTGACATAATATGTAATATCATTATGTACAATTGTATTTATTATATTGTCTTAAATATTTTTCTATTTTAAGAAAAAGTTATTTTATATGAAAATATGAATTATTTATTTTTAAAGGGAGTAGAGAATACAAATTAAAAATACTGAGGAAATTGAAATAACTAACATACTATAACTTGTCAAAAATATATTGAGAGATAATCTCCAGTATTTTCTTCTGAAGCTATAGAGTGTTAACCTGTATATTTAGATTTATAATTCTTCTAGAAGGTGTGAAGGAGTCTAGATTCATTTTGTTCCATTTGTATATTAAAGTGAAGAAGAATTAACATGGTGTATGTTTTAAGGAATCCTACAAATGACAACTCAATAAATTATGTGTCCCAGCTGGCTGCCTTTAAACACAATTACAATTAAGCATGTTTCAAGTACGTTTTAAAAAATGACTACTTGATCAACTAAGTTTTTCTAGAAAAAGCTCTGTCTTTTTATTAATCCTATTTCTACAATAAAATTACTCTTTCTACTTTGTGGTTTCTTTTTTTTTTTTTTTTCTTTTTTTTTTCACTTAGTGACTTTCCAAAATGTGTTTAAACTTTGTTTGTCACAGTCTTATTTATCTCTTAATTTTTTTCTCAATACTTTGAGGGATATAAAAGATGTCATATGTTCTGTCACAATTCTTTTTTATTATACAAACTTACTGGATTTTTGACATAACCATAGAATTCACAAGCCTAAGGGACATAATCAAGAAACAATAATGAATGAATAAACAACAACCTGTATCTTGAATTCCCACTTGTGTAATTAGATCATTTTTTAACAATTTATAATTGACACATAAAAGGTAAATCTTTTCTCTTTCAGAAAATTTTGCCAGTGTCCCCATAAATGTTCTTGAGCAGCCACTACAGTTCTTTTCTCACATGAATAATCTTTCCTCTCTCCTTTGCTCCCTGAATTTTCATACAACTTCTAATACTCATGATAAAAATCTATTTTCTTTATACTTGATGCTCCTTTCAATGTTACACAATAATCTATCTCCTTTCCTATAGGTATAATGTTGAGGTGGAAAATGGCTTTCCTATAAAAATTATTAGAAAATATCTACATAACTTGATAATAGAAACAAATGACTATGGGATATACATATTTTATGTCAGTGCACTCTAATCATTTAACTCTACTTGATGACATTGCCTCTCATGTCCCTATCTCCAGGCCTTCACAAAGGTTAGACTGAGAATAATATAACTCAATCCAAAATCTGACTCTGAAAATTTCTCCATTCCAGAGTTGCAACCAACCCTTGTATCCTCATTATCTTGCTTATCTAATAAAATGTCTGGGAAATGAAGAGGTTCTAGTGCCTGACACAACAGGTAGAATGTTTTTGTGTGACGGTGAGTGTGCAGAATGGCGTATGTGAAATTAACACCTGTTTGCTCCATAAATATGAGAAGCAATACCAGATTTTTCTTATCTATAATTTTTTCTTATTTATTTATATATTTATTTATTTATTATTTCAGCATATTACAGGGGTACAAATATTTAGGTTACATATATTGCCTTTGCCCCACCTGAGTCAGAGCTTCAAGTGTGTCCATCCTCCCGACAGTGCACATTGCACCCATTAGGTGTGTATATACCCATCCCTCCTACCTGCCCAACACCTGATGAATGTTACTACTATGTGTACACATAAGTGTTTATCAGTTAATACCAATTTGACGGTGAGTACATGTGGTGCTTGTTTTTCCATTCCTGTGATACTTCACTTAGTGGAATGGGCTTCAGCTCTATTCAGGATAATACAAGAGGTGCTAGGTCACCACTGTTTTTTGTGGTTGAGTAGAACTCCATGGTATACATATACTACATTTTATTAATCCACTCATGTATTGATGGTCACTTGGGTTCACAATATTTATCTATAATATTAATGAGACCAACCAATTGGCAAAGTGAATTTTCTTTACTGTTGGTCCAACTATGACCTTGGTAATAGCCTTGTATAAAAAATATAGACCACTCAAAACATAGAAGTTGCATGCAAGAATGGATTTTTCTATGGAAAAGCCTGAAAAAGATGTTATATTTTGGTTAGCATCCCCCTACCCAATGCTATGATTTATAAAAGACTTATTACATTACCATAGGGCATGCAAGTGAACCAGAAAAATAGCCAATTAAAATTTCGATGCACCTTAAGCAGTTAACAATTCTTCTCTTTAGATATCATTATTCACTTTGGAACATTCAAATTGATTCAATAAATCTCAAGGACAGATGAGATTCCTAAAACTTTTTGTCAACATAAAAGGCTCTTTCAAATCTGACTAAGGCAAGGATTCAAGAGGATATACAACTATTTATTGTTTATACTAGGCATGTTGCCAAAAAGAATTGAGGTGGCTTTTTAGTGAAGAAGTAGACTAAATTAAACCATTAAAACTGGGGTTAAAAGATAGATTAAAGATGATAATAAGCAAGTTTGAACATAGATTATATTTATTCAATCTTTTATAGCAAATCTGTAAAAAAGTTTACTTCCATTAGCTTGCTTTCAATAAAACAGCACTGATTTCATAAAAGCAAACTACATATAGTGTTATAATTGACTAGAGATATTTCTTGTAAAAACTCACTTACGCTCAATAAGCATTCATTCTCTCATCTGTAAAATGGGATAATCAAAGTGCCTACTTGATTATCTTACAGAAAGCAACTTGATGTTCTCATAAATATAAATGTTTTCAGTAATAAAAAATTTCATAAAATTAATCTAAAACCCCAAATAAAAATTTTAGATAAGGCATCTCAGATTAACTCTTTATGAATCCGTTTAAATTTATTAATGTATGATACTCTAGGGGAAGATACAGATACTCTGTATCTGTTTAAAACTAACATTCTCTGAATACATACTCTGTGAGGCTACCTATATACAATTGTTATAACATCATTTAAGATATCTTTCCCAATATATTCATTATGCAGGTAAGAAAATTAAATTTCAGAAATACCGGTAATTTTTCCAAGATCAAAAGATTAGGATTCAAGATACTGAAGTGTGAATGAATGTAGATAGATTAGAGCATAGTGCATTGGTTGTAATTATTTACATTTTTCTACTATACTATTTTTGGAGTGATGAATTAGAATACTTAAACAAGACAACTACAGAATCAGACAATTTTTATTGACCATTTATTTTATAGAGTCATTTTGCTAAATCTAAATTAAAGAGTCAAGAATATTAAAGGATATAAGAAAAGAGATCACATTTATGTCAGGGTCCACTTTTTAAAAAATTATCTATTTGCTGTTAAAACATGACATGCATCTGAAGACATATTGCATCATATTTAATAAAACTAATCATGTAAAAGATAACTATTCCTTCTTAGGTGTTTCAAGTCTGATGTTATCAAGGTACCTGGAAAATACTGAGCCCATAAGAAAAAAATAATCTAATTTCTAAACATAAAGGTATGTTTATAAACTGGGCCAACCAATTTGTTTTCAGAAATATTAAAGATATTTCAGTTGTATTTTTAAATGATATTTTAAGGGTAAAAAATGACAATTAAATATAAATTCAAAATTCTTTCTTAAAAATTGTTAATGTATTATGATTTTATTGAAGGCTATTATACTAAATTGGGTTAAAGGTTGGAAAGATAAAACAAATTAATTAGAATTCAGGTAATATAATAATTTTCTAAATAATTGTTCTCACTAAATGCAGATTTAAAAGTACTAAATTAATCTTGGAAAATAGAAAGGTTCATAAAATATTACACACATACACACCAAATATATAAGGGCTTTGCGAAATCAGTACCAAATTAGTGATTAAATATTTTTATCCTCAACCTGTATTAAAATCAGTTAATTGTATTTATAGTATATGTTTGTTTTAAAAATTGCTTTTCTAGGGCACCAAAAAGTGAAAATAAAATGTCATAATCCTGTTATATCTGTTAGACTTTGTATGATGGATAGAACTAAATAGTGTAGAATATGGACCCTTGCCACAGTAACTACTTATGTATTTGTGGTAATTAAAAAACATTATGAACTAACCTCATTTCATTCATTTTTAAGATAATGTTGTCTATGTCTCTATTTTTGTACTAGTATCATGCTGTTTTGGTTACTATAGCCTTGTTGGAGTATAGCTTAAAGTCTGGCAAAGTAATGCCTCCAGATTTGTTCCTTTTGCTTAACATTGTTTTGGTTATTCAGGCTCTTTTCTGGTTCCAAATGAAATGCAGAATTATTTTTTCTCGATCTGCAAAAAACGACTTTGATATTTTGAAGGGGATTGCATTGAATCTATAAATCACTTTGGTTAGTATTTTAACAATGTTGATTCTACCGATCCATGAGCAGGGTATTATTTTTTCCATTTGTTTGTGTTGTCTGATTTCTCTTCTCAGTGTTTCATAATTCTCTTTATAGAGATCTTTCACTTCCTTGGCTAAGTATATTTCTAGGAATTATATTTGCTTTGTAGCAATTATGAATGGTATTGAGCCTTAGATTTGACTCTCAGGTTGACTGTTATTGGTGTATAGGAATGCTACTTACTTGTGTACATTAATTTTGTAACCTGAGACTTTGTTGAATTTAATTAGCAATTCCAGGAGTCTATTGGTGGAATCATTAGGGTTTTCTAGATATGAGAACATATCATCTGCAAACAGTAACAGTTTGACCTCCTCTTTTCCAATTTGGATATCCTTAATTTCTTTCTCTTGCCTGATTGCTCTGACTAGGACTTCCAACACTATGTTGAATATATGTAGTGACTGTGGCCACCCTTATCTTGTTCCAGTTCTTAGTAGAAATGGTTTCAACCTTCCCCTATTCAGTATGACACTGGCTGTGGGTCTGTTATACTGTAATCTGATCCTTGACAAAGTGGACAGCAATATACACTGGGGAAAATAACCCCTATTCAATAAATGGTGCTAGGAAAGTTGGATAGCCCATGTAGAAGATTGAAACAGGATCCATATCTCTCACGACTCACAAAAAATAATTTAAGATGGATAACAGACTTAAATCTAAGACATGAAACCACAAGAATTCTAGAAGAAAATGTTGGAAAAACTCTTCTAGATATCAGCCTATGTAAAGAATTTATGAACAAGACCCCAAGGGTAATCACAGCAACATCATAAGTAAATAAATGGGACTCGAGTAAATTAAAAAGCTTCTGCACAGCAAAGACAATAATCAATAGAGCAAAGAGATAGCCTACAGAAAGGGAGAAAATACCCACATGCTATACATCTCATAAGAGGCTAATAACCAGAATCTACAAAGAACTCAAGCAAATCAGCAAGAAAAAAAAATCAAACAACCCCATTAAAAAGTGGGCAAAAGATGTGAACAAAAGATTTTCAAAAGAAGATAGACTAATCACCAATAAGCATATGAAAAAATGCTCAACATCACTAATCATCAGGGAAATGCAAATCAAAAGCACAATGAGATATCACCTAACTCCAATGAGAATGGCTTTATGAAAAGTCCCAAAACAACAGATGCTGGCATGGATGTGGAGGGGAAGGAACACTTAAATACTGTTGGTGGGACTGCAAGTTAGTGAAACCTCTATGGAAAATAGTATGGGGATTCCTCAAAGAACTAATAGTAGACCTACCATTTGATCCAGCAATCCCACCTCTGGGTATTTACCCAAAGGAAAAAAAGTCATTTTATCAAAAAGACACTTGCACTCAAATGTGTATAGTAGCATAATTTACAATCACAAAGATGTGGAATCAACCCAAGTACCCATCAGTTCATGAGTAGATTAGTAAAGTTTGGCATATGTATACCATGGAGTACTACTTAGCCATAAAAAATTAATTAATACCTTTTGCAACAATCTGGATGGAATTGGAGACCAACCTAAGTGAAGTATCACAAGAATGGAAAAACAAACACCACATGTACTCACTATTAAACTGGAACTATCAGATCAGTACTCTTGTGTAAAAATGGAAGTAAAACTCAATGGAAATCATAAAGGTGGGGGGCAGGAGGGAATGGGTGAAATCATACCTAATGTGTACAATGTACAGTATCTGGGTGATGGGCACACTTAAAACTTTGATTCAAGCAGTACAAAAGCAATCCATGTAACCAAAACACTTGTACCCCCATATTATTCTGGAATAAATAAAAATATATATAATGTCTAATTACAAAAGTCAAATTATTTTGGGGTGAAATGTGATCATTAGAAAATACTCAACCAAAGCAAAAGTAATATATAAAACAACCCATTGTCATATCATATATATTGGAATACTAGTATTAACTATCAATTCACATTAACACATAAATTTTCTATAATCTCTTTTCATATGTTTTAAAATATATTTTATGCATGATGATATATGATTATATTTCATATAATATGTACTATATAATATGTATATTTTGTTCCTTCCGTCTCCAATCCCTTACCTCACTCTGACTTCACCTCACCAGTAACAAGCATCCCCATGTTGTGGCCATCATTTCTTTATTTTTTTCAAACTATATTTTAATCATACATGAATGTACTCCTAAGCAACATAATGTTTAATTTTCCTAATTTGTATGATTTATATTAATAAAATACATACCATTCTGTTTACTTCCCTGGGACTTGCTTTTTTGACTTAACACTATGTTTCTAAGAGTCTTCCATATTGTAGCTTATTGCTGTAGTTCATTCACTTTCATTCATTTTTTAATTTAATCTTACACATTTACCACACTTCAACCATGAATATAATGCACTTTACCTATTTTTTAACACATAGACATTTGTATTGTTTTCAGTTTTGCTCTTAAACATAATACTAATACAAATAAATTTGTATATGTTTTCTGATATACAGTGTAAGAAATCTCAGAGTGGAAGGTCTGGTTCAGTGTACATACAGTATGCAATTATTTAAATTTATTTAAACATGCATAATGTTAATTGCTTTCCCAGGTGTAAAAGGCAGAGGTCACAGAGGTAAGAAGAAACCAAATGAGCAAGGTATCCTTGGAGTAAAGTGAGAAAAGTAGAAGGAGGTAAAACGAGCACCTATGAATGCTGCGGCCAAACCTTCCCCAAATTCAATGCAGTTTGAGCATTGCCCACTGAATGACCAACAGGAAGGTCATTTGAAACTTTTAAGTTGTTTTTCCAGCAGTGTAAGGGGAAAAGGTCTGCTGCAGATGGGTTCAGGACAGAGTAGGAGGAAACAAATTGGTAACTCTGAATATAGATCATTATTAAAAGAACTTTTGATGTAAGGCTAACACAAATAGGATATAATTTAGAGGGAAATGTGGGAATGACAGAAGTCATTTTAGTTAAATGTATATTTATTTATGTATATACCCAAGGGTTTCTCCTTCTTACCTTTTTGTTCCTCAGTCTCTACTGTCTACTCTCATTCCTGAAAGCTGCATCCATAGCCAGACCTAGAACTCTGATTTGTGCATTTTTCATCTCTTCTCTCTCATTTGGATTTTGTCAAACATGTAACTTAGTCTTTCTAAGCTATCCTCCATCAGTCCCTACGTTACTTAGTTGATACCTCCAAAGAGGTGCTGACACAGACAAAGACTTCATCTATTCTTTCGATGTTTTCTTCTCCTGCCCTTAGATGATTAGAAAATCTTAATAGGGGTATTGCTTTAGATGGTGAGTGCCTACTCTATTCTTGCTTAATTCATAATTGATGCTCAATAAAATATTTGTTAATGAAAAGTTTAAAAGCAATTTTTTATTATGAAATGCATTCAATGAAGTAATCTGTTTCTTCTTCTTGATTTACTTCAGGTTAATATGAAAATAAAATGTTAAGACCAGCGTGGGCAACATAGGAAGATCACATCTCCAAAAAAAAATGAAAAAGTAGCCAGGACTGGTGGCTCACACCTATAGTCCCAATTATTCTATTTTAAACTTTCATACTTTTTCAAGCTACTAAATTGTCTATTTCTAGTATTTTTAACTTTATTTTACATAATTCTTTTTGATCTGCCTTTAGGCAATTTATTTGTTTATTTATTTTTGAACAGCATTTTGTATTAATGTCATTTAATGGGAAGGCATTTTGTTCTTCCAGTACTTAATTCCAAATGTCTCTCTTTTCATCTTCATCCTACATTTAAATTTTGATGGTAATAGTGTTAAGTTAGTAGAAAGAACATGTATATTGAAATCAGAAAAAAACCTCTGTTGAATTCTAATTCTTCCACTAAATAAATAGGAGACAGTGAGCAAACCACTTAACCTCTCTAAGCTTTACAGAGAATGAGAATGTAAAAAGGCTATCTTTAAGTGTTTTGTGAAATAAATGTGTAAAACATCAATTAGTACATGGCACACACAAAAATGTTTTACATAATCATTAATTCTGATAATTTTGAAATCTAGGCTTCTGTGACTCTGCATTAATACTTATGATTCAGCACATCATTTTCTCCTTAAACAAGTCTGTAATCAGGGTTGTCCTTTATTAAGGTGAATGCCAATCATACTTTAACTCAGATACCTTTTTCAGCCAAAATTCTTAAAATAATAGTCAATATGGGTTTTCTATATTTCTTCTTTTCCTGTTTCTATTAATAATCATTAAATTTGATTTTTCACTTCACTAAAGTTACTCAGAACAAGGGGATCCTCTAATTGCCAGATCTACAGATTAGTTTGAAGCACTCACACTAACTTGCAATGTCAGAATAATGTGGATAAATTGGTCAACTCAATAAAAATTTAGCAAAACTAATTGAGAGTCCTCACAGAAGACCAAAAAGAAAATGGCCTTACTTTTTGACTTTGCGGTTTACGATGTGGCTTTTAGAAAGTAATTGCTCTTGTTAGGCCTTTGGTTTCTTCATTTTCAAAATGGAATAATAAAAATAAAGTCATATATAGTCATTTAGATTATAGGGCATAATGAGATAATGTATGTTAAATACTTGATTCATAGTAAGAACTTAATTGGTAGCATTTAACATTATTTCATTAATTAAAATAGTTCTGATGATTTAATATAAAAACAGCCAAACAATCATTTTGTTGAAGTCAATATTTTAATTTTGAAAGCATGGTTAAATTTGTGATTCAAAATGGTGTGATTAACTTTGTTATTTACAATTAAATTAATCCTTTCATGTGCATGTAATAATATAATATTTAATTTAATACATTATAGCAACAAGATATATCTAACGGCTCAGAAAGTACAGTTAACTCTGAGGTAAAACATTAGAAATTAACTTAGGACTATATAGACATAAATTTAGTTTCAATGGAAATAGTTTATAATATGGGAATATATTTTTTAAAACAAAAAATAATACTAAAACAGTGATCTGATTTTATGATCAACAAGATAATGCTCACTTAACTGTAACTGAGAGTAACCTATTAGTTACTGAGAGTAAAGAGTATTTGTCTATTAATTTCATTTTTTATATATTTTTCTTCATACATCTTTTGTGGAACATAAATGAGAAAATCATTTTCTACCTATGAAAAGCCACCTCCCTTAATTTCTGTGTTTCAAAATACAGCCAGAAAAACAAATAGAAGGAATTTAATACAGGGTATTAGCTATGAAAGAATCAAAGAGATGGAACCAGATAAAAAGGAAAGAAGTAACCCAGAAGTTATTTACCACAGAAAGAAAATATGGCTAGAGGAAAAGAGAAAGGGATTGGAGTTTCCAGAGTACGGAATACACTGACTGCTGTTCTAGTGAGGATGTAGCACCATGCTGCTACCGTGGAGGAGAATGGCACTTGTACACACTGAAGCCATGGCAGATGCTGACCCTATAGTGGGGAAATCATCTGGCCACTACTAGAACCACTAAGGAAAGACTGCTGCCACTAAAGTAGGGATCATCAATGCAATGCATTCACTTCCACAGTTTCTGCCAGAAGCAAAATAAGTGCAAGAAAGAAAAAAAGGAAGAATAATAACTTCTCTCTATTTTAAATTTCTGATCTCCCAATTCAGATTTTAGACATATGTCTGAGATGCTGATTAGACAATGAAGTTCGTATTAAATAGGGATCACATAGATATGTAGGCATGGGTGTCAGGTAACAGGTTGTCTGAAGATTAAAAAAAATGTTTCACCTGTAAGAGTACACATGTTATAATGTTCAGAGGTACGTTTCATAGCAGAAATAGTGAAATTATATTTCTGTCCATGTGTACACAATGCATTCAGCTAGAGTAAAGGTATGCCATAGTTGTAAAGATTTATCTTTGGAATATCAAAGAGATAGTATGTTTCCATAAATTTTTAAGTTGGACTCAACAACAAAATACTCACTCTAACAGTCTGTTTTTAAAATCCCAACCACCCTGTGTTTGTTGTTGCTGTTGTTGTTTGATTGGTTATGATAAAAATTTAGCAGGTTTTTTGTCATCTATCTTCTCTCTGTTTTCCTACCTTTCTACTCTCTTTTCCTCCTCTTTGTTCTCACTTGTTACCACATTAGAGAGCTAATGAAAATAATTGATCATAGTCCTATATATAATGTCCAATTTAAATTTACAAGCAGTTTTGACTTCACAGTATTTAGTTTCTAAATATGGCCATCAGTACATAGTTTATGAATATACTTTTGTTTCATCTATAATTTTGTTGGTCTAATAAAATTACATTATTGAATTTTTCTAATTTTTACCATTTAAAAATGATCTTTGAATATAGATTATTTTATGCACTCATGAAAATGATTATTTAATATTGTGCTTGCCAAAGTAGTCTTTTTTAGTAATCTAATAACTTGTAAATTCAATTGCTTTTCTTTCCTTATCTTACTTTACACTATTTCTGTGATTCCTCTAGTCTATCAAAATTACAACCAAATTCCAGTTATGTGGATCCCCCCAAGCAATAGAAATACCTAACATATTTGGTGGCTACTAGTAGGTGAACAAACAGCTTAGGTTTACATGACAATCTTGGTTTCCTGTCAATTTCTCCAGTGTAATTGTTAACAGAGTGCTCTCAGGGGAATTCCAGATTAGAAAATAAATAATAGGTATATGGCTTTTAGGCTTATAGAAAGTATTTAGTATTTTTTATTTCTTCCATGTGGGACTCGTGTATACCTTAGTTTTCCTTCTCACATAGGAACTTCATTAAATTTTTTAAAAAACATGATTTTTAATGGCTGTCCTTAAATAGTGTCAAAAATAAAATTTTCTTTAATTCTCACAGTGAGTTCCATATTTATCATGAGAATGTTAAATAATTGAAATATTATGATGAGTTACTTTATTCTAATCACTCAATTTTAATGCCATCATATTAACTTACAAATAATGAGGAAAAATCACATACACTAGGCTTTTATGTTTAAGCCAGATAAATAACAGTGCAACATTTATTTCAATTTCAAGTCATATTTCCATGGTTTATGAAAACTAAAATACATATTTATTAGAGTTCATTAAAATATCATTAAATTGGCATTTCCCATGTTAGTAAATATCATATAAGAATCTCTAGGATATTGAAAAATAGAATATTCAAATATATGAAGACATTATTCTAAAATAATGATCAAGTAGTCATACCATTATATATTTGCTAATATTTATTGAACTTAATCATCTTCAATGTTGTAGACAATTTTACAATTATTTTATCTTGATAATATAAATGGGTAATTTAAAACAATACTTTAATAGAGTAAAATAGTTCATAACAGTATAACAAATAATTCATTATTTAACTTTAACCAGTTGTTCAATGTAAAATGTTTGTATCTGACCTATGATTATTATTTTAAAATAGCATATTAATTGACTGAATGATTTAATATTTGACTGGAAAAAATGATCATCTTATAAAACTAAATTAGTTCATAAATCATGTCTGAATTCACTGATTAATTAGGCAGATAAGTGACTGCATGTACGAGTATGTTCTATGTCACTGCATTCTCATATTAATATCTTCCTTATTATGTATTCCAATAAAGACAAATTGTAATTTTATTTAACTTAAAATGATTTTAAAAAAAGATTTGCAATGCTGTTTTTCACCAGTTGTATGGAGATACACACATACACACACACACACACACACAAAGAGATTATCATCTCAAGGGCAGTGGTGATATTTATATCAGAAAGTGGTATTGGGCACAATGGAGGCAATAGTTATATGTATCTTGTAAGGGTATTTGTCATTTCTTAATCACTTCTAGATAATAGATTTGTGAACACAACATTGATTTAAAAACAGAATAAAAACTATTCTGAAAAAATAATCTCTGCTTTACTAAATTTTAGGACATCTAGATTTAACTGTATATCATCTTCATCAAAACATCTTTAATCATTAACATCATAAAGCCTTACTCAAAATCTCCAATTGCAGTGTATGTGTTTTCTGTTAGATATACTACTTCTTTATACATTTTTAAGTCTACAACACTGATGAGTGGCATAGAATCTCAAAACCTTTCCATAATTTTTTTTAGGATAAACAAATTATGATTGGTCTTCATCATGAAACACATCACCAAGTAAATATATTATGTATACATCTATTATGTAATGACATAGATTGTATGTACAAACCCTTTAATGCCTAGAGAAAATTAACAAAAGACATTTCATGCTTTTAATATGCATACGTTTTCAACGCACAGATAAATAATACAAGTTGTATAAATTACAGGTTTTGTTATTTCTGAGAGATTCTGTGTTAATAATACCTTTCTGGAAAGTAGAAAGAACCATAAATTTTGAGTCAAATTCTTGTTAATGTGGATTGGATAAGTACATCAGACACATAGTTGTCAATATGGAGAATTCAGAGTATGCATTTGTAGAACCATGTGTTTTGTTTTTTTCTTTACTGAATATAGAGGACCCAGAAAGAAATATATTAAAATTCACATGATAAAGTGTATGTAACACTGTCTGTAAGATATCTTTGAAAAGTACTCCCAAAAGACAGCAAGACTTATGGGAGGAAAACATTTGACTCAATCTTAAGAATTCTAAGTTCCCAAAAACACAGGTGTCTCTCTCTCTCTCTTTCTCTCTGTCTTTCTAATTGAGAACATTTATCAATGTTCTCTTCCCTTTGTGGGTCATATTTTTTTTACATTTATTTATTTTTTTATTTCAGCATATTATGGGGGTACAAACGTTTAGGTTACGTATATTGCCCTTGCTCCTCCTTCCCCCGTCCCCAGCTCAGAGCTTCAAGCGTGTCCATCCCCCAGACGGTGCACATCGCACTCATGTATGTATACATCCATACCCTCCTCCTCACTCCCATCTGACCAACGCCCGATAAATGTTATTCCTACATATGCACTTAAATATTGATCAGTTAAAACCAATTTGATGGTGAGTACATGTGGTGCTTGTTTTTCCATTCTAGGGATGCTTCACTTAGTAGAGTGGGTTCCAGGTCTATCCAGGATAGTACAAGAGGTGCTATATCACCATTGTTTTTTGTGGCTGAGTAGAACTTCATGGTACACATATACCACATTTTATGAATCCACTCATGTATTGTTTCCACATCTTTGCAATTGTGAATTGTGCTACTATAAACATTCGAGTGCAGATGTCTTTTTTATAGAATGTCGTTTGTTCTTTTGAGTAGATGCCCAGTAATGAGATCGTTGGATCAAATGGTAGATCTACTTGTATCTCTTTAAGGTATCTCCATATTGCTTTCCGCAGAGGTTCCACTAGTTTGCAGTCATAATTTTGACTTAAATTTACCTTAAATGAACAGCATGTGATGAGTATTTACTAATTGTATATCCAAAATGATCAAAAGACTTAGGAATGCTAAATGTGGCTGAAACATAGTAAACAGTCTGGTAGCGCATAATAATATATACTTGAAGAAAAATTACATTAGGTCTAAACACTCCAAGTTTGTTATAATTATCAATAATTGGGTGCTTCAAGAAGAAAATTCTGATTGATGTGTGAAAGAATTCTTTAATTCTCAGACCTGTTATCTTTCTCAGAAGTGGATAGTAATAGTAGAAAACACTTCTGAAGGCTTGATATAAATTCCAGGCATTTTTCCAGGTGATGTACTTGTAACTTATTTAAATCAGACAGAGATGAGACTTAAGGAGTAGGAAGTATTTTCATCTACATTTTGCCAGTGAGGAAACAGAAGGACAGGGAGTTATAACCTGATCAATGTCACACAATAGTAAATAGAAGTATTGAAATTTACTCTAGGTAGTCAGCCTAGAATTATTATTGAATGTATTTTTCATAATTAGATGAACCCTAAGTGGGTTCATCATCAAAATAATATGGTAAAAATAATATTTGCCATGTGCCAGGCACTGTGCTAAGTTTTTTACAAGAATTATGCCACATAATTCTCATAACATAACTACGGGATAATTTACCTCATTTTATCTCTAGTTTGTCAGAATATAACTTGCTCAATATCAAACTGCTAATAAGCAGAAAAATACATGTTTTTCAATTGTATACCCCAGAATACAAGCTCACGGTTTTCTGTGTCAACTGCTTCTTAAAAACCCCAAACCTTAGTAAAACATATTCACTAACATTTCCAGGAGTTTATGCAAGGTGTAGACATTGTAAAATAGATTTAAATGTCTGAAATTGATTCATTACCCAACAAAATTTCCCTGTATTTCTACTTTTCTCAGTGGTTCAACTAGTCTGCCTTTAGAATTATAGTCATTTATAGCCCTAAATATCAATAAGTCAATGGAAAAAACAGGAAAAGGAGACATTTTAGAAGTTTTGAAGTATTTGCAGTAGAAAGAGAATAAATTGAAAAGGTTGACTTTTGAAGGAAATTTCTAGTAATTTATTGCATGGGTTCTGGATAAAATTTTGATCTTGAAGGCCAAACTACAGAGTTGCTGTAAAGAATGAGTTTTATGGAAACAAGTGACTAGATATAATGAGTTGAGGACATTCTCAAGCTATATTTTTGAAAGAAGCCAAAGTTTTCTCCATGAGATACTGGTTTTATAGTCTTTGTGCATATCTCAGGATTCAGGCAACAAAAGAAAGAAAAGAAAAACCTAACTACTTTAAGCAGGAAAATACTGAATAACAAGAATTTTGTGTTTAAGGCTAGAGTATAAGATCAGTGAAAGGCTTCACTAATTTTCAGAAAATCAAGAATTCACAAGAATTGCAGGAAAACACCAGTGATGAGCTCAATTGTGAAAGAACCATAATGGTTATTTTTAACAATAATTATGGTAAGCCAATGGATAAACATCTAACACCTGCTGAAGCCCATGTATCTACCTTCCAGGACATAATAATGGCTTACACTTTTATTAATTTACCAAGTCCTATGGAAGTGTCTCATTGGCAAATTCTAATAGGGAACACTATTGGCAAAGCAAGGTAGTCTGATAGGTATAGTTTCAAGATTTACAAGCTCTTCAGTAAAGTGAAGATAATAGAAAAGAGTGGAAATGAATGCTGGTTGCCTACATATATATTCATATCATATCCATATCCACCTCAACCCTATGCCTATCCATATGTGTATGTATGTATCTATTTCTATTTTCATATCTAGATCCATGCTCAGCACATGTTCCCAACATAGTGAATTTGCCTTTCTCACACATGATGTTTATTTCTGGAATTTCATATTTTATAGAAGGTTCAGCTCATTTACTTTCAACCAATGATATAATTATTCAAATGTTGCCATAGCCATCTTTTCCTTTAATATTACTACTACTGACATTTTGTCATAACCATGAATTATTATGCTGCGCTTCATGTACCCCAATATCAACAGAGTATGCATGATTTATTTTTACAGAACAGCCAGTACTTTAAATATCAGCTTGTTCCTGTGGTTTTCCTGTTCATTTTGAAATTAAATAGGCTAATAGATTGCTTTAGCCAAGAATTCCCTGTATATCCCTTGGATCACTTTTAAGAACTGTTGAACCGAAGCAAAATTATAAGGTAATTCATATCCAAAAATCTTACTGTGAGTAATGAGAAATCATTGGGATTGTGCTGGTATTATAATATAATTTATCTTAGCAATAGCAGGACACAGAGTGCAGAGGAAAGGGCAATGGATTATAAATCATATCACTAATGAAACTAAAATTTAATGACTATTTCTTAGGTTCCAGAAAATACACAACTACTCCACATGAATTCTCTTATTTAACATTTACAAAATCCTGGTATTTTGGTAATGTTACCACTTTTATTTTTAAATAAAGCATGAGTGTGCTCTCTCTCTTCTTCCCCCTTTCTCTCTTCTTCAATCTCTTTCCTATCCTCTGTCCCTTTCTCCCTCCCTCTTTTTCTTCCCTCTCTTTCTTCCTCCCTCCATGGCTGTTTTTCTCCTATCTTATTATAACCAGTAATATGCTAATAGCCTTTTAATTTTAAAATATGGCTTTTATATTCATTCTTTTAACAAAGGAGTTTAATATTGTAATCAGCTGGTAGACACTTTACATTTATATATATTTTAAAAGTCCTTTAATTATGTTGTTAAAGATGGTATGAATCAAGTCATTCTTGATTCTAAAGTTTCCCAGAAATAGTATCTTATAGTTAAAAGTTAATAAACATGTTTAGATAATGAGACAGTTATCATTCTTATTCAGTAACCCTGATGCTTTAAGAATTCCTATCACATTAAATTGTAATACAGCATGTTAATTCCCATTAATTAGAAAAAATTCCTTAAATGTACAACTTATTATTTAAAAAGCATATGCATTGACCTTTTAAATGGCTTTCTTGCAATTTAATTTTCTATCAATTTTGATTTAATTACTATTTTAGTACTTTGCATATTATTCATTGATATAAAGTTATAAATTGATTATTTAATTCTCCTTGTAACTCCTTACAGTATGAAACATATTTAACATTCTGAAATTTTTTACGTGGAAATCCTTCAAGAATGTTTTTATCCAAAAGGGACGATGAGAAGTGACAGCATCACGTGCCCTAAATTTGTGATCTTTCAAATGTAGAACAAATAGTCCCTTATGAGTCTCTTGCTTAGTATAATATAGAGTGCTAAGAGATGGTTGCAGGTACATATGGGAGTAAGGAGAAGTGGGAAGAGGGATTATAAATTAGAAACTACTAAATGTACGATGAAAAAAATGAATTCTCTCAGATAAGTGAATGTACTGGAAAAATGACAGTAGACCAATCCTGGTCCTTGACAAAATATTCATGAAATAACACTGAAAGGTGACAAATAGAGAGAATGCTGTGAATTTTCCAAGAAGTTAAATATGTATTCAAGGTAAGTGATTGTCCTTCAATCTGAGATTACTTGCATTTTTAAAAGTAAAATTTAGGGTGAGACAAAATGGTGATTGTTTTCATGGCACAAAACAAAGTCACTACTTAGCAGAATTAATACATTTCAACTCTTTATTAGACATTTTTTCTCAATTTCAGTTTTTACTAAAATATGTAATGGAAATTTATATTGAATGATTTTAGGATATTCTCCTGATATATTTGTTTACTAATATTATTTAGTTTTCCCAGGAAGGAAATATCTTTGCTAAACACTGATAATTTTTGCTATAAAGGTGTCAACAACTGCAACAAGACAATGGTTCCCCATTGTCTTCCTGACCTTTAATTCAATGACTTTATAATGATGATACAGTTTTTACCAGCCTCAACTAAATAAAGTTATGATGTAGGTAAAATCATGTCACTACTTATTCCAAAAACTTGTGAAGAGACTTATATGGGCATTGTGGAGAAACAAAAATGAATTAGAAGTGCATTATGCCTTTATAGAAAAATTATTTCTCTCATGGGAAAATCATAGTGGGAAAAGAAATGGGTTAGAGTCTGAACTTATGAATTTGTACCCTTGCTCCAATGCCTACCGGCTTCTTTGAATTTAAACAATATAGTGATTATTTCTGAGCTGTGATTTCTTCAACTGTAAGTCAGGGAAATACAGTTGGATTCTGGCACTCTTTTCAAAGAAACATGAAATGCCATTTGCTATGCAATTTCATCATACATCAATGTAAAGAAAATATAATTGATAACAATAATTTAACAATATATGCAAGACACTAAATTTTATAAATATCTGAGTGAATATAAAGGATTCCATGGGAAAAATATTATGTCTATTTATAAAATATTATGCTTCTATATTACCTAGAAAACATGTTAGGGCCAGGTGAAAAACATACATATTTAAATATTATAAATTTCTAACTCATATTTTAAAGATACAAATCATATTAGCTTTACCTGAAAATAAGTTTGAGAATTACAAGTTATATCTGGAAAGATACTTCAAATATTTAATAGATGCACAGAAGATATAAGCTACCACTTTAACTTTTGAGGTTAACATGGAGAACAATTATTCTTTCTGAACAAGATCTCTAATGTCAACTATCTGAGTCTCCTTAACAATTGGAGTTAAATTTACACTCTTATGATTCTTAAGAAGACTGTTACAAGAAAAATATTTCTTTTTTGGTTTGAAAAAGAAATTGTTCAGATGGTGTTAGCATTCCCTTACCACTTCAATACATTAATGTAATAGGTATTTCCTGAAGATCACTTACATAGTACACATTGTGGGAAGCAGTGGCAGAACAGGGAGTCCCAAACCCCGATTTCTTGAAACTTAGTGTCCAAAGGAGAAAGAGAGATGCTTAATAAATAATAACATCCATAAATATAAAATTACAAAATGAAATATTATTTGAAAAAATAGTGGGAGTTGTAACTGAGTTTATTTTCAAATCAATCATGCAATGAATTACAAGAGAAAGTAAAACAAGTTAGCACAAATCTTCATGATACAATTATCATATGAAAATAAATTTAAAAACATACATCTTCTTCATCATTTATTAAAATGACAAACCAAACAAATCTCCCATTATCTAACATGCCAGTACATGCTGATTATTTAAACGTAACTACAGAAAACTAGCTTTTGCTAAAAGTGAAAAATTCTTCACAATGCCCTGCTCTATTACCTTGAATTACTTAATGATAACAGTTCTCTAAATATTGCCTAAAAATATTGGATTACTTAACATATCTGAGTAAAAATGTGCAACTGCATATAAAATAATTTATTTGTTATTGTGTACATTGTATTTCAAACATTTAATGTTTCAATTTAATGAATGTGTCGATGACAATGAGATACCAAACAGGTGTTAATTAGATCTGCGAAGTTCCTTTTGCCATGTAAGGTGACATATTCAAAAATTCCAGGGATTAGAGCTTGGACATCTTTGGAATGGCATTGTTCAAAACATAACATCATATGTAATATCATGATAATATAATGTGAAATAGGTAGGCTTTCAGATTTGTGTGTGTGTGCTGCAAAACCATTTGTCCTCTTTTCCTGACAATATTCTTCATTCATCTGTGAAGAAATACTGTGAACATTTAAAGTGATAAATATTTTATTTTTATATCTTTATATTAAGAAGTGAAGTTGAAAAACAACTAGAAAATTGTTTATTTAACAACTTACTAGTTACTCCATGACCCTATAATTCCATTTCTAGATATATTCTTGATAGAAATATGTACATATGCTTACAAAACATCTAACAGATGTTTATGGAAGCACTATTTCTAAAGGATCAAAGTGGAAAAAATATCCACCAACAGTAGAATAGGCAAATAAATCAAAACATATTCATAAAATGGATCTTTATATAGCAATGAACATTAAGTTCTATAGTACTACTATAATGGTCCAAACATAATGTTGAGTCAGTTAAGCCAGAGGCAGAATAATTTTATTATATAATTTAATGCATATAAAGCTTTAGACCATGCAAAACTAATTCCTTTAGAAGTCAGAGTAGTGGTTATCTTTGTGGACAAGTGAGATAGTGACAAATGGAAAGGAGCCTAAGCAGGCCTTCAGTTTTGCTGGCAATGTGTCTTGAACTAAAACTGTTTAATTTATGATAATTCAGAGGTTTGTATACTATTAATTTATGTAATCTTCTGTATAGATGTTATAGGTTGTTGAATATATTTATAAATGCAAGGATAAAGATTATAAAATTATTTAATAGATTCTAACACTATAGACTTTCATGTATATATAAAAGTATAACCCAAATATATTCTGATTATAAGTGGCACATCTAAAACACTGAGATATTAAAAGGTTAAAGGTAAAAAGATGTGCCAGCCTAATTCTAATAAATGAAAGTTGTAGACATATTACTATCCTATAATATAAAATTTATGATGAAATCATTACAATAAGTAAAATGACACCTCATAAAGATGAATGTTCATTTCACCAGTAAATATACTATAAAATTGTATGCACCTAATAATGTAGCCTCAAAATATTTGTCTTAAATGGACATAAGTACAAGGAAAAATATAAAAATCCACAATCATATTGAAAGATTTTTACCATATCGCCTTCATTAAGTAGTAGATAAGATTTTAATAGTACCATCAGCTAGATACTTTTTGAACATAATTAATAAATTTATCTAAAGTATATATTGAATGCTGTGCCTAGGCAATGCTGAATAGCCATTATGAATAGGCAGAATAATGGCTCAAGAATAATGGGTCCTCCAAAACATACAAATATGTTCTATCACATGGCAAAAAGGGACTTTGCGGGTGAAATTAAGGTTACAGATGTTAAAATAGGGAAGCAGTTGAATTATCCTTTTGGACATAATCTAATTACCTTAGCCCTTAAAAACAAAGCTCTCTCTTCAGCTGGAGGCAAAAGAGGCAGAAGTAGCAGTGGCAGCAGGGACTTGAGGCAGAAGGGGAAGACAGAGATTAGAAGGACTTGGACTGCCATTGCTAGCTCTGAAGATGGAAGAAGGGAAAGGGGGCCACAAGACAAGAAGTGAAGGCACCCTCTGGAAGCTGAGAATAACCCCAAATCAGTAGCCAGCAAGGAAACAGGGACCTTAATCCTACAAAATGCATGGAACTGAATTCTGGCAACATCCTTATATGCTTTGAATTGGAATTAGATACAGTAAAGCCCATAGCCTCCAGAAAGCAATTCAGTCCAGCCAACACCTTGTTTTCAGCCTTGTGAGATTTTAACAAAGAACCAGCTGAGCTATGCTCTGCCCAGACCTACATGACTTTGAGGTAATAATGGGTGTTTTTTAAGTTCGTGGCAACTTGGATCAGGAATAGGAAAATAATACATCTATAATAAAAAATTTATGACATCTGATTTATGAAGCAAATATTAATGCATTTCAGAAGATTAAATTCATACAGAAAATGTCTGACTATAATGCAAATGAGATATACATTGGTAACAAAATATAACTGGAGCTACACCATATGTTTATAATTTAAGAGATATACTTCCAACTAGGGGCCATGGAAGAAATCAAAAAGGAAGTTAGGAAGTTAGGAAACAATTTTATTATGCCCCTTGTGGCAGGCAGTTTATGTAGTAAGAAGAAGAAAAAGTAAAACTTTAAGGGATTATGTACTCTACAGTCTAGAAAAACTGTTACAAATATGCGTAAGAGTGGACTTTAACACATACATTGATGAAAACACATTGGACAAATTGTAATATAAATATCCACATGTTCATTAACAGTAGAATGAATAAACAAATGGTAGTATATTTATGCACTTGATTGCTATACAGTAGCAGCTCTCAAAATAAAGTCCATGGATCCCTGAGGCTCTTGAAACACTTTCAGGGGGTCCACAAGGTAAAAACCATTTTCATGATAATACTGAGATATTATTCACTTTTTTTTTTTTACATTGTATTGACATGTGTCCTCAAGGTACAAAAATAATGGTGGGCAAAACTCCTGGTGCATTAGCATAACTCAATTAGTGGCCTCAACCAAGGACCAGAGGCATTAGTCATCGTATTCTTTACTGCCACATATTTCCAGTGCAAAATAAATAAATAAAAAGAAAAAAAGAAATTCAAGTTTTACTTAAGATTGTCCTTGTTGAAGCTAAAAATAATCATTTATTTCACTAAACCTCCATCTTATTATCCTATGGTACTCTTCTTTTTTAATGACCAGTGTGACAAAAAGGAAACTGCAAAAATCCCTTCTTGTTCCTACCAAAATATGAGGGTTGTCTCAAAGGGAAACAGTGACAAATTGTTTGAGTTGTCAGTTTAATTATTCCCTTTTTATGGAATGCCCATTTTAGTTAAAATAATGACTGACAGATAAACTATGGCTATTTACACTTGAGTATTTGATGTATGTTTTCTCAAAAAAAAATGACTCTGACTTGTCACTTCATGCAAAACAACTGACAGGATTTATTGTCAATGATAAAATCTGAGCTTTCATAAAATAAAAATAAGAATTTGGAAAACTTCAGTCCACCACTGTAATCTTTACAGCTTCCACAATTTAAAGATTTTTCTGAGAGACCAGTAGCAATAAAAATAAATGTTATGTTTTGACATTGTGTAATAAAATGTATCAGCATTTGGAAGATCTCTACAACTGTGTGAACCAACATTTTTCAGATGACCAATGCATGATAGTTAAAAAAAATGCATGGGTAACACAGATCTATTATAAGGGCAAGGTGGATCAATGGATTTTAATGTTACAGAGTACAAAATATCCATTGAGATAGTTTTGAATTCAACATTGCAACTAACTTGTCATGTTTTGTGTAGTATCAAGAAAGAGTATCCACTTTTATCTGCAAAAGTTATCAGAATACTCCCCCCACTTCCAACTACATACCTAAATGAAGCTAGGTGTTTTTCATATCCATCAAATAAAATAACATATTGCAAAATATTGAATAAAGAAGTAGATATGAGAAACTGCGTGCTTTCTGCTAAGGGAAACATTAGGAGAATTAAAAAAAATACAGTGCAATGTGTTCTTATTTTTTTGTTATTGCTATGGAAAATGTCATTTCTTATTAAAATATCATTTATGTCAACATGTAATGGGTTTATTCTGGTTATTTGAAGATCAAGTAATACATGCACATTTTAAAATTTTCTCAGTTTTAAATTTAATAGGGTAATATTGATAGATTTATGTCATAAAATTTCAAGTTTTTTAGAGTATAAGCAGACTTGAGATGAATTTGAGGACTGCTGTTATTACAGCAATGAAAATAAAAAGTAATTTCAGTATGAATTAATCCTGAATATATAATATTGGGCAAAAATAGCAAGTATATAAAACTAGTATAATTCTATTGCATATAATTATTACATATTAATAAATAAAAAGGTATGATTAAAAATGGAAAAAACATAAAAAGAAATTCATAAAAAATAAGTAAATTATGTATCTTCATTAGCTTTTAGAAAAATTATATTTCATAGCTGTACTTTTTCTTATTTATAATGTTTTAGTTTTAAAAAAGGTATCAATTATAAATTACCTCTTATACATTCAAGCTTATAATTTTTTTGCAATGTGTTATTAGCAAAATGAGTAACAAATTGTAGACAAATATACCAGGCAAATATTTATTATGTAAATGTATGAAATATTAACATAAAAGTAATTTGCAACTATTTGAATGGAACTTACCGGAATTTTGGTATCTGATAAAACAAAATGACTTCTTATTTGTAGGCAATTCAGTCTCATGATTTCATATTTAGATGGCACCTCTTCCTTCATTATTAAATTTAACTACATATTACCCACTCTTTTTATATATTCTAAACTATTAGGAAAATAATTCATTTGACAAAAATTTCTTCAAAATATTGTTTTAAAACTAATGCATAAAATGTGCACAAACACATACTCTCAAAAGTTCCCATTTCCCAAAGTTTGAATTAATCAATATCTTTATGTAGATGATACATGTGATAGATATGATGAATAGTAATTTGCATATACATGTATATAAATAAATGTATATTTACATGCACTTTACATGTACATGTATAAAAGTAATTGCTTTTGAAGAGTGACTTCTAATCATCATGTCACAAATATATACATATATACTTACATAAAGCTTTGGGCTTTGATAACATGACTTTTAATCCTCCTTAAACTCTACTAGGTAAAATGACTATGTCTCTAATAATTTTTTTGTTTTTAGGTTAACTGGATTCCATCTGCCACCACCAGTGACAAGTACCAAATCTGTGTTCTCACTACGTTTGACCAGTGATTTTGCCGTTAGTGCTCATGGATTTAAAGTATATTATGAAGGTAAGTGATGATAATATAAAAGGAACAACTGGCCAGTTTAATGTAGACAAACAAGAATTCTCCGAGTATGGCAATGGAAAAAGAATCAATATGAAAACTTTCTATTTCATTGTGTTATTTCAAATCTTGTCCTGAGATTCACCTTCTTATTAATGTACAATAAAATGTTAGTGGATTTTAATGTTTCTCATATCACTGAGACTGGACATAGGAAAATGTTTTCCTTGAATGTTCCTAGGAGGCGAGTCCATGAAATTACAAGGTTAGGAATCAACAAAAGGGAATTCAAACGTAAGAGTAACAGGACATTAGACCTGATTTTTGATTCAGGCATCATAAATTCTACCCTATACTCCCTTGTGCTGTGACTCTCTACAAGAAAGCAAACTAGTAAACTGTCTTCCTGAAAGGTAAAGTCAAGGCAAAAAAATCCAGAAAGAGAAAAGAGTTAGCATCTTCCATTTCTAAAACAGCCTTTCCAGAAAGACAGATCCATAATCCCTTAACCATAAAAAGGAAAACTAAAATGCTTTTAAAACTGAAGGTTTTTTTTTTTTTCTCCTGGATGTTTGGTACAAATTAATTTGGCATCAAAACCTGAACTGAACTGATTGGAGGTCATTTATAATCTTTATTTATCCCACTTAGTGTGGATACTTATACATGGACAAATTGTTTTATACTGGGATGGTGTCCCTGGCTCTTCTGAGGGTGTTAAAATGTAAAAAATCTGCATGTTTCACCTTTTTAAAAATATGATGTCCACCATAATTTTGATGGCAAAAAATTATTCATGAGGATTTCAGATAGAAATCATGGATTAGTAATTTTTTATATGTATGACTTGGCAATAGAATTTCTAACTAGTTTAGGGGAGAGCTCTTCTTTTACTCACAGAGATACTATGTCAGATTTAAATTCATTGTCTCCAAACTACATTACAAGAATTTATCACATAATGTCTAATATTATCATAGAGATACACAAACACAGTATCAGGGGTGGTTACTTTCTAAAGCACTTAATAATTCAAAATATGATATGTTTAAGGAGTACTAGAAAATAACCATATATAAAATGGAATTGTTACCATATACAGGTTAACATTTTGTATGTAAGGAAATTTTCAAAGTAAACGTTATTTCATCTAGTGCTACATTTCTCACTAGAAAAAAAATCTTCTAGCAAATAATCAAGTAAAAATACTTTTTCTGTTTTATATCCAAAATTATGTCACACAGCAGCAGTTTTGAACACTATTTTCTGCCTAATATATTTCTGAACTGCCTTTTGTCTAGCAGAGGACGATGAATTCCAAGACTTACTTTCCTCCATTGTGATAGTAATAATCATTATTTTTCTAAGAAGCTTTCACAATAGTTGAATATTTTTTATCTTGGCAACTTAATTCATAGTTTAAAACTCTACAACTACAAAGGTTTAATTTAAGGTGTAATTTTGGCAATATTGAAGAAGGAGTTACTAATGCAATAATTTTCTACTAAGGACTCTTTAATAGAACACCTGTATTCTGTTCATCAAAATATAAAGATTTTTTAGGTTAGTTTATTCTTTTAGTAAGTATTAAGCATATTAAAATTGTACTTAGGGATTATCATGTTGGCATTTTTGGTTTGGCTGTCAGGTTCTATGAATTCATACTTAAAAATATTTTGATAGCTCCCCATTGTTTCCACATGTATAATCTTATTTCCATATATATAATATTAAATTCATGTCCATTGTTTTTGCTTCATGGAAAATGGATTCATATGTTTTATGACATTTAAATGTATGTTCAGGATGTCCAGACTTAAAATATAGGATACTGGACATTCAGGTCGTATTCAAGAATGGATTATCATTCTGCAGAATCTTTGGGTATTGCTTTGTGATGTGTATCTTTTAACGTATATATTTGTTTTCCAATTAATAGCTTAAAATAAGATAAAATATATTATCTCACAGTTTTGTAGGTGAAAAATTCCTATTCCTGGTTGTTTGTGCTGGTTTCTCTGCTAAGAGTCCCACAAGGCTAAAATAAAAATGTCAGTGGACTGGGCTCTTATTAGAGGCTTTGGGAAAAATCTACTTCCCAACTTGTTCTGATTGTTGCCATGATCCAGTTCCTCAAGGTTGTAGGCCTGATATCTCTGTTTCCCTGTTGGCTATCAGTTGGGGGCTGCCCATAGCTCCTGTGAGTGTCTCTCCTCTCTGTACACAGGTGGGCCCTATATCTTAGAGCCAGCAAGTGGTACATTGAATACTTCTCACATTGGGAAACTCTCTGATTTCCCTTTCTGATGCATCTGTCTTCTATTTTCTTCTTGCACACATCTCTGACTCCAGGTGAGGAAATTTCTCAGCTTTTAAAGGCCCATGTGATTCGCTTGGGCCCATCTGGATAATACAGGTTAATCTATCCATCTTAAAGTCCTTAACTTTAATTATATTTGCAAAGTCCTTTCTGCCATTTAACATAATATATGCACAAGTTCCAGATATATACTTTTCTTGGAGGTAGAGGGGCATTTGACATCATGTGCAAGTCTATATATCATGTTCCAAAGGGAGTAGCTGCAAGCATTTGTTCACTTAACTATTAGACTGTGATACTGTCAAAGCCAACTGGTGTATCTTGAAGTTCAGGAAACTTAGTTTGGAATTTCAAAGCCTGTCTCCCATCTCCCTGGATTTTGGATCCATATTTTTATTCCACAATTACCTCAAACTACAGCTCCGGACCCTATATCCATGGTACAGCAAAACTGATCTAATAATCTGGACATTTTCTCAAAGTTTTTACCTCTATTTTTTAAAATATAGTGTCAAGATAATCTTAATATCTGAATCTTATTTTTTTCCTTTTAACCTCTATATAATCATTTACTAATTATTTTCTTCAACCTTTAAATTTTCCTAAGACTGTCCTTGGGTATTAGAATTTAGGAACTCTCTATTTATTAGTAATCTTATGCATTGATCTGTGTTTCTCAAACTGCCAACACTGGACCACGTACATTTGATTCATTTGGAAAATGTATTAAAATGTAGAATTCATTTTAATAAGAGGCCTACAGATTCTTATGCTTACTAAGATTGTTAAGTTCTGTGTAGCTATCTTTCTCTCTTTGGAAGAGACTAAACCATTGTTTAATTGTACAAATAAGATGCTAAGAAAAATATCTGTTGAACTGGTATTGCTATAAATATATTCATCATATATGAGATACTTAATATTTCTAAACCTCATTTTCCTCATCTGTAAAATTGACATAATAATTATCCCTGCTTCATAGTGTTCTTAGGAATAAAATAATACATAGTGACTGCCTAGATTAGCATCTGACACAATAAAACATTCAGTAAATATTAGTTACAATATTGATAATATCATGATGGTAATTAAAAGAGTACTTTTATGTATGAGCATTTCAATTCTATGGGGAAATACAGTACATTTATACAAATATCTATTATGGAATTAATGTTCTTTTTCAAAAAAGGCTGTTCATTTTTATGGTCAGTTCTTTTATTAATAACAAGCGCTACTGAAGTAATCCCACATTCTGTGATCACACATCCCCAAATATAAAAGATGAATCAACATAGAATTCAATATTTCAGTGAGATTCTATATGATATCAAGGAGCCCTAAAAATAAGAGCCACTTAATTAGAGTAGGCTATTTTTCTTGAATACTAATTGAGAGTACAGTAGTCTCCCTTGCCACCCATCTGTGAATGATACACTCCAAGATCCCCAGTAGATGCCTGAAATCACAGATACTACCGAACTCTCTCTACATATTTTTTTTCAATTTGATAGGAAACCACTACTAAGTGTCCAATGGGCAGGTGGAGTATATAGCATGGATATGCTGGACAAAGGGATGATTCAACTCCTGGGCAGAACAGAGTAGTAAGATTTCATCATACTTCTCGAAATGGCTGGCAATTTAAACTTATTTTAACTTTAAACTTTATTTCTGGAATTTTCCATTTAATATTTTTGGACCATGTTTGACCAAAGGTAACTGCAACTGAGGAAAGCAAAATCACAGATGGTGAGGGGAGCTACTGTATTAGATTATCCTGCTGACTTTATTAGATCCAATTTTTTTAATTAAAAAAGGAAGGTATTTAAAATGTGTAGAGTTAGGCAAAGGAAACTACTTAAAATGTGAAGTTAAATAATCAATAAAATGTTTTATTTTTAATTAATTATTTTTATGCATACAAAATAATTGCACATAGTTATGGGGTACATAAATTGAAGCATACAATGTGTAATGATCAAATTAGGATCATTGGGGTATTCATCATCTCAAACATTTACCATTTTCTTCTGTTGGAAACATTCCAAATCTACTCGTGGAGTATTTTAAAATATACATTTAATTATTGTTAACTATAGCTGCCATACTGTACTAATGAACACTAGATCTTATTCCTTCTATCAAATTGTATTTTTGTACCATTACCCAACCCTTCTTTATCCCCCTTCTCCTCAATACCCTTCCTAGCCTGTGGTAACCATAATTCTACTCTCTACCTCTATGTGATTTAAAATGTACAAGTAAAATGAAAAAAATTTTAGATTTTATGATATAGACAATTTTGGTCAATGTTAGATAACCTTTCAATAGAAAACCTTTAGATGTAAATTGCATAAGTCCTAAAAATTCTATTAAATTATTAATTTTGAAAAGCAACTCAAAATATTTAAAGAAAATCTCTGTAATCTAAATGTTTATTACACACAATTATTTTATAAACTATTTTTGACTTATTTATATTTTCCAATTATCTTGGATTACAGAGTTGTACTAAAAGGACTAAAATTCATGAAATTTCTATTGCAGTAACTTCTCTAGAAATAATTATTGTGTCCTTTTGTTCAGTTTCCTGTTCATAACTTGTATAATACCATGTATAACATATATCTATATTTAATTGAATCAAATCATATCTAAAGTAATGGATGACCACTTGTCTATTATGTCTCTCCTTATGCCACATGTTTTCTTCATCAGTGGCACTGAATTATCATAAAGTTCTACTCAATTTCTCCTATGTAGAATAAATAATTGATGAATATAAGTTAATCTGTGATCTTCACAGATAAAATTCTGTGCTATTAAAAACTTCTATTAACCTACTTTGGCCCATTTACTGTAAGACTGTAGAGGGTATATTCCTGCTTTTTAAATATTTGTAGAGTTTAAGAGCTCTTAACCATTTATTGGAAACAATTTTCTTGAAACTTCTTGAAGCTGAAGCTGTGAGTTGTTAAATATGTGTGGAAAGTTTTCCCCTGAAATATCTAGCTGCTTATATCTTTGTTTTTCCTCATTATTATCTACCATACAATTGAATATCTTTTCACTATTTCCCAAAGTTTGTTTTATAGAACTTTTATTTCTAATGTTTCAGTGTTACAAAGAAAAAATAAGTAAAAAACTATTCTGTGAAATATTAAGTTGAAAAATAGTAATATATGCTAAGTTGAATAACCATAGAATAATTTGTCAACATTTGATCAGGGTACAATTGATAAGATCTGTGTTCTATGAAACAAATAGTGGGGAGTGCTCTTATGTCTTTCTAAATGTACCAAATAAAATTCATACTTTAGACTGGTTTCTGCTAAAAGCTATTTTGTAATATGGAATCCTTTCACATTTACATTCAAAGATGCATAATTATTCTTTCTAGGTGAAAGAGCATATGGTAACACATAATAGAGTATCTTACCATTTTAGGAGTCATTTATCATAGAAATCAAGTAATGTAGTTCAAGCATGTAATGGAATATATATATGTGTGTGCATATGTATATAATGTTATTATGTAATACAAATTATAATTAGCATATATTATATGTTATATGTAATGGCTATATAAATGTCTGGGATGATCTCAATGAATAATTTCAGCATATATCTGTTAGACAATTCAATTATCAGTAACAAACACAAAATAAATAAGAATATAGTCTTCAAAATCAGTTGAAAGAAAAGGTACTTATTATGCCATATTGATTGTTAATGTGTATGACTAATTAATACATTATGGAAATAAAATGCTCCCCTCTAGCAAATTTTTTGTTAAGAAATAATTTTTATTTTTACATTTTAATTCAGAAATATAAAAATTTGGCTAATAACACAATTAAGTAACATTTATTGAGTGATTTCTATGTGCCAGTCACAGTTATTTTACATGGATTTTTCTCACCTTAAAAAATTATATGCAAAGTTGTAATGACCAAGAATTTAACAAACTACTGACCTTATTTAATTACTTAAATCGCAGTATAATTGTAAACTGTATTTTACAGCTGTAAATTATATATATATTTTAAATTTGAATAATAAATGTTATTGGTAAAGATAGAGCATGCATTCCATTATATTGGATGCTGATGTCTTTTATAGTTATGGTTCCCAAAAGACATATGGTTCTCCCAAAATATAATCCAGCTTGTATTATTCTGAATGGGGGTCCAAATCCGCTTTCCCGTGTATCCTTCCTTTTTTCGTCCCCCCAACAAGCCTGATTACACAGACATAATAATTACACACGCAGCAGCATTATACAATTTGCCTAAATATCTTTCATTGCCTTTGACAAGCAAAAAACATGTATTGTGCTACTGGCTCTCTAACAGTCTTCAATGTTTAGACTCTCCAGTCAAAGACATCACTTTGGTCTTTAGTTAGCTATGCCAAGTTTAAAGCAAAATACCTTATTTCAAGTTTTCTATTGAAAAGCTGGGCAAGATCTTTAACAATATGCATTTAAACTAACTGTGATTTGTTCTATTTATACTTAAATGGATATGACCAGATATAATTTAGTAAAAAAGAGCATGGCTAAAATAAGAATTGCTGATAATCTTGTGAATTAAAACAATATGAAACTTAAAAGATAAAATATATTCTTGCATATATTATTTGTGACATATATTCTTTGTCTTTTTAAATACTTGACATACAAAAGGATAGTTATACTCTTTGTTATTCTATTTAGCTATCTGTCCAACACGTTTATTAAAATTTATCCTTGAAAATATCAAATTACATTAGTGTTTTGTTTAATTTTAAAGGTTATTTTCAACTCCTAACCTTTAAAAATTTAAACTGCAGTGCCATGAAATTTAATGGAGAGCTTACAATTTAAAATCAAGTCAATTATACTTCTGTCAAAACATTTGAATTTCAGCAAGATAAGATTATGCTATAAAATTACATTTATTAAATAGTTTGCTAGCAATGGAGATAGGTTAGATTCATAAAAGAAATTACTGGATCTTCATTCTTAAATGCTTTTTCTTTTTCTTTTTTTCTTTTGTTAATTTTTTATTGATACATAACAATTGTACATATTCATGGAGTACATGTTATATTTTGATACAAGCATATAACATATAATATAACATATAATGATCAAATCAGGGTAATTGGGACATGATTAACTTGAAACATTTATCATTGCTTTATGGTCATTTTTAAATACTTTTAAGAATAAATGAGAGAAGTCATATTTCAAAAAACACAATACAAGGAAATGACCTGTATCTTCAAAGACCTTGCCCTTTGTCTTTTGATCAAATTCAAATCTTTTGCCTTTAGGGGTTGATAGAGTCAACCTTATTAGGTATGGAAACATCCTAATCCTAAAGTGACTTTCTAGCTAAATCATGAGTGTTTTCTCCCCTTCTGAAGAGTTGAAGTTTTCATAATCCTAGTCCAGAGAATAGCACAAATCAGTTTAATTCTTAAATATCATCTTCAGAATAGAGGTATAAGACAAAGTGTTATTTGTAATAAATATATAGGTTTGGCTGGATAACACAAAAATTATTACTTTCAAGTCATTTTATATCTGTTACCCAGTATGACATAAATCACTGTAACTATATTCACAAAAAATTTTCAACTATATTATCAATACTATGAATGGTTTTAAACATTAACATTCTAACATCTAGACATCTAGTAACATTCTAAACATCTTTCACTTCAGCACAGTGTAGTATACATAATCTCTACAACTACCTATCTTTTCAGCCTTGTTTCCAGCTACAGTTTGCCTCAATCTATAAAATATTTATATGAAAATATGAATGTGTATTAAATTTCTACACATACTATGCTATTTGAACAACTCAATCTTAACTCTATTTTTTTTCTACTCATAACACCCTGTACACATTTCACTTATTGACCCACATACTTCTTATTTTTCCTGACATTATGTAGGCCTTAATCAGCTCTAAAAAATCATTTATGGAATTCAGGTTGGGCTCAATGCTCAATATGCTTTCTCTGTTAGCTCAGATGTGTACACACCTTATCATAATACTATGCTCCACAGTTTTGGATTTTTCACTCACAGTAGGCTGCAAGAAGCTTGAGAGTATGTAACAAGTTTTACTCATTTTGTATACCTACCTTCTATTTCAACACATTCCTGGCATATTCCAAGCTAATCCAAAGACTAACAATTCGATTAGTAATAAGGAAAGATTTAATATGTCTCTCATTTGAAAGAATTTGAAAGTCCAGTGAATGTGTTAAAAGGCTGACAAGGACTATATTTAATCACTTAGAACTTGTGATATTCATTCATAGATGTTTATATCAAATGATTAAAGTTTAGGAAAAATTTTGGCCTTTTATTTTCTATAAAACCATAAATGATATGTAAAATTATTTATACTTTTTATGGATATTTGTTTAAAAATCTTTACTTTCTTAGATTAAATAATTTCTTTTTGAAACATTTAAAAAAATACAAAATTGCTTACATAGTACAAAAAAAAAAAAACAAGCTGAAAATGAAAAATTGCTGAAGTCAGTGATATATGACCTACGTAAGCTTTGTGCTTCATATGGAAATGATGGGATGGCATTAAAGGCTTTATCTTATTCTCCAGAAATAGGATAATCAAACTTAGTATGTAATCCCTTTTCAAATTGAATTTCTTCCCTTTATATGTGTTGCTAAATGTGTCATTTCTGTCAGCTGCTATAATTTATCATTTGATGTGCATGCTAGAATGAAGTTTAATTGAGACAGTGATTAATTTAAAATTCTAACTTTATGTCAAAGATACTATAATCTTTTTCACACAAAGCCATGCTTTGTGATAGTTGTTATAATTGATAGCACACAAATAGTGGTTTAAAAGAAAAGTACACTATGAGTTTGGTTTAGAAATTAATTTGTGAATTTATTTCCTCATATAAAAATGTGTTAAATTGGTAAGAAGTAATTTAAAATTTATTTTTTGATTCTAAATATGATAGCATACCATAGAAAATTAAATTTGAAATTGGTTCTTCCTTATTCAAACACTTATTTTCTTTACTATACCATCCCTTAATATCATTAAAAATAAACATGAATGAAATAAAACATGCAAATCAAATATTTTAATAGCAATAAGCAGCCTCAATCATTTTGATTTGATAGATATATATGTGTATATATACTATTTAGATAAAATTTTTTTCATAAAGATATAATTATGTCATCAAATTACATTTTCAGTACTTAATATACAATTGCTTTAACTTTGATTTTAAATTATTACCTCATATGACGAAGGACAACATAGTTTACAAAATGCATTCAATATACCAATAAAAATTATATTTTCCTATGTAATACAATATGTTATTTTGTCTAAAATATTCTTCAGATTTTATATATACTTTTACTCATATTAATATTTTAAAGTGAACTTGTAATGCTAACAAATGTGGGAAGTTGCTGTCGACATCTTAATTAATGGGACACCACAGGAAAGAACAAGATCCCAGTATGGTTTTCATAGGTTATGGAGGAGTATTATTTTAGTTATTGCAAAGTCATAACAACAAGCTAAAGTAGATGGGAAATAAATGATGTAAAATTTAAAGGAATGTAAGAAGCTAAATGAATAGTAATTAATAATATGTTTTGAAGGAAATGTTGATGCTTCTTTTTGTCAGGAAATATGAATTGACCTCAAGGCACTGGTTGTGAGATTTTTAGAATTATTCAGATAACTAAATGTTGATTAGTTATTGATTTTTTATTTAATGATTACATTAGTGATGGTATTTCCAAGAGTGCAGTAAAAATAATTGATCTTTCTAGTTTTCTTCATATTCATTTGTATTTATAACAATTGCTTCAATTATCTGTCATCTTTGAAAGCATTTATCAATATATTTTTTTTTTTAACTGTGCTTCCAGTTGAAGACTTTATTTCACATGTTACAAAGAGATTTCTGGAAGTGTGCTCTTCTGGTCGTAACTGTCAAGCACTAGTCTCTCTCACTATACTTAATATAATATTTCATTGTGCCTTTCCCCATTGACATACCACAGCATTTAATTCTCATTAGGTTATTTATTTATTTATTATTTTTTATTTCAGAGTATTTCAGGATACAAATGCTTTTGGTTACATAAATTGCCTTTGCACCACCCAAGTCACAGCACAAATGTGCCCATCCCACAAACAGCACACACAACACCTATAGGTGTGAATTTACCCATCTCCTCCTCCCACCACCACCTGCCTGACACCTGATGAATATTACTTACCATATGTGCACATTAATGTTGATCGATTAATACCAATTTAATGGTGATTACCTGTGGTGTTTGTTTTTCTATTTTTGTGATACTTCACTTAGAAGAATGGGCTCCAGTTCCATCCAGTTAATACAACGGGTATTAGTTCAACATTATTTATTATGGCTGAGTAGTACTCCATGGCATACATATGCCACATTATATTAATCCATTCATGTATTGATCAGCACTTGAGTTGTTTCCACATCTTTGTAATTGTCAGTTTTGCTGCTATAAACATTCTAGTGCAGATGTCTTTTTTATAGAATGTCTTTTTTATCCTTTGGGTAGATACCCAGTAATGGGATTGCTGGATCAAATGGTAGTTCTACATTTAGTTCTTTGAGGTATCTCCATACTACATTCCATAGAGGTTGTACTAGTTTGCAGTCCCACCAGTGGTGTATGAGTTTGGTTCCTATCTCCCCACATCCACAACAACATTTGTTGTTTTGGGACTTTTTGATAAAAGCCGTTCTTACTGGAGTTAAATGATAGCTCATTGTGGTTTTGATTTGCATTTCCCTGATGATTAGAGACATTGAGCATTTTTTCATATGTTTGTTGACCATTAGTCTATCTTCTTTTCTGAAGTTTCTGTTCATGTTCTTTGCCCACTTTTTAATGGGGATGTTAGATTTTTTTCTTGCTGATTTGCCTGAGTTCTATATAGATTTTAGTTTTTAAATGAACATTTTAAGAAAATGTTCATTCCCTTCTGTATTGGTTTTATATTGGTGCATAACAAATAACCACAAATTAGAGGATTAACACAATAAAATTTATAAACTTATAGTTCTTTAGGTCAGAAGTCTAAGCAGCAGTCAGCTAGGTTGTTGGTACAGGTTTCACAAGGCTTTAATCCAGGTATTGGCCAGCATTGTGACTCACACCTGAGGCTCAGAGTCCTCTTTCAATTTTACTGAATTCTGACAGTATTTATTTTCTTGCAGCTGTATAATTGAAGTCCCCATTTTCTTGCTAACTATTGACCAGGGAATTTTCTTATCTTTTAGAGGCTGCCTGTGGTTTCTTACTATGCCTCCCCTAAAGGCAGTTTATAATCTAGCTTTGTTTCCACCCAGGGGGAGCATATCTCTACCATTTATCTCCCTTTCCAGTTGATTAAAAGGAGTCTTGTATAGCATAATGTAATAACAAGAGTGGCTGTCCAATCAGCATTTGCCATATGATGTTACTTAATCAAAGGAACAACTATCCTCCTGCATCCATAGGTTCCACTTGCACTTATGGGGAAGGAGTAGAAATCTTGGAGCCCGTCTTGAAATTCTGCCTACCAAGTTATGTTGTGTGACTCATTTAGGTGATAGCTCAAAACACAAAAGGAATGTAGGAATAGAAAGAACAGAAGGTTAGAAGATTCATTTTATTATTAACTGACATAAATTGACTCCATTTTTATCTAAAAAGAGATATAGTCAATATAATCTTTACATTTTTCCTCAAAGTTACTGTAAGGTTTTTTGGATTGGCCAGTGCCAGAGAAAGAAAGATGAGCAGAGTTGAAAGGGATAAATAATGAGGCTTTATTGGGGCGCTCCTGGGTGAGGGTAAGGAGTCCCAAGAGAGGGACCCGGGTGAGATTTTCGGGTCCCGGGAGAGAGAGAGAGACCCGAAAAGTCGCATCGCCTAGAAGTCTGAGTGGGTTTATATATGTTTTTAGGGCTAGGGGTAGGGGTTTCTTTGTTGGGAAGATTTATGGTGGGGAGAGCAAGGCATTTTCCATTGCAGTTTTAGGGCAGACATTGAGAAATAGGAGGGGCCTGTGGTATGTGTGGACTCTAGGAACTGAGATTCTTATCAGGGTAACCATCCAGGTGTTGTCCTCCTTTAACTTAGCTGGGCCTTGCAGGCATTGTCCTTGGCAGGTCTCGTGGGCTTCTTCTTTTTCCATTAGGGAGGGGAGGGGTGCCTGCCACCAGCCTTACACTTTGGTAAATTAATTTATAGATCACTAAATAGCATATCTCTATATTCTCTTGTATAGGTTAGAAATAATTCAATTATAATCATATATTGTATTTTAAATGGCTTTCCTTTTCAAGACAGCCACATTTTAGTATAATTCATCTTTTAAATATAAAAGATTCTTCTTCGTGAAAAATATACGGTAATGGAAAACCCCAAAAAATGCTAGACAAAGTGTTGAGGGACCTAGTATTTAATGCTGGATTCATCACTCAGAAGTTGTGAGTCTCAGTTCTTCATAATATAAAATGGATAACACAATACTCTACAAGGTTGTTTTGAAGATCAAGGAAACTAATGATGCAACATCCACAGAGCAGCACCTGACAAGTCACTAGCATTCAATGTATGTTAGTATCTTTTCTGTTCTGCCATATATATTAAATATTATATATGCCATTATATATTATGTTTGACTGTGTCTTTAAATCTTCATTTTATCAAAAGGAGCACTGATATCCATTTATTTGTTTTGTCTTTCCTAGAAGGTTGTTCAAATACGAAAATGTATTTGGAATGAAGAAGTTAAACAGTAGCAGCCATAGGTAGGGCTTCCCGGGAATTATAGTGTTGCCAATAGAGTAATTCATTTTCGGTTTGAACCAAGGGAAGAAGTAACACTTTTCACACATGCACACACATGTGCAATGCTCTTCCAGTGACAAAGATCAAAACCTTCACAGAGGCTAATAAAAGTAATCTGCAGAAGAGTTGCAGCTAGGTCAGTGCCAGAGATAGAATTGAAACACGATGAGGCAGTCATTCCAATTGACTTGGAAAAAGGGCAAATGGAAGAATGCCAAGTCTTGTGTAGAAGTTAATTGAAAAATACTTGTTACTTAAATAGAGTCCTTTAAGTAAGTGCAAAACAAAAATTCACAAGAACTTGATTGATACATTATAAGGTCCTCGCAGCAAAGAACAAACATCTTTGTACATTGTAGCTACAAGAGAACCCAAAGCAATAATTAGTACCAAACTATAACATAATATTATTTTGGTCATTTTGATTGAATATAATTATTTTCTCCATAGTGACAAAGAAATAACAGAGACTATTGATCTATCTGTATATACTTCATAGTTTATTTTCAAGAACCATGAAGGTTCTGAGAGTTTACTGTACTTGAACGTTAACCAGTTAATCTGTCACAGTTTTATGACAGAATAAACATGAGTAGCTACCATGTCAGAATACATAAAATTACTGAGTAAGGGACAAAAAACTTTTTTAATATACAACAATATAAGTAGCCAGAGTATCAAAATGTTTTGGTTTCCCAGAACCTGAATTTCTACAGGGCAATAAGAGGGAAGATGGCACCCACACGTGGTGAGTTGTTACAGGAGACCAACTGTGAGCTTAGAAAACTGGAGTCTTTTAAAATAGTACACAAATCTGCCCTTTGCTATGGAAGGAGATAATATTTCTATATTGCCGCTAAACAGAGAGTTAGTACCTCTACTTACAAGATGTGGAAACCATGAAAGACATATGTACTATAGAATTGTTTGCCAAGACATGTGCACAGTGTTCTACTGCAGCAGCTTCTGACTTCAATATATTGCAGACAATTGTTAATTATCTTTAAAATTCCAAATAAAAGATGCTGTTAGGTATTATCACTTAAATTATCACTAAGATCAAGTGTGGGTATTATTACATGAAGATCTTTCAAATGGGTAGATGCCATCTAAATATTTCAAGATTTTAGTAGCCATATTTAGCATTATTTTAAAAAGCACTTAATAGGCTGTAAAATTCTAGAAATATATACGGATAATTTTGAAAATACTATCTGAAAATAATAAGTGCCATTTTCCCAACTTTTATATTTATGGATGATTATTGAACTATCTATCCTGTGGAATGCATCTCCTCCATCATGATTTCATAAGAATGTCTCTGTCTACATTTGTTAGTAAGCCCAGTCTCTCATTTTGTCTTTTTGCACTATTTTATATTTGTTTCTGGTTTTTGTACCAGGGCAATTCTAGATTATATAATCAGTTGAGTAGATTTCCTCACATTTTCAACATAAATTTCAGATGACTGTAAATAATTAAAGATCAAAATTAAAAATATATAATATAGTCTATGATGAAATATAGCAGAACATTATCAGATCATATATGAGAGGAAAATTTTCTCTTAATAACATTAAAATCCAAAAGGAAAATATGTCACTAAGGAAAAGACTGATTGATTAGAATAAATAAACTTGAAACTTGTTGAATGTAATAATTAGAAAGTCACACCTGCATAAAAATAAAAAGAAAATGAGGTTTTAAAAATCTGCAATCTTTAGAACAGAAAACAATATATACATAACACTATTAATTCTGATATAAAATTTGAATTGAAAATTTACTAAAAATCTAAAAAGGGCCAAGAGTATGTGAAAAAAAATTACTGTAACATTAACTTACCATTAATACTACTCTTATGCTTAAAAATATTTTTGGCTTATGGGTAGAGAAAAATAACAGAAGGATTTTCTTGAACTTAGTAGCCATGAAGAAGAAATATGTGATGATATCAAGACAATTAAAAGGGATGTGTATTCAGATGAGATATTTATCAAATGAAATATTTTAGATATGTGTTGTGATTAATGTGAGAACAGAGGATTTATGTATTTATCTATACAACTTTTTTGATTATATGAGTTAGAGATAGATTTGAGATACAAAAACAACAGATGGCATATTTTGATTCATATTGGATAATACATGATCTTTTATAATGTAAATGAGAATTCCCATTTTACCAATCTTGTTTCTTAAAAAATTTTTAAAGTAGGTCCATCTGTGTGTAGTTTCAAATCCTCCACAGTATTAATTTAATTTAAGCAATTAGCCTGAAAGACTGTTTGATTACATTTCGATTATCTTTAAATCTTTAATTATGACCGTGTATTATTTCATTTTGCTCTCTTGAGTCAAGGTGATATAATTTTATTTATACTGAAAATATGCTAAAAATATCAGTAACTCAAACTTTATATTTTCCCAATGGCTATATATGCCATTTCACCTGCATTCGTTTACAAAGACATTGAAGTATATTTATCACATGGAAGTAAATTTTGTCTTGGGAATATACTTCATATTTGTACTAAATTTGTACTATTTTTATTTGTTCAATCATAAAATTATCATTGATATACCCAATGTCCACTTGAAATTGGCAAATAAAACTCAGCAGAGTACATAATCAGGTAATATTTAGATGTGTGCAACCCAGTGTTACTTCACATATTTCTGTGTATATAAGAATATATGACAAACAATGATAATAGCACAGTTCAAAACAAGTTTAAATATTTATGTGACCTTTGAATATTTAATACCTGTTGATTTTCTGATAACACATCTGTTGAATATTTTATATTATTCTGTTCACATTTTTCACTGCCACTTTAGCTAAAACTCTCAATTTTGTATGTATTATAACACTACTGCATTAAAAAAATCAATATAATTTTAAATTGTTGATCTAATTTTACTAGAAATTTGAATGAGTATTACGATCATTAAAAGTTCTCAAAAACATTTCAGAGAAGTTTAAAATCACAATATGAACAAATCAACAATACTTCAAATATTATGAAGGTTTACATAATATATAGCATTAGATCAAAGGTGTAAAAGGAGAATATCACGATAGAGACAATATTAGAACATCATTTATTATAAGATTAGTTATGTCTACTAGAAATATTTATTAATTGATGTCAGAAATAAAAATACAATGATATAAATGTACCAAATGATAGAAAAAAATGAACTATATTATTATAATAAACTAATTTCATCATTTGCTAATTATGGACTGATGGAAAATCCATTGAGTTAGGTTAGCACAAAGGTTTGTTAGTCAGAGTTCAAAGACTGAGGGGACTGATGATTCTGACCCGGTTCAGGGCTTCCTACGTTGAATTACATAATTACATTTATGTATGAAATTAGAAATACTGTGAAAACTAGTGCAAGCCAAACTCTTTATTTGTGCATAAAATTATCAGGTTGTTGTTTATTCAGAAACTTCGTTTCTGTAGTTATCCTCTGTGTCTTGTATATCATCAACTGATTTCTAATAAATCTTACCCATTATTTTCCATAAAGGCATATGGTATTAGCTCTCGTCTGAGGATAAACAAACAAACAAACAAACCTCTCTTGCCCCTGCATTGCTTCCAGTTCTTATTCCATCTCTCTGGTGCTCCTTTTACAAAAAGTTCTCAATAAGTTGTCTATATTTTATAAGGACACCTCCGTTTCTAATCTTACCTCTTTGAATACAGCTTAATTAGGACTTTGCCTCCACCATTCAATGAAAACTATTATTGTCAAGGTTTGCCAATGGTAACACAGTTTCCAGATCTAAAGTTCCATTTTCAAATCACTCTTCCTTTCTTTGAAATTTAACTCATCCTATTATCTATCTCTCTTTAAAACATTTGTTTTTTTGCTTGCCTCTCATTATGCCCTATTTTTAATTTATTATATCTTTATTCTTTCTTTCTTTATTTTTTTGCTTTTTTCCAAACTCACAGTTTTTATTCTAGAACTTTCAATTGTAAATCATACTGTTTATTTTTTCACAAAACAGGAGGAATAAAAATCTTTTTGGGGGGTTAAGTTTTTAAAGCTTGTGGCAAAACAGGACAGGAAATTACTTTTCTTAATATTTGAAAGACTAGTTAACTAGGAATATCTTGTCAAAACCATGCTGAATAACGAAGGTGTTTACTAAAAGAGGTTTTTAAAATATGATGTTTTATAACAAATATACAGTAATGTTGCCTTCTTTATTCTTTAGACTTGTTTAGTAGGTCCTTCTACTTTTGACTTCTAAGATATTAGAGTGAAACAATGCTCAGTTTTGACCCTTATCTCTACCTAGATTCATTTTCAATGTGGGGCAGTCTACACCAGTGTATGAAAGAACCATTGATACTCTACGGATATCTATCATTTAGCTGTGGGACAATTACAAAACCTCTGGGTCATTCAAACTATGTGTTTATTGTTTATGCTTCTGGGGGATGGCTCTGTCACTCTGGTTATCGTGGATGAACATGCTTATGTTTCTGCATGTGGGCTAACCTGATTGGCCTCTGCTGGGACAATCTTTCATGCACTAGCATTATAGTTCTCATGCCTATAAAGGTCCAACCATAAGAAAATGAAAATGCACAAACATTTTTTCAAGTTCTGATTGATTCAATATACTAACAACTAATTGGCCAGAGCGAATCAAATAAATAAGCCAATGGTCAGACAACAAGGGCATGATAAGGTTACATGGCAAAGGACATGCATAAGAAGGGAACAGAATGAAGAAATGGTGGCATTTTTCAATCATTTTATTATAACTGCCTATCTTACCTTCCAATCTAATGTTTTTCCTGAATTCTAAACTGTCTTATCCCCAAGTCTTTCTCAGTAAATGTCAACAGCACTCATTCAATTGCTATTGTTCTAAAACTTTGGAGTCATGCTTTATTCTTCTCTTGTTCTAGAAACTTACATCCAAATTCATCAGCAAATATTAAATAAAAATGTATTTTGAATCCTACCACTTCTTATGATCTTTACTACTAATGCTCAATTCATAGATACTATTGTGTCTCCCCTGGACTAAACCAGATTACTACACTAGACTCCTAACAGGTTACCTAGCTTGCTTTCTTGCCTTTCCAGCTCCTGTGTATTTTTAAATAAAAGTCAAAGCTTTACACTTCCCTATTCCCTTTTTATGTTTCTGCTCCATTAAGTTCTCAGAGACATAGCCTAATTTTAGATATTTGCTTTTTCATCTCTAGGATGTGACCCTTTTCTTCCCAGTTCAAAATGGGATATTTCAATAATATATGTGTTTTAAACAACAGAATAGATAAAAGAAAAGAAGATGGGCCAAATAGTCCCCTAAGAAAGATTCCTAGAGGCTGTGTCACAACATTTTTACTTATATCCAGTTGGCCAGATTATAGTCACATGAAACTTGACTGCATTGGGTGCTGGGAAATGTAGTCTTTATTCTGGGTATTAAGGCACCCAGCTAAATAAACAATTTACTATTATGAATGAAAGGGATAGAAGCTAATAGAAAACAACCGGCAATCTCTGCCACAGTGTCAGAATAAGAACTAGCACATATTCTTGCTCAGTATCTTTTTATAACAATAAAAACACTGTGGTTCTACCAAAGAAGTTGGAATAAAAGACAGTCTTGTCTATTTACTAATGCATTCCAAAACACATTAAACACTTGCCACATCCTAGTGATTATACTTGGTGTTAGAAAATCTTTAATAGTTAATTTTATAAAGAAAAACAAATAAAAGCAACTAATATCTGAACAGCTAACAAGATTATTTTATTTTTTTATGTTGACACACAAAATCTGTTAGATAAATATTATTATGATGATCTACAGATTAAGAAAAAGTGTCATAGTTAGGTGACTTACAGATAGTAGTATGTGGGAGCCAGCTCAGAGGTGGTCAGGAGAACAGTTTTGCACTTGATCTTTTTCCCAACTGCATTTGGAGACTTCATGTTGGTATTTGGGGATCTACTACATCGGGAATATTTATTTATTTAGTTTTGAATTTGTTATAAACAATAAAATTAGACTAGTAATGACAGAGAAGATCATGGAGAGTAGGAAAAAACCCTGTAGTGAAGAAAAGGGTGGTTTTTCCCTCTTTGTTCTACTGTATTTGAGTTAGTTGTAGAATACTCTGTCTTTATAAGAAATAGAGATATTTGAAAGTTTTTGAAGAAGATTGTAGAAAAAGAAAAAAGGGTGAAAAATACACAAAATAGAAAAGGACTAATTTGACATTTGTTTATCATTTTTCCATTGAATTACAACTTCACATGCACTTGGAAGAAAAAGAAAATGGAGAGAAAGAATTATCAAGCCTTTGTGGATCATCATTTGTTATTGGTGATAGCATTGTCAGTGGTTCTCTTAGGAATGATACTAGCTGTGAAAACCAATGTTGCAGACATTGGTTTATAGTTTATGGCTATTGATTTCATCAGGGAGAAATGGAGATTATTGATTTTGACAAGTGGGTAGAGTCAGAGAATGGAAGATCACTAGTAGATAAGAGATTCATAAAAGTTAGAACTGTTGCTGATAAACTGGGGATATTCTTTTGAAAGCTGATAAGATTTTTAAGGAATTGTTGGTTCAAGTATAATAGCAGCAATATGAAAAAAGATAAAAAGAATAAATCTCGCTTTATGATATTCATGGAATATTTAACTGTAACATTTGAGCATAACATATTGAGTACTAATTAAACATTAAATTTCTATGAAGAAGTATTTGACTGGCCTGCACCCAAATTATTTTATGTACATACTTTAAAATCTATGTGAGTTCTGAGAAGAAAATACACAATTTAATTTTTTTTGAATTTTTATATAAAGACATGAAAATTCCACCAAATGAATCAGAGCAATAGTTGTATCATGGAGAAACGAGGTCACTAAAACTAATGTAGTTTTACCTCTTAGTTTCCTGTCAGGTCTCTAGAACAGGAGTAAAAATATATATATGTCATATTAGTTATTCTAAATTAATGCTCCCAATAAACTCTGGCAGTTGCCATAACCTGGAAACAGGTTAAGGTATTTAAACTAGTATTTCAAGAATGGGTTATTTGACTTATTGCTAAAAGATGGAAACCATAAAGTAAATAAAGATTTAGGAATTTCATTTAAGTGATTACATATAAGAAGATCTTTTGTTCTCCCTAATGATAAGGTGATATTAACTTTACTATTATTTTCCTATGCTTTCTTTAAAAAAGAATAAGTGAAAGTTACGGAGAGAAAACTCCAAATCTCATATAATTTTTCTTCAACTTAAGAATTCTAATTTTGTAGTCAGTATGAGGTTTGTGTCACAATTTATAGTAGAAGCTTGGAACATTAAACTAATTTAATTTTAATACACCCTTACATTTACCTACATCTATGGGATGCTTTGTGCTTCCTACTATTTCTCTTCATTTGTCTTGCCATTGTCATAAGTGAGTTATTAAGAATCAATGAGTCAATAACTCTGGTTATTAAAAAATGATGAATTATCCATATATGTTCTTATAAATGTGGCAAGCTTCATAAAATAGGAGGCATGTTTAATTCATTATTGATTCTCATTCACATTTTGCACATAGCTGATACTGAATAACTTGCAAGAAACAAAGCATGTAAGGGCTAACTATTTATTCTTCATGTGCTCTTTAAAAATTTTTTTTTTGTTTACCTTAATTTCTACCTAGTAATTCCTCTACATAGGCTACAATTTTCACACCTTCCTAAACTCCTGTAATTTCCATTTTATTTATTGTTTTCCATGTTCAATTCTGACCTGAAATTTGGCTGTTTTCCTCCATTGGCTGGAAGCCAATCTTTTCATCTTTGCTGTGATGCTATGAACAACAGTGACTCTTCTATTAGTTTTTATTCCAGTAAACAAGACCATTAAATTCTGTTATATATGAGAGGTCCCTCTTATCACTTCCATGTTCCCCATCTGCCATATACAATCTATTATATACATCTATAACCTAATGAGCTTTTGAATGTATTCTTTCCACTTTTTCTATATTTATTCCATCAAACACTTAGTCTGTTTGACCCCACCTCCCCCAACCCTATCCCCTATACACACCTTCTCTTTTTTTTTTTTTTTTTTTGAGACAGAGTCTCACTCTGTTGCCTGGGCTAGAGTGAGTGCCGTGGCATTAGCCTCGCTCACAGCAACCTCAAACTCCTGGGCTCAAGCGATCCTCCTGCCTCAGCCTCCCGAGTAGCTGGGACTACAGGCATGCGCCACCATGCCTGGCTAATTTTTTTCTATATATATTTTTAGTTGTCCAGATAATTTTTATCTGTATTCTTAGAAGAGATGGGGTCTCACTCAGGCTGGTCTCGAACTCCTGACCTCAAGTGATCCACCTGCCTCAGCCTCCCAGAGGGCTAGGATTACAGGCGTGAACCACCGCGCCCGGCCCACACCTTCTCTTTTAAATCCCAACTCCCCTGTGCATTAGGTGGAATGTTTTGAAAATGCAAAGCTGTTCATGTTACATCCAATTTTACATAGTCAATAGTTTCCTTATTGTTTCAGGATTAAAACCAAAAAACTTTACGATGGCTTTAAACTACAAACACACTCCTAGTTCTGATTACCATGAAATGTTTTTGTTTTCGTTTTTATTTTTGTTTTTGTTTTTTAATCTCTCTGTACTATATGTATTCTGGACTTTTTTTTTTTTTTTTCCTTTGTAGTTTTCTTGAAAGAGCCACACTTCCTTCAACCTCAGGACATGTTATTCTCACTATAGGAGCCACAAACTCCTGTCTAAAAGAATGTAGCCCCCTTTGTTTTTAATGGGCTAAATTTAAATAATATTATGAACTCCCTTATTTCACTGATAGGTAGAAGCTAAGTTTGTAAATTCTTCTTCCACCTCCATCACCTTTTGCAGGGAGGCAAGTGGAGATGTAAAAAACGAATTCTCAGGGAAATAATTACATCAACTCTTTCTTTATACTACTTTAACATCCCCTGACATGAGTCCAGAAAATTGTTTTTATTGTGTTTTTTGCTCTCTATGTTTCCCTGATACCTAAAACATGACTTAGCAAAGGTCCTGGTATTTGTCCTTTGTATTTGATTCTGTTAATTTATTGAACAAACAAACGTGTTTATGGTTATCAACTAAGTTTCTTTATATCTTTAAGGAAATATGCATTTATGCAATTAGTCTCTTTTTATATATACATATAGAATTATAAACTTGTTTTCAAGTTGTCACCAGTCCATCCATCTTATAAACTAGTCTTTAAATTGTTGATTGCCATAGATTAGTTCTTTTTTTCTAGAAACAAGACCCACAAAGACTTACTTTTACTTATCTCAAGAATAGCCACAACAAATATTTTAAAGTCTAGGAAAATCATGTAACATTTTAATTATAAAGAATTTTGGGCACTCACAAAATTCATGCATGACATAAGGCAGTAGAATTTCCTTTAAAAATGCTCTGTCCAACAAAAATCTATAGGCTAAATTCCATATGTGTACCACCAGATTTTCACCATGGAAAATCATTGAGGACCTAATAGTATATATTTTTACTTTACTTAAATTTTATTAATACATTAGAAAAAAAAGTCACAATGAAGAATAGATTTCTTCTAATACACACAACTGTTGTAATAGATGCCAAAAACTCAAGAGGAGCCGTGTAGCTGTTATATAAGATTTATTTCAGGAACTATCTTTCCTAATACTGCATAGAGCATTTCTGGAAGGACACAAGATCTAAATGTTTCCATGCCAAATACTCATTGTCCTTTGGCTAAACTGTCTAAGATTTTACTATTTTCATAGAGTATACCGTAATATAAATAACTTTATTTTCCCTAAAGAAAACTGTCAGTAAAGCTGACATATTCAGCAATTGCAATTACAGTTTTAAAAATTAAGCTCTTTTTAGACAATAGAGAATTTCTTGAACATTATACCAGCTTTAAGTAATTATACTTAACAATTCATTTCCTTCACATATAGATATATAAACAATAGAGGTTCCAAACATTAAAACAAATAAGTATTGATTTTAAAATAAGTTATTTTCACATCTTTGTAAAATTATACATATGAGATAATCAATTATATTTTGTCTCTATTTTTAAGTACTCTCTACAACACTTTTCTTGAAGAGTGCCAATTCAGAAAAAAATAATTTAATGTTTCATTAAATCATCACCACTTATAAGATACCCTACATTTTCAAAAAATTTCCTGCTTCAAAAGTCAAGTTGATGTCACTAGAATAAATCAGATTTATGACAGTTATTCCATGAATTTCCCTTGAGAGTAAGATGCAATGCTGTTCCTTCTTAATTTTTTTCTAAACTTCTTTAAAATATCATTCTGCCTTATTAGTTGCATCAGTCTTCCACATTGTGAGATATATGCAAAAGATAATATGATCTATTTCAAGAAAACTCCAGTAATTTTCATTATTGTAGGCTTTATTATATTTGAATTATATCACTTTATATTAATATAAAAAGTTAATGTATAACTCTTGTAACTGCTATTGGTTTAATTCAATTATATTAACAGGAAGCCTATAAATAATATACATTGATAATAAATTTGTTAAGAACCTGTCTCTACCAATAATCTAATATAGTAACCTGTCCAACAATCTAATATAGTAAATTTAAATCCATCACAACCAAATCAAGATGTCATGAATAAATGGTACTTCCAGAAATCTAATCCTCATAAAAGCAATAAAAACACTGGCAAAAATTGTCAAAATAAGTTTTTTCAGAACTCTGAAAATTAATAAAAGACTTGCAACAATCTGAGGAGTCTTTACTCAAGAAAAGTGGTTGAATCTCACTAAGAACAATGAATTTTTTGACGAATTCACTTGCTCTATTTCCATTGTGACTTCCTAGATCTATAGTACCTTTGAAAACTAGCAGGCTCACAACCTAACAGACACTGAAAGCGAGAGGCTAACTTTTTAGCTTATTAAAAAGTCCCATACCCAGGGAATTCTCACTATTTTATCTATTTGATAGCTCCCTAGAAAATCTCATGTACCAGGTTTGTCACTCTTTGATGTGAACCAAAGCTGCTCATGGGGAGAGCCCTATCTTCTGGGCATTTCTCAAGTGGTAATTGTTAACATGATGACTGCCTGAGGCAGTGATACCAGTTGGAACAAATAAGAGACTAGTCAAAAGACATCTCATCTGGGAAATGAGATAGCCATACGGGACTTTGAAAATCATTGACATAGTCTTAGGGGCCTAAGAAATTGCACATATGTTCAGAGCTGTGTATGTACCCAGGAAATAACTGAGAAAACCCAAACTGTCACTTATGGCCCTCCTCAAGCAGTAAGTCAAGGCTACGAAAGAGTTTCAAATTGCTAGAGCATTGCATGTGCACCCTAGCACACAAATAAAACCTCTCAACATCATGTCTAAGATTTATTTGTTCAAGTCATTTAAAGAAATCTCCATCCAATCATTAGCCAAGCACTGAGATAACAACAGACCTCTTCAAAACATGCAAAATGGAATAATGAGTTTAAGAATTAAACTGCAGAAACAGCAACTGCTACAAGAAACAGCTACTACAAGCCCTTTGAGGAGAGGGGATTGATTTCCAGAGAGGTCACATTGTATATTTCGTCAAATGATTCTATCCACTTTTCAACTAAAAGTTATAAGATATGCAAGGAAAAGGGAAATATGGCCTATAAATAGGAAAAAACATGGGCAATAGAAATTATGTCTGAGGAATCCTAGATTTTGGACTTACTAGACAAAGACTTTAAGTCTACTATTAAAAATGTGCTCAAAGAACAAAAGGAAATAATATCTAAATAATTAAAGGAAAGTATGAGAGTGCTTTCTCACAAAATAGCAAACAAAACTAAAAAGATGTAAATTTTAAAAAGAACCACATAGAAAGTCTGTAGTTGAAAATTATAATAGCTGAAATAAAAAAATTACTAGAAGAGCGGAACCGATTTGGGTTGGCAGAAAAAAGAATTAGAGAGAAGAAAGCACTGACCTACTTAAAGACAGGTCAACTGAAATTATCCAATCTGAGGACCAGAAAGAAAAAAAATAATAAACAGAACCTCAGACACTTGTGACACACAATAAAGTACACTAACATAAAACATAATGGGAATCTCAGAAGGAGAGTAAACCAAGAAAGGAGACAAACACCTACACAAATCACAGTCAAGATGTCAAAAGTCTAAAACAGAGAAACTTGAAAGCAGTAAGAGAAAAACAACTCATCACACACAAAGGATCTTCAATAAAATTAACATATGATTTCTCTTTAGAAACCATGGAGGACAAAGGCCGTGCTATGACACCTTCAAAGTGTTGAAAGCAAAAGACTGTCAATTAAGAATTCTGTGTCCAGTAAATCTATGTTTCAAAAATAAAGGGTAAATTAAGACATCTCAAGATGAACTGAGAATCTATCACTAGTAGATGTCTCCCACAGAAATGCAAAAATAAATTACTTCAGATTGAAAAGAAGTGACATTAGAGAGTAACTCAAATCCACACAAAGAAATAGAGAACACTAAATGTAACTACATTAGTAAATAAAAGTACAGTATAAATGTATCTTTATCTCTTTTCATCTTCTATTTGATTTTAGAAACAGGTGCATAAAGAAATAATTTAAAAATGGTTAATGAGCTTATAATTTACAAAGATGGAATTTGTATGACAATAATTGCAGAAAGGAGTGTGGAAAGAAAGGTCCTATCTTGAAGTAAAGTTTTAGTATATCACTGTAAATAAGTTGGTATTAATCCAAACTAAATTATTTTAAGTTGATGTGTTAATTATTATCTGCAGGATAAGAAATAAAATGTAACCCAAAATATTGAGTAAAATAAACAAAAAGGAAGTTAAAATGGCATATTAAAAAATATATATATTTAACATAAAACAAAATAGTAATAGATGACTAGAGGAAAAAATGCATGATGTAAGACCTGTAAAAAACAAACATCAAAATTGCATACAAATGCTAACTAATCAGTATTTAAATTAAGCATAAGTCAGTTAAACACTCCAACCAACACTTCAATCAAAAGGCAAAGATGGGTAGAAATACCTCACATCATAAACAAAAATTAATGCAAAACATATCATAGTCCTAAATGTAAGATTAAGACCACAAAACTCATAGAAGAAAATGGTAGTAAATATCTTTGACTTTGGGTTAGACAATGGCTGATTTATTATGACACCAAAAGCACAAGGAAAGAAGTAAAAGTTGAAATTTGGACTTCAGCAGGGCTAAAAACATTCTACAAAATATATCATAAAGAAAGTGAAAAGATAACCCATAGAATGGGATAAAATATTTTCAAATTAGATATCTGATTAGGGACTTGTATCTAGATTATATAAAGAATTCTTACAATTCAAAAATAAAAATACAAATAAACCAATTTAAATATGGGCAAATTTTTTGAATATCCATTTTCAAAGAAGATATTAAAATGGCCAATGATCCCATAAGAATGCTCAACATCATTAAACATTGGGGAAATACAAATCAAAACTACAATGAGATCACTTCACATCCAGTAGGTTGTTAAATCAAAGACAGGCAATAGTTAAGTGTTGACAAGGATGTGGAGAGATTGGAATCTTTGTGCATTGTTGATGGATATGTAAAACATTGCAGTCACTTTGGAAAAGAGTTTGATACTCAAAATTTAAACAGAGTTACCATATGATCCAGTGATTCTACTCATAGGTATATATCCAAAAAAATAGAAAACAGGGCTACAAACAAAAACTTATACACGATTTTTTATAGTAGCACTATTCAATAATAGCCAAAATGTGGAAACCACCCAAATACCCATCAACTTATGACTGGATTGAAAATAAATTGATATATTTATATAATGGAGTATTATTAAAAAATCTAAATGGATGACACACTGTTACTTGCTACAACATGCATGAACCTTGAAAACCTGGAAACATAAGACTACAGATCATATTTTTTTCTTTTATAAAATATGCTGATGAAAATATTCTGAGATGAGATAGCAGTTATGTTTCTCTGAATATACTAAACGTTACTGAACTGTGTACTTTAAAAGGTCAACGTTTTATGAATTACATCTCAATGAAGATGTTACTTAAAAAAGGAGTTTATGGATAAATAATTGTTTACATCAAATTAATTTTTCCCTTTCAGTTTTAGGTAGCTTAATATATACTTAACATATATTAAGTTATAGGGTTATTATTTCCAAGGCTTATAGGGATAAAAAATATGCAAAAGCAATTTAAAAACAAATAAATGAAATCAAAAGATCAATCACTTCAAATTCATGTAGACCTACCGTAGTTTTTCCAAATTTGTCTTTTATTTATATTACAGTATCATAACTTTTTAAATAGGGTATAAAAATCCCTGGATTTACAAATTTATACAAAGCCAGAAACGTTTGCAATAATTTATCTTGAAAATTATAACTATTTAGTTTATAAATGGTAATTGAGGATCCTGAGCCTTTCATTATATTTTAGGTATAATCTATGACCCTCCATTTTCTAATTTAATAAAGAAAAATATACTTCACACATAGTAGGATTTCACACCTTGGAATACAAAAAAATTATACATGTTATCATTTCATGCTTAAACATTGCCTACACGAAATGCATTCTTTTGTTACCATAAATCTTTACCAAAAATCAATTAGTTATCCTTAAAAATTCAAAAGGATCTCAAACTCCATTCTGTTATCCAACAATGAGTTCTCAAGATAGAGAAGTGTTGTTAATGACAGTGAAGCCAATTGAAGTTTGATGATAATCTAATCACCTATCTTTACAATGGGATTAGCATGATATATGATTTTCAGATTGGTGAATGTTAGCCATTCTGGCAAACGCCCATAGTAAATTTAGTCTTTTGTTGTAAGGAGTCATTTATGACCATCTAAGTAACAGAGATAGTCCTGAGTTGACACATTACATTACGGTAAGTTGAAAACATTAAATGGCTCTTCAACCTCTACATTGATATCTGATAACATTTACAAAAAACAAAAAATAGCCTTTATTGTACAAATATTTTATTCTGTTCAACATGCTAAAATTTACTTGTTTGGGTTTATGAGCCTAAAAATCAAGGCTAGCTCTAAAATATCGAATTTCTTCAGATGCAATTAGCATACAACTTTTTATTATAGAATATTGGCATTAGTCATTTAGTTTTCATAACTGTTCTATTAATATATTTTTTTAATTTCAGAATATTAATGAATTTTAAAATCATTTTTTCATTTCAAATTAATGATATAGTTACTCAGTGTTGAGGAAGAATTCAAACTATTTTATTTTTAACATACAATGACATTAATATTCTTAGTAAATGTATATATTACCTGTCTAAATTATGCATGTGTGTGTGTATATATATATATATATAGTTAGTTAGTTAGTTATTTTTCACATAAACAGTTATCTTGCTCACCAAATATAGTATTCAGTGCACATCAGGACCTATCAGGAAAAAAAAGAAGCAGCTCTTTTCTGGTGTCAGCATGGATGTTTTTCTGAAAAAGTCAGTGATGTGTGTCAGAGAACAAGATGGAATCCACCCACTCAAATTTTATTTTTCTTTTTGAAGTGACATCCATTCTTTGGAATTTCTAATACTTAATGCTTTAGGTGCAACCTCTTTTATTGAGAATTTTTTTAAGTGTTTTCCTTTTCTGAAAAACTGTATTTCTTCACGCTCATTTTGCAACTTAGCCCTTTGTATCTGAGACATTCTTTTTTTCAGCAAAAACTCTAAGCTTTCAAACATATAGCATTTACAAATAGTATTTGAAAAACTCATCAAGATAATTATATATAAGATATATAATCTAGTGTACAGTCTAATGTTTTTTCTTAATATTTATGATTCTGCTGATTCATTTTGTAGAAAGATATATGTAATGAAATAAATCAACATAGGCATAAGTATTTTTTTCTTCTCTTATCTCTTCATAGACCCAGTGCTAGGTGCCTTAAGTAAGTATGTATCCGGTACAAATCTCATTCCACAATCTTAGTTGTGAATGGAACGATAACTTTTGTCCTGCCATTGTTACCATTGATATGGCAAAAACTAAATTTATTTCCTTTATTCACATTTTCCTCTGGTTTTGCAGAGGATGGAGACAGTCCTCATATTTTTCCTTCTTGTTATTTTTGAGATCAGGAAAGTCCCAGCATTTTAGAAAATTTCTTCTTTTATGATAAATGAATATTGCTCGTATATTCCCAAAGCTACTCAGAGACACTCATTGGCTTATGCCTTATTCCAAAACGCTGTTTCTTACTCACAACACAATGTTTAAGCTACAGAATGACTGGGTGAATTAGAATAATACCATTCTAATGACTAAAGCACATTTAGAGTAAGACTTACTCTGAACTTTATGTTAAACATTAAATGTTTCAGTCATCATCCTCAACTGGGTTTATGAATCTTGGCTCTTTCAAAAAGTCTTCACATATGTCAAATTCTGACTCCCAAATGTAATGCCTCTCCATGCTCAGACAATAAAATATGTTTAGATCAGACATCCTCAAACTTCCACCATTAACTTGACAAACCACTTACCACTTATTATCAGTCCCCTCTTCTTTCTCTTTTGTTAAAAGAGGGAATTTATGCTTGTTATTTACATTCCCTTATATCAGAATATGCTTCACAACACACTACCCTAAAAAATATTGCCAAATGGAATTTTGATTGCATAGGTATATCAATCTAGAAGAATTAACTATTTTATTGAACTGAGTTTTCCAATCCAAAAACAGTATGTCCCACCATTAATTAGGTCTTCTTAAATTTCTCTCATTGATGTTTTATAATTTTTTGAACAGAGGATTTAGACATATTTATTGTATTTGTTACTATGTATAAGGAGAATTTTTAGAAATCCATTTCTCTTAAAAAAAAAAAGGCCATGGTATTCTATGAATCATATTGGGGTTCACCCCTTCAGACAAAAACCCAAATATCAAATCAATTGAGATAAACCCTTCTCTATCTTTGGCTCTCTGTGTGACTGCCATAAGTAAAAAAGAAACAAACAAACAATAAAACTGAACACACATAGGGCTCTATTGTTAACTGAGAGGATCATTGTGGCAGCCCTGAAGTTCGTTAGACAATCATAAATCTTTCTAGGGTCTTACAAAAATCACACACACAGTTTCATTTTACCCCAAGAATACTTTTTCTTCATAGTACACTGGAATTAGTCTTTCCCTGAGACACTTTCTTACATTGAAAGGAATTTGCTGACTAAAAATGCTGCTCTGGTTACTTCATAGTTTCAGTAAACTACACTCAAAAATGGAAACTGTTATCCATCGGTTCTCTCTTGAATATTCTATGGAACTTCAAGGAGGTGAAGGATTCAATGTTTTATGACTTTTAGAGTCAGATAGACAAGTCACTATCCTACCAGGCCTTTGTGAGGAGAGAAAACCTGGTTCAAATAATGAGTTTTGGGCAAGGGTCACAGTAGGGAAGGGAACCTAAAGTGACCTTCTTAAGTCCCTCTGAGACAATTTAACATGCTTTTGTTGCTGCTTCTACATCTAAATGTATAGTAGGTATATTAGTCTGTGCAGCTATAATGAAATAGTATAGACTGCATGGCTTTACAACAATAATCAATTTTCTCACAGTTCTGGAGGCTAGGAAGTCTAAGATCAAGTTTCCAGCAGGGTTCAATTGCTGGCGAAGGCTTCTTTCTTTCTGTCTTGCAGATGGCTACCTTGTCACTATGTCCTCACATGGTCTTTTCTCAGTATATGCACAGAGATAGAGAGAGAGTGCTTGTACTCTGGTGTTTCTTCCTGTAAGGACTTAAATCCATAGCCCCATCCTTATGACTTCAATTAACTTTAATTACTTTTTTATTACAAATAAGGCCACATTAGGGGTTAGCACTTCACCATATGAATTTAAGAGAACACAAACATTCACTTCATAACATTCCACCCCAGGCACTGCAAAATTAATGTATTTCTTTAATGCAAAATGCATTGATTTTATCTCAACAGTCCTGGAATTCTTAACTTTTTTCAGCATCAACTTTAAGGTCTAAAGTCCATAGTCACATCTAAATATTATCTAAATCAAATATGAGTGAGCATGGATATACAATTTATACTGAAATAAAATTTCCTTCCAGCTTTGAACCTGTGACACCAGACATATATATACCCACACACCTATATGAAAAATAAGGAATTGGCTCACATAATTACGGAAGCTGAAAAGTCCTGAGATCTGCAGGTGGCAACCCGGACACTCAGGAGACCCAATGGTATAATTCCAGTCTGAGTCTGAAGGCCTGATACCCAGGATAGCTGAAGATATAATTCAAGTCCAAAGATCAGGATGCTCAAGATCCATGTAGATTCAAAATTTCAGTTCAATTCCAAAGGCAGGAAAAGTCTGGTGTACCATTTTAAGGCAGATAGGCAAAAGGAAATTCCCTCTTATTTGGGGGAGGATCAGACTTTTTTTCTATTCAGATTTTCAGCTGAGTGAATGAGCCCATTCATATTAGGAGGACAATCTGGTTTATGTGGTTTACCATTGCCCAGGGCCTCAGGGACAATCTGGTTATGTGATTATGTGGTGTGGTTAACGTTAAACTCATCCACAATAACCCTCATAGAAAGACCCAGAGAAATACTTGACCAGCTATACTGGTACCCCTGGTCTGGTCATGCTGAGAAATAAAATAAACCATTACAGTACAAACTGATGTGCTATATGCTTATACTTTCTTATCCTATAAGTGCCAGAGAATTCTTCTTGTCAGAAAGAACCACGTGTAGGAAAGTGCTAATACCTCTTGGGCCCCGCAAATCTAAAGAACCTTTCAAGTTACAAGTTTGTGTGACTAATGATTTTTAGATAGGATTCTCTGGCAACAAGAGGCAGAAACCAGCTGGAGGTGCCCTTTAGGCTTTTGGACTCATGACCGCCTAACACGGGTTCTAGCTATAATCCTTTTGCAAAGCACCTGTTTGGTTGCTACTAGGCTTTTGCTAAAGCTAAAGACTTGATACACAGAAGTCTTACAACTTTCCTGCATGATATTGCAATGTTAGGATGAGTCAATGCAAACTCAAGAACTAAAAAGGTGGGAAGTCCCCACCAATCTCATTTGTCGAATGGAAATGGTATATTCAAGAATGCAACTGTCCTAGCCTCAGCATAATTTTGGCTTAATATGAAAAAGTGGCTAGTATGCCTTTGAGAAAAAGTTTCTCCAAATACCTAAAGAAAAGCCACTGGTTCAGTTGGGCTTTTGATTAATTATGTTTTCCTTAAAAGCATGGACCTGATTAGTGATGGTTCAGCTATCTGAAACACAATGGTATACCTTCGTCTGATGTATAATAGCTGTTAACTCTCAGTACCAAATATACAAAACTAAAAATAGATGTGATGTCTCTTCTCAGTAGGCAGAACCGAAGGCCTTTTTCATCACTTCAGTTAGTACTCCTTTTAATAAACTTTGTTATATTTTTATTGACCCTTGGTCTTTTGCTAGTGGCCTAGATGTTAACTCTGACACTTAGAAAACTGCAGACTGGCAGATCATAGACTAAGCTATAAACCATAGGAACATATCATGGTTGTTAATGGAATAATCTGAGTAACATATAGGGACCAATTGTAATCTAGCTGCTGATCAAGCCTGTACCATCCAAATTACCACCACTGCCAACTAAATACATTATTGTACTAGACGTGCAACACATCCACCATTATAGACTGGACACAAAATAAATTACCATTTCTGCTTCAGAGGCTACCACTTAATGCCAGATATGTGACTCTGGCCAAAATGACCTATTTCTTTAATACTGTTGAAGACCACATTGTACAGGGCATTATGCCAATGTAGATTGACTGTATTGAATCCTTCACCTCTATAGATAGAGAGAGCTCTAATCCTGTTGGGCTCAGTAATTTGCAGTAATTCACCACTGTTGATCCTTTTTAGTTTATGGTGTTACTATTTCAATCCAATCAGTTGATTCCCACCCCAGTATTGTGACCCCTGAAGCTAATCTTGGTTGTATTCTTGGCTGTGTGGAACATTTTCAGTTAAACAATGGTGTATCTTTTATAGTAAAAATCATGTAACAATGCAATCACCTCATGTTGAACACTTCTTGAGTAATGATCTGGACAAAAAGGATGGGATATTATGCAGATCAATTTTGAATATTTGGGATTCTTCTCAGATCATTACTGAGCCTGTTTCTTTTGCACTCTTAAAGGAACCCATAGGCTGGCCCTCTGGGTAGTATTATACCCAGCTATTATATCCTCTGGGAATTAGCATGGTGAAAAAGAGGACTTAAGAGATTCAAATATATTCTGGTTCAGTCATCTGGATTTTCTTGTAGAACTGACATTTTAGTCAGTGTCCTCTGAAGAAACAGACTAATAGGAGATAAACAGATGAAAGGAGGATTTATTAGGGGAATTGGCTCACACAATTATGGAAGCTGAGAAGTCTCATGACAGACTGCGTGCAATCTGGAGACCCTAGGATGCTGGTAGCATGGCTAAGTCCAAGTTCAAAAGCCTCAGAACAAGGGAAGCCAATGGTGCAATTCACAGTCTGAAGCTGAAGGCCCAGGAACCTGGGAAGCTATCGGTATATGTCCTGAAGTCCAAAGGCTGGAATCCTGGAATTATTATTATTATTTTTTCCTGCATCATCATCTATGCTGACTGTCCAGGGGGAGGAGGAAATAAGTATCCAATCACCAGGATAGAGAGAGAGGAAACTGCCTTTTCCTGCCTTTTTTTTTTTGTTGTTGTTGTTCTACCCAGGCCCCCAGCTGATTGGATGGTACCTGTCCACATTGAGGGTGGATCTTCCCCACTCAGGGCATCAACACACATGACAATCTCATTTGGAATCACCCTCACAGACACACTCAGAAGTAATGCTTTGTGAGTTCTCTAGGGATTCCTCAATCTGGTCAAGTTGACATGTAAAGTTAACCATGACAGACATCATCTAGATCATAAAGCTAGCTAATTATCATTTGGTTGAGTTTACTGCTTTCTTGTTTTTCTTACTGTGGCCCACACAGGTTAAAGTGGGGGACATAATATGTTCCTGTAAGTTTTATAAAATTACTCTTACATCTGACTATCTGTATGGAAGATCTGGGTTAAGTATAAAATATTGGTGAAAACGTGAAGTTATAGCTACTGGAATGGGACACACTTTTTTTTGTGGTAGTGGAGAAAGATCAATAACTTAGAGCCTAGGGAGAAAATAACTTAGTTCCTACCAGATAAAAGAAAGGTCCAGTAATGATCTTTGTTTTCAAAACTGCCCCTTCAAGTGAGTAAAGAAACATCACTTTGAAGGCATTCAAGTCAGCTTCAAATTACTTACTGATCAGAGCTGTTATAAATGGTAGAATTGCCCTAGACTTCCTCCTTGGGGCTAAGGCAAAGTCTGTGTAATTATCATCAGTACATCGTGTTGTACCTGCTGTCTCAGGCCTAGTGGAAATGTCAAATAGAAACTTAAGGAGAATGGTACTTGGCTTCTTTTCCAAAGTCATAATGTTGAAGAAATGTTAAGCTGGTTAAATCTGGGCCCCCAAAGGGCATGGGTTGATATCCATTCTGTAGGTTGACATCGTCTTTCTACTTGGATTCTTGTTGTTGGTGGCATTAATTTTATAAGGGACAAATTAAACAGATTTGGTACCAGTGTCTGTCAATAACATTAGTTTGGTTAACTCTTGAGAAAAATTTCCAGAAGCCACAATGTGTAGGAATGAGGATTGGATAATTATGGAGATAATTCTCTACAAGTTCCTCACATTTATGCAAATATTCTGTGCAGGGGCACTTACTACCTTTATTCCGAACTATCTTTCAAGGATGTTTTTGTGGTAAAGGGCTTTGGAAGACAGAGATATAGTCTTCCTCTGGGGCAAAGGGAAGGTGTGCTTATTGCCTATTATAAAAGATTCAGGTTTCCTTACTTTGGATTGTTCTACTAACTATAAAAATATAACCTACTGCATGTGCAGTTGTCAACTGGCCCTCTTCAGATCAGACTGTGGGAAAAAAGTTCAGGAAACTGGTGTAAGAAAATTCTGAAACTCTGGTTATTGATATTTCTGTGATGATAATCTGATCTCTGTCTCCGACTCATAAGTCTGGTTGGTGTCTTCTGTCAGCAGCCATCAAACTGTGGCAGGCTGACTTAGCCTAAAAGTATAGTAAAATCTTAGATCTTTCATAGTTCTTGACCCTTATTCTATCAACAACCATTGTCTATTTCCTTTTTTATAATTATCTTTTTCTTTTTCTTTTTTTTTTTTTTTGTGGCACAGTCTTGCTCTGTTGCCCTGGCTAGAGTTCATTGGCATCATCACAGATCACAGCTCAGTGCAACCTCAAACTCCTAGGCTCAAGCAATTCTCCTAATTCAGCCTCCTCTGTAGCTGGGGATTCAGGGCATACCACCACACCTGGCTAGTTTTTCTATTATTTTTAGAGATGGGGTCTCACTCTTGCTCAAGCTGGTCTCAAACTCCTGGCCTCAAGCAAGGCTCCTGCCTAGGCCTCCCAGAGTGCTAGATATTTATCAATTTTTGATTTATATATTTGTGCTTTTGTTATTAGGCACATACATATTCTGAATTGTTATGTATTCCAGAAGAATTAATCCTTTATCATTAAGCATTATCCCTTTTTTAAAATTATGCTTCTTGACTTGTAGTGTAAATTCTCAGCTATTAGTCAACATATTCAATTTGTATTTTCAAGTTGTATATATTTTTTATCCTTTTATTCTCCACTTTTCTTAATCCTTGAATATAAATGTTTCTTATAAACAGCTTATGGTTGGGAATTTTCTTTGTCCCATTCGACTGTCTTTCTCTTTTAATTGATGTTCATAGACTGCTTACATTTAGTTTAATTATGTATATAGTAGGGTTAATATTTAGCACCTTGTTTTACTGTATTAATATTTATTTTCTATTTCTTCCACCTAGTTAATGTTTTTTATTTTCTTCTGCATTGTTGCTGTCTTTTGGATCACACAAATGCTTTTCTGTTTTTTCATTCCATTCCTATTTCATGTTATACCTTATTTATAATTTCCATACCACTCAAAATTAATATTCTACATTTTTAAAAGTGCAATTTTTTTAAATCTGGAAAACTGAATACATTTTTAGTTTCTGAGTATATTTTACATATTTATAAATATAAAGTTATGTTTTACTTTATAGTCAAGAAATTATTCAAAGGGATTTAAGGATTATTACTTGCATGACATCATGGCTTCAATTATGATATTGTTTAGAGATAAATCAAAGCTATATAAACACATACATCTGAAAAATTAGCAATTGAATATGAATTATCAATTGCATATGAGTTTAATTGAATACAAGTAATCAGTGGCATATAATAATTTTAATTCAAATGTTATCACTGATTAATAGATATAACCTTATTGTTGGTTTTTAGGTATTATGCATAATTTATTTTTTGAAAATGGGAAGATTAATCCTCTAAAAATTATGGAAATAACAAATTAAGAACTTATAGGGAGCAGTCATTAAGATTTAGATCTTAACTTTTTGAACCTATGAAGTCTAACTCAACTTTAATCTGACTTTTAAAAATATTGCTAGAAAATAAAGGAAGAGGATAAAAACTAAATGTTCCACCTACATAAAGAATAATGTTATGAAACATTAAATTTGTCACAGTTGGAAACATTTGTGGGAGGAACACTTACAATGTTGTTGCACAGACTGTTTCCTTTTTTTTTTTAAGTTTAGGTTGAGCTTTTATGAAATTGGTGTTCATAAAAGAGCCAATGAACCAATAAATGGCACTTATGACTGGTCAAATACCATAGTAAAGGCAAGGCATTTGATTTCCTTAAAAGTTATTCTCTAATATACTGGACATTACTCCTACTATAAAAGTTGATGTAGATTTTATAATGAATACTTTTTTTAACCACATCAGAGGTGCAAAATTCAAATTTTCACTTTCACTTTTATCACCAAACTGTCTAAATACTTGCTATTCAAAATGTACAGAAAGTTAGGCAACATAAAAATTACCAAAGAATTCTAAAACTGAAAGGAACTTTAGAGATTGTTTCAACTAATCCCATAATTCTACAAAGTATGTAACTGAAATTCAAAGATGTTGAGTGATGTTAAACTTATTCTAATTAAGTCAACAGATGTTATTATTATCTATCCATCACCTGCTTAAGGCAAATTTTAAAACATCTGGCAATTGACAAAAACTATTTAATAGAGGTCTTAACTAGCAATTCTGCTAGTCCTTAACTTCTATCCATGTATTACCTTAAAACAACAGAAATCAAAGGATCCAGAATCTATTATCTCAGCATCTCACAGACATGCTTTCAATTAAACAATCTCTTGGTGGTTTTCCTTTCTTTCTGCAGCAGGCTCCATGGTGCACATGGTAGACACAATGGTAAACACATCAGTCACAAGCCCTGTCTTCTCATGGTATGCAGTATAGACAAATAGCCAGAAATACAGATATAGAGAGAGTAATTCTGAGTGCTATGAGCATTACCGGGTCAAATTATATGCCACTAGAGTGTATATAGCAAGGGCAGGTAACTTATCTGGGACTGAGTTAGGAGGGAGAAGAAAACTTTAGTCAAAAAAATACTCATGAGCAAAATTTCAGATACAAGTGGGCTAACGGCATTCAGGGGTAAGGACTCTGTGGCCTTGGGGTCACATGTGGCCCTCTGTATCCTTGAGTATGGTCTTTTGACTAAACCCAAATTTTACAGAGCAAATTATTTTAACAAAGAGATTTGTTCTGTTAAGTTTGGATTCCATGGAGGGGCCACATGTGGGGAATTTGGAGGGCCACATGTGAAAGTATTAAAGGTTTTAGAGGGAAAAATCATTTAAATTTATTTTATATCTGTATCTGTTTACTCTTTTCTTTCTTTTCTTTATTTATTTTTTATTTCAGCATATTATGGGGGTACAAAAGTTTAGGTTACATACATTGCCTTTGTTCCCCCCTCCGCCACGCCCGAATCAGAGCTTCAAGCGTGTCCATCCCCTAGAAGGTGCCCATTGTACTCATATAGATAAATTCTCTAACCTCAGGTTACGCCATACTCCTTGGCAATATATCTATGTCTCTAGGATAGTGTCTAACAAATAGTGGTGCTCTTAAGCAAATAAATATAATGCAATGAAGATGATTTTTTTTGCTGACATAGGTGTGCACGAGACTTAACTTTCTAAAAATTCTCTTCCGTTGAACTTAATTTCTATTTCAAGTGTCCACACTTGTGGGAAATTTCACATATGCTATTCTCATGGTCCTCACCTTCTTCAGGTTAAACCTTAGCCTGCACGGACAGGCTACTGAAGGAAAATCCATGTTCTTGCTTAACATGGCCTTTTAGATCCCATAGGCCTCTGTTGCTTCAATCCTATGTTGGACACAAACATTATTTCTCTAGTGTCATTTGCCAGTATGGTTTATGCAATCTTATCTGTCTGTGATGTTCTCTGTGGCTCTGCCCAAGAATCATAGGTCCACTCTACCCAGAGCTCATGCATCTCTCTATTCCTATTCCATAAAATAGCACATTTGTCTGTATATATTCCTATACTAATTTCTCACACTACTTGGAGATAAGTAAATTTTAGGGAAGAAAGCCTAGTTAAAACAGGCTTTCTTTTGTACTTTTTTTGCTCCTAGGATAAGAATAATATTAAATATAATTCAATTATGCTTTTGCTTTGCAACGGTCATTAGTATGTGTTATCAGAATCCTCTATACCTGTATATGTAGGTGCCAACACTAAATTTTTAAAAAATTCACTTGCTTTTTGACACTTTCAGAGGAGAGAATGACTCTCTACTTACAGAAAGGAAGTTATTTCAAACTTATTCATTCAAAGTAAAGTGATAGATCATTCAGAAGGAACCACAGTATCTGTGAAGATTAAGAAAGTAGCAAACAGCAAACAAGAAACGTTCCTTTAACATATCTTTAAATAAAGCCTCCATTAGGAACATCTGAGATATGCACACCTAGAGGATGAATTCACAGTCACCACATAAATTTATATTTTACTGAGTATCTGTGGTTTTTCATATGTAACTATAATGCCAGATATGACTTCACACTCATTACTGAGACAGAGAGAAAATGGCTAATATGTCTGTCAAATTTTAGGTTTTCTGTTACTACTTCTTTTTCATCATTTAGAAGATATTATGAAACACAAAAAGAAGGAGATGTGCCACTAATAATGCAGCTATAATCACACATAGAGGGAGTAGGAATAATTAAGGTCTTCTACTTTCTAAATTGTGCATTTGAATATCTAAGTGGTTAGGGAATCTTCTTAAACTTTTGCATGTATGGGTCCTCAATGTGTGGAATAGGAAGAAAAGTCTTTGGGATCTTCTATATTTAAGATATTTCTACAGCCTCATTACAGCAAGTAATTTCACTACCCTCTGTAATGCTGCTTGGATGTAGTTCTTCCAGAATAACATTGGCACATCATTAACTACTAATACTGATTAATTGTTAGTGGGTTTCTTGAATTTTGTCACACTCTTTCGCTACTCTTGGGAGATCAAAAGGCAGAGTTCAGTGTATCAACCACAGAATATGTGGGAGGCTTAGGAGGAACTATATGTATATAAATATGGAATTATTGATATATTTGGTCATTTTGTTAAAAAAAGAGCTAAATAAAATGTTATATTTAAAAGGTAACTTTCAACTTACATTTCATGGCATTCTTTGACTCTAACATGTTTTCTGGTATAGAATTGGGACAATTTCCATGTGTAATCACTCTTCAGGTTACTTTTTGTAACTTTTATTATCTTTGCCATATTCTTATAATTAGGAATATGGAGATAGGTGAAGGTGGACCTTGAATATAGTGACTGAACAAATTTAAAACATAATGACAAAATCAAAAGACTCCAAAAGTTCTTTTTTAAGAAGACAGGAATGTCTTCTTTTTATAAAGAAGACCATAAGCTATGGTTTAGTTTATGACATTAACAACCAATATAAAAATATTTTTTAAAAAACTAGGCAAAGGATAACATGATACATGAAATCACTGCACAAAACCATTGGTATAAGAAGGTGAAATTTAAAAAATGACATAAGAACACAAACTAAGTGAAAGATCATTTAGACTAGATGGCTCAAATATCTAGTCATCTTGATAGATAAATTTTGGAGAGATTTACATTAAGTTTTTATTTTATTTTCTTTATTATTAAAGCATTCTATGAGGATTCTAGAGAGGGGGTGTATGATATTCATGACTGATCATCATAAAGTTATATTTCTTTTTAATTAGCAAATTTGCAGCTTGAGAAATATCTTAATCTCTCATGGGTTAGAGTAATGCTAATAATTCTCTTTGAGCCACTCTACTCTTGGCCATTGATGAGTTAAAGCACGTGTCCTAGAATGGACAGCCCCATTAACTTTCCTTGGTGACTTCAGGCTTTTCTATTGTCAGCCTTTCATAAGGATAATTACTAAGAAATCTTCCACATTGCCTGTTCCTTTTCCATAAGACTTCTGTTAGTATTCTAATTTTCCTTTTTCCTATTTTTCTCTCTCCCTTTTTTCTTTTTTTGAGAAGTAAATGAAAAATAATGAGAAAAAATAAAATTAATATGAGGAGTATATAGAAAAGAAGAGAACCAAGAGCAAGTCAGTTTGCTTATTTTAAAACCCAAACTCTACTATGCTTTCCTTTCTATGTAAAACAAAATGAACTGGTAAAATATCTAAAATAATAAATGTAGGTAAAACTTGGCAGAAACAATATCATAAAATTAATAATATGAATATTCTGCACCATAGTACAGCTGTCGAAGTATTCTCTACATAAATCAAATTTTATCTTTATATTATCCTTATGGGATGTGGAAGATTATTATTAATATTATATTCATTGTACAGATGAGAAAACTATTGTTAATAAAGTTAAATTATTTCCCCAAGAGCATCAAGAAAGCCTGCTTCCAGGGGAGGAAAAGAATTTAAAGGCTTATGAATGCTAGGACAGTATGGGCTTACCTTCTTATTGTGCACTGCTCCCTCAGAATCTAGAATTCACATTTAAAACAGTGGACGAGGTGCTGACAATATGGAAATAATACTTTATTATTTCTACAACCAGTAGTGCATGGATTAATTTTGACTAAGGCATTGCAGAACACTGGCTGGACAAACCAACCAACAATGGCCAGAGAAACTAACCCAGGAATGGACCATATGTGTGATAGAAATGACTCCAGGCTAAACATCTGCTTTTTCAGACAGACTCATAAATGCCATCTGTGGAATTGTTTTTTGAGTTGCAAGGATACGATTATAATACATGTAAACAATGTAAAGTTATATATGCTTATATAAAGTTATCTAAATCATATTATGGCTGTATTTTAATCATATTGTGGCTCTATTAATCCCTGTAGATTTTAATATTGATGGGGGCGGGGGCATTAGATGGTATCATGTAATACTTTTAAAGTAAGCATTTATTTACAGCAGGTTCATACTCTGTTCTGATGAGAAAAATACTATTTTATTTATTGCTATTAACTAAAAAAAAAAACAGACAAATCACTGTAACAATATAATAACACTAATCTAATAAGAAAATTTTGTTTAGAGACTCCCAGGCACAACTCTAACTTAAAATTTCCCTTCAATCTCTACGTTTTTCTTTCTGAATTGTATGCCTACTTGTCTGACACTCCTATCAATTGTTTTTGGTAGAGCGCTCTCCAATAAATTGGTCTATGTAGTTAACAACATCTTTTCAACATAGAACATTTGTTTAGTGTACCAAGAAGTAAACAACAGTAGAATGTGCTCCTTCAAAACTAAACTGCCTGGGCTAAGCATACTCAGACTCATTCTCACAGATGAGATAGAAGAGACTGGAAATCTAACTAGTGGAAAGGGGAGCAAAAATAATGAATTAAAATAAGAGCTAATACGGAAAAGAAAAGAACACACACCCACAAAATGAAAGGTTTTCTGAATGTTCTTCCTAGATATTTTCAGTTACGTACTTCAGTGGAACTTGTCTCCCCTCTGCTCTCCCTGGCTGCTTCTGTGATCCATTTTGAAAATCCTAGGATTTTAGTTAAGAACAGGGCTTTTCCATGCCTTCTTTGCAATTAATACAAACACATTTTTAACCCAGTAATGGGAAAATGCTTGGCGTTTAAGACGCAGCTCATCTGAAGTCATCACTTTCATACTTTTCATATTGACCAGATTCATAATAAGATTAAAAAGAGAAAAACAGCAATATATTTATTTAGCTCTATATTGCTGAGATAGAAAATTTTTACCTTTCAAGCTGAATTTTAAGTAATTGAACACAGATGCTAAGATTCCATTTCAATAAGCAGATGAATCCCTTTATCATTAAACATTTCATTCCTCTTGTCTTGGATCAAGAATCAAAGATGAATGAGAAGACAAAGAGAACCACAAACTTAAAGAAACAAATCTACACTGGAGCTAGAATTTAATCATTGCGCAAGCCACGCCTATTGCGTCTCCTTTATGCATGTGAGAAGGGACAGATAGTTGTACACACACAAATTTCGTAGTAATTATAATGTTTTATGTTGAAGAATATGCTATGTAAATATGATTTAGGTGAATTATTATCAAATGCGATATCTATGTAATGGCATATTTCTAGTTGCCTTAATGTATTTACTGTTTATAAAAATTCTAAGTTCAAAGAAGTATTGCAAATAAAAGATGTTTAAATATTTGATACACAATAGTTAGCAAAAGTGAACCAGCAAATAGATGATCTAAGACTAACTTCCACACTTGTAGGTGAAATTATTAATCATATGTAATAGACATATATAGTCTACATCAACTATTAGAATAATGTAGATTCAATGAAAACAATGTCATCTGTTGATATAGATGGCACAGTCTGAGCATAGTAATGGACCTAGTGGACGTTTATTAGAGAGAATAATTCATTATACTATTTTATTCATATTTTCATGAAACATGTTTGTTGCTTTCAAGAAAAAAAAACCTTGATTGTAGGTTTCAATACATGGAAATATTAGCTAGATCTTGGTTGATGACTGGATGTGTTATTGAAGTAAAATAGGGAGAAGATGATCAGTTTCAGTAATGGACTAGTACAAAATTAAAAAAAATAAACCAAAACAGAATTAGTATAAAAGTCAAAGTTATGATAAAATTTTAAGCTTAAAAAAAAGCAGAAGCTAAAAGAATATTAAGCATAAAATTCAAAGAAAACATATGCCTGACCAAACACCAGTAGTACCCAGGCTTCTTGTGAAAGTTTTGTGTAGGTCTTTGAAAGCATGAAAAAACGTGGTATCATTGCTCATTTGTTTTGATCAGAGATTAAATGCTATAATAACATGCTATAAAACGTGGATTATTACTTTCATTTTCAGCCCACATTCAAGATTTTCATTCCTTTCCAGGACTTCTTCCTTGGTAGTACTTATACATGTGCCTGCCATTACTAATTAACAGCAGGCAATAATATTGTAAGCCCCTTAGTGGTAGAAACGTCCTTTTACCTTTATATTTTGCATTTTATACCAACACATAAATACATACTTGCTTGTGCAGACACACACACACAGAGACACACACACACAAACACACAAGCACATACAGCTTTAGTAATGTTAAAAAAGTGGCTAATATATATTTGATGAATGAAAGAAAAAAATCACAAATAGACATTAAATATTTAATAATTTTGAAATAAATATATATACATATAATTTACAATTCTAGTACTACTGAAATATTGCTAAACTTCTCATGCTAGCAAATGTTATGAAAAGCATATGACTAATATAATGATAAAGATAAACATTTATTATTGCTACATGCCATGTGCTCCTCTAAATGTTTTAAAATCATTAATCATTTTAATCTTTATTACAAGAATATTGAGCAGATACTACTGCCATCCTCATTTTACAAATGAAGAAGCTAGGATGTAAGTTTATTTCAAGGCAGTATTGCACGTACCAAGAAAAAAACAAAAGAAACAGAAATATGTGAAATTCAGAACCACAAAAGCAATAACATTGAATGGACTTCCTGATTTCTTTCAAAGAATGTCAAATTATCTATAAAGCTATGGTAATAATTATAAAAATGAAAATTTCAACTAAGTCATATGCTTGATTAATAAAAAAGGGTCAAATGAAGTATTTAAATATGAGTTGCTTTGAAATGTTTTCATTAGGGAAAATGATACCAAAACAACATTAATTTAGAAGTGCTAATATATAGAGAAAATTTAACAATTTATAACATATATTTTGTCTAAAAATAACTCAAGCATATAAAATAACCCTGTGCAATTCTTATCTCATGGTGATGATAAATGATAGTTATTTACCCTCGTAAAATTGCGTGGCCTCATTTAATTTCCTGTAAATGTGTTATCCTTTGAAAATTCTATTTTATTTAGCATTTATTATAAAATTAATATTTTATAATACTTAGAACTTCATTTCTTAAAATCACATATTTACTATATTTTGTCATCATTGCCTATAAAGTGGATATTTTATCAAAATATTTCAAAGATATATTAGTCTCTTTTTTTATTTTCAGGCTTTCTAAAAGCAAACAAATGAAAAAGCAGAATTTTACCTGTTCACCTGTTTTTATTGATTAGTAAATATAATTTTAAAATTATCAACAAAAATTGTTAGATTTAAGTATTTATTAGAAAACAGAACAGATTTTATTAGAATGTATTAGAATGTAAGGATTTTTGGAATTCTGTCTAATTGCCAAAAGCTTCATGAATCAGATATATGTTTTAAAAATCTTTAGGGATAGTAATCCCTCTTACATAATCTATATTTAATATTCAAATTTCATAAATTAATATTTCTTGTTTGACCTTCATGTCCAGTCATTAATTTACGTATTCTTTCAACAAATGCTTATTGAGTGTCTACATTGCTCCTCGAACTGTTTGGATCCTGGGGATCTATTAGGGAACAAAACAAAGTCCCTGCTCTCATTGACTAACATTCCAGTAAGGCGAGACATCCTCATATAGCCATCTAATCTTTGACAAAGCAGATAAAAACATACTCTGGGAAAAAGATTCCTTATTCAATAAATGGTGCTGGGAAAACTGGATAGCCACATGTAGAAGACTGAAACAGGACCCACAGCTTTCACCTCTCAAAAAAATCAAATCATGGTGGATAACAGACTTAAACCTTAGATGTGAAACTATTAGAATTCTAGAAGAAAATGTAGGAAAGACTCTTGCAGACATTGGCCTAGGCAAAGAATTTATGAAGAAGACCCCTAAGGCAATCACAGCAAAAACAAAAATAAATAAATAGGACCTGATTAAATTAAAAAGCTTCTGCACAGCCAAAGAAACAGTCACGAGAGTAAACAGACAACCTACAGAATGGGAAAAAATTTTTGCATACTACACATCAGATAAAGGACTGATAACAAGAATCTATTTAGAACTCAGGAAAATCAGTAAGAAAAAATCGAACAACCCTATCAAAAAGTGGGCAAAGGACATGAATAGAAATTTTTCAAAAGAAGATATAAGAATGGCCAACAAACACATGAAAAAATGTTCAACATCTCTAATCATCAGGGAAATGCAAATCAAAACCACAATGAGATATCACTTAACTCCAGTGAGAATGGCCTTTATCAAAAAGTCCCAAAACAATATATGTTGGTGTGGATGCGGAGACACAGGAACACTCATACACTGCTGGTGGGACTGTAAACTAGTGCAACCCCTGTGGACAGCAATATGGAGATACCTTAAACAGATTCAAGTAGACCTACCATTCGATCCAGCAATCCCCTTATTGGGCATCTACCCAGAAGAACAAAAGTCATTCTATAAAAAAGACACCTGCACCCGAATGTTTATAGCAGCACAATTCACAATTGCAAAGATGTGGAAACAACCCAAATGCCCACCAATTCATGAATGGATTAGTAAAATATGGTATATGTATACCATGGAGTATTACTCAGCTATAAGAAATAACGGTGATATGGCATCTCTTTTGTTCTCCTGGAGAGAGTTGGAACCCATTCTATTAAGTGAAGTATCCCAAGAATGGAAAAATAAGCACCATATGTACTCACCAGCAAATTGGTTTTCCTGATCATCACCTAAGTGCACATTTGGGAATAACACCAACTGGGTATCAGACAGAGGTGAAGAGTGGTGGGAGGGGATGGGTGTATACCTACATGATGAGTGCGATGTGCACTGTCTGGGGAATAGACACGCTTGAAGTTCAGACTTGGGGAGGATGGGGGGGCATGGGCAATATATATAACCTGAACTTTTGTACCCCCATAATAAGCTGAAATAAAAAAAAAAGTAAACAAATAAATATATAATATGTCGGGTTGTAGTTAAGTGCTTTGAGGAAAATATTATACATCAGGCTTAGGGGATATTCATGGATGTAAGAGGGTGCACTTTTGGAAAAGCTAATAAGGAAATGCCTCTCTGATAAGACAATAATATTTGAGTACATATCTGAGTGAAATAAGGGGCAAAATATGTAAATATCCAAAGGACAAGCATTTAAATTGAAGGAAGAGCAGGGCCAAGTGCCCTGAGATGAGTATTTGTTTGGGGTGTGTAATAAATAGCAAGGAAACCTGTATGATAGAAGAAAGTAATAAAAAGGAGGAAAATAGCTGAGGTACTTAGAAGTCAGTTGCAAGATAATGGGGTCAAATTTGCATTACACTAATTTTTTTCAATAAATTCAAACTTACAGAAAAGTGGCAAAAATAAAAACCGGTAAAAATCCATATAATCTTTATTCAAGTTGACCTATTATAAACAGTTAACATTATTTGTTTTATTTGTCCTGGCCTCCTTACCTGTGTGTGTGTGTGTGTGTGTGTGTGTGTGTGTGTGTGTATGGGTGTGTGTGTGTGCACGCGTTTCCTCGTAAGCCATTTGAGAGTAAATTACAAACACTGTGGTTCTTTACTGCTACTCTTCAAGGTGTATTTTCTTAGGGATATTTTCTTACATAATCAGAGTACAGTTTTCAACTTCAGTAAATTTAACATTGATACAATACTATAATCTACTATTTACATTTGTTTTGGCAATTGACACAATATTGCCCTTGAAATTTTTTTATCTTCAGTACAGAGTTAGTGAAGAGTCAGATATTGCATTTAGTTTCCATACTGCTTTAGCTTCTTTTAATCTAGGATCATTACACAGACTTTAATTATCGTTCATGGCATTGATATTTTTGAAGAATATAGTTATCCCATTACTTGGTCTTTTAAAAAAATAGAACATTTACCATTTTGAGTTTGTCTGCTGTTTCTCATAATTAGACAGAAGTTATGAACTCTCAGGGGAATGCCACAGTGGCGATGTTTGGACCTTATCAGGGTTCTGCATCTGGAGGAATGTATGTGGAGGTGTACATGGATCTCTCACCAGCGATGGTAATTTTGATTACTTGGGCAAGTCTAATTTCCTGTGTATTTACCATTATTCACCCCCATTGTAATTAATACAACAGTCTGCTGAAAGACACTTTAAGACCATGCAAATACCTCACTGCTCAAAAAAATTTCCACCTAGAGTTTGAATTCACTAATGATTTTGGACTGATCCAATATTTACTGTGATGGTATTAACACATCTACCAGTCAATACTTGGCTTTCTATTATAAGCAAAAGACCTCACTTCAGTATTATTTATAAATATAGTTATCATTTTTATATGTATAGACTGTTGTATTACTTTTTTTCAACTTGTAAATGATTTTACTTCACTAATTATTTTGGTGGTCAATACATTACTTAATATTTTAGTGCTCAGGTTGCCATGGCTTTAGCCAACTGTGATCCCATTCAAACTCCTGGATCCTTGTGACATGCTTTAAGTAGTTTTTGAGAACTTTAGCATTATTATGCTTGGCATAACAAGACATTCCAGGATCTTGTACTTATCCTGCCCTAGCTCGAGAATCGGCTATTTCTCCAAGATGTCCAGGTTTCTTTCAGTAGAGAATGAATGTTAGAGAATATATTCTGGCCATGAGTTCTGCTCATTTCTGTAAGAGTGCCGGTGCTTCTTGGCTCTTTCAACAGACAGCTATGATTTTTGGCATTCAATCTGCAAATTGTGAAAGTGCTTATTTCCCTGCAACCTCACTTATAGACTATTTTATTAAGTGTTGCAATTTTTCCAAACTGTTGAGTAAGAAATGGAATCTTAGTAAAGTCATAATTTGTGTATATAGTATTTTGAATGAAGTTGAATATCTTTTCATGTATTTAAGGTTATTTTATATATTAAATTATCTGTTTAATTTTGCCCATTTTTAATAGAATTTATAGTAACTCCTCAAATTTCAAAAGTTCTTTATGAAATGGGAATATGAATGCTTTATTTGTAATATGCTTCAAGCAAATTTTTTCGAGATTGTCATTTACATTTTGTGTTTGCTTATTATTATTTTTTTTTGCTGTGAAAATTTTTTTGTTATGTGGTCAAATGTATCAATATTTTATTGTAGCTAGATTTTTCAGCATATTTAGAAAGCATTTTTCTATACATAGTTTATAGAAGAGTTTAACCACAGTTTCCTTCAGTGATTGTATAGCTTTATTTTTAAAATATTTTTTTATATTCTTGTAGTTTATTCTTATGTATTGTTTGAAGAACAGAAAAGCTTTTAACTTTTTCCAAATATTTAATAGCCATCCAGCTTCTCTAACACCATCCATTAAAAAGACTATTTGTCCCTATAATTTGAGATATCACTTTTATCACATAATGTATTTTTATATAGTAGGGTCTATTTCTGGATTTTTTGTTACTTTTTTAAATGAGATTTCTCAAGGATTATGTCTTCTAACTTGTTATCATTTCTGCTTATGAATGCTGTTGATTTTTTGTGTTTAGTGTTATATTTTGCTAATTTGCAGAACTCCCATTTTTGCAATTAGTCTTATCAATAATTCTCTAGGGTTTTCCAGGTAAACCACTATGTCATTTGTAGACAGCTTTATTTCTTTTTGCTAATTGTTTTATTGCTCCAGTTTACTTTTCCTAATTGAATTGGCTGGTAGCTACAGAATGATTTTAAATAGTGGTAAAATTGGTACATATCCTTGCCTTGTTCCTGACCCTAATGGAAATAGCTCTTTTTCCTTTAATTACTCCTTTAAATAAGATACTGACTTTAGAATTGAGCTATGTATATTTTTTTCTTATTATGGAAATATCCATCTATTCCTATTTTTTCAAGAGTTGCTGGGCTGTGTCCAGTTTTGTAAAGCATCTTTGAACATCTATTCAGATAAATATCTTTTTTGCTCTGTAAACCTATTAAAACAGTGAATTATTTTAGTAGATTTTCTAATATTCCATTGCCTTTGCATTCTTATTATAAACACTACTTGGTCATGATACATTCTTAAGATGATGTTGAATGTCTCCTGTAATATCTTATTTAGGATTTTGGCATTAATGTGATATTGGCTGGTAAGTTTCTTTTCTTGTTATCTTTAACACATTTCTATATTATTTTTACACTTACTTCATTAAAAGAGTTGAGAAGTTTCCTTAATTTTGTGTGATCTAAAGCAATTTATGGAGAAGTAGGGACTATTTATTCTATTACAGTTTGGCAGAATAGCCCTGTGAAAGAAACAATTTGGGCCTGGTGCTGTTTAGTGGGGTAGTACATAACTTTCTTGATTATTTCCTCATACAGAAATTGGTCTGTTTAGGCTTTCGGTTTCTGCTGAAATAAGTTTTGAGAATTGTATTTGCCTAAGATGTTATCTATTTATTCTAGGTTTTTGAATATGCATACACTATTTCTTTGCTGACAATTTCTATATTTTCTTTCTTTCTTTCCTTCCTTCCTTCCTTCCTTCCTTTTTCTTTCTTTCTTTCTTTCTTTCTTTCTTTCTTTCTTTCTTTCTTTCTTTCTTTCTTTCTTTCTTTCTTTCCTTCCTTCCTTCCTTCCTTCCTTCCTTCCTTCCTTCCTTCCTTCCTTCCTTCCTTTCTTTCTTTCTTTCTTTCCTTCTTTCCTTCTTTTTCTTTCTTTCTTTTTTTAACTCTTCTGGCTTCCTTGATTTTTATTTTATTTTATTGTTTTTAATTTCAGCATATTATGGGGGTACAAATGTTTAGGTTACATATATTGCCTTTGCCCCACCCGAGTCAGAGCTTCAAGCCTGTCCATCCCCCAGACGGTGCACATTGCACCCATTATGTGTGAATATACCCATCCCCTCCTCCTCCCTCCCATCTGCCCAACACCCAATGAATATTACTACTATATGTGCACTTAAGTGTTAATCAGTTAAAACCAATCTGATGGTGAGTACATGTGGTGCTTGTTTTTCCATTCTTAGGATACTTAGTATAAGGGGTTCCAGCTCTATCCAAGATAATACAAGAGGTGCTGTATCACCATTGTTTTTTGTGGCTGAGTAGAACTCCGTGGTATACATATACCACATTTTATGAATCCACTCATGTAGTGATGGGCACTTGGGCTGTTTCCACATTTTTGCAATTGTGAATTGTGCTGCTATAAACATTCTAGTGCAAATGTCTTTTTTATAGAATGTCTTTTGTTCTTTTGGGTAGATGCCCAGTAATGGGATTGCTGGATCAAATGGTAGTTCTACTTATAGCTCTTTGAGGTATCTCCATATTACTTTCCACAGACGTTGTGTTAGTTTGCAGTCCCACCAGCAGTGTATGAGTGTTCCTATATCTCCACATCCATGTCAAAATTTAATGTATATTTTCTATTTGTGATTTTTCTCATTTTTTCTTAATTAAACTAGTAGTTTGCATAGTTAATTTTTTAAAGAATAATGATTTAGATTTTTTTATTTTTGATATTTTTGATGTTCTTTCCTCATTTCTTTTGATCTCTCCAATGTTATGTATTTTTGTGTACATTGTTATTCTTTTACTATTTGAATTATTTGTGTTCTAATTCATTTATTTTTATTTTATTTTTATTGATACAGATATTTGGACTATGAATTTTTCTTTTATTACTTCCTAAAATGTATCACATATATACTGATAATGCTTTTCATTATCAGTGATTTTTAGACATTCCATATTTTACATTTCACCTTTTGCTGAAAAGTTGTTTCATATTTATTTTCTAGTTGTATGGTATTATGATCATAAAACTTTGTAATGTCTCTACTTTATAGCACCTATTAATGTTTGTTTGTGCTCTAGCAAGTGAAACATTTTGGTGAATGTGAAAAATTTTGGTGAATGTTCATGTTGTTTAGATAATTTATGTCATTGTTTATTTTTTACTACTTGAATTGAGTGACATGAATACTATGATCCGTTTGCTTCTATTTCTCCTTATTGTTTGTTTGTTTGTTTGTTTGTAGTCTCACTCTGTCACCTGTGCTAGAGTCCAGTGGCCTCATCATAGCTCACTGCAACCTCCAACTCCTAGGCTCAAGCAATCTTCCTGCCTTAGCCTCCCAAGTAGTTGCAACTACAGGCCCGTGCCACCATCCCTGGCTAATTTTGTTTTTATTTTATTTTTAGTAGAGACATGGTCACTCTTGCTCAGGCTGGTCTTGAATTCCTGAATTCAAGTGATTCTCCTGTGTCAGCCTCCCAAAGTACTAGGATTACACGCCTGAGCGGCCACACCTGGCCAATTTATTCTTAGTTGTACATTATGCAGATGGCTGCTATAATATTTAGTTCATAAATATTCACAACTATTATATCATTATTGTTGAACGTGGCTTTTTAACACTACAAAACTTTCTTCTTTGTCTCACTAAATAATTTTTGGGCTAAAGTCTAATTATTACTGTAACAGGATTGCAATCTCTCCTTTCTTATTTCTTCCATTTTCTGGGTAAATCTTTGTTCTTCCTTTTTTTAACCTTTTTGAATCATTAAGTATCAGGGTGTCTCTTGTATATCGCATAGAAGTAGATTTGATATATCAAATAACTTAGAAAAAAATTTGACTAGGCAAACTAAAGCCACTCACATTTATAGATATGACTTATGTCTCATCTGTCATTTCATCTAACCTTGCAATTACTGTGTGTATTATATTTTCTCTGTTTCTTTTTCTATTTAGTATGTTCTCCTTTCCTTTGCTTAAGAAAATTCTTGTGGTATTTAGAAGGTATATATAAATTACTAGTTCTTAATTTTATATTACTACCATTTGTCAATAATGTCCTTAGTTTTTCTTGTATTTATGCTTTTACTATCAGATGTGCCTGTTTTTAATGGTATTCCTTGACTCCCACTTGTTTTCTTAATAACAATGATGTTATTTCCCTCTCCTCTGCTTCTATCCTTCCTTCTCCTCCTCTTCTTTATTTTATTTTTAATTTTATGGATACATTATAGTTGTGAATATTTATGGGATGCATGAAAGATTTTGATGCAAGCATATAATGTGTAACGATCAAATCAGGGTAATTGGGATATCTATCACCTCAAACATTTATCAGTTATTTGTGTTGTGAATATTCTCATTCCTTTAGTTATTTTCAAATATACAATAAATTATTATTAAGTATAGTCATCCCATGTGCTACTGAACACTCAATCTCATTCCTTTTATCTAACTGTATTTTTGTGCCCATTAACAAACCTCTCTTTATCCTTCCTCCCCATTACCTTTCCCAGCCTCTTGTAACCATCATTCTACTCTCCATCTCCATTGGTTAATTTTTTTTAACTCCTATATATGAATGAGAACATGTTATATTTGTCTTTCTGTACCTGGGTTATTTTATTTAACATCATGTTTTCCAGTTCCATCCATGTTGTTGCAAATGACAGGATTTCACTCTTCTTTATGAATGAATAATATTTAATTGTGTATATACACATGTATGAGCATATACATGTGCAATGTGTACCACATTTTAACTGTCCATTTATACACTGATGAACACTTAGACTGATTCCAAGTCTTGGCTATTGTGAATAGTGCTGCAATAACCATAGGGGTGTAGATACCCTTTTAATATACTGATTTTCTATTTTTTGAGTATACGCTCAGCAGTGAGATTTCAGGGTCATGTGGTAGTTGTATATTGAGTTTTTTGAATAAACTCCATACTGTTCTCCATAGTTGCTGTACTAATTTACATTCCCACCAGTGTATGACGGTTTCCCTTTCTTCACATCCTCACCAGCATCTTTTATTGCCTGATTTCTTGATAAAAGCCATTTTAACTGGGGTGAGATGATATCTCATTGTAGTTTTGATCTGCATTTCTCCAATGACTAGTGATGTTGAGAATTTTTCATATACCTATTGACCATTTTTATGTCTTCTTTTTAGAAATGTATACTCAGATATTTTGTCCAGTTTTTAATTAGATTATTTGGAGTTTCAATAAGGAATAGTCAACCTGTATTTCAGCAATAAATGCTGTATTAGCTATAAGTTGTTTTTCTTTTTTTTTATAGATGCCTTTTATCAGATTGAGAAAGTTTCTTTCAATTTCTAGTTACTGACTTTTTAATTATGAAGAGTTATTAATATTTGTCAGGTTTTTTGCATCTATTGAGTGCTCATGATCTCTCTTTTTTTCTTCAGTGTAGTGAATTACAGATGCATTTTTAAAATGTTGAACCAACTGCATTTACAGGGATAATCTCCATTGTTCATGACATATTATTCTTTTCATGTGTTGTAGCATTTCATTTTTTTCTATTGAATCCTATTTTTTTCTGATTATAGATCACATTTTTCTGCTTCTTTTTATATCAAGTTCTTTGTTTCTTGGTCTTGTTTTGTTTTTATGCGAGGTTTAATAGATATTACATTGTGGTGGGTTTGTATTATGTTGTCCTTTTGTTCAAGATTATTAAGTTTTGTCCCACCAGACAATTTACTGACATCATTTAGACCTCCACAGACTTTATTTTGTTCTTAATTAAGGTGTTGCTTCTTTGTTTTCTTCTTATTTCTAGGGAATTACTCTTATATTGTGGCTTGTTTCTATTTTTAAATTTTGGCCTTCCTCTGGTATCTATTAATTCCCTGAAGAACTCAGTAAAGTCTCTTCACTATGGCTTTACTAAACTCCAGCAATTGCATTGTCTCTGGAATTTTTGTTTAGTTTTCAGTTCCTTGGTAATCATTATCTGAGAGGCTTTAGAGACACTTGCCCTACAGATATGCATCTTAAAGGTTGACCAATTTCCCAAGGGAACCCCCCTGCAAACATTTGGAGGTCCCTTTTCAACTTTCTTCTCCCTTCCAGCATCTCTCTTCTTTTCAGTACTCTGTTCACAATTCCTGCTGCCTCTGCAAACACATTCCAATCCATGGCTTCTAGGGTCAACAAAAGTCAGATGCTCTTGTTAGGGCACCATCTACATTTGCCAAAGAAAGCTCTGGAAAAAGTGGGTCTCACTTCATATATTTTTCTTTGTTTAAGGATTATAGTCCTCCATACCTTGTCATTCAATGCCTGAAAACATTGCCTCATGTAATTTGTGCATTTTTTAATTGTTTAAGGAGGAAGAGCAAGTTTATTACCATTTACTCTTTCATGCTCTTTTTTTGAAAGTTTGCTTTAAAGTTTGCTTAATTTTGAAATTGCAGAAAAAGTGTTTATTATCACAAATGAGAAAATACAATGAAATAGAATTATTAGAATTCGTACCAACATCCCAACATCTCCCATTCTTCACCCACTATTTAAACTCACCAATGCTAATGGTATGGTATAAAACTTTCCTTACTATATCTTATTGCCCAAGTAAATGAAAACACAATTATAAAAGCATTTACTTTGTTTTTATATTTTTAAAGATATAAAGTTAGTGTGTACATAACTTAGCACACAGGATTTTTTTATCACTAATCAAGATATGTGCATTTCTATTAGTCAATACTTACAGATCTAACTATTTCATTCTGTGATTGAACAATAAGTAATACAACTATTTACTAGGGATACATTTTTAGATGTTTGACAAAACATATTGAGTAAACTTGTTCTTGTTGCTTTTTCCCTGTGTACTAGATTCCTCTACGTAGAATTGCTGGGTCAAAGGGTAAAATGCATTTTAATTATTTCCAAATTACCTTCTGAAAAAGTATAAGCATTTTTTTTCACCAATCATGTACCAAAATGCTAGATTCCCTAACTTTTTGCCAAAAAAAAATTGAAATTCAATATGCCTTTTTCCTACCAAACTTCTTTAAAAAGTATTTACAAAAGCTGAACCTGACTGATATGGAATGAAAGGATGCTCTAAATATAGTGAATTGTTTAAAAAAAAGATATAAAATGTTCCCCACAGATGAATGAGAACATTGAAATGTAACATAGATTAGTCTAATATAGACTGAAGCCAAAAAATGTGTAATACAGAAGAGGAAAGTGAACTTAATAAGATTTATCAAGGTTTTATTTTTTGTTTTGCATGTGTATATATTATCCCATTTAATATTGGAAATGCAATTTTAGTATGAAATTGATTCATTGGCATATTTACCTAAGAATGAACAACTTTCAGAAAAGAAGACTTATAGTCATGAGTTAATGACCCAAAGTCAGACTGAAATTATTTTACCTTCACTTGAATATCCATTTAGAAGATAATGATTTTTGCCAAGGTCAGCTACAATTAATTTGAAGGCATTTCCATTTTGATTAGTAATTTCACTGACATCATTAACAACAAATGGTCCACCAGGCTGAGAAACATAAAATCTACAAATCTATTAAGTTGTAAGGAACAACTTGATCTATTTTACTAATGTTGAGCTTTCCTTTTGTTTTTCTATTAATGTATAAGACAAGAAAGTATTAAATAGAAACTCTTGAAACCTATCTTGATGACTGCTTTGGTACTACAATTTTGAAATTAAGCAAACAATGTCAGAGTTTTGCCTTTCCCTCAAAGATCAAAAGAAATGTCTTGAATTTTGTTATCAAAATCACAAGCAAAGCAAAGTTGTCAACAAGTAAAGATCAATGAATGTCTAACATTTATCTTTAAAATCATAAAAATTATATTTTCTTAAGAATATGTGAGATTGTCCTATGGCTTCATAGACCATAGCATGTTTATTTATAAAATATTTAAGAAATATACAAATATATGAATATAAATATAAAATATTTGTTCACATTATAGGTGTCTAAATTATCTGTCATAGAATTCCATCTTAGTTTCACATCACATTAATATCACCTTATTAATATAGAATTCTGCAATATGTCAAGAGCTATGGGTATTCAGAAGCTTAATTTAAAAATGCAGATAAACCAGCTGGGTTTGGTGGCTCCCACCTATAATCCTAGCACTCTGGGAGGCTGAGGCAGGAGTATCCCTTAAGTTCAGGGGTTTGAGACCAGCCTGAGCAAGAGGGAGACCCCTGTTTACTAAAAATAGAAAAAATTAGCCAGGCATGGTGGCACATGCCTGTAGTCCCAACTACTTAGGAGGCTGAGGAAGGAGGATCGCTTGAGCCCAGGAGTTTGAGGTTGCAGTAAACTACAATAATGCCACTGCACTCTACACAGGGTGACAGAGTGAGACTCTTGTCTCAAAAAAAAAAAAATGCAGATAAAATATATATTTAATCTACTCTGTAGTTAAGATATATTTAATTTTTTATTGAATAATATTTTCTTATCTGTGTTACACACATTAATATACAAAACAAACAAATTAGTGTGAGAATGTCTTTATTAAACCAACTATTCATCATAGCATTTTCAGTTATTCCTCCCAATTTTTCTGAATCAAGTTACTTCATAGAGTCAAAAGAATGAAATGATGATATTGTAGATTTTTTGTGGGAATTGTTATTGGAAGTAAAATTTTGAAAATAGAAAAAGAGACAATGAGGCTTCCTAGAAATGTTTCCTTGATTAGAAGACAGATGACTCAGAAGGCCGGAAGATATTATCTTTGTTATACACTGTACCCAGAATAGGAATCATGTCCCTTATATGTTCTGTGGTATATATAAATGCAGTGAGAAATTGTTATAGTCACTTCCCAGGTCAGGTACATCTAATTTAATTTTCATCAGTGTTCTTCATAAATGTATGATGCTGATGTCAGTAGTGTACTCAACCAAACATGCATTAAAAATTTACTAGCGTTTTAGGTCAAGGAGCTACCATGAATAAACAAAATAACCTATATCTGATCCCCAATTGTGCACATCATAAACATACTCTCTCCAAACACACCGTGGACAAGTAAAATGAAAAATAAATATAAACTGACACATGACCATAGTTGAAAGTAAAATAAATTTTCTAAACAGACTAGAGCAGAAAATAATCCCACAGGAATAGTAAGAAGTGAAAGGCTCACTGGTTTCTAATGAAGTGTCAGCCTATCAGTGCTTTGCTAACTGCCATTTCTACCATGACATCCAATGCTCTTTAACCACTTATCTTCACAGTATTTATTACTAACTTACGCACATAGTTTAGATTTATTTGGATGCTTCTGAGAGCAGGATTTTTACTAGCACTGTACCTCCAGAATCTATGTATCTGACTCTTAGTGCAAGCTGAATAAAGATTTATTTATAGGAGAATATAAAACAATATGTACCAAAAAATTAACATCCATAAATTGTATAAAGAACTTCTACAAATCAATAAAAGAAGGACAAATAATCTATTTTAAAAAGAGGGAATGGATACACGCAGGCAAATAGGGAGCCTAAATTCTCAGTAAGTAAAGGAAACTATAATCAAAAAGTTTTCCTTTTGAAGACACTTTTTTCCAGTGTTGCCATAGTTGACTTCCCAAGTGTCTACTTGGAATTAATCTTCAGATTATTGTCAAAGAAAATGATTTTATTGAATCAAAATTTACAAAAGAGTTTACTCTCTGATGAAAAATTAAGGAGTTATTTAGATTTCATATAATGACTTAAACTTTGCAATTTGGACTACAAAAAAAACACAAAAGAAGGACAAAGTGCATGCAATTTTTCTTTTGGTATTGTTGTCTTCTACAGGTAAAATGAATAATATTCATAAAAGTTCATTTTGATCTGTTGATCAAAGCCAAAGATGAAGTGGGTGTGGTATGTCCATCACTACTGATTTTCCTCCAATGGAGGTGCAAATTAGGCTGTTTGCATGCTTACATGTTATCCAAATTTAGATGTTTCCCAATGATTTCTAATGACCTGCCTACAGCTGTTTCATTGGTGACTTTGGGTTGACTTACTTCAGAACAGTTGGTATTTGTGAAGTCTTTTGAGGGAAAATACATTTGAAGTTCCACATTCTAGGAAAAAAAGATTGAATTTTAGATTCCATTTACATTTCTAAAATTCATCTTGGCTTGCTTAAAATTTTTTCAACTAACACTTTTTATAAAAAACATTCTAGGAAGAAAATAATCACAGGTCCTACTGAAGTCTGTGGTATATAAATGCAGTGAGAAATTGTTATAGTCACTTCCCAGGTCAGGTACATCTAATTTAATTTTCATCAGTGTTAATGTACTGTGAAAAAAAAAGGCTATAGTTCAGTGTGTTTCCACTGGTACATTCATGGCAAAAATAAAGTAACATACAGAATTTATGTGAGCAATAAGAAATCTTTATAAATAACAGAGACAAGTTTGGGAAAGGCTGGATAATTTATTTAAAAAGTGAACCTGTACTTCTTTTATGTCTTCTATCATTGTGTTCTCTTTTTCTACTAACAGATTTCAGTATACACTTCATTTTTTATGTGAATATGGCTATTCTAACAACAGCAGATTTTCTTATATTTACTAAAAATTTCATTAATCTGTTATGTTTGATAACCAGTAATGAGACAATCTGGCTATAATGTGATTTTCTGATTCCTGTCATGAATAGAATAAATTCTGCATGTAGGATATTCATCATATTCCAGAAGCTCCATAAATTTTTAAATATCAGGTCTCCTTTAATCTGGACTTATAATGTGTCAAAATATAATTGCCTAGCTATCTGAAGTGATAGTACCTCAATTTTTAGTCATCTACTAATATAAGTCAATCTCTACTTTATTCTTTCTTCTATGATTTGAAAATGTGCCCAATAAATTTCACTGAGACAATATTCAAATATCTTTTTTTATACATGACACTTGGTTGAGAGAACCTGAAAGTTATAAATAGCTTATATCAGATCTAATATGTTAGATATTTTCAATTGCTAAGCATATAAAAGTAGCATGGAAAATCCTCTCTTTTTATTTATTTTTTAATTTTTAATTATTATGGGTACATAATAGGGTACATGTGATATTTTGATACAGGCATACAATGTGTACTAATCAAATGAGGGTATTGGGGGTATCCATTACCTCAGGCATTTATTATCTCAGTGTTAGGGACATTCTAATTCCATTCTTTTGGTTATTTTAAAGTATATCCTAATTTATTGTTGAGTATAATTACTGTTGTGCTATTAAATATTGTTCTTTCTAACTATAGTTTTGCACCCATTAACAATCTCCACTTCATCCCCCTCTCCTGCTACCCTTGCTAGCCTCTGGTAAATGTCATTCTACTCTCAGTCTCCATGAGATTAATTGTTTTAATATTTAGCTCCCACATATGAGTGAGAACAGGTGAAATTTGTCTTTTTGTGCTTGGCTTATTTCACTTAACATAATGTTCTCCACTTTCATCCATGTTATTGCAAGTGACAGGATTTAATTTGTTTCTATGGCTATATAATATTCCACTGTGTATATATACCACAATTGCTTATACATTCATCCACTGATGGACACTTAAATTAATTCCAAATCTTGGCTGTTGTGAATAGCGCTGCAATAAACATGGGAGTGCAGATATCTTTTCAATATTCTGAATTCCCCTCTTTAGGATATATACCCAAGCAGTGGGATTGCTGGCTCAAATGGTAGTTCAATTTTTAGTTTTTTGAGGAACTTCCATACTGTTTTCCACAGTGGTTATACTAATTTACATTTCTCATACCAACAGTGTGTGAGGATTCCCATTTCTCTAAATCCTCACCTGAATTTGTTCTTGCCTATCTTTTTTATAAAAGCCATTTTAACTGGGGTGAGATAGTATCTCAGCGTAGTTTTGACTTGCATTTCTCTGATGATGAATGGCATTAAGAATTGTTTCATACCTTTTGGCTATTTGTATGTATTCTTTTGAGAAATGCCTATTCAGATCCTTTGATCATTTTTAATCAGATTATTTGATTTTTTTCTATTGAGTTCTTGGAGCTCCTTATATATCCTAGTTTTTAAATCTTTGTCAGATGGGTAGTTTGCAAATATTTTATCCCGATCTTTGGGTTGTCTCTTCACTTTGTTGATTGTTTCCTTTGGTGTGCAGAGCTTTTTAGCTTGCCCTGATCCCATTTGTCTAATTTTGCTTTGGGTTTTGGTTGCCTGTGCTTTGGGGGTATTATCAAGAAATCTTTGCCCAGACCAATGTCCTAAAGCAGTTCACAAATGTTCAGAAGTTTCAAAGTTTAGTAATTCTAGCACCATTTATTGAAGATATTGTCCTTTCTCCACTGTATATTTTTGGCAACTTGTCAAAGGTAAGTTCCCTATAGATGTGTGGATTTGTTTCTGGATTCACTATACTGTTCCCTTGGTCTATGTGTCTGTTTTTACACCAGCATTGTCATATCTCCATTGGAAGGGTAGTGGTGTGGAGATAACATGAATTTGGGAGGCAGAGAAATGTAGATTTAAATCCAGTGTTTGCCTTGGACCCCTTGTGTGGTCTTGGTCAAGTTTTTCAACCTTTCTGAGACTAAATTTTCTATGATGAATAATAAAAATATTGAACTAATGATAATTTGGTTAAAATATATAAAATATGCAGACTTTTACTTGCTGATATGGTCATTGCTATTATTATTTGGTACTTTTCATATTTAATGTTGTTCCAGAAATGAGAAATCGATTAGATATATATTTGAAATTTACTTTGTGAAGAGAAGTATTTTAATAAATTCAGAATCAATGCCATCATCCAACTCTTATGCTTGGAGGATTCTAAAATTATGTAGCAGAAAATATGACATTCAATTGTTCATACTCCATGAATCTGTTCAGTTTCATTGAAGGATGTAAGATCAAGCTAAAATTTCTGATTAATATATTCAGGTATAAAACTGGGATGGGTATCTGTAAGAAAAACATAATTTCTATTTTTGAAATGCTGATTATTTGTAAAAAGCAAAATATGGTACTTCTAGTAGCTAGACTTTACCTTTTAAAATCCAAGAGTATAAAATAAGTATGTAGGTTAAAATTAGAAAACACCACCTGATCCAAAGCACCTAGGTGTATATTTATGTATATTTGTGTGTCATTATGAAATATTGTTCCATAATTACAAAGAAATCAAAAGGAACAAGTGAGCAAATTTGCAATTTTCAATAAAGGGCCATCACAACTGATCACCTCTGCCCCTGTAGTGCAAACCCAGTTGTTGATGATACTATGTAAACAAATGCACTTAGCTGTGATCCAATAAAATTAAAAATGGCAGTGTGTCAGATTTGGCTGGAGGGTCATAGTGTACAAATTTGTATTCTACACTGATAAAAATAAAAGAAAGACTATTATTTGTACACTCCCAAACCTAAACAAATGTGCTAAGAAACTAATATAAGTGAAGTCTGTTTGTAAAATGCAATTCTAATGCAGACATTTTTTCATATTACATCATTACTTTTCTAAATTAACATACATAATCATTTCAGTTGTGTTTTCTAAGAGGGAGGAAGTTGTGGAAAAATTTTGACAATTTTTATGTCTTTTCTTTTTTTTTTTTTTGAGACAAGAGTCTCGCTTTGTTGCCTGGGCTAGAGTGAGTGCCATAGCGTCAGCCTAGCTCACAGCAACTTCAAACTCCTGGGCTTAAGCGATCCTACTGCTTCAGCCTCCCGAGTAGGGGGGACTACAGGCATGCGCCACCATGCCCAGCTAATTATTTTCCTATATATATATTTAGTTGGCCAGATAATTTCTTCCCATTTTTAGTAGAGACAGGGTCTCTGCTCTTGCTCAGGCTGGTCTCAAACTCCTGACCTCTAGCAATCCACCTGCCTTGGCCTCCCAGAGTGCTAGGATTACAGGCGTGAGCCACCACGCCCGGCCAATTTTTATGTCTTTTTCAATGAAAATTCTAGTCACTGGAGAGATAAGGTTGTTTTATTGTTTGGCTCATTTTGTTTGCACGTTCTATTAGAGTCATATGTCACTTAATGATAGGAATAATTTCTGAGAAATGCATCATCGTCTGAACATCATAGAGTGTACTTACCCAAACCTAGATAATATGGCCTACCTGAGCTATATGGGATGGCCCATGGCTCCTGGGTTACAAACCTCTACAGCATATTAATGTACTGAATAGTGTAGGCGATTATAACACAGTGGTAAGTATTTGTGTATCTAAACACGGAAACGAAGTTACAGTAAAATATGGTATAAAATATTGAATAAATGGTATGTTTGTATCGGGCACTTACCATGCATGGAGCTTGCAGAACTGGAAGTTGCTCTGGGTGAGTGAGTGAATAGGTAGTGAGTGAATGTGAAGGTCTAGGACACTACTGTACACTACTGTAGACTTTACAAACACTGTACACTTAAGCTATGATAAATTTATTTTTAAAAATTCTTCAATAGCAAATTAACTTACTGTAACTTTTTTACTTTATAAAGTTTTTAAATTTTTTGACCTTTTGATTCTTCTGTAATAGCACTTAGCTTAAAACACAAGCACACTGTATAGAAAATATTCAAAAATATGTCTTTCTTTAACTCCTTATTCTATAAGCTTTTTTCTATTTATTTTACTTTTTTACTTTTTAATTTTTTTGTTACAAAACTAAGGCACAAATACACATATTAGCTTAGGCCTACACAGGGTCAAGATCATCGATACTATTGTCTTCCACCTTCATATCTAATCTCACTGAAAGTTCTTCAGGGATAGTAACATACATGGAGCTGTCATCTCCTATGACAGCAATGCCTTATTCTGGAATACTTCCTTAAGGACCTGCCTGAACTTGTTTTATAGTTAACATCATTTTTTATATAACTAGAACTATTACAATCTAAAATTATGATAAAAAGTACAGTATAATAAATATATAAACCAGTAACATGTCAGTTATCATCAGTATCAAGTATTACATACTATATAAAATCATGTGTTCTATACTTTTATACATCTGGTAGTACAGATTTGTTTACATCAGCATTACCACAAACACACAAGTGATGCATTGTGCTATGACAATATAATGATACAATGTCACTAGATGATAGGAATTTTTCAGCTCCATTATAATCTCATGATACCAGTGTTATATACATGGTCTGTCATTGACAGAAATGTTATTTGGTGCATGACTGTACTTTTCTCATCTCACTGAAAAATTGAATATTTTCTGTGTTAAGTTTTGCGAGATAATTTTCTGAGAACCTTGGAGAGGGTAATTAATAAATTCATGTTTGTATAGTTTCAAATGGAAAATATACCTATCTAATTTTGCTAAAATATGAACAGTGCCCTGGGGTTAAGAGTCAGACACTCTAAATTAATTCTGCTATATTTAGCTCCATGGTATGGGGGGATTCCATGAAGCTCTCTGGTTGTCTTCTAGCCTGTGAAATGGACCAATGAATGCTATATATCTACGGTGCTAGTTTACTCCCAAGAGACAGTGCATTGTAAGATAGTCTGGAAGAGTGTGGGGAAGAATTGAAAATTTTGGCACGGAGACGTATATATAAAAGCACAAATCTAAGATATCCACTTCTTCCTAACAGAACTAGCAGAGCATTCAGGTTGGACGGGGGGAAGGATAAACACTGAAAATTATGCAAGTAAAAAATGAGGTGTTTAATAAGTGTGTGAGGGAAACAAATATTTACTTAAGAAAGGAAATATAATTATAGTTCACAAATTGCCTCTCCAGTGAATAATATTCCCCTGAGTCTAGTCATATAAACACCCATCATTGATTTTACTAAAAATAGGCATATACCTATATAAAAAGGATAGGGGTAGAGATGTTAAGCTTTAAAAGGGTCAAACCCTCGTTTATATAAGAAAAATTTAATTGTACATGTCTAAAAGTAGATAAAACAGGAAGAACTGTTTATATATATTATTTACAAATGTTTAGCTTAACTAATATTAAGATAAAAAGTCTAAAAAGGTTAAAATTTTTTACCTGTAGGGAGCAGAACTGATTAATGTGCATGAGGAAGAAAGGTTTAAGATGAAGGACTGCAATTTTTCATTGTAATCTCTTCAGTGGTATTTGATATTATAATTATATACATTGGACAAAATTACTCATACAAAAGTAAAAAGCATAGATTTAACATTTATAGAGAGCATTTTCAAAACTCATATTTTAAATTTAGTTGACAAACATGGGTTTCCCCATAAATTGGATCATCAGTGAAAACTTATCCTTCTGTAATTCCATAAATTGCCCAAAAGTAGGTTGGTTCTAACAAAGTGCCAAATACTTAGACAATTGCTCAGGTGAAAAGTGTATTGATTCTAAAATTTGATTCAAATGTACTTTCTTGTTTATGCTTCATTATAGAGCTACATCTTCAACCCCTATTTTACTTTTAGTATAACGTCTACAGCTATAAATAGGTTGCTGCATCATTATACTGTCTCATATTACTCCTAAATTGAATACAGCTAGATTTGGGAGCTTGAACCAAAGATAAATTATTCTAAATTAGTCTTTACATAAAAGTATGCCTGAATCATATCAGTTTCTGGGAATGCTGGAAACACTAGGCAACCTTGACTTAAATGCTTACCAAATATACTCATTGTTATTTTAAAATACATATAATATTACTTTGAACTTTGGTATGGAAATTTTTCCAAATGAAAAGCAACACCAAAAGGAACTTTGGACCAATCAGAACAAAGGCATTTTCAAGGTGGTGGAATCTTCAGCCATAGGCCAGAGAAGTATCCCCTAGTCATCTTTAGGGTGCCCTCTAGAGGCCTATTGAAGTAATTCTGGTCCCTTCTCACTTGGAAGTGAACAGACAATAGAACTCCATTCAGTTTCTAAAACAGGCTTTTTAGTCACTGGCATCAGCCAGGCAACAGTAATTTGCAAACCCTGCCCTTTATTAAAATTCATTGTTGCTTTCAGAGTTAGAGAACTATAATTTGAGAGATCTGAGCAAGACCAAGAAGAAATAACATTTTATATAATCACTTTCAAGAGCTGCTATATAATTAAACACATGTGCAATTAATTTTAAGCAAAAACAACAGCCATTATGCAGTGAAAGTCTCTTTATACTAGCCCTGGTTTATAGCAACAGAATGGATATGATGTCAAGCGGTACAATTTGGCATGGTTCCAGCAAATTTACAATTTTGTGAAAGTGCCATCAATAGAGCATTGTTTTTGCTTTACTTTACTTTTCTCCAGCTTTGTGGCTCTATATTAGCAGCAAAACATGTGGCATATTAGTTGTGGCTATTTAGGCTATAGCTGTAGGGTGTGTAATACCAAGACATCTATGTTGAAACTTCTTTTATAAAATAAAAACAATCTCACTCAATTGGGAAGAAAAATACATGAAAAATTCCATATTTAACTTTTTAAATTCCTATTATATAATTTACTAAAAGCATTCATAAAAGAAAGTAATCATGCAATAATTTGATTTACATGGGATAAATTTAAAAATAAAGTTCTTGCTATAGTTTTTTTAAATAAACATACAGTTTTTTTTCAAGAAGTCGCATGCTGTCTCACTGCACAATGCTTAGATTGCAGTAATAGCCAAATTTGAAAACCAAGACCTCCTTGAAAACATGTTATGTAATTGAGCAAAAACTCTGAATTTACTTTCAGTTTATAGATTATGTGGGGAATGTACAAGTTTTTTATGATATGTTCCCTGGTAATATAAAGTAGCATTATCAAACAAACAAAAAATCCAATTAAATTAATAGACCATCAAATAATTTACTTTTTACCTCAAAAATTAGTTAATGTTTAATTTATATCATTCTGAGACACAAGGGTAGAGAAGACTGGTTGAATAGAGCTTGGATCACAATTTTGAAATTTGATATTTCCAATTTCAACTAACCTTTGACAATAAGCTACATAAGAATTTTCACATTTTATAATACACAAGGACATTTATTATAAAATGCAGGCGACTGCATTCTCAGTGATCTTCACTGCGTTGTTGAAATGATGCCAGCAGAGGTTTGGAAAATAAAGAACTGCAAAACCCAGCTTTGAAATAAGAAAGGCATTTTTCAGCATTTTAGAATCCTTCTAGCAGAGATATGACTATAGGAAGAGATTTGAAGCCATAAATAAACTTCATGCAGTGCAATCTAGATCAAAATAATGCAAGATCTTTAACATAAATCTTTCTCTAGAAAGAGTTCTGAAAGAAAGCAAACGTTCTGGAGAACCTCCTTCAATGTGATAATAGATGTTGCTTCCTTGCAAGCTTTCTACTTCAGTCTAATTAATTAATTCAGCTATCATTTACTTAGCATTTTCTAGATGCCAGGGATTGAACAATGTGCTAGCAACCAATGATGAACAAAATAGTTATAACTTCTGCCCTAAAGAGATTTTTATTCTTTATAAATAATAAACAAGTTAATGTCAAGTTTACTAATTATTTTGCATAAATGCTTCTAAAAACCTGAGATAAAAAAAAAAAAAAAGAATGCCTCTTTGAGGCAGTGACATTTATGGTAAGACTGGAAGGAGGGAATAAGTGTAAGAATGGATTTTCTCTGTTTCAAGGAACTGAGAAGAGGCCTGTTTAGCTGGAGTATGGTGTGGACTAAACCAGGATACACAGGCATTTCAGGCCATCGATGGTATTATAAATCAAGTGAAAGTCAGCTGGGAGGTTTAAACCTGGAATGATGTGCTCTAATTTACCTTTTAAGATTATCACTCATGGATTTCAGGGAGGTAAGAATGGAAATAGGGGAACAAGTAGCATATTGAGTCATCCAGGAAAGAAATTCCGGTGGTTTGAAATAAGATGACAGCAGTGGAGATGGAAAGAAGGGAGTAGATGTGAGATATGTGTTGGGAGTAGATGTGGTATAATTTGTAGATGAATTAGAAAAAAAAAACAATAAAGGAAGTCACAGAAATAAGGACAACTCCCAACTTTCTACTTTCAACAGTTTGGAAGAGGAGGTGCTGGTTACTAATGATGGCAAAGACTGGAAAGAAAAGCATGAACTCCATTGTGAACATGTGAAATTTGAGATGTTCATGAAGCCTCTAAATGGAGAAGTTAAACAGGTAGTTAAGTGTATAAATCTGAAGCACAGAGAAGAGGTTTAGGCTGGAGATAATTGTGAGAGTTGTCACCATATAATCAAATACCGTCCTCATTATTCGTGTTAATAGTCAAGGCCCTCCACCTGAAAGAGCTGCTCCAGCTATGAGAAGAAGCATTTTCAGCTCCAGATTTTTCTTTTCTTTTTTCTAACCTCTATTAAGTCATTTTATTATGTGTTCCATTTTCTCAGAGCTTTGTAAAGTTATGGAAAGTATTATAATTTCCATAGTGATGAGATGCAGCATGGTGTAGTGGGAAATAATTATTCACCTCACATAAAAATTTACATTCATCATTTATTAACAGTGTGGCTTTGGGCAGGCTGCTCAGTGTCTCTGAGCCTCTCTATTTTCTCACCCTCCGTGAAAATAGGCAGTTAGAAATACCCTTTGAACCTATAGAGTAGGTGTGTGCAGATCTTGTGTTGGAGAAATCTAATCTAAAATATATCACAGTAAAAAATGAGAAGGCACTATAATTTAAGGGATTATTAAATAGAACTAAGATTTTAATATCTGACTTTGGTTTAAAATGTTATCCCAGCTGGATCACATTTGTATACTAGAAGCTATCTTATTTAAAAATAACAGCCATGGCAATCCAAAAATGCAGATAGCTCAATGATAATCCATATCATCCCAATTATTCTTGATGCATAAAGGCTGTTCCAATATTTTATCCATTAACTATGCCACTCTGATAATAATACGTGCTTAAGGATCTGAAATCTAAATTTTACATAAGCTTGCACATGATAGTTGACCTCAAGAATTATCTAAAATATTAACTTATTTGTAAATGGCCAGTCTTTTAGTCATTGATAATAATTTGATAAGCACATATCCAGAAAAAGAGAATATAAATAAACCATGGTCAAGATGCTGTTGTTTTTAATTACAAATATACATGCATATTTCTATGTATATAAAAATATTTAAAGCTAACACCATCAGGAAAGTAAATTCATTTCCAATTTGCAAGATGAGTCATAATTAATACTCCATATTAATAGAAAATTAAAATTAGAAAGAATTTATTTCAATCAGAAAATTAAATAGTTGATTTGCCTCTTTAAGGCTAAGTAGTTTCAGATTACAGTATCTTTAACATTGGCTCTATTTTAATAATTGTGGGGATTTGGATAATCCTGCATATTTTTCCAAATGAAAACAAGGCATTAAGTATTGGTTAAATGCAGAATAAGAATATAAACTGCAGTTTCTGAAATGGTCAGCAGAGAGCCTCAGTAAGGCTCCCATGGTAAACTTACTCTGCTTCTATTAAAGGAAAAAGATTAAACCATATTAATAACTAACATTACAAAATAATTGAAACAATTATTTAGTGTGTCTAAAAAAGGTCTTTAATACTAAGTTAAGATGTAACGATGGGCTTCTTTGAGGCAAAAAACAAAAAAACAAAAACAAAACATCTGAAAATGTATGAAGTGGAAGCAAAAGAGACAAACATTTAAAAATATTTGTCAGAGATTTTTTGTCAATTTATGTTTGATTTATGTAGTAGAAAGTTTAACATATTCCCCAAGATAAATGTTTTATTTTCCCTTTTTACAGAGAAGAACTGCAAAATCTTTGCATTTATTAGCAAATCAAGTCCAATCCCAGAACAGAGTTTTAGATTGTTTTCTAAAGGGTAAATTTCAAAATTTGTAAACTAAAATGCACACTTTAGAAAGATAGAACATCTTTAATTTGGATTTTCTATGCATGCTCAGAATGTTCACAATAGAGACTTAAAAAAAAAACTAACCTATTTTATTTTTTCTGCATTTACACATGAGAAAAATACACATTTTACATCCTTGAAAAATTAATCTCAATTGGTTTTTAAACCAAATGAGTTTAATTCACTGTAAAGTTTTGCCAAAAATGACTTATTTTACATATAATAATATAAAAACATATCATTTATTTTGGGGAGAGATGAGAATCATCCTAGAGTGAGATGATTCTGGTGATCTCTCTTGAAATCATTGGGAATTTAACAGGATGATGGCATATATGAAGAATAATTGCAATATTAATGAGTAGTAATAGCATATATTCAGTGATTACCATATATCAGGCAATGTGCTAGCATATTCTCAGCACCTTATACCAATCATGTGTGGTAATTATTATCTCTAGTTTACATATATGAAAATTTCAGCTCGTGGAGATTAAGTATCTTGCTGATGGTCACCCAGCTAATAAATACAGGGCTAGAATAAGAATCCATCTCAGTTCCAACTCCAGTTCCACATTGGTAACCAATGCACAATAATGATTTGTAATTTGGACTAATATTTTTAGACAAATTATAGAAATAAATAGGTATTGATATATTGATTGTTTCAACATTAATTCATTTATTTTCCTAGTTTTTATATAATAAGAAAAGCTATATTTATAAAGATTCTATATGCTTACCAAATATGGTTATATGACACCAATGTTGAGTCGCCCTGTGGTAAGTGTTTTGTTCAATAAATAGACTTTTAAATAAAAACAATCTCTTCATTTAATTCTGTCCACGTAGAATAGCATTATCTAATAAATAGTTAAAGAAATTGTTGAATATATATCATAAGTACCTTACAACTATTAAGATTGTGTTGTAAAAACATTTAATGACATGCATCATTTTTAAAATCTATTATTGGTAGAAAAAGTGTAAAATATTCTGTGCTACACAATTTTCTTTTTTATGTGTATTTTCCATAGAAAAAGCCTGGATATAAGGACATCTTGTTCATTATCTCTGCATGGCATAGTAATGTCTACTTTTTAATGATTTACTGTAATTTAAAGTTTTTCAACAGTAAATATACATTACTTTTGTGAGTGTATCCAATGCTATTATAGTAATAATATGTACATATAAGAGTTGGGACCAAAAATGATCAAACTAACATTTTAACATGGCTTAACTGTTTATGCAGTCTTTGATTCATTCCTCATAGGAACACTGTCTAGTACAGATTGCATATCTGTTATCTGAAATGCTTGAAACCAGAAATGTTCTGCATTTCAAAATTTGGGGGGATTTCTGAAATATATGCACACACATAATGAGATATCTAGGCAATGGGATCCAAGTCTAAACATGAAATTTATTTATATTTTATATATACCTTGTACTCATAGCCTAAAAGTAATTTTATAAAATATATTCAATAATTTTGTGCATGAAACAAAGTTTTGACTGTGTTTTGACTGCAACCCATCACATGAGGTCAGGTGTGGAATTTTCTACCTGCAGCATCATGTTGGCTTTCAAAAGTTTTCAGATTTCGGAGTATTTCAGACTTCAGATTTTTGGATTAGGGATGTTCAACCTTTTATAAGGTAGGTATTATTATCACTCCATTTAATCAATAAATGTTTATTGAACACTTACTATGTTCTATACTCTGGGCTAAAATGTAATAGTGAACAAAGTAGACATGAATCATGAGCAAATGAAACTGGTAAGAAAAAATATCCTACAGAGGGGTTAAATATTTACCTGAGGTCACGCAACCAGAATGGCAAGGCCAAGCTAGATTTCAGATCTTTTAAAAATCACTTCATTACAAATTTTAGAAGCACATTCAGCCAAACCAGTAAAGTAGTAAATAATTATGTAAGAAGAATGAGCTTAAATTGTGGGTATCTTTAATGCCAGGAAGATTTGTGTCTTTCTGAAATGGAAAATACAAAGCCATGATAAATTCCTGTGTGGAAGTAACTTTAACTCACTAATAAGAAATTAGTTCACCATTTGTTCAAGAACTTATTTTCTCTAGCTGAGGAAGCCTCCTGGCTGATTCTGTTGTCTTTAGTTTCCTCCTGCTCTCTATTCCAATTCAGCTTTGATTCTGTTGTCTTAGTTATATTTTAAATATTTTAATATAATCCAGGTCATGCCATTTAACTTTTGTGAAAGTGTTCCATGTGCTCCACTGATTGTGGGCTAAAATCAAAAGTAATCAACAATGTTTACTAGGTTCTTTACAATCTGGCTTCAGCATATCTTTATAGCTTGGTATCCATTTGTCTGTATAACCATATGCTCTAAACCATATTCACTACAACGTGCTTACCTTTCCTAAATAAGTCTAGCGTACTCATACCTTCTGGCGTTGTAAAATGTTCCTTCTGCTGAATAGTCTTTCATCCCATCTTCACCAAGCTTTTATGCATAATTTAAGAGTCAGTTCAAATATATTTTTCTCTGAGTTTTTCAGTAAAATGAATTGTTTCTTTTTTCTTGTTTCTCATGGCCTTTTGCATATGACCCCACTACCACCTAATATACCCAAATATACAACAGGGTCTCTTCTAGTAGGGAGTAAGTGTCTACAGAGCAGAGAACATTTCTGGAAACACATAGCAACATGCCTGGCATACAAAATCCTATGAATGAGGATATATTAATGGAGGATATATTAATAATTTGTATATTAAATAGATAAGAAATGTATGTGTTGGCTTTAATTGAGTATCTGTTCTCTTACCTCTTCTTTCTGGATTCTGAACCAATTAGAGAGTAGTCATGGTAGTCAAATATGGATCAAAATATTAGCTTTATTATGCTAACCCTGGAGAGGGGGCGACAATGAGCCAAGGTTTCCATTTTTAGCCCCTCACAAACATATTTATTCATTTGCACACTGAACAGATGGAAAATTGCAAAGCTCACCTTCAGGGCAAGAGCCTCTCCAATGAGTTTACTCTGTTAAAAAAACTAACAAACAAAAAAGAGGAGTACAAAAATCATTTGCAAACAGCTCAAGGTAAAAAGGACAAAAAAGAAGCTATCCTGCAAGTGAACAATTAGATGAGTCTTCCATGGAGTGAGAAAAGAATTGAAATTTCTCTCCAATATTTATTAAAGGGTGGAATTTTCTAATAAATAGACTTAAAGGATTTGGTGACGTTGCCACTTTTTCTCTTATTATAAGTTGCCTTCCAATATCTGTAAGGGAGGGATGTACAACTTATTCTCTGAGCAGAAATGAAGGAAAACAGGCTAAAAAAATAGCCATGGTGAACATTTATTTTTTCCAAAATGTTTATTGTTGAGCAAAACACTATATATATTTTTTTAACATTTAAAAAGATAAATGCAGCAATTAGTTTTCTTCTCATCATGATGACAAGAAATACAGTCCGTCGTGCATTAGGGAGACCTCATCTTTCATATATACAGAAGGAGTTCCTAAAGGAACCCTCAAAATTAGAGTTGCCAGATTTAGCAAATAAAAATACAGGATACTCCTACAATACCTGAGATATATTAAATAATTATTTGCTATTTATCTGAAATTCACATTTAACTTGACTTGCTGTGTTTTGTCTGGCAATTTATTCAATAAAGAAAATCACAATCATCACAGGTGATTATTTTTCCTGGCCCACAAATTCCATTTAAAGTCTACATTCGAAAGCACTTTCCTACTTTCGTTTTTACTTGTGAGACTAAGGTTTTTAGATTTAAGCTATTTCTATAGTCTGCTTGTGTTCCAGATACTTCAAAATCTCATGTTCTTTTTCCTGAAACACAAATGTTATTAACTAATACCTGAAGCTTGAAAAACATAAGAACATAATAGATTCTTGGAGTGGGGGAATGGGCAGTGTCATGGCAAATCGTTCTTAGTAATGAGTGTTCCTTAATAAGAACATAAAAATAAAAAGAAAACAATAGCTTAATAATTTTCTTTTACAAAGATAATATAAAAGACAATATAAGGACAATCATTAAATATCCTTGATTGCTCGATGTCTGTGAAGTAGAGGTATATGACCTGTAATTAAATGGAAGGGACTAGAATGGTGTAAGAGGAGTAGGTGGGAGAGAGCAAGCGCAGTTGAGACGGAGGAAAGTTCTGTAACCTATACTTACAATTTCATTAAACCTATTTCTTGAAGGCAATATGGAAGTACCCTTTGCTGTTTTATCATATTAAACACTTTTTTCCTGTGCAGGTATGACCAACTTTAAAATGATGTACTATTTTGGTGTAGGGGTATTTTTCAAAGACAATCGCTGCTTGATATTTCTTCACTCAGTGTGAAAGCCACTTGATTACAAGCTATGTATGAGCCTCTGTGAAAGATTACAGCAGAGTAAAGATTATGGAGGGCTATTGAAATTTACGGCATCAATGTTAACTATTATGTTTTTGTTTTCTTTTTTAAAAAATTTGATAGAATTTATTTTTAATGCACTTTTAGTTTCATAGCAAAATTGAGCAGAAAGTAGAGAAAGTTTCCATCTATCCCCGTTCCCCACACATTCACAGCCTCCCAAATTATTTTTATTTTTTTAATGCCTCCCTTATTATTAACACTCTGCATCAGAACAGTACATTTGTTATGGTCACTGAATTCACATTGACACATCCTTATCACTCAAGTCTAATAGTTTACATTAGAGTTCACTCTTGGTGTTGTACATTTTATGGGTTTGATAAATGTACAGTGGCATGTATATACCATTATAGCTTCATTTAAAATACTTTCACTGCTTTAAAAGTCTTCTGTGCTCTGGCTATTCATCCCTCCCTACCTCCATATTTTCTTTTTAAACTTTATTTACATGTTGGTTAAGTACATTCTATATGTAAAGCAAAATGCTATATTAACATTTGGAACAAATAAGTTGATCTCATATTTTCAGAAATACATGGTATTGCTGACAACTATATTTAGTTAAATAATATATCTTGCATATTTTATCATGTAATTTTATTCATGATTATAGGGTGATTATCTTTTGAGTATGATTTCTCAAAGCCAATATGGCAGTATCCTTTGCTGTTTTATCATATTAAACAGTTTCTCCTGTGCAGGTGACCAAGTTTAAATTAATGTGCTATTTTGGTGTAGGGGTTTTTTTTCAAAGACAATTGCTACTTGATTCAATGAAGTTTTATGTTTTCTCAATTTATGGAAATTAACAGACATTCTATTCCACAATTTTAATGCTGTTTTTTAGACTAATAAGATGAAGCATTTATGTTGATTTATATCAAAATGAGTCCTATATGCAGGCATATTCAGCATATTTGCTAAATAATAACTACAAATCCTCTAGAAGATTATATATTTTTATAAATAGTTTATACTTATTCATAAACATATTTACATACTTTTAAATTATGTCACAAGAAATAGGTCTCATAGATTTAAGATTATAACGGGGCTTTTATCTGTCTATAACCAAATATACAATATGCTTAATAAGTGTCCATTTTACAATTCATTTATGCAATTTTCAGTGAATATGTAAGTGATAGGTATGGAGTTTTGTGTGAAAATAAGAGTGAACGCATGGTTTATTACTCTCTCCTGAAACACATCTAAAACATAAAAGGATTTTTAAGTCACACAAATTCATAAAGATATAGATAATGAGAGGATTAACTAGGATTAAAACCAAACAATATTTGGAGAGCTGGTAATAAAATGAGCCAGTAGTAACAGACTTAGAAGACACCAGAAGGTTGAATCTTAAGCCACTAGTAGGGAAAGACCAGAAGACATACATTTTACATTTCAGAATTCCCAGAAGTGTTGTGAATTGTTAGCACAAAGAACCTCTGAAAGAGGCAGTGAAAGACAAGCTTAAAACACAAAAATTACCCAGAAACCCAATTAAGAAGCAATGAGAGGACCAAAGATATGCAGCTAAGCAACTTCCTGTTTCCTACCTCAGTTGACTATTGGAGGTTTGTTCTCTGAATGGGTTAAAATAGTCTCTGAATAGCGGGTCTCAGATATAATTGAAAAGAGAGGTACAATATGAAAACCAGGCAGATTAAGCGAAAGTTTCCACATAAAATATTGACATATCCACATACACATCATTCACCACTTAACTCACAGAAAGCTGTCAGCTATCTCTGTACTCTCCAAGCAGGTAATTGAGAACTCTTTCATGCAGAATCTAAGCAGTTAAATAGGAAAAACATGCTAAAATAATGGGTCTTTGGACAAAGCAATTAAGACAATCAACCCATAGGGAAGTACAAGTGTATCCAAACACCATCCATGTACACAGAGCATTTATTCAGCTTTTTATTTAACTACTTAAAAGGAGCAAATAAAAATCTCCTGACTTTTGAAAAAGTTCCCTAACACAGAGGCTAAAGTCCAAAACAAATAGAATATAACAATTTGAAGTAAATAGGGAGTATACAAGCAGACAGAAATTTCAAAAATAAACAAACAAAAAAGCTAATATAATTGTTCTTTGAAAGATATGTTAATAAAACAGGAACATGACAGTATAGGAAAAGAACAAGGAAATACCCTTATAAGTTAAAAATACATATATATGAAACACTCAATAGAGGGATTTAAAGACAAAGTTGAAGAAAATTTCAATAAAGGAGAGAAAAGATACAGAGATATAGGAAATGAGAATAGATGAAGTAGTAACAGTAGCAGCAGTAATTAAAGGACTAGTCCAGGAAAGCTTTCAATGAACAGATATTTTTAAGAGAGATTGATAAAATTAAGGAGACAAATCATCCAAAAAATCAAAAATATTTTTAAAGCAAAGGACATAAATTTCCACATTGAAAAGGCCCAACAAATATCAGAATAATTGACGAAATAATATTTTTATTGTCAAATATTATAAAATTGTGAACTCTAAGAAGATATAAAGATTTTTAGCAAGAGAAATAGAGAAAAATAAAAAGCTCAAATTCAAAGTGCCAAAATTTAGGATGGCTTTGGTTTTCAAAACATCAACACTGGCACAAACCCTTACCTTCCAAATCCTAACATAAATGGTTTTCATATCTGAGTGCTATACCCATCCAAACTATCATGGAGCTTGAGAACAGTATGAAGTCATACACAAAAGTACATTATTTATCTCTTAAACACTCATTCTTAGGAATATATTGGTGCTTCTCTATAATAAAGAAAATAAACATTGCAGGATATAGAAAATAAAGGATCTAAGAAGAAAATTTAATAGAATATCAAGAATTATTTTTGGTAATAGAAACATCACAAACATCAACTTGTATGAATGAAGAAGATTAAAATGCTCAGAACATTTTTTTCAAGGAGTTGAACTTAAATGCCTGATGCAATTAAAATATATTGAGAGGATATTCAAAAAATTGGCAAAGACTTTGAAGTTGAGTTTTTACTCAACATGCAATAAATGAAATATAAAAGATGGGAAAATATCAACTCAAGAGAAAACAGGAACTTATGCAGAAAACAAAAGTCATCATAACAATGCATACCTTTGTTAACAGAATTTACATAGTTATAATTTTAACACGGAATATTTCCACCTGAATTATGGGAAGAATCTGGTGGAAAGGGAGTATATGGTTTAGGGGAGTAAAGAGAGAGTAAGTCTTTTTTCATTGTGAGGAGACAATTTATATGCAAAAAAATCAGGAAATTGCTATAGAAAGGCATGTTTTAAGAGACAGGTATAGATATCAAACAAATGAGTTAAAATATACTTATAGTGGTTTCAAAATCTCACATTTTCTGGCCTTGTTTTAATCCTCTGATTTTATTTTCTGCCAGTCTCCACCCTCAGTCAGTCCACTCCTAAAAATGGACTCTTACTATTCCATGGACACTCTATGCTTCAAGGTCTTTGCACTTGCAGTTCCCCTTTCTGAAATGCTTTAGCAAACTTTACATTCCTCTTCCTTGCTTTATATTTTGCTTTAACATTTATTATCATCTAATAATACATTAAATATTATGTTCATTATCTTATTTATTATCTGGGTTCCCTTTCCACTACTTGCTTACAAGTATAGTTCACAAGCTCCACAAGGAAAAGGGTATATATTGTTCAATGTTGTATCTCCAGTGCCTAGACCAATGTGTGACATACAATAGGTGCTTAAGAAACAAGTGACCATTAGGTAATAAGAAGTAAATGAATGAATAAAATAAAAAAGAATAAATCAATAGCATATAATGAAAAATAATTTATAAATGTTTATAACGGCAAAATAAAGGAAGGAATATCATTTTAAAAGCTAAAATAAAGATTGAATTATGTTTTTAGTGCATATGAATTCCTTTCATTTTAATGAAATGTATTCATTGAAATGAATATTATTTCAGAACATATATTATCCCAGAAAACAAAAGACAATTGGGAAAAAGAAGCAAAATATAATTATTGATGTTCTGTTTGAGTTCATGTAACTTGCTCTGATTTTTTAACATGAAAAGTTAAGGAAGAAGAGTTCTAAGATCTGAGCTACTTTTCCATCTGACATTACTTGCAAGATTCCATTTCATTAATAGTTTTATTATGCAGAACTCAGTTATTGTCATTCAGAAACAGTTTGGAGATATATGACATTAAAGAGTTTATATGCATAAATAATCATGTTATTAATAATCAATGGCAATTAGCACACAATACAATTCCTCTTAAATTTAATTATATGCTTGATTAAGAGTGTTTGGGTACTTAATTAAAATGAGAAGGTCCAATAATACTTAATTCTCACTTATATTCATATTACAATCCTAATAACTCCAGTTCTCACTCAATCCATGCGAAGTTCCTATTAATTTTCATCAGAAGTATGCTTGCTCACTGAATAAAGTCTGAAATGCAATTGGATAGGTCACATCAGGGAAAACTGTCTGCAGTCTGACAGTATAGAATGAGGAAAGAGTCTAGTGCAAGCAATTGATCAGAGAGATAATTGTCATAATTGGTTTCAATTAGTTCTTCACAGCTTTGGTGAAGCAATTCTTATTATACTGTATCATGAGCTATAACCAGTAACAAAACTAGTTAGCATGATTAGTAGGTATCAATGCCTAAAAAGGTAAAATACATTCTAAATGCTAAGATCTCAGTAAAGACAAATGAACTGAGTAACAATGTAAATGCATGGTTGAGAAACTTTTGCCATTGTTAAATGTGATGTGATTTGAATGTGATGAAATCAGACATACTCAATAAACTCAAGACTCATAAATACATATTTTCTGAGAAAAATGAGTTCATGCACAAATGGCCATCTTTTCAATATGAAACAAGTGACCATTAAATGAACATTAGAATGCAGTGATATGAAGAAACTCACAACATATTTAAAATCATAGTGAGTTCCTATTAATTTGCTTAAGCAACACAAATAAATCTCAGTAATGAGGATGGTTCTGAAAAAGAAACTAAAGTATTAATAGCCTCATTGGCTACATAGTAGTAGTATAATAAATGGTAGAGGTAGGATTCAAAGCCAGGTTTATTTGATCTCTTTAATGGAGCTTTTACAACTATATTTCATTGCTTAATGATAAGGTCAACTGCAAGAATGTAAACTAAATGAAACAAGCCCCTTTATTTGTTTTAGTTTTCCTCCACACTTTGAGAACTGTCCCTGTAGGGAGGAAAGGTATAGCATTACTCTGGATGTCAAGTCAATTGTATTCCTTGTCATTCAGAAACCTCTTACGGCTTTGGTTTCCACTTGCCCGCCATTACAGCTACTAGGAGGATTACTGTCTTGTACTTCACCTCAATAAAGAATTCAGATTCTTTTTCCTCAGGGGAATCAAATTCCCGAAGAGCTTTGAAATAATTTTGGATTTCTCATATTTTCCTATATGCCCAATTCTTATTTGAATTAAGCTAATTCTTTAACCAAAATAAATATTAAGAATTTAGTGTCTGAATTGAATAGTTTTCAGTTCAAAAGATGCTTATAAAAACATAATATTCTGACTTGATTATTGTCACAAGTCTATTGAATAGACAGTATTCACAAATTATAATGTGAAGAACAATATAGAATCTTAAAAAACAAGACAAATAGTAACAGGTGGCAAAATGATATGTCTAAAGGCTTTTGGGTAAGTGATCAATGAATATAATAGAAAATAAACACTTTCAGTTCCAGAGTGAAAGTAATCACCATGGACTGAAGAGTTTGGAAAAGCTTTTTGGAGAAGCTGGGGATTTAGATCTTGAAGGATAGAAACATCTGTATAGGCAAAGAAGACATGAGAAGGTATTTCAAATGGTGTAAGCAAACTTGTGAAGCAAGAATACATATAACATGTTGGTGAGGCAGTGGCTATTTTGCTGAAACAGAACATGTGAATAGACAAGTGTGGGGAGATTTTGGAGAAGGATAAAGGGTAGGATTGTGAAGGCCTTGATCATCAGGTGGGAAATCAGACTTTCTTTTCTAGACAGAGTTGGAGGGATTGTGTGAGGTGTTTTAAGATAATTAACTTATAAACTGAAATAGGATGAAGGAGAGAAACCTAAATATTGGGTAAGTCTATCACTCTCCATTTCACTCTTTCTCTTTGAAATGTTAGAAAAAAACAAAAACACAAAAAAGAACCGCATTTCTGAGGCTCTCTTGTAGTGGATGTGAATTAATTTCCATCAACAATGTACACTTGGGGGAGAATGAAACATGAAATTTAGGCACACACAATTTTCCCGCAGATTCTGGTTATTGATTTCATTATCAATGTTGAAATTTTACTACAGGAGTTTCCAGTAATTTCCAGCATCCTATAGGTAAACCACAGTGGTCATATTTGTTGCCTCTTGCTATGACTTCCTGATCCTCAAAATGTAATAAGGGAGTGAGGGGATACTTCCCCTTCATCCCTGAAAGTTTCGCTGAAAGATCAACTGACAATGAAGCAGAGTAATAAGAAAAAGAGATTTATTTACCGTGATCACGGGGAGAATCACAGAATGATTACCGAGTATCACCGTGGAGTCTACAAATTTACATACCCTCACTTTAGAGGGGAGGGGAAGATGAGGAATATAGATAATTCAGTTTAGGGGAAATAAATGTTTGCTAGAGAGGACAGACAGATACTTGGGAGAATGAATGGATGGGCGGGGGAAACAGATTGACTTGTACATGAATCTCTGAATTAACCTGAGACACAAGTATTACATTTAAAATGATTTGAGCCAGATCTGGCTGCACTGTTGATCTTCTTTCCTTTAATATATTGAGATAACAGGGAGGGGAAGGGAAGTCACTGTTCTTTTTGAAGGGTCCATCTGGTTTTATGCAGATATAGGGAAAGCCCCTTCCAAGGCCTATTGATTTCGAAGAGCCTTTAATTAATTCAAAGTATTCTTTATACCAAGGAGTCATATTTTGGGGTGAAATTTACTGAGCTCCTTCAGTAATGTCAGGTGATTTTTTTTCCCCAATCTCTTTCCACTGTTCAGAGATTGCTGGTAAGGTGGCAGTGACTGCAGGTAAACCTAAACACTCCAAAGTGATGCCTTTTTGTATGTTAATGAATGGACTGATGGCTGACATCCCCTAGGTAGTTTTAATACAGGGGCTGATATTGAAAAGACTCTCAGCCTCAGCCCCCAATCTAGGGGGAAAGAAGAAGGGAGAAAGGTTAAGTTGATTTCCAATGACCAAAGGTTTAATCCATCATGTGTACACAATAAAGCCTCCATAACAACCCAAAAGGACACGGTTTGGGGAGCTTCTGGATAGCTGAACACGTGGAGGTTTCTGGAGGGTGGCGTGCCCAGGAAGGGCATGAAAGCTCTGTGCCCCTTCTCCCATTCCTCATCTTATATATCTTTTCATCTATATCTTTGTAATATGCTTTGTAACAATCCACCAATAAGCATGAATGTTTCCCTGAGTTCTGTGAGCCACTCTAGCAAATAAATCAAACCCAAAGAGGGGGTCTGGAGGTGCAGACTTGCAACTGCGACCTGGAGGAGAGGAGGAATCTTGGAGACTAAGCCCTCAAATTGTGAGATTTGATGCTGTCTCCAGTTAAATAGTGTCAGAATAGAATTAGAGGACACCCAGTCACTGTCCAACGCAAAACTGATTGCTTGCTTGGTGGTGGGAAGAACCCCATGCACACACGTTTAATCACATTTTAATCACATAAGTCTACTGTGTCAATTGTGGTAGTGGTATGAGAGCAGAGGAAGAACACAGAGTTGGTTTTCACACACACACACACACACACACACACACAGACACACATCCAGTTATCCTTATATGATCAATACACATTGTATACAGGTATCACAATATTGCATGTACTCCACAAATATATACAATTAACATACATCAATAAAAATTCCAATAAAACACATAGGAGCTCAAGCATAAATTGGCCATTTTCAAGGAGAGTGAAGAAAATAGAGTCTAAAATTCTGGGGAATTATGGGTTGGAAAAGCTAACTGCTTCTGTATAGCAGAGTATAAAAAGATTTATCAGAATCTTCTTTCAAGTTTCTTAGTCCCAGGTGGAAGGCAGGCTTGGAGCCAAAGATTAGATATAGAATGTCTCACTCTTGTCCAAGCGTATTGCTTCAGATCACCTCAAGTTAGTCCCACGGAAAAAGAGAATGAAAAGACACAGAGCAAGTTGGGGATTGAGGCGTGTGTTCACTGGTACAAGAAAATAACTGCAAGCAAATAAACCAATTCCTAATAAGTTTTGGAGACAGTATTAGCCAAATGAAACCCTGCATTGGCAATCCCTGAGGGAATTTTCAAGCACCAAATCTGCATTATAAGATGTATGATATCAGCACTGCTCAATCCCAAAGATAGTTTACTCTCCAGCACCAAATGGCAGGGGACAACAGAGAACAGAGGACAAATGAGCACCTCCTAGAAAACAGGACCAAGGTATACTAGGACAGGAGTCTCTTCATAATACCTGGCCAACAGGATCCATTCATTTCCATGATCTTTGACTGTGGAATATTCCCCTTTCTTTGCTTATCCACATGGAGTTATTTATTGTGACCATACTTTTTCTACAACATCACATCACTGATCCATGAGGAACTATAGCTGGCCTTGGTGGTAAAACAACAACAAAAAACTGCTCTGCATCTCCCAGAAAATTTAGAATTTAACCAGGATGTAGTAATAAGAAAGGGTTTTGTCAGTGAAGGGAAGGGCAGGAAAGCTTCTTTTGCTTAACATCCCCTCATTCAACCCTCAGTAGCCTAGAGTTCAACATTTGCAGCCACCTGGTGTCATCTAGCAGATAAAGGCAATGCCCTAGGGGATGATAAAGCAGCAAGATGGAAAAAAATCTTGAGTCTTCATGACCTGAGGGCACAGTCCAACCCTTCTTGGCCTAGACCAATTAGAGAGTCACATAAAAAAGAAAGAATTGCTTTCTTATTTGTGCCAAATTGCCAATTCCTTCTGTTTTTTTTTTTTTTTTTTGGTGGCAGCATCAGCAGTTTAGCATTGACCCTAAAACAGCTAATTTGAAGTCTTTCCAAGGTGCCACCCTAAGATTCTTTTCTGCAGTTTCATTCTGTGTTCCCTCAGATGTACGGTGTTCTACTCAAACCAGTCTGTTCTGTACATTGTCTTTGATGGCATCCTGCACATTCCTCTCTATGGCTCTTACTCATATGGTTCATTTGACTACTCCCTTTGACCCCTCTTCAACTACAATCTTACTTATCTCCTTCCATACAGCAGTCTTCCTTCTGTGTATATAGCAGTAAATTTTTTAGGTGTTCAGCTTATGGAATCAACTTTATCTTTTACTAATGATTTCCAGAAGATCATTACTATGTATGTCTTATCTTTCCAATTGAGTTAGAAGTTTCAACAAGATAGAAACGATGACATATTTTTTATAGCCCTTTGACATTTATGCCTCAGGCTTCAATTATTATTTGGCGATGGATTAATTGTTAAAATACAGTGATATTTCTCACTCATCATATTTGATGACTATACAATCCAGTAAATTATCCATGCTCAGCTTACCACATCTTTTTAAGGAATTAAATTACTTTATCCAAAAGTCTTAATACAAATACTTGTCCCAATTCTGTCACAATGAGAAGAGATTGTTCATATTTTTCTATTAATCAAGCTATCAAATGCTACCCAATATCAGATGCAGCATTATTCTGTGTTCAGAAACTTTAAACTGAGTATGGCTGCTAATATTCCTCTTTTCTATATTTTTACTTTTTTGCTTTGATAATATTCTGGCAGCTATATCGAATATAGTTTCTAATAATCATAAAATTTTTTATCTTTCATGATATTTTCACCCAACTATCTTAATTCATTTGTAGCTAGATAGTTTACAAAACAAAAATATCATATTGTCTTTATAAAGTCATTTTAGGTGTTAAAATATATTTTGCCAAAAAGTGCACAGATATTTGTACTTGAAAAAGAACATTAATTACCTCTTATTCACAGATCAAAATAAATAACAGCTATACCATGCAATGGATTTTCTACCTTGTATTTGACCATTAATCTTGATCTGACTCCCAAACGGTTTTCTGTAGTGCCAGTGGGTTCTACCTATACCCACAATATCAAAACAGAATGATATTGCCTAGATAGCATACATTTTTATGTGTTTGGTTTTACACTAACTCTTCTATTCCTCCATACTTCCTTTCCTTGGAAATATATCCAGCCTACCCTAAGATTTATCTTAAGAATAAAAAAAATATGAGCACAGACTTTTCTCCTACTGCTTGAAATACATTTTAATCAATGTTCATTTCCCCTGCTAAATCAATCTAGTAATCTATCTTCCTCTTAGGGAGACTAGCTAAGACAGTACTGTTTTGCTCTCATTTCTTTTCCAGCAGCCAATAATTTATTTGGATTCCCTTTTAAGTTAAAATAATAATAATAAATAATGGGCATTTGTCCTTTTGTTTAGCGACAGTGATACTTTTTGAAGTTTCAGGATGACTTTTGAAATCACAAGTGTTGCCTTATGTTTGCTCATCTCCAGCATCCTAGTGAGGTCTTGTGGCATGACCAGCAGCCTTGGAATTATACTCATAGAAATGGCTTATAAAAGTGAATGCATTTTCATAGAAAAACAAAATAGAAAGGCATAAATATGTATTAATAATTTGACCCATTCAAGATCATACGTTGCCAAAGCAATCTAGTGCCCAGTATGACACAAGTTTAATTTATGATATACTCACCCTTCTATTCTACACTACAGGTTCCACTCTATTATTTTGTGTCTAAACATTTACTTTTACAAACTCTGTTTGATGATTAACTTTTATATTTTTATATTAAGAAAGATAATTCAATTAACTTAATTACACAATGTACTTAAATTCTTGATAAACAAAGATGAATTAGAGCCCTTTTTCTCAAAATGCTCACAGTCTGGTCAGGAAGCATGTGTATGAAGAAATAAATTTCACTCAGTTATATGTACTGAAAGAAAAGTCCATGAGGACATGATAGCTGTGATAAGTGATTCATAGTACTCACAAAATGTTTGCTCAAACCAAAGTCCCCAAGTGAATTCTCAAACTATACCCTTTATGCCCTATGTGAATGAAACGATTCAGTATCTGTAATAAAGAACATTTTTACACCACCAGAAAAGTTAAAAAATGTATTAGTTTGTTAAGTGCTTTGAAGTGTCAGGGTGAGAGGTACTAGGTGCAAAACATTTTGCTTTAGCTTGCTGTTATGCTCTCCTAAATTATTTTTAATCATCTGGGAAATAAAACTCTGAGATTAATTTTCTGTAAGAAGTACAAACAACTTGATTTTACTTCCCTTAGTAGATATAATTTTGCAATGTTTTAAAGCATTGTTAATTGATCTCAGCAGGATCATGCTTCATCTAGTTGACTGAATAATTATGCAATTCTGTAGTCATGGTGTCCGTTATCCCTTTTTTAGATTTTCCATTTCAATTTTCAAGGTCAGGTTTTTTTCCTGATAATTTGCTAAACATCTTGTTTTTCACAACCAGCGGTGTGCTCCCAACAAATTGGGATTTGTTTTTCAGAGCTGAGGTTGATTTAATGTTTATTAGTATAAATCACTCTTGGTTTTCTAAATTGCTTGATGGTGTTTCATTTTAATTTATCCAATGAAACCATGACAAAACCTCTTCATCCTATGGTCCTTTACATATACTGTCTTTCAAATGGCATTTTACACTTTTTTCATTTTCTTTTTTTTAATTGTCTGAATTTTGTTAGGCTAAAGTTCATAAAAGACAGCTTTTGATAATCACTGTGCTTGGGATGGTGCTTGATATATGATACCAATCAATAGATGAAAAATGAATTAATCAATGACACCTATAGGAAAGTTTTGTGAATTTGGTCATACAAATTTTCTACCAAAAGTTAAGGTTAGACCTTGAATTTCATTTATGTCTTAGAGAAGAGTAATGGAATTTATCCTTGATTAAATTCCTATTTTTTATTAATTTTTAAGACATCAAGAATGATCTAACATAGTTAATTAGCATTTAATGAAGATTTGATAAATATGACCCTGCCTCTAGTAGACCATAACATTATCACACCTAATTTTGATGTCTCAAATGCAAAATTGATTACAATAATTATAAAGCTGCAATTTATTGAGCTAATAATACTTGACACATATTGAGTGCTTGGACAGAATGTAAATGACTTACATATATTGTTTTATATAACCATATCAATAGCCTTATAAAGTTGGTATTCACATATTAAAATCATATGCATACACCATTTTGATTACTAACATTTTTTAAAAATTAATTTTGATGATCTTTTTGAACACAGCTTTTCCCATTTAAGATTGAATTATTATTAAATTAGTAAATTCATACAGTGTAAATCATGCACACTTGTGAAAGTCTCTGCTCACAGGTACATTTAGAATGAATTTCAATTATTTACTTTCACATATACCCTTCTGAAGAGCTTATAGCACCCTACCACTAAACATTTAATTATGGATATAATTCCCCTGTATATTTGTGAGCCTACTAAAAGGATATATATTCACTACATGAACCCATCTATGGTCAACCCTTTCAGAATATATTTTTTTCAATCCAGTTTCTACCCTACCACGTCCATAAAACCTGTATTCATAGTATTGTCAAATCTAATAACTATTTTACTACTTTGATCCTTATGCTTTTCTATTTTGAAAAATAGTTTTAAATACTAATTTAATTGTTTTTTGAAGTTGAAATACACCTTTATTTTTAGCTAAAATACATACTATTATTTGCTTAGCATGCCTTTTGTTTCCCTCAAAAATAGGACAAAAGAAAGTCAAATTCAGTCTATGTTTGATTCTCATGGAATCTCAAAATGATGAATTCCAAATAAAACTGTATTAAGCCTTAGTTTTTCATCTAATATGGTTTTTCTGACAGATCATTTTATGATAAAATGAAGAATAAACACCAACTTTGATGAAGTTGAAATACACCTTTATTTTTAGCTAAAATACATATTATTATTTGCTTAGCAAATTGTTCTTTTTTAAAAAAAATCTAGCTAATTTAATGTCCTATTTCAGATCACAGTTTAAGCCTTACTTCATCAGGAAATCCTTTCCAGACCTGCTTTTATTCAAGACTTACTAAGTTTTCTCCATTTTATGTTTTATCATAACTTATATATTTCCTTTGTACCACACACCACATTATAATTAATATTCTGTAATCATTTGTTTATTACTTGTGGTCGCCACCAAGTTATAAACACCACGTGGGCAGGGCCACATCTGTCTTTTGCAAGATTCTATCCCCAGAGCACTGCTAATGATAGACACTTAAAAAATACTTCTGGAATGAACATCTGCATTTCCTAGTTAGCAATATACAATTGTGAAATGATCTAAGGCTTTTAAGTTAGGAAACCTAGTCTTGAACCACAAATATACTATTTATTAATTACTTAATCCACCTAAGACTCAGTTTCCCTTTCTATACAATGGGGGAAATCATATATGATGTTGAGTATTTTAAGAGATATAAGAGGAAAAATGAAGGCCTAAGTGCCTAGAAGAGCCTAGGGCTCAAAGCTGGTAGTCAACAATGAAGGTTAGCTTTCTCAAATTATTAATTCAAAAAGCAAGGGAAGTGATATTATGCTGATGGTACACATAATAGAGCAATGTTAATGGTGACCCTTAAAAGCTTCTGATGATTAAAGTAGTGTCCCTTATCAAGTAATTTATTTTTATATCTTCATTTAACTGATACAGAATATTGTTGCTAAACTCTATCATCTAGAACACAATTAGGTTTTAAAAAATTATCTTGAATATTTTCCAGGGAATTATTTTGATGTATCAAAAATCACTTACACTTTAGAATGGCCTGTGGTGCCAAAATGCCTTATTATTAATATTTGCTGATAATTTCAATATCTGTGAGAGGAGAAATTAAACAAAATATACATCGTTCCATCCAAAACCAGGTAAACTTTAATTTGACTAAATCATTTGTTATGGATAGGGGGACTCTGACATTTCAGAGACATGTTTTTAGTGCACAAATCGTCAGACTCATTTTCTAGTGATCTCAATTTAGCAGACTGCCCACTCTAAATATTAAGTATTCATTTTACTTACAAGCACGATCTTTTGTCATAGATTCCAAGATTAGAACTCAAATAAGGCTGCAGTGATTTTTTAAAATTTATTTTTGCATTTTTAAAAATTTAATCAATATTACTCAATTATAAGTAACAACAGTGATCTTGCACCTCTTATATTTTCCTGGATAGAGCTTGAGCCTATTATCTGAAGTGAGGTATCACAAGATTGGAAGAATAGGCTCCATATGTACTTGCCATCAAATTGGCACTAACTGATCAACACTATGGTGCTCACACAGTAGTAATATTCTCCAGGGATTGGGGGTTGCAGGGGTAAACTCACAACTAATGGACTCAGTGAGCATTATAGAGGGGAAGGACATGACTCTAATCTTTGCTTGGGTGAGGCAGACATAAAATGTAACCAAAATGTTTGTACCCTTATAATATCCTGAAATAAAAAAAAATTAATCAGTGCTCAACCAACAAAATGGTGAAAATGATTTTAAAGTAATACCTCCCCCACCCCAATCTCATTTTAATCTCTGTATTATGGAATATAAAATGACAATTTGCCCAGTTCTATAATTGTTTTATTTTACTCAAACTTTTCAATTGATATATTAATGTCATCTGCTGGTGAAAGAAGACAAATGAAAGAAGAGGAAAACAACTCTGCTTTTAGATGTAATTACGTGTGTCAGAAACACACTGAGGTAACAAGCACAATGTGACTATCTTGCATGCATCTCTGATGAATTACACAAAAATTCTTCATTTTATTGTTTAAATCTCTATTTTCCTTAAGAATAATTTTATAAGTTTTAAGCAAAATCATTACCTATAATACACTCTTAAAACTTATATTAACAATTAGTTCATATTTTGCTTTACTGAATATGGTTGAGTATTTCATTTTCCCAGAAATTCAAACTCTTTGCTGGTAGAAATAATGTCTAAAAATTAGTCTAATTATTTTTAAAAATCATTTTTATATTTCAATTTAATTAAAATATTTAAATATGCAGCACTATTTTTAAAATATCAAGACTAATGAATTTTCAAACAGATTATAGTATTTTTTGATAGTGGGTTATACAATTCTTCAGTTAATAATACATCCTTCTTGGCTTTACCTCTTAAACTGGACAAAGACAGCTTAGAAAGAAGTCCTGAATTAAAGGGGTGGGAGAAGACAAAAAACAGAATCCATGAGCAATGGTTATAGAATCAGAATCTATTCAACCCGAATGTGAAACATCTTAACTGTTTTCATGGGTTACTCAGTCAACAGAGGATGATGTGTAGATGTTCTTATTTAGGAAGGAGATAAACAAGGGGAAACAACATTAGAAATTTCCTGAAGGTGGGCACCAGATACGTTTTAAAATTATATTCTTTGTGTTTCATTTTCAAATGGCCTAAATTTTTATCAGTCTATGGGTTAAAAATAATTGAGCCACAAGGCAAGAGATTAGATAATCTATTAAGAGTCCATCCAATGTTATTATTCATTCACTGCTTCACCTGATATATTTTCCATTTTTGCTTTAGGTACTTTGTTCTGGGAAATGTTTATTTGTTCATTTAAACCAAAGTTAAATTTGAATATAACAACTATTGAGAGGCTTTTTCTCTTTTTCCTTTATTCACTCACATAACTGCTTCTTGTGAAATAATTTGGAAACTACTTTTCTCCTTATAAACTTATGATAATTGAAGTCCTGACCTTAATTATTTTTCAGAGGGTGGAAAGGAGAGGAGTGGATTGATTCTAAGGCCAAAGTGGTAGTTTCATTAAAAGTATTTCCTTTGTTATTAATGTATTCAAGGGATTGATTCTTATTCATTTTATCAAAACTTATTAACCTTACCATCTCTTGCAGCAAATATTTCATCTATTAATCAAATTAATTTTTCTAAAAATTAGGTATTTCAAAATAAAATTCTGTTCATTTCAAAGCATTTTTAAAAAAATCGTTTAAAGTTCACAGATAATAAATTTGTGTTGTTTTACTGAAAATGCACAATCAGCTTATGTCTTAGAGAAATAGTAAAGTGAAATGTTATAACAGAAATAATTAACCTTCATTATGACATTTAAAATATTTTATAAATTTATTATGTATTATTAAGGAAATTGCCTGCTATTTATTTAAACCATTTACACTTAGTAATTATTAGTCAAGTTCTTCACTTTTCTAGAGTTGAGAAACCTAAACTGTTTTAAAATCAATGTAAATATTTTGTCTTTAAAACATATCACAAGTTTTATGGATGTTCTGACCTCAATACCTTTTCCTCTATTAAACTGACATCATATTTGAAATTAATCTGTGATTTTTTTACTTGCATTATAAAGTTTATACAGCAAAATTAATGTAAGTTTTAAAAACACTCACAAAATTACTATGATGCCATTATAGATAATAAGAGAAAATTTCATCTCTGTATACAATTCTTATGCATAAGTGCACTTCTTTTTGTAAATCTGCAGCTAAATATTATAAGCCATTTTGTATTTTGATGTTTTTACTTACTATTGCTATTATATTTAACATCACATTATATTTAACATCATTTATAATTATTTGGTTTAACATAATGATATTGTACGGAACTTATTAAGTGCACAAATGAGATAAATATCAAGGCAAAATGGGAACATATTTTTGCATTGCAAAGTCACTTTTAAGTTATTATTTTGCAAAAACAGTAGTTTTATACTCGTAACCAGCTTCCCTTAATATAGCTACTTATGTAACCACAGTAAAATTGTCAAAACTGGAAATTAACATTTGTACAATACAATTAACTAAACTGTAGATTTATTCAAATTGAAATACCTTTTATCTCATTAATGTATTACTATTTGTGTTTTCATTTATTATTATTTTATAGTATAAAGGTAACATAATAGAAAACTTAGAAAACAATAATGAAAAATAACTTATCCCTAATGTCTTTATTCTGTAAATTCTATTTTTATATATTTTTTCATTTAAAGTAAAATTGGATTTTTTTCTGAATTGATTATTAATGTAAAAAACTCTTACATTATTACACTTGTTTACCTTTAAGCATAATCTAATAGAATAGCAGAGTGATAGGTAAAATATTCTGATGTATCAGGCCTTTTCCAGGTATTTTGCATATTGATCTAATTAAAATGTCACAACTGTAGCGCTTAGCTTATTATTATAATTCTTTTTTTTATTTTTTTTTTATTTTTTTTTTTTTTGAGACAGAGTGTCACTTTGTTGCCCGGGCTAGAGTGAGTGCTGTGGCATCAGCCTAGCTCACAGCAACCTCAAACTCCTGGGCTTAAGCGATCCTACTGCCTCAGCCTCCCTAGTAGCTGGGACTACAGGCATGAGCCACCATGCCCGGCTAATTTTTTTGTATATATATTTTTTAGTTGGCCAGATAATTTCTTTCTATTTTTAGTAGAGACGGGGTCTCACTCTTGCTCAGGCTGGTCTCGAACTCCTGACCTCGAGCGATCCACCCGCCTCGGCCTCCCAGAGCTAGGATTACAGGCGTGAGCCACCGCGCCCGGCCTATAATTCTTTTTTATTTCAGAATATTATGGGGGTACAAACATTTTGGTTGGATATTATGCCTTTGCCTTGTCTAATATAATTCTTATTATACATTCAAGGTTAATAGCAAATGATAGAGCTAGAATTATAGCTCAATCTCTCTAACTTCAAAATCTCCTTCATTTTCTGCTGCACTATATTTTTCTCATTTGAATGAAAAAAATTTCCATCCTAAATGTGTATTTCACCAGATGAATGCTCATGGTTTAAGGCTGAGTAGAAGCATTAAAGTACTGGAGATCATATGAATGAAAATGAATTTGTTTATTACTATGTTATCAGAATATAACTTTAAAGAAGCCACATAGGTGGCTTTAATCTCAGTTTTATTTATCTGTAAGATATGAGTAATATTAATTTCAAAACTCACTCTAAGATTAAGTAATATAAAATATCTAAAATTTTCTAGTACAAATAATAGTACAATTTCTCATATTTCACTGTTACACATGTATTGAAGTAGAAGACATTTCTTTTTTTGTAACTCTTCTCCAAAGAAATAAGGATATCTACATCTATATATAAGTATATGAATCTAAAACAGTAAAGTATGTATTAAAATAACTGTAAATTCTCGTTTTTCTCCTCTTTTGTAGAACTGCAGAGTAGCTCTTGTGGAAACCCAGGAGTTCCACCCAAAGGTGTATTATATGGTACAAGATTTGATGTTGGGGACAAGATCCGGTACAGCTGTGTTACTGGGTATATCCTTGATGGCCACCCTCAACTCACCTGCATAGCCAATTCAGTCAATACAGCCTCATGGGATTTTCCTGTTCCCATTTGCAGAGGTAAAAATATATATACGTATATTTTATACTGATCAAATATTTGTTTGACATAATGAAAATATTTAAAAAAATAAGAGTTCTAATTAGCCAGTATATTTGAAAAATATGTTTGGTGTTTGCTTCTACAGAATCTCAAGTGTGTGTGTGTGTGTGTGTGTGTGTGTGTGTGTGTGTGTGTATGTGTGTGTGCCGGTATGTGTGTGTGCGTGTGCATCGTATACTATATGACAAGCATATATAGACATATATATATATCTCTCATATACTATATGACAAGTTAGAAAAATATTAAATGCTTCTTAAGACAAGAATACTTGTGAAATGAAACAGTGATCTACATCTCTAGATTTATATACATATTTATGCATGCATGGTGCATTTATGTGTGTTCATATTTATATTAGAAAAACATCTGGAGTTTATGATATTTAGAAATTTACATTGTTTAAGTCATTATTTTGCTTTTATTGAGAAATATTGATAGGATAATTAATTTTTTAAAGAGTTCTGATAGAGTAGAACATGAAGATTTATAAAATTAATGCTGTATTGTTTATTATTAATACTATAAGGCTACTTGTATTATAGGGAAAATAAATAATATAATAATGTGGAAAAAGTTGAAAGAACAGAGGCTAGAAAATAGAACATATTCAACATTAGGTAAATACATAGATGGATCTTGCCTATAGAAATTCCGAAGACCAACACTTATTAATTCAATTCTTAACACTACCTGGAAATTAATCTCTGTTGTGGGGCCCCTTCTTTTCCATCTCAATTCAAATGATAACTTTTGGAGTCAGAAAGATCCTATTCTAAATACTGATCCTTTCACTTACTAACTAGAGCCTTTGAACAAAAATTTAATAATTTTAGAAATTATTTCTTTAGGTATATATAGCAGGATGAAGTGATAGGCAGAAATACCAAAATCTCAACACTGTTAGAGGTGAATTAAATAGTATACATAAAGGTGTCAGGTACAAACTAAGTAATTACTTATGTTAGCTCTATCATCCCACTTTTCCTTAGTTATTTGTTACCATCGCCTCCATAAAGAAAGGATATATAGTCAACAAAGACTAATTTAAAATGGATCCTATTAAGTACCCTTCTATTCAAATCTAATCCTAAAATCAACACTTCTATTGCTTTGTTGCTGTTGCCCTTTCTGTTTCAAGGTTAAACTCTGTTGCCAGAATATATACCCTACATCCCTGCTTCTCATTCCCAGGTCCCTGCAGGCCTATTTCCTTTGACTTCCACTCTAACTTCTATCATATTTTTATCTATCAAAAAGTGACGCTCACTGTTTTTGGACGTGCTGCCTGGTTAACTTCTGTCTGCCAAGCTCATCTTTTTTTCTCCTCAGCAATAATTAATATTAATGAATAAATTTACTCATTCAAATGCATTTATTAAGGTCCTACACTGTACAAAGCATTATTTCATGTGCTGAGGATTAAAAGATTGATTAAGAAACAATTTTTGCCTTTGAGAACCTGTGGTCTAGTGGGGCAGATTATAATGTAATCAAGTAATTATTAATACAGGAACAGAAAGACAAGTCTCGCATGTTCTCACTCATATGTGGAAGCTAAATATTAAAAATAATGTGTGATAATTGCTTTAATAGCAGACTCTGTAGAGTATGCTAGGAATTTTGATAAGAAAGGTATTAATATTCCCATTGAATGGAAGGAAGTTCAGCCAGGGACAATGCTTTAAGATTTCACAGAGGACTGCTAAAAATACAAATTATATAGAGCAAGAACATTTTGAATGAGGCAATAATTCATGTAGAAAGTACAAATTTTCCTTTCCTGCCTCAAAAGTAGTTCTCATGTGTTACTAATATTCACTGGCTAAGGGTAGTCTAAGTCATACTTCATAGAGCATATGATCTAATTTTCTAAGGTGCAATTTATCTCCCACTAACCAATTTTTCATTAAAACTTAGAGAATAGAGGACTAGTGTATCTTCAATATGTATGGTTGTCATTCATTTCAAAAGAAAAGATGGGAGACTGCTCAGCCCATGCCTTCTCTCTTCTGCTTTTTGCCACTCGATGGCATACTGATTCTTTAATTTATAACTTTGCAGGGGGCTGATAACTCTGTAATGATTTGCTTATTGCTTCCCCCAAGTAGAGTCTCTCCTTGATGAAACCTTTGCTTTTAGAGAGTTCTTTTGATGCTTCCTGAAAATGATAGTTTAATTAAAAAAAAAAAAGAATGCTACATCAACCTAGAGGGTATGGTGTACGAGTTTTTGTATTTGTTCACAGGAGGGATGAATTTTATCAACTCCATCTGCTAGTATTTGTAAAAAAGCAACTAGCTTCTGGGCTAAGCAATATCTTATAAAAAGTAAAGCTCCAGTTCTGGAATAAAAATACCTGGAGTATATGTCTTACCTGCACCCCCTCCTTTGACAGACATTTTCATGACATTTATTCCCATTGAGCTTTGAGGTACCCTCAGAGTCCTTCCTAACCCAGTGCTCACAACACTCCTTACTAATTACAAGTTGTTGGCAGACAAGGTGAAATGGTTATGCTATCCTTAGATTTAACATTCAAAAATTCATAATTATTATTCTATATTCAGAATGGCATTTTGGTATATGCACCCCATGTCAAACTAATAAAAGTGTATGTAAAAGAGACACATAAATTTATAGTGATACGTGAACCTAAACCTGGGTGCACAAATAAAAAACAATTCAACAATTTGATGGAAGAATTAACATATTAAGATTTAAGGAGTGAGTCAGTCATAGAAAATATAAGATTGTATTAGGTATGTATACATTTTAGTTTAACTAGAGAAAATTTTAAAAGGGTGTTTATATTTTCTTGATGACTTGAGTATAGTTATATATAAAGGAAAGATCTTGGAATTCACATGAGGGTTCAGGAAAAGCACAGATCAATGAAGGGATGTGATGCTGTAAAATGTTGACGGAGTGTACTTTGATTTGACAGGTGAGATCCTTTCGGGAGAAGGCTTGGATGTCAGTGGTGTAGATGTCATATAGTAAATTGGTGCTGTGTGACCTAAACCAAGTATTTGAAAGCAAACAGGCTAATGAGAGAGCTGTTGTCTTTCACAATGCAAAACAAATCTTCCAAGTTTTATTCTTGAAAGTAAGACTGCCTTCTACTACAATGTGGTAGAGAAAAACAACTGATGAAAAAAGAATAACAGCTTGTTTTGTCACCACATATTATTCTAGAAACTCTGATCAACAATTCGCTGGATCAAAGTGTAACACTGGAACATGGAATTGGGTTGAGCAATAAAAGACAATAGTTGGTAAAGGTAAAATAAGAAGGAAGATTTAACCAACTATTTTTATAATTTTTATACCAAAAGCCCTCAGAGATGTAGTGACTCAGCTAATGGAAAGATGTCTATTTTTAGCTACATTTTTGTAGCTATAATCTGTAGTTCTTTTTTTAAAAAGTTTGAAAAAGTAAAAAAGAAAACCTTGTAAACTGCCTTCTCTTTTTTCCTTAAACCCACTCCCAAAGAAGAGAATGTGTTATTGTAACTCCTTGAATCAGAGAGAGAACAATGGTGTGGTAAGCTGTTTTATGCCAAAGAACAAAGCACTCAAATGCACTGTGGATTATCAAAATGTCATGAACTATGCATTAAGAATTCTTTTTGAGAATTGAGACATTGATAATTTGATTTAGTTGACTTTCAAACATGTTTTAAACGTTATCTCAAAAACTGTTTTAGCACAGACTTCAAGTTTCACCACCACACTAGCCATTATTATCTGAGCAACATTATTTAGGCACATTTTGCTTTTAATTAGCCCTATCATTTGAGGTAGAGATCTAGTTTCTTAATGTGAACAGTTACCTTTGGTACTAATGTCCATGCCTCTTACAGAACAAGCAAATTAAGCATGAATTATTTGGTAAAGGGGTTATTTTATCACCTCAAAGCTGGCCAACAAAATCCCAGTGATGTCAGCCCACAAGGAAAAAATTACAAATGTCACAGGTCACTTGCTTCTTCTTCATTACTCCCTAGAAAATACAGCTTATCTAATCAACAATCAGACCAACACTCAATCACTCTCTCATGTACCCTAGTCTTGTTTTGAAAAGTACATTTGTGTTACAAAATGATGAAAATGTCCTGATTAGATTGTTTTAGTAGTATCCAGCATGATGTCACAAAGGGCACATGATTTTCCTTTAAGGGCACAGCATCTATGAGTCAATTTATCTTCTTCCACATATTACCTGAGCATGTTGTTTCTTATGTCAAAACTGAGTATTTTTTATTTATCTCAGAATATTGTGAAGGTTAAAGAGGTTAGATTGAGATAATATTTTTAAATATTTATATAATGCTTAGCACATAGTAGATGCTCAAAACTTGCTAATTGGTTCTAAATACATAAAAGTAAAATATTTTTAAAAATCATGTAGAAGAAATAGTGATCACATTTTGTTATATGTGTGTTTAGCATATTCAAAATTACTATTGACAGTTAAACATTTGCCTGGGGCTCTGATGTAATGGAGAATATATATTTGTTTAAACAATATAGCAAAGAACTTTGTAAAGAGTGGACTCTGGACTAATAAAACCCTGGGTTTTCTTCACACCTCTGCCACTGAACATATATGGAAACTCAATCTAGACATTTAATTTTTCAGATCCCAGTTTTCTCCTCTGTATAAATGGGGTAGTCCTACTTTATAGTATTAAGATGAGGATTATATTAGTTAATGTACGTAAAATACTTAATCCATAATATTCAACAAATGGTAATTAATACTTTATTTCTATCATGGTCATGACCAAAACAGGATAACACTTATCTGTAAAGGTATATTTTTGAATATCATAATAGCAGGGAAACATGAGGTATTTGAAAACTGATAGCATCAGAAAATGAATATATGTAAATTCTGGACAGTACAAGCAAGAAAATTAATTTTTCTCAGAGTTCTAAGAATTAAGGGGAACTGTAAGCCCCACATTAGCCTAATAAATTAAGCTGGATTCAGCAAGTATGATACATCCTTGGTAAAAATATGTCTCCCAAGGGTAACATAGCATTTCTGAGTAATGCTTTTCTGGAAGTTCTCAAATTTGAAGTACATTCAATAATTAAGCATAGATATCAAGAACTCACTACACATAAGCCACACTTCTGAGTGTAATGACAAATGAAATAGCTCCAGACCTCATGAAACTCATAGTCTATCTATTGAATATGGGAGATTTGTATTTGAAAGATGATCTAATTGGTGATCATCTGGGTTATTGCCCAGATGTGTGTTCCCTAATTTCATGAAAATAAATAGAGTGGTACTCTTGTTTAAGCAACATATGATGGCCTTCCATGTCTTTTTTATGTTCAGAGAAGAAACTCAAGGCCTCCTGTTCTTACCATGTAATCATCCTGTGCTCTGCTGCTGTAGCAGTCAGCCACATCTTTAACATTCAAATTACAGATTATTTTCCCCATTTTGCATTTGTGAGTTGTATCTTCTTCCTTTCAGAAAGTTATTTACTTTTTTTCCATAATGTTTATAATAACGCAAACAGTTTTGCTGGTTTACTCCATTGTTCAAGTTTTGTGTTCCTTCATTCATCATTCTAATATTCAACCAACCCATTTTCTTTGAAAATAGAGCAACAGTCTGTATATTTTTCAGTATTGTATAAGAATGTATTGAGCCCATCCTCCGAAGGTGAGGTATCACAAGAATGGAAAAATAGGCTCCCCATGTACTCACCATCAAATTGGCACTGACTGATCAACACTATGGTGCTCACACAGTAGTAATATTCTCCAGGGATTAGGGGGTTGTGGGGATAAACACACAACTAATGGACTCGGTGAGCATTGTAGAGGGGAAGGACATGTCTCTAATCCTTGCTTGGGTGGGGAAAAGTCATAAAATGTAACCAAAATGTTTGTGCCCTCAAAATATCCTGAAATAAAAATAAATAAATAATAAAAAAGAATGTATTGTATATTAGGAGTTTTTTTATAATTAATAGAATTATATTCACATCTTTATCTTTCTGCGCAATTCCTAGAAAAATGATGACAACACATATGTTTAAAATTAAAGATAAAATTCAGTCTCTTTTTGAGACAACTAAGTCTTAATTATTTATGCCATTTCTGTATAACATTGAACCATGTACTTTTATGAAGGGTTTTGTTTGTTGGGAATTTTTTGTCTATTTTACAAATAAGAATTTAATAGTAAATTTTCTAAATGCAAAATCCATTGTTTAGGAAAAGTTTACATTTTTGAAGAAGCTATAACAAATATTTTAGTAATGTTTTTCCCAAAATTAAAATGGAATTTTATAAACATTAAGCAATGTTCATTTCTAACACAAAGCTACATATCTCAACATGCAAAAAGAAAGAAAAATTATATTTTCTTGATGTCCACAAAGCATGCATATGATTATATAGGTCCATGATTTAAAGAAAAAATTGATGGTGCATGGTTAGCCAAAAATATATTGACGGCATCAGAATCCCCTGTGGTGAAATAGACTGTTCAATGCATGATAGGAACCTTGAAAAGCAATCATCTAACTTCCTGCTAGGATATAAACTCAGTGAACCACAGCAATGACCATCTGGTATTCTGTTTCTTTTTGTAAGGCCACCATCTAAAGTGAAGCAAAATAATTTAGGATAAATTAATAGAGGAAGGAGAATAGCAGCCACTGAAAACATTGAGTAACACCATGTGACCCATATTTTAGTGTACTAACTTCATGTAAAAAGTTCTTTGTGTTTTGTGCTAAGAAATCACAGTAATAAAAATTTTTACAGGAGTCACTTGGGAAGGACATTGTACATTTTTGTCTTGGACTTTTTCTTTCCTGTGCAGTTTTGTTGATCCTACTAATTTAGGAAGTTATGTAAAGGAGGTACATAGTTGAGTCATTTGATGATGAAAGCCCATCCATACAGTTAATAATAAAGAACAAAATCAAAATTTTAAAACTTGGGTGCCTTCAAAAACTCTACTTTTTGGTCTATTGATCAATGTGCTCAAAATATACAACTTTTCTAGAGTCACTTTCCTTAGGCTTTTCCCAATTTCATATCTGAATCAAAAGAACATAAATAATTATTTTAGTATGTAATTATTAGGTATGCAAAACTGGCTCTAAATACTTTAAATCTTGAAGAATTCTTGGATAAAAAGTATTTTTCTATAGTTTTTGTTTCTGTTTTGATGCACTAATTCCTTGTATTTTTTACTCCAGGCAATTTTCTATTTCTTTACTGCTCCTTATATTTGTTACAGTTACCATAGTATTCAAAGGCAAAATATTAAGGCCACTTATTATATATTAATATTTCATTTATAGATAACTTTAAGAGAGCCTTGATGCAGCATAAAAACATGATTCACATAGCTAAATAACAAATTAAGTGTCAATAAGGAGAACTATATTAAAAGAAAACAACAGGAAAGTAAGATGAAACCAAGGGTAAGGTTAATCTATAAAAATTAAATCTAGATTCTTATACCTTTGTTAGAATCAGCATTAAATTTGGCTTTTATTCATCTTAAAACCTAAGCAAATCTGGAAAACATGATTAGTTCACAGTCTCACAAAGGAAAAGAAAATAATCTGTGATGAAAAACCAAAATTACTGAATAGAATGAGAAATTTATTTTATAATACATCATAAAGAAGGCACACTATAGTTTAATGGCCTGCATCCTCTGAAATGTCAATAATATAAACTAAGGGTAAGAGCTTCCCAGGGCTACAGCACATCTTTTTACTGATACGTAAATGAGGCTTTGATATTGAAGAGAAGATGGAGGATTGTGTTCAGTATAATCAAATCACACATTTCCTAATGTCACTGGCCATGTACCAGTTAGGTACAACACAACTTTAGATTTAGTTCTGACACAGTTTTTGTATATTTTCAAAATATGAATTTTTTTGTTAGTTTGTAAATTTGGAATTTGGCCTACAAATTAATCATCTGAAAACAGAAGCAAAAGCAGAAAATTTCTGCATTAATATGATCTTAATTTTCTTTTACATTTTATCCTTCAATGGATGATTGATTAATTTCCAAAATAAGCTAGTTTTTTATATCTCCACATTTTATACAAAAAATTCAATATAAATATAGTTTACAAAGATTTCATACTTATCACAAATATGTAACTACTTTTTAGGCATAAATACAATATCACACATTAATGTCCAGCTTTTATCAAATTGTTAAATGATTGTATTTCTCATAACTCATTCTAAAATGGCTGTAGCTGCTTAATATTTGTATCTACCATGAAAATTACTCTAAATGATGGACATGAGGTAATTGTCAATGTAATTGTATATTTAGAAAATCATTACACTACAAAAAAAAATGCTATATCTCAATAAAAATATTGGCCATCTTATTGCTTTATCCCTAAGTTTTATTAAATACACAGAATATGATGGCTGAAATATTAATAATGAGATGTGAAGATTATAAAAGATTTTCATATTAAATGAGATATATCAGTTGTATCATATGCTCTTATTAATAAGTTATCTACTGATTGACAATGATGGTGAAGAGGTACATAGCTATTGCTGATTTTAAGGAGCTTGTGACTTAAGGAAGGCAAACATAAATAATTGTATACTAGTAGGCTATAAAACTCCACCTGCCAAGAAAGGTACAAATAAAATGTCATGGAAGATCAGAGGCAGTTGAAAAATTTGTCTTGGTGAGAGGGTGATTATTTTTGGTGGAGATTTGAAGAATAATTCATATGGTCATATCTTATTGCCTCCCTTTTGTTTATCTCTAACATTTAATGAACAAATTCTTTGGGACAGAAACAATTTTGAAACACTCTACATGTAATAATCTATTGAATCTTCAAACCCATGCTATAAAGATGATAGTATCTAGGTATGTAGGTCCCAATTTTATAGATAGGGAAATTGAGGCACAGTTAGGTTAAGAAAATTTTGTATAGTCACACAGGTAGTAAAACTCAGAGGTGAGATTGGGATTAAAGCAATTTGGCTCCAGCAACATGTTCTCAATCATGATATTATTCTTCCTTTCCAATTGTCTTGCCTATAAAATTTTCTCTTTCCACTTTTTCTCAAATCTTATCTTATATAAATGTTGAACATTTTCCCTTCAATAAAATACAACCCAATACACAGTCAAAAATTATTAAGTTCATAACAGCCTACTGTCTTGAACCACTGTCCAGTTTCTCTATTTTATTTCAATTCAACATTTGTTAATAATAGCATTTCCTTGTTTCTTCCCTCTTCACCAAATACTTTCTAAACCTTTCAAGATGTTCAAATGGGTGAAAATAGAAAAAGCACTTTCTAGGATTACAGGAAAAATGTATTTAGTTATATATAATGCATAGAGTCACATAAGTGTTTTACAGCTGTAGTAAAAGACACCTTATTTGGGGGAACTGAAAGTGAGTTGACTTTGGCTACCAGAGATGAATGTAGAGAGGAAAGGTGACAATTTCAACTGAGAAGATTACTTACTGACAATCATATTTTGGGGCATTTTGAAGCCCAGACTAAAGAGTTTGAAACTTGTGCACTATTCAGATGATGGGTATATTAAAAGCCTAGATTTCTCCACTATGCGATTCATCTATGTAATTAAAAAAAACAGTTGTACGCCCTAATTCTATTTTAATTAAAAAAAAAAAAAAACTTACCCCCTAGGCTGGTGTAAGCCATTAAGTATATTTGATTTTTTTTTTTTTTGAGATGGTAAGCATGTTCTTTTGATAATATGGCAACTACTGTTCAGGTAAAAGTATCCATCATAAAGGAAAGACCATCACCAATAGGTGAGAGGTTTGCCTTCTATTTTTGCACTCGAAAAAATTTGCACAAAATTGGAGGGTAGTCGAAGGAATTCTCCATTTGCCATTTTAACAATAATGATAACACAGTTCACATTTATTGTCTATGTTCTAAGCACAGTTCTAAGAGTTATATAAAAACTACCTCATTTTACCTTTATAAAAATGTATGTTAGATACCATGATTTTCTTCCATAAAAGTATCAAAACTGAGGGCGGTAGAGGTTAAAAAACTTGCCAAAGTTCACACTGGAATGAGAATCAAAACCCAGTAATCCAGAGCCGTTTTCAGTAACACCTTTCTAGGATTCTAGAACATTTGTGACTTTCAATGACAGTAATTTTTCCTGTGTACAGTACTCTGAATTGATTTAAACAAGACACTTAATTCATTTAAACCAATCACTTGCCAATAGGAAGTGAGTCTACCATCGCTGACTTAGACAAATCAGCATTCATACCCTGGAGCACTGAAGATACTGAGAGGATAGACTAAAATTCCCATTAGCAAGGAAAATTTTGAGTGGCTATTATATTGACCTTCGTAGTGAATAAAAATTTAGGAACATGCTGCAGTTGGCCCTGAAACATTGTAGCCTAAAGGAATCTTTAATTTCTTCTGGGACCATCTTTCCTTCCCCATACATTTTAGCATTCTCAGTGAATGTTCTGTTTTGATTCAACATTCACCCCCTGAACATAGCACATATTTCAGATCATATGATCCTGCATTATATTTCATATGACTACTTTAAAGGTAAAAGAGAGGATTTCTAGTTAATGTTCAGCAACCAAAGGATATTATTTGGCACGTGGGAGTAGATTATTCAATAAGGACAGATTTATGATTCCCTTTCTTAGCAATACACCATAATACCAAAGGGAAAAGATTCAGTTTTTTGGGAATAATTTGTCTCTATGCATCTTTCTAAAATACACCGTGCTACCAAAGGGAAAGGATTCAGTTGTTTGGGAATAATTTGTCTCTATGCATCTTTCTAAAATTTAACTAAATTTAACTTTATATTAACAAAGTAAATAATATGAGTTATGCTTTATTTTTATCTATATTCTGTGGACCCACAAGGTCCTGGGAAAATCAATTTGTTTCATATAATGACATTCATCTATCAATTATAAATTCTTAGAATTCTTCTCAGTTTCAACTATTCTTAAGCATATAAGCCATGTATGAAGCAAGAATTTAAAAAATTAAACAAAAAAATGAAGAAAGGAAAAGTAGAAAAGAGAAAGTCTAAAAAATGCATAAAATAATGCTACATGTCTGGACAATGTGACTAATTAGCTAATAATGTGTATTGAATTCAACATTTAAAAAGTATTGCTATCATCCCTGCTCTTCCAGCCATGGAAATCACCAAATGCATATTAATGTCTTGTATTTAAGTTTTTCTGAATTATTATAGAAGAAAAATTTAATAAGATTATTTCTCATCGTATTATAATATAAATTATGAATTTCCAAATTATTTTCCTGAAAACATGTTACAAAATTATATATATACACACATATATAATGTATAAACAATTGGAAATATTTGGCTCTATAAATTTAAAGAACACTTATTTCTGTCAATTTTTGCTTTTAGAAAAAGTAAGATCTAACTCTCACCTATAATCATTTACAAAAATGTCAATTTTCATCATTTATCCACTCCCTCACATATGAAATTTTTAGTCTTGCTTTTCTTGAACACCAGTGTTTTGATTAGCTTACAGGAGGCAGAGGTTCATGGTTTTTTTTTTTTTAATATATATATATATTCTGACTTAGTTACTATTAGGAGTAGTGAGTAGAAGCCATTTCCATTATTTTTTCATCATTTGAACAATAATGCAAACAATTTATATACCACAGAATTAATCAAGTGACCTTTAAGTGTATTTTCTATTCTATTGTTAGAACAAATTCTTATTGAGGAGTAATTTGATCATTTAATGAGAACTTCAGTTTGTTCCATTGATTTTTCTTAATTAAATTTAGGTTAACTCCTTCTACTTTCATGGATAATTCAGCTCAATAGAGATATTATAATGGATTTCTAGGAAGATGGTTAAGATAAAGTGACTTCAGTTTAGAAAAAAAGTAAAGCCTGAAAGTACTTATTAAGAAATGTTGCAAGTCTTTTCTTTTTACTTAATATATAAAAATTGTGTGACTTATCATTTGAAATATGTGAGGTCACATTGTGACAATAACATTACAATCTCAGTAGCCTCATAAAATTAAGGTTTATTTCTTGTTCAGTCTATTTATCTAACACTGTCAGGTAGGTGAGCTCTGGTTACCACAGTCATGAGAGAACTCAGAGTCACAGAGGCCCCATATCAGGACATTTTCCCATAAATTCTATCGCAGAAAAATTGCAAATGGAAATCAGGCATTCCTTTTTAAAATTTGGTCAAGAAGTGCCACAAGTTATGTCCGTTTATATTTTGTTGGCCAAAACAAATCACATAACTACAATTACTTCAAAAAGACTACAGAAGTACAAGCCTAACACAAGTCCAGAAGAACCAGAATATTCATAAACATTCATAATACTTATCACAGGACTTTAACGAACAGATGTGATGTCTAGAATTCCTAACAAGGATGTTCTCTTTCCTTAGCCAAAAAGAACCTTCAGTATCGGTTCACAGACTAAAGGCTCTCAACGACACATGAGTAATGAGAGAAAAACTCTTTAGAAAATCTTTCTTTAAAACATCAATTGATGCCAACTTCATTTTTCTTCATCATTTTCTCTGATAAATGTTGTGCAAGAAAGGTTATTACTCATAGATAGGAAATATTTCCACGTCTTTTTATCATGTGTCCACCTAAAATTTTATACATATACATCTATATCTATACATACACACACATAAATATATGTAAACCAAAGTGTATTCTGATCATGTATCTTTTCATAGTATAATATTTATATGCTGTTACAAAAGTGGATGGTTGTAAAGATGCTTAAACTTAGGTTTGCATTTATACTCAGAGATAGGCTGTTTGACTTTTGAAAGGATAAAAGAAACTATCACTACCTGTTTCAATTTATTCCAAGAATGAAATTGGATGACTTGCATTTGGAAACAATGAACTTTGACAGAGTCAATTCAACTGATGGTATTCAACTTTATTTTATTATATTCCCTTTTATCACTCTATAAAAGTAAAATCCAAAAGCCAGAAATAATCTATGGAGGCCCTTGCCTTATCATACATGTGGTTCACAAATGTACAAACCTTTCTACCTCTTTTTCCTACCCGATCAGTGATGTCAGCCTCTCTTTCTGCTGACATCTGCTGACTGCTCTTTCTGTTTTGTTTTGTTTCTTTCATTTCTTTTTTTTTTTTGTCTGTAAGTGTTGCCATCCTATTGGTTTAGTAAAAAACTGACTTATTCAATTATAACTTTCTGCACACCTAGTGCTGATAGCAATAGACGTTTTTCTGTTCTAGATGTTGGTGAGCAACTAATTTCCAAGTCAAATCCCACCCTCCTTTTCCTACCTACTTATGTTTGGAAATGACTTCAAAATTCTTCATGATGAAAGGTGATTTATAAATACATTCTAAAGAATTGCATTTTCCCAGGAACCTCACTAGAGGCAGAAATGTTATGATTTACAATTCAGAACAATGCTTTATTTAGCATTGTAACTTTTCAGAGAATAGCATAAATTTGACTTCCTTGCTTTTCTCTATGAGGTAGCCATTTTTACAGCTGTCACAAAATTAGATTTACATTCAGCATAGCAAAGTTATGTATTCAGAGAGATCTCTGCTTATAATACCTATCTCATCTTCTGAAAATTTAACTGCTCCAGTATTTTGAGCATCTATTTCTGAAATGCTGAATGGAAACATAGAAATCATATATTGTTTTCTTCAACTTCATCAATGCCACATGGATTTAGTGTGAATTATTAAGAAAATACATCTAAAGACCTTTAAGAGTTAACACATAATGCTGTCATACTTTGGCATAATTAAACTGTATCAGATGAAAATTGTACCATATTGTAGCACACAAATTTCTCAGATTCTCATTTATGTTTGAAGAAATCAAATAGAAAAAAAAATAGGGCACTCTCAAAAACTATGAAGGTTTTGAGTTTCTGCTCTGCTTGAAAGCTTTGAAGTCAGACTGCTACAGAGTTATAAAAGCTAACAAAAGACTCCTGGGTCAGAGACAATGAACTTTATTAATCAAAGGACTGCACAGACTTGAGCTTCATAGTCAAATCAGCTTTCATTGCCTGAGTTTCATTTTGAGTACCAGAAGGCAATGGTACCACACGAGGTACCACGTGTGGATTATTGTATATGCAGTGAGCTCTTGTCACAGCTAAGGAATCTAAGCTTAGCAAATCCCAATTTTCTTGTTTAATTTTTTGAGGAACTGCAATACCATTTTCCATAATAGCTGCACCATTTTACATTCCTACCAACAGTGCAAAAAGGTTCTAATTTCTCTACGTCCTCACTGACACTTGTAATTTTCTGTTTTTGTCTTTGTTTTTAATAGTAAGCTAATAGGTCTGAGGTGATCCCTTAGCCCTACTGAAATACAATACAAATAGACCATTATTCTCTCTCTAACATCCTTCAGAATGTGGTAACCTTTTTTTAGGGTCAGACATTGTCAAAGTACAGTAATAAAAAGAGAAAGACTAGACAGGGGCTTCTGACAATTTATTCATTTTTTAGTATGCTAGACACTGGGGATATAGCTATAATAAGGCAAACAACAACAAACATAGCTCCTCTATCATCACAAACAGAACAATCTAGCAAAGAAGATAGATATTTGCAAATAATCAAACATATAATTACAAATTATTATGGGTGGGATAAAGGAAAATGTCTTCTAAACATAAATTGCCATTAAAACATATCTGCTGTTTGGCAGGGAAATTTAAAGTTATTATTCTATATGATCCTGGCTTATGTAGAGATACTGCAATTGTATCCAATTTGACTTACAACATATTTCTATTTGGCACACTGGGAACTTGAATAGAGAGATAATCAATACAGAGCAATTTCTTATAAAGTTAATAAAGTAATTTTCCTTTCCTAGCAATTTGTATGTATCCTTCCTAATCTAAGCCCCATTTATGCTGCCAAGCTCAAAATGCTTGTTGGCTTGCTGCCAGGTGCAAAATACCTAATGACAGGAAACAAATGAAAAAAAAATGTATCAAGCAAATGAGTGACAACCCATAGCTCTGATTTTCTAACTCTTGATTCCAGGGGGGAAAAAGAATATTTCAGAGCTCATTACAGAAAACCACAGCAGCTGGGAGGCTTCATCTACCCACCTTCCAATAGTCTTTATATTGCCTTCATATCTTCTGTCAGTTGGAGTACCGAGAAGCCTAAACCTTCACATTAATTACTCAGTATGTAGTCACATACTGAATATATCTGTACTAAACTTCCTACATAAGTCTTAGGATCAAATTTATTGTCATAACCAGCATGATCTCTCTTATGCACTTCCCAATCTAATTAAGCTGATTTATTTCTGAAATTGTAATATTCTCAGGATTGCCCAGTTAAAATTAATTTCAAAAGATAAAAAGTCACAATATAAAGATTTTTGTCCAATTATACTTTTACCTCAATTCCTTTTTTTTCCTCTCTAGTCTTTTCCTTAAATATACAACCCAGTGTTCTTGTCCAAAATATGATATGTTAAAGTCTGCAGAAGCTTTGCACTTCCCATACTCAAATAATAATCTATCTTACCTGATTTTATGTCATCGTTGTTTGCGTCATAAAACTGTTACGTGTATGTTCAATAATTAACAAAACTGGAAATAAAGGCCAAGAAAACTAACTAATTTTCACTGAGTTTCTATTTGAAGTTAGTGCATTGAACCCTTGAAGTTGCTCTATGAGGTAGGAATTATCATCCGTATTTACAATTGAGAAACTGGAGGATGGTTCCTAACAGAATTGTTGATTTGGGCATCTTTTACAGGACACTTAAATTTCAACATTTTCTGGCTGCTTTATCAGTAAAAAGAAAAGCTCTTTCCCCACTTCAATTATAACTCTCACTCTTTACTTGTCACTTTGCCAGTAATTCTTAATTTTTTTTCTTGTTTTAATTACAGTCTTGCTTAGTCTCAGACAAAAATTTAGTAGGTAGTTTATCATATTTCATTTTCCATTATTATCTTCACTGCCAGTCCCCAAAGTAACTTGTTTATTCAAAGGAAAGTAAAAACATTTTATTTTAACTCTAACTTTTGGAGGAAAATTCCCTGATCATTGGGGCACAAGATAGACATTTTTTATTTCTTAAGTTCACATGTGAAGTGCTTAGGAGGTTAAGCAGGTGTGGCAGAAGTGGGAATAGAAAGGAAGAATGTGAAAAATATTTCACATTTCAAAATTCTTCCATCAAATAAGAAAAACATGCAGTATACAAAATATTTCAACATGGCTTATCTCTTTTCATCCTTTACCAAAGCTTGGAAGTAGGTATTGTATTCAGCAATCCTTTCCTTTATCCACTCCCTGTATTATTAATCTCTTCATTTTGCAGCAACTGCACAATATGTTTACTTCTGTTATTCACTGTATCCATTCTTCTACTACCCTGTATACAAGCATTTATTTATATAGGCAGATCCACTGTCAGATTTTGAGATCCCTGGGATTGTATTTTGTGTGCTCAAGACTTATCTCATAGTTGTCATTCAATACATATTTACTGAATGAAAATGAATCTCAAAGATCAAAAACATTGCTTTCAAAGGATACACATTAGGTGACAGTGCTGCACTATGGACTGAGGTCTTTTGAGTATAAATCTATAAATCTCAGTCTCCAAATTCCAATTTTGATGCTTTCTGTTTTGCTTTAATAAATTCCAGTGACCAAAACTTTGATGATGTTCTTAAGCAAGGTTTCACATTGATCACACTCAGATATCCTGATAATCACTCACTAGTGAACTGTTTTGGCTTGTGATTATTTAGTTCTATAGGTAATTTTCCTCTTAAAAGCATTAAATGACTTCAATAAAATGTGTTCTGCATAAATTGTTTTACTTCAAAATATTAAGGAGGTATAAATGTTTTTGTTACATAGTTACCTTTTATAATGCTTAAGTCGGGGCTTTTAGTGTGCTCATCACCCAAAGTGTTCATTGTATACAATAGGTAGGTTTTTACTCCTCCTTTCCTCCCCCTGCACCTTCTTGATTTCCAGTGACCTTAATGTCTCTTAACATGAAAACACAGACCCAAATTAAAAAAAGAAAAAAAAAAAAACTAAACAGAGAAATTGTCAGCAAAGCATACACTTTGTATTTGTGCACCAAACTTAACTTTTATTGGAATGTAGTTTATCTAATATTGAAATTGATATGTATTTTAGAATATAATCAGATAGATGATTTACTCATGCAATGGATAGGTACTTTTCTTGCCTCTCATAGCATCACAAGGTTAACCAAAACCTTGTAAATCATCTAATTCAGTATTTATAAACTTAATCTTTAAGAAAAAAAATGATATACATTTTCTATCATGGACTCCAAATAAGAAAGTAAAGGAGACTTCAATCTGAGTGAAAACCATTGTATGAGCAGCACCAACAGGTAACTAACCTCTATTCCACCTCTACTATTTTTGAACACTTTAGTGACTGTGAATTCACAATCATCAATGGCAGCTCTTTCCCTCTTCAGACAACTTTAAATAAAAGGCCTTTCTTACATGGAACAGAAATTCTTATAAATACCATCTAGTGATCCAGATTGTTCCATTTGTTGCCAAACAAAATGTGTCATTTTCTTATGTGACAGATGCTTTTCAAATATTAGAAAACATTTATCTTAGTTCCACTGCCCATTACCAAGTCTTTTCTCATCCAGAGCAATCATTGTTTGTTCCTTGTTATAATAATTTTGAATTTTGGCATATTCCTCTATATCTATTGAATTCTCACTTAATAGAGGAGACTCAACCAAAGAAAGTGTCTCAAGCTGAAAAGGCAGTGAGAGAAGTTAAGACAAATTTTCTAGCCAGATGCAAACATATGTTAAGAAATGTTATCTAGATGCACAATATAACAAATGCACAATATAAACTAGAAGGGACTTTAAAGACCAGCTATTCCCATCCACTAATTTTATATTGCCATCGTTAATACTATTTAGAGCTTAGGTACAAACGATTGAGTCAATAATGTTTCTTATCCCTGGAACACTGTCATAAGAACTCTTTGCAAGACTGCAAGACCCGTTTCTTGTATAGATGCAAATATTGATGTATAAATATATGTATATTGAATTCTCTTTTATCTGCATTCCATACACTCATGCATATCCCCATATAAGGAACCACTCAAATGTGTTTGTCACATATCCTTGACTTTTATGTATCCTTATAAAATATGGAGTTGTTATTTTATGTTTATATGCTTTTCAAATTTACATAGTGGTATTACACTATAGATCTCTTGATATTTCTTACCTTTCACTCAGTTGTGTGATTTTAAGATTTGTCCTAATCTCTCAACGTTGGTTGCACAATCTTGGCTGAAACATCCAGTATCTCCAACTCTTCCCAGATGCACTGGATCAGAATCTCTGAGTATTAGCCTAGAAAATCATTTTTTTTTTTTAAAAAAGCTCTTAGTGTCTAGTTGCACATATAGTGGTACCACTGCTGGACACCTATATTGCCTCACACTCTCTCTACTTCCAGAAATAATATTTTATCAATATAATTGTAAGACGTTCCATGTAAAAGTTACTGTGGGTATGTACTCAGGAGTGTACCTGCTGGGTCATAGTTACAAATGCATTTTTTATTTGACTAATTATTTCTTAGCTGTTCTTCTGAATGTCCACATTTAGTTATGTTCCCATCAATAGTGCATTGAAGTTCCTGTTATATCTTGCCAAAACTTGGCATAATCAAAATTTCAATTATTTCCCAGAGAAGTTAAGCATTTTCCAAAGATTGTACTGTAAGATAATGACAGAAATGAAATTCAAGTTTAAATATTCTTGATTCTAAAGTATAGATCATCTTAGTATATCAAAGTATCTATAAAAGAACATAGTTTTTTGTTTGATTCTATTGTCAATCCTCTGTCAAAATATGTCAATTAAAAAACTGACTAAATTCCTCTACTGGTGAGAAACTTCTGCTGAGATTATTATACTTTAAAAATCAAGCAAATTTGTTGTTTCTGCAAGTGTGCATTTCTTGCTATTTTATATTGTGTCATTATTATTTTTTCATAGGATGCTGTACACATTGTGTGTATATTTCCTGTGTTTTGGCTTAAAATATAGTGATTGTAATAACTGATTGATCAAAAGAGTTTCTACTGACTTCCCAAAAAGACCTTACCACAATTTTCTCAATGTTTTAAATTAAGAAAATATTGATGAAGAAAGACCTGTGAGGGTAAACATTAAAAAGAAAGTTAAGGAAATAGATAATGATAATATAAAGGTGTGAAACAAGGAATTGCACTTGCCTAAAACAGAAAAACAAATGTGGTTTTAGCTAGTGATGCATGGAGCAATGTGACAGTTTTGAGCCTCATAACATAAGAAGTTCTCCACCTACAACTATTATTCATTCTCCAAGTTAAAACTCGCCTACTTTACTATGATTCCTAACATTGTAACCTAAATAACTACTTATTTATTAATTACTGAAAAATTATTTAGTTTTTCAAGAGGTCTTTTTTTAAAAAAAAAAGTTAGGTGTTGCATACTCTTAAATTATGGTTTTATGAAATCCTATATTTTCCCACACTTTTTTCTTTTTAATTTTGCTATGGACAGTGCTTCTTTCAGGGTTTATACTTGTTCAGGAAGCTAAGGTTAGAGTCATAAATATAGATATAAAAGTAGAAGAGAGATGTCCGTTCTCAATTATTGCTAACACTATTTTATTTCTTTACTTGTTATGGCATGATCTGTTCTTTCCTAACATAAAATCACTAGAATTAATAGATATTATATTAACTAATAAATTATATGTTTAATAAATTATATTATGTACTTAATAATTAAAGGGTAAAAAGGACAAGGTTTATCCTTTCCCATATTATTTTTCTATTGCTGCATAACAAAATACTACAAACTTAGCAACGTAAAACAAAGAAAAAATTATATCATAGTTTTTGGAGGTGAGGAATCTGGGCACAGGTTAGCTGTATCCTTGGCTCAAGGTCTCGCTGGGCTGAATTAAGTGTTGTCCAGGGTAGCAATTTCATCCTTCAAGATCATTGGTTGTCAGAATTCAGTTCCTTACTGCTTAGGGCAAAGGTGCTCTGATCCTAGCCCACCATTCTTTGTCACATGACATTCTGCAACTGTGGTAGTTTGCTTCTTCAACAGAAGGGCATCTGCTGCTGCAACTTGCCACTTCTTAGAACTCACCTGATTAGATCAAGCCCACCAAGGATAATCTCTTTTTTGATTAATTCATAGTCAACTAACTAGGCATCATAATTACGTCTGCAAAATCCTTTTGCCATATAACACAACATAATCATAAGAGTGACATCACATAACTTTGACAGGCTCTGCCCATAATCAAGGAGAGAGAATTATACAGGAATTATACATCCCTGTAGAATATGCTAAAAGAGCAGGAAACGTTTCCATCTTGTTGGTTATTATAGCCATGGTGACTATCATGGTGCCATCACTAAATATTTGCTGAATTTTGTAATAACTCTATTAAAATATTTGTTGCTCAAAAACATCTTTCTCACATAATTATTTATTTATTTATTTACTTTTTTTTATTTCAGCATATTATGGTGGTACAAAAGTTTAGGTTATGTATATTGCCCTTGCCCCCCTCCCCCCCAATCAGACCTTCAAGCATGTCCATCCCCTAGATGGTTCACATCGCACTCCTTATGTATGTATACACCCATCCCCTCCCCCCCACATCTGCCTGACACCCGATTAATGTTATTCCTAAATGTGCTCTTAGGTGATGATCAGCGAAACCAGTTTGATGGTGAGTATATGTGATGTTTATTTTTCCATTCTTGGGATACTTCACTTAGTAGAATCGGTTCCAGTGCTATCCAGGAAAATACAAGAGGTGCTATATCAGCATTGTTTCTTATAGCTGAGTAGCACTCCATGGTATATATAAACCACATTTTATTAATCCACTCATGTATTGATGGGCACTTGGGTTGTTTCCACATCTTTGCTATTGTGAATTGTGCTGCTATAGACATTCAAGTGCAGATGTCTTTATTATAGAATGTCTTTTGTTCTTTTGGGTAGATGTCCAATAATGGAATTTTTGGATCAAATGGTAGGTCTACTTGTATGTTTAAGGTATCTCCATATTGCTTTCCACAGAGGTTGCACTAGTTTGCAGTCCCACCAGGAGTGTATGAGTATTCCTGTCTCTCCGCATCCATGCCAACATTTATTGTTTTGGGAGTTTTTGATAAAAGCCATTCTCACTAGAGATAAGTGATATCTCATTGTGGTTTTGATTTGCATTTCCTTGATGATTAGAGATGCTGAGCATTTTTTCATATGTTTGTTGGCCATACTTCCGTCTTCTTTTGAAAAATTTCTGTTCATGTCCTTTGCCCACTTTTTGATAGGGTTGTTTGATTTTTTTCTTGCTGATTTTCCTGAGTTCTAAATAGATTCTAGTTATGAGTCCTTTATAGGATGTGTAGCACGTGGAAATTTTTTCCCATTCTTTAGGTTGTTTGGTCTCGTGACAGTTTCTTTGGTTGTGCAGAAGTTTTTTAATTTAATCAGGTCTCATTATTTTTGTTGTTGCTGTGATTGCCTTTGGGGTCTTCTTCATAAATTCTTTGCCTAGGCCAATGTCTATAAGAGTTTTTCCCACATTTCCCTCTAGAATTCTAATAGTTTCACACCTTATGTTTAAGTCTGTTATCCACTGTGATTTGATTTTTGTGAGAGGTGAAAGGTGTGTGTCCTGAGAACCCAGATATGAAACCATCCTCATATAGCCATCTAATCTTTGACAAAGCAGACAAAAACATACACTGGGGAAAAGATTCCTTATTCAATAAATGGTGCTGGGAAAACTGGATAGCCACATGTAGAAGACTGAAACAAGACTGACATAATTATTTACAGAGTATTTAATCAGATTGGCCTATTTGTGAGGAAAGCAGCAATATTCTACTAATGAATTCTGACCCAATCCTAACTTTTTGGCTATAATTCTGTATTGATGGCATGCATTTGCTATTGGAACTTGATTCAGCTCACAGATGGCTCCACAGCTGTTACACCTTGGAGATTCTAGGAGCCTTTGAGGGATAGCATATGTGACAGCTCAAGTTATTTCCAAAGGAGCTTCCTCCCTCATAAATAGTTAAGGTAGATTTTAGGGAAATGCACCATTTTCATTCTTTAGCTAAAAGTAGGGTTTGGGATTACATCATGTACAGTTACAAGACTTGGGACTGGTTGACATTACACAATCAGACTTTGGAAAATATTTAAATCAGTTTTCTGAAAAAAAAAACTATTTTGAAGCCATGGAAATGTGAGGGATTGCATACGTGTCAAAGAAACCAAAATAATGCACTCTATCTTAAAATGAAGGACTTGTGTTTGATTAAAACTATCTTGAGCAGTGATTTTGGATTTTTCTACAAGCAGTATGATTTCAGAAGTAGGAAAAAGTTGATTGCATAGCACATCTATATTAGTAGGTAACAAATAAACAGTGAGGGAAGGCGATGAACCTGAAAGGCGAGGATACAGAGCCCAGACCACATGTCCTGTGTTAGGAACTTGGCTGTGGCAATAGTGAGGAAGCAAAGTATAGTCATAGGCTAGAAAATTGTGGTTAGCATTTTCCATGTCCTAGATATTGGGATAATATGAATGAAAATATAAAATGCCCTTTTTAAGAGTTTAAATTTACCGTAAAATTTTGGATTGTTACCTCTTTTCATAAGTTTCCTCATTCAGTCAAACTCCGAAATATTAACCTGCTCCTCAGAGATTTTGATCTTGATTCCAAAAAATAAACATTTTCAGGATTTTGCACCATGCATCACCAGCATGATTTATTTTATACACACACACATGCTGAACATAGCTATAGAAATCTTTAGAAAACTATAATTAAATACTAATGCATCGCACAAGAGCTTTGTGTTCAACTTAGTTTTCATTATTTTTTTAGAATATGCTACTATTTAGATTGTTTTTGTCAAGTTAAAACTTATTACTTTAACATGCGTGAAGAAACCAATAGAACTCCTTTGGTTTATTTTACAAATTGTTTAAAGGTACGCCTCTGTCAACACTTTCAGATGGAGAAATGCTGAGTTGGCAATGTCAGGGCAGACTCAGTGCTGTCTGTATTCATTCATTGCTCATTCACTTAAGATAGCACTTTTTCTGTATTAGGCCCTGGAAATACACTTGTGAGCACAGCATGCACATTCTGTGCCCTCATGGAGCTTACTGACCTATAAAATTTGAAGCAGATAAATGTATAAATAAAATAATTTCACAGAAAATACAATTACAGTTGTCAGAAGAGGCAAAAAGAAGCAATACATTGTTCTATGAGAGCATATAACTGATCCACAGGGTTAGGGGTGGCGACCAAACAGACCGACACTTGGGCTAATATATCAAGAGTAAAGAGACAAAACCAACAAAACAAAAGGCTGTGAGATTGGAAGGAGGGCGATAAAGAGAATCTTTTAAACAGATGGAACAACAATGTGGTTAAAAGTAAGATAAATAAAATTATTTGATACTTTTGAAGAACTAAAAATATCTGGTGCATTTAGAATACTAAGTGAGAGGATGTGGAGTAGAAGATACGGTTGTAAAACTGTTTAGAAATGAGATTATGCTTCAAGGCATTGTAAGTCATTTTAAAGATTTTTAACTTTATCCTAAAAGCAATGGGAAATAACTAAATAGCTTGGGAGAGAAGGAGTGTGGTATATCAGAATCATATTTGCATTTTCTCAGAAGATTCTATGGCCTAGAATACAGGGGACTTAAGGGCTGAAAAGAGGTGATTGTAATGGTCTTGGCAAGAGACACTAGTGGCTTAGGCAAGGGTGGTTGGAGGCAAAAGTAGTGATGTGTTGTGTTTGAGGTATATTTGGGAAAGGAATTAATAGAAATTAGAGATTTCATTCCCCATGGGTGTTGTGCATAAGTGATAAGGAGTTATGAAGGAAGAAAACACAAGTGGGGGACAAATGGACCATTCACTGAGTGATGGAAGAGAAGCAGATTAGAATCAGGAAGAATTAGTTTTACACATTTAAACCTTGAGATACTTTTGAGACGTCCACATGGCAAAGTAAACAAACAAACAACAAAAAGAGTAAGTTATATTGATCTGGAGTTTAGAACAAAACAGAAAATTGTGAGCTGGAGTTATTTAATCTAATGAAAATAAAAAGAAGATGGTGTTTTGAGGAGAAAGGTGTGGCAACTGTTAAGTTTTAATTTTATAATTAAATAGAAGAATGAAACCATGGAAAATTATATACATTACATAGTTTTTGAGGGCACAGTCTATGCCTTATTTTTCTTTATTTCAATCATCTCTTATACAGTTCAATAAGTGATTATGATCTAAACTTAAAAAAACAGCTAATAATCATAAAAAAGCTTCTCGTCAAATAATCTCCTCTTTATTTCTATGTAAGGAAAAGTACTAGCATATGCAAACTCCAGATTATTTATTTTATTAGTGAGTGGTTTTAATCATGCTAAAGAATTCACAGTTAAAGATAGCCTTCTAAGGCCATAAAATATGTGTTTCTTGTTGTATTTCTGTTCTATCACATAATTAAACACTCCAGTAGTACACAGTGCAAGTGCTCAATTGTGCATATCGTCTTTTAAATACAGTAAGCCCAATTTAGTCATTAATTAAATTCATAGCTATTCTGACCCTGGCTGGTTTTATTATTGTTTTTATCATCAGGCAGGGAACACTTTTTATTGCTTATAACTCAGGCTTCCTCAAGACTCACAGACTATGTTTTAATAATCTTTTGCATCTTTCTAACTAATGATTTATAATTCTAAGATTTCCACATTATCAAAAACCAATAAATGTTTTCAGGTATATAGTCAGTATAAATAAACAATACCAGTCAGCTTACTGTAATAATTTCTTTATTGTCCAGATCTTCTTTTCTAACTATATTTATTATTTGCCCACCCTAATTTGTTCATTCTGACTTAAATACCTTCCCTATAAGGGTTTCTATCTTTTCCTTTGCTAATCCATAAATGAATAAAACGTATCTCATTTTAGGAATTATTCAAATTAGGCCCCCAATCCAGACATTAATTCTTTCATTGTTTATGCACTCCAGTTAGGCTTTGAAAAGTGCATTCTCTGATATATTGAGCAAGAAAGTAAACCAAATGACTTATTGATCAATTAGAGAATGTGTACGGTTATGTCCCTGATACTGTTTTTACTTCTCCAAGGTTAATAAGATGGAAGAATCTCGGGGGCACAATTCATATTTCACATAACACAGTGTCGTATTATTGTGTTACTTCCTACCCCTCATGCAGCATATAGTTGTATTGAGCCTGAAAAATACTGTGTATGCTCATTTTTATATTGCTGAATGCTTGACCATAAAACATACAATCAGCTTTCACTGTTTTGCTTTTGGGCCCTTCATTATCTATGCACTAATATATTTTTTATTTATGTTAATAGATATTTAATTTCACTTTAAATAAACCAAAGTCTGAATACCTTAATATATTTACATTTTATGGTATTTTTCAGATTCTTCTACTGAGGAATAAAAGCATCTTGTCTTCCTATAGAATATTTGGCCATGGTGTTATGATACTAAGCACCTAATTTGTGCTCAGCAGATTCTTGTTGAAAGAATTAATAAATAAATTATTGTAATGGAAAAACAACATATTATAAATGTAGTATATGTGGATTCTGTCCCACTAACTATCCCTATGGAACCAAAAGCAATCACTTAATATTTTAGGGGCTCAAGTTTTACCATCAGTAAAATTAGTATGTTCATTTATTCCTTTAAAACATTTTTATTAGGTACCTATACAAGGTCATGTACTATTCTAGAAAATGGAGATATAAAGTTAACGAAACAAACCAAGTAACTGCTTTCCTAGGACTTGTGTTCTAGTTAGAGGAACTATTGGAAATTAATAAACAAGTCAATATACAATATTTTGGACTTTGCTTATTCATTTCAATGAGATTTATGAAGTGTAAGGTGCAAAACTAGCATTATTCTTCTGTGTTAAATATTAAGCTAAATATGCTACTACAATTGCTCTCAGTTTATATTTTAGTGGGAAATATTTCTCCATAATTATAATACAAAACTATGGCAACTAGTACAACCTCTATGGAAAGTAGTATGGCAATACCTCAAAGAACTAAAAGTAGATCTACCATTTAATCCAGCAACCCCACTCTTGGGTATTTACCCAAAGGAAAAAAAGACATTTTATAAAAAAGACACTTGCACTTGAATGTTTATAGCAACACAATTCACAATTGCAAAGATGTGGAATCAATCCAAGTGCCCATAAATACATGAGTGGATTAATAAAATGTGGTATATATATACCACAGAGCACTACTCAGCCATAAAAAAGTGGTGATCTTTAGTATCTTTTGTAACAACGTGTATAGAACTGGAGGCCATTCTTCTTAGTGAAGTATCAAAAGAAGGGAAAACAAACACACATATACTCAATACTAAATTAGAACAAATTGATTAACACTTATGGGCACATATGGAAGTAAAATTCAAGGGAAATCTAGTAAGAGGGAGGGGGGAGAAAGGGATGGGTAAATTTACACCATTGGGGACAATGGACACTAACAGACTGAAGGGCACACTTATATTAATAACATTGACTCAAACTGTACAAAAGAAAATTATGTAATCAAAATGTATGTACCCCTGTAAAATTCTGAAAAAAAGAAAAAAGGCTGGGGGAATTCAGAAGAAAGGAGAGAATTTTTCTGACAATAGAAAATAGACCCAGGCCGGGCGCGGTGGCTCACGCCTGTAATCCTAGCTCTGGGAGGCCGAGGCGGGTGGATCACTCGAGGTCAGGAGTTCGAGACCAGCCTGAGCAAGAGTGAGACCCCGTCTCTACTAAAAAAATAGAAAGAAATTATCTGGCCAACTAAAATATATATATACAAAAAATTAGCCGGGCATGGTGGCGCATGCCTGTAGTCCCAGCTACTAGGGAGGCTGAGGCAGTAGGATCGCTTGAGCCCAGGAGTCTGAGGTTGCTGTGAGCTAGGCTGATGCCACGGCACTCTAGCCCGGGCAACAGAGCGAGACTCTGTTTCAAAAAAAAAAAAAAAAAAAAAAAAAAAAAAAAAAAAAAAAAAAGAAAATAGACCCATGTTATTCCATAGGCCCTTGTTACAATGAGATACTATGTTGTTGATCAACACTTACATAGATATTCAAAAGACTTGTGCTGAAATCATCTTAAAGAAAGACAATATTCTATGACATTACTATAATAAATTTGTAAGGCCAGTAGTTCTCAAAACCCTATTGATTCCATTCCATTTCACTTGGTAAAGGCTGAGTCTATACAATATCCTTCAAATTCCTACATGGTCTGCAGCTCTTGTGATCTCACTGGCCTACCTCCTACTACTCCCCTAACCCATTCCATTCCAAGCCACCCCAACCTCTCCTTTGGGATTCTTCCACTTGCTAAGTATACTCTCACTTCAGCACCAAAGCACTTCTATTCTCTCTGCCTGGAAAATCCTTTTCCAGACACATCTGACAACTCACTCACCCATGTTGGCCGTCAGGGCTTTTTTAAATATCATCTCATTTGGTAAAGACTTCTACACAGCCAAGGATTTTCACCACTCTCTTTCCCTTTCTACAAATGTTTTGTTTCTTACAGTATTTATATTGTAAAATACTATACTTTTATTTGTTTATTTTTTGTTCCCCCTATTAAACTCCCCTGTTAAGTTCTAGAATTGCAAGACTTGGTGTGCTTTGTTGATTGTTTTCCTGGTTTTTACTTCAACCATCAAACTTAATTGAAAAAAACTCAAGTAAGAAAGAAAAATCTTTTGTAGTCATTCATATTTTTGCTTACTCTTTTCTGTCTTCTTTCCTGATAATCAAGATTCCTTATCTTATTGTTTCCTTTCTGCTAAGAGAATTTACCTTAGCCATTCTTTTAGGGTAGGTCTGCTACTGACAAATTTTTTACATTATATTTCAGTCTAGTTTTTCTCTGTTGTTCAGATCATGTGATTTCTACTTCTTTATCTTCCAGTACTTTCATTCTCTTTTTGTTCAGTCCATGTTTTCATTAACCCCATCCGTTGAGTATTTTTATTTTGTTATTTTATTTTTTTAGTTCTAAAATTCCAATTTGGTTCATTTTTATATTTCTTATGTCTTTTCAGAGCATTTATATTTCTTTGCTGGGAATTTCTATTTTTTTTATTTGTTTCAATATGGTTCATGATTGTATGTTAAATATTTTTATAATGGTAGTTTTATAGTCTTTGTCAGGTAATTCTAACATCTCTGTCATTTTGGTGTTTGCATTTTTTTGTTTGTTTGTTTTTCAAGTTTGAGATCTCCCTGGTTTCATATAAGTAATTTTTTTATTGAAAGCTGGACATTTGTGATATTATGTTATGAGAATCTGGATTTTATTTAAATCTTCTGTAAATATTAGCTGGCTTCCTCTGTCACCACTCTGTCAAGGATGGGAGGCACACCACCTCATTCCACCCAGTTAGATTAGGAGTTCAGTTTCCTCACTTGTTCTTCATTGACACCCCACAGAGAAAACTCATCATTACTGCTGAACATGGTTTGGAGTTCTGGCTCCCCATGGGACTCCACTGATACCTCTCTGACTGGAAGGGGTAGGAGTGCCTTGTTACTACTTCCCATATGGTTTCCAGTGACACAACAGACAATAGAGGGAATGGTTGCCTCTTTACTACTGGGATGTGGTTAAAGACCCAACGCTCCACAAGTTCTCCTCTGACATCACCTGATGGGGAAGGGGAGGGTCCCTTGTTATTGCTATGTGGCAGTGGAAATCCAGGCATCCCAATGTTAGTGGACTCCATTTGGGGGGTTGGGGCACTCTTTACCATGTGCTTGAATGAAAATCCCAGTTCTGTATTCGGCCTTTTCTGACACCACCCTAAGGAGGTGGAGCCTCAGGAATGATAAAGTCTCAGCTCACCACTTATCTTTTAACAGGTTGGTAGGGGTGGAGTCATGTTTTTTCTTTGGTATGTGACTGAAATAGAGAGATTATTGTCTAAAAGTTTTCTGTCTCGATAGGCCACCCTTTTTAGCTATAGAGTGCAGGCATTAGTTGGATTTTTGTTGTTGTTGTTCTCCTGTGCCCATTGACATTTTGGGGTAATCAGCTCATTCAAGCTCCAAGTCTGTATTATATAAGGGAAAGTATATATAAAGTATTCCTAGATATCTCATAATCATATCATTTCTCAGATTTCAAAGTCCTTAGCCAAGGACTTCTTTTGTTTACCTTTTAGGTTTTTTTTGTGTGTGTGTGCGTGTGTGTGTGTGTGATATCCAGTGTTATTTGCTGTACTTAGTGTGGAGCAATAGTTAAACTATGTCTACTCTATCTTCCCAGAAGTGGTCACATTGCATTTTGTACTGATTACTTTAAAGTATGTCATTAATCGTTGGATGTGCTTTAAATGAGCATTATCAAAATTTTATCACTCAACATGTGCACATTGAATACTATGTGCCATGTACTGAGAACTGGGAGAAAACAGTAATCACAGAGTTAAATATTAAAGGTAATTACTATAAAATGTGCACATATTTATTCCTATGCTAGTAATTTTGCTGGCATTCTAACTTTTAGTACCTACCAAACAAGTCAGTGGGTTCTAGTAATATCTAAAGTTCCATCTCAACACTGAAGATGCTTCATTCCATGTCTTAACAATGAAGGGGATTTGAAATAAATGCTCTAAATAAAAGGCTCCTGCTTTCATATTTACCATAAGTACAATTATGCACCATAATGACAGGCATTGGATTAAAGACCTGAAGGAACATTGCAAATTCATAAGTGATTGCGTTACTGTGGTGGGATTTGAGACATAAGGGAAAGAAGACAGATTTCAGTGTGTGAGAGAGCTATATTTGAATTTCAGCTGTATGACTATGCAGAAATTATTTAGCTTCTCTAAATCTCAATTATCTGTCAAAATTATACTCAGAACTAAATGTAGTTATGTGTGTTTGTGTGTGTGTGTGTGTGTGTGTGTATAAAAGAGAGATAGAGAATTATAGGATTTCTCAAAAATCCTAGGTTATTTCCCTTTTCTCAATTTAATTATATTTCAAATGTAAATAAAATTAGTTGGATAGATTATAAAAGACTAAACATTATATGATTATTAAATTTCCCTTAGTAGTATGTGAGCTGTCCCTCTATGTCTGACATCAGTGGAATAAATAGACAAAACTGTGGCACATAATAGTAGTTATCAGAAATGTAGGGAGTCACACATATTATGGATTGAAATAAAGTACTAAATATTTAACAGCAAGTGACTGATTAATCCCTAATATAGTCTAATTGCTTTTGGAAATCTGGGACAAAGCAATTAAGATGGTCAATAAAAGAGACATAAATTAGACTACTGTGCTTATGTTCTACCTTTTTTTCCCATATAAATTCTACTCAGGTTTTTGTCATATATTAGCAATAGGAGTGACTGACAATATAAATAATAATGGCTCTAAAAAAATTCACTAAGAGTCATAAGCTCAACAATAGTACAGGATTGCATTGCTTACAAAATGACAAATTTCACATTTTTTAAAGAAAGTTGAATTTTTTTATTTCAGAAAAAAATGTGAAGGCAAAAATTCAATTTTAGTCATGCTATGTTAATTTTTACCATAAATAAAACATAGAAAAAAGCTTAAAATTGGAATTTCTAGGTTTATAAATCTGCTTGGACTTCACAATGTAACATTGATTTATTTCACACATGGATATTTAATTCATTAATTTAATGATTTTGTGATGTATGGGCTTACAATTTTTTATTCACATGTATCATTTTTAGATTTCAATCATGTTTTATGTTCCTTGCAATTAATCTGAACCTTTGTTAATTATGTTTATCCATTGACATGTTTACTTCTTCCTTGTTAAAAGTGTTTGGTTGAACTGTTTTTAATACTTTTCATTCTTATTATTGTTAACAAGGAAAGATAGTTATTTTCATATAAATGGTCTAAAAGCAATAAGTGTATTGCTATTAGTGGCTTAGTATTTTCAGTTTGTATGAATATTATTAATAAAAACCATACAAATAATAAAAAGTTCATTATTTTTCTGCTTATAACAATTTCCCATACCAAATATTGTTTTATAGTTTATGCCAGGATTTGATCAGATTTTTATTCTTCACATAAAATGCAAAAATGTTAACTTCTAAAAAGACTGAATTTATGAGTATTTATAAGCTAAGGAAAATTACTTTTTATTTTGATTTTGTGCCCTTTCCTTGGTAGTTGTAAAAATTTAAACATTTTAGTTACAACTAGTAACACTGACCCTCAAATAGCCTACAAACCACTTGAAAACTATGTAAGATGTGTCCACAATGATAGATAACATACTTCAACACAGTCTATAATTACCACAGGCTTGGGGGAATATTTAGGATGGAAAAAAACTCTAAATTGAATGGCCTTTGGATATTTTGCAAATGTGGTTTTAGATAGAATTAAATGATAAATACTATTTTGATAAGGGGAAAGTAAATTTGGGGTTACCTTAGGAAATAAATAGAAGAGGAGAATAATTGATATGACAGAAAGTTGCAGTGTGTTTTCAAAGATTTCAATTAAATTTGTTATGGGGAAAAGTATTCTTATCAAAGAGTACAAAAATAGAAAAAGTTAAGATCTAGTTTGGGACTCAGTTGTGTTATTCTGTAGAGTTTGGGCTTAATTCATGTAAGAAATTGTGATGTGAATAGGATGTGAGCGGTTGATTACTGTCATAGTTGAAATGTTTTTGTCACCTCCAAAATTTATGTTGAACAGTATCGGGAGGTGTGGCATTGGGAGGTGATTACCCTCGTGAATTTACATTAGGTGCCCTTATAAAAGGGCATGATGAAGGGAGCTGGTGTGGCTTGCCTTTCTGCCTTCTGCCATGTGAGGACACAGTATTCCTCCTTCCTGGAGGATGCAGTAATAAGGTGCCATCTTGAAAGCAGAGACCAGACCTTCACCAGCGAGCCAATTCCAAAACTGTAGAAACTAAATTTCTACCTTTATAAATTATCTAGTCTCAGGTAGTTTGTTATAGCAGCACAAATGAACTAACACAAGTAAATTGGGAAAAAAGTAAATAAGACAAATTAAAATGCTTGTTGATTCAGAATTAAGAAACTCCTTTAAAACACACACACACATAAATGCAATAGCACTGTTTTTATAAAGTGGTAAAAAATTTTAAATAATTATTGCACGTTAAGTCATCTTAGTACACCAGTTATAAACTCATTCTATCTCTAAACCATGCTAAGTAAAACCCCCCATCCTTTAAATTTTTTTAAGTCCTTAATCTTAGATCATGACCTTGTATTCTGGCAATACTACAAATTTTTATTTTCCTACCTCAGCTGAGCACTTGATACATTTTGACTATAAACATGGCTGTCTGATTGCTACTTCTACTGCAATATTCTCTGAATTTTAATTGCTCTCTCCAGTCTTCTACTCTCAGCCTCATCCCCTTTTGCTAAGTAGATCTTAACACTGGCTTTCTGTATCACAGAGAAAACCCAGACTCTCACTTAATATCTATACAACAAATTTACTTAAATGTGCACTCACTCTCACTTTTTTTCAAAGAAAATTTCTTTCTCCTTCTACTTACAGACTATCTGCTTCACTTATGGCTGCTCTTTTCCAACCCAAATCTGCTAGGATTCAGACCTAAGGTTATTCTCTATAAACTTTTCTCAATAAAATTATCTATATTTCTAACTTTTCCCACTACCTGTGAACATTCTCTAGTATCCTCAATCTTAAAATCCCTCCTCACACTTATTTTCTTAAACCCACCTTCCTATATTTCTCTTTCCCTTTTTACTAACACACCTGAACATAGTACACTCTTGCTGACTTCACTTCCTCACTTCCCATTAACCTCTTTAATCTACTAAAACCAGACTTCTGCCTCTGATCCTCCATGACAAACTAGCTTTGCCTATGTCACCCATGATCATTTAATAAATCTGATAGGTTCTTTTCTGTTCTCATCCTCCTTAACTTATCCGATGTAAACATGACAAAAAAAAAGGCCCTCTAAGATTTTGCCTTTGTCTATGTCTTCAATTTTATCTGTCACCATAACATTTAAATCATTCGACTTAGGTCCTAATCATACCAAATTAGTTACAGTTATGTACAGCTCTACCACCTAAGATGGTATCCACTAGCCAAAGATAGCTATTTAAATTAAAATTTTAATTAATTGTAATTAGAAATTTCCTTCATTAGTCACACTGGCCACATTTCAAGTACTGAATAGTCACATACAGCTAGTTGTTACTATAGTGGACAAAGTGCTTGGTAGCAGATGCTTAGTTGTCTCCAATGGCTCAGAACACTTTTCAGCATCTCTGGGTATTCTATTTCCCAGCACCACTTCCCAGTACCAGAGACACTTGGCCATTCCCACCTTTGTTTTCCAGTTGTACTTATACTTAATTTGCTCCCACACACTTATTATATTTTATTTAATTATGGACACATGTCTTTCTTCCATACTCTCTATAAGTTTCTCAATTTTTATCTTATGCCTGCTTGCATTCTTAGTATCTAAAATAGTGCTTGATATATTATAGACATTTAAAATACTGTGAGATGAATGGATGAATACAACAAATCACAGAAATTCAGAGTTTTTAGCTAAATTCAGACTTAAAGTACATTTTTTTAATATTTTGAAGTCATTTCATATTTTAGGGCTTAATTCAAATTTATTAGCACATGTTTTCGCAGAACTCAATCCAGTAGTGGCCTGTGGGGAGAAATCCCAGTCTCCTCAGATTATTGTCTAAGAGTCCTTGATTTGGAAGGATCCAAAACATTGGACTCTTCTAATAAAAGAAAGATTTGTGTATAAAATGCATAAATGAATTTGACATAAACTCTTCGGACCTTATTTTTGCTGAAGTATTCAAGAATTTTTAATGTTTAAATAATAAAGAATTTAAATACATAGTAAAAAAGAACTTACATATTCTCACTAGAATGTAGCATACATCCCTTCTTAAATTCTGCTAAATTGTATGGTAGTTAGAAACTGTTTTCTCAAATATTATCTTGAGTCTCACAAAGCCATTTTTGGCATAGAGTCAACTACTCAGAAGGAATAAAATACATATGAATATACATAAATAACAAAGAAAATTACTTAGGATAAATAAACTTAACCAGGATCAAAGGACTAGGTTTTCAACTGAGCTGCTATATTATTTCAATTATCTATATTTATTTTTATTGTCTGCATCTAAACTGAAATAATCATCCTGCATTGCTTCATTTATTATTCCTTACTTATCAGTAATTTGGAAATGGTATTTATATTCCATTTTTGTGTACTATAGCAAAATTAGCATAGAAATTATAATCTTCATCCTATATGTGTCAGTTACACAATGCCAACTGTTTTTTTGAAAAACACAGTTGAATCTGGTATGGTTTCAGTGCCTTCTCCAAAATTCAAGTTGTAACCTTAATATCCAGGGCAGCAATGTTGGGAAGTTGTACCTTTAAGAGGTTATTAGGTCATTAAGATTGATTAATGTCTTTCTCATTAGACTGGATTAGTTTTCATATGAATGGATTAGTTTCTGCAGGAAATGGGTTGTTACAAAGTGAGGTTCCTTTTCACGTTTAGTCCCTGTTTGCACACACCTGCTCACCTTTTCACTTCTCTACCGTGTCTTGACACAGCATATGTCCTTCACCACAAGCTGAGCAGATGCTAGGACCATGCTCTTGGACTTTCCAGCTACCACAATCATGAGCTAAATAAACCCTTTTTCTTTATTAATTATTCAACCTTAAATATTCTGTTACAGCAACACAAAACAGATTAACACAGAGTTTAACCTAGAGTATATACATACGTAAATATAAAGGCTATGGAAACCCCTACCTGGTTTACAGAGGTTATGTTATAAAATTATAAAGATTTCATATGTGTTTTCACATATATGAATACAGGTAAGTGTATAGGTGAATGTATGTATATGTATAGGTACATAAGGGACCCTTTTAAAAAGATTACAGTTGTCATTTATCATTTGCATCCCATAAATGACTAACCATGTTCCAACAGGTCTTTCTAAACCAAATCTTTTGATTGTCTATGTTTAGGACTAGCTTCATTAATACTATGTGATAGGATGGGATGAGCATTGATCTCATCTGAAATCACACTCTTAAAACTGAAATGTAGAACAAAAAAAGTGTTTTGGTATTTGATCATATATAACTTCATAAACCCTTCAAACCACTGAAATCTGCAATCCATAAATGCTGGTATTACCCACTTTGACCTTCTTGACGTTTTTTTTTTTTAATTGTGGTTAAAAACACATACTATATAATTTTTCTTGTTACCATTTCAAATGTACATACAGTTCAGTAATGTTAAGTACATTCACACTGTTATGAACCAGATCTCCAGATCTTTTTCATATTCCTGATCTGAAACTATACCCATTAAGCAACTCCCCTTTTCTTCCTTCCCACAGGCCATAGTAATCACCATTTTACTTCCTGTTTCTATAAATTTTACTATTTCAGATAGCTCATGTAAGTGGAATCATACAGTCTTTGTGGTTTGGGTGGCTGATGTATTTCACTTTCTAACATGGGACAGGATTTCCATTCTTTTTAAAACTTAATAATATTCCATTTTATGTATATATCCCATCTGTTTATCCATTCATTCATTCATGGACATTTGGATTGTTTTCATAACTTGGCTACTGTAAATATTGCTGTTAAGAATATGGGTATGCAAATATCTCTTTAAACCCTGCTTTCAATTCTTTTTGGTATATACCCAGAAGTGAGATTGCAGGATCATATGATAGTTTTATTTTTAATTTTTAGAGGAAACTTTATATTATTTTCCATAGTGGTTACATCACTTTACAATCCCATAGACAGGCACAGGTTTCCAATTTCTCTACATTCTCACCATCACTTGTTATTTTTGTTGTTGGTGTTGTTTTTATGGTAGTCATTCTAATGAGTGTGAGATGATATCTCACTGCAGTTTTGATTTGTATTTCTCTGATGATTAGTAATGTTGAATATCTTTTAATATGTTTGTTGTATGTAATCTTTGGAGACAAGTCTATTCAAGTCCTCTGACCACTTTTAATTTTTTTTAAATTTTTTGATGTTGAGTTATAAGAGTTTTATATATTCTGGATATCAATTTCATATCAGATATGATATACAGATACTTTCTCCCATTTTGTATGTTGTCTTTCACTCTGATTGTGTCCTTTGATGCACAAAAGTTTTTAAGTTTGCTGTGGTCTCATTTGTCTATTTTTGCATTTGTTGCCCCTGTCTGTGACCTTCTTTTTTATTTTAAGAATATACTATAGAAAATTTTATCCACCATCCAGACAAAAAGCTAGAAAGTTCAGAATGCTCTTTATATTTTCTTCGTAAAGAGTCCTGTTACTCACTTGGCTACAGAAAAAAAAAAAAAATCCTGAGGCTACAGGATAGACTTCATATTTTGTAACAAACGCATATAGTTTGATAATTTGGACTCAGCATGATTTTTCAATCTATAATAATTACGTGTAAGTACCTTCTCTATTCCCAATGCACAGCCTCACTGGGCATTCATATGTCTTGTATATTCTTTTGAATTCTCATATGCTCCTTCTTTGGAAAACTCTCTATCCTTCTATCTGACAAACTCCTATGATCTTATGAAGTTTTCACTACTTTCTCCCAGCTGTTTCTTTCTCTTTTATATCACTATTGTGTGCAGATTAATCTACTTTCACTTCCCTTTTAGGAATAAAATTATAATGTATACAAAGCGCTCAACAAATGTAAGCTGCTATTATTTTTATCAAAATAATTATTGTAATTATACTGGCAATAAAATGCTAGCCATTACTGATTATTTCCTTATTGCTATTATGTATTTATTAATAAGTTAGGTTTTCAGGTCATAAAGTCAAAACATGTATAAACTAAACGAAAAATAAAATTTCTGGCTGCACTCATCTCCCTATCTCTGAGAGAACAAATTTGTGGCCTTGTACCCCATTCCAAGTTTCATTATGTGGCCAGAGTCACATTCAGGAAACCTCTCCAGCACAGAAGAAAAATAAGGTTGACGTTCAATTTTTTATTTTAGTTATGGTTCCCCCTCAGATCCTTCTGTGTCTTCTTCCCTCTTCTTGTTCTAGTTGTCTTCGACCTCTACTCTCCTTACCCTTATTTCACTTGGCTAATTTTATAATAAAGCTTTAATGTTACACAAACGTGCAGATTTCTCTATGAAGCCTCCCTGGGATAGCTGCCTGTCTTCAGTATTCCCATAACGTCCCTAATTTTTTACAAGCAATTTGTAATCTTCTACTGGACAGGGAGCTGTTTCTTGAGAGTGTCATGTTTCATTTATTTTTCTATCTTTAATGCCTAACACAGTGCTAGGTTTTAACAGGCTGCCAATAAATATTTGTTGAGTATATGAGAATTTCATGAAAAATCTCTACCTGGTTGCCCATGTTAGTAAGGTGACCTAGAAATACTTTTTTATCCTTAACAATGGTCAGTAGAGGAGCCTGAGTGGTTTGTTCTTAAGTCATTCTGGCTAGTTCCATTCCTTATCATCGGACCTCTGAAGAGAAATGGAGCATGTTTCTTTAAATACTGAAATAAACTGCCTGAGCTATCCTCTCCATACCTTCTATCCCCTGGATCCCCCATGCTTCCTAAGGGCAGCACCTTTGCCTTCCAGGGGTGGGAGTTCCCCTAAGAAGACATATATCAAGCCCATCGAGGTACAGTCACTGAATTTCTGTTGCCCAAGCTATGCCTTCAATATGAAAAGAAAGACATAAAACTATGTGTAAAATTGAATTCTGTGTATGTGATAATCTAATCTTCATTATGCATTTTAATATTATTTCTATATGCAACAGTTCATACATGCCATTATCATTGCTGAGAAAATGTAAAACTCTACTTATTACTTTCAAATGGAAGATAGTCTAGTAATAGATCACTTTCTGAAATATGTTTAAATATTTCAGTATATTTAGTATTTTGAGCAGAAATGCATTTTGCTTAAAAGTATCATATTACCCAATTTGACATAAAAAGTATGCCATTTAGTTGACTTTTACTCTATGCCTCAGGAACTGTATTCACTTAGCACCACACATTGCTTGTAACCATTCAATCTGTAGCTATGTATTAATTTGAAAGTAAGAAAACATAGACAATGACAGCAATATTTTGAAATTGTTCTTGAAATTATGAACTGTTACTGGAAATGATTTATATATGAAAATATGTTCAGAATTTAAATAAGGAAGCCTTTGTCTAAGTGTATATTAGCTATATATTTTGTAGTTTTTAAACATATTAGCTTTCCTTTTCATATTTGGAAATACATTTTAAATATATTTATGATTTATTAACGATTTAGGTTAATGGATCTAGGTTTTCCTTTTCCATACAATTTTAACATATTTTACTTACTATAATTTATATAATATGGTACTTTTAAAATTTTAATTTGACATATTCATTAATAGAGTAAAAATTCTATAACCAAATTTAATTTCATAACTTTATTTTTTAAAAGTATAATCTGTTGTACAATGAGCTAGTCATTTCATTTAACCTGTAGAAAAATAAAAACTGTTCTCATGGTTTTTGTTTTAATAGGTAAGCAGCAAGCTATAAATGTATACCCTTTCTTTCCTACCTATCTTCCTTTCTACCTTTTTTTCCTTTCTTTCTTTCTTTATTCTTTTATTCACTCACTCAAAAAATCTTATTAAGTCTCTATTACATGCCAAGCACTTTGCCAGAAACTAAAGATTCACCAAGGAACTCAATCTACTTTGTTCCTGCCTTGATGGAGCAAGAGAGAAAAACAATAACAACAACACATAATTACAAAAAATGCATAGGTCATGAAAGAAACAATGGGTTGAGATAAAGAATAATGGAGATTCATTTCAGATAAAGTAGTCAGAAAATATCTCTCAGTGGATGATATTCAAACTGAGCTCAAAAAGATGATAGAGAACTCCCCCAATAGGGAATGTAGCTAACAATATCCTAGGTAGAGGAAAAGACATAGATAAGACTTAAAATGAGAACTAAGTTGAAGTGTTTGATGATATAAAAAAAGACTATAGTGGTTTGGTTGGCACTGGCAGCAAAAAACTGAGGGACCAGGTTGTGTGGGCTTTTGAAACTTATAAGAAATAATTAAGCTTTTGATCTAAATATAATCAAAACCTTTGATGTATTAAAGGAGAGGAGTAACTTGTTCTGATTTATATTTTTATCATAGTGATTTTTCTACTACATGCAGTATGGATTAAAGGAGATTAGAATTTAAGTAAGAAGACAAGTTAGGAGGCTACAGTAATTAGATACGATGACAGTGTGGATCTAAGGAGTGAACCTGGTAACGCAGAAAAGTTGGCAAATTCAGGATTTATTAAAGATAGAATGAAGAGGGGTTACTTATGACTTAGGTATGGAGGAATGGTGTGACTGAAAGTAGGAAATAGAAGGTTCTTGTTTGAGCAACAGGGTAGGAGGTGGAGCTGGTCTCAAGAGCATCAAAAACAACCTGGAACACAGTCAGTATTCAATAAATGTTAAATGCATGGATGGGTGAATGAGTGATTAAATGAATGAATGCATATGAAAAGAAAATGAATGTGGAAGAAGATTATTCCCTTATTTTGTTGATGCTATGTTTGAAATGCTTGTGAGATATACAAGTGGACATGACAAGTGATTGCTAATATGTGATTTTGGGAACTCTGATTTCTAATGTGTGAATCATTCTTCATTCAGTATTCTCCTTTCCTCAAATGCTAATTAGACACCTCCCAGCAGCAAGGCTCTGGGAGCTGACTCTGCTAGTCAAAAGGGAATTGAGAGATAATGCACAGTCCTGCCCTCAAAGAGTCCATGTTGTCCTGAAGACACAGATAATAAATATATTACTATAAAGTAGTGCTACGGTGCTATGTAAACACCTTCGTCGAAATTGTTACCTGGCCTGGAAAAGGGGGAAAAGGATCTCAAAGGAAATAGTAACTGAGATTATGCTGGAAGTAAAAATTAAGGGTTATGTAGTTAGTAAAGGAACCAAGAAGGCAAAGAGTTAGTTATTAAGGAGAAGAGGGGAAAAAGGTGGGATTCGTTTGTGCTGATGGGAAGAGAGAGTGTGCTTTGTTAATTGGAAGAAGGGAGAAGGTGTGGAGGAACAGGTGTGGAAGGAACTAAGGCCTGCAAGGTAAAGAGAGACCTCTGTTATTTTTTAAATTGACTGTAGAAAATCAAACAGTCAACAACAATATAGACAATATAAAAGTAGAGACTTATAGCAAGGTAAAGAGAGACCTCTGTTATTTTTTAAATTGACTGTAGAAAATCAAACAGTCAACAACAATATAGACAATATAAAAATAGAGACTTATAGCCCACCCAGTTCTCCTTTCCTTTCATCCTCCTTTTCTCTTCTTCCTCTCTTTTTATCCTTTGGCCAATCTATGTTACCATTTCCTGAAAAATGCCTCAAATGTTATTCTCTCATCAAAATTGTATTTATTAATTCCACCAAATTAGTACTTGTTTTTTGTTTATTCTTTTAGTGTCAATTTTATAACATTTATTAACATTTCATATATTATTTTTTCAAATATAAATGTACTTTATGTTTTCAAACATATACATTATTATGTTTTTCACACACACATATGCATATAGTAATGTATGTGTGTGTGTGAGTTTGTATTCAAGTATTCTTCCAGTTTGTCTCCCAAAGCACATTAAAAGGCCTCAGAAGAAAAGTCTCCAGTTTCTCTTCTCTGCTTCCCTTCCTTTCTTTAATTCTGGCCTTGTAGAGTGAGATTCTCGATACATACTGCCTGGGTTTGAAGCCCAGCTTTATTCTTTTTCATTTATGTTAGTTATTGAATCTCACTGGATTTCACAGAGTTATCTTGAGAATTAAATGAAATAATACATGTTAATTTTAAGAGTTATACTGTTCCTATGCCGCCTTCTGTCAAGTGCATCACTACTGTAATCGACATAATTATACTGCATCATCAGTATACTAATAATTTATTGCATCTTTTAAGTTTTTCCTCTCAATTGGATCACACCATGATTTCTCATGAACACATATTCTACTATCTATCATCTTTAAAAACAATTGCTAAACAACCTTCTTTGACCCACCTCACTCCCCTCCAGTTTCTAATTTTGCTGTGACTTTTTTGATGAAATGTTCAAAGAAATTGTCTTTATCCCTTAACTCCTTTTTCCTCTTCCTCCCATCAGACTTTCCCCAATGTAGTCCTCTAGAACTTATCAATGACTAAAGTAACCAATGACTTTCAAGTTGCCAAATCCAATATCCAATGCTCAGTCTTCACCTTGAAATATTTTCTTAGTTTCAAAAACACCTAGTTTAATTTCACTTCACTGGCCACTCCTTCCCATTCTTCTCATCTTCCTGAACTCTCAACTGTAGAATGTCTAAGATTCTAAGATTCTTGGTCTCTTTTCCTCCTTACTCCTTTCCTCTTATTCCCTCTCTTCTCTCCCTTCCCATCCTCTCCTCCATTATTCTATATCCACACTCATTTCCAAATAAGATTTAATAAAGCTTCATAGCTTCAAGTGCCATCTTTATGCTGACAATTTTCAAATGTTTATCTTCAATCCAAAATTATTACTTGAGCTGTAGATGTGAATATCCTCAAGGAATGTGTAGTCTAGGATTGGGCACAGACATTTGTGACAAATATGAAGGTATATCTAGATACACAGAGGTGGCATTAACAAAAGGGTAATATTAATATAAACCACTGGGCCCAGGACACTCATATATTCTACTTGTAGTCCTTCTATAATTATTGAGTACCCTCTTTCACTCTCAAAAACTGCCCTATACTGAGAATAAGTTATGTGGTTATTTTTTATGTGGGAATAGGTTTTTGATTTATATCGTGAAAGGTGATGAAAACTTCATGAAGCAGAAAGAAAGCAAACATTCAAAACTAAAGACAGACATGGAACAACATGCTATGTTCAGAAAGAGACACATTTCAGTATTTTATAGGGCTTTTGATATTATATTTAAACTTTGACTTGCAGGCACTGGGAACCATTGAAGATTTTAAAGACAATATCATGATCAAATATGTATTTACTATTCTATAAATCTGTACTACCATAGATTTATAGAATAGACTAAATGGGAACAACATATTTAATATTTAATATTATTAACATAGGTGAGATAAGAGCAATAACACAGGAATGTACAGGTGCAAACAGAAATAAGGGATGGCAAATATGACAGAGTCCTAACATGACAAGGTCTCTTTTCAGGCAAGTGTCCTTTAACTTCTTAACTATCACAACATGTGATCAACCAGACTAATCACTGCTGAATATTAATACAACACAGAAAATATTTACAATTCAGGTACTTTTCAAGGACTATGACTTCTAGTCCTTAGTCTTTTCTTCACTTACCAATCATTTTACTGGAAATAAAATAGCATTTATGGAGGAATAAGAAATACTTCGAAGAGAATTACTCACTAATGATCAATGGAATAAACACCATAGGGTTGTTTGTTCCCACCAGGTTTACTAGATTGATATAGATAAAGCATAACTTTCAAAGAGGCAAAAACATGACAATAATACAAATGTAAAATGACTCCATTAATGATTTTGTTCAGGTTATTAAATAATGAGGGAACCAGTTAAAAAAAAAAAAAGCATTTCAAGATCATTTGAGAAACTAGGTATTTAAAGGCAATTTTAGGATAGGATTGTGGATTAGACAGAAAACTTGTTATTATCTAAAAGGCCACTAACAATAAGCTTGAAGTTATATTTTCCATTATACATAAATTATTGGCATTTGCATTAGAGGGAAATCTACAAGTTATCATGTGACTTGACTAAGTCTGAGCCATTTAATAATGGGAAAAAGTTGTTTGGTCTAATGGAACAGTATAAACCTATGGGTGGGCCTGGAGCCAATGACACTTAAAAGATATGCCAGATATTTTTTTTTCCATATTTCCTACCTTCCTATTGCCTGACAATATTGAGACTTCAAAACATATGAAAAAATGCTCAACATCTCTCATCATCAGGGAAATGCAAATCCAAACCACAATGAGATATCACTTATTTCCAGTGACAATGGCCTTTATCAAAAAGTGCAAAAACAATAAATGTTGGTGTGGATGTGGAGACACAGGAACACTCATACACTGCTGGTGGAAATGCAAACTAGTACAACCTCTGTGGAAAGCAATATGGAAATACCTCAAAGAGATATAAGTAGAACTACCATATGATCCAATAATCCCATTACTGGACATCTACCCAAAAGAACAAAAGACATTCTATATAAGAGACATATGCACTAGAATGTTTATAGCAGCACAATTCACAATCGCAAAGATGTGGAAACAACCCAAGTGCCCATCAATACATGAGTGGATTCATAAAATGTGGTATACGTATACCATGGAGTTCTACTCAGCCACAAAACACAGGGGTGATATAGCACCTCTTGTATTATCCTGGATAGAGCTGGAGCTCATTCTACTAAGCGAAGTATCACAAGAATGGACAAACAGGCCCACTGTTGACCCTCCAGTCGATTGTATTATCTTTTTACAGTTTCTCAAAAGCCAACCTTTATGCATACATGTCAACTATTCAATTTTGACAAATGAATATGCCTCTGTAACTCACATCCTTATCATGATATAGAGCTTTTCCATCTTCCTGGAAAGTTTCCTCATGGCCTTCTCAGGCAATTCACTGGGGTTTTCTATACATCCCATTCTCTAATCTCTTACCTTACTTTTTCTCTCCACCCCCCTAAGACTGGCAATCCCTGCTTTAGGAAGCCCCTGTTATTGGTGAGAATATGAGAGGCCTCTTATGTATCTGCCTGACCAACCCACTGTTCCGTATAACAAGTAGAATAAATACTCATGAAGGATTTGGGGGAAAAGGCCAAAGGTAACTATGCCCCTGACAGATGTGGAGGTTTCCACATTATGTCCTTGCAGAGTGTGGTTGGTCATAGTGGTGGTGGTGGCCACAGCAGCAGCAGTAGCAGCAGCATGAGGCTTCTGAATGAGGAACCCTTGAAGGAATGTTTGGCAGGAGATTTTAGAATGGTTTAATTCCCCCAAGCCTTTGCATATGCCGATCCCCTGTCCTGTATCACCTTATCTGATCAGGTTGCTTCTTACACATTTTTGAAGACTCAGCTCAGCATTCTCCCAGCCTCCTGATTAGCCCAGATAGCCTACTTTTTGCCCCTAATGTGCTTTTCTAATAGAATACCACATCATATTAAAAGTGTGAATGTGTTAGTGCTCTGCAATAAATGTAAGTTTTTTGAGGTCAGCATCGGGGCCTTATTTATCTTTTAGACTCTAGCTTGCTTGTATGGAGTAAGCACAAAATACATGTTTTAAAAAGAGATTCATATGACAAACATGGCCACTCACCTTACAACTCAATCAATGGGCCATTTTGTACACTACTGCTCTGACAGTTGTATTGCAAGAGTGGACCATTTGTCATAAGGGAAGCCTGACGTGACTACGGGTCTGAATCAGTTTTGATGAAGTTTAGGGTGTGTGCACAAAGCAGAAAGGAAGGTAATGTCTCAAGAAGAAAGTATGCAATTGTTATAAGCACCTGAGATAAAATGAATTATTTTCTTGATGTGGACCTATGAAGGAAAAGAGATATACTGAACATAAAATAATAAAAGTATATAATATCCCTTTTTATCCATCATTTTCTTTTCTGTTTCCTGGTTTATTTCTTAATAGTGACAACAAAATGATGTCCCTAAATAATGTAGATTCAGTTTTGAAATGTTAGATGGTATGGGAGGAATTTGAAGAATACTTATGTTTGTTGGTCATTAGTCTATCTTCTTTTGAAAAGTTTCTGTCCTTGTCCTTTGCTCACTTTTTGATAGGGTTGTTTGATTTTTTCTTGTTAATATTCCTGAGTTTGATATAGATTCTAGTTATGAGCCCTTTATCATTATTTACTAGTTTCTAAATGCTTTAAAATAGTCATATCTTAGTTATAATTCTTCTTCTAAGATCTTAAAATTTAGAACACTTAAAAATATTTAAAGAACTGTAAACAAATCCAGAAGTAGAGCTTTAACGATCTCTAGCTATTTGGTAGGATTTTCTTTCTACATTTTAAGCAACAATTTTAGATAATAAGCCCTTTAGGGAAAGGATTTACTTCTTGAATATTTGTGTTGGTTGGTTGGGAAATTTTCAGACATTATGTAGCATTTTTGAGATTAGAGACCAAGCCTTTTCAGCCTCAGACTGAGAAAGAGACTAAACTGTTGTATTCCTTAAGGAGAAGGCCTCTGGATCTAGGTCTGGGATTAAATAGCACAGGACATTGAAGCTTTTACTTACCCACCTCATTAGTAGCATTTAAAGTAGCAGTGATAGCTGGTTCTAACAAATCTATCTATCTTCCTAGAAAACAATGGTACACTCAGAAGCACATAATAATATATGTTGGAAGCATTAGCACTCCACCCTGATAGCCTTTTCCTGAAGGACAAGAGAAGCAGATGTTTTTTTTTCCCCAGTATTTAACACAGTTGATTGTGCATGACTAATTCTTTTGCTAATCTTGTCTGGTGTCAATCTTTGGTTTTTAGTGGAGGTTTCCTTTGGGGATTGAACAGCACACATGGCTGACCTGCACGCTTCTTTATCTCCAGGGCTCTAGTACAATATTAGCACACAAAGCTAAATTGATTTGGAAACATACGGCTCAAAAAAGCTGGTTTTATGCAAATGTTAACACTATAAAAAAGCCCTTGGACATCATTTAAAGTGCAGCTTCACTTCACTAACTGGCTAACTGACATTTGGATGGATGCTAAAATTAACCATTTAGAAAAATGTAAGCATTGTTGTTCCTGGGGCCCTGCATGTAAATATGGATGTCTCATACCCCTGTTCACCTCTTATATGACTATCCCGCCAAATTTTATTTATCATGCCAAAAGAAAAATTATCCAAAAGGGCTGAGTATCCAAAACTCATTTACATTTGGCTTTGGACTTACCTTCCCAGTTATAACTGGCTTTGGACTCCATAAAATTAGTTTGTATTCCCTAACCACATGGCAACTGACAACCTGAAAAGGTGACCCAGATAAGTGCTAAGTGGCAAGGTTTTAGTTCAACAATACACAACTGAAAATCTACAGTTGGGCTACTGATTAGCTATAATTTTTGACAGATGCATTTTGGCTATAGCAAGTTTGTTGTATTATAACCTGATACAAATTTATTGCAGTAATACCTTGCACCAGATTGGTGCTGAAATTATCTACTGAAAGAATGAAAATAGTGTTCACTTTTATATGGTAGGAGTCATTAATTATTGGTATTGAAATCTTCATTTCATTTCTTCATGATTTTAAATTTTAAAATGTACATGTATGGATTTGAGAATCTATACATGAAAAAAACACAGAATATTCAGTTTAGAATAAACAATGAAACATTCATAAAAATCTATTATTGAATGACAAGATTTATTCAATTCATTTAATTTTAGAAAAAAATGAATGTATTGATGCAAATGCAAAGCTTGCAATTGTTAATGAAAGGAAAATAATTCACTATGTTATAAATTTCATACAATGCTATAGCATAATCATGAATTTTCACAAAAGTCTTCTGTATTTCATATTGGATAATCTCACAGAAAACTTTTAAAAATCATGATACTTGAAACATTGTAGATGCATCCATTATAAACTCATTTTTGGATTATCTGTATATATGTGTGTGAATGTATACACACAGATTTTACACTGCTTTTAGGCTGAAACTTTCTCCATTGTGAATTTATAAACAATTAGAAAAATACTTTTCTATTTGTGTAATGAATATGAATGTCTTATCAAACCCACAGCCAACATCATATTGAACAGGAAAACATTGAAAACATTCTTGCTTAGAACTGGAACCACTATCACCACTTCTATTCAACATAGCGCTGGAAGTCCTCGCCAGAGCAAGCAGACAAGAGAAGGAAATCAAGGGTATCCAAATGGGGAAAGAAGAGGTCAAACTATTGCTCTTTGCTGATTGTGATCTTATATCTAGAAAACCCCAAAGATTCTACCAAGACTCTCCTGTAATTGACAAATAAATTCAAAAAAATCTCAGGCTACAATATAAATGCACACAAATCAGTACCTTTCATATACGCCAATAATAGTCAAGCTAAGAACAAAATCAAAGACACAATGCCTTTCACAATAGCAACAAAGAAAATAAAATACCTAGGAATATATTTAACTATGGATTATTAAATAATTTTAAAATGTTTAACATATTCTCCTTAAATTCATATTTTTGAGATAAATAAATCCAGGCAAAAATTCAAAAATACAATAGAAATATTACAATGATAGTTTTACTTTCATAACTCAGTAATCCTGTAATTATAATTTACTACTAAAACAAATCTAAAATTTAATATGCATGTTGCATTCCCATTGTTTACATAATATGAAATTTTGCACTGTATATTTAACTATTTTCCTATTGATTCTAATTCAAATATAGAAGATGACAAATTTACATAGAAAGTTGTTATGAACATTGTTTATTGTTGTCATATGTGCCTTGGCCTAGGAAGGAACTTACTAGTAAAAGTAAAAAAGACAATGCTTGTTTTCTTTCTGTCTTTTGTTTGGCTTCCTTTCCTCTTTTGGGCATCTTCTTCCATATTCCTATGTCATCTCTGTCATTGTGTATGCTGGCGTGCTATACTTTTGATTTTTTATCACTTTTTAATATCAAACTATAATGTGTTCAGTGATTAAGGTTATTCTCTTAGATGACTTTCTTTGATACTTGACTCCACCACTTTTTAACTGCCTGATCTTGGGCAAATTACTAACCTTTCTGTGCTTCTATTTTTTTCTCCTGAAAAATAAGAGAAAAAATAATTGCTGTACTTTGTTCTGTTTTTTTCTGTTAGAGTTATTCTCAGAATAAAATTTGATGATCTATTTTAAAGGCTTAAAACTGTGCATTTGTGTGCACAGTAAATATTAGGCTTTATTTACCAAAACTGTGTAGTCTGTATTATGTTTCATTAAAAATCTACTTTTTCCTGAATTTCGTTGGGTAGAAATAGGTTCAGAATCAAACTGATATTTAAAATACAGAATTGAGGAGCAGATTGGGAGGAAGCCTATTTTCAAGCAATCAGACTCTGTAGAACACTTCAAATTGAAGGAAAAGTGCTCTCATGTTTTCCCCTTCTCACAGGGCTTCTCATGGACAAGGGTTTGTTACTTTTGTTTCTCACTTTCTATTCTCTTCTTGCCATTCTATTTTGTAGCAGAAAATGGGAAACAAGCAGCAGCAGTGAACCTATCATTTAACTAGTAGAGATGCAGGAGCGAAATGAAATCTATGGGACTGAGAGTGCCTTTGGAATCCCCCTGCTGAGGCAATTTTGCCAGAGGGAGTAACAAGTCAATTGCACCATCACCTTGCTGGAAGCTTCTCCTCACCTACAAAATTAAAACTTCTAGGATATTGATAAAGAAGACAGAAAATCTGTGACTGAGACACTACTGGCAACATTTAAGTAAATAAACACACACTATCAAAATAATAATAATTTTACAAAAACAAACAAACAGAAGTTAAAGTAAATTGATTTAGGCCACACTATTACTTAGTGTCAGATTTGTCCTCAGGTCTCTCTGATTCTAGAGGCCTCACTTTTAAGCTCAACACAATACTTCCTCTCAAATAATTGTCCAAAAAATTTTACAGACAGATTGATAAGTAAAAAATATATTTCATGAGATAATGTATTCTTTAGATACCTACCATAAGTCAGCCATGTTGTAATTTCTTTGGATAATGCTGTGACTAATGTATTATTAGTAATGTAGTTGAGGTCTCATGGCACTTATATGCTAGAAGTAAATGAGAAAATAATAACGCCAAAAAAATACTGGATAGTGGTATGTTGAATGATGAAAATAAAATAGGATGTTGTGATAGAAACTGATGGGAGGATTGTTTTAGCTGATACAGTTATTAGTCAAGGAAGGTCTTACTGATTTGAATGGAATCATATAGCCAACCATGAGAAGATCTTGGGAAAGAAGACACCTACTGGCTGCCAGGACCAACAAAGTTTGTAAAGTTGGAAGAAGCTTTGTTAAATTTAAGAAAATAAAAAATGAGCAGCATGTCTTGAGTTTACTGAGAGACTTGTGGATTAATATTATGATAAGGACATTGTTTTTATTCCAAGTTCAAGGAAAGTCATTTGAATGTTATAAACAGGAGATTGTATGTGATATAATTTTCAGTTAAAAATATTTTTGTCTTTCCTGTAGAGAATAAATTATAATGGGAGAAGAGAAGAGAGAGAGGTTGAAGTTGATAGAATATTAGTTTGTTCCCACTGAAAAATGATGGAGTATGGATAAGTGAATGCAAATTTAGAGAGAAATAGACAAATATTTATACACATTTAAAGTTGATAGCATAGTCACTGCCACAAAATGAATACTCAAATAATATATCTACTATTAGTTATATTAAACATGATCCATACCTTCAAAGAACTCAGTATTTGAAAGATTTAAAAAATATACACACTGTAGGTTTAATGAATATTTATTATCATTCTTATAAGAACAATGTTATACAAATTAAAAGTGTCTCCTTTTTCCACACCTGGAATGATAAAATCAAGGTGTCACTTAATTTGAATTGGATGAGGGAAATAATCTAGTTTTATTTATTTTTTTTAACTCAATGTCCATATAAAAGTCAATGATATTTTCTAAAGCCTTTTTATTCAATATCATTTAAGACAGAGATTTTGGTCAACTATTAAATGTTAAGGATATTTCTAAGCACTAAAAACAATGAGGAGGATAGATGTTGTTTCTGTCCATACAGGGTTAAATTCTTGCAGCTTAAGGCTTTCCTTTCACAAAATAAATAAATAGATTCACACAAATTTTCAGTGTTTTAATTTAAAGTAAACTGGGCTCAAGCTCTGTAATTTTGTATATGCTAAAATACTGCATGAGATTTATAAAAACTAAACAAACGACAAGAATGATTGTTTAGTAATCTGGTATGTGAAGTAGAACAGAGAGAAAGCTACCCAAACATGCATCAAATATAAATCCTAAATTGGGAACTCCTTATTCCTGGTCCTGGGAATTTTTTTTAATCCACTTGACATAATGAGTTCCAATGGGAGGAATTTTTATTTCTATATAACTAACAGTCCATGCTGCAACAATAAACAAGCTTTGACATTCAAACTATATAACTCAATAAAGATTTATTTCTTATCCATGAAATATTTATTGAAGTTTGAGTGACTCATCTTGATCTTGTACATACTGTCATCTGTTGTCAGTGCCATTTTAGTGAGAGAGGTCTATGGATTAAAATGATTTAAAGTTATGGTAAGGAAATTGTTTCTATCCTGAACTCAAGAAGCAATTAAAATATTATAAACAGGAGAGTATGTGTGACAATATCTGATATCCACTTTTAAAAGATAGTCTTGGCTTAACTGTAAAGAATAAATTATAATGGTATGTTAGTCTGTTAGGACTACTATAAGAAAATACCATAAACAGGTTACATTATAAACAGCAGAAATTTATTTCTCATAGTTCTTGAGGCTGGGAAATCCAAGATCAAGGTGCCAGCAGATACGGTTATCTGGTGAGGGTCCACTTTCTATTTCATAGATGCCTCCTTCTTTATGTTTCCTCACAAAAAGGAAGGGGCAAATGAGCACCTTTGGATGTATATTTCATAAGGGCACTAATCTTATTTATGAGGGCTCCATCCTCACGCCCTACTCCAAAGGGACTCATCTCCTAAACCATTGCCTAGGGGATAAGATTTCAACATATGAATTTTGATGGGATGCAAACATTCAGACCATAACACATTACTAGACTGGTATGTTATAGTTACTAGACACTTACCCAGATGTTCACCAAAAGACATGTATAAGAATGTTAAACACATTATATAATACCAAATATGAAAAGAACGCCAATGTTCCTCAGAGATAGTACATATAAATTAAATAGTGACATGCGTTAATACCACTATGAAGCAATGAAAATGAATAAATTATTAATACATGCAACAATGTGAATGGATCTCAAAAAGAATAACTGATTGAAAGAAGCCAGACACAAAAAGAGTACAATTCCATTTTATAAAGTTCAAAACGTGCAAAAACAATCTATGGTGCAATAAGGTAGAAGGGTGCTTATCTTAAGGATGAAAAGGGTAAGGACTGAGTGGCAGTATTTGGGAGATTTCTGACATTCTGGTAATGTTCTGTTCTTCACTTGGATGTTAATAGCAAGGCTGTCTTCATTTTGTGAAAATTCATCAAGTTATTTACTTATAAATTGTGGACTTTTCATTATCTATGTTATATTTTAATTTAAAACATTATAAAAGGGAAAACACCTCAAAGGCACACATTCTCCTTTCAACTCAGCTAATATACTGTCAGATGTCTCACAAATCTCCAAGGGACTGTTCAGATATGCTCCTCCAGTCCCTGAATTGCCTGAGATGGTGATTAGAATCTGACCATAATAAAAACATTAAGGATTGTCCTAGGTCAGTGGTTCTCAATGTTTAACATGGATGACAATCACTTTGAAGTCTTGCTAAAACATCGATTGCTGAACCCAATCCCCAGAGTTTTTGAATCAGCAGGTATGGGGAAAGGCACGAGAATTCACACTTTGAAAACCGTGGTTTAGGTAATGATAGTAGCTATCATCTCAGCTTTTAATGTTTTATAAAATTCCTGCCTTTGTTTGTACCTACTTTCATTTCTAACCCTTATTTTTCTCCTTGAGTCCCTACTCTGATGCTTTTTACTTTCAGAAGGTAAACTTTAATCTTACTTCATTTAAGAAAGCAAAGATAATCAGGGTATAATTTGCTTCAAAATTTCCTTTGCTACTTTTTTTTTTCAAGCTAGGCTGTCATTGGAAACAACAGAAGAGCATTTAGAAATACCTATAATTCATCTTAAACCTTAAGATTTGTATAGTGGGTTCTACAGTAGGGCACTTTTACAAAGTTCTCTAGGTGATGATATGCTAAGTGTATAGTCAGAATCAAAAATCACTGAACTGAGCTTCCTCACTAAGATGATGAGCTAGCAGTAGCTTGCACATCCCACTCTCTAGGAAAACATAGAGACCATCTGCAAGGAGATGGTCACCTATGGATGGAACCTCTTGGAGAGATTTCTATAAATCATCAGATGACTGATGGCAGACACTCAGAGTGAAGGAGATGGGGATAAGAAGTTCCACTCACCAAGATCATAAGGTACTTGGGGGACACGCCTACATGTGGGGAAGTGATAAAGGAAGAGGGTCCCAAGACCCCACACTGCTCCACATGAACACTGCAACCCAAGCTCTAAGTGACCTCCCACCACCACCATAGGCCTCTGTGCTGGTCAGGGAGCTGCTTGGTGACTATATAGTGAAGTTACATCAGAGAGCAGAGTCAGCAAGGACCAATACCACTTTGATCCCAAAGCTGGGAAAGGACACAACAAAAAAGAAAATTGCAGATCAACATCCCTTATGAACACAGATTCAAAAATCCTCAAGAAAATACTAGCAAACAAAATTCAACAACACATCAAAAACATAATTCACCACAATCAAGTGGGTTTCATCTCAGAAATGCAAGGATGGTTCAACATATACAAATCAATAAATGTGATTAACCAAATAAACAGAAACAAAAAGACCATATGATCAACTCAATAGATGCAGAGAAAATTCAATAAAATTCAGTACCCTTTCATGATAAAAACCCTCAAAAAACTAGGTATAGAAGGAATATATCTAAAAATAATAAAAGCCATATATGACAAAACCCACTGCCAACAAGACAAGGGTGCCCACTGTCAGATTCAACTCAATCCTCAATGTCATATTTCACAGATTCAGAAAAAATAATCCTAAGATTCATTTGGAACCCAAAAAGAGACTGAATAGCCAAAAAATATTAAGCAAAAAAGAAAAAATCTGGAGGCATCACATTACCTGATTTCAAATTATACTACAAGGCTATAGTAACTAAAACTTGGTACTGGTATGAAAATAGAGATATAGACCAATGGAACAGAACAGAGAACCCAGAAATAAAACCATCTACCTACAACAAACTGATCTTCCACAGAGTAGACAACAACATACACTGTAGAAAGAAAGCCCTATTCAATAAATGGTGCTTACAGTGACCTCATGCTCCCTGAATTCTGTCTACTGAGTTCAGAGAGAACACCATGCTCTACTTGAAATTTCACTCCTTGTTCTATGGTTCAGAATGTGTCTCCAGAGAGAAAGCTAAATGATTATAGGGCTCTCTCTGTTCCAGTCCTATCTGGGATCACACAGTTCTGTGTGGCCCTGGGCAAATGTTTGAAAATAGTTATTTTGTATAATTTGCTCAGTTTTAAATTTTTTGAGGGGAACAATGTACATTTGCTCCCTGTTGCTGTGTTATGGCTATACTTCGATTTAATTTAAATATTTTCCCCCAATTTTTAAATAATTAAAATTTTATTAAATGAATGCTTATTTTTTTTTAATTTGGAGATTCTAAAAACTATTTTAAAATAGATGTTTGAGAGACCCTACATATTTGTTAATTACTTCCTTGGTGCATTAACTAACTCCCTCTCATTTTCTCAACATGTCTCTCAGGAAGATAAGTGGAAATTAATGTAGAATATTTGCTTAAAAGCCTATTTGTATATTTAAGAATAAACCTTCTATGCTAAATTGCCATTATACTTAGATTTTTTTTTTTTACTTCTCAGAGGTGTTATCTCAATGAATGGTGAATGTTTTCTTTGACCTATTAAATATATGTTTCTCTTTAATTTCATCTATTATGAAAGGAGCTGAAGGAGCTGGACTGAGAAATGAAAATTATGAGAATCCTTAGAGTTTTTTTTGTAATCATTGAAAATCTACTTTTATTTTCTTTAAAATAATAATACTTTTCTTTTAAAAGTTGTGCCTTGACAAACATAAAAGTAGCAATCAATCTATAAGGTATGCTATTTACCCAGTTGCTCAATTTTCTTCTCCATGAGAAGAGTTTCTCCTTAAACACAAAGATGCATTAGGTTGAACTATTAAATATAAACTGGGATGATTATGAAATATCAACTACAACTCCACATAGATATAATATAATATTTAATTAATAAAAGTATAATATTTAAATAGTTTGTGTAATTAAGAGGCACATAACAGTGATGCCTATCCTGGGAAGAAACAAGAAGACCCACATACATGTCAGTTTCACTTGGGTGCTGATAGAATTCTGAGATTTAAAAAGGGAGATTTGGAGAAAAATGTCCCATGATAAAGTTTGAGATTGGAATGAATGCTTAGCATCTGGAATTGAACAAGCGTACTCATCTCCTACACTTTATAGTTCATTTCTCTTTGGTAATAAATAATCCTATTTTCTGTATCCCACCCACAACCCTAAGCTATTTTGGAAGAAACTAATAGCAAAGCAGAGCACAGTATGAGATCAGTATCTGAAAAGATGTGTTACAGAAAACTGTTTTAGGTGGTTTTTGAAGCTGTGTTCAATTTTTTTTAGACAACCATGCTTTGGAGGAATTCCAATTTATATAAATAAAATGTATGGTTTCATACCCAAAGCCAAAACAAGGTCATGTATTTTCAGTATCTAAGTAAGTGTCACAGAGATTAAAATAAATAAAAATTTAATTCTAGGAAAAGTACATTCATGGAAAAATACTGAACTATTTTTAATTTTTTTTTTACTTATGTACAACTAATGTTTATTTTATTTTGTTGCTTTTCTTCATGTTCCATTGGTAAGAGATAAAATAGCATTGTTTATGCATTTTATATAAATTAGTTATTTTAAAGTATAGAAATAGATGTTATTTGATGTTATTCATATTATAATATTATAAACAAATAAAATTAGATTTAATAATATTTTAAATTCAACAACCATATTTTTTTCAATAGATTTAAATACATTGAGAACTTAAGAGGTAATTGGTAGTAATGCTCCAGAAAACTATAGTAAGTCCAAAGTCCAAAAGGATCTTTTTATCCTTATTCTTAAAAGTCCACTTTGTCCTTATTGATTCCATTGGCTGAATTGGTGGTTTTCCCCATGTTACAAACTGACCTTTCAAGCTTCTTAACATGCAATTTGCCAATATTTTGCCTATATAAATGTGCACACATATATGTATAAAAAATTAACCCACCGTAAATCTTACAGCCTTTATATTTTTCTTATATATAAAAGTATATATAAGAGTAGAGAAACTACCAACATTTTTTATTATTCACCGTATTCCCTATATGGTAAGTAATCATGTATGGAAGACATCATAACTTCTAGTTAACCTCAAGGGAAATCTAAGATACTTCATGGCATTGCTTTACTATTTAAGTAAAAAAAAAATATTGTTCTCAGAAATTGGCCTAAGAGAGGTGTTCTAATTTATTTTGGCATGATGCTATTTCTTCTGACATGCCCACAAAGACCAAACAAATCTCTTGAAGATATTGAGATAAAAATATGTTAACATAGTCAATAAACAAGGGATGGTTTATCTTTAGGAATCAATGATGCATACAAGAATTTCCCTGGGCTCTTGATTCAGCCTACTAATCAGTATCAACTGTGGCCTTCCTCTCTCAAGGCATAGAACAGCTAGATGATCTTTTCAAATGCCAAATCTGATCAGGACATATTTCTACTGAAAACCTTTTAGTGACTTTCCATTGCTCTGAATAAATTCCATAGTATTGTCAGAATGGTCCTGCAAGGTCTAGCCCTTAGTTGCCCTTCCAACTGCATTTGGTACCACAGAGCCTCTCACTCTTGGCTGTAGCACACAGGTCCATTTCCCTTCAGTTAAAGTGTCAGTGAAGCTCCTGGAACACTCTTTCCTCTGCTTCGTATCTAGTTAGTGCTTACTGTTCATGCTTTGAGTTTCTAATCCAGCATCACATCCTCAGAGAATTCTTGTTCCTCAATTTTCTAACTAGTTTAAAGCCCCCAAATATATAACACTAGTACTAAATGTTCCTTCCTCATGGTACTGGCCAGTAAAGTAATTTTATGTGTTTATTTTGTCATTTGCTTAGAGTCTGACTCACTACCAGACAGAACACTCCATGAGGGCAGGGATGGAGATAAATTTTGATCAAAATTGTAGTTGGAGGGATAACATGGTTCCTTCTGGCACTTAGTAGATCTATATCAATGAATGCTTTTTAAACATATTACCTAATGAATAAATTTTAAATTTCACAAGAAGTTTATACAAATAACCAAGATGATCCCTTGTGTATTTAGAATCTCTTAAGAAATGGTCCTATGGATCAGCATTCTGTGAATGCTACCGTTTCTGTGAATTATTGAACAGAAAACATTGCAGACAGCACTTATCAAACAGGCAAGCCTAAAGGCCAAATCAGAGTGATGTTGACAGAATAAAGGTCTTTTTGACAGGATATATATCAACTCATTTTGACCAGACACCAAGCAATGATACCCAGCAGAAAGAGCACAGCTCTAGATTCCAGAATTCTCTGGTTAGTCACAATGCTGCCTTTTATTTGTTCTAACTCTGCTATAAAATAAAAATATATATACATATTTACATAATACATCCTTCTGTGAGGCCATAATTATAGAAAATACATTGCATTATAAATATTGTATTTAATTCAGGCCATATCACAATATAAAAGTTTTAGGTTTCAGGTAAGGCCACCAAGCCAAAATGTTTTTTTGTTAACGTTTACTGAATCAAATTTTACCTATTTCACAATTTTGTCAGATGCTGATTCTCTGATAGTGTTTATTGTAATAAAGAGATCAAACAGTAATGGTGAACATAGAACTTGATACAAGAATTGGCAACAGCATGGGTTTGGATGCTAAAGGAACTGAGTTTCCATACTTGTTTTAGAGTGAATGTTAAGTACTTTGAGGTTGAAATTATTTTGCTATAAAATAAAGATTTCCCTAAAGTGGGATATTTTTTGAGTTGCTCTCCATTATATATGTCAGGAGTTTGGAGTGGTTTCTCTTTAGTGTGAGTCTAGATTGAGGAAATTCAAGGAGGTCATGTAGAGAAATAGATTTGTATGCTCTGGAGCTTAAGGGATATAATATATTATTATTTAAATCATAGCTGAAATACTTAAATGCTTGTTGCAAACCCAGAGTGCTGCATTTTGGATGAAACTGCATTTCCACAGAGGATATATAAATGGGCATGCTTTCATTTGACCAAATGTGGGATTTTTCTGGCTTGGCATTGTCTTAGACCCTGACTAAGACACCCACCTGGAAAGATGATGGAAATATATTAGGCTATTCCCATGATATGGGAGACGAATGTAAGCATCCAGCCTGAGAGACATACTTATGCTCAACAATGGAACTAATGGGGACACTGTTGAGGATCCCATGAAAGGACTCGTGAGCAAAAGAACCATCTTTCTTTAATTATCTGCCAAATCCCATAGAAATTGCTGCCAAATCAGTGCCAAGTAAGAGGATTTCTACTGATCCTTTCTACTTGAAACCCCAGGAAGATTATAGAGAGCTCAGTGGGAAGGGGAGGATGAACAAAATGCTAGCAGGGAAAACAGAGAAGACCACCTTACTCTTCTGTCTCACTCTTGCCTTATCTGTGATAAACCCAAGCTATGGGGAATAAAGAAGGTGCAACGAAAATAAATTTGATTTATAAATAAATTCAGCAAAGTCTCAGGCTATAAAATCAATGTACAAAAATCAGTAGCATTCCTATACACCAACAGTCAAGCTGAGAAACAAATCAAAGACTCAATACCTTTCACAATAGCAACAAAGAAAATAAAATACCTAGGAATATAGTTAACCAAGGAGGTGAAAGACCTCTACATGGAGAACTATAAATCACTGAGGAAGGAAATCACAGAGGATGTAAACAAATGGAAAAACATATCATGCTCATGGATTGGCAGAATCAGTATTGTTAAAATGTCTATATTACCCAAAATGATTTACAGATTCAACACAATCCCCATTAAAGTACTAACGTCATCTTTTGCAGATATAGAAAAAATAATTCTACACTTTGTATGGAACCAGAAAAGGCCCTGAATAGCCAAAACAACTTTAAGCAAAATAAACAAATCGAGAGGCATCACTTTACTGGACTTCAAGCTATACTACAAGGCCATAGTAACCGAAACAGAACGGTGCTGGCATGACAACAGAGACCTAAACCAATGTATCAGAACAGAGAATCCAGATATGAAACCATCATCATATTACCATCTGATCTTTGACATAGCAGACAAAAATATACACTGGGGAAAAGAATCCCTATTCTGCTGGGAAAATTGGATAGCCACATGCAGAAATCCAAAACAGGATCCACACTTTTCACCACTCACAAAAATTAATTCACAATGGATAACAGACTTAAACCTAAGGCATGAAACTATAAGAATTCTAGAGAAAACTCATAGATATCAGCATGGGCGAAGAATTTATGAAGACCCCAAAGGCAAACAGCAAAACAAAAATAAATTAATTGGAACTGATTAAATTAAAAGGCTTCTGCCCAGCTAAAGAAACAATCAATAGAACAAATAGACAACCTACAGAATGGTAGAAAATATCTGCATGCTATACATCTGATAAAGAGCTCATAACCAGATTCTACAAAGAAACCAAGTGAATCAGCAAGAAAACATCAAACAACCCCATTAAAAAGTAGGCAAAAGACATGAACAGAAGCTTTTCAAAAGAAAATAGACTGATGGCCAATATGCATGTGAAAAAAGGCTCAGCATCTCTCATCATCAGGGAAATGCAAATCAAAACCACAATGAGATATCACCTAAGTCCAATGAGAATGACTTTTATCAAAAAGTCCCAAAACAATAGATTCTGGTGTGGATATGGAGAAAAATGAACACTTATACACTGTTGGTGGGACTGCAAATTATTATAACCTCTATTGATAGTACAGAGATACCTCAAAGAACTAAAAGTAGACCTACCATTTGGTCCAGCAGTCCCACTACTAGGTATTTACCCAAAGGAAAAAAAAGACATTTTATAAAAAAGACACTTGGACTTGAATGTTTATAGCAGCACAATTCACAATCACAAAGATGCGGAAACAACCCACCTGTCCATCAATATATGAGTGGATCAATAAAATGTGGTATATGTATCCCATGGAGTATTACACAGCCATAAAAAATTACCAGACTAATAACTTTTGTTACAACCTGGATGGAACTAGAGACCATCATTTTAAATGAGGCATCACAAGAATGGAAGAATGAAAACCATATGTACTCACTACAAAATTAGAATTTATAGATCAACATTCATGTACATATGGTAGTAAAATTCAACAAAAATCAAGCAGGTGTTGGGGGAGGAGGGATGCCTTTATATTGTACATACCTACATTAAAAAATAAAACGGTCCTGCCATAAACAAACATGCCCAAAGTGATTAAAAATTTACCATCACAGATTTTAAGGAATGGGTTTTTTTGTTGTTGTTGTTTAACTCTCTTTATCACTTAAACATGAAAAGAAAATCTTGCTTCTATTATACTGAGATTTAATTTTGGTGTGTAGATTTTATTTTTATTGCTATTTCAATCATTGGTTATAAAGTTGTCATGATATTGTTTCTATTTATATATGTGCTTATAAATTTTTCATAAACTTCTCATTTTATTTAATCTCTATTAGTATATTATGCATTTGTTATCACAGCATTTGGATTGTTATTTTTACTTAAAAATGTTGAGTTACTTTAATTATATTGCTCTTCATAACTTAAAACTGAATATTTTGTCTTTATTTTTAACAGCTGAAGATGCTTGTGGAGGAACAATGAGAGGATCCAGTGGCATCATATCCAGCCCTAGTTTTCCTAATGAGTACCATAACAATGCTGATTGCACTTGGACCATTGTAGCAGAGCCTGGGGACACAATTTCACTCATATTTACTGATTTCCAAATGGAAGAAAAATATGATTACTTAGAAATAGAAGGTTCTGAGCCACCTACAATATGGTAAGTAGATAGTTTCTATTAACTTAGCACTGATGTCACTGTCTGAAGCAAACTGGGAACAAAGAACAACTGTACATGAACCTTCAAAAGTTTGGATATTTAAAAAACATCATCTAGTTATAGGAAAGTTATGATGGGGAGTTGTCAGAGCTGAAGAATATTTTTGAGTATTGGAGTACTGGAATGGCAAACAGATTGAAATTTTTGAAATATGAAGCTTTCCATCAGTATTATTTTATCACTTGATCAGTAAAGGGTAATGTGACTTTATTATAACTTGTATAAAGAAATAAAAGTTATTATCGTAATCTATACTTCTGTTTCTTATCATGCCCATCTGCATTCAGTGGTTTCTTTCAAATTAATCGAATGGTCTTGGAAGTAATTTGTGTTTGTTTATGTAGACAGACTTTTGTATAGCCTGTTATCTGAAGACAAAATTAAACTACCTTCATCTTGGTGAATATGGTTTCTTTAGAAACTCCAGACATGGTCTCAGGAAAACTGCAGAGTATTCAGAACATGACTTTAGGCATAATATTTTTAAAATAAAATGTTTCTTTATGCTATTTAAAATTTTTTGTCTACTGATACTGTTGAGCAGATTATAAATCAATAAGTAAAAGAAAGAATGATAAGATGCCACTGATGAAGGGAAGAGATAGGTAAACACTAGACTAGGAAGGACCTTTTCAGCCATCTAAAGATTGGCTAAGAACAGTGGGGATTTATCCATAACAATTACATGAAGAGGTCTAAATTTCTAAATGATTGATTATTCTTTCTGAAATGTAGACATTGGTTTGAAGTGGGACTTGATTAGCTGGAAGAAGATCACTTAAGAGGTGATCCAAGAAAATATCATGGTAGCTTGGATTAGGGTCATATAAATGAAATAAAGAAATAGACTGAATTGAGAGATATTTAGGAGATACAATCAAAAGGACCCTGTAATGGAATGAATAGTGATAAAGAAGGTAGTATTAAAAAAAAACTTGGTTTTCTGATTGATTTGGTGAGGGCAGTAGTAATATTCATTGACTTGGACAATGCTGAAGGAAAGCCAAGTTTGGAGTGAGAACCCTATACCTACTGAGATTTGTCTTGGATACATTTAGTTGCGAAAGACATCTAATAGACAATTATATCTACCTATATGATTCAGGAACATAAAGTAGAAGCATAACACTAATATTTAGTTGATATTGATGAAACTGAACCAATAGGCATCAATATAATTGGCTAGATAGAGACAGAATGGAATAAGAAGACAAGGGGGACAGGGATTGAATCTGATGGTCAACAATATCATAAGGCCCAGGATTGGAAGGATAATGTAGCAAAGGAGACTGAGGAAATGCATTCATAGAGGAGGAAATCATAGGGAATAAGGCATCACACAGACATGGGAAGAAGTGTGTGAAGAAGGAAGTGCAGACAACGTTGTGGACTGCTGTTGGAAGGACACTAGGTAAATGTTTTAAAAAAATTCACAGTTGGCTGGCTTCAGCAAAAGTACAAAGCATTTCTGTCATCAGAAATCCCACTTTTTAAGATAGGAAAAAGTGACACACTTAGATATACCTACTTTTTTCCCCTCTCTAACTTTTGGCCACTCATGGTTACAGATCTTTAGCTCTTCCCACGATAACTGCATACCAGAATGCAATGAAACTCAGCATAGTCCTAGTTTAAAATGTCAAGAAACTTTAAAAAATAATTGTTTTAGAAATCATTACTCCTATAGTGATTCATATTTGAGTTATACCAGGTGGATGGTAATGACATGAATTTTTCAATACCTATGTCTTTTGGCATATAAATGATCCCATTAAAATGGCAGCTTTTACCTTGTCACATATTTGACTACTATTAAAAGATTTAATGAAGGAAAATAGAAACATTGTTTTGTAGCAAAAGTTCCTTTGCTACCACTGAACTCTAGAAACACATTTATTCTAACACATTTATTCTGTGGATCATTATATATCCATTTATGTTCATATAGTCACTTTATTGTTTTAGATTATAATTCTTATCCATCGATGATTGTATGTTTTTGATTAATTTGAGTTATTAGAGCAATATAGCTTGTCCAATAACAGCACTAGATCCACACATTTCTCTTCTCTCCATTTTCTCCTTTAAATCACACTCTTCCACTTTATGTATTTCCCTCTTTTTCAGGAAGAAAATAGCATTTAATAAATTCATTGTTTTATTGTCTTTTTACTGATGTTACAGTAAATGTTTAGGTAGACTTGTCAAAATCTTTGTTATATAATAAATAAAAATAAGTTATCTGTCATGTTTCAAGAAAGTGACACAAATGTTCAAACTATATTATATTTCTATAAATGTCAATTAAAGATATATAGGGTTGGTAAATTAATAGTATTGTATACAGTCACCTAAGTATTATAAAATAGCATTCCCAGTAAATTCTACTAGTTATGAAACTGATGTATAAAATTATCTGCAAATAATTAAAATGCAAATTTACACATAATCCTGGCCTTCTAATCCCCTTAAAAATTCTTTAATATACTCATACTCTTTTAGAGATATTGTCATCAAAATGACTCATTTTATTTAACACAGCATTATATTAAAGATTCTTCCTTATAAGTTTGCACTGTTCGGATAACATTTTTAATTCATAAAATAATTCAAAAGAGAGATGCAAACAGGGAGATCTTCACATTCTTTTTATTAAAATGACAAATGTTTCCATTGACTTCAGATCTGTCATTCAGAGACTGAGAACTTGCCACTAGCTACTATACATTACAGTTTTTCTCATGAAATACAGACAGTACAGCAAGGCTTAATGTAGCCTGTGTTTGCCTTTGGCAACACAGACTAAACCAGCCAAAAACCATGCTGCAAAAATGATATTAACAGTTAGCCAATGCCTCATTTGCAAACTGTATATGTTAAAGTATTAGGTTCTTGTTTATTACAAACAGCAACATCACTGCTTAATCCAATAGATATGCAATGTATGCATTCAATAATGATTGGATGATAAAACTTTATGAGACCTTAAGACTGTCAGCTGATTCCACTAGAGTAAAATGAATAATGACATAGGATAAAGATGCTTGTTTTCCAGTTTCAGCTTTGATTCTGTTGATGGATGACAATGGGTAAGTCTTGTCACCTCCCTAAATACCAGGTTCCTCACCCATGATATTCATGGGCTTCTCTTAACTCTAATATTGTATGGCATTATCTGCTTAGATGCTATGGTAGGGGCGGAAAGTTGAAAAATAACTAAATACTGCCTCATTTACAAAGCCTCGGATAAAGAGGTGGATTGAACATAGTTAAAATTATTTCCAAATTTAATTTGGGTTCTTACGAGAATTCCACTTTTTCAATGTTTGATTATCAAGTACTTATTAGGATGCCTACTACATACCAGCATTGTTCTAAGTGCTTCCATGACTAAAGCAACAAAGTGATCTGCTCCTATAGAACTTGTGCTGTATCAGGGGAGAGAGACAATAAACAGTACTCGATATTAATAATGTAAATAATACACTCTTTCTGGAGAGTGATAAGAAAAAAAGGTAGAATAGAGAAAGAGAGGTCAGAGAACAGGAATGTTGTGATGGGTGTATAGCCTACCTAATCTAGAAATTGAGATTTGAGCAAAGTCTTGAAGAATGTAAGGAAGTTAGCAAAACAGATATCTCAGTGATGAATATTCCTGTTAGAAATAAGATCTCAAGAAAAGTACATAAACAGAGTGGGCCTTATTGTGTTACAAGAACTATGAGGCCACTGCGGTTACAAAATAATGACCATAGGTGAAAGTAGTAGGATAGAAAGATGGAGAATTAATGGAGGCAGCTCAAAATCCATCTTTGGCTCTTATTCTAGTTGAAATACAAAGTCATTGAAGTATTATGAGCACAGTATATATTTTTAAGCAAATCACTATGGCTGCTATGTGGAGAATAAAATATAGGAGGGGATGGTAAATGAACAGAGATTATTTGCACTTTTTAAGTGAGAGTTTATGATTGCTGGAATAAGCAAATAGCAGTGCCAGTGATAAGAAATTATTGAACATTCGAGGTAAATTTGACAGAATTTCCTAGCTGAGATGTCTAGTTGGAGAAAGATAAGAGAAAAGAATAGCTCTACGTTATTTGGCCTGAAGAACTGAAAAAAAAATGCAATTTAAAATAACTAATATTGGGAAGGCTATTGATGAAATACTTTTGGAGGGATGATTTTGGACATGCTAAATTTGAGATGACTAACAAACATCTAGGTCAAGATTTCAAGGAAGTGATTGGATAAACAAATCTTAGTTCAAAATGAAAGGTGTGGGCTGGAGATCTAAATTTGGAATTAGAGGAGTAGAAGTGATTATTCTTGTTTCTGCAAGTAGAATTGATTATTAAATTTTAAATAGAGAAAGGGACTAAGAACTGAGTTCTGGTGCACACCAACACTAACTAGTTGGCACAATTAGGATGAATCAATAAAGGAGATTGAGAATGAGAATAAATGAGATACGAGGTAAAACAAGAGAGTATTGTAGTCCCTCAGTATCTGCAGTGGATTGGTTCCAGGACCCCCAATCCCAATACAGAAATACAGGGATGCTCAAGTTTCTTACATAAAATGAGGTAGTATTTGCATATAACCTATGCACATACTCCTATATACTTTTTTTTTTTATTTCAATAGATTTAGGGAGAACAAGTGTTTTTTGTTACATGGATCAACTGTATAATGCTGAAGTCAGGGCTTTTATTGTACCTGTTACCAACATAGTATACATTGTACCCAACAGGTAGATTTTTCTCCCTTACTACCTCTCACCCTCCCTACTTCTCAGTTTTCAATGTCTGTTACACCACTTTATGACCATGTGTATCCCTATTTCATTCCCACAGTGAGATATGTGGTATTTGTTTTTCCATTCCTGAGATATATCACATAGGATAATGGTCTCCAGTTCCACCTGAGTTGCAGCAAAAGACGCAAAAGATATTATTTAATTTCTCCTCATGGCTGAGTAGTACTCTATGGGGTGTGTGTGTGTGTGTGTGTGTGTGTGTGTGTGTGTGTGTGTGTGTGTGTTTATTTTCTTTAAACACTCATCAGTTGATAGGTTCTGGTATACCTTAAATAATCTCTACATTGCTTATAATATTTAATACAATGTAAATGCTACATAAATAGTTGTGCTGTATTTTTATTTTTACTGTTGTATTTTTTTTAAATATTTTTGATTTATGGTTGAATCTATGAATGCAGATCCTATGGATACAGAGGACTGACTGTAAAAGGTTTCCTGGAAGCCAAATAAAGAAATTATCAAGGAACTGGCGGATTATGTCAAATGTGGATGATAAGCTAATAAAATAAGGGGCAAAATTGCTCATTGGATTTAGTAACATGGAGGTCATTGGTAATGCTGATGAAAATAAATTTTTGTAGGTGACAGACTGGAGCGGTTTTAAGAGGGAGTTGGAAAAGAGATATTGTAAACAATATAAATAAATATTTCAGGGAATTTTTCAAGAGAGATAAATAAAGAAAAAGAACAACAGATAAAGGAGGAAATAGGGACAAGAGAAGAAATTCTGATTTAGAGGATCTTGATTGTTAATTGGGAAAGTTAAAACCATATTTTTATACTGAAGGGAAGGACCCACTAGGGAGGGAAAAATTAGTCATGGAGAGAATGAGGAGAATCATTTGAGCAAAGTGAAGGAGTGGAGATAGTGAAAGTAATCTCCCCTTTCAAAATCTGTTTGTGAAAGGAAGGAGAAAAAAATTATAGTAACTGAAGAGTGAGGCAGATGAAGAAAGTGAAGAGTAGAAGACCATTTGGGGGACTACTCTATGCTAGAGGTTATATGAGGGGTTTAATTAATTTGAAAGCTCTGGATAAGAAAATAAAATGGCAAAGGCTGGTTATCTATGACTAGAATCAAGAGGAAATAGTGACTGAATATTACAGACAATGATAAAGGATTCTATAATAACTGTGATTTTTTTGGGTTTTTTTTTCAGATTGGATGACAGGAAAGATGTAAATAATAATAGAAAGGTCAGGAAGACATTAATATATCAGGTCCAGAAGATAAATGATGAGTTCAATTTGTAAGACATAGGTTGACGATAAGCAGGATTGCTACAAAAACTTGTCCCATCAGATGTGTGACTTAATTATGACACATAGTTTGAAGTAGTAATAAGAATTTGTAAGTTGTTAAAAATGAAATATTGGCTGAAGTTAAGGGCATGAATACAGTTATCAAGATCAGCATATTAGCGAAAACATAGCATTCAAATCATATATTATAACATAAGAATACCTGTTTAAATTAATTGTATTCAAATTAAGAATGCAATAAGATATGTAATATATTTTATTTAAGTTATTTTGCACATTTATTTATATTTATTAGCTGGTTTAAATAACGCTAAATATTTATACTTAAACTAATAAACTTAGTCATACAAATTTCTGATGAAGGCCGTCTTCCATTTAAAGCCAGTTCCTTTGTTTGTGCACTAGATCCTATTCCTTCTCACCAATGCAAGAGCCTCATGAGCCCAATTTTCTTAATTCTCTTCTACACTATCAATTTTTGTTCTTTGAACCATCACTCTTCATCTAGCCATAACTTGGTTTATCCCATAATTTCTCTGGAACTGCTGTTTACAAAATAAACAATGTCTTCTTAGTTTTTAATTTAATATTTATCTCACTTGATTTAACTGCAATGTTTGACTTTGTTGGTCATTTCCTCTTTTTCAGAACATCCTTCACCCATCGTTACTGTGAAGTCCTTTCTTCTACCTTTTCCTAGTACATGCTGACTCTATTTTTTCAAATTTTTTTTGGTGGTTTTCCTTCCATTATCCTTTCTATGTATGTTGGCATCTACCCAGCCTTTTCCTGGTTGTCTTTTTTACTTTTGTTCACTTTAAAATTTGCATAAATTCCCATACGTTCAACAATCTTAAGAAATCGCAGTTTTTCTCTTTACTAATTATTCATTCTCTTGTTTTGTTTCTATTTGCCCACATATTCTAATAAAATAACAGAATTTTAATGAGAGCTTGGGTGTCAAGTTATACACAACGTGAACCACTGCACATTTCTCACCTTAAATGTATTTCATATACATTTATAAAATTAATACATGATTTTGGTCTCATAAAAATTACATCAATTGACAATGTATTACATCTTTTTTTCCAGTGATTGTACTTGATTTGATTGAAGCAACATGAATACATTTAGATTAGGGTTAGCTGTGAATAAAGGAAAAGTTAAGCAAAATGCAAACAAAAACTAAGGGGCTTGAAAAAACATGAGTTTTTTTTTTAATATAAAACTCTGAAAGTAGTTGGGCAAGGCATTTAGGGGACCCTGATATCCTCAATAGCAAACACTCAGGATCATTTTATATTACTGGTCTGCTTGTAAGTGGCCTTCATTCCCAAGATCATACCTTATCTAAACATGGGCCATTAAGTTTACAGTCCAGACAGGAGGAAGAAGGAAAAGGAAAAGGAAAGTTCAAAGGAAAATTCATCACCTATTTCTTAAAGAAGGTCTGGTTGCTTATATACATTCTATATTTCATTTTATAATACTTCTGATTATATCCCATTGGCCAAAATTTAATTACCTGGCCACTTGGCCATAAGAGACACAGAGAAAAGTAACCCTTATTTTGGGTGGTCATTGCACAGCTAAAATCCTATTTTTATGAAATAAAAGGAGAGAAGGTATTAGGAGATAACTACCAATCTCTGACACAGTTTTTATTGATCAGTTTCTCCAAGGAAAATATATATAATGTATACTCACTAGTATTTTACATAGTATAGAAGTATGTGTTTATGTTTATGTCTATACAGCATGCATAGATGCAGGTATATAGACCTAGGTATACATATGTGGGTATATATATGTGTGTTGTATACATATAAAGGTATAGATATAAGTATGCACGCATGCATATATCTATATCTATACCTGTGTGAATATATATCTTTCATATATATGCATATACACGCATATATGTGTGTGTGTATATATATGGCTCTTTCAAAGCTAATATATCCACATCGAGCAACAATTTTCAAATGGCATTCCTGTTATAACTTTATCAGAAGTGCCTGTGGTATTTATTACAGTGAAGTTTCCCTAGCTCCCACACAAAACTCTTGCTTTACATTCTACAGGCATGTATTCATGAAATCTGCAAATCAGGTGACTCCAATGCATTAAAGCTGGATAACTATTGCTATAGAAAGTAATGCAATAAATTTTGTTTCATCAATATTGCAATGATGTCATGTAACTATTTAATGGAATTCCCTAAAAAGTACCAAAACAACAAATGTTGGCATGCATGCGGAGAGATAGGAACACTCATACACTGCTGGCAGGACTGCAACCTCCATGGAAAGTAGTATGGAGATACCTCAAAGAACTAAAAGTAGAACTACCATTTGATTCTAAAAAACAACAACATAAAATAAAAACACAGTGTTGTTACTTACTATGTTTCCATACTAGTTATGTAAGATGAATGTTGGAGAAATGAAATTTAAATTTCCCAATTCTAACAGTATAACACTGGAAGGATTAACAGTGGTTTTTATTCATTTTGTCTCTCATTGCTTATAAATAACAGAAATACTAGAATAGATGAAAATAGCTGATATTGAGAATTTGAAAATGTGATCATGGGTTTTTATTGTCTTGAATCTTAATTGGAACTGAAGGAAATAATATATTTATGATCTAGATTATTTATTTCAGTCAAATTTGGTTTGCTTGGCTAGAAACTACACCTAGGAAATAGCTCTTCTATAAACTTGAAGAACAATTATGTAATTTTTCACTGACCAATTGTTTTTTATAATGAAAATATTCTTAGTAGTAGAAAATCTTATTGTGTCTGCAGAATTAATGACTTTCTTATCTTGGTTTCCATTATATTTCACACATACCTGTACTGTATTACATTAGGGTGATTTTTTGTCTATCTCTTCTGCTAGATAGTGAGCTCCTCAAAGATAAATAAAATTATTCATTTATATGTGAATATCCTGTTTCTAACATAGTGCTTGGTATGTGGTAGGTATATAATAAATATTTATGAATTAAAATAATTATTAAATTTACAGCTTCCAAAAGTTATATCTATTCCAAATGTAGTTTATTTTAATGCCACTTTCAAATAATACAAAACTTAAAAATTTTATTTATCAACATTACACCATTAAGAAAGGCAGATATAATATAATTTAACTAGTCATCTATCATGGGGTTTTAGTTCAGTCTTCCCCTACAGTTAGTGGGTTGACAAGGTGTTTTACTGTATTTAAGAAGTGCTGAGGATCATCTGCTCAGCAAACATCACTCAGTATATATGCCAGAGAACATGTTAAGAGCTATAAACAAACAAACAAGTAAGACTCTCTTCTTGCCCATAGGAGAGGAAGTGTGACAATTCCAAAAAATGAGGCAGAAGGTGCTATGCACTTTCTTTCTTAGCACCAGAAAAAGAGCATCTCAGCTTAGGAGTGGTAGAATGTGAGGAAAATAAACTACCAAGGCTATGTATTGTGAGTTGAAAGCATTTTAAAATCTTGTCTCTATGGCTTGGAAGATAACCACTCCATGTTTCATTGCAATAGTGCACTTAAACAACACTGTCTTGTTGCAAGTCATCAAGAAGTCAGAATATTATAACAGAATACAGAAGCAGTAGTTTCAATGACATCTCAAAGAACTCCAGAAAATAATATTAAATGGAAAAGCACTTCTGAGTTTTAACTTCAATAGTCAAATATTTGGGTTTTTTCCTTATACTGTGACATTGTTAGCTACGTCCTATCTATATAATTTGTCTTTGTGTAAGTTCGTACAAAGAGATTGAGGGTCCAGTCTTAACAAACAGTCTTTGTTTTTCTCTAACGTATTTACCAAATCCCATAAACTTACTATGCTGCCTCAAATGCAGTCTTTATATGTACATTTTGATAGCACCTAATAAATCATTCTCTCTACTTAAGAATAATAAATATAACTAAGCTGAATGGAAGAAAAATCAAAGTATAATACTGGCATAAATTTGGTCATTGTCTTACTACTACCAGCAAGTTCATTAGGGAAATAAGAATATCTGGGATGGAAGTATTAATGTAGGTTTTATATTAATATAGGAATTTTAAATTTGCTAATCTTAGAATTTTTTAAGAATATATTTTTGAACTGCAATTTTATCTATCAAATGTAGTAAACAGTGATATTTATTCTGAGAAATTTCAAATTATTTTTACTATTTCAATTATCTGTTCAATTTTACTATTTCATTTTGGAGCCTAATTTAGGATAATAAAGGATAATAAATATTTAAGAAAAAGGTGAATGGCAAAAATTACATTTAAGTGTATTTTTTTTCTAAATCAGCATTACAAAAAGGTAATATTCTGTCTGTGATACAAAAGGTTTTCTCACAAGTATTGCTTCAATAATCTTAGATGTTTCAGAAATTAACAGTTACATATTAACTGGTACTCCAACTTTCCTAGTGTCTTCTGCTCCAGGAGCCCTGGCTGGGTTTCCTAAATGCAATGTTCTGGCAGCAAAGACATTCATTGAGCACTGCTCTCTGTGGCATTTGCATGTAGATGGGATTCTTAGGAGGATTCTGTCCAGCTGTTACTTTGTGAACAGCATACAAAAATGATGCAGTTCCTTGAGCTAACTCATGATATTTTCAAACTAATTTTCCTCAGAGGAAAAATAATGGACTTTATAATGAAGATTTCCACCTTTATTAAAGCTAACATGAGTATTCCAAGATAAACCACAAGAATTGAAGCTATTAAACCCCTCAAATTTATATAAAAGCAAAATGACTAAGATAAGCCTAAACAAAGTCATGATACAATTTAAGTTTTATAATCATGTATTTTAATGAAAGGTAGGCTGAGCTTTCATATAATTAGCTTGTAATATTTTTTAATGTAAGAATATTTTAGGGCATAGGATGTGTTTCAAGTTTAATTTACTAAATTGAAGTTACACAATAGAAGAGACATACATGGAAATGGGTATTCATAAGGATTGGTAGCATAAGAGAAAGGATACTTAAATCTTGCCATTTTTTCTTTAATTTGTTTTAACAAGAACTTTGTGGCACAGGCCCCAAAATATATATATATATATATATATATATATATATATATATATACATATATATATATATATATATATATATGTATGTATATATCCTCTTCTCCCCAGAACCACTAAGTACAGCTGTGCAGGTGATATAATGTACACCTCCAGGGGTCTCCAATCACATCATAGGTTATTGTAAATATCCCTCTTGTGTGTTGCACAGTATATAGTCTGTGTGACTGTAAAAGGCATCCTGCCCTGGTATTGAAGGTATTGAATATAATTTGTTGTTTCAGCCTGATTTTTCTAGTATGGTCCTTTCGTGCCCTGGCTGGCTATACATGTGTGACTAAAAGAGGTTTTAATTCATTAATTGATTCAGCTATTTTTGATGAATAATTTCTTTTTTCATGTTTTAGATGACATATAATTCTTTAATTTAATTTTATTTTATTGCACTATAAGATCATTTGAAGAGCATCAAAACAGTCTACTTATTTTCTTTAAATATGCTGTACAAATCAACTCGTGTTTCATTTTCACACTGTCTCACCAGAAATACTCTTCTTCCCTAAGAAAACGTATTATTTTGAAACCAATTCTGCTTGTATTTTAAACCTTGAATATTAGCCTTCTTCAAGTGGAAATGTATCTTATATTTTTTTGTATATATTTTGCTAGCATAATGCTTTTACTGTAAGTGGTTGTTTTTTTATTTTAGTTTTATTTATCTTTTGTTTTAGTTGTTTTTTTGGGGGGTGTTTTTATGTTTTACTTTTTATCTTAAAACAATTATAGATTCACATTTAGTTGTAAGAAATAATACAGAAATTCTGCCTACTCTTCACCCAGTTTCCCTAATGGTAACTTCTTGAATAACTATAGTATAATATCACAACCAGGAAACTGGTGGAATCCATCAAACTTATTTGGCATTCACCAGTTGTACGTGCAGTTGTGTGTGTATTTAGTTCTATGTAATTTTATTACATGTGTGGACTTGTGACCACCACAACAGTCAAAAAACAGAACAATTCTATTACAAGGATCCCTCATACTACCCACAACCACATCTCTTCCTCTTGTCTCCCTAATACCTGATAACCATGTCTTTCTCTAGAATGTTATCGTTTCAAGAATACAATAACAGTTTTTTCAGACCATCTCTTGATAAATTATTAGCTGAATTATTAAAAATTTTATATCTTTTGCTTCCAGTGATGTTATAGTTGTAAATTTTTCCCTAGACTTTTCCATGTAATAAAATATTGTCCAGATTATCATAACCAGTTTTATAGTTGCCTTACCATCTCTTTATTTGGAACACATTTTACTCTTGTAACTTAGACTATTCTTTAATAAGATAAAGTATTTTTAACTTTTATTTATATAAGGTTGTATTAAAGAAGACCATTTAAATATTTTTAAATAAAAAAGCATTTTTATATGTAGCATGTACTAGCTTTTTCACTAAATTATTGGCTAATCTTAATTAAAAGCTTTAATCTTTCTGGGTTTTATATCTTACATTTTTTTCTTATGCATATAGAGATTTAATCAAAAGAAGGTTTATATTTTATGATTGTAAAACTGCTTCTAACTTAAAAACTTTTTAATGTTGCTCTTCTGGGTATTATGGAATTGCCCTCTATCTTGAATTTATTATTTAAATTAATTCAGAATATAAATTATAAAGGATTAAACCAATGTTAAAATCAGTTCATAAATTTGCCCTTGACAATGGCAGCAAAGGATATATTATGGACAAACTTGATGAGTAGGCATTAACTTCAAAAACTTGACTCTGTCTATTAGAATTCTTAATCTAGATATCTATGTAGATAACTTCCTAAATATCTACTATCCATTAATTTATCCTAAATTCTAGTTGGACAAGTTTTTATTCTTATAGCCTTATTTCCGTATCACAAAAGAGACCCATGAGTTTACACTTCACTTTATAAAGTAATACTGTTTCTTTTGCTTTGTTTTCTTATACTTTTCATTTCAAAGATGATTTTTAGTAAAAATACTCAAAATAAACACAATGGTTAAAGACACCAGAAGAAATTGTGACTGTTTGATTCAGTATTTTTTATCTACTATTTTACCCTGTTGAATCATCTTTGATTAGGTAGAAGAATTTACAAGAGTATTCAGCTTTTATGTTACCCATAGGAAATTTTGACATTTGCAGAATATCACTGGAACATTCTCTAGGCATATTATCATTTATGATAGTGACATGCTCTGCAAATATCTTTTATTTACTATTTGTTTGCATGTGAGGGTCAATATCAACATGTATCTGTCTTAACTATTCTAACATTACTAGATCATACTTAAATAGGTTGAGATAGAATAGTTATCCTGAATACTATAGCATGTTTCATCACCCTTAATCTTCAATAAGAGTCTTTCATATTTGCAATCCTATGTCTCTCTGTGGATGAGAAATAAATTAGCCTAGGGCCCCACTAGGTCTTATAATACTGACTATATATGTATATTGAAGCTATTTCATGGTGATCTTTAGCATGAACATTTAACTTCTCAGATGGTCATATGACATCACTTCAGACATTTAAAGTACTGACAATATAAGAAGGATGATACTTAGTCTTTTTGAATAGATGAGAAAATTAAGGCCACTAGTTAAAAATTATAAAGGAAAAATTTTCACCATGATAAGTAGACATTTAATCTGATTAATGCTTTCTCCAAAAATAAATGATTGCTTATGAGGTAGGTAGATCCTTTCTTTGAAAAGACTTACACAGAGCGTAGATAACTGATTATTGGTAATAAGGGATTCATGAATAATTCAATAATGATTGCTCTAGGTAGTTATTAAAATATCTTTTTAATGCCAGGCTTCTCTTTGCCAATCTCATCAGTATCTTCCAAGTGTTATTAACATCAAAAGACATGTTAATCCAAAAAAAAAAAAATTCACCTAGCCACTATTTTGCTTAGAAACAATACTCACCACAACATCAATCATTAGCCATATATTGTTCATTTCAGTCATAAAAGTGTAGGCAATTATCAAAAGCAAAATTATAATAAATATTACACAATATATAAAATACATAGTTGCAGTAAAGGCACTATGTAACATAGATTTTGAATTGTCTTAACATAGCATAAAACAATTTTTTATTCCCCTTAAAGATATTTCCAATTATAAAATAATTCTGTTTTCATATATAAAGCCATATCTGTAGTAAACAGCTCATGTCCTTAGAATTGACTTTTCTGGAGAGGTTAGAAATTTTTAATGGCTTTCTTTTTAGGTTGAGCTTTTGACTTAATAAAAACACAGTTGTGTAATATTTGTCATGGGTAATATGAGACACCATAGTGATAAAACAAAGTAAATAAAGCTATAAAGAATGTGGCAAAGGTAATAAACCCATGGCTTTAGCCTCCTTAGCTCTGTGGTCTACCAAATCTTCTAACTATAGCATGTAAGATTACATGATACATAATTCCATTGATTAAGCCTCTGATTGGAGCATGCAAAAAATTTACATTCTAATTTTCTAGTTATCTAGGTTTCTGCAAATGACATACTATTAAAAACCTGGTGGAAAGGTCTACCTTAAGGTTATACATCCCATAGTTCTTGATAATATTCAGTTTCCAAATTGAAATAAGTTAATTACATTCTCCAAGGATCCATTTTCAGAGTAGGTGCAGATGTTGCATTTTCTATTTTAGAAAGACAATTATAATTACAGGCAACTTGCTTAAGAAATGGAATTAATAATGCATCACAATTTTAGAGAAACAGTGAGAATGAAGTTCTGGTTCATGTAGGAAAAAGACATAGGTGATGATACATCAATAGAAAGCAAGGTATTCTGTGTGTGTGCGCTTTAAGTCACATTTTTGGAGAGAACACATGTAAGATAATCTTCTACCAATGATTCCATAACAAGAGAGTCATCTCATGTTTAGTATATGAAGGATGTTGCCCAAAAAAGCATAATATTTAGCAAGAAGATCACAATCTGGCAAGCAGGACATCTCTAAACAAATAATTCCATGATAGGCTCATAAAGCTATGCATAAAGCATATCTGGAACAATATAGGAGAAGACGACTGGCTCAGGGACTTAAGGGAAACCTCACAGTGGGAGTATATTTCAGCTAAGTCTTTAAGCTTATAATTAATTAAGGTGACAAGACTTGGAAGCTTAGGAACTAAAATTAGGCAATATTCCTAAAGGAGGGCACTGTCAAGAACTATGAAGGGTCACACATTATATCCTACTTGTCAGCCAGCAAGTGAGCCTGCCACAATTGCAAACATGTAGGAGAAGGAATGACACACATGAGGGCAGTGGCAAAGGATTTTATTAATCATGGTACAGCAAGCAGGATGAATTTCAGGTTTGTATCAGTTTCCCTCTCCACATTTTCCATGAAGAGAACCAAGTAACATCTGCATGTCCACTGGGTTGCACTACAGAAGAGAAACCCTGAGCTATAGTGAACAGTAAGACTTGACTGTCTATTCCTCTAGGGTGAAACACTGTTGCTTTTTTTCAAGGATCTAGGGAAGCTTAGCCTTTCCACCAACAAAGTCACTAATTCCATATTCCAAGCCTGTTTGTGATTTAAAAAGAGATTCTTAAAAAGATAGTCTGGAAAGAAGGAAGTCAGTGCATCCACTTAGAAGATGTGCAGAAATGAGTCACTCATGAAGAGTCAGATCCATGAAGAAATGTCACTTAATAGAACAACCCATTTTAAAAGTTTTAAGAGATAGAATAATATGTGTATCTAAAGAATCCCAAGAAGTCTGATATGGATAAATGATAGTGTGTTCATTGGCTCACCAAAAGAGAAAATTCTGGAGAGATTACCAGATTATGAGGAGCTTGGGGTAGTTTACTAAAACATTTGGCTCTTACTCTGAAGGTTAATTGGGGGGAGGGGGCAGGGCGTACACCTCTTTAGAATGATTCTAAACAGGTGAGTAACATAATCAGATTTACAATTTTAAGAATCACTGTGGCTGTTGAGTGAGGATAGAGCAAATGTAGGCAAGGATGCCAGCTCAAAAGCTCTGACAATTAGTGTCTGGGGGTGATGACAAGAACAGGAATCAAACAAGTTGTACCCAGGTTGAGGATGAAGAGAATAATTTAAATCTAACTTAGTAAAAAGTCTTTGAATTTTGCAAATCAGCTAGAAGTACGATAGGATAGAGGAGATGGAGAAACTGGATATACCTTGAAGTTCCTGATTCTAAATGAAATGAAGAATATAGAAAAAGGTGGAATTGCATAGGAAAAATTAATTATTTTAATATTGACTTTCCAAAGGATGAAAAAAGAAATTGTTGGTATAAGATATTTAGAATTTAAGCAAGAATGATAATAATTGTTGTGAATTATAAATAAAGCTATAGGAGTAAATGAAACCAGAGAAAATGAGTGGACATCCATTCATAATTAAAATATCTAAACTAAATATAGAAGGAATTTACCTCAACAAAAGAATATCTATAAAAACCCATTAACTAATATCATAATCAATGTAAAAAAACTGAAAGCTTTTCCTCTAAGATCTGTTACAGGGCAAAGATGTCCAATATCACCACTTCTATTCAACATTGTACTGGAAGTCCCTGACAGAACACTTAGAGAAGAAAAGGAAATAAAAGTCATCTAAATCAGAAAGGAAAAAAGTAAAATTAACTGTATTTGCAGATGACATGGTGGTATATGCAGAAAACCCTAAATTCTCGACAAAAAAATCTGATAGAACTAAAAAACAAATTCAGTAAAGTTGCAGGATACAAAATAAACATAAAAAATTAGTGGTATTTCTATACACAAACAACAGACTATCTGAAAAGGAAATTTAAAAAATGATCATTTTTATAATTGCAACAGAAGAATAAAGTACTTAGGAATAAACTTAACCAAAGAAGTGAGAGATTTGTACATTGAAAATTATAATATTTATGAAGAAAATTAAATAAGACACAGATAAATGGAAAGACAACCTGTGTTTATGTATTGAAAAAATTAATATTTTTAACATGTCCATAATACCTTAAGTGATCTACAGAGTCCATTGCATCCCTATCAAAATCCAATGGAATTCTTTACAGACATAGAAAAAACAGTCCTAAAATTCAGATGGAACCATAAAAGACCTCAATTCATGAGATTGCTTTGGCAAAAAGAATTAACCTGGAGGTATCAAACTTTCTGATTGCAAAATACTTTACAAAGGTATAGTCATAAAAACAGCATGGCACTGTCATAAAAACAGATTCTAGACCAACTGCACAGAACAGATAACCCAGAAAATAAATTCACACATCATTGGTCAACTGATCTTTGACAGGAGTGCCAAGAACACACAATGAGGAAAAGGAAACCTCTTCAATAAATAGTGTTGGAAAAACTAGATATCCACATGCAGAGAATGAAATTGGAGCCTTATCTCACATCATACACAAAAAAATCAACTCAAAAATCTGAAACCACAAAACTACTAGAAGAAAACATAGGGAAAAAGCTTCTTGTCCTTGGTCTGGGCAATGATTTTTTAGATGTAACACCAAAAGCACAGGTAAAAATAAACAATTGGGACTATAACAAACTATAAATTTTCTTCACATTAAAGCAAACAATCAAAAGAAATAAAAGTCTACCTATAGAATGGGAGAAAACATTTGCACGCTATATATCTAACAAGAAGTTAATATCCAAAATATATAAGAAACTTAATAGCAAAAAACCAAGTAACCTGGTTAAAAACATTGCCACAGGACTTGAATAGATATTTCCTAAAGGCATACTGATGGCTAAGACATATATGAAAAGGTGCTCAACATCATGAATCATAAGGCAAATGTAAATCAAAACTACAATGAGATATGACCTCATATATATGGCTATTATTAAAAAGACAGGGTGTGGTGGCTCATTCTTATAATCCCAGCATTCTGGGAGGCTGAGGTAGGAAGATTGCTTGAGGCCAAGAGATTAAAACCAGCCTAAGCAATACAGCAAAAAATAAAAAATTAGCCAGGAATGGTGATGTACTTCTGTAATCCTAGCTACTACTTGGGAGGATGAGGCAGGAGGATCGCTTAGCCAGGAGTTTGATGTTGCAGTGAACTATGATCATGCTACTTCACCCAAACCTGGGCAACAGAGTGAGACTTTATCTCAAAATAAATAAATAAATAAATAAATAAAATTTAACAAGATAACAAGCTAACAAGGATTGGTCAGGATATAGGAAAAAAGGCACTCTTGTACAGTATTGGTGAAAGTGTAACTTGGTACAGCTATTGTGGAAAACAGTATGAAGGTTCCTCAAAAAGTAAATATCATTACTATATTGATCTAGCAACCTTACTTCTGGGTCTATGTCCTAAGGAAATGCAATGATATATATGTTAAAGAAATATCTATACTCCCATATTCACTGCAGCATTATTCACAATAGCCAAAATATGAACAAATCTAAATGTCCACTTACAGGTAAATGGATGAAGAAAATGTGGGATATATTATAAGATATATATAAGAAAATGTGGGATATATATATATATATATATATATCCACCCCTCCCACACACAGGGATACTATTTGACCTTTAAAAAGAAATAAATTCTGTCATTTACAACGCAGATGAATTGGGGGTACATTATATTAAGTGAAATAAGCTAGGCACAGAAAGACAAATATTATATGATTTCAGTTATATATGAGAGCTAAAATAGTTGAGCTCATAAAAGTTCAGGGTAGAATGGTGATTGCCAGGGATTGAGTGGGAGATATTGGTCAAAGAGTACAAAGTATCAGTTATGCAAGATTAATAATTTCTGGGCATCTAATATACAACATGGTGAGGACGGTTAACAATACTATTAATATATTGTACACTTGAAATTTGCTAAGAGAGTAGATCTTAAGTAGTCTCACCACACTGCTACACATACACACACTGGTAACTCTGTGAAAAGAATTCCCTTAAGATTAGGGCAGACACAATTGGTCGGCTACATAATGCCAATTTTCTCATCTTTCTTACTAATAGAATTACAATATTTGGGGGATGGAAGAGTATTCACCTAAATACATTTACCTTTCAACACTCCCATGCAGCCAGAATGGCCATGTGAAAGAGATCTGGCCAAGGCAATCTATGTACAAGTCATTGATTTTGCCTTCTAGGACATCAATTTTAAAAGGCATACTTGGCTAGAACTTCCTTTGGCTATTTCTTCTTCACTTCCCTCCCCTGACCCCTTCTTTCCTGAAATGTGGTAGTGATGGCTAGAAGGGCAACACAGTTATTTCACTGCAAGTATGATAATGAAAGCCATCATCATGCATCAGTCAGGGTCTGGGCAATGGAGTGAAACAAATTAACCCTGGCTTCGCAGTGGCTTAATAAACAAACGCATATTTCTCACTCAGTAAAAGTCTGTTGCAGTATCAGCTCCTCTCTGGCAACTGTCTTTAAAGCAGTGACTCATGGATCTAGTCTGTTGTTATCTTGTATGTGCAATTACAGCACATGGCTTCTATGTCAGAGAAGCAGGTGGATAGTGCAGGAGGGTCATAAAGAGGCTTTCTATTGCTTAGCTTGAAAGTGGCACAAGCCTTCCATTTTTAGTCTATTGGCTTGAACTAGTCACATGAACCTGCCTACCTGCAAGAGGGCAAGAAATTGCAGTTTTTAACGTGCCCGGGAAGGGGAAGAGTACCAGAAAGTAGCAAGCATGAGTGCAATCTTCTAAGACACTTTGAGCAATTACAGCAGCCTTGTAGTGCCCACATCTGGACATCTTGCTATATGAGAACAGTAAATTCTTATTCCTTAGAGCCATTCTAAGTCAGATTTTTGTCTGAAGTCAAATAGAATCTTAACAATTGAAAAATATTATATTTAAATTACTTCAAATTAGTTCTCAATATAAATACTGGTTTACGGTTAATGAATTTAAAGTAAATAAGTAGTTTTAGTTAAAATCCTATATTACTAATATGAAACTAAGCAGACAGGGATTGCACCAGAACTGAGTGGGCACAAAAATAGAGGACATGGTGTTCCAAACTTGAAGACAAGTGGGACCCAGAGGTTTGCTACACTCTGCTCTGTTTCTATCTTTCACTGTTAGATCAGAAGACTTTCCTGGAATAGAGTAGGCATATATTTATACTCTAAACTCATAGGTGGCATTGTGAGTATGTGCCAAGTTTAAAATAGCCTATTCTAAAGTACAAAATTAAAGCCCATTTTGAAGCAAATTAGGAAACTTAATAATATTTACTTTGGTTCTTTCAGCAGGGAGGTAGAAATTTCATATATATCAGAAAATCCTTTGTCTTCTCTACTCTTGATTTTATTTGTTTCTTTCTTTCTTTGTTTGCCCAAGACCTTGGTTAGGTTACTTAACTCCGTAGTCGCTGTTTCCTTATCTGATAAACTAGCATTAATAGTGAGGCCTACATCATGGCTCTGAAGGTTTTAGGATGGATTTTTCTTGCTAGAATTTTTTCATTTGAACTTTTTTACCTCTGGATGTGTCAGCCATAAAACCATAAATAGCAAGAGTATTAATAGCCAAATAGAAAATAAATTATCCTATTTTTTGTTTATTTTTAACCATTGGGAAAAATCAATTCTTCCATTGTAACAAGGAGCTTTCCTGGTACTGCAGACGTAATTCTGGAAGTCTAACAGGACCTTGAAATTTGTACTTCTATGATATAAAATTGTTGGTTGGAGAATGTTGTCAGTTGACTTTTTTAACTAGGCACAGAAAGATGGTTGACATAGTCCTAAGATTGACCACATGGAAATTGATGGGGAGTATATAAAAACTGGTTTGGGGTCTTTAAGTCATAGTTACCATGCCCATTATTTACACTAACTCAATAAATAGCTCTGGATATGACCAACCACAATTAGCAACATTTCTCTTTGGTAGGAGAACTAAAAATAAGTTAGAAATATCTCTAAAATGAACATAGTAATGCCCACCTCATAGGAATATGGGATTATATAATAAAGAGCTGAGTTAGTGCATGAAGTATATTATGGGTTGAATTCTGCCCCTCTAAAATTCATATGTTGAAGTTCGAACCCATATTCATATGTTGAAATTCTAACTTCATGTGTTAAAGTCCTAAAGTGAATGTGGTCTTATTTGGGAATAGATGATCAAGTTAAAGTGAGGTCATTAGGGTAAGCTCTAATCCAATATAACTAAGTACTTACAAAAGAACATTGGGGTGATGCCTTTACCAGCCAAGGAGCACCAAAGATTGTCAGCAAACCACCAGAAGCTAAGGGGAAGTATGGATGAAATTCTTCCTGACAGCTTGCAGAAGGAACCAACACCACTGACATCTTGGTCTTGGATTCCTACCTTAAAGAACTGTGAGAAAATAAATTTCATTTGTTTAAGCCACCCGATTTGTTGTACTTTGTTATAGCAGCCCTAATAAAAAGTCTAAGGGGAAATGATTCCTTTCCTATGTGCCAAGTAAAAATGTAGCAAGAAGGCAGCTTCCTGTGCAGATCAGAATACATAATGTTTAAAACATAGTTACTAAAGTGTATCACACATAGTAAACAAGAAATGGTGCTGTCATTGCAATTATCTATATTTTGGTCTTGGTTTTGTTAATAATATAATGGTTAAAACCACCAGAGCCAAACAACCTTACTTTGAATTACAGGTCTATCTCTTTCTAGCTGCTTGGGCTTGGACAACTTACTTAAATTTTCTATACTTCAGTATCCTTATCTCTAAAATGAGTGTATTAGTGCCTACCTCATGAGAATATGAGGTTATATAACAAAGAGTTCAGTATGGGTCCACTTTGAATCCTCACTGCATTTTAGCTGTTATTATTTTATTTTCAATTATTCAAATATTCACTTTTACTGCTTGAATAGTCACATTAAGATTTACTAAACATGCCTTGTGAATAAAAATTATTTTACTAATAATTCACCCAAATTTTTAACTTACTCTACTGTGAAGATGAGGTTTTATACAAAACTTATTTTAGATAGCATTTTTCCCAGAAACAAGATTTCATATGAACAGTTTGTTTTAAAACATTGGAACACCTCACTGAACAGTAATTAAAGTAATGAAATTTTATTCAAAGTACCTAAGTAGGTCCCTTGTAGTCAATTAGGTGTCAGAGAAGTGCAGTTATGTTTCAAACCACTGGGGCACATTTAAACCACTGAAGTAGAATATTGCCCTGGTGATTTTAGGATAGTGCTATGGGAGATTTGCTTAGACCATTTATTATCTTCAAGTTAAAGAGCCATATTAACTTGTTCAAACACTAAGCATGTCATGCATCAACTAGTACTAGTACTCTTTTCCTGGTGCTGAACTTATAAGAAAAAGAAACATATAAGAAATATTTCTTAATATATTAGAAAAGCAGCAAAATAAATCAGACAATTTTTGAGTGTTTCTTCCTGCTATAAAATTTTCTGTCAACTTATAAATATTTCACTGTCCTGTTTGCCTGGAACTATGATAATAATACATTCAATTAGGAAACATTTTATCTATCTCAAGCTTTAAAATATAGAAATTTCAGAACTTAACAAACTTTAAAGACAGGCATTCTTAAATTGATCCTAAATCTCTCTGCTGCAATTTCAGTCAATTTCATATCATTCTGTCCTCAGTATAGACTGATAATTACTGATGGTCATCTGTGTAGGATGCACGGTCCATTCATTTGTCTGAAGACATTTTGCATATCTGAGAAGTCTGTCATACAATTAGTGTTTTCTTTTTCTGACTCTAAACCCAAAATCTTGCACTGTAGTATGCGCATAGTTGACAGTAAAATGAACCAGTGAACTTGGGTGTATTTACTTCTGTCTGAATAATCTTTACTAGTTTACCAATAACTGAGTATTCTGGCAGCTTAAATTGAAGTCACGACTTATTTAAGTTGGAAAAGTTATACATTCAAAGAGTCTTTAAGGAGTCCTTATGTCTTCAGTAACTCACTTCAGGGATTAGATAATCTCTCTTTTATAATTATATCTAACCTAAAAAGCCACTCTGTTCTATAATTTTATCAAACTGTATTCACTTTTGCCCTAAGAAACTTTTATTTTTTTTTGGAGAAGGTGGTTGTTTTATGTTTCCCAGGATGAACTCAAACTCCTGATCTCAAGCAATCCTCCTGCCTCAGGCTCCTGAGTAGCTGGGAATACAGGCACTTGTCACAGCACCCAGCTTAACAATAAATAGGTTAAAAATAATAATACATTCCCATGTTTGTCTAAGGGCCATTTGTGTATTTGTAGATCATGAATCAGTTATGTTTTAGCATGCTACACTATGTTTAATAAATGTTTCTTGCATTTAAAAAACATTGTATCTGATTTGTGCTATATATGCTACATTAGATACAGTATTATGTATTTATATATAGAGAGAGCTAAAAATTATTGAAATTGGGTAGAAGAAATAGGATTTTTAAACAACAACTTTGTCTTCTATTACCTTTCAAATAGATTAGTGCTTTATTACCTTCTGTTTGTATTTATATATTATCAAATAACTGTTTCAATCACTTTTATTTTAATTTTTGTGGATAAAGCAGGAAATCATATGACTTAAAATAATTGTTCCATGCATACTTAATTAAAAGTAGGAAATTATACTGCTTTAAAACTATTGAAGCTGAATTTATCATGGTGCTGATCTACGGTATATGATTTTGTCATATTAAGCAGCATTTTATTTATATAATGGAGTTGATTCAGAGAATATTTTCTAGCAGATATTTGCAGAAGTTAGATGACTTCAGTGATGTGCTCCTAAACTCCCTCTCTCAAAATGAAGGAAAGAAAAAGTCCAAATTTGTGGCACGTTCCAATTTCACAGCCAACCAAGCTATTAACCTACTATGACTGAACATGGAGTTATAGAGAGATGTACAGAATTAGCTTCCTCAACCCAGTACCAGGTGACTCCAGCTCACCACTGGATGGCTTTATTTTGTTCTCCTATTAATTCTCCTTTACTAATTTCCTCAATATCTTAGTTTTATCCTTTTGTATTGTTTCTGTTTTCGTTAAGAGTCTCAAATACTTTTGAAGAGTGAGATGGATCTTAAATAAGTCAATTATAAAGACACATGTCCTTTTAAAGAATCCCAAGTTTTACACACCCTCATGGGTTACTTGCTCTGTGAACAGGTTAAATTCAATATTAAACTGAGAAACAATGATTTTTATATATTTTTAGTAAAATAGACAAAATGGGGCCTTATTGGTGTCTTTTAATTATAAATTCACTTTAAATTTATTCTGTGTATTAAAGTATTTCTTTAGGTTAAGTAATTACCTAAGCTACTCAGCAATGTTTGAGGATAAACACAAAGCAAATAGTATAATATAAAACTACTGAAATGATTTTAAAATATACTGAATATAATAAGACTCTACCACCATAGCTATAATCAATAATATAAGCAATGAATTTTAGGCAAGTCCTTTAATATACTGAAAAATTTAACAATACTATTACCACCTATTAATATGCCATTTTCAAATCATCATTATTATAATATTATATTTACTGATATTTACTTTGCTTTAAATATATAAACATAAATTGCACCTAAAGTGATCAGGATATCTTCAACTTAAACTGAATGGAACAATGTTTGGTTTGTAGGCACATGTTTTCAACAAGGAGAGAGGTGAAAATGCTGAGACATGGATCAGTAGTTTGCAGCATGATTTATTGAGAACAGCGGGTGGCTAACAACTAAGCTTATAAGATAGTGTCTCTGAATAGTATGCTTGTTTTCTAGGTCAGGGTTTTAATTTTCAAAGGAAACCAAGTGTATAAGTAGTGAGCCTGACATGGATTGACTTGCTATTTCATCAGCAAATTAAATATAAACCTGATAATGCAGTATTAAATTAGATATTAAAAACTGAACATACTATTTTTAGTATGAAATGTAGTATCTATTTTAAATCAATAGTTTTCAAACAAATATCCATGAAGTAAGGATATGCTTTGGATAAATAACTTGTTGACACAGCAGTGACTTAATATTATTTAAATAGAAATTATGGAAGAAGGCACAATGTTCCATCTCTCTAGTGGAAATTGAAAAGGTATCAGGAAACCTGGATTCTAACCGTAGCATATAGTTTTGTGTTCTTTTGCTTTTCATTTTTCTAGTTGGAATCTTTACCAGTAAAATGAAAGAAAATTTCAAATGTAAAATGTTTATAAGGAAAATATGGGTGAAACATTTGAATCTTGTTTCTTTCTGGAAACATTTTAAAAGAAAAAAATGTTTATGTAAACAGTCAAATTATTATGCAAAATAGTTCTTACTTGTAAATTGGCCTTTAACAAAACTGTAATCAGAAATCACTAGATCTGTAATAAAGTTTAGCTCTTTTACTCTTTTCCTATTTACATATGTAAACCACCCACCAAAGCAGAAATACTTCTGTCATTTAAGATAAATTAAATGATAATGTATATATAACTTTGCAAAGCAGATTCCCAGACAACAGGTTATATACCACACTAAGTATCAAATTGCTCAAATAATAGGTCAGTAAAATATGCAACTTAAGAAAAGACAATACAACTATTTCTGGATTTCCATCAACAGTTATACCTAAAATTTTGTCAAAAGGGGATATTTGAATATGAAGATAATATACACCATTTTAATGATATGGTCCATTTTGCTAGTCTATTCATTTTCAGGATACATAGAAGAACTGGGAATAAGAAGTAGTTACAGGCCCATTCAACTGATTCTTGATATCTACTCCTTCTTTCCACATTTATATATTTGTCTTTGTTTGTTAATGAAACTAACAATTTTAATTGTAGAACTATCAGACAGAATAAAAGCTGCCTTTCATTGATCTTCTATTTAGTCAATCACCTAGCTTAACCAATAGTTTCCATTTCTTTGATTAAAATACTCCAAACTATTTCTATAGCGCAGTAAGCTTTTTTGGTTAGCAGGCTACACTGTAAATTGTCTGAATAATTTTGTTCCCAGCAGTTCAATTTCATGCTTACCTAGAGAGTCATATTCAGTTCCAATAACAAAAAATAAAAGTGCTTCTATTGTAAAAGCATACATATAATTCTAGAAGTATAAATTCTAGTGTTATAGCAATAAAATATCAAAAATATCAAAAGGGGGGGAACTAACCCAGCTGTAAATCAAGACAATTTTATGACCAAAGGCATTTGAAATATGTGAACAGTTAATTCCATGTATACCTTTCTCGTATCAATTGCAAAACAAAGGAAAATATCAGGGCTTTTTTTTTTTCCCCTCTCAGCCTCATATTTTCTTTCCACTAGTCAGTTGTCCAGCTCATGCTCCTAGGTCCTCACCTAACTCACAAATTTGTTCTGCATTATAATTCAAACAATTGTCTTGGATGAGTTTAGTGTCTATGTGGACAATGATTCCTACAGCACCCAGTAAAATTTATTTCATACTAAATCTGACATTCCTTTTCTATATAACAGAACCCTTTACAGTAGCTGAGATTTTTCAGGGAGACTGTACCTTCCCAAACACAAGAATGATTAGCATGCAATTGCAAACAACACCCTAGAGCAGAGAAATACGGGATTATAAACAATCTGAGAAGGAGCAGCCACAGGGATGGAAAGAGATAGCAGAGTTACAGCCCCCTGGAAGAGAAGAAAAGGGTGTGTTCTCAGGAGCCAACTGTTCTGAGAAGCCAAGGAACATGGTGATCAAAAATCTTGCTGAAATAAAAAAAAAAAAAAAATCTCTAAGTGATTTGTGAGATTAGTGATTGGACTAGATCTCAGCAGAGTGCTGCTACTTAAAGTCAGATCACACTGAGTTAAGGAGAGAACTGTATAGAAAAAAAAATAAAGAAGATGAATGTGGACCATTTTTCAAGGGTATATTATTGGTATTGGCAATACAAAGATTGCTATTCTTTCTGACATAACATATGGAGAAAATTCATTTAGTATTTCCCAAATCTTAGCTGCTTTATGGGGGAGGGTGGCAGGTTATGCTTTTCTCTAATTTTTAACTGAGTTTTACCCATTCCTGTATAGAAAGATCCACAGTTTGTGCAATATCTTTTGATACAACCCTCTTTTCTTTCTTAGCTAATTTTTTTCTTGAGAACAAATGCATACACTCAATGACAATTCTTTATAATATAGGGTACTTAGGAAATACATGAATATTAAAGCTTAGAACCAAAAATTTTCAGTAAACAAATAGAAAGGAGAGATATTACTATCTTTGTTTCTTTAATTAATCGTGTTTTGTTACCAATTAAGTAACCTCAGGTTTATGGTGTTCTATTGCAAAGACCGGCAGCTCTACAGAGTCCCACATAAAGCCTGGCATCAAAACAAGGCCTTAAGTCCTCAGTACCTACTGCAGGCCCTAAAGTCCTCAGTACCTACTGCAAGTTTAATTACCTTTAATTAATTTGCATATCTTATTAAAAGAAAAAAATATTATACTTGCCTCTATTTTGTGCTAACTCTCTTGCTGCTTCTACTTTCCTCTGCAATTCAAATGGACAATTCTCAGGGCTGTTTCCAGTGAAAATCCAGAAGCAAAGGAGGCACACCCTTCTCTACATCCCTGCCTTTTTTTCCTTCTTTGTTCCCAACAGATAAAACTTTTTTTAAGAATAACTGGTGTTTTTGCTTGAAGCTCAGACTCGGGGGGATGGGGGGGCATGGGCAACATATATAACCTGAACTTTTGTACCCACATAATAAGCTGAAATTAAAAAAAAAAAAAAAAAAAAGAATAACTGGTGTCTCCAAAGTGATTCATGGTTCTGAAACTCAAGTTAATTCCCAAGTGATACTGGCATCTTACATACAGCTACAATCTTAAATTCTTTTCAACATGTTAGCCACTTTTAGAATTTATAATGGAACAAAGAAATTTTAAAAACAATTTTAAACAGTAGTTTCCTTTTAGTGAATGAGTAGTTAGCAAAATTATTAGCATGGAAAGTTGTATCTGATTTATGTATTATTAGCATTTACTGTTCTGCATCAAAGGCAGTATCTAAAAAGTAGGAGGGGAAAATGGGTACACTGGGGATCAGGAAAGTAAGTCGCAATAATTGAAGGGCAGCTGTAATCAGGGCACTATGACTGGATAGTTCCAATGAAAGCCAAGGGTACCAGAGACAAATATTTCCTTACTTACTTTTCCATTTGCCAGGTGCTAGATTAGTGTTTCAAAACACAAGTCTAATAGGCTTTGTTTTATGCAGTGATAGGAATGTAAGTTCGGGATTATATAATCTAACTCAGGCAAAATAAAATCATCCAAATTGCTTTCAGATGCCTAGAGAGATGAGCATTTGTATGTGTTTTTACTGTCAAGTTTCTAAACTGTTTGGATTTTTAACCATTACAAATGTCTTTGGGGAGTCATGAGTAGACTTTGTGCTATACATTGTAAAGTATTAATGTAACCTTATGCAATTTCTGTAATAAATTCGCTAATTTCCAGATGGTTATAGCACCACTTAGTTTTGCCATGCTAGCTATAATGTGATTTGTTAGTAATTAATCAAGAAAAATTATAGTCCATTTGTTGAAGTCTGTATTACCTCCAATACACTTTTTAAAAATTTGTGCAGAACATTTTTAGTGGGTAGCATTGAATTTTTCAATTAAAAAACAAACAGAGCAAAATATGATTTTAGCTCTTTTAGCATTTTAAAATAACTGAAACCATAAAAAATCTTCACTAGGGAAGGTTCTTCTTTAGATTTATGAAATAATTTTAATTAAACTAGATACAGTATCTAAGGGAACATTTGACTATAAAATTGTAAAATAAATACTCCCATGTTATTTTTTTATCACTTTAGCATCTTTAAATGTATCATTTTAGTTATGCATACTTTTACTATTGAACTGAAATCCATACAGATGAATTGACTTATTCCATATCATTTATCAACATCAGACAAAACTGAACTTAACTCAAGGAGTATATTTTCAACACATTTCTGTGTTATCCTGGATTAAAGTTTATATTTTTTTCTTGTTTTGAAAGCAAAAAAAAAAGAAAAAAAGAAAAAAAAAAAAAAAAAACCAGCTCAGGGACTGACAAAATTTTGAACATTTTAGGCAAAAAATATTTAAAATTTTAATATTTACTATTTTAGAAAATGTTAATATTTAATATTTTAGAAAATACAACTATAACACTCAAACTTTGTCTAAGGTATAGATATTTTATTTATCTTTAGCTGGAAGTATTTAAAAATCAGGCTATCTTCTGATGCAACCCACAATACTTGATGTTCCAAACTGGCTTAAACACTGGAGAAAATACGTTGCTAATTAAAAACAATAATGAAAAACAAAGAAAATTAGATCACGGTCATCAAAAGTTTTTCTAATAAAAGTAATAAAATTTATTTAAAAGAAGCTTGTGTACCTACTTATGTGAATTTTCTATGGAATTTTAATATTTTAATTAAAATATTTCCATGTTAATATTTTTTTCATTTTGTCAGGAACAGTGAATTCAAGTAAAACAAAAAAGCCTCTCAAATCATTAAAATATTCTGCTTAATAGTTAAAAATAACTGATATTTTTCTTTAGTAATTCTATAATAGGAAAAGATATTTTGAGTAACTTATATTTTATTTTTTAAGACATGTGTATTACATTCTAGTCCAACACTATAGCTATTAACCAAGATGAGCATTGCTTTATAAAAAGAAAAAAAATCATATCCTACATGTCCAATTTTGGAGTGCTTAATTCTATTCATCCCATTGCTTCTAAAAGTAGTAGTTGTTTGAAGCCAATTACTATATAAAAAAGAGGATAGAATTGTAAGAGTAGAAAACATTTCATTTTTTATGTGAAATATGAGAGTGTTGGTAGTTGTCATATGCAAATAGTTTCCTTCATATCTATTAATGTTACTAATAACAAAATTTCCTTATGATTATTTCAAATGAAATTATTAAATACTAACTTCATTGTGTGTTTCGTAAATTTGTGATCTTGTGCGTGATAATAATATACCCAAATTATAAGTCCATAAATATTTATGAATCATTCTAAATCCTTGTTCTGGTAACTATTTGGTTGTAATGAGATTCACATTGGTGCCCTAGGATCTCTGATAGAAGTATGTCTTTTGACTGAAACAAAAGGGTTAAATTTTATTTTCTCAAACACAGATTGATATTAAAGTTTTTATTCAACCTAAGTATCAGAAGTTTGTCTAAATTAGACTCTACATTATTCTGAAGTTCTAAGATAGATTAATGAACAAGACAGATAAGTTCTCTATTTGCATGGATCTGACATTCTAACGGGCAGAGTTTCTGAAATTAAATTAATAAATAAATGATCTCCGAAACCAACAAAAAATTATGGATGTTAAAATAGCATAATGCACTAGAGTAGGGTGGACTTATTTTGTATCAGACATTGCAGTATAGCCATATGAGGAATAAATTTTGACTGTATATTAAAAGATGAGATTAGCTATCCAGAGCATCACTTTGAGAATTGGCATTCCCAGTTTAGGAAACAGTAAGTGCAAAGGCCTTGTGGTGGCAGAGTTTCTCATGTTTAAGGAGAAAATACTGATGATAAAATTGCTTTGTGGGAGATGAGGTAAAAGAGTAGGCAAAGATCAGAAATTCCCAGCTTTGTTAAGACCTGGGTAAAGAATTCAAATTTTATTACAAGTTTGAGAAATTAAGCATGATAGGGACACACAGGTTATAGAATGCTCTGGATATTGGTTGAAGAGCAATTTGTAGAAGTGCTCAACAGAATCAGGAGACCAGTACAGGGTCTAAGAGAGACCAGAGGGACCAACCTAGCTTGATAGGAGTTGCATTAAAGAAACATGAACAAAATCAGAATGTATTTTGGAAGCAGAACAGGATTTGCAAATGGATTGGATTTCTGAGAGTGAGGAGATCAGAGAATTCAAAGATGACCCTAAATTTTTAAGTAACTGGTGTGTGACGGTGCCAACTGATGTGATGTTGAAGAACAGAGGAAGAACATACTTAGAGAGGAAACATCAAAAGTTCTAATTTGGCCACATTAAGTTTGAGACACATATTAGAAACTCAAAAGGAGATGTTAAGTAGATAATTTGCGCATACTGTGTTGCACTGAAAAACAGGCAACACTTAGATATCACAATAAGAAACTTGCTTTAGTCTCTGCTTTGGTATACTTCTACATTATAATCAGGATGTTGCCATCAGTTTCTGCGGTTATTGAATGTTTTCTTTCTCCTAATGGCATTCTGTAGTTTTCGATATCTGCAAAACGCATTCATACTACATGGGTGTTCTACACTAATGGCTTCTGCTGCTTTGGTTTTCTTAATGTACACAGTGTTTTCTCCCAAGCACTGTTTCCTCTGCTCTGGATTTAAGACATGGGGGATCATCAGAGGAAGGGTGCAGCCTCCCTGATGCCCCCACAAGGTATGAACCTCCTCTTTGGTGATATTTTCCCTTTTAATCATATGGATAAGCTCTACCAGGACAACACTTGCCTCCTTCCCTTTCTGGATCTTGGTAATCTTGCAGGTCCTTCTCTGTGTCCTCCTGCTGTTTCATCATATCCCCCCTACTCAACTGTCATTTTTTTATGCTAGCTTCACAAAACATCTCCTGTGATTTGACAGGTTTTGCTTGGTATTTGATAAGGCTCACGTTCAAACTGTAAGAGCAATTCTCTCAGTGCCCTTAACTCATGAAAGAATAATACCAAATGCCTTGCCTCTCCTATGGAAAGGTTAAGAAACTCTGCCACCCCTGAGAAAGCTATGTATTTCTCTTTATAGCCCTTTCATATAGATAATATGAAAATCTGCCTATCTTATCAAGTCTTGCTCTAAATTTGAAACTTAAAAGATGAAGAACGTTATGCCCTTTGCTCTAGTATCTTAACTGTTTTTGCAGTAAGCCAGGTTGTAGAAAATTATTTTAACATATATTTCATATCATAATTTTACACAAGTATGGTGCTCAAGGCAAAATTTAGGATAACAGTGATAGACATGAGAGTCAGTACAATATGGATGATAGATAAAGCCTGGGGACTTGGTGAGATCACTTGGGTAAAGACTGAACATTCAGATAAGAAAGTGGCCTGTGGCTAAGTCTCCGGACAATGGACTTAAACATTTTGTAATAGAAGAAGGAGTTAGAAAACTGCATGAAAAATGAAAGATTAATGGAGTAGAATGAAATCCAAACAGTGTGGAATAATAGGATCCTATGAAATGCCTCTCAAAGGAAACATGATAAATTGTATTGATGCTGCTAAGGGGTGGAATAATATTAGGATAAAAAGAGAATTTGGCAAGGTTGGAGTTCAATTTATTGATCTTGTGGTGAAAGGAACTGTTGTAGTAAATAATAATACAGTGTTGAATAAAACTTACCTTATATTGTTTGGTGTTCCAGACAATAACTTCATTGAAATATAAAATATGCTATATAAGATTATGAAGAAAAATAAAGCAGGGGAAGGGGATAGAAAATACGGGAAGGAGGTAAAATTTTAAATGTAGTGGTCAGGGACTCTCTTACATAATAGATGATCCAAGACAGTAAGGGAGAGAGCCATGCAGATATCTGGCAGACAGTATTTCAGCATTAAGGATTGCCAAGTGCAGGAGCCTTGGTCTCCACGGAGTCATTTAAGAAAAATGGAATGGATAGAAAGAAGACTATGAAAAATGGGTTAAAGAGAAAAAGCTAGACAAGGAAAAGAAGACAGTATGTGCAGAAAGTTATTTCTAGAAATGTCACTTTAAAGGGAAGCCACAAATGAGCAGTTTCTGGAGGAAAACACCAAGTTGGGATTATTTAAAACATGGCAGATATTAGAATATATTTTAATGGTGTTGTGAATGGTCAAAGGAGTAACTGATGACAGGATAAAAGAGGTGGAGATAACTGAAGGAGCCCAAAATAGACAAACATATATAGGGAGTTAGTCTGGATAAGTGTATGGACAAATTTTCAATTGCTACCTAAAGCAAGACAAATTATAAATATACAGATGCAGATGGGCTGTAGATTTCCTGGTAAAAAAAATTATGGAGTCTCCATGTGATTGTTTGTATTTTCTTAATAAAATGTATTGAAGAATTGGTTAAGTACACTTATCAGAAAAATATGTTAAGTATCTCCTAGTGACATTGAGTGTCCATGTATTTGTGATAATGAAGTTCAAGTTAGGCATAATGTGATTTTTCTCTCAAAATACTTAGCTGTAAGAGCCTGGATATGGAGCAGACAAAAATTTTGTTGTTTATAAGATTGGAATTTTTGCTGAACAGAAGGAAAATGGGAGAAGAAAAATAAGAATGTTTTGGGGAGAGGAATTATATAATTATACCATGAAATCTAAGCCAGATTAAAAAGAGAGAAAGAATATAAGAGGCATGTGAGTAATGTAAAATGTCATAGGAATAGTGAACTAAAGGTATCCATATAGTTCAAGAGTTGTTTGATAAGAAATCAATTTCAAGAACTAGGAAAGGGAAAATCATGTAGAGTCTTGCAGGCCAAGATTAAGGGGTCGAACTAAGATCATAGAAGAGTATATACAGACAGATAGATTTTGCTGGAGAAAAAGCACACAACCATGGTAATTGCTCTCACCTCAAATTTATGACCATGGATTTTAAAATTTAGATAATTGATAATTCCACTCATTCTTCTCTATTCTGGAGAAATCCTTGCACATATACTTAGGAGAACTTACATAAACCCAGATACCTTCATTTTGTGAAATACTACATAGCGAGCAGTCGATTCTACACACACTGATATGTAAAGTTCTACAATATGTATTGTAAGGTAAAGGAGACACATTATAGGACAATGCATATGGTAATAGCATAGAGTAATTTGTATAAATTTGTATAAATTTCTTACTCAAAAAACTTGTGAAACGTTACAAATCAATTTCCTTATGTACATACATTAGTAGATACATAAAATATGTTAGAATATACATAAAATTAATAGTAATGATTACCTTTAGATGGGTCACAGGAAAGTATGTGATTTCATGGATCAAAGGTCCACAAGTCAATGAGAACATTAGGTATTTAACTCCACATGCTAATTATTCTTTGAATACATGCTTTTATAATAAGAATATACTCCTAATTAAATTATATAATTTTAACAAGGACAAAGCTAAAATTGGAGAAAATTTAAGAATACAACCTGGCATTGTCTACTAGATAGATGTTGGTAAGCTTCCTATAGTTAAAAAGAACAAAAGAACAAGGGTGGAAGGACAAAGAAATATGCCTATCCTTTGCTTGATATTCCTCTTTTCTTTCTCTTTCCTGAGAAGGATCTGGAATAATATCCTCTTTTACTGAGATTGGTGGGTTGCGGTGGCAGTGAGGCAAGGGGAGAGGTCTGTTTTGTGGCATTAGTCATTGATGTGGGGGAAAAAATAAAACCTGTTCTATTGATACCTTATCAGAAATTCCACTTAATTTTAAAATTAAATAGAAAATGAACTTAAAGAAAAGTAATATGATTCAGCAAGTCATGCAATCAATTAATCCTTGAAACTTATATAAGGATAAGGAGGAAGTTGAGTTCACATGAGAATTTTCTATTATACCCATATTTAATTATATTTTATTCTAAAATCCACATACTCTAACATCTCTTTTATTTATGTAGTAACATAAATGTGAATAAAAAACATAGATCACTAGAATGCTATTATCTTAATTAATAATATATTTTTTATTATTATATGTAAGCATATTTGCAGAATTGCTTTTTAAAAAAAAATGATGTATTTTTTTACTTACAGATACCTAATTCCTCTTTTCCCATAATAAGAAGTAAGTTTTTAAGATTGAAAAGTAGAGGAAAATCTCACTTACTCCAATAGAAACTGTTATCCCTAAATTAATTGGGCAGTTAAAATATTTTTACAATTCTCCTTTGGGCAGAATTTTAAAGAAATAAAGATTCACAGAAAAATCTAATTCCCATCTGTGGTGGAGGAAAATCCAGTATTTTAAAACTCATAGATAATATATTTTAAATAATCTTTACTTGGTTACTTATTAAATACATAGCCACACTGCATTATAAAATCAGTGTTTATTCAAATTTCACTAGGTTCATGAAAATATTTTTAAAATCAAAATATCCAAACCCCATTAATAGGTAGCCAAATAAAATTTGAAAGTTATCAGAAACAGATCTCCAAATTTATTATAACGTAAATACTGAAGTTGGGTTTAGAGTGAATTCCTGAAAACATTCCCTCTTTCCATGGTTTGTTATTGACATATCATCTTGTAACATTTGCTCTTTTCCTTGATGGGAAAAAGTTATGGCTTTTTCTTGAAGGTTAGGTGTTGACATTTAATGCAATTCAGCACACATTTTCTGAGCACCTGTTATGTGCTCATACTGTAAGCAATGGGATGAATTTCAAATGAAGATCTGACCTTCATGAAATTGTAATACAGTTGAGTGACCAAAGTAGTTGGTAGTGTCTTTATCACAAATGCAGCAATTTTTGCTAAAGTTAATGTAGACCTTAAAAATCTTCAAATATATATCTACATTGCAGGTGGTCAATAAACATCTGTTTATAAATTCTACGTATAAAGCTTTTTGTGTGTAAAGTTGAATAACTGAAGAAGATTCAAAAAGACGGTAAAATTTAGGAATTTGTAATTAGAGCCTTTTAGGAAAATATATCCATTGAATTAATTTCTTTAACATAAAAAATATAATCTTTCTATAGAAGAACTTTATTTTTGACACAATGGACAGACTTAAAATGTGTATATACTTTGACAAATACCCAAGCTTTAAATTTGGAGATATCAGCAAGTTTGGTTTTAAAAAATTACCTAATTTGGAAATTAGACTGGACAATAGTTTGTCTATTGAGACTATGTTCTGTTCTCACTGGAAGCAGTAGGTAGAATGAAATGACTCAGAATATTCTTCCAGGCTAATATAACCAACAGCATATTTTTCAACGTAAGACAGAAGAAATATAGCATTTACTTAGTCAAGCAACAGCTTCAAAAGAATTACCACATTTTCAGTACATTGTGGGAAAATTGTTAAAGTATTTGTTCACTTTTAATGTTGAATTTTTGCTAAATTGTTGAAATGAAATTGGAAGATGACAATTTGGAAAATAATCCCAATTCACAACATCTCCTTTCTCACTTCCCTTCTCCCACCAAATGTTACAGCACTGTTAGATCTGGAAGCTTCACTTTTGCAGAATTTTAAATTGCTAAAAATGAGAATATATGAGAATATATATTCTGTTCCCAAATTATATAGTTGAAAGAATAGGTAATCCTGGATCTATATATATAAGGTATCTTGATTTGTATGAGATGTTTAGGCAGGTTCATAGTCTTAATACTTCATATTTACCTCATGCATATTTATTTAAGCAATTGTCCCTTAGACAACCACAGAAAGCCATCACTTTTGGGCATAAGTCATTAAACAAAAAATACTGTCTCAGATTGTATAAGCTTAAAATAAATGTATTGATATGTACAAATATTTTTAAATGTTTCTTTTCTTTAATTTTCAGCACTACTTTGTAAAGCTTGATATAAATTTATTCTGGAGTTGACATGTGTGATTTTTACATCACTGGAATTGTTGGCAAATTCTTTAATGCCATTTTCTTATTTAAGATGTGGAAGTCTTTTTGTTTCTGATACATTGCCTCTTAACTCTGTTGGCAAGCTTATAAATCAGATCACCAACCATACATAATTTATTTCTGTAGATAACTGGATGTGCAGTATGGAATACAAATGTTTTCAACAATATTTCTGCACATCTTAAATTTGATAGGTTTAAAAGTTTACTTAATAAATTAATATTTCTTCTTTTCATCACTTTATTATTCCTTTTCCTCTTATGAATCATATATATATGTATGTACACACATGTCCATGTATGTTATATTACATGCAATCATGCAAGCCAAATGTACACATTGCTCAGATCTATGCCTTTTAAGATGTATAAAACTTGTGTTACTTAAGAAATCTTTTGCTTCACATACCTATTTTAATTTTTTGATTTGCATTAAAATTGAGAGTAATTTTCTAAATTAAGCAAAAATGCTTCCATTTACTCCCAAGATAACTGATTATATCTACTTGCTAAACAACAAATCCTCTCACGGAACGTCATTTTGGCCATTGGGAATGTTTTTTAAGGTAATGAGATAAGCTATAATGTTGGATATCATGTGACACATTCTATAATGTTCAACATATGGGTATGGGTACATCATATACTCATATCATCCCTGAAAACATTCTTTTAATCACAATGTGTGTGGATTATAAACAGAAAAGGAATATTCCAAACTGCTTCCCTTAAATTTTTACATTCCTTTCTAAACTAATTTTTAAAAATGTGCTGGCATGAAATATTGCTCATTTAAAAAGCTTTGTACAATTGAAAATGTCAACATAAAAACATGACAAGTAAATGTACCATAGAATATAGTTTGCCCTTTTATTTCCGAAATCTTCATATTTATTTATCTGCCTTTGTTTTGTGTGTGTTGTGTTTCTATGTTTCCTGTTTTTAAAAAATAATCTTTCTTGTCCATTGGTCTGCCAACATTATTGTAAAAGCCAATTCTGTACTGAGCACTGGATGCCTCATTATTAATAATAGCACAACTGACTTGTATGTTACAAGCCTGGAGCACGTTCTTTTACTAGAACAGAGAAAATCAAAGACAGCAATTTAGTAGGCAGAGATATCTGGGATATAGCCTCCTAGGCATTTTGCTTGCTGCTCTCAGGTGTACATGATACTTCTGGATAATTCACACATGTACAAAAGCAGGAAATCATATGACTTCTATCAGAGACTTCTAAATCATTAAATGCTATATACTCACTAGTTCTAAGAGTATAATTCAAAAATTGGATAGAGAAAATCTTTAGACGTACAGAGTTTGAAGATCATTAATTCAACTTAGTTTAATTACTAATTCACATGACTTTAGTTTGCTGACAGAAAGTAAAAAATGAAAATAGACCCAGGATAAGGAAGAACTCTGATAAATTTATCATGGTTTTTATTTCCCTGCTGTCATTTTAATACTATATCACAAGCATAATACAGGTCCAATGACCCTACCTGACACGTAAAATCATTACAAAGAATAAATGAGATCATATGTATTAAAATGTTATGAAAATTTTAATATATAAATATTAATATTAATCATCTTTCTTTTTTAATCAAGTATTCTTTCAAAAAACATTTCATGTTATAAAATACTGTTTTTTTTAAGACTTTAGTACAAGTGGCAAAAACATAAATTCTTGTGGACTATAAAAAAGTATCCATAGAAAAGCCATACGTACTCACTTTATACCACTCTTTTGCCAGTATTGCAGTTACATCAAACTATTTTACAGTATGTGTTCCCAATTGGCTGTTATTTCAGAGTTGCCATGTTTCCTTAGGAAATCTGTCTTTCCTCTTTGGCACACTAGAGAAACATGAACATAAAACAAGAGAAAACACTTTAAGATACAGATCTAGTTTCAAAGAAAGTGATGGTGGTATTCTAAAACAATATTGCATCAGTTATGGGTCCTGCACCATTTGGTTATGCCTGCCAAGGTACATATTACACCTACCCATAGAGCCAAATGCACACCACTAAGCAATATCAGTTATAATGTGTTCCACTATTCTGTTAGCTGTCTGGAGCCGTGTGCTTAAGTACTTGTGAGTTCTCAAAAAAAAAAAAAAAAAAAATCAGAATTCTTGAAATAACTACAAATAATTTATTTAAATTTTCTAGGATACTTACCCTGATTGCCAGCACAAGATACTGGCAATTTTTTCTTTTTTGAAGCATTCTTTCTAATTAAGGCGATTTGGTGAACATAAAATGTGGGCTTTAGTTGCTTGACATTTTAGGCTTTTCATTATGGTAAATTCAAAAATAGAGAAAGAAATCTTGATTGTTCAGGAAATTTTTTGACAAGATTTTACAAAGAATATACTGCCTATGGTTAACTTCAGATATCTGGAGCCAGTTAGCACTTTTGTTCCTGACTTCCATGAAAATAAAGAAAATATAATAACTACTTTAAAACAGTTATTATTCACATTCTCTAGGCCAGAACTGTTCTATATTTTGAGGATACATCAGTGAACAAAACAGATAAAATCCCTACCTCATGAAGCTGACAGTTCAGGTTAGAGATAGACAATAAATATCATAAATAATTATAGAAATGTGTAATTAAATTTATGTAAGATAAATAATAGATAAGTGCTAATGGGGAAACAATAGAACAGGGTAAAGGGGATAGTCATCCATCTGGGCCCAGATACCCGAGTGCTGTTCCGTCTCCCTCAGATTATCCTGAACTTTTGCTTCTCAGGGTAAAGACCCAGGCTTTTGCTGTGCCTCCAGCAACCCGAGGGCGTATACCCTGGCCCTAGCTAAATTATATGGACGCCTCATCTCTGAGCTCAAAAGCCAGATAGAGCAGAGGTGGAGGCGCAGACTAGTCTTCCTGGCACAGTGTACTGTGACACTGAGCTCCCTCAGACGGACATTTTGGTCTCCTCAGCCCTGCTTGGCATGATGTCCCACTCTCAGACCCCAGACCTGCCCCAGACCTGGGGTTACATTATCTATAAAATATGAGAACCGGAAAAGGTTCCATCCCCTACCAGCACTGGGATTCGGAGATTTCCAGGGCCCTTGGTCCCCCTCGCCAGCCAACTCCCTGACTCTGTAGTGAACCTCTGCCGTGTTTCAATAAATATAGCAAAGGCTGCTGAAGCCGTGGGCAGGGCTTCAGCAGGGAAGAAGCCAATCAGGTGTATCGGCGTGTGTGTTGGCAGTAGAGGGCTCGTCCAGGAGTGGACTTGACAGGTGTGCGAGCCAATCTACGCCCACATCCTGCAGCGTCAGGGGCGGGGCCACGTGTGATTGACACAGAATCCTTAAAAAAAAAAACGTGAAGGTGGTGGAGGCGCCAATGTTCCTCTCAAGAGAGGCGTCAGGTCTCCAGACTCCTTTCACAGGGAGACGCTTAGGCGGCAGCTCCTGTGGAGGAGGAGGGCTGCGACTTCTGTGAAGTCGTCTCCACAGTCGAGGCACAAATAGGGCTTTTTTCCTGAGGGTTTTGGGGCTTTCTTTCCCCTTCCGTGTGGCTGCCGCTGGTGGGGCTTTTTCCTCACAGGCCTGAGGTCAGGCTGTGGTCAGGGTCAGCTGGGCATCCAAACAATTTGAAGCAGGCAATTGGATGAGCCATTAGAGCACTTGGTGAAAGAGCTTTCCAGACTGACGGTGCACATAGACCACATCTTCTGAGGATCCAGACTTCCGTTCCCGGAGTGACGTCAAGAAAAGGTTTGTTTATAAAACATTGAAAGTTAAACCCATTCAGTCATCTAAAGACGGGTAAGAATGATCATTTACGAATGCTCCAGCTGTTTTTGTCTAAAACCAAGAATAGTTTGTGGAAAAAATATAGCTTGTCTTATGAAAATAATTATTTTCAGGACTTAAGGCAAAAACTTAATATTTAGAATTTATACTCTTGCATCTAATACGTTTTTAAATTAAGGCAGTCAGCGTTTTCTGCTGGGGATGTGCAAAAAAGTTGAAATTTATCACGAGGAGGAATATGGAAATAGTTGTGATTTTCCATATTGGCAGATGTACGTGTTCTCTGAACCACACTCCAGTTCCCGCTGTCTGGTTCAGTTCAAGCACTAGAAGATGTCGTCACGGTACAACATATAATTTTTAAAATTTGTAGATTTGTAGTTGCATTATTTAATAGTTAAAATAGTGTTATGTGTTTTTGTATGAATTAGAGGAATGGAATCAATGATTTTAATTTAGAAATTAAACTAGAGGAAAATTAGACTTTAGTGGCATATATACCACCTGCTTTTACATATAAAGGTATATATTTAGAAAAAGAGTTAGATTTATCCCAAATAATCCCAAAGTTTGTGTTAGGACAAAAAGATAGACAATAAATTTTGGTTGATATGAGTAAAATTTTTCGAAAATGTAACAACTATGGAAAAAGCTGTGCCAGGAACAATTGAACAAACGGTATTTCCAGGTGAAAGTTTGTATAACTGTGTTAGGGTATTGTAGCAGACATTCAAACAGGCATCAGGTGGTGATTGATCTCAGTGTCATAAGTGGTTTTTTAGATCCTTAATTAAACAAAGATTTAGAGAGTGCAAACACTGTGTACAGTACTTTGTTTCTATACTCTTAAGGAATAATAGTAAAACATGTAGACAAATATTTATTTGACTGATATCATTGCTTGTGTAATAGAGGCAGTACAAAGTGTTGTAAGATCACGAAGAAACACAAGTCTCACAGAAAAATGACATTTGAGTTGAATCTTTAAGAATAAGTAGCAGTTTGCCAACTAGTTGGACAGGTCTTTAACATCTATAATCAAAATTATTACAATAGCATCCTATCTAATTTCACTATCTGCAGACAAAATTCTCCGTAATTTATCTTTTCAAACAGAAGAGACAATAGCAGAAACATAAGCAGACAAGAACAAAATGTTTGGGGAGAAATGTTTGGGGAGAAAACTGGAGAAGTGAAAATGAGTTAAAAAACTGATAGGATTGTGCAAAGTTTCTGAACTTTGGTAAAACATGGGACACATTTATGTTGATGTATTCGCAGTTATGTACCAGTTTGGAAATACCTAGTGCTAACTGCAACATTGTCTTTGTTAATAAGGCTTACAAGAATCCACTAAATGTTTTGGAAGGAAATTACTTTAAACTTTTGACATTTCAATTATTTGTAGAAAAAAGTTACTTTACAGCATATTGTACAATTATAGCTGGGCTATGTCTCAAAAGTTGGGCTGTGAACCACCAGCCTAGGCTATGGATGGAAATAGGGTCAAGATAGAAAGAAGCAGTTTAACAATCATTCATGCATTCCTTAACAGAATTCATTGAGTGTCCACTACATATTAGGGACTGTTCTAAAAACTGAAGACAGTAAAATTCCTTTAGAGGGAAGTTAATTTCCATTAAAAATTGAAATTGAAAAAAAGAAAGAAAACAAACTTTTCTGTTTCATGTTTCTAATTCAGACATGATTTTCTGCAATCTTTTGTGCATATAAAACTTCTGACTATCTTCCAAAGTCAGAATATCAGAATACCTTGAAATTCTAGTCTCAGATATTAATCTTTCCCAGCTCTTCATCTTTTCTATCAGAATTTATTAATAGAAGCACTCTTCTCTTTTTATCTTTGTATTTTTAGTGACTAGTCTATGATAAATTAATTTTTCAAACTGTATTAATTTGAAAAACCATTGACTTAGATGAAAAAAAAATTAGGATAGGACAAAATGAATCCATGCTATTATAGGATTCTACTTATATTTTATCTTTTTAATTTTTACTTTTTAAAATCCTAGGATACATGACTGAATATTCTGGATTTTTTCTTTGGGATTTCTCATCTCTGTGCTTGTACAATCATATTTGTCTAATTTTATATTGTAGGTTTATCCTCAAAGAGTTCTTCAATTTTGTCCAAAATTAGTCTCAAATGGTTATTTTTTGTTGCTTCTAAATTATTAGCAATGAAATTACTAAAGATGGTTTTTTGGGTTTTTTTTTTTTTTTTTTTTTGGTGATTCAGACTTCCAGCACATTCCTATTCTTGCTTTAGCTCAAGTTTTATAATCAAATTACAAAGAATCATATATACTGGCAAAAAAATTTTTGAGAATAATTCTGTCAGGCAAGGTCCTAAATAGTGTGGAAGGGAGAGAGAGAGAGAGAGAGAGAGAGAGAGAGAGAGAGAGATGGAGAGAGAGACAGAATATATAATTTCCTACTCTAAATTTTCTTGTACATTGTGGTCAATGTTATGATCCAAGGATACTGAGGGTATTGTGGGAGCTTTGAAGAGTGTGGTTTACACAGCCTGGAGGACTTTTGGAAACATTTCCCTGTTACAATGATGCTAGACTTAAGTCTCTAAAGACAAGCCATTATAAAATAGAGAAGAGATACTGAAGGCATTAGAGGAAGAGGAAAAAGCCTGTGCAAAGCCTGAGCTTTGATACAGCACCTATCACCATAAAAGTGCAAGAAATTCATTATAGCAAGAACAAAGTAAGGAGAGGGAGGAATTGAGAAGCTAACATGAATACGTGTGATTCTGGAGATCTTGCATATTTATGTTTAAGGGTAAACTATTGTGTTTGTGTTTGAGTACCATTGAAGGATTTTAGCAAGAGATTGATGTGGCGGCTTAAGTTTTTTAGAAAGAATACTATATTGTCAACACATAGGATAAAGTGCAGAAAATTTTGTCTATAGATAGTGAAACTAGTTAGGACTTTATTTTAATAATTTTGATTGCTTATGTTGAGGGCCTCGTCCCAATTATGACTACTGAGAAAGAGACTATTTAGGAGGTAGGAATAAACAGAAATTGATGATATATTGGAAGTAGGTAGAAATGCAGGTTGATGGATTGAAGAACAACGAGGAGCTTGGCTTCCTTCAATCCAGGTTAGAAGACAGGTTAGGAGTAGCATGTTTAAAGTCCAACAGGTGGGTGATCTATATTTCTCTTCAGCAGTATTATTTCCATTTTCTTCTCCTTTTATATGAAATTAAAATTGTCAGCTCTATTCATATACCTATATTTCTACTTGAAAGTATGCATGATATTTAATACTGTCCTAGAAATTATGGTTAAAGAAATAAATTGTGAAATCTAAATAATTTTAATTTTGAAAGGAAAAGACATAAATCTAGGGAATCCAGGAGAACTAAGTATAGAATACGTAGAATTAAGAAGAGACAGCAAGAAACTGACTAGGCATAATAAATACACAAAATTCATTAGAAACAAAAGAAAGATGATATTATGAGGGTAAAATAGCAACCTCTACAAAATGTAAAATAAAGAGTTTCACTAAAAAGAAATGTGCAGAAATTGTGAGGAAAACTATTTAACTTCACTGAGAGATATAAAGGAAAGAGATAACTGCAGAGACATAGCATCAATCTGATGCCTTTCCTGTTCACCTGGTGTTTGTTATGATTGTTAACAGAGTCTATTTATTCTAATGAATCTGTGATTCCACTCTAGTAGTTATTGACTATTTCTAACCCAGAGACCCTGCTGTTAATTCTTTCAAAATGAGTGCAATACAGTCCTAATGAGAACCTCAAAAATTCTTTTTGAGAAACTGAACTGTAAGTTTCTAAACAAATACAGGTGAACATAATAAATACTTTTCAAAAAAATATAATGTGAGGCTAGGTCTTTATGAATGTGAATGTAGAAATACAAAGAGAGGCAATCATTAAAAATGCTATAGCTACATATGAAAGCAGAGATCAATGAAACAAAGCATAAATTCTATTATATGTGTTGGAACATATGGTTTGATAAAGAGGAATCTCCATAAGAAAATGGAGAATACAGTATTTTCCAATGGTACTAGGAAAACTGGTAGCCTGGTAGCTGTATGGGAAAAAATTCAATCAATATCTCACCTCCTACTTTGCACCAAAATATATCTCAAGTGGATTAAAGATTTAAATTATTAAAATGAAAGCTCAAATATATTGTAGGAGGTATACATGAAGATTCATTTAATTTTTTTTTTTTTTTTGAGACAGAGTCTTGCTGTGTTGCCCGGGCTAGAGTGAGTGCCATGGTGTCAGCCTAACTCACAGCAACCTCAAACTCGTGGGCTTAAGTGATCCTACTGCCTCAGCCTCCCGAGTAGCTGGGACTACAGGCATGCGCCACCATGCCCAGCTAATTTTTTTATATATATTTTTTAGTTGGCCAGATAATTTCTTTCTATTTTTAGTAGAGACGAGGTCTCACTCTTGCTCAGGCTGGTCTTGAACTCCTGACCTCAAGCGATCCACCCGCCTTGGCCTCCCAGAGTGCTAGGATTACAGGCGTGAGCCACCATGTCCGGCCAGATTTCATTTAATTTTTGAATAGAAAAAAGCTTCCTAGCACTCTGGGAGGCCGAGGTGGGTGGATTGCTTGAGCTCAGGAGTTCAAGACCAGCCTGAGCAAGAGCGAGACCCCGTCTCTACTAAAAATAGAAAGAAATTATCTGGCCAACTAAAAATATATATATATAGAAAAAATTAGCAGGGCATGGTGGCGCATGCCTGTAGTCCCAGCTACTCGGGAGGCTGAGGCAGGAGGATCGCTTAAGCCCAGGAGTTTGAGGTTGCTGTGAGCTAGGCTGATGCCACGGCACTCACTGTAGCCCGGGCAACAGAGCGAGACCCTGTCTCAAAAAAAAAAAAAAAAAAAAAGCTTCCTAAGCATGGTGTAATTTAGAAAAAAACAATGAAATAATACAGAAATAACTACATAATTTTTTGAGAGGAAAACATGAATTAAAAGGTAAACAACAAAGTGGGGGAAATAAAACAGAATTAAAATATCCTCGGGGAGATGGGGGATGGGGGGAGGGGATGGAGGAATGACTACATGGTGAGTGCCAGGCGCACTGTCTGGAGAATGGACACGCTTGAGGCTCTGACTCAGGGGGATGGGCGGGACATGGACAATGTATATAACCTGAATTTTTGTACCCCCATGATGAGCTGAATTTAAAAAAAAATATCCTTAATGTAAAAACATGTATCCCAACTGATAACAAAAACAATGTACTTCAAAGTTAGGCTGTATGAATTTAAACCAAATTCTACCAACCCTTTAGATTTGGAGTTGGGAGTCGGAAAAATCTCCCCAAGTCTGATGGTCCTTAACTGATTTTCACAAGGCCTCATCTGCACCAAAGTTCTAAGTAATATTCCTATGCCATATAGCAAGAACAAGATAAGGAGTGGGAAGAATTGAGGAATTGCCCCCAGTGTGAGGGTAGCACACTGAAGTCCCAAGGCAAGGGCAGATGAAAAGTGAGAACAGAATTCTAACATTTCCCTTCCTATTGTTTTTATTCTCTCACACCCAATCCTGACTGCCCCACCCCCTAATACAAAGAGGTGTTCAAGGTGGGATTCACATATTCCATTGTTGGAGAAAACTTTCTCAAAATTCTTTTCTCTCTATCTTTTCCTATGTAGTGCCTCTGGGGTTGGCTTTCTTGGAAGGGGTCAGAAGCAACTCGGTTCCTGGTCTCTTTACTTACACTCTCTCGGTGACTGTATCTAAAAATGTGGCTTTAAATACTATTTGTATATAGTGGTAACTGTTCTACTGCCTGTATATTTGATGTCTGTAATTGGAATTCTGAGCACTGCAAACTTAACATCTCCAAAACTGGATTTCCACTATTTCTCAGGAGATCTTCTCCTCTGACAGTCTTCTCCGCCTCATTTAAGGACCTTCCATCTCTCCACTTACTTAGACCAAAAATATGGAGTCTTTTTTGACTCTTGCCTTTTTCACGAATGCCATTGGCTCTCAGCACAATTAAAGCAGAAAGCAACCTCTCTATCCATCTCTACTGACATCAACTCTATTCCCAGATGTCAGCAACTATCATGTGATTCAAGTAACCTCCACCTGCCCTTACCCTTGGCAGCAACTCTCCTCTATTCAACATATGAGCTCTATCTTTCTAAGACGGAAATCAGACTTGATGTCTCTCTACTAAAAACGTTCCAATGGATTCCCAATTAAGAAACGTTATGCAATAACTCAAGACTATGCGATAACCCTGTAAGGTCCTACACAACTTGGCTGGTTATTGTCTTTCCAATGTCATCCCAAACCACTGTCTTTCTCAGTAACTTCTTTCCAGCTACAGAGTTCTCAAGGTTCCATGTATATGTCAGGTAAATACATGGCTTACGCCTTCACTTCCTTCACAACTCTGCTAATGGTGCCAATATCAGAGGGATCTTTCTCTGATCTTTCTATCTAAGCATATGACTCTCTATACTGCTCAGCTCACTTAATGTCATTTTTAGTGCTTATCATTGCCTGGCATGCTATATATTTATTAATGCATTAATTAATATTTATTAATGCATTTTCTTCCTTCTCCGATAAGAATGCAAGTTCCTTGAGAGTGCTATCTTTGTTGTTTCAATACCTACATGGGTGCCTGGCACATATAAAGTACTTAATTAATATTTGTAAGAGAAAGCTGAGTGAAAAAATATTATTAATAAAGGAAGGCAGTAAAATATTTTATTTGATGCTTTTCACTTTGGAGTATGGTGTATGTCTTTTTTCTCTATTCAAATTTTTGTTGCCAACTAGCCAATTCTGCAATCTCCTATTTTTCATTTAAATCATTATAATATGATTTTTGTTCCCCCTTATTCCTTTGACTTCAAACCACCTCCTACTCTTATAATCTATATGCAGCACTAATATGCTTTTGCTTTTTCTCCATTTTCCAAAAAGATAAAACCCAAATAAATGTGTATGGAGACCATGAGAACTATACTTAATGGGATCAGTATCCTAGAGTAGACAGATTGATAGTTAATGTTTTATCTAGATAAATTCTTGACATTGTGTACATATGTGTGCAAGAATGTATATAAATTGTATTTTTTGTGGTATGAATATATCTCTCCCATGAACTTATAAGCTAATTTTATACTACAATTTAACTTTTTTCTAAAAGTGAAGTAAACAAGCCATTTAACTGAGGGTTGTCTTATTGAAAATTGTTTATCTGAAATTTGGTTATACAATACATGATATTTTAAATACCAATATTTATAACATGCTAACTATAAATATAAATTCTGCATTCAAATTTATATACACATACATTATCCTTAACTCAAACTGATAGAAGGGAAAAATGCAGGTACAATATCCTTAAATTTGTTCTACTGTGGTAGTTATATGTTAAACATTACTTATTCAAAGAAATTCTTAGAGCTGTGTACCATGAACTATTTTTACTATGATATTAATTCATTGAACATTTCTAATGCAAAAGATTTCGTAAAACACTACACCATAAAAAAATCAGTTTTAAAATACATTCTATTTTTAAAAATACATGTAGAAAACTCAAGGAACAAAATTGTATCTGGGCTGAAATATAATACGAAAGAGGAGAACCCATCCTCAATTTGTCGTGTTAATAGTTATTAGCTTTAAAATTGGATAAGGAGATAAAATAGCATGAAGAAAAAGGAAAAATGTCTCCTCCCTCTAAAAGCAATACTTTTCTGACTGTAACTGTTATAAATTTTGTCAGTTTGGAGACCTATTTGCAGAGGGAAATCCAGAGAAAAGTGCATGTTGAGAAGTAAGGATTGTATATCAAGCCCCCACTGCAGAGTTGTTTTTCCTGCAAGGACTTCCAATCAGGAACTCCTTTCCTTTCATGAGAAAAACTATATGGACACTTTTGCTGGACACCTCCTGGAGCTGCCAGGAAGTGTGTACTCACCTTGTCACAATATTTTCATCTCACTAAGGGTATAAGAGGAGGTGCGAAAGTATACTAGGCATGCACCCCTTGATTGCTGAGTCCCTTTATTCTCTTCTACTTCATTATGCACGCAAATTCCATTTTTTGCTGGTAATTTTGCTAAACTCTACTACATGATGTTTCCACACTAGAATGAAAGAGCTGACACTGTATCTGTTTTGTTCACTAATATGTCTTCAGCAAAAGTGTTTGACATATAAAAGACATTTGACAATTATTCAATAAATGACTTCTTAGCATAGGAAAAAAATACCCCAATATAAGAATCATTTATCTTTTTGTGGTGATTTTTATATTACCTTTCTGAATAATGCCTCACTTAAATGTTCTATTACATATATAGTGTATATTCAGACTATAGTTTTTTTTCCACTGTTACTAGACAGTCTTTCATCTTTGATATCTTTAAATAAACATTAAGCACGTTTACACCTGTACTGGTTGTTCTCTACCCTCACCCTTCACCTTGAGTACATTTCAACTGCCCTGCTCTCCCTCTGCAGAATTCCTTGCTCTCTGGCTTCCTTTTGAGTTTAGCCCATAGGTAGAACTGACTTTGTCCCTATAACAGTCCCCAGCACCAGCTCTCATTCTGCAAGGTATCCCCATTTTTATGGGGTGGAAATCAATTTCCATAGGTATATGGGTAACATGGAAATCTATGACCCTTTGTACCATAGCATTCCATTTTGATTTCTTCCCTGAAACTCTGTATAAATAGTGCTTTATTACATTATCTTCAACATTCTTCCTGAGTGCACTTGTATATTTTGCTGGGAAATTAATCAAACATAAATTTCAGTTTTTGTTATGGTTTGCTTTGTTTTTTCCCAGAATAATAAATCCATTGTTTGATCCTTGCCTGATGTCCTAAGCAAAGGTAACTTGAGATGTTGGAGTTTGGGGGTTTTATGGATACTGATGCACAATTTAAAAAAATTAAAAAGATAATTAAACCCGTATCTCTAAAGGGATCCCAATATATTTATTATTTTTTTCAAATAAAATCATAATTGTATCATAAAGTCTTCAATGTAACACAACATACTAGGACTTGAGGTAATCTAAAACCAGACTCTGCTTATAAAATAGATTGAGAAAAACAAAAATCAGTGAAACTAATACAGGAAAATAAAAGGTAAATACTATAACATAGAAAATAATATCTCTTCTCTCAGGCATTCTTTTGAGAGATCCCAGTCTTGATAATGACATAAGTAAAAGGAAAACAAAAGTATAATACATAAAAAGATATTGAACATACATTAAAGTAATTAAATTGAAGACTACAGATACATATTAGTGATTTCAGACTTCTTGATATTTGTTTATAAGGTTAGGACTTAAATTCCCAGACCCCAGATAAATAAAATAAAGTTAATATACACTGGATTATGTCACTATGAATTGTAATGCTCACTTCTCATAGAATGACTGGAGTAAAAATCATGATAGTTTCCTTATCAATAAAATAGCAATGTTTACAATGTGTATCTATTTTACAGCAACCTACTGTATTAAAATTGCCTACTTCATTGTATTTAATACTATATTGGTATTATTTTCTGGAATTAAATAAAATGACTGTGCTTGGAATACTATACAGTCCATAGTAAATAGCTTTCAACAAATGTTGTATATTATTAATACTAATATCAACCTGGCAAAAGGTTTCAGTAGCTCAGTTGCTAAAATGTTCCCTTAAATATTTTAGGTAAAGAAATGCAAAAACCAGGAAATTCATGAAAATGCTAATATCCATAAATTAGATTTAAGAAGTTTTACAGGTTATATAGTTAACTATTTATTTATTTAGAAATATGAGACCTAAATGTTAAACAGAGATAACCTACAGAAATAAGAGTGTTAGGCCTTTCTCCATGTTTGCTGGTCCTAAGTTCCCAGTGTCAAGAATGAGTACTGGTACTGAGTCAAGCGGATGGTGGAGTGATCACAAATACAAAGCTCTCTCACACACTAGCATTTATTGCAAAGTGAAAGTAAGTCTCAAAGGGAGAGACAGGTCATTCTCCATGAGTGGAGAAGACTCTGAAATCTTGGCACACACTGTCTTTTATATGCTTTTATATGGTTTGCCCCCCCTCTCTCTTGGGTGGGACTGGTTGGTGTTTCCCTTTTGGGTGATTGACAGGCTGGGGTTATATAACAGGTTACATAACAGGTTGTGGTTATATAATAGTTTCCTTTTCGCACATGTGTCTTCCCAGAATCCTTCATGAAAACCCTACCAGTCAAAACTATAATGCTAATTAGGTGGTAATGAGCCCCTGGTCAGTTAAGGTTACTAGGAGCTCCTCACTACACATGCTTCCTCTGGGAAAAGTCTCTAGCCACAAATACCTGATATTGCAGTTTCTTTTCTGCATTCTGATTGGTTCCTGCTCTCCACCTTTAGCCACTTCCTCTAACTTCTTTGCCAGCCATTTGCCCTCCACTCAGACATAACAAGAATAATATTTATTTTTTTAAAAAAAAACTGTATTTCAAGACTTTGTTGTATTTGTTTTATTTTGTTTCTGTGATTTTCAGAGGGAGAGAGAGGGAAAGGGGAGTAGGATTGAATTACAGCTTACCTAGATTTATCAGCTACACTTTTTCTCAGCATATATTGTTCACTAATAATCTTTAAAATTTCATACATTCTTCTTATAAAATAATTTACATGTATATGGTATTGGGGGAAACAGTTCAGTAGTGCTCTTGAGTAGACATTTGAAGACATGTATGTTTAACTTTGAGCAAATTCATACCTGTTAAATTTCTAAGTCTAGGAATGTAGAAATAAAAGTTCTTTTTAGTGTTGAAGGTACAGGTATTTAAAATTTAATTGTGGCCAGGCATGGTGGTGTGTGCCTTTGGGAAGATCACTTGAGCCCAGGAGTTTGAGACTAGCTTAGGAAAAACAGTGAAACTCTCATTTCAAAAAAAAAAAAAAAAAAATTGTGAATTCATAAGTAGTCATATATTGTTGTGCTTTAAAGAAAAATGGTGGGAAAGTTAGGAATCATGCTTTACCATCTCTTGAATAAATATTCACTGATCATGTATTTCATATTCAACATATTACTATGTTCTTTAACTACAGTGGCTCTAAAAATTGTGAAATGAGAAAAGATGAAGTCTAGGGCCAACATAAATATTAATTTTATTTAGTCAAGTTAGTGAAATTTATAAATGAAATTATTGGTCTCAACTGGATAAACGAAGTGGTTGGCTAATTTATATATATATTTTTTCTTTTCTAACATTTGCTTTTGAGTTCATTCTCTTAGAGTCTATATAAGTTCAGGAGGCCAAAGAAAAGTTGTCATAAGCAATAGTTTAGTTATTGCAATGGAAATATATTGCAAATGTAATTATGGGCAAATAATGAAAGTATTTCTGTACTGTGCAAGGAAAGAAATTTAGAATGTTGTCGTTTTATTGTGTACTTACATACGCATATAATAATAGGTGAGGTTTAAATCTTCTAGCAATAAGAATGATGATCTTTTCCAGAAAATTTAAAATACTTCCTACCCTTTCATTTGAGAGAATAAATTTATTTTGTTCCAATTTTATGCCTCCAAGCACAAGAAATATAGATATTATTTTGTTAATGTTATTGACAGGTAAGCCATAAATCTCATAAAATTATTTTTGCTTTTTAAAAGTTAGGTTTATTGAAGTATATTTTACAGTAAATTACATTCTTAGTCATATGATTTTATGTATTTTGACCAATAACATATAGAATCATGTAGCCATAATAAAGATATTGAAAGTTTCTCTCATCCGAAAAAGTTGCCTTTGTAGTTACTTCCCTCTCATTACCTCCAGCATTTGGCAGCCACTGTTCTGATTTGTTTGTATAATTTTTCCTTCATTAAGAATGTCATTAAAAAACACAACATGCAGCCATATAGTAGTATATGGATCTTTCACCTACAATGCTTTTGAGATTAATCTGTGGTATGCATATATCAATAGTTTATTCATTTTCCATTGATGAGTAGTATTCAATTGTATGAATGTCCCCAAATATTTAACCATTCGCTACTTGTTAGTTTTTGATGATAATGAATGACTGTAACATAAACATTTGTATACAAGTCTTTGTATGGACTTACGTTTTCAGTCTTCTTAGGTAAGTACTTAGGCGTGTCATTGCTGGGTTAAATGTTAAGTGTATTTTAACTTTATAAGATACTAAACTTTTATCCAAACTGATTATACCAAATTACATTCCCACCAGCAATGTTTAAAATTTCCATTTGCTCTTCATCTTTGCCAGCCTTGGGATTTTCAATTTTTAAAATCTGGCTGGGCGCAGTGGCCCACGCCTGTAATCCTAGCGCTCTGGGAGGCCAAGGCGAGTGGATCGTTTGAGCTCAGGAGTTCAAGATCAGCCTGAGCAAGAGTGAGACTCCGTTCTACTAAAAATAGAAGTAAATTGGTTGGACAACTAAAATATATACAAAAAATTAGCTGGGCATGGTGGCGCATGCTTATAGTCCCAGCTACTCGGGAGGCTGAGGCAGAAGGATCACTTGAACCCAGGAGTTTGAGGTTGCTGTGAGCTAGGTGATGCCACAGCACTGTAGCTCAGGGAACAGAGTGAGACTCTGTCTCAAAAAAATAAATAAATAAATAGCCACTTTCAAATGTGTATAACAGTTCTCAGTGTGGTACTCTAATTAGCCATTCTCATAAATGGATGGTGGTATCTCAGGTTGCCTTTCCCTTAAGTCCCTTAACACTAATGATGTTGAGCAACCTTTCATGGGCTTCTTTACTGTCTGCATCTCCTCTTCAGTAAAGTGTTCAAAAATTTTTGCCTATTTTTTGAGTCATCTATTTTTGTTTTATTGAGTTGTAAAAATTCTTTCTATGTTATAGATCCCTTGTCATCAGTTCAACAGTGTTCACAGCATCTTCACCAAAGGTAGATTCCATGTCAAGAAACTACTTTTTTTGCTCATTCGTAAGAAGCAACTCCTCATCCACTCAAGTTTAATCGTGATATTTCAGCAATTCAGTTACATTTTCAGGCTTCACTTCTAGTTCTTTTGCTATTTCCACCACATCTGCAGTTACTTCCTCCACTGAAGTCTTGAACTCCTCAAAGTCATCAATGAGTGTCGGACTCAACTTCTTCCAAACTTCTACTAATGTTGATATATTGGCCTCCTCCAATGAATCGTGAAAGTTCATAATGACATCTAGAATTATGAATCTTCCTCTTCCAAAAGGTTTCAATTTACTTTGCCCAGATCCATCAGAGGAATCACTATCTGTGGTAGCTACACTGTCATGAAATTTATTTCTTAAATAAGACTTAATAGTCTAAATGAATTCTTGATTCATGGGCTTCAGAATGGATGTTGTGTTAGCAGGCATGAAAACAACATCCATCTCCTTCTACGTCTCCATCAGAGCTCTTCACTGATCAGATGCATTGTCAATGAGCAGTAATATTTTGAAAGGAATCTTTTATTCTGAGCAGTAAGTCTTAACAGTGGGCTTAAGATATTCAGTAAACTATGTTGTAAACAGATGTCCTGTCATTTAGGCTTTGTTTTTTCATTTATAGAGCATAGGCAGAGTAGATTTAGCAAAATTATTAAGAACCCTAGGATTGTCAGAATGATAAATGGGCACCAGCTTCAACTTAAAGTCATGAGCTACATTAGCTCCTAACAAGAGAGTCAGTCTGTCCTTGGAAGTTTGAACCAGGCATTGACTTTTCCTCTCTAGTTATGAAAGTCCTGGATGACATCGTCGCCCACTGGAAGGCTGTGTCTTCTCCATTGAAACTCTATTGTTTAATGTAGCCACCTTTATCAGTTATGTTAGCTAGATCATCTAGATAACTTGTAACAGCTTCTTCATAAGCATATGATTTACTTTGTACTTTTTTGTTACGGAGATGTCTTGTTTCCTTAAACCTCATGAAATAACCTCTGCAAGCTTCAACATTTTCTTCTGCAGCTTCCTCACCTCTCTTAGCCTTCATAGAATTAAAGAAAATTAGGGTATTGCTCTGGATTAGTCTTTGGTTTAGGGGAATGTTATTGTTGGTTGGAGTTTCTATCCAGACCACTAAAGCTTTCTCCATATCAGCAATAAGGCTGTTTTGCTTTCTTATCATTCATGTGTTCACTTGAGTAGCACTTTTAATTTCCTTCAAGAACTTTCTCTTTGTATTTATATGTTGGCTAACTGTTTGGCATAAGAGGCCTTGCTTTCAGCCTATTTTGACTTTCAACATGCCTTCCTCTCTAAGCTTAATCATTTCTAGGTTTTGATTTAAAGTGAGACACATGACTCTTCCTTTCACTTGAACACTTAGAGGAGATGGTAGGGTTATTAATTGGCCTAATTTCAATATTGTTGTATCTTAGAAAATAGGGAGGCTCAAGGAGAGGGCGAAAGATGGGGGAATGGCTGGTCAGTGGAACAGTCAGGACACACACAACATGTACTGATTAAGCTTATTGGTGCGATTCATGGCACCCCAAAACAATTACAATGCTAACATCAAAGATCAATGATCACAGATCACCATAACAGACATGATAATAATGAAAACATTTCAAATATTGTGAGAATTATCAAACTGTGACAGAAGCATGAAGTAAGCACAAGCTTTTGGAAAAATGGCACCAATAGACTTGCTCAATGCGGGATTGCCACAAACCTTCAATTTGTAAAAATAAAACAAAACAAAACAAAACAAAAAACAGTATTTGCAAAGCACAGTAAAGCAAAGTGCAATGAAACAAGATATGCTTATGATACTGTTCAACCTTTCCATTTAATCATGATTAAATTTTGGTAGTTGAATATATGCATATTATATCTAAAATATAAATAGATTTTTATGAAGCATGTGTTTAGATAAAAGTAACTTTATTCTGTATATTCCCAGTTTACTGCATTTTGGATAAGTAACTTTGGGAGTTATTTAATCTCTGTGTGTTTCAATTTCCTCTGTAAAGTATTGATTATAATAAACTGTTGATATAAAAAAAATCACAATTTTTATAAGGGAGTATGTCTGAAGGATAGATTGTGGAAATGGGTGATAAGCGGGAAATCAGAGTGGAATTACAAAATGAGGGTAATTGTGTCAGGGGGTGTGGGTCATGGGGAGGGGGAGAAAGTGAGGGAAGAAAGTTGAGTATAGCCACTTCTCTCTGTTGCTTTGTAAATACTTGGTAACTTCTGGCTTCTGAATAATTGTACTGCATAACAATGCTTAGCTTTTTAATGCTTTTGTTAAAACCATGTAGGATTGTGTGTCCTATAGTATAGTTACTTTTGAATATCTAACCAAGAACACATTCAGTCATCTGCGACAAGAAAATACAACACAGTCTGTGTAGATATCTGTATACTCCGTACACATTTTATTCATGACTTGCACAGTATGGAAGATTGGTATTTTTAATGTTATCTTATAAATGGATTAATTTAGTTGCTAAAATAATTTTCTAACTTACTTTACCCTGTGCAACATAAAAAAAATTGGTAATTTTTATCTTTGACTGTTTTTAAAGTTGCTGACTTTTCCTGGGACTGTGAAAGGCATTCTTATCCAGACATGAAGGAGTGAACAATATTTGTGGTTCATAATAATTCTACTGCATGCTATTTGATATTATGGCAAAGTATGAAAATGGGAAGGTGTTTATTGCCTAAGTTTAGGAAATTCTGGGTTAAAACATATCTCAATACTGCAAGAAGAGTATATAGTTGTGCAATATTCTTCACAAGTATACCTTCCTGCATTCCCAAGGTATTTGGTGGCTAATGTTTACAATACACCTTAAGAAATTTTGTAATATGATATTATTTCGCAGGATTCATTATCAATTTGAAATGTGCTTATAGATTTGCTAAATCCAGTATGGATCCTGCTCTCAACTTCTGATAATTTAGAGAATGTATAATATAACAAGATTTTGATACTCAGAGAACAGAGAGATAACCTTCAGCCAGGGGAATTAAGGAATACTTACGAATAAGATAGAATTTTTGATTGGTCTTGAATAAAGAAAAGAAAAAAAACATTTAATAATGACATGAAATGGAATTATTGAGTTAAGTTATAAAGCATATGAATGAAGACACAGGTACTGAGAGTTAAGGCATGCACCCAGACAAATAAATCTCTTCATTTATTTTCTTGATATGTAAAGCCAGCGTACCACCTCTTACACAATAATCATTGTGCTAAGCATCAGGGATTTAATAGCCTATTTTCAAAGAAAATGTAAAAATCTTAGGAAATAGAGAAAACTCACTACTACATAAAGTAATAATTGTCTAGACACAGACTTTGAGCAAGATGGTTGATTAGAAGTGCCTGGTGCTTGTCCTCCCAACCAAAATGGACCAAAACAATGAATGGATGGCTACATTATCACTAGAGTGACTGAAGAAGTACACTGGGCTACCAAAACAGAATGATGGATTCACTGTGGAGCACAGAAACCCGTGGTGGAAGAATAGAGGGGGAATGCAGCACCCTGTCTCTGCCACCCCATCTTCTTTGCTGGGATCAGCTTAGGGATGGAAGGGACTTCACCTTGTGGGAAAAGGTAAGCTTGAGGATCCTGGCTATCCCCAATCCTGACACACATACCTGTAGCTCTTGGTACAAGAGAGACCTTCAGTCCTTACAGTGTCTGAATCCAGTTTGGAGAGCTGGCTCCATCCCCCTTTAAGCCTACCCTAGATTCAGGTGACATTCCATGTTTGCAAGCATTCAAATGCATTTGTAGGCAGTCTAATTGCAGTCCTCTCCCAAAGTGAGCCCTTCCCAGGGCTAGGTGACCTTCTGTGTCTGAGTACACTGAAACCAACAGCTTGTTCAGTGGCATCTCTGCATTATAGTCATCTTGCCCCAGAGCTGTCCAACCTGTAGCATGCACGCATGCCCAGCATGAAACTAGCTTAGTGGCATTACCCCACACAAAACTGCCCCACTGTCACCATAAACTCCTGTATCCTGGACCACTGATACACTTGCAGACATCATTGATATGCATTACAGGTGAAGAAACTGCACAGACACTCCACTACTGTGTCCACCCAGAACTAAAGCCAAAGCAGCCTACCCAAATGATACCCTAGGACCCATCTACGGGAAAAACTTTCTTCCAAAGCTACTCCATAAAATTGGAAAAGTTGACTGTTCCCCAGATGCACAATATCAATGTGGGAACACAAAAAACATGAAAAAGCAAGAAAACATGACACCTCCAAAGAAACAAAAAAATCTCCAGTAGCAGATCTTATAAAAAAGGAAATTTATGAAATGTCTGAAAATGAATTCAAAATTATGGTCTTAAGGAATCTCAGTGAGATACAAGAGATTACAGATAGACAATTCAATAAAACCATGAAAAAATTATAATTGAATGAGAATCTCACTAAAGAGTTATCATATAAAAGAATGAAACAGAAATCTTAGACCTAAAGAATTCAATGAATGGAATAAAAAATGCAACTGAGAGCCTCAACAGAAGAGATCAAACAGCAGGAAAAAAATGGTACTTGAAGACAAGTCTTTAGAAATAACTCAGTCAGAAAGGAGAAAGGAAATATGAATAAAAAAGAATGAAGAAAGCCTGTGGGACCTAGAAGACACATTAAGCAAACAATGTTTTCACATTATATGTGTGTCAAAGTGAAAAGAGTTGGAAAAAGTCTTACAGCTGAGTAATACTCCATGGTATACATATACCACAGTTTACTAATCCATTCGTGGATTGATGGGCATTTGGGTTGTTTCCACATCTTTGCAATTGTGAATTGTTCTGCTATAAACATTCGGGTACAGGTGTCTTTGTTATAGAATGACTTTTGTTCTTCTGGGTAGATGCCCAATAAAGGGATTGCTGGATCGAATGGTAGGTCTACCTGAATCTGTTTAAGGTATCTCCATAATGCTTTCCACAGGGATTGCACTAGTTTGCAGTCCCACCAACAGTGTATAAGTGTTCCTGTCTGTCCGCATCCTCGCCAACATGTGTTGTTTTGGGACTTTTTGATAAAGCCCATTCTCACTGGAGTTAAGTGATATCTCATTGTGGTTTTGATTTGCATTTCCCTGATGATTAGGGACGTTGAGCATGTTTTCATATGTTTGTTAGCCATTCTTATGTCTTCTTTTGAAAAATTTCTATTCATGTCCTTTGCCCATTTTTTGATAGGGTTGTTTGATTTTTTTCTTGCTGATTTTCCTGAGTTCTAAATGGATTCTTGTTATCAGACCTTTATCTGATGTGTAGTATGCGAAAATTTTTTCCCATTCTGTAGGCTTTCTGTTTATTTCCGTGACTGTTTCTTTGGCTGTGCAGAAGCTTTTTAATTTAATCAGGTCCCATTCATTGATTTTTGTTGTTACTGTGATTGCCTTAGGGGTTTTCTTCATAAATTCTTTGCCTAGACCAATGTCTATAAGTCTTTCCTACATTTTCTTCTAGAATTCTAATAGTTTCTCCCCTGAGATTTAAGTCTGTTAGCCACCGTGATTTGATTTTTGTGAGAGGTGAAAGCTGTGGGTCCTATTTTAGTCTTCTACATGTGGCTATCCAGTTTTCCCAGCACCATTCATTAAATAAGGAATCATACATATACCATGGAGTATTACTCAGCTATAAGAAATAACGGTGATACGACATCTCTTTGGTTCTCCTGGAGAGAGTTGGAACCCATTATATTAAGTGATGTATCCAAAGAATGGAAAAACAAGCATTGCATGTACTCATCAGAAAATTGGTTTCCCTGATCATCACCTAAATGCACATTGGGGAAGGGTACCAATTGGATATCAGACTGAGATGGGGGGGTTGGGGGAGGGGATGGGTGTATGCCTACATGATGAGTGCATTGCACACCGTCTGGGGAATGGTCATGCTTGAGGGTGATGACTCGGGGAGGTGGGGGGGTGGGGGGAGGGGATGGAGGTATGACTACATGGTGAGTGCCAGGCGCACTGTCTGGAGAATAGACACGCTTGAGGCTCTGACTCAGGGGGATGGGCAGGACATGGACAATGTATATAACCTGAGCTTATGTACCCCCATAATGAGCTGAAATGAAATAAATAAAAAGAAATAAAAAGAAATAAAAATTAAAAAATTAAAAAAAGACCTTAAATGATCAAAAAAAAAAAAGAGTTGGAAAAAGTCACAAAAAACCTATTTAGCAATACAATAGCTTAAAACTCAGTTCTCTCTGAGGCACGTTATAATTAAACTATCAAAAGTTAAAGGCAAAAAGGGAATTCTAAAAGGAGCAGGAGAAACATGTCAAGTGTCAACACTGGAGTATGAATATATACATATATTACTAGATATAAAGGGAGATAAACTGCAATACAGTAATAGTAGTGGAATTCAACTCCCTACTTTCAACAATGGATGGATTATCTAGAAATAAAATCAAAAAAGGAACGTTGAACCTAAATTGCAATGTAGATCAAATGGTTTTAGCAGACATTTGCAGAATACTCCATCCAATAGCTGAAATAATACACATTACTTTCAACTGCACATGGAGAATTCTTCAGGACAGATCATATGTTAGTCTTAAAAATTTAGATCATATCAAGTATCATTTCTGACCACAATAGTATAAAACTAGAAATCAGTAACAGGAGGAAGGAACTTCAGAAAATTTACAAATATGTGGGAAGTATATAATTTCCTCCTGTATAATCAATGGACCAATATAGAAAAGGAAAAAGGAAATTTAAAAAAATTGAGACAAATGTGAAAATGGAAACACAACATATCATTTGATATACAGCAAAAGCAATTCTTAGAGGGAAATTTATAGTGATCAACACCTACATTAAAAAAGAAGAAAGATTTATGATAAACAACCTAATACTACAATTCAAGGAACTAGACAAACTAGAACAAACAAAACTCAAAATTGGTAGAAAGAAGGAAATAATAAAGTAGAGGTGTGTTTCAGTGCTGAGTTCTTTCTACCTCAAGAAAATGTAGAACACATAAGAATGTTGTTGTTGTGAGGATCCTACATCCCAGGATTTCATCTTTGACTGTGAACCTCAAACTTCATGAGAATGTACCATTAGGTACAAAATTCTTCTATCAAGACTTCCTTGAAAATAAAGTGGTGCTACTGAAAGATGACCTGACATGTGTATATCCAGTATGCCTTCTTGGTGTCTTCATCACACTGAGAACTTCTAGGAAAGAGCTAGAGCTTTGACAGATCAGACAATCAAGAACCTGAGTATGTGTGCTTGAAGAAGTTTTCCTTCAATTAGAAAATGTATGCAATGTACACACATGTATTGAAACATCACATTGTACCCTATAAATATGTATAATTACTATGTATAAATTAAAAATACAAATAATTTAAAAATGAAGTGATGAGACTATCCATAGGTGCTCTCTGCAGACAGAAAAGGAAGTTTAAGTTTGACTTCCCTGAGAATGATTAAGAATAAGTAAATAAAAATTAAGATATTATATTTATTTTAGCCTTAAAATGAAGTACATACAAAGGACCTGAGAGTAGATGAGAGAGTAAATTTGAGGAACTAATTGCAACGTAACATAGGGCAATAATCTGATGAGATCATGGAGAATAGAAGATGAATGAAGGATATATCTTATCCCAGTGCTAGAGCAGGAAGGAGATCATTCAGGTTTAAGAGGAAGAGAGAGAAAAAGAGTGAGGGAGGGCAAGAGAGCACTAACGAGAGAGGGAGAGAGATAGACACAATTAAAGTTCAAAGAGAGTGGGAGAATTACTAGAGAGTGAGACACAAAGTCATGAAGGTAATGATGTGAATAATTCTGGGTTTAAGGTTTGAATCTATGTATGATTACTTAAGGATATATAGATAGGTAATTACATTTGAATGATTTTAAGGAATTAGAAAGATTTAAAAAAATATGTCAGAGCCATCAAAGATGATACGTGTTGTTGCAAGTGCTAATTTTGAGAAAATTGAGGAGCCAGAGGTGGCAGAAATGAAGATCTGACAGAAGAATTATGAACCAAATGAATAGGATCAGACTAGTTTTAGGAACTTTTAAGAGAATGGCAAAGACTTGTGGTTTTCTCAGATTTCTTACATTTAACTTATTCTTTTTTTTTTTTGAGACAGAGTCTCACTTTGTTGCCTGGGCTAGAGTGAGTGCCCTGGCGTCAGCCTAGCTCACAGCAACCTCAAACTCCTGGGCTTAAGCGATCCTACTGCCTCATCCTCCCGAGTAGCTGGGACTACAGGCATGTGCCACCATGCCCGGCTAATTTTTTCTGTATATATTTTTAGCTGTCCAGATAATTTATTTCTATTTTTTTTTAGTAGAGATGGGGTCTCGCTCAGGTTGGTCTCGAACTCCTGACCTCGAGTGATCCACCCGCCTCGGCCTCCCAGAGGGCTAGGATTACAGGTGTGAGCCACCGCGTCCGGCCTCATTTAACTTATTCTTAAAAGAATATTGTAAATGTAATCATATTCCCTAAAGGACTAATTATGACAGAAAATATTGAATCTGATTTAAAATATCAATTTATAATATTTAGGTATTTTTTCCCATAGAAAATTGTATAAATAAAATACTTTTGCAAAGATTAATTATGGTGAGTTGCACTGCATTGTCAATGTTTCTTTCTTCATTGGATATGCAATGAAATCTGAAGTCATTGTTAATTTATTATGTCATTCCATTAAAATTTATTCATTACTCAAAAGACATGTCTTTAATTCTTCGGTACAAATAACTGTAGTAGGTGACAAATTTATGACATTTATCATTACCATATTTTTCTTTTATTTAATTTTCCTAAAATCTAGTTAAGTATAATAATTTAAGACTTATAGAGTATAAATATTTTGCGGGTAATATAAAAAGATGAGGGTGAAATGAAAAAGTTGTTTCATTAGCACAACTGAAACCTTACCTTATTTTTCTAAAAATTTTTAATCATGCATCTGTGGATTTTTTTTTTGCATGTGTATATCATTTGCTACCACCTGAAATTATATTATTCATTTATTTATGTAACTTGTTTATTTTCACTGTGGAAGACCATGGTCTTTGTCTTGCTTACTATATTACTACTATACTTCCAACTTTTAGCATTAGTGTTTGTCATATAGTAAATATTGAGCAAATAATTGTTGAATAAATGCACACTAAATCTCTTCATTATTAAAAAATGATTCTCATTGAGTTTATATTAGAATGAACCCAAATTTGCTTACTGTCAAATGGCCAAAGTGATTTGATTAGGGATAATAATGAGTTATATTTTAGAAATATCTCCTTTAGTATTTAAGAAATTAATTATCTTAATTTATTAGTTTAATGAGATCTTTCTAGGTGGCATATATTCTTAATCCTCCATTTTCCAATACTCCTGATAACACTTGAAATATCGGGCAGAGATGTGTAGATTCATTTATGAGATTGCACCACAAGCCATAAACCATGCCATATTATATAGATTGTATTTAAATAATGAGCAATATTAAGTTAGTACAATCTGCAAAGCCTTTATAACCAATGACTGTATATTTCTTCTCTGCTAGCAGAGGGGTGCTGTGGTGCAAGTGCTTTCTAGTTCAGTTTCTTACCTCTTGCTTCTGTAGCTCTACTTCTTCAGTTCCATCCTCCTAGATTTTTGAAGGTGAATTCAAGTTGAAACTACAGTTCTATAGTAGCTATCACTTGCTTTTATAATAATCTACTGCTGAAATTATCTTTGATGTCCATGGAAAAGATGGGAAGTTCATCCTTTTTATTGTGTATTTCTCTTTTCTCACATTTCTTAATGGACAGGTGGAATTACGTCTCATGCATTGGGTCTTTTAAGAGTCTATGCCTGAACTCTGTGGGTCAGCGTGTTAGAATCATCCATGTATTCTAGTTTCATTATAGTTAGGAATGTCTGAAACCTGTCAAAACTCATTCAAACTTTCCCTAATAGATATTTGTGCTCATTGAATCAGGGAATTGAACAGACCAAATTGTGAATCAAAATCTGGCATGAACCATGCTACTCTATTGAAAATATAATTGAATCAAATCCAAATATTTTTTCACTGAATTGCTATTTGAACCAAACCAACCAACAAACAAGAATAAACAAAACCTGGAAATTTTCTGAAAGTAATGAAGTCAAATTTTAAACTTGAGTGTTAAAATTATATAGGTATATGGTATATATTTATTTACTAAATTCAGATAAGAAACAATTCAACCAGCTGGACCAATAACCAGACTCACCCAATAAGAAGAGAAAATAGGAGGCCAATAGGGAAAAGATTTAAAAAATGCATTTCAAACCAAGAATAGAAATGAGAAATATATGGGATAGAACCCAACTTAGTCATATTGGAATCAGTGGACACAAAGATGCAATAAAGGTGATTTTACATTTCAGTAGGCAGGTCGTCCTCCACTAAAAGTGGTGCCTAGCTTCCAAAATTCCTTGGAAAGGTTGGTTGTTAGGAATAAGGTGGAAGGATATCTGATAGAGGGTCTGTGCATCTCTATGCATTTATCTCACCACTGATTACATATACAACCACATACAATGACAGATGTTTTATCCTCCTTCTGTGGTTCCCCTCACATGACTGACTGCCAAGCAGTGAAAAAAGAGTTGTAACACCTCCTCACACTTCCACCCCCACAAACACAAACTAATAAATCAGCTATCTATTTTGCCTCCTGAAGAAAAATGTGGGCTTTGAAGAAAAGTAAAGATACATCATATACTGGTTGTTATAAAACTTTAGTCTAAAACTCTCCTTCACTATGTGAGAGTCTTGCTTTTCAGAATCTTTTACCTTTACTTTATATCGTATGCCTAAAATTTAAATAGTTAGATACATAGTGGAAGTATATGAGGATGATATTTCTTTATTGAATGAAATAAAAAACACTGCTTCACTGGAAATCTTCTAAGGATTATAAAGCACAAAATTACTTAGTATATTAATCGTGAACAATACCTGGAGCATAATTTCAATATTTTGCTTTAAGTGACTTGTTTTAAAGATATTATGAAATGGTATCTTTATGATGAAATATGTGAAGACTAAATATGTATCCAAATATATCTGTTTGGATATGTATAATCTGTTTTCTTTCCATTCTTCATAGCAGGCCTGTAATGCATAGTATAAGTATATATTATAATGAAAGCAAATCATGAAAATTTTTAAAAATTATTAAATTATATAAAAATAATGCTTGTTCTATGAAAATAAATTGTGAAATTTGCTATCCAATATGAAATATTGAATATAGATGGGTAGCAGGGAGTATAAGAAAATAACTCTAGAATCTCATTCTGGAAATAAGAATATCAATTTCTTTGAAGACTTCCTATTTTCTAACTATTATATCAGTGTATACATGGAGACCACAATGAACACTATTAGCTCAACATTCATTATGTTTATCAATGCAATAAATAACATCAGTGTAATAAATTTGTATAAATCAAAAATTATATGCAGTTGTAGTTTTACAGTTGATTTTATCAATATATGAAACCAAATTGTAGCAGTATGTATTTGGAATTGTGCTATTCTATGATTAACTTTTCTATGCATAGAATAAGTATTTCATTTGTGCTTAAAAAACTGAAAATGTATACTTATGAATTTTGTATCTAGGTAGTCACATTTTTGGTCCCAAAATAGTGAAAAAGTTTACTGCTGAAAAGCTTTTTAATTTTTTTTGTTCTTGTCTTTATAATTCAGGTTATCTGGAATGAATATACCACCACCAATTATCAGCAACAAAAACTGGCTCAGGCTTCATTTTGTTACAGACAGCAATCATCGATATCGTGGATTTAGTGCTCCGTACCAAGGTATACTTAATGAATACCTCTGCCTCTTTTCATGTGTAAAATGATTTTAGTATATACAATTGCATTTTGTGATAGAAAAAAATATCTGTAGCGTTTAGAAATGGTAATTTGAATAGGCAAAAATGGTCATTCTCTTGCTGAGGCAATAATGCGATCATAACTAAACTATAGTATTAAGGCTATTTTTATAGCACAATATTCAAAATAAAGAATATTATGACTTCTAAAAGGTAATATGTAACATATGCAATATTTTGCTGTAATAAAGTACTTCAGCTATTGGATATGATACCTAGAGCTATACCATAAAACACTACAGAAAACCTGAAGTTGTAAACAGAATCTTCATCAATTGAAATCCATTTCCATATTCAGTGTGTTGTTACTGCTAGTTTAATTAACCTTGTTATGATTTCCATCTACCAATTTATTAACAGGCATTATTTTGAAGAAGTAGGATATAATATTTCATGCATTAACTTGAAAAACTCTTTGGAACAAATTATTATGAAGATTGAATGCTAATGAAAATGTAGCTTCTACAATATTCAGTAATATTATGTGAGCTTAGTGTACTTTATCCTCAAACTACTTATGTAAATAATTCATTTAATTTTCAATAGTGTATCAGCTACTCTTCAGGGAATAGTGAGCATTGCCACAGTTACATTTTTCCATTTATCTGTTTTGTTTTGTTTTTTTAATGCTTTCCTCTTTAGCAGACTTAGGTCTTAAGCACTTTGCACATTTAATATGGTGACAACAGACAGCTTATATTTAGTACCTAAAATGTCATTAGACCATATATTCTTTTTTGGAATAGAAACTTCAACAGTCAATTTATATTTTGAAGACCAATAACCTCTCTGCAGATGTACTATCAATAAGATTTATCTCAATAACAGAAACACATTAATGTGATTTATAATTTGACTTTCATAATAGTGCATTGAGTATCATTGTAATAAAAAAAACCTTAGGATAGGAACTTAAAATAAAGATTTTGAAGAAAATCCACTGTGGAAAATCTACAATAATTTCTATTTCTAAAGTAGTTAATTGGAATGGAAACATAAGTGCAAATATGCTTTTAAAGCTGTATAATTTATTAACATTTCTCATTATAGAAAATATTACTCATCATAAATGACTAAATTTTAAAACTTAAAAAATGAATATTCACAGAAAAATAATTTTCATATATTTTATTAAAAATAACTGTACAAGTATTGTAATTTGAATCTTACCAATTTACACCAGTGTCATTTTTAAATTTACAAAAATATTTTGTCCAGTTTTTAATTTCAATTTCTAAAATTTTCATGCACTTCAAAAATCAAAGGACTTTTTACTAAAAAGAAACAATTACCATGAAGTCTCTTTATCTTTAGATTCCCCTTTCCTTTTGGAGTTTTCAACCACATGATTTTATGGCTCTGATTCCTCTCTGCAATAAGTTAAGGCAGATGGCATGGCAGAAATTCAAAAGACTATCCTCTTTGACTCATGTGGTGATCTTTTCTACTAGGTTCATAGAATTTTCCAGTTGAATAGCTTCTGCTGTTTTTCTGAATAGAAATAAAGTAGCATTTATTTTGTACATATTATAAACTACAGGAAAAATAGATGTACCTCAAAAATTAAATGGTACTTTATTTGTTTTATGTAATATAATTTCATGGAACTGGTATTTTCAGATAGTGTTCTTTTGCTTTATAAGAAAATAGCACAAAACTGCCAGGAGATTTGTGTATTTAATTATTATTTTCAATATTCTACTTTTTAGCCTTAAGTTGACTTTTAACTGTATTTTTAAGATTCAATTTGATTTTCCAGCATTGCCTATCTGTTTTCAGCAATGAAAAATAGCATATCAATGAATTCACCATTGTAAATGGAAAGTATGTGTTTTATGGGCTACAACTTATGTCTATTTTTAGCAAGAAAGGGCTCAAAAGAGGGTAATTTCTGTTGCGATCTGTATCTCCTCAAAAGAGAGGCACTAAAGTGGCTTAAGAAAATAGAAGCTATGATTTTAAAATAGGATCAATGGAAAGTTTTATCTATAAAAATATCCCTTTGCATTGTATCCTTTTTTAAACTTCCTGATTCAGGCTTAATTGTTATAATTACATTATCTCTCTATATTTTACCTAGCCAGCTTAAATTCAGTTGGAGAAGTAATTCTTGAAATCATAATATAACGAAGAATTTTGGATTAAAAAAACTCTAGTAAGATAACTTAAATACCTGCACAAATTGCAATTCTGACATGTAGAAATAGATTCCGTAGCATGAAATGGTAATCATGCTTTTTATATTGTTCCATGCTACTATTTAGTTTCAGCGATATCTAAATTAAAACCAATTCAAGATGGAAATGTCATGGAATATATTATTCAAAAGTTAATACCAAGTCTCCATGCAGCTCAGTTTCTTAACTCAAATACTTACTAAGTACTCAGTAATTATTATTGATTTATCTATAATTTTGAATTCATTTAATGTTTTAATGGAGCTTCAGGTTTCCAAAGACTGATTACTTTCCTCACAAGATTTTCTATTTAATCTGTGTCCTTTATTAAATACCATGAAAATTAACTGAAAACTACTAAAAGGTTCGTTGAATGCCATTAGCTACTTTTTCAGTTAGTTCCATAATTGATGAAGTAGGCACATAGACACACACCAAAGTGCTTTCCCAAATAGAGACAACTTTAAGTTGTATTATAGGCTGAGAATAACATGATAACAAATATAGTTCTTTTCCTAATCAAAAGTACTAAAAAAATTGTGATTTAAATAAAATGCTTTTGATATATAAAATGCTTCCCCTCTTGGAAATCCCACATTAAATATGCCTAATCCTAGCTAAAATGAGCAAGAGCATCTATTTTTTGTCTCTGAGTTTATTTACAATGAAAATATCTCATTTTTAGATTTTATTACCCCTCCTTTGATATAAAAAATTTCCTGTTTATTTTCAGCTCTCTCCAAAAGAAAATCATTTCAATATTATTTTTACTATATTTGTCTTTGTTTTTTTATTGTTCCAACATTCAAGTTTCATTAAGTCTCTTTTAATGAGAACTTGAATTGTGCTGTTGCTTGCATAAATAGTAAAACTTTTTTCTTAACTGTAGTGTTTGGAAGTCCTCTTACTTATTTGTTGAAACCTCCATGTTATTGTCACTTGATCATTACTATAAAACTAAAATCTACTTCTTTTCCATTTCCATGAATACATGATCTTGTTTTCTTATTTTCTAAATTGGAAGGGGATTTTTAGAGGACACTCAACTGTTCAATCCAGAAAATCTTTCATCTAGAAAAAAATATGTATATACTACTTTTTTATCCAATAGCTTCAATCATTTAAATATGAAATATCATTACAACATTTTTTATTTTAAATTATTCAACATTCCACACTTTCATTTTTTTAATGTGCAATGATAGTTGCTGGAGCTTTAGGCATTCATAAAATTGTCTTTGGCATGTAAGTTTAGGAATTGCAGTGTTTAATCAATTCCAAATATGTAAATATATGAGTAATTCCATATTCTAGATTCAGGACTCTAAATCCTTTAGATTTTATCACATTTCCATTTTTCCCTTTTCTTCCAAAATTTTATTGTATGCAATTATTATGCAAGTAAATATTTTATATACTTAATTTTAATTTAACAAAAATCATGAATAGCAATATACATTATTTTAAATTTATGAAAGATAATAATGTTACATAGATTGTCAAATAAGTTATCACCATTTTGGGATCAGCTGGGCATCTTTTTTGCTAAGAAAAACATATTTAATGGACCAAACTTTCAAACCATATTGAAAATATTCTTCCATAAATCTCAGTTACAGAGTCCCCCAGCATTTTAGATGCCCATTGTTTAAGTCAAAACAAATAGCTTTGGAGTAGTTACTCCATTTTTTTTATATTTGGAAAGTTTACACTTAAATGCATGTGCACACTTACTCAACAAAGGTAAATGAGATTATTGGAGATGCAGCATATTATATAAGGAGAGAATAGGATTCGGAGTCAGAGATGAGGAGTGAATCATAGTTATTATTAATAATTGCTGTATGAGTTCTCTTAGCTTTGTTTTTTCCATTAGTAAAAAGAGTCACAATAGCTAGGCACAATATTGTTTTGGAAATTAAAAGGTATTAAGGCTTTTTATAGTGAAAATCAGACATGAAGTAAATAAAGATGCTTCAGTGGAAACATATAATTAACCATATGGAGTGGTTTAGAGCACACATTCTAACTATGAGGAATGAACAGTTTAAATATTGTGATCAAATGTAAAATTTTGAATCTAGGAGCCATGGTTAAATAAAAAGATAAAACACTAAGCTTTATATTTCTCACTGTCACAAATGAGGATGCCCACATTTCTCAAGGGAAAAGCACTTTTCCTTGGAACTGATTTTAAAATAGGATATTTTGTAAGTAAAACTGAGAAGCAATTTCCTTTCTATAACAGATTTTCTGAAATCATAAATATATTTCAGGATTAAAAAGAGAGCACAGTTTCAAAGCAACTTTCTGTAAAGGTGATAGATGCTGTCCTAATCTTTGCTTTCACTAATATATTTAATTATATATATATATATTTATAACTTTGTTTAGACATTACTTTTTCTTATTGTACTTTTATATATCCATTGTTAATAAAAGATAGGGAGTGATATATGCCTTTATTTTAATCAGGAAACTCCTGCTCTAATTTGACAACTGTCAATGCAAGTCATATTTGTGATTCTAAGGATGGTGTGGAGGAGTGTGATATAATAAAAAAAGACTGATAGTTTTGGTTTGGACAATTAGGATGTACTTTCTGTCATGGAAGTGTTGGACAAATAGATTACTTTTCTGGTAAAAATGGTGGATGAAACTTTGTTAGTATAATTCAAGAAATATCCAATGAATATACAATTCTTCATATTATAGTAGGTTTTTATTTAATTTTTAATGAATATATACTATGATAAATTTCATAATTTCAATATATTTGAATCTTTATCTCCAAATATTATTTTTATTACAGAGGCAAACTGCATTATTTTAAATTTAGGAAGTAAGGTACCTAGTTTTACTTAGTGAGTTTTAAGAGAATAGAAATTTCAGTTTTGCTAGTAAATAGTGTTTGAGAATAATTTCTAATCTTGTATTTTGTTTTGTTTCTATTTGATTTTGATATTATTATTAACTTTCTTTCTTCAAGTGGTCTCAATTCCTAAATAATTACTTTCACTTTGAATTTCTGTTTTAAAAAGTTTGTTGTATATCAAAAAAGAGAAAATTATCTTACTTCTTGCTTTACGGACCTGTCGGTCTATGAGATTCATCCCCTTATTAGTACAAAGTCTACAAAATAATAGAGATAATCAAAAGATTTTTAATCGTCACAATCGTATCTAGATAGTCACTCAGCTGTCTAAAGCAACCATTACAAACTCCCTGATAGCATTTATTCTGTGATGTAAATGAATGTTTCACAATCATGCCAGTGTAAGATTCAAGGGCTTTCATTATATTAATCAATAATGATATTAGAGTTAAATTCTTCAATAACTAAATATATTTTTTTCATTTCTGTTTTATAAAATTCATTAATTTAATTTAAAATCAAGTCAATAATGCTGGAAATTTTCTAAATTTACAGATAGAATTTTAGTTATTATAATATTGAAAATGAAAATATCAACTACATTTTTAACTAGCTTTTATAGGAATTCTAAAACTTAACATTTATTTGCCAATGTTCTTATATATCTTCCACCCCCAAATTCTCTTCATACATGTGGATGTGTTTGACAGTAAACTGGCTGATTAGTGTTTCATTTCAAATTTCCCTGGAATAGAAAGTCTACTGTGAAATACACCCTCACAAACTGAACAAAGTATTCTACATCAGAAACACAATGCTAGTGATTCATTTTTGTTTAACTCTACTCAACTATAAAAATTTCTGGTATAATATTTTATTTTTCTAAATATTTTAACATTTATGAATTAAAAATTAGTCCATGTGACTATTTAGAGTTGGAATATAGATTTAACTTATACAATGAGGTTTTAGAAATAAAGTAGAATGTTAGGAATACTGTTGGTTCTTTTTTCTTGCTTAGCTACTTTATAGTCCTTTTTTTTCTGTTTATGAGTTAACAATAGGTATTAACATTGAGACTACCCAGAACTATTAGTGGACATCAAGAGAAAGGGGTAGTTGCAGAAACATTCATATTTTGATAAAAAGGATTACTTAAAATCAGATAATAGAGGATTTGTGGGCAAAGTACAGCAGGAGAGTATGAAGGAAAAGAATTAATGCATTTAAGAAATAGTCACAGAATTTATTATTTTAAAGATTAGGCATGGATTCTCTTATAAAAGTTTTGCTATTTTCTAACCTTCAAAGCATTGACACTAGAGTAGCTCTGATAATCAAAAGGAAAATATCATAAATACATTTTAAATAAAAACAATAAGCTTTCATGCTTACATTTGCTAAGTGATCCTTTTAAGCCAGTGCTTTATATGTGTGTGTGTATGTGCACGTGTGTGTATTTCCTTTATTGATATGCCTTGAAAAAGGCAGATTATGTTAACTTCATTTTATAATATCATAGAATTTTTGAAAAATCCTGAAACAACTTAGTAAAATGATTGGATTTGGATCATCTTCAAATATACCAACTACCATAAATAGGAGATAATCTTTCAATATTAAGTTGTATTAATAATATGGATAATATTTTCGAAAATATTAGGTTCAAGTATAGTACTTACCAATTGTAAAAATGAAAAAACAATAGATCATTATATATAATTTTGCTACATGGCTCACACATTCCTGTTGATGATAGAATAAACTTAAAATTTGCCCATATCTTCTGTGATAAAAGTCTCTTTGCGTTTAGCCAGCTTCCCTGGGCTAAATGCTCAAACTTTAAGGGTTTCATTACCTCCTTTAGATTATTTCCTCTCTTCTTTTCCAAGAAAGCTTCTAGATATAAGTAACATAAGCCTATGAGTCTTAATAGTGATGAGATGCAAACAACTTGTCCATATATAAACCCTTATTCTCACTTAAGAATATTAGCTGGTTTCAATAGAGATACCACTTCTTCGTAGTTGAGAATTCTGCAGGCATTCAGTGCTGGCGTGTTTAAGGCAACTTGTGGTCCATTCTCTTAGCATGGTTAATTGCCCTCACGTTGTACTCCATGATGCCCTTTCCTGAGTCTTAATATAAGTTTTAATCCATTGATTTTTTAAATAAAATGAACTCAATTACATGTTTTTATATAATAGATAGTGTAATAAAAATTATCCCCATTGAACCATTTAATAGACAAATGTCTTACAAATTAACCATGTCAGATATCAGGAAAGGATATTCATTGTTACCATATCTATATTGGTGAAACAAATAATAACACCATTTGCTGTTACAGGCTTATTTAACCTTTTATTAGTTTATGCCCTACTGACTGTTATTGTAAAACCCAAGACTGAATCTGTAATTAGAGTGGCACAAAAGTAATTGTGGTTTCAGACCATGAATTTTAGATCATTATAAGTAGGCTCAAATACATCTTTATTAATCAAAACAGGAACCATTACAATCAACACATTTTTGCCAATGAGAAATAAGTTTGTTTATTCCTGTAGCATAAAAATCCGTGTTTCGGGATTCCACAAACTCTTGGATAACATTTTCTGCATCCTGCTGGTTGTAGAAGCCTTTGCCCTGCAAAAAGTTGTCTAGATGCTTGAGGAAGTGGTAGTTGGTTACCAAGTCAGGTGAATATGGAGGACGAGGCAAAACTTTGTAGCCCAGTTTGTTCAACTTTTGAAGCGTTGATTGTTAGGGAGAAGAATTGTGCCCTTTCTGTTGACCAATGCTGGCTGCTGAACATACTTCTCAGGCGTAATGGTTTCACCGGGATTTAGAAATCCATAGTGGATCAGACCGGCAGCAGATCACCAAACAGTGACCATGACCTTTTCTTGGTGCAAGTTTGGCTTTGAGAAGTGCTTTGGAGCTTCTTCTTGGTCAAACCACTGAGCTAGTTGTCTCTGGTTGTAATATGTAATCCACTTTTTGTCGCACATCACAGTCTGATGGAGAAATGGTTCATTATTGTTGCTTACAAGAAAAGAACACTTCAAATCAATGATTTTTTTTGATTTTCAGTTAGCTCATGAGGCACCCACTTATCGAGCTTTTTCAACTTTCCCATTTGCTTCAAGTACCAAATGTAGAATGGTCACCATTGAGGTCTTCAGCAACTTATCGTGTAGTTGTAAGAGGATCAGCTTGAATGATTGCTCTCAATTGATTGTTGTCAACTTCCTATGGCCGGCGGCCGGCGACGGTGTCCTCATCTCAAGGCTTTCCTTTCCTTTGCAAAATTTCTTGAACCACGACTGCACTGTACATTCATTAGCAGTTCCTGGGCCAAATGCGTTGTTGATGTTGAGAGTTGTCTCTGTTGCTTTATGACATTTTGAACTCAAATAAGAAAATCGCTCGAATTTGCCTTTTGTCTAATATCATTCCCATAGTCTAAAATAAATATAAAATAAACAGCAAGTAATAAGTCATTAGCAAAAAACATAAGGTGAGAAATCACATTAAAATGACATATGACATAACCACATTTATTTAAGAATGTATTCCAATATCAAATGGCAAATTTCAACAGTGCTAAAACTGCAATTACTTTTGCACTAACAAATATAAAATAGCTTAAGGTGAATGAAGCATAAGATGCTTATGGGGAAAGTTAATGATTTCGTAATACCCAGTGCACTTTTATCAAAAAAAGTGCAAATTAAAACATTATATTTTTGATTTAACAAGAACATAACCTTGTTGTATTGGATTATATCCTCCCTTCCTTTGGAAAATACCAATTACTATTTAGAGTTTCCATAACTAACATGAGTATCCAGATTTTGTGGTTGTGCACCAGGTCAGATTTCCAAGTGGACACATTTTTCTAGTTTTCCAATATAGCAAAAAGGTAGTAAACTGTTTTTCAGATGTTTAAAAAGTAGGAAATGGCAATAAAAGCTAAGATAGAAAAAGTAGAGAGAGAAAGAGAGATTTCCAGTAATAAATTTTCCTTCACATGGTATTTTTCTGGAAAGAGCACTGGATTAGAAGTTAGTAAATCAGGTACAGATTTACTGTGAACTTGAATAGATTCCTTAACATCTCAATTCTTTCTAGATCTAAAATATTTTTTTACTTAATCTACTCCTCCTCTACTCTCATCTGACTTCTTTCTAGAGCTAAAATCTTTTTATTTAGTTTACTCCTCCCAATGTCAGTAACTCATGAAAGTTACTCATGATAGCATAGCTTTGCAATGATAGGAAGTGTTCCCATTGAACATTCCTGTGGAGGGCCTCAGTATTCCTCACTTTCTGTTTAATCTCTGCCTGGTCCTCTACCCATTAGCACAACACTAGCCAAATAATATATAATAAATAATAATAATATGATATATACACATACATATGAATAAATTTTATTGTAGATATGTAAAACAGTAAAAGAAACAGGCAAAATTAATTTTGATTACATTTAACTAATATGTTCAATATATTAACATTTTTAACATGCAATCTACATAAAATGTTAATGATATATTTTATATTCTATTTTACATCATAATTCTTGAAAGTTTAGGGTGTTTTATACTTATAGTAAATCTCATATTTAACATTAAATTTCTTTGGGAATAGTTTTTTAATAGACTAAGAGAATTTATGTATAATTAAAATAATAAATATTTCAATTTTTTAGCAATTATGATATACTTAGATATCACTGTAATTATTGCTGTCCTCATAAAATATTCAAATAAGCACATTTAATGTTATGTTTATGTTAGTGGAAAGTACTGGAAAGAATTCATGCTCCTAACACCTTCACTATAATACAACTACATCTATATGATGCAACAGTTAAGAAACAATGTAGTGTATCAAAACAATAAAGTTGTGTTTAATGGAAAAATATTTTGTACTACCTGCTCCTAAATTGAAATTAAAATTAATTATAATAAATAAAATTAAAAATTCAGTTTCTCAACCATGCTAGTATATTTCAAATGTTCAAAAACCTCAAGTCATGAGTGGCTACTTATGTTGGACTATGCAGATAAGTTAAGATAAAGAGGTGAGTATCCCTCTTGTGGCAGCTAAGCTAGTGCTACTCAATTATAAGAAAGCAGGAAATTTTTTCAAAAATCACATAAATACACTGAGAGAATATGACATAGTGTCATTTTTCTCACTGCTCGTTTTTTGTTATTGTTCACTAACTCTTTATGATTTATTGTGTATGATCATTGTATTTCAAGATCTGCCTTATTTCCATACTTTAGAAACCATAATTAATTTAAAAATTATTTCCCTCCCCATGATATGCAATTTAAAAGAAATATATAAAATGAGGGCATTCAAGAAAATTCTGACTTTCCCCTTTTAATACTTTTAAAAATATTAATTTCTTTCAAAACTGTTTTTTTTATTTCTTCATAGTACCCCTAAACTCATGCTTACTCTGTCAGATACATAACACTGATCTTTTTCCTACCACAAAGGTACCAAGGAGGTATTGAGATGTTTAAGAACTACTGCTACTATCTAGCATAGGCCTGATTTTATACGTTCCATTATGTCTTATTTTCCCCATAAACGTATTTATTCTTTGATTCAGAAAATGCAGCACCTGTATACACAAAGCAAAGTATCACAAATGCATATTAGGTTTTAGTACAAACCTTAGATATCTATCTTCTAGTTTTTCCAGGTAGATATACTGATGAATTGTAATAAATAACTTCAGTTTTATAGAAGAAAGACATCCTGAATAGAAACCTTCCCTGGTTTAAAACTCAGTTAGGTCCTGGCATCGTGTTAAACTGGTTTGCTAGGGATGTCATAGCAAAGTACCACAGGCTGGGTGGCTTACACAACAGAAATTTATTTCTCACAGTTCTGGAGATTGGAAGTCGGAGATCAAAGTGTCAGTAGGTTTTGTTACTTTAGAGACCTCACTCTTTGGCTTGCAGATGGCTGCCTTCAGATGCTGTCCTCACATGGATTTTTCTGTGCACACACATATCTAATGTCTTTGTCTGTGTGTCCAAATTTCCTCTTCCTGTAAGAATCCAGTTATATTGGATTAGAGCCCAAACTAAAGACCTCATTTTAACCTAATCATCTTTTTAAAGAGCTTATGTCTAAATATGGTCACATTCTGAGGCACTAGGGTTTAAGATTTCAACATATGAATTTTGGGGAGGGGGGAGGAAACAATTTAGCCCATAACAACTAGAAACACAGTTCTAATTCTATAATTAGAATGCCAAGCCCTGGATATTAATCAAAATACTACATGTGATTGAATATCAAATTCTTCTTCACTATCTCCCATTTCATGCCTTGTAGGAGCCTGCATAAAGAAAGAAGAGGGACAAGATCACCTGTTCTGGTCTCTCTACTTCGTATTCTCCTCCTTTTTTCAAACTCCTTAATTGCTACTGTTTCCAGTTTCTTTAAAATCTAAAGGACGTAGGGCAGAGAAGATGTAAAGGGACTGCACTGCACCTAAGTCCTAAGCTGACTACATGTTCTTTGATCATGATATTTAGGTTGACCCTATCATGCGAAGTGCAGGGTATTTTAGTGATCCAAGCTGTTCCTCTCTCCTGAAATCCCTTATCTCAGATGGATGAATGTGTATTCTAAATGGGCATTTGCCTTAATTGATCCCCTGCCACTCCATACCCCGAGCCTCCTCTTTCTGCTGAGGCATTTTTTTACCTCTCAGAGGGCCTGAATGGATATATCTCCAGATGACTCCATTTTGTATCTCTGTAACCCATCCTTTATAGAACAGAAAACACATTCTTTCTCTGAGAAACACAGAAAGACCAGGCTTATTGCAGCACAGACGTTCTCTCTCATCCTCTAGATTTCCTCAACAGCCGACTTGTTCCTGTTTGAGCTTGACTTATGTTTTCTCAGACAGGAGCAGATACTGGTCCTTTTTGTGTGCCAAGTTCAAAAAACACATTTCATAGATGGGCAATCCCATTTAAGCCCAACTCTCTATGCTAGCACTAGAAGACAACACTCTTCCACTACACTTTCAGAAAGGCTGTGAGAAGAGTCCTCTCCAATCCTTACAGGATCTCACAAAGGAAATATTTTCACCAATCTTCTTTCCTCTCTGTTTTTCTTTTATATTCTCACTGTTCCTGAAGAGTCCAAGAGTCTATCAGCTTGAAATAAAAATATATAGAGACAAATCTCCAAGCAAAAAGAAAAAAAAATATTTAGGAGTAAACAAAGATAAGGTTGCAATCTTAGACATATGCACAAACTGGAGTGGTCCTTAATATATCTGGAAAACAAAGGAAGGTTAGGGATTTATTGGGGAGAGGAGGTTATACAAGTTGTTTTGAAAGAAAGTTCACTGGTGAGTTTCAGTAGTTGCTAGGTAGCAATTGTAATCTTGAAGTTACGGTTAGGCTCTTGCAGTTTTGGATTGGCTTTGTGAGACAGTTTTGAAACAGGCAACTCTTCTTGTATAAGTGGCTAGCTGTCCTTGTGCTGTTAGCTGTGCTTGTGTGGCTAATGCAATAAGCTGAAATTTAGAAACATTTCCTGTGATAGTTCCTGTTGTTAGGAAAACGATGCATGAGAGCCCTTTCTTCATGGCCTTCCCTGGCTCCATTTTGTCAGGGTTTGACACAAGTGACTCTATTTTGATTCTAACAGCTTTCACATGTCACAAAATAGATTCTCCTACATTTCTATTGAAAACCATTCATATAAGAAACTGGGTTTGTCATATACTTACTTAAATATGTTAATGTCTACTAAAATAATGCTTCCATTGAAGTTGAAACACAAAGAGCCCCATTCTAACTCTCTGATACACACATCTCCTTGCCCCTCCCCCACACATACACATATATGGAAATATTTACACATTTGCTGAAATAACTCTTTAAATAAATATTTACACTTTGCTAGGATATTTAATAGCCAATGGGAACTATATTTATTGTTTTCAATACTTGGTAGTATATTTGTACATATAATTTTGCATCTTTGTCTTTTAGTTGGAAATTTTCTCTCCCAATAATCTCTCTGTCACATTGAGATTGAACTTCTAAAATATTATATAGTTCAAAAATAAATATGAAAATCCAATAAAGAATAGATAATATAAAATTTATAAATGGTTGGGAATTTCTGGAGGTTAGGATGAATCAGAGATAAACAGAAAACTGCACACTTCAAATTTGTTTCTGTTTTTTTTTTTTCAATAAGAGAAATTAGGAGAGACACTAATATTAAGGTGATAATCAGAAGTTATGGATTGGAATCACACTTATGTCAATGATTATATAAAAAATTGCTGAATATCTTTGAATCTTAATTTACTCATAAAGTAAATGAATGGATGGATTATATAATCATTATACTCCTTTTCAGGTTTTTTTGTAAATCTTGAGTGATTTCATTCCTCTATTAAATGGTGTGTCAATGACTTACAATGAATTACCTACAGATAAAAAGTATTCGAGAGCATATTTAGATTTTTGATGTTTTTAAAGTCATATATAAAATTATGAGAATTAATATTTAAGAGAGCTGTTGTGTTGCTCAGACTCTAAATGAGAATTAATCAAATAAAGTTGATTCTATAGGGTTTTAATTTAAATTGCATAAGTTTATATATTATGAATATGTCACTATATAGAATATTTTTGTCCAAATATGACTTTATTCATTTATGTATTATTTTTAATAGTCCTAGGTCATCTAAACCATGGTTATGTAGCCATTGTTATTGGTTAATTGTGTGATGTGGATATTGAAAGTATGACTGAGAAAATGGATGATTTGTTCTTCCTTCATGGTTTACAAAATGATTCAGTACTAGTTCTTTTTTTTAATTTCAGCATATTATGGGGGTACAAATGTTTATGTTATGTATATTGCCCTTGCCCCCCACCCTGAGTCAGAGCTTCAAGCATGTCCATCCCCCAAATTGATTTAGGTTTATTTTGTTCATATCTTTCTCGTATGCCCATGAGTATTATCTCTTTCTCTCTCTCTCTCTCTCTCTCTCTCTCCCTCCTTCCCTCCCTCTGTGTCTGTGTGTGTGTGTGTGTGTGTGTGTGTGTGTGTGGATACACACACACCCCAAGTAAGAAATATCATTTGATACAAGGTAATTATTCATCAATAGAAATATAAGCAGGGCACCAAGTATATGCTAGCATTATTTTTTAAAAAATATGTTATAATTTTATCATTAAATTATCTCTCTAAAATTCTGTATAGGAAGTGCTAAATAAAGTGCTAAAATAAACTAATTCTTTCACAGATGTTAATTTTTCCATTGAGTTAGACTATTAATTCCATAGTTATCAAATTACCTTAGAAAAAAGCAATTCCTAATCTAGTGCTCAATGCTCTGAAATGGAATGATCTTCCCACAACCACTGATGAGGGAAAGGAAAGGAAGTCAAGGTCTTTTGTTGTAACAATCTTATTTTACAAATAAAAACACAATATTTTAAGCCTGCTCTACATTGTTCAATAACTTTTCTATTTTCTTTCATGTGTTTTCTTTGGATGTTGAGTGCATTTTCGTATACCTTTGTATATAGATGACCTTGCAATACTCTTATCTTCCCATGAGAATTCTGCTAATATAATTTATAATGTATATTCATGCTACATATTTTTGCTTTTTTACTATGCAACTTAAGAGCTCTGCATAATGCATTCTCATTTAATTAAATGATAAGTAGGGCTGTAGGCCAAAATCAATCTGAATCTGAATGAGACCAACTTGTTTCATATCCTAAAAGAGGATTTTATTCCGTATTATTTTGTGAGTACTTAGAGAATGACATATTTAAAAAGTGGTCAAGGTTTCACTTTTTTAACTTAATAGAAAATGTTACAAAAATCTCTATAGATGAGGGCCTCTTTAATCAAGAAAATGTCATTCAAATAAAAAAAGTGGCATTTCTTTCTAAATAAGTTTTATTGGTACTATTTTTGTGATTAGTTTTTACTATGTTTTCTGAGTGGAGATTCAAAATAAGCACAGGTTCTGAATTCCCAGTCTCACATTTATTATGATTTATAACCTCATGTAATTATTTAAACACTTTTTACAAACTTGAAATCTGTTAAACCATTAAGGTCAATTGTGGTAGATGTCAGATGAGTAATGACATGTTCCTTAGTAAAACAAGTTGACAGGAAAGTCCATATCTCTTTACAATAAATGTCAAAAACATAAGAAAGAAAATGTGTAACATATGATAAAATTTATAACCTAGTCAAATTAAATCTTTCTTCAGACCTTCTGCCCAATTTGATAAATGAGTAAATTGAGTCTTTACTTAACTCTAAAATTCTGACCTCGAGCTTTCTCATTAATACAGCAAAGGCATATTCAGTACGATAACTGAGCAAATGAAGATATTTAGATCTGAGTAATTTTTTCAAAATTTATTTATAATTAAAGATGATGGCCCCATTAAAGGAAGGCTCATAGTTCTGATTCCACCTTATCTTCTCTCGTTAGTGAGCTTTTTTTGTTGTTTTTGCAAAGATACTTTTTTGGAAAACACAGTTTAGCACAAGTAAGGAAAAATAACAAATGGATTAGGAGAAAATATAAAATAATTTAAATAATTTGTAGGCGGTGGATCTTTTATAAGATTTGTGATTATGAATATAGACCTTAGAAGAAGGAGACTTAGGTTCAGATGTTGTTTCCACATTCTAGCTTCCCTAGGACTCTCATAAACCTAGTTTCTTCAACAATAAAATACAGATGTTAATAGGACCTGTCTCAAAAAGCTGTTGTGTTAAATTAAATTGTATACAAGGAAATTAGCACATTTTCTCACACAGTTAAAGAGCTAAAAAAAATAGTTGGCTTTTATTATTATAAATGTCTACACAAATAGATCAGTAATACTTCTATGGTCCAGCTAAAATATTTTGTTTCATAGTTATCTGTAGGCGCCTCTCTTATTAATGATGTTCTTTAAGAGACCACATTGAAATCATTCCCACAGTCCCACTATGATCTGTCTATAGCAGTCATTCATCTATATCCATCCATTCATTCAACAAAAATTTGTTGAGGATGTTTCATATACTTTGCTAGGGGACAGGATGGTAAAGAAGAAGGATAAGGTTTTCACTTTTATGGCTTTTGCAGTGTTGTTGAGGAAACAGTAAAATAAAAGTAAACAGTGAAATAAAAGTATGTGCATATGTGTACATACACACTATAATATAATATATAAAGACTACATATATAGTATATATATATCTCTGTCTATATATATATAATATATATTTTATATATATATTATATATATATATGACATACGGGAAGTCCTCACTTTAATGTCATCAAATGTTTTTTAGAAACTGTGGCTTTAAGCAAAACAACTTACAGTAGGTCCTTGAATAATAATGCTTCCTTATAATATTGATGAGGAAAAAAATTATTCTCCTTATACATAGTTTTGTTTAAAGCCTCAGTTTCCAAGAACCTATTAACAATGTTAACTGAGAATATATGGGGTGTGTGTGTGCGAGAGAGAACAGTGTATGTGTGTTTGTACATTAAACAAACACACCAAGAAAAGGAGGAATTCTAAGTGTGAATAACTGCTACAAAGGAAAAAGTAGACAGAGAATTTGAAAGGGGATGGAGGACCTAGATTAGGTAGATAGCCAGGGAACATAGAACATATTCCCATGATGAAGTGAGTACAATACCACTATCTGGGTGATGGGCACACTTTGACTCAAACGATATAAAACCAATTTATGTAACCAAAATGTTTTTACCCCTGTAATATTCTGAAATTTAAAAAAATTTAAAAAAAGAGAGAAGAAAAGAAGCTTGGCATAAGAAGAGTGGAGTGAGGGCAATTCTAGGACAGCATGATTTGAGAACAGGCCAATCAGAATAAACAAAGGCCCTGCAGAAGAAAAAGCTTAACATGTTTAAAGAACCTAAAAATACTAAATGTGGCTACGGTATAGCAGTATTAAGTGACATTGACTTGAAATAACATTGCAGAATCATGTTCTGAGGCCATGATAAGGAAGCCATGGAAGAATTTTAATCAGGAGAAAGTGGCAATATGTTTAATTTTTGAGAAGTTTTTAAAAATATCCATCTATTCGCATACCTCACATCAGATAAAGGACTCATAACAAGAATCTATTTAGAACTCAGGAAAATCAGCAAGAAAAAATCAAACAACCCTATCAAAAAGTGGACAAAGGACATGAATAGAAATTTTTCAAAAGAAGATATAAGAATGGATAACAAACATATGAAAAAATGCTCAACATCCCTAATCATCAGTGAAATGCAAATCAAAACCACAATGAGGTATCACTTAACTCCAGTGAGAATGGCCTTTATCAAAAAGTCCCAAAACAACACATGTTGGCGTGGATGTGGAGAGACAGGAACACTCATACACTGCTGGTGGGACTGCAAACTAGTGCAACCCCTGTGGAAAGCATTATGGAGATACCTTAAACAGATTGAAGTAGACCTACCATTCGATCCAGCAATCCCTTTATTGGGCATCTACCCAGAAGAACAAAAGTCATTCTACAACAAAGACACCTGTACCCGAATGTTTATAGCAGCACAATTCACAATTGCAAAGATGTGGAAACAACCCAAATACCCATCAATCCACGAATGGATTAGTAAACTGTGGTATATGTATACCATGGAGTATTACTCAGCTATAAGCAATAACGGTGATACGACATCTCTTTGGTTCTCCTGGAGAGAGTTGGAATCCATTATCTTAAGTGAAGTATCCAAAGAATGGAAAAACAAGTATCACATGTACTCACCAGAAAATTAGTTTCCCTGATCATCACCTAAATGCACATCGGAGAAGGATACCAATTGGATATCAGATTGAGATGAGGGGGTGGTGGGGTGGGGTGGGGTGGGGGGAGGGAATGGATGTATGCCTACATGATGAGTGCGTTGCGCACCGTCTGGGGAATGGTCATGCTTGAAGGTACTGACTTGGGGAGGTGGGGGGTGGGGGGAGGGGATGGAGGTATGACTACATGGTGAGTGCCAGGCACACTGTCTGGAGAATGGACACGCTTGAGGCTCTGACTCAGAGGGATGGGTGGGACATGGACAATGTATATAACCTGAGCTTTTGTACCCCCATGAAGAGCTGAAATAAAAAAAAATATATATATATATATCCATCTATTTGGAAAATGTAACACAGAGGGGCAAGAATAAAATAGGAAACAAGGTTGTGTTGTACTGTCCTGGTGCCAGAAAATGATTGCCTGGATTAAGATGGGAGGTAGAAATGAAGAGAAAGCAGACTTAATAGAAATTTCAGTTGAAATTGACAGGATTCATTATTCATTGATTAGATGTTGATATGATAGAAAAGAAGAAATTATGAAAATAATTCTAAAATTTCTATTTTAAATACCTTGGTAAAAGACTCTAAGGAGAAAATGTTTTATAGGGGAAAAAAGAAAATCAAAACCCTGTTTGAGGACTGTTATGTTTGAGTTCTAGAGCATATTTATGGTGTCAAGAAATGATCAAGTAAGTAGGTAAAGAAGGAAGATGGATATCTATGTCTGGGGTTCAAGAAGAGTTCTAAGCTGGAGTCCTATTTTGGACTCAGACCATAAATATAGTATTTAAAACTACAATGAGATATCATTTCACCCCAGTTAAAATGGCTTTTATCAAAAAGACAGGCAACAATGAATATTGGTGAGGATGTAGAGAAAAGGGGAACCCTCATATACTGTTGGTGGGAATGTAAATTAGGGAAACCACTATGGAGAACAGTATGGAGGTTCCTCAAAATATTGAACTAAAACTACCATATGAGCCATTAATATCACTGCTAGGTATATATCCAAAGGAGGAGAATTCAGAATATCAAAAAGGTATCTCCACTACCATGTTTATTGCAGCACTATTCACAGTACCCAAGATATGAAATCAACCCAAGTGTCCTTCAATGGATGAATGGATAAAGAAATCATGGTACACATACACAATGGAATATTATATAGCCACAACATGAATGAAATCCTGCCATTTGCAACAACATGGATGGAACTGGAGAACATTATGCTAAGTGAAATAAGCCAAGCACAGAAAGACAAATTTCTCATTTTCTCACTCATATGTGGGAGCTAAGTATTAAAAACAACTGATCTCATGGAGACAGAGAGTAGAATGATGGTTACCAGAGGCTAGAAATGGTACTGGGGAAGGGAGGATAAAGTGGGGTTGGTTAATGGGCATAAAATATAGTTAGATAGTTAGAATGAACAATACTTGATAGCACAACAAAGTGACTATAATCAACAGTAAGTTATGGTATACCTTAAAATAACTAAAAGACTGGAATTGGAATATCCTAACACAAAGAAATGTTAAATGACTGAGGTGATGGATAAACCAGTTACCCTGATTTGATTAATTCACATTACATGCCTGTATCAAAACATCACACATACCCAATAAAAATATACAACTATTATGTGCCCATAATAATTAAAAATAAAAAGTTATAAATAAATGTTGAATCAATGGTTTTTAAAATAAAAAAAAAATATGTTTTTAAGGCACCAAATAAATAAATAGCGAGTTTCTCAGGGTTTAATCCTAAATTGTTTTTTCTCTTACCTTTATACTAAATCTTTGGGAGTAACCCATCTAATCCAATGGATTTAAATAGACACGTGGTAAAGGGGTAGAAAAAAATATTCCACACAAATGGAAACCAAAATGAGCAGGAGTACCTATTCTTATATCATAAAAAACGGACTTTAAATCAACAACGGTAAAAAATGACAAGGATGGTCATTATATAATATAAGGGGATCAATTCAACAAGAAGATATAACAATCCCAAATACATATGCTCCTAACACTGGAGCTCCCAGATTCATAAAACAAATACTGCCAGCTCTAAGAAAAGAAATAAAATTCAAAATATAATAATGGGGTACTTCAACACTCCAATGACAGAACTAGGCAGATCACTGAGGCAGAAAATCAACAAAGAAACACAAGACTTAAACTGCACTCTAGAACAAATAGATCTAACAGACATTTATGGAACATTCTACCCCAAACTGCAGAATATATATTCTTCTCATCAGCATATGGAACATTCTCCAAAAAATACCATATGGTATGCTACAAAACAAGTCTCAGCAAATTTTAAAAAATTAAATCATACCTTGTATCTTCTCTGACCAAAATGAAATAAAACTAGAAGTCAATTCCATTAGAAACTCTCAAAACTATACAGATGTGTGGAAATTAAATAATCTGCTGCTGAATGATCTTTGGGTCAATGATGAAATAAAGATGGAAATCAAACAGTTTTTTCAATTGAATGGCAATGGTGACACAAACTATCAAAATACTGGGATATAGCAAAAGCAATGCTAAGAGGGAAGTTTATGGCACTAAATGCCTACATCAAAAAGACAGAAAGATCAGAAATTAACAATCTAATGTCACACCTCAAGGCACTAGAAAAACAAGAACAAACCAAGCCCACAGCTAGCAGAAGACAAGAAATAAAGAGCAGAGCAGAACTAAATGAGATTTAAAGTGAAAGAACAACACAGTGGATCAATGATATGAAAAATTGGTTCTTTGAAAAGATAAATTAATAAACCATTAGCTATATTAACCACAGGAGAAGAGAGAGGGTTCAAATAAGCTCAATCAGAAATAAAAAAGGAGAAATTACAACTGATACCACAAAAATATAAAAGATAATTTAAGACTGCTACATAGAAGGAACATACCCACAAATAATAACAGCCATATATGACAAACCCACAGCCAACATCATACTGAATGGGGAAAAATTGAAAGCATTCCTCCAAGAAGTAGAATATGACAAGTGTGCCCACTGTCACTACTTCTATTCAACATAATACTAGAAGTGTTAGCCAGAGGAATCAGGCAAGAGAAAGAAATAAATGGCATCCAAATTGGAAAAGAAGAAGTCAAACTCTCCCTATTTTTTGATGGTATGATCTTTTGCTAAAAGACCCTAAAGATTCCTCCAAAAGACTCCTGGAAATGATAAATGAATTCAGTAAACTCTCAGGTTACAAAATCAGTGTACACAAATCAGGAGCATTTCTATACACTAATAAACAACCAAGCTGAGAATCAAATCAAGAACTCAATCCCATTACAACAGATGCCAAAAAAATAACATACCCTGGAATATATTTACCAAGGAGGTGAAAAACCTCTACAAGGAGAGCTACAAAACATTGATGGAAGAAATTGTAGATGATGCAAACAAATGGAAAAGCATCCCATGCTCATGGATTGGAAGAACTGACATTATTAAAATGTCCATACTTTCCAAGTAATCTACAGATTCAATACAATTCCTATGAAAATACTAACATCATTTTTCTCAGAATTAAAAGGATGAAACTAGATCCCTATCTCTCATCATAGACAAACATTAACTCAAGGCGGATTAAACACTTAAATGTAAGATCTGAAACCATAAAAATATTAGAAGAAAACCTGTGAGGAACTATTCGCCACTTTGGCCTAGGTAAAGAATTTATAACTAAGACCACAAAAGGAAATACAATGAAAATAAAATTAAATACAAATGGAGATATAATATTCCTTTGACCACCAAATTCCCATCCTTATTTATATTTTAGAATTATGATATAATTATTATGACTATAAATATTCTAGTCAACAATCACCAGCCTCCTGATTATTAGCTATTATTCATACAAGAAATACAAATACAACTAAATTTCATAAAGATAGTTGGATGGGGAAAATAGGTATCCATTAAGGAATACTAAATCATTAATGTACATTACAGCTTTGACTGAGTGAAATGACTGATTACTTTAAAATGTGGGTAAAACAGATGTTCAAGAATAAGTAATTTAGAAATTGAGTTTTTAGTTAATAAAAATACTTAAACTGTGTAAAAAGTTTATTGAAAAGCTGGATTCTAACTTCTGGAAGAAAAAAATTTTGTTCTTTCCCATCACTAACTTTGAATAAGCTCTATCAACCATTATCACTGACATTGATTATCTGCTAGGCACTGGGCCAAATATTTTACCCCTTATATTTCAGTTAATTATTACAACACATGATGTGGTGACTTTCTTTACTACATTTTACAAATTATGTATTATAAAATTCATATATACTAATCAATTTCCTGAAGGTTTCCCACCTAATAAGCACTAGAGAAGGGATTCATAGCCCAGCCTGTGTGATGTCATAGTCTATGTTCTTACTCGGTATAATAGAATTGTAAAAGAGAGAAAAAGTGGTGTGTGACTTCCATGAGAAAACAATAGTATTATTTATTATACTATTTATTTATTATTTATTATACTATTTATTGTATATTATTTATTAGACTATTTATTATATATTATTTATTATACTATTATAATATTATCACTCTCTTGATTTGCTTTTTGTCAGGATCCAGAAATACTGACATATTGATTTTTATAATTTAGCAGAATAAATTTACTTTTTAATTTTTTTTATTTCTAAAATGGGGGTACAAATATTTTTGGTTACATGTGTCACTTTTATAACACTTGAGTCATGGTTATAAGTGTGCCTGTCACCCAGATAGTGTTCACTGTACCCATTAAGTAGGTTATCGCCCATCCCCTTACCCTCCTCCTCCCTGTTTGATTTCTGTTCAGTTTTGCTTCCCTCTATGTACATGTGTGTTCATTGGTTAGTTACAATTTAATAGTGAGTACATGTGGTGTTTGTTTTTCCATTCTTTAGATATTTCATTTAGGACACCTTTTTGAGTTTGATAGAGTTCATCTCTAGCCAAAAGTGTGTCTGCTTTTTTTTTTTTTTAAGGCTGTTAAGATATCTGATGAACACACACACACACACACACACACGCACACACACATCCTTCATGGTTGTCTACTCTCTAAAATTATTGGACATTTTTCATAGATCTACTTGAAATAGGTTTCTTTCTCAAAAACCTCTTCAAAATATCAGTGACAGTTGTATCCAAAAAAACTGCTTCATTAATTATTCTCAGTGAGTGCCCGATAAATTGAATTGCTCCTATGCATGTATGTTTCTCACTAAATTTGAAGTAATATTTGACATTTCTCTGCCTGTGCCTACATGCTTCTCTCCCAGAACTACTATAGCACTGCATTGTTACTTTCAAAATCCCCTTTCTCATCACAGATTTCATTAAATCAAATCCTGAATTTACTTAAATGAAATAAGCCAGGTACAGAAAGACAAATACCTCATGATTTCACCCATACATGAAATCTAAAATAGTTGTACTCATAGAAGCATAGAGTAGAATAGTGATTACTCGGGGCTAAGGCTGAGGGTTGGGAAATGTTGGTTAAAGGGTAGAAAATTTCATTTAGGAGGAATAAGTTCAAGAGATCTATTGCACAAAATAATGAGTATAGTTAATATCAATGTATTATATTCCTGAAAATTGCTAAGAATGTAAATTTTAACTGTTCTCACCACAGAAAATGATCAGTATATGAGAGAATGATTATATTAATTAGCTTGATTTAGCCATTCCACAGTGTATACATATTTTAAAACATCATTTCATGTATGATAAATACATAAATATAAATAAATTTTAAAAACACAAAATAACACATAAAAAATCCCCTTTCTCATCATAGACTTCATGAAATGAGATCCTGAATCCCATAAGACAGAGGGGAACTTAAACTGCTCTATCCTTCAAAGAGACAGAATATCATTTTTCAATATTTAACTTTAGCTAAGAGTAGTATAGACAACTATAAATACACCCATTTAGTCAGATATGACAAAATTCAGGAAACAATTAAATTACGTTTTACAAATTGAATCATCTTAATTAAATTCTAGTCTTGGAAATGTTAAGGATGTGAAAATTAGAAACAAGGACCCTTTTTTCCATTTGACTATTTCTGCTTCTATCTGCATGATTTCATTAAATGTTTTATAAATTAAAATTCTAAGATATGGTTGTACTGGTTACTTTAGTTATTTATTTAAGGAAACTTAATTATTTAAAACTTAAATGCCTAAGCGCCTCAGTTACTTAAGACTTCCTAATGTACATGATAAATTAAATATTCATCACACCTCACAGTAAGACTTGGAATTAGAAACCAGAGATAAAAGCTAAAAGATGTGAAAGGTTAAAATCTTTCAAATAAATCTCTGATACTGGAATGCGGTTACTGGGTGTCCAGACAGCAACACACGTCTGCTTCAAGCTGTCTGATATCTTTGAAGCTACCCTTTATAGATTCTCCTTTACTAATTCTCACATGATCACTCCAAAACTGAACTTTGTCATTTCCCATATTTTTCTCATATCTCTTCATCTTTGCACAACCTTCTTTTTCAATCTGAATTGCTCCCTCTCATAGTTGCCTACATCACTCAGATGCAGTCTTCTTCATATTTTTCCTTCCATAGCAATTTAGATATCATCTTTCCCCCTCTCATTCTTCCCTTAATTGTAGCTATTTTGTATACATCTCTTAGCTCCTTTAAAGTAAAATCTATGCCTCATTAATCTTTATAGTTCTCTTCAGACTGGCAATGGTGCCTTGAGAATTGTGAATCTAGAAGATGTCTTTTATAGAATGATATAGAATGAAAGCATTCTATAGAATGTGTACATGGAAGAAAATTTCATTTATTAATTTTGTTCATGGAATATTTTATACTTGTTTATCCAATTCCATACATTGTCTCTTTTGAAATATAAGAATAAAAGGCATTCATAAAACTGGTGATATATAATTCTATTATTTTTAATTTGCTGAATCAATATTCTTCATTTGGGAGGAAATGAACTGAGCTACTTATACATGTATTCTACTTTCTAAATGAATATGGCTCATATGCACACAAATCTACACTGCTCTGCATTATAATATGAAGAAGGGTTCACTATGAGGATGCCAATGTAGTATAGAACAAAGAGTATTTATTAGACTTGGAGCCAAATCCATGAAATTCCCAGCCCTTGGAATATCAGTTTTATCAGTGGTAACATAGAAATAATTTTTCTAGCATTTAATATTATTTTGATAATTAATATCCCATCATATTTTTGAAAACACCTATTACAATACCTTGCTATTTTAGACATATTGAGAACTTACGTAGCAATTTCCTACATGCTTATTTTTCATGAAAAATGTTTAACAAAATAGCATTGTATGTCTTCTTTCTTTATTGCAGTTTATTTTTTTCATGAAAAAGAATAATAATGAAGTGAATGGGTCCTTTCCCGTATTCAGTTGCCTTTTGCATCTAGTTATTCTTCATAACAGTCCTGTTTCTGCTAGTAACTGTGTACATGTTCACTGAGTTGGACATATCTGATGAAAAACATAAAACATTACTTCACATATTCAGGCTGCTTGCTTTTCAGATTTTCTTGGTAAGTATAACCAGCATCATCACACATCTGTAATTGATATTTGGAAGAAATCAAGTAAAATTTGATCTAATTTAAAATTTGTTAGTTTTAATTGGCCTGTGATCATTGATTTGCCTGTTGAGTTAACCCAGTTTTCCCAATCATCAAGAAATGTTACCTCTATCCTTTATAACTTAACTAGTGTTCTCTTTGGTGTGTCCCCTGACCCTGTTGCCTCTCTGTAATCCATCCTGTGCACGGTAGCAAACCAGGTCAAGCTCAAAACATCACCATAGATTCTCCGTACACATAGGCACACAACCACATTATCCATTAACAGTAAAGTGATTTGTTTTAAATTTAAATTGGATCTTCCCTCTCCACTGCTGACTTATAATAAATTTTAAAAAATTACAATAAAACTTCATTGATACAGCTGGCTATTTGGCTGTACATGTTAAACTCCTACACGTATCACGAAACTCATTCCTACCTTTCCCCTCTCTGCCTATGTCTCAGCAACATTGACCTGTTTTCTGGAATTTTTGCCCCCCAGCCTTCAGCCTTCATATGATTAGCTCCTTTCTATCTTTTAAGCGCTAGCAAAAAGTACTCTTCTCAAAGAGGCCTTCATTGATCAGATACCAGTTATTCTCTATTTTGCAAGTTTTAAAACTTTTCTTCAAGTCATTATTGGATACTTTCTTTCTTTGTTATTTTTTTTATCTCCACCCCTCTAAAAATGTAAGTTCCTTTAAAGGAAAATGTTATATGATTTTTCCCTTTATCTCTTCAGTATAATAGTACATAACACAAAATAGGCACTCAATAAATTTTTCTTAAATGAATCACCAAAAATGCAAGCCTTTCATTAGATATATAAAACTATTTTCTTAATTCAAGAATTAATACAACTCATTTATTTTGTAGAATATCATCATCTCATTTTATTTTGATGTTTCATTTTAGCTTTGACATGCTTCTTGTTCTTTAGAACTTCAGAGGTAAATTTTTTTTCTGAATATCTTGGATACACTTTTCCAGCACGTATGATAGGCTTTAAGGGTCATGTAAGAGCATTATTCACAGTCACATTTGTACCAGTGTGAGTACTCTGGCATCTCCCTGCTGCTCGCAGCATCTGTTTCTTTCAGGGACTGTGCTCCTCAGCTTTTAGCATTCCCATCACTTGGTCTGTTATTTATTTGGAACATTGGTTTCAATTAGCCATTTGGATATTTTTTAAATCTCAGTACTCATTATACTTTCTGTATCATCCCAGGCAGTTTCTCATTCTGCATGGATTCTGCTCTTGGCTCTTAATATGGAATCTCTGGTCTGATGTATTTACTTTTTCAGCCTTTGCAAATGTGCATTCTGGTGCAGAATCTCTGTAATAGCGATTTTCGAACTTTTTAATCTCTGGGATGTTCTCATGGGGAAAAGGGCCAGGAAATCTACCTCATTTTTTTCCACATGCCACTGTGTCACGTATTTCTCCTGATAGCAGCAAACTACCATCATCATCTCGATTCCCCACATACACACACACACACACACACACACACAGGCACACCACACTATCCATTAACAGTGTTTTTTTTTTCTAATTTAAATAAAGTCTTCCTTCTCCATTACTGACTTAAAATAAATTGAAAAAATAAAACCTAAACATCTTACAATAGCCTACAAGTCCATAATTTCCTAATACCTAACATTCTGTCATTCTAACTACCTTCTTAGGTATAGCGTGCTTTTTTTCTGCCGTAGAGTCTTTATATTTGCTGTTCATTCTGAGTGGAAAGTTATGCCCCCAGATCTTTTCATGACAGTTTTTTTTTTTTTTCTCATCCTTGAAGAGTAAGCACAAATAGACCCTTCTTAGAGATGATAAGCCAATGTGAATTAGGCTACCCTCAACAACCCAGGTATTCACCATCACTGCCTTCTATTTATGCCTTCATGCACTAACATTCTTGAAATCACCATGCTTAGTTTTTACTTTTGTTTTCTTGTTAACTCTTTCTTTAATTGATCATTTTAGAACTCAGAGGAATGCCTGTAGTATATTAAACACTTAATAGAGTTTGTGGAAGGAAATAAAGAATAAAAAGATAGGGGCAGAGAGAGGAAGGGAAAGGAAGGAGAAAGAAAGTGACTCAGGGGAAGAAAGAGAAAGAGGGAAGTAGGGAGGGAAGGAAAGAAAGGAAGGATGAAGGGAAGAAAATATATCAAAATAAATATATTCATAATTAAATTAAATCTGTGTGCTCACAGATTTGTAGAGTTAGAACGGACCTTAAACATCCTCTAGCCCAGTGATTTCTTTCTGGGATTCCCTGAAAGAATAATAATGATGAACCACTGTTTTCACTATTTCAAAAAGGCTTAATTAAAATCTACCCATTACAGGGCCTTACATGCTAACTAAAATATCAATTTTCTTTACTTAGTGCTTTAATTAAATTAACAAAGTGATATATTAGTTACCTCATGGCAATTAAAAGTGCTGATTAACAGGTGTCAGGATTGATTTTTTTTTTAGGAAATAAGTATGCCTTTCTTACTGTGACAGGGATGCATGTATTTGTAAGATAGAAGATATCAGAAAAAGATAAGTTTTTAGGGAACTAGAGTGAAAGTAGCACTTCACGATGAAAAATTTGGTTATTATTAATTCTGTCCAAACCCTTCATGTTATAAATGAGGAAACTAAAGCAAATTGGACACAATTTTATTTCTAGTCTCATCATAGTCAATACTGAACCCAGAACTAATTTCAAACCACTGTTCTTTCTCATGTGATATCCAGCTCATCTAAGAAATAGTATTAAAAATGATTGTAAATAATCATATTTTGTAAAAAAGCAAAAGTATTATATATAAATAATTTTAATTACTATAGATCACTGGTCCAATTCAAGAAAATGCGTTATATAATATTTATGCATATAATCTTAGGGTCACATAATAATATTTTCTGCATCTCATCTTTTGTTTTCTACACAGAAAACCTGAATTTATTTTATTGACTTACTACCATATTGTTTTGTCATTCTACTTTCAGTTTCTAGGAACATCATACTGAGTTTCACCTTAATTAAATTCTAGAAGTTACTTCCGTATCTATGAAAGTATTTATTCTACCGTGTACTAGGAAAGCCAGAACTGTATAGAGTTAATGATATTTAGTAGCAGAAATCATCTTTCTGAAAGGAAAATGCAATTTTGGAGAACACATTGTGAAATGTAATTACACGTAAGGATACATACTAGCTGACCGTTTTTGCAGATAGACTCTGTAGTGGACCATGTGATATGACTGCGACCTCTGAGAACTGATGTTTCACCAAATCCTATGCAACCTTCTAGCTAGTGATTGCAATTCTACAACAAGAGCTTCATCCTCTAAAGACCTCGATTGACTTTCCTATGAAATATATTTTTATCAATAATATATATTTTAGTTCAGCAAATAATTCTATATACCATTTTGGAAAAAAAAATGATGAAGAAGTTCCTCTTAGGTATGGCATTGGAAAACAGAAAAACAACAACTGGGAGAAATGAATACAGACAGATATTGTTCATGGGTTAAAACCTTTTATATTTTTCAGTTTTCTTTAGAGATGATCCCATATAGGAATAACTAAAATTTTATTTTTTAATCTCAGGAATGTTTTTATGTTTTCCATTAATGGAAAGAGAATTCATCCTTATCACAATACTACAGTACTTTCCTTTTACAGCACATATTTGGTTCTGAGAAGGGATGAGAAAAATGTGGTGTTAACTAGAGTGAGTAGAGTTGTAGGACTTTGTTGGCTTCATGATGAAGTCTGAATGTCTTGTGGCTTGTATAGTAATCTGCTTCATAGTATGCTCTCTACCTGCCTGAATTTCTGTGACTTCCTTGCTTGCAGTCTATGTTTTATTCATATTAAATGGACTCTAATTCCTAGAAGCTAACAAAATCTGTCTTGATTTGGGGCATTTATACATAGAAGACACTCTGGGCTATTTCTTTCCTTTCTGTTCACTTTGAAAATCCCTACTCATCTTTTGCCTTTTAATCTAAAACATTGGGAAGCACGTGTTCCTGGCTTGTGGCTGAAAGGCATGTTTTCCAGCTAAAAAATAATAAAAAGAAAAAAGAAATAAAGCCTCTCTTTATTAATTTCACCCCCAAGACCAGATTAGTGCTTTATTACATTCTATTTACTTCTATAAAACTCTAGCATTTAACTCATTATGTCAGTTAATCACAGCTTGTGACAGCCAACCCAAGTCTTAGAGGTTTTAAACAGCAGTGCTTTATTGTTTCTCACAATTCTGTTAGTTGGCAGGATGCTTCTGTGCTCACTCCTGTAGCTACCAATATGGCCTCACTCAGAGTACTGTCAATTGAGACACTTCAGATTTCCACCTTGTTCCTTTCATTTTCCTATAGGGTAGACATACTTCCTTATGTGGCAATCTCAGGAGAACATTCCACAAGAGCCAATGTGCAAGCTACAAAGACTCTTGAAATTGAAAGGTCCTAGAACACACTTCTGCCACACTCTGTTGTTCATAACTAGTCAAGAGGACAGCCCAGAGCCAAGGCAGGGTGGGAAATAGATTCTACCTCTTGATGTCAAGAGATACAAAAAATCTGTAGCCCTATTTAAAATGTAACACACCAACACAGTACACATACCTTCTGTTATGTTTTGTTTAATTATTTCTCTGCTTACATTATCTCCTTTGCTCACCATCATATCCTAATGTGCAATGGTGGCTAAATTTTATTCTCAAAATATATTATCCTGACTAAAAAATAAATGTTATTTCATAGAAACAAGAGCACAAGAGACTTTGGAACCAAGGTGTAGAGAAATAAAGTGAAATGTCCAGGTGAAAACTGAACAGGAAGCAGTATGTCACTAAGATTGAGAATAAAATCTGTGGTATTTGAAAATCTGAATAAAAGTACCAGATATCAGGTCTTTTTGTTTTTTTATGTCCCACTCTTTCATTTTACTAAGGTTTCAGCTCAAAAGTCACTTTGTATTTCTCTACCTCCTATTATATTAATGTGCCCATTCTTTGTCTCTCCCTTTTGAATATAATCTTTCTTTGGAAAGATACTCTGGGTGTGTGTGTGTGTGTATATATATATATACATTATATATTATATATATGTATAAAATATATATAATGTTAACCTCTGTATCATCCAGTGTCTAGCATAGATCAGGCACTCAATAAATTATTCTTGTATAAATACTCATACTCAGATGAATGAATAAATGACCTAAGACAATAAATGCTTAAGTGAATACACAAACAAGTAAGTAAATCAAGTTATTTAGCCCCAGCTATATGAATTATCATAGTATCTGCTGCCCATGGTTGTTATTATGATTAATTGTAAAGTGTTTATCATGGAACTCATGAAGTAAGTGATCTATAGGCTATGATTATTAGGACTTTGAATCAGTGTAGAATAGCTCCTATGGACTGAGTTTTTGGTGCAAAAGTCCTCCATGAACAATAAAACTGATGTTTTTGACTGACAAAAAAGAAGATTGCTCTCATGAAATTTTCTGAAGATTAAAGAAGTCCTAGTAGGTAAAATTTAGTAGTCAGAAATTTACAGAAGCTTTGTTCATGGCAAAAAGGGGGAAAAATGATTCAAATTAACAACATGGTAAGAAGCCTCAAGGATGATAGTATGTGTCTTGTAAGTATTGAGTAGCAGATAATTTTCAAAGATAAGTGAATGGAGATTAATAGACAACTATTTTATGAAAGAAAAACTCAGATAAAATATAATAACACAGATATAGATCATACTGAAAATAAATTATTAAAAAACAAGTATTAATAGTGTGTTGTATATTTTTAATATATTTACATATTAAACATGTGTGAAATTTAATCCACAAATTTGGATGGGCAAGAAATCTTACTTTGTTCCCTTAAAATCAAATACATTTGAGAGCTCTCATCATACATGACAGGATGAAATTTTATCCAGGTCATTGTGGGGTGAGGGTAAAAGAAATATTTGGCACATTCTTCTTCCTTTGAACTGCACAAGAATCTAGGAGGCCTTTGTAGTGCCTAGCCAATGGGGAAAAAGACTTCCAGTTACCATTGTCCAAGCCCACATTTTCTTTTCTTTTCTTTAAAACAAATTATAATTTATTTACCATTTCATCAAATAAGATAGGAAACACATATAGAAAATACTATCAGACATTATATTTGATAATAGAATTGAATATATTAAATAATATTCTCACTATCATATTGTGTTTGATATTTTCCTCATAAAGTCATAAGTATCAATCAAATAATTAAACAGCTCTTCAAGTATGCTTCAAAAATGATAAGTGCACCATCAAATATGTAATTGAATCTTGTGCATCTGGAATATGTATTCTAAATTCATGGAGTTTCATACAAAACCCTATTCCAGTGTGATGGCCTTTTTGTCAAATCTTGTCATAGAGTTTGATATAGTTTGTATATTTATCCTTTCAATATATCATTTTGAAATTTGATCCCCATATTGTTGATGGGCCCTAGTGGAATGTATTTGAGTCATGCGGAAGAGGATCCCTAATAAATGCAAGACCACATTTTCTATGAAGGCGGATAATTCTATTCTTTCCATGACAAATCTGAGTGAGGAAGTCTTAGCCAAATTTGAGAATCCAGGTTCCCAGACCCTTTCACTTTTCTTGGATGCAGTATGGAGGCTGTTTATATCATCTTCACTGCCTCTTTCCATACCCAATATGTGCCCTAGTCATTGCCCAGCTTTCTTCACTTGACGTAATCCCCTTAAAAGACCTGGATTGTCAGGAAACAAAAGCTATGGAAGGATCTTAACAGGGAGTGAATTTCCTTTTTAGCTCTGCAGAAAAATCCTCCCCTGGGGCAAGGGAATTGGAGGAGGAACCAGAAAGCAATCAATCCCATGTTGAGGAAGACGGTAATGGGAAATACATGCAGTGAAAACAAAACATAACTAACATGTTGATTCAGGCACAAGTGTTTACATGCTATATTGCCTTGGGGAGGCACTGATTTCACAGGGGTTAGGATCATGGTTTTGGGATTATGCGATTTGGGTCCATATTCTGGCTTTATCACTTAATACCTATGTGACTCAGGGTATGTTTGGAAACAGCTTTGAGCTTTACCATCCTCAGTTCATGGGATAATCTTGAGGATTAAATGAATTAATTAGGATATATCTGGTATATAAGTGCTCGATAAATGCTGATTGCTTTTTATGCCATGTTTGTTCTAATAGTTCTGTTATCTAGTCATTTAAAGTAAGCATATTGAAATGCCAAATACATTTAATGTCTTTTTTTTTTTTTTTTTTTTTTTGAGACAGAGTCTCACTTTGTTGCCCGGGCTAGAGTGAGTGCCATGGCGTCAGCCTAGCTCACAGCAACCTCAAACTCCTGGGCTTAAGCGATCCTACTACCTCAGCCTCCCGAGTAGCTGGGACTACAGACATGCGCCACCATGCCCGGCTAATTTTTTTTCTATATATATTTTTAGTTGGCCAGATAATTTCTTTCTATTTTTTTTTTTTTTTTTTTAGTAGAGACGGGGTCTCATTCTTGCTCAGGCTGGTCTCGAACTCCTGACCTCGAGCGATCCACCCACCTCGGCCTCCCGGAGGGAGGGCTAGGATTACAGGCGTGAGCCACCGCGCCCGGCCCATTTAATGTCTTAAATCACCTCTATTAAGAGACTTGGAGAGATACAAAGACATCTTTTCACAAATAAGTGGTACAAGTCTCCATCACCCTTACAAAGGTTAAAAGTATAATTCAGAAAAAATGATTGCATATTCATATTATTACCTGTAATTGGAATATACCAAAATCATCTGAGTAGGTACAAAAAACTTTGGATATTTAAAGCTACACAAATAATTACAATTTTTTTCTTTGTTTTAATTAATCTTTTTCATGAGAAATTCAAACTATTAATAAATAAATTATATATGATCTTGATCAAGTAGAACACTTTTACTTAAAAAACCTTTTCAGAATTCAAAGATTTCTTTATATATGATATCTCTCTATATAGAAATAGATGTATACATAAATACATATACACACAGATATATAGTTCTTATACATAAGAGAGAGAAGTTAAGGGAAACTTATAAAGACTATAGCTATATCCATATCTATCTATATATTGAGAAATAGGTACATTTTCTGTTTTCCATTTTGTATTTTCTATTATCTGAAAAAGATACATTATTCAGTAATTTGAGTTTGGGCAACTAGTCATTATTTGCTGCCACTTATAGTAGCTGGATACAATTCAATCAGCAGTGAGTTCTTACTGGAAATATCTTCAAGTTTCTATGGATTAAATTGTTGTTAAGTAAGCTGGCATTTTTTTTTCATATAAATTATCGGTGGATTTTATTCTCAATATGTATTTTTTCCACAAGTATAGAATACATATTTTCATAACGAATATGTAACTTAATAGAGTATTAGATACTTTTAATACTAAAAAGAAGAATGTAGGACTTTAATACATATAGAATTAAAGGCCTTAGAACACTCCATTCAACTTGTCTTTTTCTTATTCCTTATTTAATAAAAAAGATGCTTGCATGAATTTTGCCTAGATGTCCTTGTGATGTTATCATGCCTATTTTGTCATTCCAGAAGTTTTCATAGGATCAACCAAATCATATCTACATTAAAAAATAATATCTGTTACTAGTTTTTACTTGGTGTATAGATTTTCAGAGTTTGTAAGTCTGAATTAATTTCAAGGTATGGTTTCCAGATAATATCTAGGATGCCCAACTGAATTAGGTTTTAAAGGAAAAATGAATAATTTTTATTATAAATATGTATTCCACAGGATTATACTTATACTAAAAACAAAACAAAACAACAATTGATCTTTTTCTGATTTAGATTTAACTGAGTGTTCTATATTTTTATTTGCTAAATCTAGCAACCCTATTTCAAAATGCTCATAGTCATGTGGTTGAGTTAGCTAAGGGTTTGTCTTGCCCTTAGGCCATATATCTCTTTAATACCTTGTTCATATTATAGCAAGAACAATCTTTCTAAACCACTAATCTTGCTGTATCAATTTCCTGTTTAATATCTTTCAGTGATGCCTCATCTTTTCAAGCTATGTTGAAATGTCTTGGCTGTTTATGACTTGATGCCTGCTCTTACTGTTTCTTCATTCCTGACATGCAAAATATTTTGCAGTTTTGGAGTATGTCTTGCATTTTTCTCTGGCATACCTTTTTCTAAGCCATTACCTCTGATTTAAATGTTATTTTATTCCTCATGTACTGGGAAAAATCTTCTCATCCTTTAGGCTCAATGCAAATGTCTCTTCACCTAGAAAGTCCTCCTGGTCTGTGTAAGCATAGCTAAGGGCTTTTCCAGGTGTGTTTTCCATGTTCTCTGCATATCCTCTACTAAACATATCACAATGCTCTGATCATTTTTTAAAACAGTTATCAGTCTGTTTACTTGTAAGACAGGGATGGAGATATCTATATTTACCTGTCTATCTATCTGTTTATCGAATTCATAGTAGTCATTTAGTTCATGTTTGTGAAATAGCAAGGAATGGGAAGAGAAAAGATGGAATGTAATAATTTTATAGTTAGGATTTTTAAAATGCTTTTCAAACATAGGAAAGAAAAGAAATTCTTTCTCCTTGGTATAGAAAGGATAGGGAATTAGAAAGATTCACTAAGTAAATAACATTTGTGTTCTCTGGAATGAATGGAAGAAAGGGTTTCTTTTTAAAATATCTACAAAGATGTAAAAGCACAAGTAGTTTGCTGACTCTCTTCATTCATATTTCACTCATTTTTTTTCTGTCTTTCCAAGCATATTTTGTTCTAAATGAACTGGAATTTCTATGTAATTAAAATACAAACTTGTCTGTCTCTTCTCCAGGGAAGATTTGAGTGAAGGAAGCTCTAATTAACCTTCTGATTTATATCACCCTAAGGATCAGATTCTCTACTCCTAGAGGAGAAAGAGTCAAAGAGAGTTGGCCAGATGTTACAACATTAAAATAGATTATTTCTGAGAACCTTCTTGGTCAGACCTCCACATTTTATGCCTAAATTTTAACATCATCTGTTGCCATAATCAAACTAAAGAATCAAAGCATACTAGAAGCCAAATATAAATTATGTAAATCTCAGCCATAATTTTTATAGCATTCATATCTTTGTTTTATTGATGATATTAAAGACAGTTTTTTTTTAATTTTTACCTATAGTGCTCCAATAAAGGGTATTTGTAAAAAGAAAATTGGCAGAATAATTACATGAAGAAATATAAAGGTTTACCTCCAAATATGGACATATATATTGTAAATATCCCAACATATAATTATACATAATACTCCAATATATAACATATAATATATTTGCCTTTCAGGTTAATGATAGCCTTTCATGATGGACTCTATAGGTTATTACCATTTCTGAAGTTTTGTTTTTTTTTCTTCCAACATTCTATTTTTCTAAGCCAAGATTGCTTTTTATTTTTGAGTAAATCTTTCTTTGTACTAATTAATTTGCTGCTATAGAATAAAAAATGTTCTACAGAGTGTATAATGCAGGGAAATAAGACTTCTTTGGCCCAAGTTTCTTATTAGGCTGCTTTACTTGAGCATATTTATGCAGATTCTTACTGGTTGCTCAGCAACCCTTCCACAATCAACACCACAATAGTATTTCCTCCAGAATGCCAGCCCTTTCCTATTCGCCCACACCGCCCGTATGCCTCACCTGTTAATAATGAACCCAGTCCTTCCAATCAAATATCAGTCGTACAGGATCAGATATCAACTTATAAATGCCTCAGTAAGAATCATTGAATGATCTTATGTCAAGTTTTACACTTTTCCCAAAAACATTTATCTCCTAAACTGCCCCCAATTTTTTTGAGGTGAAAAAAATATTATAATAAACTAATTCAAGCTAAATAGTTAAGCAATTACTCTACTATGGTGCTCTATCAATCAGAAAGTTATCTCTTAATTATAACAGAATGATTTTAACAGGGCAATACTTAATCCTAAAGAACATCTTTTAATATCATTGCTATACACAAAGAGAAAGATGTGGGGGTAAAGAGAGCTGCTTGGTTCCTTTTAAATCATATCACATATTTTACATAAAACTAGCCTTATATATACTTTAGCTATTAAAAAAAGAAACATTCACAATGAGTGAAAAATGATGACAATCACCTCCAAACTCAAAAGCCAGCCATTGTGGAAGGAAACCAAGGATACATTCAGATAGTCAAAGTAAGGGGGACCCAGTATCATGGTAAAGAAAGACTTCTCTTATTTTTAATTTCAGTCATCACCGGTATAAAAGGTAACCCATCAACACCTTTCCTTTACTTCTTTCTCTTGTCCTTCAACATAATAAGTACTATCATTATACACACACACATATATATGTATTTTATTGTTTTTGGAAAAGGGTGCTGGAGGATAGAAAAAGAGGGAAATGCTACCCTCATTGGAGAAAACACAAATGAAGGAGTAATTTATATGTTCTAGCACATTCAATATAAATTGCAATCATATTATATTATAAATATGTGTTTTATATTGTTTGAATACATGTGGACAAGTCCAATTTCTTATGTTTATATCCAGAAAAATGCATTCGATACTCAATGAATATTAAATAAAATGATTATATTTTTGACAAAGCAGAGAGTAGTACATTTATCCATTTTTACTCATTCATTTTTCCCTTATATCTTTATAAGTATTCAGTGGGACGTGAGGGATAAACATGTATAAGACCTGGTCTCTACTTGCTTTCAAAGAGATGTTAATAAGGCATGGATTATCAGAGATGACAAGGCAATGGAAATGAGGTGTCCTGATGTGACATGTTGAATTTAAAAATATTCTATGAGACTGGTAGCTATTCCACAAGATTTTGTATGGAAGCAAAGAAAACAAGTGTGTACTAAGTTTTATTTTACTTTATTTTATTTTATTTGTTTGCCGGGAAACCCAGAATGACAAATTTTTCTACTCAAGAGATGAGAGATGCTGCAACAAAGAGGTCTACAAATTTAGTATTCTGATTGATGGTTGTAGAAATATGTGGAGGGACATCCTATCCCTTTCTCTCCATCTTGTGAAATATAACAATGATGTCATGAATCTTCTTTCAAAACCTAGGTCTTCAAGTTTTGTTGTCAAATTGTGAGTTTATAGAAGACAATTTTAGTTACATAAAGAAGACTTCAGTTAGTATTTTGTGGGGATCTGTTCCTGCAAGTGGTGTATGTATGTTTGTGGATGTGCACATTAAAATAAAAAAAATGACATCTAGGACCCACCACTACACATAGTGGAGACTTCCAAAATGTATGAAAATGAGAGCAATAAAATGCTGAAGCTTAATTCTGAAACTTCATCTTACTCACCTGGGTGAAGCAAGAAATGGTCATTTGAGAGAGAGATAGTATCCTCAAGATTCTTACAACCCTCTATTTAAAATAGTTTTTTTTTTTTTGGGGGGGGAGTGGGCACGGTGGCTCACGCCTGTAATCCTAGCACTCTGGGAGGCTGAGGCAGGTGGATCGCTCCAGGTCAGGAGTTCGAGACCAGCCTGAGCAAGAGCGGGACCCTGTCTCTACTAAAAATAGAAAGAAATTATCTGGCCAACTAAAATATATATACAAAAAATTAGCCGGGCATGGTGGCTCATGCCTGTAGTCCCAGCTATTCGGGAGGCTGAGGCAGCAGGATTGCTTAAGCCCAGGAGTTTGAGGTTGCCGTGAGCTAGGCTGACACCAGGGCACTCACTCTAGCCAGGGCAACAAAGTGACACTCTGTCTCAAAAAAAAAAAAAAAAGTTTTTTTCCCTAGCAAGCTCTTATTCTATTTTTAGTAGTAAGAAATGAGATATCTATCTTTTCACATTTTGGGGACAAAACTTTGATATTTAGTATAATATTCACACATTTATATATGTATATAATTTTATCATTGTTGACCAATAAAGTATTTTCTTTAATGCTTTCTAAAAGTTTGATATTTCTAGATTTCATTTAGAAAAATATAGTTGTCTGGCAAGTATGTTTATTAAAATTTTAAACAATTCATAATTTGGGGTTCTTACCTTACATGTCAGCAATTTGGAATAGTATACATATTGTTTAATATTTGTTTTACAATCATTAATTGACTCAGTGTGATTTTAGTAGATGTACCACTACATTAACAGACAAATCTTACTATCATCAGATTCAGCTTGAATTGCAAATATTTTATTTATTCATTCATTCATTTTGAATATCATGTTAGTAAGACACCTTGTGCTTGCTAAACAACAACAAATCCTCTTGCAAAACTTAATATTGTTTTCCTATTTAATGCTTATAAATTTAAATAGAAATTTATTACATAAACATATATCAGTATGTCAGTAAATTCAGAAAGATGATTTGTATTTACACTCCTCATTATATTTTTAAGTTTGTAATTACCTATTTAATTCATGATCACAGAAAAATCTGTTACTTCAATTACTGAATTTTTTCTTACTTCACCAAAATGAACTTCATTTTATATTTTAACATCTCAGAAATTTGGGTGCAAGTGATAGAATTTTTGCATCATTATGTCATAGTTTAATTGCTGGAATGTTCTTTTATTGAGGTGCATCTTATAATCAAGGGTATATTATATTCATTGAATAATATATTTTAAGATCTCAAGCTTGTGCAGTTTCAACATGAATGTAACATTTTAATTTAAAATCCAAACTCTGTAAGTCCAAAATAGACCTACTTTTTAAAACTGAATGATAAACTAAGTGTTTTTTTTAGGATTCACTTAAAATTCTTTTAGTTAGAGAGATAATTTTATATTAAATAACAATTAATCAAAAGTAAAGCATTCCTATTTCTTCTTAGTTTTAAGGGCTACTTTCTGCTTCAGTTTATCCATCTCTTCTCAAACTTGAATATTCATAGGATGTGTATGTACACCAGTTTTAACTATTAAATACTAAGCTGTACAGATTTTATGATACTGGAATTAATAATGCTTAAAATGAAAAATACTTTAGTTAGTTTCCCAACTACTATATGCTTAGTGAAACTGTAACATTTAGCATGTAACAAATCAGTGGTTTTTGTCTTATTTCACATACTCATTTCAATTCGTTTGCAAGTGTCCTCATTTATTGCCATGTTTTCTTATAAGTTTCATGCAAATATTTAATAAAAGAAGAAAAACAAATTAAAGTGCATATACCAAAATTTATAGAGTATGTAAATAATGCCAAAATTTATAGAATATGTGAATAATGGCTCAACTAGGATTGATGCTTTGGTAGTATTTAGATTTTATTTTGTTATTTGTGTATATATATTTTTGTTTTGCGTGTTTTTTCATGTGAAATGTTTATTTCATTTTTCTTTATTACATATCATAATGTCAAAAAATTATTGGTATTTTGTTAAGCTTCCATTCAAATGTTTCATATGAAACACTAAAATTAAAGAAATGAACAGAATGTATTAAGTTAATTTACATAAAATAATGTGCTAAACATAAGTACCTAAAAATTACTTCTTTAAATATGCAGTTATCTTTAACATGTACTTACATAATTGTATATATTTTGGATCATCCACTCATGTCTCTAGCAACATGTTCTGTTCTTTATTTCTGTGGTGAGTTAGACAATAATTATAAAGCAACACAGCATAAAATTTAAAAAGAATCTACAGGACTAAAAATGTCATCAAAATAAGGCTCAAAATGAATCAGGGGATGAGGTTTTATTTGTATACATTTTGCTAAAATTAAAAATCCTTGAAAAACTTAATTTTCATAAAACATAAAATTCAAATTTAATATATATATTCCTATTAAATACATTTTCCAATTTACATGTGAAGCATATCATTTTTCATTATCATAATTCCAAAGATGACATATAGTTTTTATTTATAGAAGTATGTTCATATATATAAATCATTTCATTTTATTTTTGCTATATTAGGAATGTTTTGGTTAAATAATATTAATAAAATTATATTTCAGATAAGTTTTTATATTGTAAATATCTTATTTTTAAATATATCTCAGGTAACAATGACAATATCATCTGATTGTGATAAACTACACCTTGTATACATGATATGATTTCAGATGTAGAATGAATTTTCTGAATGTACATTTTCTTCCTTTAATTTGAGTAATATCTATTGTAATATATACATTTAACTGTGCTATCAAAGATAATGTTTACATAGTTGTGTAGACTACTTAATATTTTTTGAAAAATAAAGTAAATGTCATTTTAAAATTGAACATCTACATATATATATATTGGATTGTTGCTATGCAGAATTCTAAGGTTTTTTCTAACATTGGCATAAACCTCATGAAACAGTTATGTATGCAAAAATTTTGAGAGTTTCTAAACTGTTAAAGGGTGTATTTCAATGATTTAAAAATCTGCTCTTCATACATTGCCAATTTAAAATGGTAACAATATCAGTATTCCAAGTTGGTTTACATTTTAAATAAGATGGTTATACATATATATGACATAACCGTATGGTGGTGGCTTTTATTGTCTTTTAAATGAAATCAGTGTTATTTCTTTATAGTATCAGTATATGTATCAAACATATCTAACTAAATTTAGTTGCACTTATATTAATACTTTCTGCCATCATGAGATACATCCTCTTTTCATTCTGCAGAACTTTGAATTTTCTAAGTAAATCCATTTCACACTGACAGAATAAACTTCTATGTTTAGAAATAATAACAAAACTATTGAAGTGATTATTACTAATGCAACAAAATCTTCAAATTCCACCCTTTTTAAAGTGATGTTTTTGAAAGTTAAAAACAAAATTATCTGTTTCCCCTTCTTTTGGAATTGCTCTTCATTCATGTCACTGTTTGAAATGAGCCTTTGCCATGGTAAAAATTATAAGCATATTTCATGTGTGAAATTTATCTTTTTTATTACTGCTAATATGATTTTGGCCTTATTAAGTCCATTCATTCATTTACTTTTTCTTTTGATGAATATTTCTTGAGCACCTACTGTGTGCCAAGCACTATTCTATGTGCTAGGATTTCAGCAATGAACAGAACATATAAATATTTTAGTCTTCAGGGAGCTTGCGTTCTGGTATGGAAGTCTGTGGAGGAAAGACTATGAACACAACATATAAGTAAAACTAAGCACTGGTTAGTAAAAATATATCTAGGTAGAATGTGGTTATTAAAGAAATGGGGTTTTTAATGCTTTATTTCTATATTAAACCCTGCCTTGCATTTAGGTTAAGGGAATAGCACTGAATCATCACCACCGTTAGTGGGAAATACATCTCTAATGCTAAAGATTTAAGAGTGGAGTTGCTAGCAATTCCTGGATATAAAAACTAACAGAGATCAGTTTTAACTCCTATATTTGGTCTGGAACTGTGTTTATTCCCTGGAGTCTTCAAGAAAATGGGTGTTTGGAATTGGTCTGGAGTTACTGAGCAATTAGTTAGAGAAACAACCTAAGCCTGTTCTCAAGAATTGGTCCAGAATTATTGACTCAATGCAAGAGATTATTTGAGATTAATTATAGTGATTCTGTTGAAATATGATAATTTAGTTCATCCCTTTGTTAAAGGTAGGAATGCTCAGACTTGATAAAAAGTACAAATTCCATTACTTTTCAAACGTGTTTATAATTATATTTTTTAAACTAAACCTGAAAGCATGGAAATTATGATGAAGTTATGAAAACTTTTAAAGTATTAGGTTTTCATCCTGATTTCATATGTTCTCTAAAAAATAGGAGTCTCAATTAAACTCCCCAAGTGGATAATATGGACCAGATTTCTTACTAATGAGCACATGAACATCCCAAATGTACAGTTTACAGTGAGATCAATTACTGTGTGTTAGTAGTGTAAGCATAGCTATTGCTTAACCATGAAATTAAAAAAATGATTACCAAATACTACCATACTAAATATTTTAGGCTGATTTGAATAACCAACATAAATTTATTATATACTAATCTACTAAATAGATTATTCATCAAATAACTTTGATAAATTTTCAATAGCAGCTTTTTCTGATCAATACTAAAATATATTAAAACTATTTAATCTGATAAGTGGCAAACCTCATTTACCCTTGGCCCCCTCAAAATACAATCATCATTTCATTCTTCTGAATTTCTACATCAAATTGAAATAGGATATGACAACTCAAGATAGAAGAATTAGTAGCAGAAATGGGCTTCTTTGTTTACCTATGAATAAGGGACCTTATGTTTTTTCCTTCCTTTTTGAGTTTAAGACTGATAGATTTATGTATTAGTCCTACTAATCACCTGCCTAGAGCACCAAAAAAAAAGGCAGAGCCTTCTTAAACCATATTAAATGATCGTGATATCATTATTTTCCACTTTCAGAATGGTTAAAATGCCCCTATTTGTTTTTGTCTAAAATATCTAATTAAACATTGTTGACAGAATTTTGAAATGTTGGGAAGAAAAGTATATAAAAAACATAATCCACTCATGGGCTTTAAAAATACTCAGAAATTTTCTAACCAGAACCTATGATTCCTGATTAGTATCTGCAGGTCTAAAATTCAATAATGTTTTTTCTTGTTAAGTATTTTAGCTGTCAAGAACCTTTTAAATATATCCTTGTTCAGCTTCATGCTTCTATTATAAGATGACTTTTTTTTTTAATTGTGTAAGAGCTCTGTACTACCAACTACAACCTTTTATAAAATTTAAGTGAAGGGAAAAAGAAAACCACATTTTGGCACTTTGAATACATATTTTAAATTATTAAAAAAACTTTAATAAGGATAAGAATGTGATAATGTTACCCAGACAGACACACACACACACACACACACACACACACACACACACCATGAAATGCATATGAAATATTTGGAAATTCCCAGCCAACAGCACAACAAAATGACAATAGTCAACAATAAGTTATGGTATACTTCAAAGTAACTAAAAGTGTGGAATTGCAATATTCCCAACACAAAGAAATGATGAATACTTGAGGTGGTGGATACCTCAATTACCCTAATTTGATTATTTTACATTGTATGTCTGTATCAAAACATCACATGTACCCTATAAATATGTAAAGTATTATCTTCCCATAATAATTAAAGATTAAAAAAACTATTGTTGTATTAAAGTTCCATGGTGACTAATAGTTAATTTTCAAACACTTCTAAATTGAATAATTTGTTTAATTTTAAGATCAAAATTGGTTAATCTAAAATTTTTCTTAATGATAGCAAAAAATTTTAACTAATTTAAAAATGCACCAAATTCTAAAGTATATTTTTATCATGACATTGAATATTTTACCATGTCTACTGCTTTTTGGTAAATGAGGTTAAGATAGACATTTACATACAGTAATTATTTTAGAGTCTCATTTTGTTCATCATTTTGTTTTCATTTTGTCTTTGATTTTAAATTCTCTTTCTTCACTTGCTTATCTTAAAATAGAAAATTTTGATATTTTTCCCAGAAGTTATGAAGAGATATGGCATGGACTATTCAAAGCATACTTTTGAGAAAAGTATGGTTACATAATTACTCATTCCATTGAAACCTGTCGCTTGCCAGGCATTTGTTGCTAAAATTCATCTGTAAACTTAATAAAAGATTGATTCAGGGCCACATAAAGGGTTTACTCTTTCACTTTCACTTTGTTTCCCCTAATGTATTAAAGTTAAAATATGGTGTATATTGTATGTAATATCTATCTGTAAGTTGATAGATACAAACAGACAGATCTGGTGTTCTTCACATTTTAGTGGTGTGTTTGTGTTTTACTTTTTCATGTTGATTATCCTTAAGGTAATAGAAGAGAATATAATTTATTAAACTTATCAGAAAAAAAAAACAACAAAATTTAAAAGAAAAAGTTAGCATCTAGTGCTACTGTGTCCCACAGGTTCTTCTACATTGACCCACACTACCTCCACTGGTGAGTTAGAGGAGCATAACAGGACTACCACTGGTGCTATTGCTGTTGCTAGCACACCTGCAGATGTTACTGTATCCAGTGTTACAGCTGTCACCATCCATAGACTTTCCGAGGAACAGCGAGTGCAAGTTACGAATCTCAGAAATTCAGGTCTGGACCCCAACACGTCCAAGGACGGGCTCTCTCCTCATCAAGCAGATACACAAAGTACAAGGAGAAGACCAAGACATGCTGAACATATAGAAAGAACTAAAGAACTTGCAGTTGTTACTCATAGAGGTATTGGATGTTATTTTACTTGTGCACATTTAGTTACAGCCAAAGCTATATTTTGGTAATGATTCTAATGAGACAATGTGCTGAAAGAGAGCCAAAATGTAAAAAATGAAAGAGTTCAAAGTAGCTGAAAAATATAGATAGTATCAGCCCAAACTGGAATAATTTGCAAGCACAGGAACTAAAATTTAAAAAAGTAATAAAGTGCAATGCAAATTTTGGAGGGGGAAGGGATAAGAGTAGAAAGGAAAGAATTCATAAACAGAATAGTAAAAACAAGTACTAAATAGCTATTACTTATTACACACTAGTATGATTTTGACATAACAGGAAAATAAAGTAGCCAGTTTTTATTAATAAGTGCACATATTTACACATAGATTTATCTTATGTAGTAATTTTCAATGGTTGCTTGAGTTTTGTGTTATACATATGGTAATTAACACGAGAAAATAGAAAATTTGGGTAAAAATAGAAACATTATATCTGGTGATTGTTTTATATAGCATATTCTTTTATTTCTAAATTACCTATTTCCTGACCCATATGATTATACTGAGAGCAGATTTCTTGTTTTCAAAAGGTAACAGCTATTCATTGATATTAGGGCTCCAAAATTTAAGTATTCCTTAATTTCCTAATTTACTTTGTGGAGGAAAAAAATACCACAAAACCAAATCATATATTGGTAATTTTCTACTCAATTAATATAAGTCTACCTTTCATAAAATTGTGGAGCAAACGTATTTTTCTGTTTCTTGGTGGCAAGTATCACAGAGCAGTTTAGGAAAAAAATCAGTGTAGTATAAAGATAAAAAGTCTTAATTTATATCAATATATGCATCAGTGAGACATATTAATTAATTGAAAATATTAATTGAAAGTATTTCAAATACAAAATATCTACTCCATTTCCAACTCATCATCACATATTCTCTAAACTGGCTATGGTTTATGTAGCATATTTAGTTTATACAGACCATGATGTAAGTAATGGAAAACCATTCAATGCTTAGAGCACATGAAGGGGAGAAATCAAGACATTTTTACATAAGTTAATTGAAAATCATCTCAAAATATCTCAGAAGTTCATTTCCATTAGAATTTATACTGAAAATACTTACATTGATTCTCTTTACTAAGACATTCTGAAATCAATTTTTAACATGTGGTAGTTTCCTCTAAAGGATTAAATCAACATCACCTTGCTTCTCTATTCACATTCCTACCGTGAATATTACCACTCCTAAGAATGTATGATTTGCTTAATGAAGTAAACAGTTTCTTCTTATTAATAGGAATTAAAAATGGGTATAAATTATATTAAAATAATGATTAAGGAACAAAAATTTATTTCGTTTTTTTTTATTCTCTTTGCATGAGCTAACTTGTAAACTACCCAGTAATCATTTTACCACACATCAAATAGAAGGAGGGTAATTTCTAGCATAAGTTTATTGTTAAAATCAACTAATAATACAAATACTGCTTTAGCCAAAGTTTGCCTAAGTGATGTGTGAAACTTTGTGGTTACAAATTAATATTTTGTAGAACTATAAACAATAATTCAGATTGAAAAGAGAAAAGGTTGTAATAAATTATTAGATTAAATAAAATAATTTGAGATGATTCCATATAAAATTTTAAGAATATTCAAGTAAATTTCAATTTAGCATCAAGAGTATTTTCTTGTTAGATTCTGAATCAGTGCTCAAACTTTCTCAATTGTTATCACAATCTCCCAGTGCTATTTAAAGGCCTCCACCTGTTTTACCTTTTTCCATATTCTCTTTAAAATGGTGTTTTAAAATGTATATCCATTCAGTATTGCCATCTACCTTGGAGATAAATATTCTTCAGGTATTCATGTTTAAATTAAATGTAAAACACCATATGTAAAACATTTTGAATGTTATATTCATCAGTATTTTCAGATTATTCTCATTGACTTAAATTGCTATAATACTTTTATCAAGTCTCTATCTTAATTAAGGTCAGTTTTCCATTTCTTCTTGTGTAACTTACTACTATTTCAATGATTTCAGTTTGCTACTTATCTGTTGTGTTTTAGACACAAACTATTAACATTATGGGCAAAAAATGTCAACATTAAGAGTAAAGGAAATCTATTATCTATGTCTATTGCTTAACATATTTTAAAAAGCCTTCAAAATTTAGCTGTATTTTCAGACATGAAACAATCTTCAAAGACTTGATTCCTAGTAGGTCTGAATTTCTAAATTGAAATTGGCTGACATCAAAGCAGTGCTCTTTAAAAAAAAAAAAGTAATTTAAGCTCAAACAACATGCTTAAAATGCTTGCTGAGTACCAGATTCTATTCAAGGGGAAGTAAAGATTAATAATACAAGTCCCTTTCTTTCAAGAAATTGCAGTACAGTTGAGGTGAGGACATAGAGACACCTGTTCTGGTGCTGCAAGGAAGATTTTGTAAAACTAATGCTGATCAGAGTACAAAAGAAGTGATAAGATATTTACACAGGCGGAGAGAGTCATTTACATTACTTTTAAGTTAGGAGTCAGTAAACATAATACAAAACCAATCACATAATTTGTTCTAGATATTTCAGAAAAAAAATTTCCTTACTTTTCTAATCTGTTCTCCACAATGTTTTCAGAATAACCTTTTCAAAATGAAAATCTGATATCACTCTACTGTTTTAAAGCTTTCAGTGATTTGTCAATGACCTTAGAAATAGAGCCAAGACTTGGTGATGACACATGGGAACCTGAGTGATCTGGCTTTTGCCCGTGTTTCCAAATTCAACTCATGCAACTTTCACAATCACTCCTTTTTTTTTTTTTTTCCAAATACAATTTATTTTAGTTTGTTCAAACACACTATGTTTTTTTTTAAACCTCAAGCCACTCTAATAAGGTATTCCTTGTTTGTTTTAACCAGATCATTCTAATTCTCTTTTCAGGATTTATCTTAAATTGTTACCTCTAAGAAGGTTAGCTCTTCCTCTCATAACCCGCCATTGTGGCCTGCGTTTTCCCTGCACTTGTAATCACCAGCCCTATGACTTTTCTGTAAATTTTAAGCTCTCTGGGATAAGGAGTCTATGGGTCTTATTCATGCTGCATTCCCAGTGCCTAGTACAGTTTCTAACCAATAGATATATTTAGAAAATATTTGTTAAACTAAAGAATAAATACATACAATTTCGCTAGCTAGAAGATTCACTTAAATTACTTAAAGGCTTGAAATCATCTTCTTCAATATAATGAAATGTCTACATATTTCAGTATTAAACATAATTAATGACTTCGTTTTGTCACAATTATAAAAAGACCAGTGTTTTTTTGTTTTTTTTTTTTTTAGAAAAACAACATTTTAAAGGCAGCAGTATTCTCATGAACCCATAATAACATACTGCTTTCATTATATTAGTGTTTCAAAATTTACAAAATGAAACAGGATATAAATGCCTTGCTTATAGCCCTTGTACATTTATAAAATCAAAGAAATTTTATAATCAAACACTAGAAAATGATAAAGTCAATAAATTTCACATAAACAAATATTGATAATACAATGGATATTATTTTGCTGAAGTTAATTGCCATCTGAAGCATAAATATGACAGAGATTGTGATAGCATAGGTTCCTTTGATGTCCCAAGTCCTTGCTATTTTGCACTGTGGGTAAATTCTGTATTTTTTTATTTTCTACTCACTCTGCAATTAAACTTTCAGTTTTATAGTGTCTTTTGATTATTACTAGTCCCGAATTTATCTACCTTCATAACCTGGGGCAATTAAAACATTTATAAGTGCCATTAATATGAACACAAAGAAAACATGGAAAATGAAGTTGCACACAATGTTTGGTAATTGGTACATGCATGTGGGCTCAAATCTATTTGGTAATTTATGATAAATAAATCAACTCTATAACTATTTGATTATAAATAGCTGTGAAGTTAAATAATCTGGAAAAAACAGAATATTCATCAAAGATATTTTCAATTCTTTATAGGATACTATTCAAATTAATTTTCTTACTGTATTATAGTTAAAATATCAGTAATACACTTTAAATTATCTTATTAAAATAAAATTTTACTTTCAACTCATTCTCAGTAATAGAAAATCGTTTCCAATTTTCTTCATTTGAAGAGTTTTTGGACATTATGACAGAAAAAACTAAAAGAGAAAGAAAATACTAATAAGGTTAGTTTAGATCTTCTTGAAACTATCTATTAATATTAACACCACACCACACTTTTGCTGTGTTAGCGTCTAGTAGTCTTCAAAATGAGAATTCAATATTTATAGACTGGATTTTAGTCCACTGTTGCCACTATGTGTGAGAGCTTATTTAGGTCACATGAACTATTACAGCTCAATCTACATATTTGTAAAATAGTTGTTGTAACATGATAGTATTACATCAGGATTATTGTGAGCATTAAACTTGATAGTGGTTAGCGGTGCCAAAATCTCTTAGATATTTTCTCTCAAGGGAAAGACAAAACTAAATTGCTTACTGTCAACGTTGTGTTTTGGGGTCAGAGAACTAGGCTGGGTCTAAGCTCTACCCATTGTTAACTTTATGACTTTGAACAGTAAGTTCAATTTGCAAAGGGGCAACTTCTTAGTAACTGAGAATATCTTCCTCAAAAGGTAGTTGTCTTAAAATATTTAGCACAGTTACTGACTTAAATGTTCAAAAATACTAATTATTGTGACTTTAGTATTTACCAAATATGTTATAGCTCTTGCTATGTGCATAACATTATACTAGATAGTAGATATATAAGACTGAACAATACTGTCTATGCCATAGAGTAGTCTATATAACTTTAAATAAAAAGAACAACAAATTTATTATGAGAAACACTACACTTGCGTAGGCTACTGAATTACAGTGGAGGGACTGATTACCTCTTTTACTTCTTAATGTAAAAGTCAAGGAAGGCTGCACACCGAAAATTTGAACTAATTCTTGAAGGACAAAAAAAGTTTGAAATTAGTAAATAGTGTTTATATTACTAAGACTCATAGAAAATACTTTGAGTAGATATTTGGACTGAGTAGAAATATTGTGAGTCTATAACCAAAATAAATAAACTATTCAACTATATTTACATAGTATAAGTAAGCTTAAAAACAATTCATGTTTTTATTTTAAAAAATATACAGATTTTTAAACTTAGATAAACTATCCAAGTGCACAAAATACAGATTTTTAAACTTACATAAACTAACCAAGTACTTAAAATTAGATAATGAATATCTACTGATATTTAAAAATTAATCAAAATAGTTTGCTGCCTTAACTCTAATATCTTTTTTGATGTTATTTCTTAATATTTACTTAAAATACCTTTTTCAATTATCTCTAAACCCCACAGTTCAAAATTATAACTCTAAGGATTTTAATTCAAAGTTGGCTTAAAACAGAAGAATCCATAAAATAATATGATTAAAAAATAATAAGTAAAGTGTCCTGTATTTCTAGAATTATCTATCTATTGTAGTCACTTAGATGACTACAATATCTTGTGGAGTCAAATATGTATTATGACGTTTTATAGATATTACTGCTGTTTGTTTTGACATAGTGTAGTCAGTTATTCCACAGTATGTTTAATGCTAATAATACCATCAATAAGGTTTTAGTTTGGTTAATAAAGTAACACAAAATCATGTTTAACTGAGATTGAATATGATACAGACCTTTCTCTCTCAAAACTAGAACTTAAAAGAAAATCTATTTTAATCATCATTTTTACATAAGAAAAAATTATTTAATATTTTTAAATGAAAGGAAAGAATGGTTTCTTCAATGCAAAGCAATTTATTTTAGGTCAGCAATATTAATCCAAACAAAGCAGGAATTTTTATTTTTATTATAATTGATATTTTTTCAAGTAAGATCATCTGAACATTTACATGGTTCAGCAAAAATGAGAAAACAGCACACTGCCAGATAAATATCCACATTAAATTTCTAGTTTATTTTAGAAGTTAAGATTCTCTCTTATGTAACCACTTTGTTCCATAACTGATTCAACATTGTAATACACTGCAAGCTCTACTGTGTGAAAGTAAGTCATTACGTTCCTGCTATGTTCCCATCACTAATATGTTATATGCTCATAGGTAAAATATATTTTAAATATTTTCAAGTTTTTGTAAGCAATTCATACTATTTTAAAAAATTCTATTAATGCTCTTAAAGAGTATACATTCCTAAATCCAAAATAAGTTATTTGATGTTTTTTAATTCTTCATAAGCATTATCACAATACAGAAGTTAATTTATGAGTAGTTTATTCATATATACACACACACACATACACACCCATCAAGTAATCAAGTATCAGGGTTTTATTGAGCATCTTATCTTTTATTAAGGATGTGATGAATTCAAAGTATATTATATTTGGTCTCTATTCCCAAAGGAAAAGTTGTAGAAATTAGATTACAGAGAATAATTATAGGCAAATTACAAACTAAAGAACTACCATGGCATGAGTATGATATGTGAGTGAAGATGAGGTTTAACAGTCTTCAAATATCTGATATGTTGTTCTATGTTAAGAGAGATCAAACATATCTTTTGGCATATCTTGTAGGAGTTGGTGTATGGCACCATAGGATAATATAATGTGGGCTATTATAAAGAGGACAATTGTAACATTCAGTTTTGGTCAAATATAGATTCTTTACTTCAGGAATCAGTGAATTCCTGAAGAAATCCAAGCATAGATTTATGGATTGGCAAATTGGGTGTTTAGAAATCACTGAAGCATAAAATAGTGTCTTAATAATATAATTGCTACTGTTCCAATTCTAAAAGTCTGTTATTCTATCCAGAGATATTACATATTAATTAACATATTTATCATCACCTTATATTTTCTCTTGGTGTTGAGCTGACATGTATTTATTTTTATGATTATTGAATTTTATAGCCAAAGCAACTATAGAAGTGGCCATTGCTACCATCAAGGAATTTAGAGAATGGCAATCTATTTATCTCATTATAGGTGAACTCAGCCACATATACATTTGTTTCTGGGCCCAATGCCCATATCTGTGCCTTAAATTTCAAAACTCTTCCATTTGAGGGCCCAATCCTAGCTTATCTTTTAGGCAGTGTTATTTCTAACAACATATGACATTGTTATTCTTACTTTTTTCATTTATGTTCTACTATTCATTCATTCATCATTCATTCAATTTTCTTTCTTTTTCTTATCTCTATTTTTTCTTGTCTTTCTTTCTCTCTCTTTCTTTCCTTTAATTATTTCCTTTCTCTTTTTCTTTTTATTTCTTTTCTTTCACAAATATTTGCTGAGTACCAAGCTCTCTTCCACTTGTTGGGAACACAGTATGGAATAAAACTAAGTAGAACTTATATTCAAGGAGAGAAAAATATAGTAGACAAATAAACAACTAATTATCTGGTGGTAATAAGGGTTGTGGAGAAATCAAAACAGGCTATGTGATATATGGGTTGCCACCTTAGACTGGAAAGTTAGAAAAGGCCTCTTTGAAGAATTAAAATTTAAACTGAGACCTAAATAACAGGAAGGAGACAGGTATGCTCTTGGAGCTATGCTTTGCCATATTCTAGAGAGAGTCAGAGAAGAAATCATACCAGGCAGAGAAAGCAGCTAGTTAGAGCTTGAGTTTTATCTGAGAAAAATAAAACCCAGTATTCCTGGAGTTGAAAGCACAAGGAGCAATGTAGATGAAGTTGAACACATAGACAGGAAACAGACTATTTTTTTCCTAGGTCTTGGAGAAAAAGCTTTATTTTAATCTAAGCCATTAGTACGTTTTAGCAGGAAAGTGATATTATCTAATATACTTTTTAAAGAAGTCACTTTAGCAAGAATTTGAAGAAGTAAGTTTAAGTAAATAAGAGCAGGCAAACAAATTAGTCAATTATACAGAAGTATAATGAACAGTTGATAGTGACTTGGAGTCTATGGCTTAGACTATGCTTCTCAAACTTCATTGTGGACACAAATCATCTGTCAGTCCTATTCAAATGCAGATTGTGGCTTGATGGGATTGGAGTTGGATCTGAGATTCTGCATTTCTAACAAGTCTCCAGATTATGCAAATACATTGCATAGCAAAAACTTAGATGAGGATGATTATCGTGGTGAGAGAGCAATGTACATCAGACAGTTCTAACACTGTCCACTCCCCATGAGAAGTTTTTCTCCACTAGAATAATCATGATGTTGATAATCTATCTCAAATAACATAGGAACAGCTAAACTTTAATTCCATAAGAGTGACTATAATGGTGGCAAATTTATGCTCGAAAGGGGTAATTTAGGGCAGATGGATTTTTCTGGATCAATCTTAATGACAGTAATTAATTCTGTCAAGTGTTAAGAATGGCTGAGCTATTGACATTCATTATGATTTTACTGGAAGGATCACTGAATGAATGGATGAATGATGAAATCAATACCACATAAAATTTTAGCTCATAATTATAATGTATACCCTAAATTCTATACCTTGCATGGGTATTGTTTTTAAATGCATCAAATAACAAAAAGAAAAAAAAAAACCACTAAATTTAGTTTTCCTTTTCTCGAATGTTTCAAATCTCTGAAAGGCTAACTGATAGATGAAGGTAAAACAGTGAAAAAAGAAAAGTAATAGGGAGGTGGATGATGAGAAATTACTTAATGGGTATAGTGCACATTATTTGGATGATGGATACACTAGAAGCCCAGACTTCTCCATTAAGCTATAAATTCATGTAACAAAATTGCACTTGGACCCCTTACATTTATAAAAAGAAAAAAAGTATACAAAAATGTATTGCCAAATGAAAAATCTCTAACCATCATCTTCTTATTTTATATAAATGGTAAAAGTGTGTTTGCTCCTTGAATTCCCAAGTCCTTCATGAGACTAACTGGTAAATTGATGTTCATAGCATCTTTAAAGCATAAATAATAGTAGACTGGAGAATTTATAACTTTTAAAAAGTTATCTGGTTACATATGGTTCTTATAAGATACTTTCATTTATTTAATTATTATTAATTTGAATGTGAGAACTTTGATATTGGTAAATACATGTAATAGAAAGGAAATTGTGTCGACATTCGGGATAGAGAATTACATACAAATACTGACTATTATGTGCTTTATCAATATCTTATTTTTTTTTTTGGTTTTTCTCATTGTTCTCTTGACTTCTCTATATTATTTTGTGGAAAGTTATGCTCAATGTTGATATTTGTAGCATTTTAAAAATCCATATCCAGATATGTACCAATTTATTATTCAAATACATAATTATTTATTGAATATCATCCTCATTTTCTATTCCATTACCATATTTCATGACATTTGTGAAATTGTCAAAACAATGTCATTCATAACAGTAAATATATTTTTATATTTCTAATTATTTTACTTTTTTTAATAAGTTACTTTCATGAAGAATGAAGAGAAAAAATAAAATGTTAGAATTAACTTGTTAACAGGCTGGTGCATTTTCAAAAGGTCTTAGATAAGAAATACTCTGAATGCCTAAGAACCTGAATGACAATATTAAGCAATGAAAATTTATTTTGCTCAAAAATGACAAATCAGCAAGTAACCATTTTAACATTTCTATAAAATACTACCCTTCAAGCCATGCTTTTGAGTTAGTCCTATGCAGATATTTTAAGATTTTCTGATAACTCAATGTTCTTATTGTCCTTTGAGTAGATCTTTAGGGAAACTTACATCCTTTCATATTAACTGGAACCATTATACCATTAATATAACAATGATCTTATTTCATAAATGCTCTTTTTTTCAGGGATTCAGCCAAATTTTTATGATCACCAGTAATCATTAACCAGATATCTTGGTAGCTTATTCTTTATATTAACATATTATTTCTCATTTTTAGTAGAAATGGGCAAACAAGGAAAGATAATTATATGTTCTGAACTAATGGAAAGGGAAGGCTTAACTTTAAAGATCAGAGATGAAAACAGTTTTGTGTGTAGCTGATTTCCTCAAATGGTTTACCACAGCTTATTTTACCTGTCAATGATATGGTCACAGTGAATGTGACGTATGTGACATTTAAATAATTTTCCTTGTTAAAATATTTTGAAGGGGCTAGACTTTCTATTTGTGCTCAAAGCTGGTGCCAAAGCGGACTCCTCTGCCTTTTGCAGTATGAAGAAATGGTCTATGTTAGAAACATTTTTATCTTGTTCAGAATTATTTCAGGGCATTTTCACCCACTTTTGCAACAAGCTGCTTTCCTTGCATGGAGTTTTCTAGAGCATATGGCTGCCCTGCTGTGCACAGAGTGAAATCACACAATTAATCTTTACAATTTTAGGAAGAGCAGAACCTTCAATATATGGAATAACAGCATGGCGTTAGGTTTAGGGTACGTTGTATAGGATATTTTTCTCTTCGCAATTATATCATTTGTATTCTAAATCATGGACTATTGCTTTTTACTGTTGATGTTTGATCTTTGTTTCTTTAAAATATTCTTCAAATGGCATTACTTCATAATACCAAATGAGATTAAAGTGATAGAAATTTCTAGATTAATTTCATTCAGTTCCTAGAAAGATAGAGATTTTTCATTGAGTAGGTTTACATTAAAGAAGAAATAAGTTTTATCAACTCTCCTGAACTTCCTCATTAGAAAAGAATGCAGCCAAAGATGATTTTACTAAAAAGACTAGATGATGATTTGGATTTCATATAGCAGTTGGTTTCTGCTACACCTTTTTTATTCATCTGTTCACACTTTTAAAATAAAGTATTATGAGGCTTCAAGCCATGGGATTATACTTGGCACTATCAGCATATAATCAATGTCTTTATTCAATATTAAATGAAACTTCCACTCCGTCTTAATTTAAAATGTACTTAAAGTCAGATATTACTGATTATTTATAGTTTAATATTATTAGCTTTACATTAAAAAGAATAAGTGAGGATAGGATACACGAATCCCATCTATTTGTGGTTTACTAAGATATACACTTGAGAGTTCTGATTGAATATATGGAATTCTGTTATTCATAGTCAGGTGATGGTGTAAATGCTAGAATTGAAGTTTCAGAGTCAAATAAATGAAGATATGTATGACCTTAGGCAATCCACTTAACCCTTCTCCATTTCCACATCTGTAAAAAGGGGAAATAATGTTGCATGTATATTTAGTTAGATCTCAATAAGACAATATGTACAGAGTACCTAGTGCTTTGGACACATCACCAATAAATAATACTGTTCCTTTATGAAGTCTTTACAAGAAGAAATCATACTCCAGTTATATAAAAATCCTTTAAGGTAAAGATAAATAAATTAAGAAAACAATTAGCATAGAATTTTAACTTTCTTAGGTAGTTAATTTCCTTGGGGATAAAATATATAGCTTAATGCAATATTGATAGAGAATATTGGAAACAGGTATATATAGCTTGATTTAGCACCATTCATATTGATCTCATGTATAAGTTATACGAAAGTAATATGTAGTATTCAATTCATCTCAGATTGCTATTAGCTCCATATATTTTCTTGCCAGTTACTCTTCTACTTCGATATAGCCAACTCATTTAAATTTCTTTTTATCTACTCTATCTCTGTGAATTCTCTATGCTTCTTGTGGACTTAATTGCTAGAAAAGAATAAGTTGTGTGGTCTAGATCTTTAAAACATTTTCTAAGAAACAAGTGAGCAACCAATGATAGGATGAGGAGCAACAGTCATCAGTAATTCTACCTGGATATTGCCCTTTGGAGTATTACAGTGGTCACAGACAAATTGAGAGATGTGCTGAATATGGTGCTTGAAATCTATATTTAAAATCAAATCTCTAATGATTTCCCTGTACTAGTGATATATCCATCAGAGTCCATTGGGAAACAATAGACCATTGGCTAATGCAAGGAGAGTTTACTTACAAAAGGACTATTTCCAAATGAATGACTATAAAGGAACCACGAGGGATCATGCTTTAACAAAGGGTAGTAACAGCTGGGCTGTTATGATTCCTAATTTGTTGGGATAAAGACTGTGAGATGTTGGACAGAGTCATATCACAGGCTGGCATGCAAGGATCAGCATGTTGTAATTAAACATCCTAGCCAACTCCAGTCAATGAAGTGGTGAGGAACCCTATGGAATAAAAATCCTGATCTCACTTTCCTCCCTCTCTCTGTCTTCCTGCTGGAATTTCCCAAAGGTTAAGGGAGTTTGTTGATACAGTCTAGCACTTCAAAAAGTAGAATGTTCAAAAGAATCACCTGGGGATCTTGATAAACCATAGATTCTAATTCAGTAGGTCTTGGGTGGTGCTTCACACTTTGGCTTTTCTAACAAGCTCTCAGGCGATGCCAATTCTGCTAATGTAATGCCTCAATTTGTGTAGCAAGAATGTAGCCTATTTAGATCAACCTTATGGGCAGAGAACAAGGAGGAGAATGGGGAAAATGGACCTGGAAAGGCAAATTGACACATGGAACATAGATGGGTTATGATGACTGCCTTTCCATCTTGAATAGCCATGAAATTAGCAGAATAACTCTGCATATATACAGCTATCAGAGCCCATCTGTGTTTGTTTTAAACAAAATCCAGGTGCTAATATGAGGTTTCTAGTGAAGAAATTAATAAAATGTAATAATATGAAATCACAGAGATGAAGGGATGTTGTTACTTATTAAAACAATCCCATTTCTTTTTTTAAATAATTTAAAATCATTCACTGTAGTAATGAAATTTGTAGTGAAAGAATATATTCATTGCTCATAGTCTTAAAGGAGTCATTAACTTTGGTCACTATTATTCAAGCAGTTGCTTCTTTCCCAATTAATCTCATTTTAGAAGGCATTACGTTGTACATAAGTGATCTCTGATGTTGAATGTAAAACAAATATGTGATGTAAAATTACTTCATCTTCAGTAAGAAAATATTATCTTTTTCATGTTACATTTTATAGTGAAATTATCTATGATAAAATTAATTTATTAAGTGACAACAGAAATTATAAACAAAACAAAATCATTTGTGTTCTACAGAATATGGTATGTCAAAACAAAAAAGGCATAAGAAAATGCATACATTGAGTGGATCTTAATATTAACTGTAGGACCACAGACAATTTAAAAAGTTAATTCATTTGAAGCTGTCAGAAAATAAGGATTAAAAACTTAATTAAATTTAAAAAAGATAATTTTAAAGTGTTAAAAGTATCTGTGAACCATACCAATGGTAACTCTTCCCATCTGGTGACTTGCATTATGCCAGTTATAAGACTTTCTAAACAATATAAAAATCCCACATTTTTCATATAATCTTGACATTTTACAGCACACCATAACTGTAAGACCCGTTACGCGAAGGATTGTGGGTACATCTGCTGTTATCTGCGTAAGTGTTAGGGATTCCTGAATTTGTTCCATTTCTACAAAGGAGGAAAGCCCATATACAAATTTTAGAGACTTTATCCAATAATTAGTTGTATGATTTCTCAGCCAATTATATAGACTGTCCACTATCTCCAAAACAAAAAGTAGTAAAATTTAATCCATAATGCCTGTGAAAATTAAGTTGATTTTATAAAACATGATGTCTCCTTTTCATGCTGACCACTGTTCAGTTTCCCAAATGAAAAAATTTTACACATTTCTTAGTCTAAAATGGTTGAAATATAGATTGCCAAGATTTAAATTCCAGGTCTACCTTGTTTCAAGGTTGAGAACTTATAGCTTCAGGATCTTTTGTAAAATGGAATATGGGCCTGTACAGTAGTATCTTAAAATTGTTCAATAATTTATTCATGTGTTCATATAACCTAATATGATTATATATAAGTATGTTTCTATATATTTCTATTAAACTTAATATTTTGATCAAAGATCTGGAGAGGTTTCTAACTTTGAATAAAAAAGTTAAATTTAAGTTGGAAATCCAGGGAAAGTAGATAATTTAATTTGTATATCATCTCTACGCAATGAAAAAGACATAATGGAAAATGGTTCAAAAAATTTAATATATTTCATGACCAATTAGAATGGCCTCTGAAACAGAATAGACCTTAAAATTACAAATGATAACAACATTAGTACAATTAACTAATATTTAAAGACTCTTGTTATATGTTGGTTTCTAGAATGTATTGTAGAATTTAAGCACAGGCGTAAAAAAATAGTACTATATGTGATTATATACTTTCTTTCAGCTAAAAATTGAGCATAACATTCATTTTATACTTATGTACACATTCTATAGGCAACAATAACTGCTAGCCATAAATGAGTATGGTAGCAGAAATAGAAGTTTAAGATTAAAAAAATATTGGGGTATCTGAAAAATATTATTTATCTCTAGTGATTTTTAAAATGGATAGTACGTTAAGATTTGTAGTGATTATAAAAATGAATATATAGGATTTCTTAATAAATTTAATTAGTCCAATTACATGATTTTGAATTTGAAAAGCTCTTAGATATCCCATACCCCTAATATGTATATCTCTTCAAATGAATTTTTCTGTGCTTTTCAACATATTTAGTTGCAACACTACTTTTCTCATCAAAAGTGAACATTATTGTTTCTCTTTATACAAAGTATATCTTCTTATTTTTAATATATTGTTAAATAAAATATTTTTCAAAGAGATTCATGAGCCGCTTGGTAGTATGTTGCTGAATTTTCTATTATACCTTCTTTCTATATAATCCAGAAACATGATCTAATTTCAGCATACCTCTAATCACTTTTATAAAATATTATGCTACAGAATCATGTATACAGCAAATATTATTTTCACAGAAATTTGTATTATTAATCTAGCAGTAAACCTTATATGAAAGATGATAAAACAGTCATTGTAGAAATATTGTCTAGTTTTTTACTCTAGTATCAGCACATTTTTTTTATCTTTTTTCTTTGAAAAATTATATGGAAGGGGCCATCAATTAGCAGCCTCCATGCTAAATATGTTCTGAAGAGGTGTTTTGTTCAGCCAGTACATGATGCAGAAGAAAATGTTAAATTTTAAGTTTGTAGACCTGTAATGTGGAGCCACTATTTACTTTTAAACAAATGAACAAAATCTGTCCTCTTAGCACAGTTAAATACTTTTATAACCACTAAATACATTTTAACCTCTGGGGTAGAATAGTGAATTCTGATAACATTAGCCTTTCTCTCTTCCTTTGGTCCATATTCTACTCCTAAATAATTTAGAATAAATTAATGAATCTCTTAGAACTGAAAAGAGAAGTTAATCAACATGTCTCTTGTAACGAGACTAGAGCACACGACTGCGAATTCCTAGTCCGGTGAGAAGAATGCCAGAAATAACACACTGTGTTTTAACATTATTTTACTCTGTAATAAAATTCTTAGTGACTGATTAGTCTTATTACCCATGCAAATAAATCTACTGTCAATGTCAATAGTGACATCAATAGTGAGATGAGCCATAGTCTCAAGATCAAATACACACACACACACACACACACACACACACAGAGACACACAAGTTAGTTATTTTAAATATTAAAAAAATAAAAGAAATTATCTTCTTATTAGTATAGTTCATTTGTTGAATATAAAGTGAAAGACAAGATTATAATTAATTCAAAATAAAGAGCAGATTTACACATGCTGTTATCACATCAAATACAGTACAGAAAAGGAAGAGAAAGGCATTCCTGTACACTTGAAAAGTTAAAATGAAACAGAAATAAAGCAAACATATCAGTCAGTAAAATACAAGTTACTTTCTTGCTCATAAGAAATTATTTTCCATTTCAAAAAAATTATCATGAGCTGATTGAATCGAGGATTTATAATATAATGTAGCTACTGCCACTCCAAGATACTTTATTATCAAGTAAATGCTACTAGCTTGGAAGATCAATATAAATACAAAGTTAGAATATTGCATTCATTTTATCTTCATTATTGTATTAGCATATAATCTAAGTAGAAAGTGAGAGAGGTTTCAGGATGTTCTGATAAACTTTAGTAAATAACGCCATTGTCTTCTATGAATGCTCCATATAAGCAAGAAAGTAAATTATTTATAATTGGAAAACTTTTCTACTAATACTAAATATGTCTATTTCTTTTTTCTGGAATATAAATGTTTTGCATATTGTGAGTTTTCACTATATATGCATAACAATAAAATAGTATCATAAATTGTAAATATGTAACTTTTCAGATTATGTACTGAAGAGCTCATCAATCTTCAAATAAGGACCTTGAAACCAGGAAATGTTTTATGACTTAGTGATGAAAGGTCCTACGACAGGTCATCTTTTCCAAACTTTTAATTGATATTTGAACTCCCTGTATCACATCTATTTAATATGATCAGTTTCCTAACATTAAAGACCAGCACCAACACTAAATCTACTACTTCCCAGTCTATTTTCTCCCACTAATACCACATGTTCACCAGTTACACTTACAAAGATTCTCAGACATAAACAATAAAGACAAGTACCACTTATTTCACAAAAAAGTTGGTATCTGAAACAAAGTAATCATTTATATATGTGAATATATGGTTAATTTTTATAAGCAGTGTAATTTAAATCATTTCAAATAAGTGATTTCAACTGATTAACATGAAAGTTAGATGAGGTTTAAGTAACATTCAATGTTATTTTCTTTTTGTAAGTTTTTAAGTGACATTTAGAATTCAAATTGATTTTGTAGATAACAGAACAATAATTGAACTGGAAGATACCAAAGTCATAGTCCACTAAGTGGTTTAAAACTGCTTTAATGAAGGTTACAGGAATAAAATGGTTTTTCTACTGTCTAGGGCTTGCAACAAAATTAAGATGGATTTGATTGCTGGCCTAATATTCCTTTTTACCAGAACTTCTCATATTATAAAATATTTCTATTATGCTTAAAAAATGAGAGTCAAACCGAAAAAGTAATGAAAATGAACTAAAATATTCAAAAATTATTTAGTATATGAAAAAAAACAATGAAAATGGATCTTTATATATATATGTAACTTATCTTGCATTTAATGCTTTCAAAATTTATTAGGCCATACATTGTTTTTCTGTATTTAAAAATAGCTTTATGGATGAAAATTCTTCTTTTTGAACATTCACCCTTCTATCACTACCCTCCTTCCTAATTCATGACCAATAAAGGAAATTATCCCAGCAAAATACCTTTAGTTAGAACCTAGAATTAACAACATTGCATTTATTCATTTATATATTTATATAAGTATAACATGAACAAACTATTTTTCCTGCCTTTGAGGAGCTCTCCATACAGTGAATGGATATTGCCAGGAATAACACATTATGTTAACATTTTCCTAACCTGTATTAAAGACCATAATGAATTTTAACTTTGACTTTATAATAAAATAAATTTTACATACATGTTACTGAAACACATTGATTAAAAAAAGTCAAGTTAATTTTCTATGTTAAATATGGTCACTAGAAGCACTCATTACTTGAAACTTTGAGATTTATTGCATGTACCTTTTATAAATAGTAAAATTTATATTTTTATTTTTTGTGATGATTACTGATACATGATTTAGAGCAAGGTCTTATAATTCTTACTTGTAATATTCATTCTTCTGATGTATTCATAAAGAGATATATGTGTTCTTCCTTTTAGAAATATATAAACATCAAAATATTTGTTTACTGTTTAACATACTTTAAAGATTTTTGTCAATTTAAACTTTATATTATTATCTATTCACAACTTTTTGTCTCCTAAAATGGATTTCCCCCTGACCTTTCGTCTTCTATATCTATATTACAATTATTATAAGTTTTTACTTTCAAAAATATTATGGACTCATAATAATTAAAAATAAAAAAATAATTAAAAAGCAAAAAAATTGATATAGAGCTTAAAAAAGAAAGAAAGAAAGAAGGCTAGTTTCTTTTAGAACTAGGAAAGTATTTAAAATTCTTGGCCCGAGGTGACATTCTCTTAGCTGCAAACATTCACTTGTTTTTATCTTAAGGTGTTATCCCTTACCTCATCCAACTAAATAATTAAGTCTATATACACCTAAGCATGTACATAAATCTTCACCTTTCCTCCATATGCACCACCCCTTCTCACACACACACACACACACACACACACACACACACAATTAGTGGCACATTGTTTATAGCACGAACTCTTTGGCCCATAGAGTCTTCTTGTGCAATTTTCTTCTTTGGTCTTACAATATTTTTATTTAGTTTTCTTTACTCTTTTAGAATTCCAGATTTATGTTAAAATTACCATGAAATCTCAGACTCATTTGTAATATTTAAAAAGTCAAATCTTATAATGCAGAGAAAAGTAGAGGTAGTTTCCTACTTATAATTCATGTTTGGAATGAGAAAATCTAGAATTATACCACAAAATAGAAAATGCAAATTTTGTTAAGAAGTATTTTGAGACAGCAGAAAAATTCACAAGTGACAGAACTAAATTTAGAGTAGTTGAACACTTCAGAACTACACTTTAGGTTACCATGAGGCTGAGGGTAGAGGTGGAAGAGAATGACAACAAAAAGCATCACTTGCAAGAGATATACTTGTTCTTTCCCTATAAAAAAAAGGACACAAATAAAGAATCTTGGAACTATGGAGTGAATGGTCACCTAGTCTTAGATTCTTATTTTAAGAGAAGAACAAGTAAAAAGTCAGATCTTTGTCCAAAATCACACAGCTAGGGATTGCTAGGAATAGGGCCTCTCATCCTTTTCCAATGATCATTTTCTTCTTTTTTCAAATATATGTAGTGTGTATAGATAGTTTATAACTATATAGTCCAGTAAACCATCAGGCCCTTTCTACTTTTGAATGTATTAACGTGAAAAAAAAATCACCTTAAATGTTTGAAAAACCAATAAAATATCCATAATCTGAACTAATTGGATAGAATAACAGTTTAGGATTAATGAAATGATTATCTTAAACTAACAAAGTTCAATTTTTTTTTTTAATTTATGGCACCAACAAAACCTAATTGCATAAGTGTTTAACATTATCATCCTTCACTATAAACCTGATAAAAAGCAATATATAAATAATTCTAAGTTATAATTGAAAAAGTTAAATATATCCCTTGCTTTCTTGTTTAAGCATTTAAAAAAAAAATAACTGAAGTGGCTAGGGGTGATGAAGAGGGGTTTGTAAAAGGGTACAAAAATTCAGTTAAATAGAAGGAATAAGTTCTAGTGTTTGATAGCACAATAAGGGTGACTATACATAACGATAATTTATTGTAAATCTCAAAATAGCAGGAAGATAAAATTTGAAATGTTCTCAACACAAAGAAGTGATAAATATCTGAGGTGATGGATATTCCAATTACCCAGATTTGATCATTATACATTGTATGTTTGTATCAAAATATCACATATACCACATAAATATATACAACTATTATGTTTCTGTAAAAATTAAAAAATTAAAAAGAAAATAATTGATATGTAAATAGCTCATTAGGATGAATAGTTTAACTTTTTTTAATTAGTGGGGTTTCAATTAATAGATTTTCTTTATTTCACTTGATATCCTTTAAAAATTTATATGAAGTAGTTTTATCAACTATCACATCACTTTTAAAAAAATTCATAGCACTTGCAGTAAATCAAATAATGTATACTTAAAAGGAAATAATACATATTTTCCTTCATCCCAATTACCTGAAAAAGTATGTTTAACAAATCTCATTTAAAAAATATTTCCTACTCCATTGTGTTGATATTTATCTATTTCTTCTTAGAGTGTCCAATTATGATATTGAAAATCAATATCATAAGATCAAAAATAGTAGCAAAATATATTATATGGCTCCAAATAATTGTAATTCATTTTCATACATTTCGTACAATATGGACTGACATCGATCATAGTGTCAAATGAAATGATAATGAATAGAAATGATTAGTGGCAGATATTTTTAAATTTATTTTAAATTTTTCCAATTATTCTATTTTATTATATGTATCCTAATATTTCAAATTGGCCAAATTTTTAGATGCTTTATTTACAAAAAAAAAATAAAACAATAAAACAAGTTCATCAAATTCTTCCTCCTATGCTAATGTCCCACCATTTTTACTTTTCCAGTTTAATTTATTCCATAAAATTTCATGATATTAAGTGGTTTATGATAAAGTGTTAAGATTTGGGTTTTATATAAATTCTTGGTAGTTTTTTAATATATCTATACGTCTATGCAGATTTTTTTTCCTGTAGAATATTCAAAGTCCTTCTACCCTGCTTAGTATTTTACTACTAAGTGATTATATTGCTTTATTTTTATTTTTAATATTCTTCTGGGTACCCTGTATCAGGCTTGAGAAGGTGATTTCTTTATCTTGCATAATTCCATGCTAACAAAATTTGTTAACTTGAATTTCATTTTAAAGTTGTATTTCCTGATACATGTTTTTGTTTGTTTTCTTAACTAGTGAAAAAGGCCATAGATTTTAAATCTAGAGGATTTAAGTTGTTTCCAGGGAAAGACAACAGCAACAAGTTTTCTATCTGTGAGTGTACTTCTTTTTTGTTACTTTCTCTAGTGCAAGAGTGAAATTTGTGGTGTCTGTGTTGTTTGTGTGTTTTATAAAAATGTTCATGTATTTACCAAATTAACTGCATTAATATCTATATAACATGCATGATGATTCTTCAATATTTTATTTAAATGTGTATTGAGTTAATGGCTTAACATGGTAAACTTCCAGCCTCATATTATTTTTGCTCAAATTTATTTCATATTTCAAGATGTAAAAACTCTCTTCTGATCTCATGTGTTGAGGACATTCAAGTTTTGTAATTCCAGGATGTGAAGTAAAATTCTCAAAATTGGTGGTTTCTTATAGAAATTCTTGTTTGAATATATCTAAATTTCAAGAAAAATATTTTTCCAAGGAATGTTCCTTTTACAATAGAAATTTTCGCTTAAGAAAAAATATACTAATTTCAGTTAACTTATCCAAACTCTTGAAATCAATAGTATTTTGTAAAGTATTGTTATTCACTCTTTTGAAAAAAATCTTATGAAATGACCTGAAATACACAATTTTGATTACAAATTCAAGGCTTTATAGATCATCTGAAGCTGATCCCATTATCTCAGATTTAGAGCATTCCTCTATACTACCATAAACATGGTATTTTTTTTCAGAACTGTGCATTTTTGTAGTACAAATTAATAGCAGTGTGCAGAAATCCCCAATATCACTGTTGTAGATTAGAAACTTCCGAACAAGTCATTTATGATATAATATCTGATTTCTCGGAAATCATTGATCAAACTGGGTTACCTGTTTGGAAAACACTAAATAGTTAATTTCAAAATATTTAGCTTGCATAATTATTCTTTCTTCATGTTTTTGAGAGTTAAAAATGTACTTTCAAGATTTATACTGTCAGTTTTTAGGAAAATTAATAATGCTACAATATGACTCAGGTTAATTATTTGATACATTTTGGAAAGACATTTCCTATAGTAGAAAATATGAATATAAAAAAATTTCCACTTGAGATGATTCCAATATATCAAATTTCTTCATGTCAACATGAAATAAAAGTTAAATATTTGCAGAATTAAATGTTAGGGTTGCTACATATTTTTTCCAATACTTTGGCCAATATATTTGTTATGGAATTCTAGGTAGAATTGCAAGAGGTAAAGCCGGTTGTTCCTTTTCTCATTTTGTCTACACACTTTTTTATTTTATATGCCACATGCTTCAAACTTCCAAATGTTCTGAGAAATTTTGGTTATTTATACTAAGAAATATAGGATTAATCAAGGCATTATAAGATGGATATAACTCTCCATACTTGTTGGTATAGTGCCTTATTGGAAATATGTATTATTTTTATTGTTCTTCTACATGGGTTATGGGGACAAACAAAAAGGGAATTTAGACATAACTGCCTATCTGAAAAAATCAACTCTGACTTTTAAAGGAATGTTATATTTAAGAAATATTTGCTTTAAGATTGTTAGGCAAAAAGTTATATGAGACAAAAAATGTTAATAATATGCCTCATAATTTTAAAACAAATGTTTCATTATCCATTGTGTTTTATATAAAGAATTTAAAAATACTCTTGCATTTTCATTTTTTAATACACATAATTCCCATTTCAATCAAAAGAAAATATTTATGGGAAATTTTTCATTATCACAAAATGGCAAGCCAACAGTATTTTAAATTTTATTTTACTTCAATTGGTTTCTAAAGTATTTACTGGTTCAAAACTATATTCTTTCGTGGTTATTTGTAGCAAAGAGTTAATATTGTTTTAATTTATATTCCTAATATATATCTATTGTCAAATTAGCATTCAAATCTTCACTTCTTTAATTAATCATCTATTTAACACAGGACAAAATAAAGTGGAAGATAATTTTTATCTGACATTCATTTTTCAAATGTAAAAAAATGCTCAAGCTGATGTTCTTTGAATAAACAGTCAATTCTATTACTGGCACAGCCAAAATTGAGCATAATCATGGAAGACATGCAATATACACATCGCTAAAGCAGAGATATTCCTACAATGACACCTTTACATTTTAACTAAGAAATGAGTTAAAAAGAGGTTCAGGAAGCTCCAATAGTGTTCATGGGGAGAATGTTTTCTTAAATGGCTGATTCAGATTTTTTTTTCAGCTTTACTACCTGAACTCTAAATTGCCCCTATCTAACCCTCCCCCTTGTTATTTTTCAAAAACAGTTTTGCCACAAAAGAAAAAAGAAATATTTTTTAAATTTTTTAAATAAAAAATTGTATTTTTAAAATGTTGAACTTAATGAATTAATAGTCTTACTAACTTTTCTACTAGGCTCTTCTATACTAATATTCTATATCAGTGGTCCCTAACCTTTATGGCACCAGGGACCAGTTCCATAGAAGACAATTTTTCCATTGTTGGGGAAGCAGGGAGAAGATAGCTCAGGTGGTGATGCCAGCGATGGGAGCGGCTAGAAATAGTAGGAAACTCTGAGCCTCCCATAAATGAGGGAGGCTTTTTCTTTCCTGTTCTTCAAATTCATACTTCTGTTCATTAATATTATCCATTCATTCCACAATTCCTCTATGCCAGCACCATGCAAAACTAAGAAGGTAAAGGAATGAATAAAATATAGTCTCACCCCTCAAAGATCCAACATTTTATTGGACAGCTAAATGAGTTAAGAGGCAGCTCTTTGTAGAATATGAAGTGTGTTAGTAAAAAATAACAGCACACTCTTTACATCAATAATGTTTCAGTTCAAAACAAGATCTAAAAGCACTGAATTTAATAAGTTATAATAAAAATTAAAAATCTAAATTTAAAAAATGTGAATTTTAATAATTTGAGAAAGGTGGCAATGCAAGTAGCTAGAAGAGGCAATGTGGAGGTATATTTTAGTCAGAATTCACTTATTTTTAGGGTACATTATATGCTATATAAAATCAGAAACCTTATGAAAACATGCTTATGAACCCTTCCCATGTAATTAAAAATTTGAAAAGAATTCATGTTCTTACCATGATACAAGTTGCTATTCAAATTAATAGAATTAAAAGTGAAGAATCTATCCAGTTGCTTCAATGGCATTATGAAGTGAAATCAGCTTATTGAATGAATACTAATTTCATTTGAATGATTGGCATTAGTTAGCTATGGGCACTTTTGAAATATCTAAATATCAGAGGAAATAAAATATACTTTTTTTATTTTTATTTTAAACGTTTATAATTAAAGAATATTAAATACATGTACCATGTAGAATTGCTCTCATTATCCTTACATTTTAAATTGGGATGTCTTTCCTCTATGGCAGATGTCCAAAAACAGTGGTATACTTCTAAACAGACAGAAATAACTTGACAATTAAAATCATGAGAAATGGGACTAATTTGGTGAAAGTGATCAAAATGATAAATGTGCTTTGCATTTTAAGATAAAATGTTTGGAAAGGTGTTTTGTAATTATAATTAATGACATAGTTTCTGCTTTGATGAGCTTTGTGGACAGGCTATAGGGCTCAGGAGTTAAAAGTAGAATTTCTGGAATCAGATCGCCTGGGTTTAAATATAGATTAATTTTAAATTAAATATAAAATTGTCCAAATAAAATACTCTTAAGTTATACAAAAAGAGGAATTGGAGTAATATGGAAAAAATGAGTGATTATATTTTGGGTATGGTTGATCTCGAGATGAGTTTTGAATATTAGATAGGATTTTGATAACTAAAAAAGAAGAAAAGGATGACATGGAGACATGGAGAAAACACAAGCAAATGCACAGAGTGAACATTTCTGATCAGCAAAATTGCAGAACAATGGAGAGGCAGTTGGACTTGGGTGATGGGTGCATCTTGGTGACTAGTGAGAAATATAGTTGATGTAGTAGAAAATCTAGAGTCATTGGAGATTTGAGCAGTAATAAAAACTATGTTTTAGGAAGTTTAACCCTCCTCTAATATTCAAGATGGATTGGAGATGGAAGATAATGGAGTCACAAAAGCATCAAAGTTATTAGGTCAAATTTAAGGAGATTGATGAGATGACACTGGACATTTTTTGTGGATAATAAAATAGGTCATTGAAGGAGCAAGAAAGGAGCTTACAAAAGATAACAAAACCATAGATCACAAGTCATTAGCAAATAGGTAATTTTTTCAAACCATAACAGAAATATAAATATGGAGAGATATGGCTCAATGTTTTTAAATTTGTCTGCTATAGTCTAATCAGTCAAGTAAGAGAGTGAGAAAAAGAACCCAGAAAGGTAAAGATAAATTAAATAGCAAATTAGAGGACCAAGAAAAGCAAAAATATCACATGCTTTAAATTAGTGAGCATGTAATAAAGTTGGCAAGAAGAACATTGTTAGTGATACTTAGGAAAGTAATTTGGTTTTAGAATGATGGAAACACATGCAAAATTATGTATCTAATTGAGAAGGTGATAATTTTACCACACCCACGACTGTTGGACCATCACTTGATAGCTATCCTCCTATCTGATGAATCAGTGTGAACACAGTGACCAATTTGAATGAAATAATCCGGAAGTCCAGAGGTTCTCAACTTTGACTTTACATAAGAATCACCTGAGAGTTATTAAAAAAATAAATACAAAAACTAATGCTCAAGATCCTACCCCAAACTAATTTCATTAGAATATCTAGCAGTAGAGGTAGGCATCTTTATTCTTTAAAAACGGATCTATCTATAGTTATTCCAACTCATAGCGTAGGATAAAAACCATTGCAGGGTTAAGGTTTTTTACTCTCTGGAGTCTCTACTTAGGCACTATTCTTTTCTTAAAAGGAGCAGATAAATTGATAAAGAGGAAGACAATAGAATTTATTCTCCAGGTCACTATAAGATTGAATTTATAAAACAACATCACTCAGATATTTCAGAACTATCTTTTTAAATAATCTTCCCATTAAAAAATGTATCTTGGGGATTTAGTTATCCACTGTGATCACATTCACTAAAAAAAATTAATACGTCTTTTATTAACTGAGTACCTTGAAGACACTGTTGAAGATGTGTACAATGATTAAGTAAAATATAGTCATGGATATTGCCTGAAGGTAAAGCCAATATTTGGGCTTTCAGCATTATGTAATAATTTAATGACATGCTTAGTAATTGGCACCATTGTTTTGCTTTAATATTGGCAGACAAATTTCTTTGTTATATACCAAATACAGATGTGTTAATAATAAACTTTTTCCATAGGGTCATATTTTTCATTGCAATGTTAAAAATAACAGGGACTCTAATGATACTCATAACTGGTGGTTGACTTCTGTACTGCCAATGACTAATGGAAACTTTGGGCACTGATACTCTGGGAATGTGTTTCCAGGAATTTTGCGATTTGAAAGTAACTAAAAGTCAAGTGTTAGATATTAATATTTTAATATTCAGAATAGTGTATCATTGAATATGAACATCAAATTTATTTTTATAGGTTCATAAATAGGAAAAATAAAGCTTTTATTTTTATCATCACATTATAAAATTGTATTTTAGCTTTCTATGGTTAAATGATAGAGATTAGAACAACAAAATATGAGCATACATTTTATATAAGTTTTTAAATTAATATCATCCTTGATTTTCTAATCATATGTTTTTTGTTTCTTTTTCTTTTCTTTCTGTTACAGTAAATGAGGGCGGTATTAAAACAGCTTCCAATTTATGCCCAGATCCAGGAGAACCAGAAAATGGGAAGAGAATTGGATCAGATTTTAGGTAATATTTTAAATTGCTTATTTCTTTATTTATCTTGTCAATGTTTATTTTAATTTACATTTTAAAATAGCTAATAATAGGGAGATGAAGATCCAGTGACTTCAGACTTTGGCAGCTAGATTTCAATGATGTGTTACTATTAATAATATTCATACTTTAAAGTGACTAGTTAAGTTATATATTATCTTTATCAGGACACTTTTATTGGAGTTTAATGATTATTTTTTGTCATGTAACAATTGAACAATCATGGGATTTAGACTTTAAAAAAATGAGTTTGATTTCAAATTCTCGTATTTCTTGGTTGTCTGATCTTGGATACGTTACTCAATCCTGTTTGCCTGAAGTTTCTCTTCTGTAGCATGTAAATAAAATATACCATATGGTTTATTTGCATGTTCCAGAAGATAAAACTCAGGCAAGTAGGATCTCATGAAGACAGAGAGTAGAATGATGGTCACCAGAGGCTGGGAAGAGTAGTACAGAGAGGGGGATAGGGTGGGGAGAGTTAAGGGGTACCAAAATATAGTTAGATAGATAGATAGAATGAACAATATTTGATAGCACAACAAAGTGACTACAATCAACAGTAACTTAGGGTATATTTTAAAATAACTAAAAATGTGGAATTGGAATGTTCCTAACACAAAAAAATGATAAATGGCTGAGGAAATGGACACTCCGATTACCCTGATTTGATTAATTCACATTATATGCCTATATCAAAACATCACATGTACCCTATAAATATATACAATTGTTATGTACCCATAATAATTAAAATTTAAAAGTTTAAAAAGTAATCATAACTTGAACATGTTTTAAATCTATCACAAAATTAGTATATATTTTATTAATTTTAAATTAACATTACCAACAACATAGAGAGAATATATGTATTATACTGTTGCAGATTTTAATTACATGACTAATAATGCTTTTAAAAAATTTAGAATTTCTATTAGTCCTCTGATTTTAGCATTTTACAAAAAATATACAAAAATCCTATTAATATGTTAAATAATAATTTAGATAAAATTCACAAATACTTAGTTTTACCCAGTATGCATGTTATATTAAATTGTATTTTTAAATTATTGATGACAATGTTTATAGTTACATATACTATACATTTATAGTTTTTAATTCTTCATGTTGTTTATATAAAGCACAAAATGATACTCTAAAACATTATCTGTATAAAGGAAAAAAGTTCTTTAAGTTCTTAAGTTCTTAAAATATAGATCTATTGGAATTTTGCACCATGAATCTTACAGGAGAACTTAAAATTATATTTTGCTGTACTTGGAATGTAAAACAATATTATTTTAACATGAATATAGTTGTATTATAATATTCTAAAATATGTACAGAACTTTAATCACCCCCAGAACTTAATATAGATAATAATATTTGAAGAAACACACAAAAGAAAAATTCAAAGACCTGGGATCTAGGTAAACTTGGATCCTAGTAAATTAAGTAACTTTATCAAAATCAGCTAAATCTTTTAGCCTCAATGATTACAATTGTATTTCATAACCACATAATGATAAGAAGTTTACTAAGTAATTATTTTCTTACATGTCTTCTGTATTTCTTATAAAACACTACAAGTATTTATTTTATTCCTGTTTTAATTTTTTTTATTTCAAATTATTAAGAGAGTACAAGTATTTTGATTACATAGATATTTTGTATATTTCTTAAGTCAGGGCTTTTGGTGTGTCAGTCTCCAGAATAGTGTTCATTGTAGCCAATAGGTTAGTTTTCATCCCAAACATCCCTTCTCACCCTCCCCTCTTCTTGGTTTCCAATGTCTTTTATAACTCTTTGTGCCCATGTGTACCTGTTGTTTAGCTCCCAGTTATTAGTGAGAACATACGGTGTTTGGTTTTCTTTTCCTGAAATACTTCATTTAGGATAATGGTCTCCAGTTCCAACCAAGTTGCTACAAACGAAATTATTTCATTCCTTTTTATGGTTGAGTAGAACTCCATGGTGTATATACATATACCACATTTTCTTTTTCCACTCGTAAATTGATATACACTTAGATTGGTTTCATATCTTTGCAATTGTGAGTTGTGCTGCTATAAACATTTGAGTGCAGGTGTCTTTTTTATAAAATGAGTTCTTTTCCTCTGGGTAGATACCCAGGAGTGGGATTGCTGGATCAAATGGTAGGTCCACATTTATTTCTTTGAGGATTTTCCATACTGTTTTTCATAGAAGTTGTACTTATTTGCAGACCCACAAACAGTGCATAAGCATTCCTATCTCTCTGCATCCATGTCAGGATATATTGTTTTTTGACTTTTTAATAATGGCCATTCTGACAGGGGTAAGGTGGTATTTCATTGTGGTTTTATTTTGCATTTCCCTGATGGTTAGTAATTTTGAGCATTTTTTCATACAATTGCAGGCCATTTTTCTATCCTTTTAAAAACTTCTGATCGTATCTTTTACCCATTTTAATGGGGTTGTTTGTTTTGTTCCTGTTGAATTGTTTGAGTTCTTTGTAGATTCTGGATATTAGACTCTTATTGAATGTATAATTTGTGAATATTTTCTCCCATTCCCGTGGTTTGTCTACTCACTCTGTTGATTATTTCCTTTGCTGTGCAGAAACTTTTTGATTAGTTAAGCCCCATTCACTTATTTTTGTTGTTGCTGTTTTTGCACTTGGGGTCTTAGTCATATATTTTTTTTTTGCCTAGGCCAAAGGCTACAAGAGTTTTTCCTAGGTTTTCTTTAGAATTTTTATGGTTTCTTGCCTTCCATTTATGTTTTTTACCCTTCTTAAAATAATTTTTGTTTATGGCAAGAGATAGGGGTTCTATTCATTTTTCTTCACATGACTATCCACCATTTATTGAATGAGGCTTCCTTTACCCTGTATACGCTGTTATCTGCTTTGTTGAAGATCAGTTGATGATACCTATATGGTTTTACTTCTGGGGTCTCTATTTCGTTCTGTTGGGCTATGTGTCTACCTTTATATTCGTACCATGCTATTTTGGTTACCGTAGCCTTATAGTATAATTTGAAGTCAGGTAGGGCCAGGTGGAGGGATGCATTACACTTAGTCACAGTGTGCATGACAGTCCCTGCTCTCCCTGCTCCCTCTCTGTCCTGGCAGGGGTAGTAGAGAGTGGCTTCATTGGAGTGGCTGTGACTGCAGTGGAGCTGACCCTCTGCAGACCTGGCCCTTTGGGGCTGAGAACACAGTTTGGTGTCTGTTGCGGTGATCTGGGACCAGAATATTGGCAGGACCCCACTGTGCCCACTCTCTGATGCAATGCTGTTGCATTTTCCAAGCAGCTCCTTAGTCAGTTTGCAGACCTGCTGTGGTGAGGGAGCCCCCTCACAGCTCAGGTTTCATTGTCAGTTGGGAGAGCACAGAATCCAAGGGATCTCTCCCTTAAGCCTTCCCTAAGTGTGATTACTTCCCCCAAGTACCTTCTGATCTTGCGGAGTGGATTACCCTACCTCTTTCTCCCTCACTTTGGGTGTCTATTGTGGCTTCTCTGGTGACTCACAATGCTGTCTCCAAGACAGTCCATGATGGGTGAACCCCTACCCGCAACCTTGGATCCTCTTCTTGAGAGCCAGAAGTACAGGCTTCTTCTAACCTGCTCTTTTGCCTCCCTCCCTCCTATTTTATTCCTATGTTTTAAATGAGGAAGCTGAAGCTCTGTTTACCTAGCTAAATAATTTGATGGAACCTCAATTTGAATTTGTGATTTCTGGACTCCAAAACCTGACTTTTTAATCTCTATATTACATTATGCTTTGAAGTCAAACAAACTTCATTCAAATCACATCCCTGACATAAATTATCTTGTCTTCTGCAAGAGTTGATTTCCTCAGATCTAAACTGAGGATAACAATGCTTATCTTATTGGGTCAAGGAGAGGGTCATTTGAGATATTGCATAAATGGTAGTAATCATGAAGCTTGTGACAAAGTAAGTATTCATTCCAACTGCTATTAAAATATTATATATAGGACAATTATTATTAATATTAATATTTTCTTCATCACACTGTTTGCAGATTATATTAATGATTTATTGGAAATAGACTTAAAATATTATAATGTAATAGTGAGTTAAATTACCTTCAAGTGCAGTAGATTTCAAGCTATGCAGATGTAATCACAAATTTAGAAAAGTACTGTGAAGTCAAAAATAAAATTAAAACCAAGATTTTATGAGAGAGAATAAAGATACTTTTATTCTCTTTCTTAAATTGGAAGCCACCTGATTTGAGAAGGTCCTACTCCCATTGACATTGGAAGAATTATATGCATCTAGCCCGCAGGCAAGGGACAGCCTTACATTAAGGAAGAGCTTGATGAGCTGTCCCAGGAATATATAGACCAGTGAAGCCTAGTTACAGAGTCTAAATGGGAAAACATCATAGAATGAAGTTGAGGAAATAAGGAGAAACGAGATCGCTTCTGCAGAGAAAGTAAATTGACAGCCATTCAGCCTGATGTTTACTGAAAATGTTTTGTTTTAAGCTCACAGTGTTTTTAAAGAATGGAAGCCAACATTTAAAACTATCTCTCTCTAGGCCGGGCGCGGTGGCTCACGCCTGTAATCCTAGCCCTCTGGGAGGCCGAGGCGGGTGGATCGCTCGAGGTCAGGAGTTCAAGACCAGCCTGAGCGAGACCCCGTCTCTACTAAAAATAGAAATAAAATTATCTGGCCAACTAAAATATATATAGAAAAAATTAGCCGGGCATGGTGGCACATGCCTGTAGTCCCAGCTACTCGGGAGGCTGAGGCAGTAGGATCGCTTAAAGCCCAGGAGTTTGAGGTTGCTGTGAGCTAGGCTGATGCCACGGCACTCACTCTAGCCTGGGCAACAAAGTGAGACTCTGTCTCAAAAAAAAAAACAAAAAACAAAAAAAATAAAAATAAAACTATCTCTCTCTCTAACACACACACACACAGTGTTGTATTACCATGTTATATTTGGCAACTTACACCTGTACTGCTTTATGGCAACATCTACTGAGACCAATTGACAGCTGCTCCCTCTAGGCTAGGAAGACTCTGTCATTCACTATGTTTATCCATAAGCTACTTTACTCATTTAAATCACCTGCCTATGATGGGAAGTTGTAAAGAATTGTAAGAAAGTGATGTGATCCAATTTATATTTTCAGTAGATCATGCTTTCTTTTTTAGGTTAATGGATTGAGGAAAACATAAGTGTTAGTTAGAAGGCTGCTTCATAGTCTGGGTGAAAATGATGGAGTCTTGGAATATGGTGTTGGCAGTTAACTATGCAGATTTGAGATATGTTTCGAAGATAAAATCTTCAGTATTTAATGAAAATTTGATGTGGGAAGTAAGAAAAATGGAAGAATAAAGGATTATTCCCAATTTTCTGAGTTTGAACAATGTGAGGATGGATAGAATTTTAATATTTTGGACAGTGTGAAAATACAGAAATTTGAAGAGAAAAACTGAGAGTTCAGTTTTTTTGTTTTTGGGTTTTTTTGTTTGTTTGTTTTTGAGACAAGATCTTGCTCTATCTTCCGGGCTATGGTGTCATCATAGCTCACTGCAACCTCAAACTCGCCGACTTGAGCAATCCCCCTGCCTCAGCTCCCAAGTAGGTGGGACTACAGGCACACACCATCACACTTGGCTAACTTTTCTACTTTCTGTAGAGATGGGGTCTCACTCTTGCTCAGGCTTGTCTCGAATTCCTGGGCTCAAGCAATCCCCCCATGTTGGCTTCCCCAAGTACACAGATTACAGGCATGAGCTACAGTCCCTGGCTGAGAGTTCAGTTTTAAAGTTATAAATTTCAGATGCCTTAGAGATTTGTAGGTGGATATGTTAAGTTAATTGAAGTTCCTAGATATCAGGGAACTATCAGCGTGTAGGTATTATAAAGAATATTAAAGCAACATAAGTAGAAGACATCACTTAAAATATATAGAAAGTCAAGAGTACTTGTGACATAGTCCCAAAGATCTATATTATTTGATGAACTGTTCAATACAAGGTATTATCAAATCATGCTCATGAGTGACCAGAAGAATAAGTAAATACTTGAGAGTGACTGAAGTATGAGAAGAAAGTCCTTTAAAAGGAAAGTAAAGAATATTGAATGCTATTGAAAAATTGAGTATGATGAGCACCAAAGATTGTCTTTTGAATTTGACAACATGCAGGTTGTTGACAAGAATGATTTCAGTGGAATGACAGAGGTTGAAAATCAATTGAAATAGACTGAAGAGTCAATAAAAACAGTTCAGATAGGTAGCAGCTTGGGAACATCAAGTTATATAAAGCAAGAGAGTAATGAGCCAGTTGTTGTATGCTCATTAGGAAGTAAAGAGAGAATATCTTTTTAGAGATGCAAGAGACCAAAGCGTGTTTATTGGTTGATACAAATAATCCTATAGAGAGGAATATGTAGGTAATATAGAAAGAGAGGGTATAAGTAAAGGAACATAATTTTGTAAGAGAAAAATAAATGGGATCCCAAAGACAAGAAGAGGGGAATTATTTTCACTGTAACAGGAAGGAACATAGAGAAGTGGAAAGGAGATGCTCCTAGGCTTGCTTGTAGATTTTGTAACTGGAAGATGAGAGAGCTCATGTTTAATACTTTTACTTTGGTAATGCTGAATCTAGTAAAGCCAAATGAAAATGTGTGTATAGGGAGATGGGGATGGATGAGAGAGAAAGTTTAAGACTGAAAGAAAAATAGTAAATAGTTGTTACCAGGAGTGGGATAGCAAGCTTGATATAGAAATGTTTCCTCACTAAGTAATTTTAAGTGCCCATTTGAAATTGATGATATTGAATTTGCCTGGTTATTTAATTTTTATCTAGAATAACTGAGCTTCCAAGGTACAAACATAAAAAGGATTGTGCAAAATCATGGTAAAGCTCAGTGCATTTGGAACATTGCTAGTAATTCTTTCAGGCGTACAGATTAGGTATATGGATCTGAAGCAAAGAAGTCTCAAGTAGAGTATAAACTGGTGGGACTCAAAGTCCTCCTTTATAAAGCTTTTCTTATTTTTTCTAATCCATAGAAATCTGGTTCTTATATTCTTAGCATTGTAAACTTACTTCATTTTAGCACTAGAATATTTTTCCTTGTCTTTTAGAAACTTTTCTAAGCATAAGACCTTTGGACCTAGATATAGAATTATTCACATTTTCTGTATGCCTGACAAAGGAAGTTTAATAAATGAAATGAATTGATTAAAACAGCTAAACTGCAGTTTAGCATTTTTCCATTAATTTCCCTGATCACATGACCTTATAGCAGGACCTCAAACTCATCATAAAAGTAAATGGCTTATGGACAGCAGTTGATGAAACAAATTATACAAGTACATAATCAATATTTTTATAATCACTGAGTAAATCCATAAGAAGATCCTTGGAGAAGTATTTTACTTGCTATATTTTGCCTACCATTTTGTACTGTAATCCCTAAGGTGAGAGTCCCAGCAGCTGTGTTTTGAAACCTTAAAAGCTTTGTTTCTAATTTGAAATGCCTATGGAACATAACAGGCTTTAAAGGGAGAAATGCTGCCAAAGAGATATAAAGATGCCAACATTTTCTATACTGAAAAATAAATTAAAAATTTAAATGTCTCTTAAAATTACAACCAAATGTCTAGGATAGTTCAGCTTGTGGAATCCTTACCTTTCACAGACTTTTCTTCTGCAGAAAAGGCCTTAATTGATCCCTCCTCCATCTGAAACAGAAAATATAGAGGAAGATGAGTTTTGAAGATGTCACTAAACAGGGACATTACTTTGTTCTCCTCTTGAGAGCAAAGAATATATCTTGGCTCCAAATTTTGGGTTTTCATTTGGATTATTAAAACACTGGTATATCTCAGCATAGAAAAAGCAGGAAACATGCTACTCATCTGGTAATATTAAAACAATACCATTCATTACATAGTATATAGGTATGCAAGAGATTGATTATCATAATCCAAACCCACCACATTTTTGAATATGGACTCATCTTTACCCATTCCCCCAACATGAGCTTTCTAAATATGCTAGAATATTCATGTATAAATTTTACTTTGATAATTGCTAAGGGACTATTAACATATAGAAATTTCCAAATATGTTCTCTCTATTCCCACTTTACAAATAAATTTTTCTAAAGAATAGTCTAAACCTGTGATGTTTCCTTCTTTACTGCTAAAACCAGGTATAACCATTGTAACTATCTGTAACCATTATAACCTCTTTTTTTACTTCAGTTACTGAGAAATATAATAACTTAGTTTCCTTGAGTATAGCCACTCTGATCACCCACTTTTCACTCTTTTCTTGAATTACTCTCTCCTCTCATTTCCTAAAAATAAGCATTCCTCAGAGTTATATCTTCAAATCTCCCTTCTCCCTCTGTACCATTTGCTTCAAGAATGCTACCACCTCTGAAGGCATCATAACCACAACTTTCTGTGTTTCTCTCAGGTCTTTACCTTTCCATTGTTCTGAGATCTGAATATTTATTTTCAATTTTAAGACAATTGAACTAATCTTTCCTCTAATACAAGTATACTACATGTTATTACAAGTGAAAAAGCATGGAATTTGTAATAAGATGAACTTGATTTCAAGTCTTGTCACTCTTTTTACTTAACTTGAATAAGTTATCTCCCCAAAGTTCTGTTTTCTTTTTATTAAAAATGGAAAGAGTAACCCCAAACTGAACTGCTTCTGTAATGAAGGACTAGATTATCTAACAGTCCATAAAATTGCCTAGTAAAGTATCTAGGACAAAACAGAGCTCTGTAGGCTAGATTACCTGTCTTTCCCTTTTCTTTCTAGTTTTCCTGTGATTTTCCCAGTGAATTCAGATTTAAAAAAAAATTTCATTTCCAATATCTTGCAACCCATTTATTCTACATTTTTTAGTTTATTAATTAGTTATCTTCAATTCTCATTGCCTCTATTTTACTTTACACCCTTAAAACTCTCACCAGCACGATAGCAATACTCTTCTATTGCAAGAAGTATTACACCTGGTTTTCAGAAAAATAGTTTTAGTATATAACTATTACTATATTACCACCTGATCAAAAACTTATGTTTTCCATACCTCATTGAATTAAGAAGTAATGTAATATCAATTATCATACACAGACATACATCATACTTTAGCTTACAACCACTTTGACACTATTATTTTATTTGTTAATCATTAAAACACTGTAGATGTCAATGTTCCTATTTTGCTAATGAGTAAATTTACATGCCAGAAGTTCCTACATATAGCAATAATGAAGGCAAGTCTTTATCCCAAGGCTTATGGCCTGCAATTTGGTGCTCTTTTCCTTTTGCTTATAAATGTGCATTCTGGCATTTAGGTTCTTCCTTAATAGAGTTCAAACCTAAATTTCTGGCATTATCTTTCAGTTCTATCATATTGTGTTACAGATGCTGGATCCACCTCTTATGGGGAAAAAAGTATCATTTCAGTTGTGTGGTGTGTATTTTTAAAAAGAAATGTAAAAGAAAAATCTACTATTTCCTTAAACTTTCTAGTTGTTTAAGGTAAATTGTTCTTCCAAATGTCTCTACCCTTTGTCAGCAAATGCTATTCTCTCTTCCTTGAATATTATCCTGCCAATCTTTACCTATGGTAAGCCTATCCATTCTTCAAATGAATTTTCTTCATATTCTTTGGTTTCTCATAACTTTTATCAATACTCTCTTGGCTCTGTCAAAATGAAAATAAAAATGTAGAGATTAATCTCTAAATTTAACATTTTATTTGGGAAGAAAGAATTACAGTTTGAGGCATACATGCAGATTGGATCGTCTTTATTATGTCTGAAGAACAAAGAGAAAGTCAGAGGTTTTCTCAGAAGGAAAAATGTCACCTATTGCTTTTTGAGGAAGTTCATTGGCACTAGCAAATTTCTGTGGGGGTGGCAAGCTTCGACTGGTGAGCGATAGAGGTGGGCAAAATTTGTCCCAGAATTGCAGCAAGTTATTACAGCACTTATAGATGAAAGTGTTCTCAGGTTATAACAGGCAGTTTCAGCAGCTGGACTTGTAGAGAATTATATTTCTGAAGTCATGTTATGTGTCCTGAGTGCTTCCCCCCCACCCCTGGGCTTCTCAACTCTGTTTTCATTAGGCATAACAAGAATAGTCCAATTTGTATGATCAACTTTCACAGCTCATTTGACTTGAATAATATTAATTCTTGTGTCTCCATACTCAATATTATTCTACCTATTGAATGCAGATATTGTCTTATTTTTTTTCATTAAGCCAATAAAAGTTTACATGCTTAAGAAAAGCTTACTGTGTTGAATTTGAGTAAACCTGCACTGTCACCTTCTTCTTGTGTTGTGTTTTAGGACCAATGCAATAAAGACTTATCCTACTATCTGTATGAAAAGGTATTTCTGGCCTCTTTGAAAAGGCTCCTTAAAAAATATATTATCTAGGTTTGAAAAAAAGAGTAATGAAAGCACAGCTGTCCACACTACTCGGCACACTATTACCATATAAAAATTAGCTTCTATAAAACTAAATCTATTTTAAGTTATATAAATATATAAATGAAATAGCAGGACTAGATTTTGGAAAGCTATTCCAGTTATATTATCTAAGTTGGTAGGACATTTAGGATTTATGACTTATGGAAATACTCAAATTGGGTAGGCAAACTTAAAAGAGAATAACATGAATAACATGACCTGGCACTCATACTGTTCATATTTCCAGATGAGCTTTGTGCTATATCTACACTCTACACTGTCTACTTTACCTTCATGATCTCCTCATTGCTGGATGGAAAAACAAGCTGTGATTGAAATATTGTAATGAAAATATTAAAGAGAAAAAATTGATGTAAATAATTTGAGGCCATAGATAGTTGAAATCATGGTGATAGTCTACTGAAGTAAAGTTTAAAATGTACATATTTAGAAATAATTTTGATAAATAATACTATTTATGAATAAGGCAAGTATTTCTGCCTGGTTAGTGTGAGAATGTGTAGGGTTTATTAAGAGTAATTCCAAATCTATAAAAATGAAATTATTTCATGTATTTTATGTCACACATTTTTAAATTACAAGGTTTTACATTTTTAAAAAGTAAGTTATAATAAAAAGAAATACTAAGATTCCCTTCTAGTGTTACAACTTATGATAAGGAAAACTTAAATGCAAATTCAAAAGGTCAAATTGGTCAGATTTTTCATTCTGAATTTAAACAATGACTCAGATTTACCCTCAGTTTTACTAAGTATATGTGAATTTTGCTAAAGAAATACACTTATTATGTTGGAAACACTATGTGACTTGGACAAAGTGAAAGATGTCTTTAACTAGTCTTTATTAGTTGCCTGTTATTCTTCTTTCATAGCAACCTCCACATTTAAAATATAGTAATGTAATTTATTTATCTGTCTCCCTGTTTATGACCATAATCTGTTTTGAGAAGAGAGTCTCATGTCATTTTCACTATTACATCCAGTTTGCCTGGGACCTAACATATATTAAATATTGAAATCGTGTTCATCGAGCTTTTTGTTTTGTTAGGTATGTATAGTATTGAAAAAAACCTTTTTAGAATACAAATGGATTTAATCAAGCAGATACCAATTCACTATCTACTTTTTGGCCTTGATTGTCTATAAGGCATTTGAGGCTGTAACTATTACATAAGCACTCAATGAATGTATATTGAATAAATGGATAAATTATTTAATGAATAAATATTTTCAAGTGAGTGGATGAATAAATGAGTGTGTGGAAGAATAGTTTGGCATGTGTGTGGGGAAGGAAGACAAGGAGTTTGCCAGGATGGAGGTGGGTATACAGGTTGTAGAGGATTAGGTAAATGAGGTAGGAAGCAGCCAGAACATAAGTAACCCTAATTTGTTATCCCAAGGATCTTAAGCTTTATCCAGGAAGCAATTTGTAACCTCTACAGAACTTTTCATATCATACTTAATAATAGCTATATTTCTACAATATATTCAAACATGTTCTTGCTCTATTTTTGGACCCACCCCACCAATACTTTCAGCTAATCAATGAGTTATTCATTCTTAAACATATGATTTATTGGAATTATCTAAAAATTTCAGTATAAAGATTCAGTTTCTTGAGCTTCACCTTCAGACATATGAGGTGTGCTCAAGATATATAAATAGGTGACAAGACCCCCCCCGGAGGATTATAATGCTGATGGCCTGTGTGACACACTTTGAAAAACACTGCCATATGAAAAGAAATGTATTATAAATCAACTTTACAATGGACTTACAGTGTGAAGTATAATGTTTTAGCACAAGAACTTCCTAATTTTTTTTTTGATCACAGTGCCCTGAATGTCTCTTAGTGTAATTTTTTTTCATAGCTCTCATGCCCAAAGAAATACCTAACACTTCCATTTATTAAATAGTGTGTCTAAACAACTTAGGAATTTCTGTTCCTACAACTTAGCACTGTTGTGCACTGTACAACTCAAACCTTAGAATCAGATTGGATATTACCACCTCATTTCTTGTTCCACAGTGAAATTGTGTGATACTTGCTTTTTATCACAGGAACCACAGAAAATACAGCATCACAAAGAGATGTCATTGAAAGGGATATAGTAGTCTAATATTAAAATTGTGACCCATCTCAAGCTAGTAGTTTGTACAACTCATGATAGATGTCTGTATTTCCTTCAAAAATATAAAGTAGACTATAGCACTCTGTTTCATCCAGCAACCTGACAAGCTCAGCACAGTTTGGGAAGTGCAATTTTAGCCAGTAAGGAAAGGAGTGAAAAATCTACAATAAAAATGGATGCTGGCACATTTATTTTGTATTTTAGTAAGACCTATTGCAAGAACCAGCTATTTCCCCACCCATTGCCCAGACAACCTGGTATTTGTAATTATAGTGTATAACAGCAGCAAAGCTCTCCAAGGTCTATGTCATACCTGCACCTAAACTACTATATCTTATCCTAGTGTGTCCTTTCACTCATGTACTCAGCAGATACTCCCTGTGTACTTATGGAGCAGACACTGGGCTAGACCCTAGATGTGGGAAATAAAAGGATGAGTAAAACATAGTCCTTCCCTCCAAGAATTTACAGTCTTCAGCTTGTATCTCAGTAACTCATGAAAAATTGCTGCCAATGTGCCCCGCCCTTTAGTGCACCTCTGTATGCCTGTCTACTATCTGTGGGGTCTGGTTTCCTCTACTGGATGCTGTTGTTATTTTTTGGGTTCCTCTTAGCTCCAAACTTTCTATTCCAAGGGCAAAACCATCTTTAGCCCCTCACTAGATCATGCTCTTGGAACTCACTAAGTCTGACATACTGGGTCCCAATTTGACCAGGAAGAAAACTTGGATTCTTTAAAAAGTAAAATAATGAGATTTTTGTCAAAGATTAATTTCTCAAATATAATTAATAATTTAAGGTAGCAATTTACATAGAAATTTTGATGTACACAGAAGTAGTTATACAGAATTCTGGGTCTATGACTCAGAGGATCTATGATCTATGACTCAGAGGATCAGAGTGTGATGCACTCTGTTTCTATTTCTATGGTTATGTGTATTATGGTCTCTAGCTGGCTTAGTAGATGATGGTGAGGTAGTGAAGAGATGGTGGAAAGATGGCAGATACAGAAGCATGTCTTTTCTAGCATTCATCTTAATGTATATTAAAATACCTGGCAGAACTGCAATTAAAAATTTAGACTATTCATCATATGTTGTATCCCTGTAGAATGGTTGAGACTTGTTTTCCTTTAATGTTAAGATGATCTATAGTCCATTTCTGCATTATGGAGATATTCTTTACCACCATATACGACTTGATAATATTTTATAGAAACTATTTATTTGTATTTTAGTACAATATCCATTTGTAGAGACTTCCAGAATTTTATAGCTAGGAAGAAAACCTCAGAGGTTATCTCCAGGTCATTCCCCAGTCCCCAATCTCTTATTTGATTTTAAAAAGCTAATACTGAGATTTCCCCAACATTTAGCAAAGCATTATTTCTTGTTTGTAGTTTTAGTATTTACTAGATGGGCATTTCTATATATTTTTATTGATACATAATATTTGTACATATTTATCGGGTACTTGTGACATTTTGATACCTAGTAGAATGTGTAATGATTAAATCATAGTATTTAGGATATCATTTCCTTGTTTAGGAAACACTTCAAATATTATCTTCTAGCTATTTTGAAATATACAATATATGTTGTTAACTATAGTCACCCTACTGTGCTATCAACCACTAGAATTTATTCCTTTTAGCTAACTGTACATTTGTACCCATTAACCTATCTCTGTTTATCAACCTCCTCACCAACACCCTTCCCAGCCTCTGGTAATTACCATTCTACTTTCTACCTCCACAAGATCAACATTTTCTAGCTCTCACATGTGAGTGAAAATATGTGATATTTGTCTTTCCATGCCTGGCTTATTTCACTTAACATAATGACCTCCAGTTCCATCAATGTTGCTGCAAATGACAGGATTTCATTCTTTTTTATGTCTCAATAATATTCCATTGTGTATGTACACATTTTCTTCATTCATCCATTGACAGATCCTTGGGTTGATTCCATATCTTAGCTATTGTGAACAATACTGCAATTAACATAGGGATGCAGGTATCCTTTTGAAGTACTGATTTCCTTTCCTTTGGATAAATACCCAGATTTCAGTATGGCATGGTAGTTCTATTTTTAGTTTTTTGAGAAACCTCCATACTGATTTTGGTAATGACTATACTACCAGCATTCCTACCAGCAGTGTATGTGACTTCCTTTTTATCTGCATCCTCACCAGGATCTGTTAATTCTTTGTCTTTTTGTTAATAGCTATTCTAACTAGGGTGAGAACTATGATTTTGAATTGCATTTCCCTGATGATTAATGATGTTGAGCATTTTTCCATATACCTAATGGCCATTTGTATGTCTTCATTTGAGAAATGACTATTCATTCAGATCCTTTGCCCACTTTGTAATGAAGCTATTTGTTTCTTTTTTGCTGTTGAACTATTTGAGTTCCTTATATATTCTGGGTATTAGTCTCTTGTTAGATTCAACCAGTTGTCTCTGTATTCTGTTGATGGTTTCCTTTGCTGTACAGAAATGTTTTAATTTAATACAGTGTCATTTGTCTATTTTTGTTTTTATTGCCTATACTTTTGAGCTCTTAGCCATAAAATCTTTGCCTAGATTGATGTCCTGGAGCATTTCTCCTATGTTTTTTTCTAGTAGTTTTATTGTTTTGGGTCTTAAGTTTAAGTCTTTCATCCATTTTGAGTTGATTTTTGTATTTGGGAAGAGATAGAGGTCTATTTCATTCTTTTGCAATGGAAATCTAGTTTTTCCAGCACCATTTATTGAAAAGGGTGTTGGGAAGGCATTTTTAATGCAGTGGGAGACTTTAATTGCAAAGTTATTTTAATCAGGGTAATTTAATTTTTATGATATGCATATTAGAGGAACTGCTTTATCACAGTCAGTATGTTAAATGAGAAATATTTAAAAGTGAAACACCCCTGCCTTCTATGTTAGACACTTTCTATTCATTAAACTGGCACAATGACATAAAAAACATGGTGAAGTATTTGAGGCATATTTGTTTTGGCAGATTTACTTTAATAAAAGGTAAATTGATTCATGGAGTGTTAACAGCTAGAATACACCTACAGATAGTCTAATCCAATCTACTCAACATTTTTCTCAGTTGGTTATAATACTTAATAAGCTAGATGTGAAAAAATAAATTTATTTTATATTATAGGCTTAATGTGGCAATAACAACTTAATATGCTAAATTTGTATTACTGACATATGTGATAATTTATTATTAATTGTCAGCATTTTATATATGATTTAAGAGTAAATATTAAATGTGGGTAGTCAGTGTTTGATCTAAGTGGTCCTTCCAATGTACGAAACATTGAGCAGTTCACAAACAATGAGGTGTTGCTTTGTGCATCAGTCTTTGCACGTTAAATATCACTCACAAAGTGCCTTGTGGGTTACTCTTGCTTATTTTTATACCATTGACTGGTAACGGCCACAGGAATAGATCAAAGGGGATTTTATACAGGAAAGTGCTTTGTAAACTAGAAGAACCTGCTCAATTATTAATTTTTAACATTCTTTTAAAAATTTATCCCAGGATTAAAAAAAATCTTGATAGCTTTGGATAATTTATAACATGTATCACAAGATTCAGTTCATCTATGTTTCTGGAATGTTTTCCTACTGTGAGGTAGATTTTACTTTATTTAAACCTCAGCTTCAATTGGTTTATTTCTCTGTGACAACTGCTCTTAAACATAGGGTCACAGTCATTCGGGATTTCTTTTTATACAATTAATACGTTACTAATATTAAAATATCAAAGTTTGGTAATTACTTAAGCTTTGAAAACTTAGATAAAAATAGGGTTACCCTCATTGCACTATTTAATTCATTGCTGTCTAATAGAATTGTGAGGGGGTGAGAGAAGGAGGAATAGAAAAGCAATGGATATGGTCAGAGTTAATGTGCCAAGGATGAGATATTAACCTTGCCTTATTTTATAGCTTTGCCTAAATGAGGCATACTTTATGAAAATGCCTACATGTGAACTTCAGAACAGCATGTTGTGGAAACCATTGGGAAGCTTACCAACCTAAACACTGACATTAAATCCTTTCATACTTTAGTTTCCACACCAATTTTATTTTACATTTTGATTTGCAGGGATTATGTAATCATGTTAATCGTAATTCCTTCAACCACTCTGTCTTCTGTGGTTACAGCAACAGAAATGATGCCAAACATATCTTTTCAATTAATATTTTAAAGATTTATTATTCTCAAATGATTTTAACTCATCTCCTAAAAATATTTGTATAACAGGAAAAAATGTTTTGTTTAGGCTTTTAAATAGATTATATTTTGTCACTTAAGTGTCTGTATATTTTAATTTCTCTGAATATTATCATGATACATACTTCCTAATCCATTTTACTAGTAACCTTTGACAGCACTGTTTTACTAATCTCTTACCTTTTTTTCCATTATAGAATATCATTATCCTACTATGTACCTTTCTCTTACTTTACAACACAGTTATGGATCTGTACAATACTTCACTTGTTATGTAAAAATATTTTGTTCATCTATGATTGAAGATCTATTAAAAAATCACTTAATCAAGACACAAAGTTGACCTAGTAAATCTCAGATATAATACATAAAACAAAATGAGAAAAGAAAAAAAGCACATGGTAAAAAGTATTTATCTTATAGACTCCAAAAAAAGAATTACTGAGATAAAAATAAAACCTTCAGCTGTCACTTTTTAAATAATTGTCCTAAATTTAAAATATTGAAATCTTATCAGTTATAATATCAAGGATTTTTGAGAATTCTGAGGAGCTCATCACAGTTAATTTTGGAGGTTAAAGAAAAGGTCTCTATGATAATAATCATTATCCTTGTTTCAGAAAGTATGGAATTACAGCTTTTTAAATGGCTTTTGCTTTTTGCTTAGTTAGCTATTTAACTAATGAAGAGCTGTTCTCATATGAAAATCTACATTAGCTAATGCACTTACTTATTGCTTTTGTGTTTCTTTCTGAACAATCCGTGTCTTTTGGGATTGTTCCTTTCTCCAGGATATTGCGCCCTTTGGAATTGGTCTATTTTTCAACATATTATGTTATATTATAAAGAAGTATGTAAATATAGGAAATAAACAGACAAGAAGAAAGATTTACTCCTAGTGATAGAATTTAGCTGAAATGAAATCAAGTATTGGAGGGATGACGGCATGTGGTATCATCACCTTCCCAACATGTTTGAAATTATACTCAAAAGACCAAGTTTGAGGAGATTAACAGGGCAGTAATTGCTTTGAATATCGAATGAGGTGGTGAGTGACCTTGAGCATTCCACAAACCAAGATGCACAGGAACAATATCCAGACTGGTCATAACCAACAGCACAAATAAGGCAGTAGATAAGAAGAATAAAATACAAAGGTGTGTGAATGCTGAATTGGATTAACCTTGCGTCTGGCATGTCTTGGTTTTGTCGACACTATCTATGCAAAGGAATTATATTAATTTTATAAGGCAATGAAATGGGCAATACACATACAACAATTGTGGTGTTTTTTCATTCTCTTTTGAAGAAAATTTGGTATGAGTTAAACTCCTTTAAAATATCTAACAAAGCTTATCAGTATAATTTAGAATCAGAAAAAATACATTTTGAAAATTAGGTCACATATCATTCCCTTACAGTAAAGTTTATTAATGTTTAATTTCCACAACTTACAAATAAATGGATTAATACTATCACTTTTACTTCCATCTTAAAACAAGAGGTTAAATATTCAAGACAGAAAGAATAATTAATGGCACAAGTAGTGAAAAGAGGGAAGAACTGAATCTAAAATAAGTTAGAGAAATGACTTCTGTATATGGAGAGTCAATTTCTCTGTTTTTACAAGAAGAAAAGAAGAGAGAATGGATTTAAATATGAAAAGAACTTAAATTCTGAAATTAGATTTCAAAACATGTTAACAGTGTAGAGCTTGAAGTGGTTTTTACATTTTTTTTTTTTTGCTAATCTTCATTTTCAAAATTTCTACAATACATACTTGTATACTTTTAAAATACAGAAAACTTCATATTGTAAAAATTACCTACTCCAAATCTGAGGTAAAAATAACTTCAGATGTTTTAATGAGCAATTGCTTATTTTTGAAATTGATAGTTTAAATACATTTAGAGAATCATTTGATTTTCAAAGATATTAAACAAGCATTATTGTCGTCATTTTGGTAATAGTTATTTCCTCTGCATGTTTATTTAATATGTTGATTTTTTTTACTACAAAAATGATTTACAGATGCTTTAATTGTTAAATCATCCTTCATGCCTGGATAATATCTACTTTGTACATTGATAATTTTGAAAAATATATGTCTACTTTAGACAATAGCAACAACAAAGATACACACAAATTCACTCTTGATGTAATGCTCTCAATATTCCTTGTTCCTTTATTTCTTTGATCCTCTTCTCTGACCCAAGCACTATCATCTGTCCTTCTATGTATCTGTATTTGTTCATATTTTATTTATTTGCTTGTAAACAAAATTATAGTTTCACTATCTTAGGTCAAAATAGGTGAAAATTTATATATTTTGAAAAATAGCCTATCTTCTTTCACTGACAGCTTTGATATTATAGAATGATGGAATGATAAGCATCATTTTTAAAAAGATGATAGCACTTAAATATGGGCCTGCATAATCATGGTGAAGACCAGCACTTGTTTTTTAAACAATATCATTACTGATCATATGCTTGATAATTTGATACTTTCAAATTAAAAAATGTGTTCAGCTATGTATTTTGAAATGTTCTATCAGATTGAATAACCTACTAAAATGGATGGCTTTATTTAGCTGGGTAGGGCAGACATCTCTTCAATGGTGACAGATAAATTACAGTGCGTACATCTTGTCTTCCTTTGTTGCCACTTAATGATAACTGAATACTTTTCTAGAAATATATATGTTTGTTTATATATATATACACACATTTAATGAGACTTAGTTGTAAATTTTCCTTACGTTTAATTCAAATATTAAAATTGTTCATAAAATTAAAACATAATGTATTTGTTTAAGAAACCCATTTCCTGATTATTGAACCTGGATTCTACTGAAAAGACCACTTATTTCATTGACTTCTATCCTCTCTGTGTTGTTTTGGAATAGGTTCAAATGTAGCTATGATCCTGGATGGATATGCTTACAAATGCCCATTATACAGGCTTTCTTTCAATAGTGGGGAAGAAATTAATGGCTTACACAACAGAAATGAGTGATTAGAAATATCGACCATATTAGCAGTTTGGATTCTGCTTAAAGACACTGTTAACTGCTCAGTTAAAATATCCCACTAGCCCCTGCAGCATAGAAAGATCCTTTAAAGCATAGAACAGACCTGAAAAATCTAAATCAGAGGACACACAATGGGACATGTGCCCAAAGTTCATATATGATGCTTTGAAATGACATCTCATAAACTTAAGGTAAAAATATTAAAATAGAAAATTGTCCTCTCATCTACTTGAGAAAGCTCCTTTCCTCCTACCTTATTTATCTGTGTGCTATTCCTTTCTCTTAATGCTTCCATTTTAATTTACACTCCTAAATTATTGTAGCAAATGCTCAACTAGGGGTATGGGCATGCTATGGACACAAAAAATAAAACATTTAATTCTGAATTGAGGAATTGGTAAAAGCTTCATGAGTAAACCAAAATTGAAACTGAATCTTAATAATGATTAAGTAAAATGAGGAAAATGGAAATTTCTGGGAGAGTAGACATTTAAAAAAGCCCAGAGGTAAGAGAATATATGAATTTCAGGTAATGGTGTTTGGAATATAGGTATATATTAGGGAGATATGGGAGGCACTAAAATTTTAAGAATATGAACTTTATAAATTGACAAAAATAAATTTCCCCCACTAGAACACTGGAACTTAGAAATAAGTGCTGAAATTAACATTTTAAAGTTAAGACGAATGGAGCAATACAGACATATGAAAACAAAACAAAAAATTTTAAAAGACAAGAATTCCCCGACCATCAAGACTTCATTTTAATTTGATTGAGGAAAATAATTGAGTTCCTGATATGCGTTAGACACTGTGTAACTTATAAACAATATTTCACTACTTTATGACAACAGATGAAGAAGCTGAGGTTTAGAGAAACTGTTACTTTCTCAAAAGCTGGTGAAGAGTGGTGTTAGTATTTGAAAGGAGATCTGTATGATTCTTTTTTTTTTTTTATATTCATTATGATATCCAGATTTTGTTCTTCCTTTTTTTTTTTTTTTTTTATTTCAGCTCATCATGGGGGTACATAAGTTCAGGTCATATACATTGTCCCTGTCCCGCCCATCCCCCCGAGTCAGAGTCCCAAGCGCGTCCGCTCCCACTCTCCAGACAGTGCGCCTGGCACTCACCATGTATTCATACCTCGATCCCCTCCCCCCCCACCTCCCCGGGTCTGCACCCTCAAGCATGACCATTCCCCAGAGGGTGCGCAACACACTCGTCATGTAGGCATACACCCATCCCCTCCCCCCACCCCCCCATCCCAGTCTGATATCCAATTGGTATCCTTCCCCGATGTACATTTAGGTGATGATCAGGGAAACCAGTTTTCTGGTGAGTACATGTGATGCTTGTTTTTCCATTCTTTGGATACTTCACTTAGTATAATGGGTTCCAGCTCTCTCCAGGAGAACCAAAGAGATGTCGTATCATCGTTATTTCTTATAGCTGAGTAGTACTCCATGGTATACATATACCACAGTTTACCAATCCATTCGTGGATTGATGGGCACTTGGGTTGTTTCCACATCTTTGCGATTGTGAATTGTGCTGCTATAAACATTCGGGTACAGGTGTCTTTGTTAAAGAATGACTTTTGTTCTTCTGGGTATATGCCCAATAATGGAATTGCTGGATCAAATGGTAGGTCTACTTGAATCTGTTGAAGGTATCTCCATATTGCTTTCCATAGGGGTTGCACTAGTTTGCATTCCCACCAGCAGTGTATGAGTGTTCCTGTCTCTCCGCATCCACGCCAACATGTGTTGTTTTGGGATTTTTTGATAAAGGCCATTCTCACCGGAGTTAAGTGGTATCTCATTGTGGTTTTGATTTGCATTTCCCTGATGATTAGGGATGTTGAGCATTTTTTGATACGTTTTTTGGCCATTCTTATGTCTTCTTTTGAAAAATTTCTATTCATGTCCTTTGCCCATTTTTTGATAGGATTGTTTGATTTTTTCTATAGCTTGAACTGTTAACCACTACTCTGAACTACTTCTCCCAATGTTTAACTGTTTAACTGGAGAAAAAAAAAAAAGTTGGGTTTGCTAATCCTTAAGAGGAAAAAAATATAGAAACTTCAGGGATTATCTATGACTGGTCATCTTCAGCATAGCAGCAAAGTAGTTACATATTTATTATTACCAATTGCCTGTCTTTCTTTAGGCTAAGTGAATTAATTTGCTATAATCAAAAGACACAAGCTGAAAGACCTGTCACTTAAACAAGATGTCATTTATTACTGTTATCAAGAAGAGCCTGGTTAAAACTAGACTATCATAATCATCTGTGACAAATTCAGTGACCTTGACAGATTGATTAATTTATGAAGTTCGTGAGAGAATAGTAATTAAATGACTCCTATGGACTAGGCTCTATACTGGGTCTTCTGTTTTTTCCCCCCAATGTTTTACCATCTACCACTACCCCCCTAATGCTACTTTCTAACCACTACCTCCTTAATAGTAATTGTCATCATCTCACCTCTGTGAGAGCTAAGATTACAGCAACAGATTCTTAACCAAGCCCCTTGCTTCTACCTTTGGCCCCTTAAATTGTATTCTTCACTCAGCGCTCAGTGGGATCAATTTAAAGCATAAAGTAACATAATGTCATTCACTTGGCTCACAGCCCCTTAATAGCTACCCAATTCCCTCAGAATAAAGGTCAAAATCCTTACCATAGCCCACAGAGCTGTAAACAATCTGTCCCCAAATTCTAAATGCTTCCTTGACTTAATTTCATCCATCTCTCTCCTCCATTTTCTGTGCTCCAATCACATTGATATTTTGCTTGCTGTTTTATGAACACAGCAAATACACTGGGTGATTAGAAGTGGGTGCTGTGGGTTATAAAAAATTTAAATTTAAATTGAGAGAGTACCCTGACCCAAGAATAATTTTTTTTCAATTACAAGAATAGGAATATATCTGAATGCATTAGGCTATCTTAGACAGATGTTAGTGAATAATAAATCTTCAAGAGAAAGCATTGACTTCCTTTCTCTCTCTCTCTCTCTCTCCATGTGTGTATGTATATATATGTATATATATACATACACACACACACACACATGCACACACACATATACATATATATGTAAAACAACACACATCTACATATATGTGTAAAACAACTTACAATATTTTTGAGAATGTTTTATATGTTGGAAAACAAAATAGATAAGAGCATAGAAATTTTTTAGTGGGGTGAGAGAGCCAAATAAATACACAATGCAAAAATTAGTGTATAGACAATAACATAGAAAAAGATTATGGATTAGGAGTATCTGAGTGAAATCAGGAAACACTGAAAGATTTGAAGTAGAATAATGGTATAATTTGATCTACCTTTTAAAAAATTTGCTCTGGATATTATTTAAGGATAAATTGCAGGGAGTCAAGAACAGAAAGGAGAAACTGACAACATAGCAAAAAGGACTACTGTGATAACATAGATGAGAAATGATGGTGGCTCAGTCAAGATAGTGACAGTATAGGAGTGAAAAATGTTGGATTCTGGATTCTGAAAGTGTTACTAACAATTTGATTTATGGGGTGGATGTGAAATGTAAGAGAAAAAGACGAGTCAAAAGTGACTCTAAGGGTTTTAGCCTTAACAACTAGAAGAATGCAGTTTTCATTTATTGAGATGGAAAAGAAAGAAAAAACAGAGAATTGATCATTGTATAAACAGTATATACACTTTTAAGGTTGCTCAAGCTATAAGGCAGTCTAAAGAAAACCTGGAGTCATGAAGAGGTCCAAGAAGACTCTAAAGACTGTCCTTCTTTTTTTGTCATATTTTTTATTTCAGCATATTACGGGGGTACAAATGTTTAGGTAACATATATTGCCTTTGCCCCACCAGAGTCAGTGCTTCAAGTGTGTCTATCCCCCACACAGTGTATATAAGTATTGATCAGTTAATACCAATTTGATGGTAAGTACATGTGGTGCTTGTTTTTCCATCCTTGTGATACTTCACTTAGTAGAATGGGCTCCAACTCTATCCAGGATAATACGAGAGGTACTAGATCACTATTGTATTTTGTGGCTGAGTAGGACTCCATGGTATACATATACCACATTTTATGAATCCACTCATGTATTGATGGGCATTTGGGTTGTTTCCACATCTTTGCAATCGGGAATTGTGCTGCCATAAACATTCGAGTGTCAATGTCTTTTTTATAGAATGTCTTTTTGTCCTTTGAGTAGATGGCTAGTAATGGGATTGCTGGATCAAATGGTAGTTCTATTTGTAGCTCTTTGAGGTATCTCCATATTACTTTCCACAGAGGTCATACTAGAATTCCTGACTAGACCAATATCGAGTACCGAAATTGAAGCAACAATAAAAAACCTTCCTAAAAAGACAAGTCCAAGACCACTTGGTTTCACACCTCAATTTTATCAGACCTACAAAGAAGAACTAGTGCCTATCTTGAAGAAATTATTCCACAACATTGGGAAGGAAGGAATCCTCCCCAACCCATTTTGTGAAGCCAACATCACCCTGATACCAAAACTAGGAAAAGATGCAACAAATAAAGAAAACTATAGTCCAATATCCTTTATGCATATAGATGCAAAAATTCTCAGCAATTTCCTAGCAAAAAGAATTCAGGTGCTTATTAAAAATATAATCCATCATGACCAAGTGGGCTTCATCCCAGAGATGCAGGGATGTTTCAATATCCACAAATCTATAAAAGTAATTCACCACATAAATAGAAGCAAAAACAAAGATCATATCATCCTCTCAAGAAAAAGCATTTGACCAAATTCAGCACCCTTTTTTTAATAAGAACAAAATAAGCATAGACAGGAATTACCTAAAAATGACACAAGCCATATATGACAAACCTACAGCCAACATCATATTGAATGGGAAAAAATCAAAAACATCCCCCTTTAGAACTGGAACCCGACAAGATTGTCGTCTATCACCATTTCTATTTAACATAGTGCTGGAAGTCCTAGCCAGAGTCTTCAGATGAGAAGGAAATCCAGGGCATCCAAATGGGGGCAGAAGAGGTCAAACTATCGCTTTTTGCTGACAATGTGATCTTATATCTAGAAAATCCCAAAGATTCTTCCATGAGACTACTGGAATTGATAAACAAATTCTGCAAAGTCTCAGATTACAAAATTAGCGTATAGAAATCAGTAGCATTCCTATATGCCAACGGTAGTCAAACTGAAAACCAAATCAAAGAATGAATACCCTTCACAATAGCAACAAAGAAAATAAAATACCTAGGAATATATTTAACTAAGGAGGTAAAAGACCTCTATACGGAGAGCCATGAAACATTGAGGAAGGAAAGAGCAGAGGACATAAACAGGTGGAAACACATACCATGCTCATGGGTCAACAGAATCAACATTGTTAGAATGTCTGTATTACCCAAAGTGATCTACAGATTCAGTGCAATCCCTATTAAAATACTAACATCATTTTTCAAAGATCTAGGAAAAATAATTCTATGCTTTGTATGGAACCAGAGAAGACCTCGTTTAACAATCGCAATATTAAGAAAAAAGAACAAATTGGGAGACATCAATTTACTAGACTTCAAGCTATGCTACAAGGCTACAGTAACTAAAACAGCATGGTACTGGCACAAGAACAGAAACATAGACCAATTGAACAGAGCTGAGAACCCAGATACAAAACTATCCTCATATTGTCATCTAATCTTTGAACAAAGCAGACAAAACATAGACTGGGAAAAGAACCCTTATTCAATAAATGGTGCTGGGAAAATTGGATAGTCACATGTAGAAGACTGAAACAGGATCCATACCTCTCACCTCTCACAAAAATCAACTGATGGTAGATAATAGACTTAAACCTAAAGCATGAAACTATAAGAATTCTAGAAGAAAATGTTGGAAAAAGTCTTATAGACATTGGCCTAGGCAAAGAATTTATGAAGAAGACCCCAAAGGCAATCACAGCAACAACAAAAATAAATAAATGGGACCTGATATAACATGTAACCAAAATGTTTGTACCCCCATAATATCCTGTAATAAAAAAATAAATAAATAAAAAGCCTCTGCACAGCCAAGGAAACTATCATGAGAGCAAACAGACAACCCACAGAATGGGAGAAAATATTTGCATGCTAAACATCCGATAAAGGGCTGATAACTAGAATCTACATAGAACTCTGGAAAATCAGCAAGAAAAAAAATCAAACAACCCTATCAAAAAGTGGTCAAAAGAAGACTAATGGCCAACAAATATATGAAAAAATGTTCAATATCTCTAATCATCATGGAAATGCAAATCAAAACCACAATGAGATATCACTTAACTCCAGTAAGAATGGCCTTTATCAAAAAGTCTGAGAACAATAAATGTTGGCGTGAATGCGGAGAGATGGTAATGCTCAGACACTGCTGGTGGGACTGCAAAGTAGAGATAATCTCTTTCTGGGTTTTATTGATCAGCGCCTAGAGGTGGTGATCAGGTTTGGCACTGAGTGAGAGATGAGATGGAGACGTTGGCAGGGACTTTCTGCTGGAAGACATTTTATGCCACATTAAGGAAGTTGGACTTTATTTTTTTGCTAATGGGTTGCTGTTTAAGGATTTTTTTTAATTTTATTATTTTATTTATTTTTATTGATACATAATAATTGTTTAAGGATTTTAAAAAAAGAAAATGCATGGTCAGTTTTTCATTTCAGAAAAACATCCTTATACTTGGAAAATAGGATTTTTTTTAAATGGTCATTTAAGTAACTTCAGTGGCAGGAGAAAACAATACAAATTGAAATAAGTAAAATAATAAATGGTGGGTGAATTTTAAATCACCAAATATAGCATGGGTTCTACATGAAAAACAATCAGCACAATTGTGCAGCCCTAAAAATGTATGTATACACAAATACTTGTGAGTATACAAAGACATGTCTAAATACATACACATGTAAGTACATGACAGAAAAATATGATAATATGGTATGAACATAAGTACTGTACTGGAATTCAAGTCAGGATGTCTACTTTTTGATTCACATTTACCATCTACTTATGATGGTAAATTTAGTCAATTATTTATTCTTGGTTTCTCCAACTAATAACAAAATAATTAAACTTGATGATAGCTTTAACTTTCTACAGTTCCTACAAAAATATACATGCTATTGCCTTATAGTAGATTATCTGTTTATAACTTTTATTATACATTTATACAAGTCATACTTTCACATTTTTTTTCTCAGTAAGATATATTTTGTCACTATGGTACATATTTGATATATTGGATACTGCTAGTAGAAGTGGAGCCTAGTTATGTTATACCTTCATAATCATATTTTTAATCCTTTATGTAATTTTAGCCTTGGATCAACTGTGCAGTTCTCTTGTGATGAAGATTATGTTCTACAGGGTGCAAAGAGCATCACCTGTCAACGGATAGCTGAAGTTTTTGCTGCTTGGAGTGATCACAGGCCTGTATGTAAAGGTAAAGAAAAGTTTTAAAATAAAAATGCTCTCTGAACACATTTCAATAACTTGAACTATGTTTAATTGAATATAAATTTGAATTAAATCTTGGAGTTATAACATAATCTTTAAGGAAGAATTGAACTGCATTTGATGATATTTATTGAAAATCTGTAATGTGTGAAGGAATTTGTAATCTAGTAATTATACAATAATAATAGACTGAAGCATAAAGTATGTAATATAAGACACTGGAAACAATGTTGGCCTTTTTTAAAATCACAATTTCCCTGTCTGTATAAGTACTGATATGTTTTTTTTAAAATCATAGTTCCACCTCCACTTGTAGGATTTGCCATTTTAATCGTTTATGTGTCCAACAGTACCAGTGTTTGTAGCAGTGGAAGTGGAGCACAGGTTCTATACTTAGTTTATTTAAACTAAGAGAAACCAATAAGAGCTCTGGCTTTAATATCATTTTTTACATATCACCAGTAACTGCTGATAAGATACATATATACATATATATATACATATATATATATATGGATGTATTGGATATATTGGGTATTGCCAGTAGCCTAATTTTTATAAATTTCTAATCATATTTTCTAATCCTTTATTCAATTTTAGCATTGGATCAACCAGTGATATATATTACTAGTAATTGAAGATGAGATATATATATACATATATACACACATATATATATAAGATCTTATCTGAATATATATTTTATCTGTAATTTCTGGTAATGTTTATATGTATTAATATATAATCTTCAAAAAACTGACTCAAGACAAAACTGACTGAAGACAGTTTCAAATATAAAGAAAAATATTATGAAGGGCAAGTGAAATTTTGTAAACCTACTTAGAAAAAAAAAAAAAGAAAGGGACCAAAACAACCAATTTAGGATACCTTTCAATTTTTTACATGGGCATTAAAATATATTAAAATATATTCATGTCATCTGACTTTATATTTGAATTCCAATAAGCAATTCATGGTGAAAAACAACCCTGACTATGAGGCAGGATGACTTCCTATAATATCAGTACTGTCATCTTCAGACATTAAAAACTAACATAGGTATGCCAATATTATTAGACACAAGCCTGAAGGTTTTCAAGAACCATGCCTTTGAGGTCAGACTGATTCCCAATAGCAAGGACTTGTAGTTTCTGCCAGTAGAATTAAAAGCTACTTCTTAAATTTAAATACTTGTCACTAACTTGTGACAGAGCATCAAAAGATCTATGACCTCACTGAGCCAAATCTTGAAAAGTATAAATATGTTATAATTAAATGGTGGTGTATCTTTTCTTAGCTTCTGTATTGGTATACTCTTTTCCCACCTTCTTATTGCTTGTTTGTCATCTAGTCCACTTGCTTGTTTTTCTATCTTCTTTAAATTTAACTGCTAATCATAAAAACTATTCTCCCTGGCCCCTTCCTTTGCCTAGCTTCCACTCCCCTTACCTTCCTTCAAATGAAATATATCCATATAAATTAAATGAGACCTCTTTCTTTCTAAATTTTATAAAGCTCTGTTTGTAAATGAACACCTCATTCCATTCTACTGGCATTTCTGATTACTTTGTTGTTGTTGTCATGGTTATTATTTTTAACAGTAACATTTCTGCATTTTTCCATGTCTCAATACGGATCTCTTTAGCTCTTCTTCTCCCTCAAGTGACATATTCACTAGTGACCCCACCCTATAGATTCTGCTTAGATAGAATGAGGGTGATATCAAGGGACTAGAGAAGGGGCAGATTTGAAAGCTATTGTAAGGGAAAAAGACAAAGTATTTTGCAACTGACTGGATAGAGAAGGAGAAAGTGAAAAGAGTCAAAGATGATATTCAAGAAAATAAGACTAGAAAAATCTTGTCCTGTTAATAAATGTGAAGGAACTGAAAAAAAATAGAGGTATTTTGGAGAGTATCTCCTATTACCACAACACTGTTATCATCAGCACCATTTTTAAGCACTTAATATATGCCAGGCATTATGCTAACCACTGCATATACTTTGTCTCATTTAATCCTCAAAACAAACTGATGGAGATATTGTTACCTCTATTTTGGAAATGAAGAACATAAGGCATAGAGAAATCCAACTATTTTCCCAAATTCAAATGGCTGGAAAATGGCAAAGTCGTTAAGAAAGATTTTTCATAGACTGTGGGAAAGAAACTAGATTTAAGAGCATTAAAGAGGGTATAGAAAATGATCAAATGGGCCAGGCACAGTGGCTCACACCTGTAATCCTAGCACTCTGGGAGGCCGAGGCAGGTGGATTGTTTGAGCTCAGGAGTTCGAGACCAGCCTGAGCAAGAGTGAGAACCTGTCTCAACTAAAAATAGAAAGAAATTATATGGCCAGCTACAAATATATGTAAAAAAGTCCCAGCTATTTGGGAGGCTGAGGCAGGAGGATTTCTTGAGCCCTGGAATTTGAGGTTGCTGTAAGCTAGGCTAATGCCACAGGACTCTAACCCGGGCAACAGAGTGAGACTGTGCCTCAAAAAAAAAAAAAAAAAAAGAAAGAAAGAAAGAAAATTATCAAATGGAAGCATCAGATACACTCTCTACTCAATGGCAATGACAAACCAGAGTAACAAAGAAGAGAGAGTTCTTAGCTTCAAGTAAAAGTTTCCTGTCATAAGTAGATGTTTATTCATTGCCATCTCATTCTTAAAGGCTTACAAAATGATGTACAGTGATGTTAAAAATAAATAAACAGTGATATGGGGATGAGGAGAAAATAAGGTAAAATAGTTATATGATCTTAAGCAAAAAGTTACATACATGTGCATGAGCAACTTTTTTTTTAACTGTGTGAGTGTGTTTATATTTTTTCATGATCTTAAATTTTTATGTTTTATTGATTTGTGAGGATTGTATGCAGATTTGTTACATGGATATATTGCATAGTGGTGAAGTCTGGGCTTTTGGTGTCAGATGAGAAATTACTTAATGGATACTACATTCACTAATTGGGTGACGGTTACATAAACAACTTTTAAGAATGGTATACATTGTAGATTTAAGTATTATAGCTGCCAAAAATGAAAAGAAATCTGATCAGTTTATGAAAAAAAAGTATATAAAATACAAGTATTTCAATCACATAGAATAGCAAATGTCTTCATTTTTGAAGGATGAATGATCTTGAATTTTATCTATAAAATGAACGCTGAGTAATACATTTTATAGGGATTGTTTTCATGAATGTCCCAGCAGTGAATAGTACAGTAAACTATATAAAGCTGATTTCTTATGGTGTCCTCTACTCAAGATAAAATTATAGCTATAAAAGGCAATATAGTGAACACCATGGCTTCAAAATGATATGTTCCCAGTATCCTATTTCAATGTCACATAAATTAGATGTGTGCATTTTTGGTATCAAAAGGGATATGAAAATAGATAGATTCAAAAAGAGAGGATTAATGTTAATATGGGAACAAAATCTCACACCAGGAGTTATAGGCAGATAATGGAATTTAAAGTCTACATAAAGTAAGATTGAGAATACAAATCTTCTTTTTTCATTCAAGAGTCTCACTTTGATAAAAAAGAATAAACCATATTTATGATTGTAAATTGTTCAAATGCAGAAATAAGGTGTTACATTACTTTGTTATTTTTCATAAACCCTATGGCAGAAAGAACAACCCTGTACTGACTTGAATCTCTGGAAATATTTGTTGAATATTAATGTATGGTTGTTTTTTTAAAATTTGAAGATAGATGGTAGTGTTATATATATATATTCATATTCATGCAACGATCATTAGGAAGTATAAAAATTGCATGTTCAAGATTCAGATATTGATATTATTTCATCTAAATTTACATATTTTCTGCAGGTATTAATCATGTATATAGTTATATTTGCGGATTGCATGCAAGGCACATATGTGTATGGTTTACAAAGTCCATTTTGCTGCTAGAAATTACTGGCTGTGGTACTGGAAAACAGTAATGGAGGGAACATGCTGAAATAGTAATTGAAGTTTTAAAATAACTGCTATGAGTCTGAACAAAAAATAGTTCTCATGTCTCATGGGCACTTGGACAGAATAAATATGCTTTTTTCCAGACAGTAGCATAAATAGCAGTATCAGTGCACTGCACCTCTGAAATTAATATAGCTGCTGTCTATGTATTGCATGGTCGAGCAATCAAGAAATGGTGATTTTAAAGGGATTCAAAATTCACACAGTAAATTGTGAATTAGAAGAAAGGAGGAATTAATAAATTAGTATTAATGAATTTTACACAAACTCAGACAGTAATTCTTTTTCCCTAGATGGGATATGTGTACAAAGTATTTGCCAGTTTACAGTTGTGAAAAGAATCATTCCTTTGTTGAAAATGCAGTACATATCCGAAAGCTAGAGCTTATGCAAATAATCAGTCTATGTCTTGGATGGTATATAGAATTTTCATTTTAGACCTTCTTGATGTTTAAAGAAACAGTATATGTTTGGGTGTTGATAATTTTTATAACTTACAAACATTTAAGAGAGTTAATAATGATATAATGAACAAAAATTTTGACAAATATTCAATCAATACTTATTTGAATAGCCCCAAATAACCACAGTCTGTTAAGGCACAAGGGAATGAACCATTCACAGGAGTAAGGAAACAGATGAGTAAGGGAGGATGAGAAAAGAAGACAATAAAATCATAATATACTGGAAACTGGAGTAAAAATCATAGAGTAGCTTTCTAATTCCTTTATTCAATCAATCATGAAATTGTTTATTTGTTCATATACTGATGTACTGATCAATTTATTCATGTACTGATTTACTGGTCAATTTATTTTTATTCACTCAACAAATGCAAATTAAAATGACTAAGTGTTATAGTTTAAATACTATATTCAAAACATAGTTTAAAATTATTTTTATTATATTATATTGATTTGCAATACATAAACACAAAACTCCTTGACTCTTTTGCTTACAAGATAGTTACAATCCTTTGCAAAATTCAGATGAGAAAGATTATTTCCATGTTTGGAGATGGCCAGTCATTGAGATGGAGAAAGTAACATATGGGAGCAACTTGGAAATTATTTTGGGTATCAACAAAGGAAGTTGGATGTCGAAATCTTTTCAAATATAAAGAATATATCATGTGCAAAATTGCAGTGTGAATTGGCATATCTGGGAAGAAAGGATGTAGAGTGAGACAGATTTGAAAAGCTATGTTATGTATCTCCTCCTTTGAAAGCACTCCTAAACCTCCACTCCCATTGTCACTATTACAATTGTCACTGTCTACAGTTCTAACACTGCAACTATCTGCTGTCTTTTCATTTGAACTACAGTTTGCCCAACATATTGCTGCCAGAGTAATCCCATGAAAATCTCACTTTTATTATGTCCCCAAAATGTTCAAAGATCCCATGGTGTTTCCCAATTTTGCCCAATAAATCAGTAAAATGAAATAATAGAGAATATGAACTCAGCTGTAAGACTATGTCAGTTGAAATCCATGATCTTCTACTTAAGTAATCTACCATTTTTATACAGGTCAGATTTCATCTGTGATAAGGGCATTACTGTATGTCAGTACCTGTATAATTGGAAGTTACAAATTTGTATGAGGATGGAACGAGGTAATCCATATGAAAGCACTTAGTGTATGATATGAAACATACAAAATCCCTCATGGGTAGAGGTGAGATGGTGGTGGTGGTTGTGGTGCTGTTATAGCAGCTGCTGCTGTTGCTTATTGGTAACCCTTTTGATTTCCAAAATCATCTATGATTTGTCTTCCACCAACTTCATTTCTTTAACCCTTACCAAAAATTTATCCTAGTGTCTTAGTACTGAACAGAGTATCCACTTTGATTTTCTTGTATTAATACATCTGGCCTATCCCTAAATGACCAAATCCACTTCTCTAGGTTTTGCTCAATTTTTACCTCCTCCAAAAATTATTGTGTGATTATTTCAATGCTATCTCCTTCCTTAAATTTACTTAATATTTACTGTCTTTACCACACAATTGTGTTATTCTATTATTTTTGGCAATGATCCCTAATCATTTCATGGGCAGTAGACTTGCTTCTTTAACCAAAAACACCTCAGGAAGAACACAGTAACCAACACTTCCAAATGTGCTTGAATTTTGAATGGATTTGTTTCAGCTATTGCCAAGAAGAGGACAGTTATCAGTGTGGTCTATCCACCCATTACCTTTGATTCAATGAAGGGATCTAAATGAGGTTTAATTCCTTTATTCATATATGAAGTAAAAAAAATGGGTGCACAAGTTATATGATAGATAATTATTGGCTAAACCTAAGAGCTATTACCTTCATTAACTCATATTTATTAAAGTTTGGGGTCTTACAGCTTTCAAAATTCTTTCACATATGTTACAAGTTACCTCTTATATTTTATCCATCTTCATACTTAGTCCAGTGACCCATTACACCTGTGTTTTTGTACATATAAAAGTTTCTAAAGAAGCATTTTAATAAATATTGTGTTAATATTTAATTAATCATAACAAAAATTTAAGAGGATAATAATGTGATCATTGCAACCACAGAAAGTTGCCCTGGTAGAAGGCTTCTTATTATGCAAAAGCAATTAGAAAATTTTGCCCAAGAGCAAACCAGAACCTGCTGAAATTTATCAACCAGAAAGGCATATAGCAGGTGTTTTTCTGAAGTTGTTGTAGATGACTTCTTTGATGGAATAATCTTACAGATGAAATGATGCATAATAAGGACGATATTAGCAATTAATATAGTGACATATGGTGAAGAAGATAGGCAGATGGTGTAGATATGGAAGTTTATCATTCATATTTCTTAGTGGTCATTTTTTTCTAACAGCAAGAGTCTGAGAATTCATTAAATAATTTTGATTAGCAAATAAACCTTCCTGAGCTCTAACAATTAACAGATTTTAATGATAAGATGTCATTTACATGTTATTTGATGGAGATTAATAGTGATGCATTTATAGACACCTTATTAGTAGAAAATAGATCACTTAAAATTCAAAACAACCTAACAATTAGAAATTTTGCATTTCAATGGTGCCCTTCCAACAATTGTTCAGGAACACATTTCACACATCTTGCCAACCCACAAATTATTAGAAAAATATGCAAATAATGAAAATACATGTTTCACATTTGGTACCTAAGGGGAAAAAATCTCCATAGATATAAGAAAGAACTTTCTGTTTCCAACTCAGCCATTTTCTGGAAGTATGACCTTTCTCGTTTGCTTACTCTTTCCTCGGCTTCAATTTGCTTATGTGTAAGTTGATGATGGTATATGTACAAGGTGATGATTATGGGCTTCTTACAGTTGTAAATTCTAACTATTATTAAGTACGTTTACTGGTTTTCTGGGCTATTTGAACATGTTAAGGTTATTTTTAGTTCAATATTCTTCTTTACTTTGCAGGCTCAGAATTTGTCTCAGATCCTGGCACACACAGGCAATAATAATTTTAAAGAACTATTGCTAACAAAATGTTACAGTTTTATATTGTACTATATTTTGAGTATCAATTTTAAAAAAAGACAAATATTGCACTTAATTAGTGCCAAAACTGTGGTTATCGATCATCAAATTGCTTCAAAGTAATTTAGTTTGTGCAGATTTTTATACCTCATTTACCATTAAAAATTAAAAATTTATTTCAAGATAAAGTATTTTTTGTTCTCATGCATTTCCTTACTATGAAATGTTCTCCTATAATATGTTGATTTAAAAAAAATGTATCTTTAGAGAAATAAAGTAGATTATAATGGTGACTCTTGAATTTACTATACATTAAGGATTACAGTGTTAAGAGTTGCTAAATGGGAAATAAATCTTTTAATTCTTAAAATTAATTATTATAATTCTAAATTTTGGGAGAGAAAAATAAAGAGGAAAGCAGCTTTTTAACTTTTAGCAGACATAATTTTAAAAGCCTCATGATTTGAAATTTAATGGGATAAAATGAGCTACATCATGACCAAAGCACAAAGAACTAAGGAAATTTAAAAACAAAACAAAACAATAACCTCATTAACAATAGATGCTTTAGCTAAATGAAATAGCCAAGAACTGACAAAATACGAAATTTAATATCTTAATGCAAGGATGAACTAATGGGAAACTAATTAAGTCAGCACAGCAAATTCATAATTTGGAGGAGAAACTACCTAGCTAGAAGGACATTTCAAAGAATTGTTAAAATAAAATGATTTTTGTGTGTGTTTGTAGTAAATCTTTGAGATTTCCTGAAAATTCTCCCATGATGTATAAAACCTTATTTCCTGTATTTGCTGACAGAATGTGCTATTAGCAGCAAGCACGCAGAAGATCTCTGATAACTTAATAGCCTTTCCATTAATTTTGGTGATATAAAAAGATGGAAGACCCAAACATGCTCATGTGAGGACTACCTTATTTAGCTTTACCATAGTGAAAACTCACTTTGTTTTAAAATAACGGCAACACTAGTTCTGGAAAGGAGGGTTCATAGATAAAAGTGACCACAGCATGACCTCTGGAGTGTCTAATGCTTTGTATTAATATACACACTCAAAATGTATAATTTTGTCATGCAAAGTGAAAGAAATGACATAAAATGGCATAAAATATACAAGCCTGGAAACACACAGAAACCAAACAGGAAACAAAAGGCATAGGAAGAATATACACAAACATGATTGTTGAGAAGGGGGGAAGTTTTTGATATTTACATTGAATTTATTTGAAAATTTAAAAACCATGTGTTTTATACTTGATATGAACATTCAGAATTTATCACATTTTGACATACCTTTCTTTGTATTAAGGCATGAATAACGTTCTGCTTAGCTAGTCTTATAATAATTTTTGTGGAGCTAGGTATACAGTGTCAGCATCCCCAAATACTAACAATGCCTGGCACATGGAAAACACACTCACTAATACTTGAATGAATAGATATCTTGTTATCACTATGCTAGACACAAGGTAAAAGACACAAAATAGAGGAAAACAAATCATGCCCTTGATTAATTTACAACCTCATTGAAAACACAGTACATTCAAAATAAAATGAAGAACATCCCTAAAGCAACAGAGGCATGGTTGCACAGTCAATATTGAAGTCATAAAAACAGTTCAATAAAAAGAAAGACAAAAGACAGAAATGGTAATATTACCCCTCGGGAAATAAATTTCACTGACCGTGAAAATATCACTTATTCACTTTATCTCTGAGTTGAGTATTATATATTTGTTTATTTTGACAATCATTTATTTATTTAACAACATTGATATTTGCATGGTACTTATTTATTAGGTAAGAGGAGAAAAAAGATGAGTTTTTCTTCTCAAAGAGATCAATGAGCTCAAAACATCAAAAGAAAAGTATGCATTATTATACATCACAATAAGGGCTATTGCAGATAAATGAACACAGGGTGCTTTCAATTCAAAAAGGAATAAGCAACCACTCTGCCTAGAAGAGTACAACACATTTCATAAAAAAAGGATAAGTACGAATTCAAGGAGAGGCAGACAGACAGACATAGAGACTGAGAAACGGAAAGACATTCAAGACAGAGAGAATGACATATAAAGCTGCAAGGTGATGAAATAGACCCATATTAGAGAGAGGAGAGACAATGGTGAGTGAATTGGGAAACAACATAAACTTATTGAGGGTGGAAAACTTGAGAGACATGATCATATGTATGGTTATGGATCTGACCTGTGAAGGGTGTTATATGCTGCAGTAAATACTGGCTTTTATCTTGGATGAGTAAAGGAGGAGAGGGTTTTTTGTTTTTGTTTTTGCTTTTTTGCTATTTTTAAAAACAGGACATTATATTAGTTTAACACATTCAACAAGCATTTATTGATTGATAATTATGTGCCAGTTAGACACTGTGCTAGGCACTGGGATGAAAAGGCAACTAAATAAAATCCCTACCTGTACTTAATTCACTCTCAAACGTGGGGCCAGGAGAAGGTCCCAAAGTTAATATATAGTTACAATACTTTAGTGTAAATTTCATGCTAGAGCTACAAAAAAGGTAAACGCTCTAGGGCACTAGAGATTGTAAGGAAGGCTTCCCACAGGAAGAAGTATCTCGGCTGAACCTTGAAGATGTAATAGACAGAGCTAATGATGAGAATAATGGTGTATGTGAAGTATACACTAGATTAAGGGAGGCACATGGGCAAAGACCTAAAATATCAGGGCCTAGTATGTTTTAGAAAATGGAGTATGAACATTTTTCATGTACCTGTTGGCATTTGTATGTCTTCTTTTCAGAAATAACTATGAAAGTCCTTTGTCCATTTTTTAATCAAGTTGTTTTCTTGCTATTGAGTTTGAATTTCTTATACATTCTGGATATTAAGCCCTTATCAGATGTATGGTTTTCAAATATTTTTTGACAATCCACATGTTATCTCTTAACTCTGTTGATTACTTTTTTGCTGTTGAGAAGCTTTTTAGTTTGATACAATCCCATTTTTCTATTTTTGTTTTTGTTGCCTGTGCTTTTGAGGTCCTATCCAAGAAATCATTGTCCACACTAATGTCAAGAAGCTTTTATCTGTGTTTTCTTCTAGTAGTTTTACAGTTCCAGGTCATACATTTAAGTAGTGAATCCATTTTGAGTTCATTTTTATATATGGTATGAGGTAAAGGTCCAGTGTTCTTCTTCTACATGTGGATATTCAGTTTTCCCAGCACCATTTATTGAAAAGATTATCACCTCACATCTGTTACGTTGACTATTATCCAAAAGACAAGACATAGCAAGTATTGACAAGGATGTAGAGAAAAGAGAACACTTTACATCATCAGTGGAAATATAAATTAGTACAGCTATTATGAAAAACAATATGCAGCTTCCTCAAAAAAATAAAAAATAAAATTACCATATAATCCAGTAATCCTACTACTGGGTATATATCCAAAATAAATAAAACCAGTATGTCAAACAGATATCTTCACTTCTGTGTTCATGGTTTTATTATTCACAAGTGCCAAGATATGGAATCAACCTAAGTGTCCATCAATGGATGGATGAATAAAAAAATCATCCATTGTTGGAATACTATTCAGCCTTAAAAGAGAAGGAAATCCTGTCATTGCAAAACCATGAATGAGCCTGGAGAACAATGTGCTAAATGAAAGAAGCCAGACACATGAAAACAAATACTACATGATCTGACTTATATGTGGCATCTAAAAAAAGTTGAACTCATAAAAGCAGAGAATAGAATGATGGTTGCCTAGGGCTAGTATTTAGGAGGTTGGGAGATGTTGATCAAAGTGTACAAAGTTTCAGTTAAATAGAATGAATTCGTTCTGGAGATCTATTGTATAACATGATGAATATGGTTAGTTATAATGTATTGCATACTTGAAAATTGCTAAGAGAGTAGATTTTGAATGTTTCCTCACAAAAATATAAATATTTGAGGTGCTGATTAGCTTGATTTAATCTTCTCACCATATAGACATGTATCAAAATAGCCTATCTACAACTTTGTCAATTACATCATAATAAGGCTGGAGATTTTTTTGAAAGAAATAAATTAAATAAAAGAAAAGAAAATGTAAAAGAAAGAAAATGGAGTATGAATGGGTAGAGGCAACACTGAAGGTAGAAGAGTGTCCAGTTTGGAGTCTATTTCAATAATTTAGGTAAAAAACAATATGACTTTAGATTAAGTCAGTGATAAAAGAAGTGCAGAGAAGAGGTTTGAACAGAAGTGAATTAAGAATATACCAATATGTAAGAGATAGGAGGAAGAAATTGAGCTTTTGAAAGAGACTAAAAAAGGGGCAGCTAGAAACAGAGATGGATCACAGGAGAGAATGGTGTCATGACACCACAGCAAGGAGAGATTTTATAAATGAGATGTGGTCAACATTGTTAAATGCTGCAAAATGGTCAAGAAAATAAGAACTCATTGAATTCAATAACCAAGAGGTCACTGGTGACCTTGGTAAAATCATTTGCATTGGAATTATTGATGCGGAAGCCACATGGCTATAGTTGAGGAGTAATGAGGTGAGAAAATTGAGGCTTAAAGTGAAAAGCAGAAGCTTGATTATGAAGCAAAGGCAAAAGCTAGATTAGTAGACAGAGAGGGGCATGCAGTGAAGAAAGATTGTTTTTAAGATGTCGGCAGCTTAAATAATGAGGACAAAGATACAGTGCTCATGAGAGGTTGAAGTTACAGGTAAGACCTGGGCCAACTGGAATATTATAGTCCTGGGAAGTGAAGGGTCTGAGATTTAGAATAGAGGGGATGATATTGACCTTGGATAGGAGTTGACACACCATAAGGAACTGATGAAGGTACAAACAATTTTGTAGCTGGGAAGCATAAAAGGCATCATTCTCAAATAGCAGAACCCCCCCAGTGCCCATTTTTTTCTGTAATGTGGGTGAAGTTATCCGAAGAGAAGAAGAAATGAAGACGTTCTGTGATGAAGTTAGATGGAACTGAAGATGAAATTGATATGAATAGGGAGCTAAGGGAGGTCACAGAGCAGCCTCTAAGAAACATGATCGTATCCTGAGAGTTTCATTTAGTCCGGTGATCCTCATCCTTGGCTGCACATTAAAATCACCTGGAGAGCTTTTAAAATAAACTCATGTCTGGGTCCTACCCCAGATTAATTCATTCAGAGTCTCTGGAGGATAATTCAGTTGATATATTCCTCTGTGATAAATGGATCAATTTAACTGCATGGAGGATTCAGGAAACAACTTGAAATGATACTCTGTTTTCTTATGGAGTCTCTCTCTTATTCCTGAGGAGTAATGTACTCACTTGGCAGGCTAGTAGGAACATTTAATTACACATATCATATTCCTGTTCTACAGGGTGGCAAAGTGGAAGTTTGATGCATTCAGGTCACAGAGCCAAAGCAACAGCTCACCACTTCCTCTTCTCGCTGGACATATCCAGATACTGAAAGCAATATAAATTTGCATGTTAAGTTTCAAAGATGGGCTCATTTTCATACTTATCATGTATTACCAGCTGGAAATGGTACCGATTTACTTTTGAGATAAGTGTTTCTTGGGAAGAAATGAAATGAGGTCAGAACTAAACAAGCTACACTTCGTTTGCACTCCCACTGTGGCTTTCAGCCACCTTTAGCTGATTTATTCCAAGGAAACAAGACAGGACAAATGTAGATTTGCAGCATGGAAATAATTTTGAGAAGAAAATTGAATAACTAAATATGCTTTCATGAAACCTAACTTATTTTTAAAGTTTGTCAAAAGTGTCAACACTTCAACATATGCATTCTTTTTACACCTCCCTTCCTTCTTGTCTGTCGCTGTCCATTGGTAATCCAAGTTATGCGACATTTGCTTTACCCATTTATCGTTTAGATTATTTGATTTAAAAAAAAATTTGAAATTTTACATTTCTTTTATGTTGTTAATGCCAATATTTTTTACTTTTATTTATTTATTTATTGCTGAGTGCTGTTTTACTAGAAAACTGTTTTCTCAATACAGGGGCAAGGAAAATAAAAACATCTTGGATGATTTCATGTGTTCCTGATTTAAAGAAAATGATGTTCTGAACCTATTTAAAGTTAATAAAAGTTTATAATTATTTACTTGACCTTGGGTAACTTCCATTTCAATGTTTGAGGGATAAATATTCATGCTTAGTAGGATCTACAGTTATATGTTTATTCTGAAAATAAATGCTTTGGATGTTCTGACACTGTTACTTTTAATATCTACTAATATACCTTCACATCTCCCTAGATATTTCCACTAAATTATAAGGTGAAAAAGTCAACAATATCTTTTGATATAAAAAACATAAAAGAGATGAGAAATTTTTTATTGCTTTCTAAGTCTTCTTCCCCAAAAATCAAATGTGGCTTTCTATAAGATTGTAGAAATACCTTCTGAACACCTCATTTATCATTGTTTATGTTTATTTTGTTCTTTTCTGCATAAAATTTTCTTCTAAATCATGCAAGGATGGCATATGGTATTTTTCCTATCTGTTTAGAGCATTTTGAAATGAAAATTAAATCATTATAAAGACCATGTTGTGAGAAAAATTTTATGAGGTCTTTATTAAAAGCTTCCAATTTTCTTCACTTTCATGACTATAAAAATATTTATTAATTACACACAGCAGCATTTATTCTGAACTAGGAATATCAATGGCCACATTTGGCTTGTTTTTTTCCTTGCCCTTTTCATTATTTCATCTTCCACAAATAATGTCAATACTGGCTATTGTGAACCAATTTTTTTTCCCAGTAAGGAAAAACTGCCTGATAAAGTTGAAACCTGGGAGGAAAGTGCTTAGCTTATTTTAGAATTATAATAACTAAGGACAAAAAATAGTGGAGATTGTCAGAGAGTGCATTTAAAATTTTTTAAAAAAGCAATTTCAAACAAATTATAGGAAAGATATTGAATTACAGCTATAAAGTTATAAAGATATTAATATTATAAGTCAGTCTTGCTTTCAGGTGCTAAAGACTGGAGTCATAAAGAACCTTTGCAGGGGAAGACATATAAGGAATCTCAAGTGGCAACATAGACTTAGCTGAGGAAGTCTGATTCTAAAAAGACATGTACATATATATATATATATATGACAAAGACTGAATATTAAATACTTGATATACATTTATAAGAACACTGTCAGTCTGTCAAAAGACTAGAAAGTTTAAAAATGTGAAATATGCTACAAAATAATAATTTTTTAAACTTTGATTTTTATAAAGCAAGGAAAATAAGTTTTTTAATATGCTCCTCTCTCTCTCTCTCTTCCATTCTCATTTAGGCAAGTATTACCTAAAGTTATCTTTGAATATTTATAATTAACAAACTTAGGTAGCAAAGTCATTCAGTGGTATTCAGGCAAATAGATAATTTGCTGTGTTACTTTAATCACAGAACTTGGCAGAATCTCTAATATCATCTTCTTTGTTTATCATTATAAGTAGAAATCTGATCTGGCTGAAAATTTTGAAAGATGCTGATTTGGGCTTTGTTTGACAATGACTGAAATAACAGTAATTGTGGAACTATTCTCACCTGTAGGTTCTTTCTTTTCACGTTTGCTTTTAAAAAGAGTAGAGTGTTTTTAGTACTAGAGTACTCTTACTAAAACACTACTGTAAATATACCATTCAATTCTATGGAAATTCATTGGTTTATCATTCAAGTCAAATAACCTGGTACTTTGAAGCCTCCAAAAACTGACCCTAACCCTTTTTATCAACTTTATCTCTTCCCAGTTCCAATCATAAATGATGTTCTAAACGGGTAGATATGACTGAGCACATTTTCTTCCAAATGTTCCTTTAGTGAAAAGAAGCCCAGACTTAGAGTCAGAAGACCCGGGTACAATTCTCTTAATTGTGTGTTTGTTGATAATATCAGTATTTTTTTTTAAATTTCTTCTCTGTAATAGGAACTTTAATGACAACTTTACTATATTATCTTTAATTAATGATACAATTTTATAGATGAGAACATGTCAAGTAAATTGCCCAAGAGAACACAGTTCTTAAGTACTAGAAATCAGATTCAAACTAAGATATGATTTCCAAGTTCATGTTGTTTTCACATACTATACTAAATTTTTGTTTGTTTGTTTTGCTTTTTATTTTAAACACAGAGCCATATGATTACTGGATAAAATTTAAATTTATACATATATTTTTTCAAAAGCTATGATAGAGTGATTGATAAAATACTTTGAATCAATAAATACAATAAATTAGGATAAAAACATGGGAGGAGTGGGATGAAAATATAAGTTCAAATGTATATAACATTTTTGATGACGAAAAATTAGAGCTTGATCATGTATTAAGAAAAACAAGAAAGCAAGAGACTTTAAATAGAATTATTTCATATATTTTTATCACTAACAAAATATTATTATAAAAATTACCTTGATGCATATACTGTATTAAATATATAACTGATATAACTAATAGAATTCTAGAATTTTTCATTGTTGAACAGATACATTGAACTTTACTATATTGCTATTATTAATATATTGTTGACTCTTAAATCATGTTGAGGCCAACAGGTTCCTTGTATAAGAATCATTAGGTAAATCTACATCATGATTGTTTTATTTTATTTATTTATTTAATTTCAGAATATTATGGGGGTACAAATGATTTGGTTACATAAATTGTTTTTGTACCATGCCCTTCCCCAGATAGTGTGCATTGTACCAGTTAGGTGTGATTTTGTCCATCCTTTCCTTCTCTCTCACACCTGCTTGATTTCTGCTGAATGTTATTTCCATTTGTGCACATAGATATTGATCAATTAGTTCCAATTTGATGGTGAGTACATGTAGTGTTTGTTTTTCTATTCTTGTGATACTTCATTTAGAAGAATGGGCTCTAGCTCCATCCAGGATGATACAAGAAGTATTCATCTTTTTTTATGGCTGAGTAGCACTCCATGGTATACATATACCGCATTTTATTAATCCACTTAGGTATTGATGGGCATTTGGGTTGTTTTCCACATCTTCACAATTTTTGAATTGTGCTGTTATAAATATTTGAGTGCAGGTATCTTTTTTATAGAATATCATTTTTCCTTTTGAATAAATACCCGGTAGTGGGATTGCTGGATCAAATGGTAGTTCTACTTTTGGGTTTTTGAGATATTGCCATACTGTTTTCTATAGAGATTGTATTAGTTTGCAGTCCCACCAGCAGTGTATGAGTGTTTCTATCTCTCTGCATCCCCACCAACATTTGTTGTTTTGGGACTTTTTGATAAAAGCCATTCTCATTGGAGTTGAGTGGTATTTCACTCTGGTTTTGATTTGCATTTCTCTGATGGATATCCACATGTAAAAGACTAAAACAGGATCTGCACCTCTCACTACTCACAAAAATCAACTCATGAGGGATAACAGACTTAAACCTAAGGGATGAAACCATAAGTCTTCTAGAAGAAAATGTTAGAAAAACTCTTATAGACATTGGCCTAGGCAGAGAATTTATGACAAAGATCCCAAAAGTAATCATGGCAACCAAAAAATAAATAAATGAAACCTGATTAAATTAAAAAGCTTCTGCACAGCCAAGGAACCAATCATTACAGTGAATAGACAACCTATACTATACTAAAATAAGGAGTAGGAAACATTGAAAAGTGCAACATATACAAACCACAGACATGATGAATTTCAGTTAAACTTTGCAAAAGTTCACATAAAGTTTTGGCTGTTATGAAATTATTTCAAATAAGACTAACTCTCAGTTCTAATATATGTGGGACTTGTGGCCGTCTTAGATGGGAGCTGTTCTTTTCTGTGCTACATAAACTCTGACTGAGCAGTAGTTATGGATTTTGTCAGAATTTCCCTGAATTAAATTTTCCCTTTTCCGGTTTATCTCCCCTGAATTATCCCTTTCAAAAGTTCCCTCTTTCTTTTTAAAACTAATAGCTTCTGCCTGGATTTCGTAATATCATAACCTACTTGGTAGATAAGTATTCACAGTTTCATCTTTTATTTTACTTGTAGTCAAACATTACGATAAACATTGGCATACCTAATTATAATTCAGTAATGTACCCCAGAAAGCTTGAGGTTACAATCAATCCACATATTGACCAGCTTTGAAAGAAATAGGCAATTTTACCTATGGATGTTCAAACCCTATGGCCATACTCTGAACGATTAAACGGAAATCATCGCTCAGTGAAAGAAAAATTTAGATGTGGAAGAAGAGGAGCAGAGGAAAAATGTTAAAAGTTGGTAGAATATTGAGCAATGTGGAAAGAGGCTGAAACCTTGGGAGAAGTTAGCCAGTGAGAAATCCTTGGGTAAGATGAAGAAAGAACTTATGGGAAGAGGAGGATCTAATATTTAATTTTGTATTTTTTTGTGTTGATGCCATATAAATTCCCTACCTTGTCCCACTGCCCCAAATATTAAGTAATTGTTATCCCTAATAGTTGTCAGTGGCTAGGAAAGGATAGGTAGTAATTATAAAGTATAATCATCTCCTTTTCCAAATATCAGAGGGTGTTTGTTTGTGTTATGAAGTTGAGGGTTCTCAGATGTTAAATAAGCTTAATTTCATTAAAACATGGGAAGATATGTGGTCTGTTCTTTTGGTAAAGCTTTTCATACAGTGCCTGATGGGGGCTGTAGTGATATAAAAAGTAGTCATTCTGTTTTAGCCTTGTGGACTCCATATATACTTCATAGGATTGTTAGAGGTATGTATCTAGAATTGTGGAGGTCTAAGATTTTAACAAATTTACAAGTTAACAAATTAGCTGTGTCTCAGTTCAGGAATGTCATTATAAATTAGCATAGACTGAGTGGGTTAAACAATAAATGTTTATTTCATACAGGTCAGGAGGTTGGAAATCTGAGATCAGTGGGCCGGCATTGTTGGATTCTGTTGGGGAACCCTCTTTCAAGTTGCAGACAGCTGACTTCTCTTTGTATTTTCAACATGGCAAAAAGAGGGTACACTAGCTCTCTGCCCTCTCAAAAGGGCACTAATCACATTCATGTGGGCTCACCCTCATTGCCTAATTATCTCCCAAAGACCCCACCACCAAATGCTGTCACATTGGAGATTTGATTTCAACATAAGAATTTTTGGGGAACATAAACATTCAGTCCATATAGCTTGCCACACTTTCATGGATACTAGCAGAAGTCAAAAGACCCCCAGGTTAGAGATTAAGGATAGTTTACTATTCACAGCAAGAATAGTAGCCAGAATACAACATTGGTACCACTTTCCTGAGCCCTAGTTCCCACAGGGCCACATAAAGAGAACCAGGTAGCAGCTGCTTATACAGTGAGTTGCATTATAGGAAAGAGACCCTGGGCATTAAAAAAGTCCAAATATTTTATAATCGATGGTACACATACCTATGCTTTTGCTTTGAAGGGAGACACTATATCTGTCCTCTAAGACTATAAGTAAATTTGTCTTTTGCTTTGGAAAGAACCATATCTCTGTCTGCCAAGGCTGTTTGATACACAAACAATCTTAAGATATTCCAGAGTAAAAGCAGTTAATGCCTTTGCTTGCAAGATGTGCACATTCACAAGAGACACATGGAAAATTGTCTCCTGACAATATCCACCCCTCATTTCTAAGATATCTTGACTTTTGGTGCATTTTTCCAAGAGAATTCCCATTAGACACTCTGATTAATCTGAATGCCAGAGGCTGGAACCAAATCCATCCAATATTCATCATACAGCATTTAATTAAGATCATTATCAACAAAACTCCAAACTGCAAAATGAGGTCAGCCTTCAGGGACCCAGATCAAATTTTCAGAACAGATCACATCAACAATCAGTGTCTACTTTAGAGAGATAGATGGCTTTCTCTTTTAGTTTCTGTATTGATCTTTGTACTTGTCCCAATACATTAATCCAGATACTCTAGAATGCATTAACAATTGCTTTGGCCCACAAGATGAAAGTCTAGGACAATTATACCATCTATAAAAACCCTAGCCAGAAAGCTGAGTCTGACCTGAAGGCCTTCCAGAGCCAAAGTTTCATCATTGATCACTTCAGCTAAAGACAGGGACTAATTTTGTACTACCTTATCTAATTCAGTGACCCTCCTTATCACAGGATGACTACCCTCAGGGTTCTCATAAATAATGAATCAGCTGCACCTCCCCATAGCTCTCCCAAGTAACCAAAGTAGTCTCATATTGGTAAAATCTTCACAGTCATCTAATGGCTATATGACCTATAGGTAGTGTTATCTTAAACTTTTTTTTCAGATTTATTTATTTTAAATTGACAGATAAAATTGTATGTATTTATCATGTATCACATGATGTTTTGAAGTATATATACATTGTGAAATGGTTAAATCTAGCTAATTAAAATATGTATTATATTGCCTCACATAATTATCGTTTTTGTGGTAAAACATTTAACATCCACTTTCTTAGCATTTTTCAAAAATATAATATATTATCATTAACTGTCCTCACTGTGCTGTACAATGTATCTTAAATGTCTCTTATTAATCCCCCTAAGATGGAGGTCACTATATTTTGGGGAGGCAGCCTAGTTAATACCTATTTTCTATATAAGGAATGTCCTCAACGTACAAGTTGTATCTCTGGAAAGAAAGTGTTGTTTAAATGTTTATAGTTGCAGAACTCCACCCTCAAATAGAACTTCTATCAACCAGGGGACTTAGGTTGGTAGTGCCTTCAAAATGCCTCCTAAAAGGCTGGTAAACCTTAGGTTTCCCAATTCAATTTGAATAATTGAATTTGGTCTTTGTTTTTAAAGGAATTCTCTGTCCTATTTCGGGATTCAACCAGAATGCTGGCATTTGTCTACCACATGGGATGACAGAATGATAGCTATAGTAACATAGGTAGGAAAAATATCTAGAGGTGTGAACAAGTGTTTTACTTCAGAGGTGTGGAAGTTTGGGTCATCCCCTGCTGTTTCCCATAGACTTCTTGATAAGATTAAAGGCACTCCTGTTCAAATCCTTGCCAGAGACATCTGGCAGAAGATGACAGATATAACAGTAAGTTAAATTTATGGTTTTTGCAAAGTTTAGGAATGCCACACCAAGGTGTTTTTCTTCTTAAAAAAAGGCTGCAAGGGTGATTCCAGTAAGCAAAGATCATTAGACAGATATAACAGTAAGTTAAATTTAAGGTTTTTGCAAAGTTTAGGAATGCCACACCAAGGTGTTTTTCTTCTTAAAAAAAGGCTGCAGGGGTGATTCCAATAAGCAAAGATCATTAATGATCCTCCTTCCCTCATACCTCCTGAGGTTTTAAGGCAGACCGTTCTTCCTCTATGCCAGAGTTGTTGCTTCCCATTTGCAACCATGTCCCACTCCAATATTGATAACTCCACCTTTTTTTCAGTCATCCTATACTCTCATCCAGTAATGTAATCAAAATATTTCAGAGAAACAAGGAAATTTTTGTAAAACTTACAAAGACTCATTATGTTCTCTACTTTGGCCCATGTAGGCCACTATAGGAGGGCTCAGCAATCTGTGGGTACTCGATCAAATGACCATTATTTTTAGGATCTAGGAATATGTTGGTCCAACAAAATAATCTAAGTCACTAAAGTATAATTAAATTGGAATCCCCTAGACCTTTTAATTTTTTCTTTTCAGACTGTCACCCAGAGGGTGATCCAAATGGATCTATGGTTGACCTAACACACTGCAGAAGGGTCTCAGTCATAAGATGGTCCTCCTATTATCATTCTTTCTTATCAAGCATTAAGTTCCCTGTCTCTCTTATCTGAAGCAAACCAGTAAAAATTATAACAATTTGCTTGGTTTCTTCCCATAGTGGTCATTACTTTCCCTTATTTCATTCTTAGTGTAGGTAAGTATCTGTATAACTTGTCTGAAAGTAGGAGAAAGTTCTGTCCTCTTCAGTAGAAATCTTCATACTAATTGTTACTATGTTATATACCTGAGACTGACTGGCAGATTGTTGAGAAAAGTCCCTCCCTAGAGCAGAGTTAGCATAGCTGTTAGGACAGATATAGTGGGTTTTATTAACAATACTCTGCCTACGCCCCCTTCCTCAATGTTTCCTCATCAATAGGCAAATAAGTGGAGGACCATTTGTTTCCTGGTTGACTACCCAATTTGATGATCAATGTGTTTGCCACTAATTTCCAGAGATATTTCTCAAATTCCATTAATTGGCCTGTGAGATCCTCTTCTAGAAAGTCTTTTCTGCATCAGCATCCTCATAACCAAAATTATCAAGAACTGTGAAAGGTCTGAGATTTTAACACCCTTGCAAGTTAACAAGTTAGGCTGTCACAGTTTTATGGATTCTGGCAAAAATCAAAAGATGCCTGGGTCACAGTTTACGCAGAGCACTAGTAGTAGCCAGAGTATCAGCTTTGGTGCCACTTCCTTGAGCTCCAATTTCCACAGTGCCATAAGAAGAGAAAATGGTACCAGCTGCACATACTGTGTATTACAGGAGAGGAACGCTGAGGTTAGGAAACTCTAACCTTTTGTAAAGGACAATAATTATGCCTGCCCCCATTACCCTGGAGGGAGATACATCTTATTTTCCAAAATTGTAAGCAAGTCTGTAATTTTCCCTGGTAGGAAATACTCTCTCTCTCTTCTAAGGCTGTTTTATATACAAGCATTGTTGAAAAAAAAATAGTCTAGAACAAATCTCTCTGCATTGCGGGAAATACATACATACAAGACACACATGGAGAATTGTCTCCCAAGAGCTTAGAAATACCCTATTTGACCCTGAGGATGTTAAATTCCTCCTTAGCAGCCTGCTGTGACTCCATGGGCCATAACGATCATAATGGCTCTAAAGGGGATTGATCTCTTTCCCATCCAATGAGCACAAAGAAAGTGTTACTAATAAAATGATTGGGAAAAAAATGTGTCCACTAGTAGCAAGGGAAAGAAAATAGAAATAGATTTACAAATATGAAATAAGTATACCTTATTTTAGTAAACATTATAGCTTTCCATATTGAATGAACTTTATTGTAACAAATAAAGTAAATATAAGGCAGTAATTATTTTAAATGCTGAAGCTAATTGGAAGATATATCAATATCTATATGTATGTATATATAATAAAAGTTGAGCAAAATTTTGGGTTAGGTGGGTGTGGATAAAGAAAAATATATAATAAGAAATCTTTATTTTGTGAGAGGTTAAAGGTGTGGATCCTGTTTGAGTCTTCTACGTGTGGCTATCCAGTTTTTCCAGCACCATTTATTGAATAAGGATTCTTTTCCCCAGTGTATGTTTTTGTCTGCTTTATCAAAGATTAGGTGGTTTTATATCTGGGTTCTCAGTTCTGTTCCATTGGTCAATGTCCCAATATGGAGATACGTCAAAGAGATACGAGTAGATCTGCCATTTGATCCAGCAATCCCATTACTGGGCATCTACCCAAAAGAACAAAAGACATTCTATAAAAAAGACATCTCCACTAGAATTTTTATAGCAGCACAATTCACAATTGCAAAGATGTGGAAACAACCCAAGTGCCCATCAATACATGAGTGCATTAATACAATGTGGTATATGTATACCATGGAGTACTATTCAGCTGTAAGAAACAATAGTGATCTAGCACCTCTTGTATTATCCTGTGTAGAGCTGGAACCCAGCTCTAAGTGAAGTGTCCCAAGAATGGAAAAATAAGCACCACATGTACTCACCATCAAATTGGTATTAACTGATCAACACCTAAGTGCACATATAGGAATAACATTCATTGGGCGCAGGGCAGATGGGAGGGGGAAGGAGGGGGTGGGTATATACATGCATAATGAGTGGAATGGGCACCATCTAGGGGATGGACATGCTTGAGATTCTGACTTGGGGGAGAGTAGGGGCAAAGGCAATATATATAACCTAAACATTTGTACCCCCATAATATGCTGAAATAAAAAAAAAAGAAATCTTTAATGAATTTTTCAGAATTGTAAAACTAAAATGCTTAGAAGGAGAGTAAGTTTTGAAAATATCAATGTGAAAATATGGTTTTATGGACATGGTTTTGGCCAATCTGATTCATTATTTTTAAAAAGGAATATGATACATTCATAGTTTAGCTCTGGTTACTCATATTTCTACAAGAGTAAAGCCAAGAATGGCATTTTTCTGACTCAGTAAGTGATAAATAAAGAGGCAAAAACCCTACTAGGTTTTGCAATAGTCTAGGGCAATCATAAGATTAGTGTTCAGGTTAATAGAGATTAGGTGAAGATGCTGAAGTAAGAATAGACTTAAACCATACAATGCATTAGAATTTAGGATTTAAAATGTTCACATTCCTGTAAAAATGTAAGGAACATTGCATGTTGTATGGATCTAAATTGTGGTTTATCTGTATATAAGATTGAAATTAAGCTCATTTATCTTATGTATTAGTATGTTTTCACTCATTTTCAAGAGCAGATTCTGTTTACTTTACCAAGAGAAATTATTTGAAGAGTTACTAATCTTAAACTTGCAGGTTACACAATAAAAATAATACAAATAATAAAAAGGATTTCATGTTTTATGTCTTCTGTGATTTCCCAGAGTATTGTCCAATAACTAAGGATTTAATGATGAATGACAGGGAAGAAAATGCAACATATCTTCTTCTTTTTTTTAATTGAATAAATCTGCATTTCTTTTTTTTCCAGCTTATTATGGGGGTACAAAAGTTCAGGTTATATATATTGCCCATGCCCCCCCATCCCCCTGAGTCAGAGCTTCCAGCATGTCCATTCCCCAAACAGTGCGCATCGCACTCATCATGTAGGTATACACCCATCGCCTCCCCCCACCCCCATTCCCCCAAGTCAGAACTTCAAGCATGTTCATTCCCCAGACAATTCGCATCGCACTCATCATGTAGGTATACACCTATCTCCTCCCCCCACCACCCACCTCTGTCTGATACCCAATTGGTGTTATTCCCAAATGTTCACTTATGTGATGATCAGGGAAACCAATTTGCTGGTGAGTACATGTGGTGCTTATTTTTCCATTCTTGGGATACTTCATTTAATAGAATGGGTTCCAACTCTCTCCAGGAGAACAAAAGAGATTCTATATCACCGTTATTTCTTATAACTGAGTAATACTCCATAGTATACATATACCACATTTTACTAATCCACTCATGAATTGATGGGCATTTGATTTGTTTCCACATCTTTGCAATTGTGAATTGTGCTGCTATAAACATTCAGGTGCAGGTGTCTTTTTTATAGAATGACTTTTTTTTCAGCTTATTATGGGGGTACAAAAGTTCAGGTTATATATATTGCCCATGCCCCCCCATCCCCCCCGAGTCTGAGCTTCAAGCGTGTCCATACCCTAGACAGTGCACATCGCACTCATCACGTAGGTATGCACCCATCCCATCCCCCCACCCCCATCCGCCACAGTCAGAACTTGAAGCGTGTCCATTCCCCAGACAGTGCGCCTCGCACTCATCAAGTAGGTATACACCCATCCCCTCCCCTCAGCCCCCACCTCTGTCCGATACCCAATTGGTATTATTCCCAAATGTGCACTTAGGTGATGATCAGGGAAAACAGTTTGCTGGTGAGTAAATGTGGTGCTTATTTTTCCATTCTTGGATACTTCACTTAATAGAATGGGTTCCAACTCTCTCCAGGAGAACCAAAGAGATGCCATATCACCACTATTTTTTATAGCTGAGTAATACTCTGTGGTATACATGTACCACATTTTGCTAATCCATTCATGAATTGATGGGCATTTGGGTTGTTTCCACATCTTTGCAATTGTGAATTGTGCTGCTATAAACATCCATGTGCAGGTGTCTTTTTTATAGAATGACTTTTGTTCTTCTGGGTAGATGCCCAATAATGGGATTGCTGGATCAAATGGCAGTAGGTCTACTTGAATCTGTTTAAGGTATCTCCATATTGCTTTCCATAGGGGTTGCACTAGTTTGCAGTCCCACCAGCAGTGTATGAGTGTTCCTGTGTCTCCACATCCATGCCAAGATGTATTGTTTTGGGACTTTTTGATAAAGGCCATTCTTACTGGAGTTAAGTGATATCTTATTGTGGTTTTGATTTGCTTTTCCCTGATGATTAGAGATGTTGAGCACTTTTTCATATGTTTGTTAGCCATTCTTATATCTTCTTTTGAAAAATTTCTATTCTGTCTATGGCCATACCACCCTGAACGTGTCTGATCTCGTCTGAACATATCTTCTTATAACGATCATTTTATAATCTCATGTGTGATGAAAGATAAAACATACTGTAATTTTAATAATAGTCTTGTTTTCTATAATTTTATATGCAATTGCCAATTTAATGTGTAGGCATGTGTGTATGAACATGTATTTATTTATATGTATGCATATATATGTTACATTTTAAATTTCATTCAATTTTATTTTATTTTAATATTGCAACTCAATGTCAAATTTGTATACTCTGTTAAAATAAGCACTCCCATTAAGTATATACATTTTATTTTACTGCATTGCTTTTAAAATCTATCATTGAAATGGTACAGAATCAGAAGTAAAGAAAGTTTAAATATAGTGTCCTTTGCTAAAAAGCAAAATAATCACCACAGCACTCATATCTAACAAAAGTCTTTTATTCACTGGTAACACAAAAATTGGGTTTGAGAACTATGATCACAAATGAAAACTCTAATGCATACTATGTGATAGATTTTATTAAAGCAAAAGCAGTAGAAAAACAGTGTCATCAGCAAACTAAGCATAATGATATTGGTAGAGAAATTGAATTCTTCAAGCATAAGAAGGACATTTTCTTTGAAATCAATCCAATATCACTATCTTCAAGGACTAAAAAGGATGTGACTAGAACCCTTGATTCTTTTCTCCTGTTGGTTTTTATTAGGCACTGTAAATTTATGAAGCTATTTAACATTGAAAGATTTCTTAAAATAATATTGTAGTGTACTTTGTGCATGGTAGTTAGAAAAATAATTTATACTTACAAAAATATTTGACTGGAAAATATGAGGACAGTGGGAGGTAATTATTTTAAACTTGAAATCTTCATCTAGTTGTTTGCAAATAAATCACTGAAAAGGGGACCACTCTGCCACTCTCTTAATGTTCTTAAAAAAAAAACAAAAAACTGAAGGTTAGATAATATCATAAATACAATTGCCTACCACATCTACTTATTAATCCTTTTATGTTGTGTTTAGAGAGTTTTCTCTCTCTCTTTTACTGTCTCTCTCTATGCTTGTTTCATTCACTGTTGTATCTCTTCTTGTCTCAACTTCCCCTACACACATGCAAACACATACACACACACACACACACACACACACAGGAATTATATCAAGAGTTATCTATTGAAATGACTCTTTCCCTGGAAAGTAACATTTCAATCCACAAAGACCTATGTTCAAATTAATCCGGGTGATTATTTGCCATGTTGACTAATTTTCTGAGTTCTTCATCAGACAAGACTCAAGATTTATCAGTCAGAAAGTGTGATCAGTAGAGCAGGAATAGAGCTATACAGGTAGATATCTTCTCCCTTCATTTCCTTGACTCTTAGAATCATAATTCCCTCCTATAATGCTGACTACAATGTTTTTATATATAATCATAATTAATTTCACAAATATTTATTGAGTGCATTCTATATATCAAGCATTACAGTAGGTTCTGGGAATAAAACATTGACCAATAATGGACGTGGTCTCTGTCCTCATTGAACTTACTGAATAATAGGGGAAAAAGACAACTAAACACACCACACATGCATACACACATAAGCACAACTTTATAACAATAATGAAATCCTAAGCAGCAGCAGCAGCAGCATTTGCCTTTATACAAATATTAAATAGAGTGATTTGTTTAGAAATGGGAATATTTATCTGGCGAAATAATGACTAAAATGACATCTGAAGGATGACTAACACTAATAAAAAGAAAGGAGAGAAAAATTCTCAGGCAAGGGAGTAGTATGTGCAAAGGCTGTAGCTGGAGGGAACATGGGTGAAGAAATTAGAAAGCCAGAGTAGCTAGACAGTAAAGATAAAAGGAAGGGTTTGTTTGAAATAGCCTGTGTAGGCAAGAAGGGGCCAGACTATGCAGGTGTTTATAGACCAGGTTAAGGAAGCTTGTTTTCATTCTAAGAGCAATGTGAAGTCATTCTTTTTTTTAGAAGCTGGGGGTATATATAATCAGATTTGATTTTTGAAAAATGTAACTAGATGTAGTGTAGAAAATGGAACCAAATATAACTGGAAAATATAATGGAATAAATATAAATGGAAACCAAATATAAATGGATATAGTATAGGTGATGGAACCAAACGTCATCCAGGCAAGAAATTATGATAACTTATATTATTGTAGTAGCGGTGGAAATGAAGAGAACTGAATGAATGTGAGATACTGTGCAGGAGAAAAAAATCTGAAAGATTTGGTGACAGATTAAATAAGGTGGTACTGGGTGAAAGGAAATTCAGTATTATAAATGGCTTCTGAATTTCTGGCTTATACCATGTTCTAGGTATCTTTGGGTATGTAACAAATCACCCCAAAACTTGGTAGTTTAACATAAATAATATTTATTTTGCTCAAATCTCTGCAATTTGGGCAAGGCTTGGCAGAGGCAGCTCATCTTTTTATCACTTCACATCTCTTTGGCTGCACAAAAGCTGGGAACTAGAATCATCACAAGTTTCTCTTATTCACATGTCTGGTGTCGATGCTGGCTGATGTTAGGATATCTTAAGGCTGTGGCCGGAGCACCCACAGGTGGACTTTATATGTAGATATTTGACTTCTTTATAACATAGTGGCTGGATTTCAAGGGCAAACTCCCTGAAAAAGAGACCAACCAGAAGCTCTAGAGCCTTTTGTGACTTCACCTTGGAAATCACTCAGCATCATTTTTATTACATTGAATTCACTATGAACAAATTATTAAAGTTAGCCTGTAACCAAGGGTAGGAGTGTCAAAGAATTTGTGGACATGTTTAGAACCGGCAAAGATAACTCAATGAAATATTGACCCACTACTGTGAAAGAAAACATTAGAAAAATGCTACTTTTGGAAAAAATATTTTTTCTTCTCCTGCATTTGTTTACTCTTTGAGCATCTGTTTTGCATTCTCTGCTTTTTTCAGGACTTTGTTATTACTCGTAAGCTGTTGACTCCTAAAACCTATCTAACCTTGACTCCTCTGCAGTAATTCCAATATACAGCCTATTTCAGGAATCAATAACTTAATCTAATCTAACCTAAACTTTAATTTCTTCATCAGGAAAATATAGATAATGTTATCTACTTCCACGGGTTATTGTGAGAGTTTGTCAAGATAGTGGATATATCGCATGGTACACAGTAAGAATTCAGTAAGTAAGCTGATAGTAGTAGTAGTAGTAGTACTAATAGTGCTACTATTATGAATCCTTTGCCTATGGCTATATGTAGACTTAGTTTATCCATTCATTGACACAGCATACAATTGCTGTGAATCTGCTATTTGCCAGTCACTGTTCTGAGGTTTGGAGATAGATAGAATAGTTAACAAAGCAGCCACATTTCCTATTTTCATAGAACTCGTATTCTAAGACAGGACATACAAAATAAACAAATAGAGAAATAGGAATAGAGAATAATTGCAGAATAAGTAGTGTTAAGAAAAACTAACAGAATGACAGCCTGATATTTTAGATGCCATGGTCAAGGAAATCTTCTGTGAGTTGCCATTTTAGTGCCCTGAATTGAGGTGAAAATATACACACATATCTGAGGAAACTGTAGCCCAAGCAGTGAGAACAGCAAGGATAAAGGTGCTGACATTAGGTTATTGACATTTCCATAATGCACATAACATATGACAGTATATGTTATTTCATTATTCTTTTGATATTACAATGAATTAGTTATCAGCAAAGCATAATTACCCCTACTTTACAGAAATGGGCAATGAGATCCATTAATATTCAGTGTCATGTTAAGGTCCCATAAAATGTAGCAAAGTTGGAATTAAAATTCAAGACTTTTAATTCATCTTTCTCTAGAGTTACTTAAATATGCAGTCTTTGAAGAATAGAACTGTCTTTTCTTATACATGTTCATAATGGTAATTATATTTTTACCTATCAGCAAATATTTGAAAACATCCTTGGCCTATAATTATATTCACTAAAGTATGCCAACATAAAATAATATATTCAGAGGAATGACAATAAGGGAGGGAAATATTTAGTAATACAAGTATAAAAGTAATGGTGAAAATATATACAGCAAAATGGATGTCAAATAGTAATTAATAATTGGCAGAGGAGATAGAAGTTAATGCATATAGTATCTATTCATATTTAACAAACATGTACAGTTCTGGATGGATAAAGATTATAAAGTTTTTGTAGTGTACATAACTTCATCTTCCCACAATTTCTGTCCTCATGATAATATTTACGTACACATATGTATGCTGTCTCACCTTAGTTTTGAGAGTTAGAGTAACCTTTTGATTAAGAAGACAGACTTTAGAGTAAGATGTATACATATTTAATTTCCTACTACATAGTCTCACTATCTATATGACTATAGTCAAATTGCCTAAAAGCCTCAGTTTTCAAATATATAAAACAGAAATAATCAAACCCATTTCATACAGATGTTACATGTATATCAGATATTTAGCTTAACAGAAAGCTTATAGAAGTCCTAAAACTCTATTTTCTTGGTTTGACTGTATACACTTAGTCTTTGTGAGTTCCTGTTTCATGAGGAAGGAGAGCAGAACCATGCTAAACAGAACGAACCAGGAATAAATTGAATCTGATACCTGGAAAAACATCTTTCCCTTCAAATTTCATAGCATTTGAATAACAGCCACCCTGCTAGGGATGTCACCAAGAGACATCTGTCCTGTTAAAGTGGTCCTTCTCTTGGATAATAAAGCTAAAATTATAAAATGTGGGTGAGAAATGTTTCCCAACATTAACTTTAATGGATTAATTAATGGGCAGCTCTGTGTAGAGCTTTGGGAGAGAGCAGTGCTGCTCAAGCTTGAATGTGCAGAGTAATCACTGGAGGAACTCAATAAAGGCAGGTTCTGACTCAGTAGGTCTGGGCTAGAGCCTAGATTCTGTATTTCTAGTAGGCTCCCTGGCTATGTTGGTGCTGCTGCAGATCACACTTTAGCAAGTGTATAAGAAAGACTATTGAATCAGAAGTTGAAAGTCCTACAAGGCCTGTATGTGGCTTTGGAACCAAGTCTCATGATATAAAACTAGGAATAATCATACTATATCATACTATCCTTCTTTATTCCTTGCTGAAATGTGACTATTAAAAGAGCATGCGTGTGTGTGTGTGTGTGTGTGTGTGTGTGTATAGAGAGAGACAGAGCATACACATAAGAGAGCAAGAGAGCTGAATGCTTTTGAACTGCAATATTTTAAATGTAAATGATTCTTCTTAATTTTCTGAATAAATAATAAGATAATATAGCATCCTTTAGCTCTCAGAAATCTTAAGGAACAAAGCATTAGCTGAGTACTCCTTTTGTACTATATCTTTTCCACCTCCTTCTAGCCATAGTTCCTTCCTCCAAAATAAACACACCTATTAAGACTCGAGACGGGGAAATAAGAGATATGACTGAGGTATTGTATTTCAGAAAATATTTGAGTATGAAAGTCCCATAATGGAAAAGATGACTTTTTATGTTTTAGAACATTCTTTTTCTAATGAAAATAACAAAAGTTTGAAAGAGGACATGGATTTTAAAAAGTTGATCTGTAGGAGTTCCAGGTATTGCAGGAAATTGAGTACCATTTTGAATTGAAGAGCCTCCTGCAGTAGCATGGGCTTATCCTCAGTATTATCTGCTTATAACATCTTTACTCTGCAATATGAAAACCTTTAATGAAAAAGAATTCTACTTGACATTGTTTCTGGCATCATGATGAAACTGTATCTATTATAGGTTGGGGCAGGGAGTAATGTTAACTCATGTTTCTAAAATGGCTGCCCTCATATCAAGATTTTTTTCCCTCTTTGTGCCAGACACTTATAGCAAAGACATTATCATCGCCTCTAAAAGAAGTGCTGGCAATCATTGAAAGAACTGTCATCTATCTTAGATAATGGCAATTTAACCACATGGTAAATTGCTATTGTCATTTGATGCATTTTGATGAGAAGAATGTCATTGATGTTTTATTGCTTCCATGAATTTTAATGGGAAAATAAACCATTTGTGCCAAAACTGACTACAGTATACTTCTATGACACTGTAAAGATTGTGCATTTAAAAATTGACAAGTGCTTTCTTATGTGTTTTCTTAAAACTATGATTATTTCACATATATTGAACACTTAAAAATACATTGGGAAGGTGATTTTCTTCTCTGTTTCCTCAGCAGTGATGATTTGGCTTCTTGTCAGGGGATATCAGAAGGTAGGAGTCTTACATGGGGAACACTCAAAGCTAATTATGAGGATTTCTATCCTGAGGAACTGTCTTTAGATATATCTTCTTACAAGATTGTCTGGATGTAGAAAGGGAGGGTAGAGTTAGTAAGATCTTGGTTCACGTGATGTACTACAGTTTAAAATTACTTTTTTAAAAAGGCAGTTAATAGAGACTTTATTTATATAATTAATATTTTAGATATATATCTTATTTTTCTTTTGGAGAATTCCAAGTTTTGTTTCACAGGACCACCACAACCAGCACATAAGTTCAGTTCACCTGATCACATGTCAGTTTGAAGGTTCCCCAGGCCAACATGGAATTACTGAATAAGGCTTGCAAGGTTCAAGTTAAATGCAAGAAGACAAAAGACACACATTTCCATAGGTGCTGCCTGGAAATACTTAGGCAGATTGAGATCTAGAAATAGACTGATACTAGGCTGGTCTCTGTGAGTCACCTCATTTGAGAAAACCCAAACTTCCTCTTTTCAAGTCCCTTGGTGTTTCTGAAGCACACTAGCCAGCTCCCTCTGTCTTTAATGATTTGAAAGAATGCCAGCTCATCTCTCCTCCAGACTTGTCTGCTGAAAGAAGGATGGAGGCTCAGTGCCATCCAAGTCCAGAGGAAATGAATGGCACAGCTGAATATCATCAGGGTAATGATGGTATCTCGTTGCTCTCTAAATCTATTATTTGAGACAGAAATAGAGCAGGGGATTTTCCTGGCATTTCAATTATAAGAATTAGAAGGAAAATGTGAAAAATGTAGGGGCAGTGAGGGGAAAGTTTTGGAGAGAAACGCAGGGTGCACTTAACTTTCCTTTTTCCCATTAGAGAATACAATATTGCAAACCAGAGATTTGCTTTCAGTTTTAAAACAAACCATTTTCTAAATGATTTAACTTTCTAAAACTATGCAGTGGGATTAATTTTGGTTAATTGGTTGTCTTAATATTAGAATTTTAATGAAGGAAGTGATGTGTCCAAAACTTCTTGAACACTCTTTAAATCCTCTTGGCCTCCTGACCAGTTAAGATTTGCACAGGTGTGCTTCATCATGCCTCTCCTTCTGCATCTTGCTTCCCGCCCTATAGCCTCTCTGACACCTGGGATGGGAAGCCTGTGCCCTTACTTGGCCTTTACACAAGTGCTAAGAGAAATTACACAGGTGCTAATACTTTATGAATCAATTATTGACCTAAAAGGAAATATGAAGAAATAAGTAAATGCATTTTCATTTTTTTCTGCAGTTCCCTCTGCTTTTCTGAAAGAAATTTTACAAGTTTCATCAGAAGTTTCTATAGAAACAAACAGCAGTCACCTAGAGTGGTAGCAAATTGGAAAACACCTATTTATTGGCTTTTCTATATTCTAGGCCTGTTTCATTGCCTCACTTGTTCCTCATTTCTTCTCCCTAAGACCAGTAGAATCTCTCACACATAAGCCTTTGTCTCTGGCATAGTTTCTGAATAACTTAGTCTAAGACAGGTAATTTCATATCCCCCCAGATCGCTTTTGGCTTTCAGTCTACATTAGACAGATCCTATCAATCCCTTCTTAACCTTTAGTTTGGTGTCATCTAATTAGATTACCTGTGCTTGAGGAATATTCAGAAAATTATATCCCCAGGAAATGATCCTACAAGAAACTAAATGATAGCAAATATCTCTGTTTCATTCCTCCCTGGTTCTGTGTATGGCCACAATCCCAAAGGGAATTCAGATTATTTCCCTAACCCACATGGGCATCATTTGTGCTTATCTCCAGGGAATGGTGAAATAACTGAAAGTTTCTATAGAGTATGCATCAAAGACAATATCTTCCAAGATTTATAGCTGTTGCTATTTTTGTTGTTGTTGTTTCTATTCTGAGGTTATATAGGGGAAAACAGCAGTTGGTGATATAATTTTCTGACTTACTGCAGGAGGTAAAAATGTTGCACAGCTTCCCACCCAGGAAGATATTATGTAAACATTTTTCACTGCTAACAGGGTTTCATTATCAGGTAGAATACTATTTGAATTGATTTATAGACTAAGTAAATGTAATTTTATTAGTGCCTTCTTTTTGGTGATGGTCTAAATGCCATGGAAAATTTATGACAATCCTGACTTGTGTCATGCAAGCTATTTTTCTACATAAAGATGTTTTATCAAACAGTTCATTAGGTAATCAACTATTCATTCTTTCAGGCCACATGATCTTTAAAATTTTATTAAGTGCTCTCCATACCATAAAAATAAAACACAGAAAATGTGAAAAGAATTATGCATTACATATTTAAAATGATTTGGTCTTCAAAGACCATGGAATTAAGAAATGTGTCTAAGTATTGGTGTAAATGGCTTACTAATAAAAAATATTTTCATGTATTCAAACATGAAATAAGTTTAAATACTATAAATATACATAAGTAGTGGTATGGTAGTATTTATATTAATATGTATTCATATAAGAAAATAAAAAAGAGCTATAATGACAATTATAACATGTTTCAGTAATATTCTAACAGCACCTCAAAAATAAACCAAAACTGACCAAAATCTAACAAATATTTATAGCATATTAGATAAGAACTTAGACTTTGGCATGTCGCTGTCCTGGGTTCAAATGAGCTTGGGAGCATTATTTAACTCTTCTAATTTCAGTTCCATTCTTTATACTATTCAAATTATAATAAATAATTAGCAACTTACACTTCAACAGTGCTTACTATATAGTAGACAAGCTTTAAGTATATTATCTTATTTGATCTCAATGAAGTTATGAGGTGCTTTATTATTGTTTTCTTTTTATAAATGAGGAAACTGAGGCACAGAGAGATTCATTGACTCACCATGGTCAACTTGATTATAGATCCAAGATTTGAACCATGCAGTGAGCTCCACTGTCTGAGCTATAGTTCTTAAAAACAATACAGTTGATCCTCTCTATACTCAACTATAACCAACTATGGATTGAAAATATTCAGAAAAAAAACAATGCAATAGAAATAATACCAATTTAAATCCCAATACAATTTAACAGCTACTCACATAGCATTTACATTGTATTAGATATTATGAGTTATTTAGAGATGATTTAAAGTATGTGGGAGGATGTGTGTAGTTTATATGCAAACACTAGGCCATTTCATATAAGCATCCTCATTTTGGTGTGTGTGTGGGGTGGGGTGTCCTGGAACCAGTCTTCCTGAGGATATCATAGTATGACTGTATTTATCTCATTGGTACTATGCTTTGTTCTAAATTATTAAATACTATAAAATAAGTAAAGCTTTCCATACAATGCCTGGTATGTAGTACACCCTCATTACAAGATTTTTGTTACTTGTGTTTGCCATCATTTGTAGGGATAACACCACTGATTTACACTATGTCATTGAATACTTCAGCACATTTCCCAAAAGAGGAATTGCTTGAAAGTAAAAGATTCTACAACACAAAGTAACAGGAATACAGTTTAAGTTAATAACTCATTCAGCCTTCTTTAGACTTTAAAAATATGTTCTATTTCCTTTGGGGAAAAAAAGAACCAAAAGAAGCTTTTCAATATGGTCAGAGCCAGGGCTAAAACAACTAGCCAGTTTAAGGCAAAAAACTGTTTAATATGTACACTAAGTAAGACATTAAAATAATAAATATAGTTTATACATACACAGATATTATATCAAACTAATTATTTTTACTAAGCAATTTGGTTTCAGAGCTAAATTTCTATATTTATACTTAAGATTTGTTTGTAGTTACTTTTAATTGTTTATTTTAACAAACAAACAAAAACCACAGAACCATGATATTTGGAATATATAGATGTTACAGACTCCTGGGTCTGAGATGGTGGACTAGAAGCAGCCAGCACATGTTACTCCCATGGAGAACATTGAAAGTGGTGAGTAGATACTCAATTTGGGATGGCTCATTGGGGATAGAGCATTAAGATTCAACAGAGAAGTAATAAGAGGCATCAAAAGCAAGGAAGAGGGAAGTAGAGAGACTAGCCCAGCTGAATTGGTGGTAGCTGGGAGAGGCATACATGTGTGGAGAAAGGATAGGTGAGAGACTCTTAGCACCCTACAGTCCTCCTGCAGACTTTGCAATCAGAGCCATGAGAAGGCCTCTCCACTCTGTGGACCTCTGGAATGATACAGAGAGCTTCCTGAAAACTGCATAATGGCATTGCTCTGGGGAAGAAGCATAGAATCAACTAGGTATAGAGGGAACATACCTCAAAATAATATAAGCCATCTATGACAAACCCATAGCCAACATTATCCTGAATAGGGTAAAGTTGAAAGTATAGCCTGTGAGAACTGGAACAAAACAAGGATGACGATTTTCACCACTGTCATTCAACATAGTATTAGAAGTCCTAGCCAGAGTGATCAGACAAGAGAAAGAAATAAAGGGCAACCACAGCAGAAAAGAGGAGGTCAAACTATCCATGTTTGCTGAAGATATGATCTTATGTCTAGAAAATCTAATTCCTCCAATAGACTTCTGGAATTGATAAAATAATTCTACACAGTCTTAGGTTATAAAATTGATGTACACAAATCAATAGTATTTCTATACACTAATAACAGCCAAGCTGAGAATCAATCTAAGAACTCAATACCAATTATTACTAGTTCCTATGAGTCCATTAAGCATTACATTGCTGCAAAAACAAACAAAACAAACGTATAAACAAAAACCCCCAAACCTAGGGATATACTTAACCAAAGAAGTGAAAGGTCTCCACAAGGAGAACTACAAAACACTGACGAAAGAAATCATTGATGACATAAATAAATGGAAAAAACCTCTTGGATTTGAATTGAATATTGTTAAAATGTCCATACTTCCCAAAGGATTTATAGAGTCAGTGCCATTCCATCAAAGTATCAATCTCATTCTTGACAGACTTAGAAAAATCAATCCTAAATTTCGCAAGGAATCAAAACGTGCATGAATAGCCAAAGCAATCCTAAGCAAAAGGAACAAATCTGGAGGTATCATATTACCCAACTTCAAATTATACTACAAGGTTACAGTAACCAAACAGCATTGTACTGGTATCAAAGTAGACACATAGATCAATGGAACAGGATAGAGAACCCAGAAATAAAACCATACATCTTCACCCAACTGATCTTCAACAAAGAAGACAGAAACATACACTGGGGAAAAGACCTCCTATTTAATAAATGGTGATGGGAAAATTGGATAGCTGTATGGAGAATAATACAACTAGATCCCTACTTCTTACCGTATACAAACAATAACTCAAGTTGGATTAAAGACTTAAATGGAAGACCTGACAACATAAAAAGTCTAGAGGACAACTTAGCAAAAACTTTTCTGGATATTGGCCTAGGCAAAGAAATTATGACTGAGACCCCAGAGGCAAATGCAACAAAAATAAAAATAAAGAAATGGGACTTAATGAAACTAAAAAAATTTCTGCATAGCAAAAGACATAATCCACAGTGTAAACAGGCAACCTACAGAATAGGAGAAAATACACATCTGCCAAAGGATTAATATCCAGAATGTACTACCCCATTAAAAAGTGGGCAAAAGATATGAACAGACATTTTTCAAAGAAGATGTATAAATAGCCGAGAAACATGAAAAAGTACTTAACATCACTAATCATCAGGGAAATGAAAATTAAAGCCACAATGAAACACCACCTTACCCCAGAATGATCATCATTAAAAACTCAAAAAACAACAGATTTTGGCATGGATGCCATTAAAAAGGGATGCTTATACATTATTGGTGGGAATGTAAACTAGTACAATGTCTGTGGATACAGTTTAGAGATTTCTCAGAGAACTAAAAGTCGATCTACTATGCATGCAACCCAGCAATACCACTATCGGGGATCTACCCAAAGGATAAGTCATTTTATAAAAAAGACACTTACACTCCTATGTTTATCACAACACAATTCTCAATTGCAAAGATATGGAATCAACCTGTGTGCCCATCAACTGATGAGTGGCTGAAGAATATATATATATATATACATATATATATATATATATGAAGAAAAATTACCTATTGGGTACAATGTACACTATTCAAGTGATGGGTAATTTAAAAACCTAGACTTCTCCACTAAAAAAAAAAAAAATGATGTTACATCTTTCTGATTGGTTGGTATAGAATGTTTAGTTTTTAATAAATGTAAAAAGTAGGAATTTCTTTAAAACTGTTTAGGAACATTTATTTTAATACTTTAAGGTATTTATCTAGGAATAACTTCATACCCAAAAAGATGCATCACTGACTTTTTTCCTAGGGTAATTTGGCAACCCAGACGTAATAAAACTCTGTCTTCCTTGGATGTTGAGCATATAATGAGCTCTTCATTATCACATGTGTTTACAAGTAAGAAATTACTTCCTCCAATCTTATGACCCCAAAGGAAAGTTGAGAATGCCAATTCTATTTTTGGCATAAGTTGTGGAACTAAATATATAGAGACTAGAAAAACTATTGAGAAGAAAGCAACACAGTAAAAAAAAAAAATGAACAACAAAAAACAGCACCATTGTCATTAATTGTGGTTATACAGCAATTTTTTTTATTGCATAGTGTTTTCAAGAGCTTAGGGTCTGGGCTCAGAGAATGTTTGACTCTTATCCACAGGAGAACATGAAGTCAAGAGGAGTTTAGCAGAGAGGAGGTAGATACATTTCAAAGGCTTAACAGCTTTTCTAGTGGCAAGTCTTACAGCATTACCATAAATATTTCGCTATATCCTATTTTGTGATTGACATTAGTTTATCTGATTAAATATTTAAAACATATATATATATACAGTCAGTTCCAGATATATTATAGCCCAATCTTTATCATGAGGCTCCTTTCCTTCTTCTCCACATACACAAAACCCTCATTCTGCTTCTCAGCATTTCAGATCTCCCTGTTAAGTGTCTAAGTCAGGAATACATTTCCTGTGGGTATCATCCATTCAATAAACACTTATTGATCCCTTACAGGACAAATCAAGCATCAATCAGTGATAATTGTTCTCAAGGGGCTCACAGTATACCAAGAAAGAAAAGACAGAAGTAAGATAGTAGTACGAAATAAGATAGTTCATACGGATAAACAAAATGAGCACTTAAGCGAGTGGACTGGGATTTTGTCTCTCTGGGAAAGCTTTCCCAGAGGCATGCCAACTGTAATCCTAAAACTTAAGTAGGAATCAGATAAATGATAAGAAGGACCTGGGAAGAAGGGTATTTAATTTAGTTTGAGTTAAAAATATTTTTATTTCTTTCTTGAATGTTAAAACAATCTTCTATTAACTGGCGTGAATATGATAGCTTCCCACTGTAATGGAAGCTGAAGTTTATGCCTTATTCCCATAATTCTCTTTTACCAAAACCTCTTGGTAAAGTATAGAATAAAAGGAAACAAAGGAAATGAACAAAAATAAAAGAGATTGTGTAGAAAAAATATATCCCATTAATTCAGTAGTTCTTTATGGTATGGGGGCTGGATTTTGCTATCTCAGGGACATTTCACAATGTCTGGGAACAACTTGATTGTCACAGCTGGGGGTGGGAAGAAGTGCTGGGGTTGCTACTCATATCTAGTTGGTAGATGACAGAGATGGTGCTAAAATTTCTGCAACACTCAAGACAGCCCTCCATAACAAAACAGTTATCTAGTCCAAAATGCCAATGATGTGGAGACTGAAAAGCCCTGCACTAAACTGATCATTAGGCATAAACACAAACAGGGCCATGTTTGCTGAGAGACATAAAAGAAGCAAAAGTAGAAAGTTCACTATTTTTTTATCACTCATATAGATTGATACTAATGGCCTAGTGACTATTTGTAAAGGTGAGAGTTATGCTTTCATATCCTGCAACCATTGTATTTTGCTCAGAGAATAAGGTTTGTACATTGTTTTAAAAAATCCCCTGATGAGGAGACACCCTGGCATCTTGAATAGTTCAGTGCAATTTCTATTTATTGACTTATAAAGCACTAAGAAGTTTTCTTGTGTCCAGGTGAAAACACCCTGTGGCAATTTTTTTTTTTTTAGGTGCTATCTATAGTCTTGGAAAGGAGTCTATGAATTTTGACTACAATGATGCTTATATGGTGATGGAGTCAGATTTACAAGGGCTTCTGTGGCATAAGATTACCTTAGTGACTTCCCCCTGTATAGAGTCTGGGCTCAAGCTTTGCCAGTTTAGAAACTTATCCTCATCTTTGTTCCAGGTTGGTTATATGAGGGGTATTTATTTTCCATACTAAGCTCATATACCAAAAATATTTTAAAAAATGACAATTGGCAAAATATTTATTTAAAATGGCATTGAGGGAGGAGACTAAAGAGACATGATGAATAATTGTAATATAGTATATTAGATTGGATCCTGGAACAAAAAAATACATTACTTTAAAATCTTGTGTAAAACTGAAGAAATTTCAATAAAGTCTGAATTCAGTTAGTAGTAATGTACCAATAATAATTTCTTAGTTTTGATAAATATACCATAGTTATGTAAGATGTTAACATTTTAAGGAACTGGGTTAAAAATATATGAGAATTTTCTGTATAACCTTTACAACTTTTATGTAAATATAAAATTATTTCCCCCCAATTTTATTTCTAAAAAAATTATTGAGGAGGAGAATGAAATGAATAAATAGGTAAGCAATTTTTATTTTGTAAGCCATTTCTTAAAAAAAAAAAACTAGTTGTAAATTAAAAGCACTAAAACAGTTTATTGCAATTATGTAACTCAAATATCAGTTTTTTTTTTTTAATTTAATTTTATTTTTTTTTATTTCAGCTCATCATGGGGGTACATAAGTTTAGGTCATATACATTGTCCATGTCCTGCCCATCCCCCCGAGTCAGAGTCCCAAGCGCGTCCGTTCTCATTCTCCAGACAGTGCGCCTGGCACTCATCATGTAGTCATACCTCCAAATATCAGTTTTAAATTGTTTTTTTAAATTTCTCATTTCATTGAAATCTTAATCTATTTTAATTTCACATTAAAATGAATATTTTAATCAGATGTTACAACTACAGCTTTATAGTCCAGAAGTAGCTCATGTTTATTTGGCCATTATAAGTTGATGTATTTTAAATGATTTGTCAACATTTGAAAATTGAAGATTTCATATAAAGATACAAATTCCCTGTTTCTCTCAAAAAATCAGAAGATCTGGCAAAACTTGGCCAAGGGTTCATATATGTCTGAACATTTTGAATAAAAGTGTCCTCCCTTATCCTGGGCATAGGCTTGCCAGATGGCTACACAACCCCTCCCTTTTATTCCACACTCCCATCCCATTTATTTCACACTCCCACTCCCATCCCATTCCAGGTCAACTGCGTGCCTTTCAGCATCCAATATCCGGTTTGTATTTCACCTCTCAATATTAAATACATATGAGCATTTTGTATTTTTACTAATTTAAAATGTTGAGAGATTTCATTAAGCTAATTTGCCTGTAAACTTATTAGACTAAACAAATTATTTCCTGGAGTTCCACTTATGGAACCTTTTTACCCTGTTTATAGGCATCAAAATTTTCTAAGTTTCACCCAACTTGTTTCAGTATGGTAGATAAAGGATGCATCCATTTTCCTTTCTCTTCCAATATCTACATAATTTGGAACAAATTTATTTGTTCTATATAGCCCTGAATGGTAGACTTCTCTACTTCCCAATATATTTTTTTTAATTTTTCAGAACTTTTTTCTTAGATTGATATGATAATGCCATCCCACTTGCCAGTCTCCCAGAAATAGCAATGAGTAATATAAACTCAATAAGAGATCTTCATGGTTGGCATTCTGTAGAATCAAATGTTTTGTTCTTGGAATTAATCAATAATAATTTTTACAAATGTTATTCTTTTGCTTAGAGCAGTAGACTTTCTTGTTTATCTGCATTCCTAATATTTTAGGATTCGCTGACCCAATTCCCAAAACTAGTCTCCTCATTGGCAAGGATTTTTTTCCCTTTTCTCTTCTTATCTTTATTTCTCTTTATGAAGGTCATGAATGCCACTTTAGAGGAATGCTCTACTTGTTAAGCAGGAAAAAATTTCTAATGAATCCCCGTTATTTTGGGAAATGGTTGGCTGTCATGCTGCCTTCATATCACCAAGGATTCATTAAGCTTATTAGTATAAATAAAATGATTGGAAGGCAGAAGATAGTAAGCCTACCTAAAAACAAACTGCTTTGAGATATTTTAAAAATTGCTTAACACCATCATTTCCACACCAGGAGCCACAATCTGTCCACAGTAATTCCTAACAATTCATGGAAGCATAGTTATAGGATTGTAAGGAAACATTAACAGTTTGATAGTTGGATATATTTGAAAGAAATAAAATTGTATTTCTTTAAAAAAACGCTATTTAATCCTGAGTTTTTATGTGCTACCATGCCTTGAATTATCTTGTATTAATGAGCCTTTAATTTTTTTAAGACAGAGTACTTTCTAAACTGACTTCTCAGGCTATATAGTAAGTTTCACAAATATGTACTCTCAGGGCACCCCGTACTTTTCTTTTGTAGTGTTTTTCCTGATTATATAATCAACATGTTTGGGCTGTTTCATGTTTGTCTCTTTCACTATAATATGAGGTGCATGAAGGCAAGGCCTGATTCACAACTGTGAGGTCAAAAGTTCTCATACAGTTGAGTGCATCATAGCTTTTACTATACAATGTTGTTTGAATGAATGAATATATAAATAAGTGAATAAATACATTGTGTCTCTGCATTTGAAACAAAATAAATATTTCAAAATAAGTTGTACATTATAAATGTATATAATTTTTATTTTCCAATTAAATAAATAAATAACTAGAAATATAATAGAGCTTTAACGATTTTTAAAGTATATGGGGAAAAATCATACGACTTGACGTTTTTAGTCTCATCTCCAGGCCTACCATTTTTACTCTCTTAAATTCATCCTGCATTTGGCAACTGGACTGATGGACTGACATGACTAAGTTAAGTGCCTTTCTGATACCCTCAAAGTATCCCCTTAGCTTTGGCAAAAAAACAAAATCTATCAACTTCCTTGGCCTATCAAGATTCTCCCCAAATCCCAGCAACCTTAGATGTTCTGGGAATTCCAAAGTTTTCCTATATCAATGTACTATTTAGTGTTCCTTTTCCCCCTCCCTAGAAGCCCATTCTGAATTTCTACTTTAAAATCATATGTCCTCACTTTTCAACATTCATCTCTGACAAGATGCCTTCTCTAAATTCTTAACTAGTAAAAATATGCATCCTTTTATCTTCCCATAGCACCTGCTTACCATTATCTTAGCACTTAACAACCCATCATTACAAGTATCTGTTTGTATACATTTAAGACTGCAAGCCCCTTAAAGGATCAGGCCCTATCATATTCATCTTTGCATTGAATTCTTCTAAGTCAGTGTTTAGTGTTGAATAAATATCTCCATAAAATAATTATAACAGATCATCAAATATTTGTTTGACTTCCCTTAGGAGAAAGTGATAACCAAATTACCCTGAGATTCATCTTTGATGAATTGCCTTTTTATGTTGCATTTGATTGAAACATTTAAATTGTTAACTTTAGCCTTTTTTTTCTTACATTTAGGTATATTTCACTTTACTTATTAAATAAAATTTTAAAAACTATTTTGAGCACTTACTACATGTTATACACTAAGCCGACTTCCTTACCATTAAGAGATGAAAAACATAGCTGCTGTCATGAAGGAGATTCATAGATAAACAGATAATTAAAATAGAGAATTCGTGCATTAATAAAAGTAAGGATTTGGAGAATAAGCTTTCATTAGCTGAACTAAAATTAATATTTCAGATGAAGGAAATAACATGTGAAAAGCTAAGGAAGTAACTTCTAGAAGTGCATTTTGAAATTATAAATTGTTAGCTGAGGTTTCCTGCTTTTGCAGATGTAGGCCAGTTAGTTTAATCCCCAGTTCTAAATCTTAAGGAGGTCCAAAGTCTTCTACAAAATTTCAGAGAATTTTTTTAGGCCAGTAAGTGGAGACTTAATGTGTCATGCTTAATTCTACCTTCAGATTTCTGCTTTCTGAATTTTTTGATTGTGTCCATTCTACACAAATTCAAGTGGTCATTGCCCCAGTTTCATCTAAATAAACAAAAACATTTTTAAATATTCGGGTGATACCTTGCTCGATTATTTTTCTGGATAATTTGAAAAAGAATGAGGGCAGTATGCATCAAAGGTGGCAAATAACTTGAAACTGAAAATTACACACTTTTGTTTAACATTTTGTCCAATCAGTTCTGTGAGGTCTTTTCCTGACTTCTTCATTACACATCATCTTCATACTTTTTTCTATTCTTACTTATCAGCTCTCTTCTGCTCTCATTCCTTCCTGGATGGCCTTAAGATCGTTATGCTATATATATGTGTGTGTGTGTATGTATATATTGTGCACAGTAATCTATCCTATCTTACCTCCTAATTTGTCTTATTTTCTTACTGGCAAAATAGATTAAGTTGGATTTTCTTTTATCAAAAGCATAATGAATCAGTAATTCACATAAATCATTTTATTACTGATTTAATGCCATGTGTTTTTAATCTTAATATTAATGGGATGATTCAGTGAAACGAAGACTAAAGAGAGGCAGCACTGTACATAAACATGACTTTCATGACTAAGTTAAATTACTAACAACCAAGAACTAGAGAAAACTGAATTTACTTTTTTTTTGCCTTTAAAAATCTGTACATTTCTCATCTTTAATAGGAATTGCATTTGCTGGGTTTTAATCAAATTTATCTGATCCTGTGCAGTCTGCTTTTTGCTGATATTAATTCTCTTCCTTTCATAGCATCGTTTCTGTTTTCCAGTTCCCTGCTTTGGGTTCTTTTCATTATTATTCCACATTTATATGCTTCCTTTCAGTGAAGACATGGATTAGACTTTCATTCTTATGCAGATGACATTCAGATGCATTTGAAGATTAGTCCTAATTGTTACTCTGTTTCTGACAGTTTATTAATTTCTCATGAAGACACAGAGACTGGGATGTTCAGTTAAATATTATTAAACTAAACTACTTATTGATAGTTTCAGATGCTGATTTAAATAGCTTTTATCATTCACATTCAGATACTTTGTGTGCATGTATGTGTTTCATGACCAACTGTCAAGAATCTGAGAATTCTAATTGATTCAGAGAACAGTTTCTATACCTGATTATCTATAGTTTAAAAACAAGTTTTTGGTATTTAGGGAAATAATTTAGCATTTTTTCGGGCAGATTACATTATATAATATATTTAAAAAATAAAGGAAAATGAAAACAAAATGTAATTCTGACACACGAAAATATTTATATCCATATTGCTAGACATTACTTAAATTCCTACTTTTATGTTTAGGTTGATGGAATAAACTATAGTGTATGATTTCACTTCACCACAATATAGTAAACATAAATGGAATAAACTACAGTGTATGATTTCACTTCACCACAATATAGTAAACATAACTTTGTATATAACTTTTCTTCCAATACACTATTAAGAGTTTCCTTCCTAGAAAGGAAGAGAAAGAAAAAGTGTGTTTGAACATAGTCCTTCAAAGTATATGTGTGTAGAAAGACTAAAATCCTGACACTCAACGAAAAAAAAATCTCCATTTTTAATGGAGTTCTATTTTCTATGTGAAAATTATTATGAGGTCATTTGCCTTTTATTTCTTTTAAATTCATTTTTTTCTCCACAATTCCTATTTGTGTCCATTAAAAGAACAGCGTTTACTTCTGGTGGTGGTCTTCTCACTTGTCTTATTTTCCATTCCCATTTTGTAATATATTTCTACCAAGTTTTATCCATTTTTATGGCAAATCTGTTATGACCTCAGTTGAAAATTAAGCCCCTTTTTATTTTCTGGGTATTTTTTTCTCAGATCACTAAATTTTTTATTAAAAATGTACTACTTTGATTTGTAAAGTATTTTTTACAACTTTGGAAATGTTTATTTTCTCTTTGAGCTAATATAGCTTTTGCATCTCCTATAATTTTTATCTGAGAAATTATTTAATATTATGAGCTATTTTGTTTTCTCGAAGTCAATTTTTCATCAACACATTGTTTTACATTCAAAGCATATACATCTGCCAACATGGGAATGCTTTTCTTAGCATCCCTAAAGCATTGTAATTTGACCATCTCTAATGTTAATGATCATGTTTTAATATTAAAAGAATAAGTTTCTATGAAATGTTTCATTGGAAATGGACACCTTGTTATTTGTATACAAGCTTACCTTGGTTTGGTTAAAATGAGTTTGTTCTTTATTTCTGCAAGAGGCACAGGAGAAAGACTCCCAAATTACCGAATGAGGAAAATAAAATGTGTAAATAAAACAAGTCCTCTTTTATGTCACATCCTAAGAATATCCTTTCCTGATCAGTTACCTACTCCCATAGCATTTTGTAAATCCAACTTTATCTACTAGTTTAGTATTTCTCTTTCCTTCTAGAATATAATCTCATGAGGGCAAGGATCTTGACTGTCTTGTTGATCTTTCCATCTCCAATGCCCAGCATAGGGTTTCAAACAGAATATGCATTCATTTCATGTTTGTAGAATTCATGATTTTGCAGAATAAAAACTGTGCAGCACTCAGCTTTCACAAATGAGTTGAAAATGTATTATGTAATATGGAATAGGTACAATTTATCAGAAAAGTTATAGTTCTTGTGAAATATGAATGTTCATTTTTTCAGTAAAAATTTGATTTAATATTTCACTAAACAAAATTTCTTAACCATGTGATTGTATTTTTTCTAGACACAGAAAATAATATTTAATCAATAAATAAAAAAATAATTTTTCTTTGGGTCATTAGTCATATATTGCTGCAATATAACTGCTTAATATCAGTTTATAACTGTAAACTCTCTATATAGAGAGAATTTTACATAACTATAATAAATCTAATCCTCTCAAACAACCAACATTAAATATTTCTTATCTATTAACAGATAACATTCTTATGTCACTAGTCTGGAATATAAAATAAATTCATATTTTTAAAGGCATAAATCTTTTTAGTGCCTAAGCATTGTGTCACCATTCTCTTTTTTTCCCCTCTCCTTGTGCTTACTCAGTCCCTGGAGACAGTCTTTTGCTTCCAGGGGACAAAATAAAAATTAAAATCAGTCCACCAAAAGCCCCTCTCTCTGCTTCTATCAAACGTCATGATAGACTTATTCATTTATCTATACTTTTGTTGCCTATGCTTTTGGTATAATATGAAAAAAATCATTGCCAAGACCAATGTCAAGGAGATTTTTCTCTGTTTTCTTCTAGGAGTTATATGGTTTCAGAATTTACATTTAAGTCTTCAATTCATTTCAAGTTCATCCTTGTATATGCTATAACACAAAGGTCCAGTCTCATTCTTTTGTGTATGAATATTCTGTTTTCTTAACACAACTTACTAAAGACTATTATTTCCCCATTGTGTACTTTTGGTACAAGAAAAGATGAGTTAACTATGCATGTATAGGCTTCTTTCTGGATTCTCTATTCTGTTTCATTGCTCTACATGTCTGTTTTTATGCCAGTATCATACTGTTCTAATTACTAGCTTTGTATAGGTAGTCATGTACCACATAATGATATTTGGCCAATTGGCTCTCAGTTACAAAGGCAGTCCCATAAGATTATATAATGGAGCTGAAAAACTCTTACCACCTAGTGACTTCATAGCCATCCTAACATCATAGCACAACCCATTACTCACTTGTTTTATGGTGATGCTGGTATAAACAAACCTGCTGCTCTGCCAGTGATATAAAAGTATAGTACATACAATTTTATACACTATACTAGATAATGATAATAAACTATGTTACTAGTTTATGTATTTACAATATACTATACTTTTTAATCATTATTTTAACATGTACTCTTTCCAGTTATTAAAAAAGTTAACAGTAAAACAGTCTCAGGCCTCTCAAGAGATATTTCATAGGAAGACATTGTTATCATAGCAGATGACAACTCCATGTATGTTATTGTCCCCAAAGACCTTCCAGTAGGACAGGATGTGGAGGCAGAAGACAGTGATATTGATGATCCTGACCCTGTGTAAACCTAGGCTAATGTGTGTATTTGTGTCTTAGATTTTAATAAAAAAAATTTAAAAGGAAAAAATATTAAAAATAGAAATGCTTATAGGGTAAGCATATAAAGAAAGAAAATGTTTTTGTATAGCTGTAAAATGTATTTGTGTTTTAAGCTAAAGTGTTATTACAAAACATTCAAAAGTTAAAAAAAATAAAAATTTGTAAGGTAAAAAAGTTACAGGAAGCTAAATTTAATTTATTATTCAAGAAAAATAAATAAATTTAGTGTAGCCTAAATTTACAGTGTTTGTAAAGTCTACAATAGTATATAGTAATGTCCTAGGCCTTTACGTTTACTCTCCACTCACTCACTTATTCGCCCATAGCAACTTCCAATTTGGATGGGCATGGTGGCTCATGCCTGTAATCCTAGCACTTTGAGAGGCCAAGGTAGAGGATCACTTGAGGTTAGGAGTTCAAGACCAGCCTGAGCAAGAGCAACACCCCATCTCTACTAAAAATAGAAAGAAATTAGCTGGACAACTAAAAATATATAGAAAGAATTAGCTGGGCATGGTAGTACATGCCTGTATCCCCAGCTACTCAGGAGGCTAAGCCAGGAGGATTGGTTGAGCCCAGGATTGTGAACTAGCCTGACGCCATGGCACTGTAGCCTAGGCAACACAGTGAGAATCTGTCTCAAAAAAAAAAAAAAAAAAAAAAAAAGACACAAACAAACAAAAAACTTCTAGTCTTGCAAGCTCTGTTTATGCTAAGTGCCCATGATAAAAATGTGTACCATTTCTTTATCTTTTGTACCATATTTTTTCTTTTTAATGTTTAGGTATGTTTAGATATACAAATGCTTACCATCATGTTATAACTGCCTTCAGTATTAAGTACAGTAGCATGCTGTTTATGTTTGTAGCCTAGGAGCAATATGCCTTACAGCGTATGTGTGTAGTAGGCTATTCGAGTTAGATTTGTATAGTTAAGTGTACTCTATGATATTTGCACAATGACAAAATCACCTAACAACACATTTTTTAGAATGTTATCTCTGTATCTCCATCCTTAAGCAATGTAAGACTGTAGTTTGAAACCAGGGAGTGTGATTCCTTCAGCTTTGTTCTTCCTCAGGATTGCTTTGGCTATTTGAGGGGAACAAAATGACACGATAGAATCTCAGGCTATTAACTTTGTTACAAATTGTGGGTGGTAAGGATGGATTTCAGATCCCATTGATGGTGGTTAGGCAAAGCAGGATTAGAAAGAAATTTGAAGTTTGTGGGTAGCACTTGCCCTGACCTGACTCTATGAGATCAGAGATAATTCCTGTTCCTGACTGGGATACAGCCACACCATTCTCTCAATGTCCAGATCCATTGACTGTTGATTGTTCATCTTTAAGTACCAGCTCTTAGCCATTTCCAGTCATTTCATATTTGTTACTAAGAATATTTATTGTCCTGCCTCACATGGCCCAATGAGAAACCCTTAAATAAGTCTTTTGTGGGTACATCTCCCATAATCTGAGCTGCTCTGACTTGGTGCCTTTCTTGAGGTTTGAGCTGTTCATACTTGTCCATTGTTAGGTGGTCATACACTATTAGACTCTTTGATATTCCAAAGTACAAGTTAAGTTTCTTGAGGCAATAGAAACTATTAAATTAAAATTAATGTTTCTTGTTTAGTTTATCAGATCTTGTGCAGCAGAAGAAATATAGTTTATTCCATTGCCAATGCATGGTTACTCTCAGAGAACGTCAAGTTACTCTCTGACTCTATGAATTTTTATCTTAATTCCTGGCTAATGAGAAAAGAAGTCAACAAGTCACTATAGATATTGAAAGAAATAGAATTCTACTAGGGGCAAAATTACAAAGTTTCCTAACTCACAGGTGAACCAAAAAAAAAAAAAAAAAAAAAAAAGGAAATACTACAAATACATTTGGATTCAATTTAATTTTTCTAGTGGATCTATCATTTTCCATGCCATATATTTCAGCAAACAATTTTAATCATAACAATTACATTTCTCTGAAATGGCAAAGGCCTCACTGGATGAGAATGTAACTTCCAGGCTCTATTAATCTCATTACATCTCTTAGGAGAAGCCATTCAGAGCACATAGTTAACTACATAATATAATGATTTCAGGCCTATGAGAGATTATGAGTGATATAGTATAGTCCAACTATCTAAGTTTACAAGTAAAGGAACTGAAGTCCAGATAGTTTGAATTTGCTCAAGTGCAAACACCAGGTTGAGGATGTGGGGATAATTGAAGATACAAGAACTACAAAGCTCTTTGGACTTCATCCTAATGACTCCTTTAAAGATGTAGGCTATCGTGCTCCTCATAACAAAGAAATGTTTCTTGCCAGAAATCTTTCAACAATCCTAAGATACAGCCTTAGAATAGCAGACAGCAGGACTTAATTGTTCATATAGAATTAATGAATTCTTGGTGGATGAGAACATTCAACCTAGGGTAGAAGCTTGAAATTGATACTAAGGACATTGAAGAAACCATAAACAAAACCAAATCTTTGTTGTGACTTTCAGTATTTTATTCATTTACTCATTCATTCATTGAGTGTCTTCCATGTGACAGGAGCAAGCCTATGCACTGGTGATACCAAGGTGAACAAAACCAAGTCTTTGCTTTCATGAAGCTAATATTCTAATGTGGGAAACAAACAATAAGCAACTATATATATGTATGTGAAGGTGATAATTAAGAAACTAAAGTTTAGGGAGATTCATCGGAATAGGCCATTTATGGAATACTATTTGAACAGAAACCTATACCAGGTAAGAACAATAGCAAGTGCTAGGGTCTTAAAGTGGGAATATTTTCAGTATGTTTAAAGAATTATAAGTAAGTGAGTGGAAAGACCTTTATAGAATTTACAAATCCTGAGAATTTGTTGGAACAGGATCACAAAGTCCTTAAATATTATAAAAAATCATGAAGGAGAAATTCAAGAAGAAAAATTCAAGAAGGAGAGAGTGAAAGATATACTTCAGGGCAAAATGGGCCAGGAGACAACTATAGACAAGCTCCAGTTGGTATATTCTGTGAAAAAAGAATCCTTAACCTATGAATCATAGCCTTCTTACTCAACCAAGAAATAAAATGTCAGCTTGTCTTACTTGTGTAGTTGAAATACTATATCTAGCACAAATCTAAATGCCTGAAGGTTACAGTTAAAGCAAAACATATTTCATTGTACTTACCCTTATTCCTAGGGTTTTCCAAAACATAGTTAACTATATGTATTTGACCTGAGGAAAAAATAGAAATATATTAATAGAGAGAACAGGGATGAATCTTTCTGGCTTCTGTTCCTACACATATCAGGTTTAACAGTATTTCTCTGCATGTACTGGATTATTGTATTCCACAAGCAAAACTGTCAAATGTATAAGGTAGTCACTTCTATCTTCATTTTTAAAAACATAGGTAACATGTGAATAAAATAAGCAGAATATTGTAAAATGGCAACTCTGTCCAAGGCACTAAGAATTAAGATAATCACAGATATAGGAAATTTATTAAAAGTATATATTAAAAATTAAAAATATAGTAATTCATTATAAGCTGCTCAAATCAAGATGTTAGTATTTTTTATGAGAATAAGCTTTCCCATTCAGAATATGGCCTGTCTTTCCATTTTTATAGGTTTTATTAAATGTGCTTAGGTTTTCTTATTAGTAATTCTTTTCATAGAGATCTTATATCTTTCCTGCCAAATGTATTTTCAAAATTATATATACATTTTTTGCTGCTTTTATGAATTGAAGTTTTCCATTTGAATTTTTAACTTTTGTTGTTATAAAATAAAACTATAAATTTTCATATGTATATATTTTTAAAATCAATTAATGGGACTCAAATATAACATACTATATTGTAGTAGATACATTATTAAATCTCTGGAATTTAAAAAGGCAAAAATCATATTACATGTAAATAATAACACATTATTTCTTCAAATTTTGTAACCCTTTTCAATTTTTTGTTATTTATTTATCCTTTTTTTCTTACTTTGGCTGTTACTTTTAAGACAGTGATCAGTGTTATCACTAATTGTGGGCATCCATGTTTTGTTCTAACTTTTAATAGCAAAAGTTGTTATATTTTATTCTATCACCTAGTAGTTGTTTTGATTTTATACATTCAGTGTTATATTTAGAAGGTGTTCTTCTTTTTCTACTGCTTATATTTTTGTTAGTACTTAAGTCAGGAATTTAAGCTTAATTTATCAAATGCACTACTTTACTGTAGTACATCTGCTGTAATCACATTTACTTTTTTCCTTTGTCTTGCTAAAGGCTACATTGAGGAAGAAAATTTGTATCAAAATAATGTATTAACTCAATATAATTCAATGCAAATACCAATTTTCTTTACCTTGACAAACTGACACATTTGAAGTTCATGGAAATATAAATATTAAAAGACACTCAAGAAAATGATGAAACTGGACAATAATGGAAAGATTTGTACCATCTTTATTAAAAATGATTAAACAATGTAGTACTGGCATAGGAACAATCACAGATCAGTAAATCTACAAAAAAATAAGAGCCAGATCCATGTATGGATTTTTTATGTCTATATGTGTGTGTGTGTGTATATATATATATATATATATATATATATATATATGTACAGTATATATAAATATGATATATATAAATGGCATTTTTAATTGCTAAGCAACAAGACAGAATTTATTATTAATGCTCCTTTACCTCCACTATACAAAAATAATTTGCAGATCATTAAAAATTTTAAATGTAAACTAATAGAACTATGAAAATATAAGAAATAAATGAAGATGTTATTTCACCCTTAGGTTTAAAGAAACCTTTTCTAAGCAAGACATAAAACAGAGGACCTAAAAGAAAATACTGACAGATTTACGTACGTTAAAAATGGTTTGCAGAGAAAAATAAATTCAAATCAAAATTAAAACAATAAACGACCCTAGGAAATATTTGCAGCGTACATAAAAATGATTAATATTGATAACTTACAGTAAGCTCCTATTAAATCAATAAGGAAAGAACAATTAAAACCAGGAAAAGTGTACAAACAGAAATATCAGAGCAAAAGAAATAGAGACAACAATAAAAATGTCTGTTAAATCATACTAAAAATGTAGAGAGGGAACTGGAAATTAAAACACTGACATCTTTCAAAGAACAACAAAAGCACAATCATTGATGCTATTATTTTGGTGAGAGTGTGGGGAATTCTTTTCTTTCTTATACGATTTTTGAAAGTATACCAAACAAACTTCTGGAGAGTAATTTAGGCATAGTTATCAAATTTCAAAATGCTCACATATCGTGACTAAGTAATCTTTCTTCTAAGAATTCATCCTACAATAACACAAGTATAAAGCACAAATAATAGCACAAGTATGAAGATACAGACAACAAACTCTTCATTCATATATTATGTTTTACAGCTAGAAAGATAAAAACAAACCTTTACTAATATGGAAAAACAACTGCAAAATCTCAGTGGCTTACAATAATAAGTAATTTTTCTAGTCAATTGCATTGTATGTTGGTTGCTATGGGTGAACTGCTGCAACTTTGCTGAAATAGTAGGTCTTTTCTGTATGTCCTCTCATGCCCTAACCTAGGATTAAGGAAACTTCGTAATCATCATGTGCTATTTTCATAGCAGAAGGCTGTCAAAAATTTGCAGTACTTCTATCACCTACTGTTGAGACTATTAAATCTATGAAATACATTTATATAGACTTATATAGAACAGTCTTCATATGGGAGTGAAAATTTTCAGAAGAACAGATATATAATTAGGTCAGTTTCTTAAAATACACAAACACAAAAAAACAAGAAACATGTAAAAACACATACACCTAAAAAGAAAATGTCTGCAGGTGTACAACCTGATTTGTTAAGTGATTACTGTCAGGTTTGGATGGAAGCAGACAAGAAACCAAAATATTACAAAATATTACAGATTTTTACATGTCATTTTATGAATGTTTCTTTATTTTTATAGAAAAACAAAACTATTTTCTAAACAATTTCCCAGTCCAAAACATATTTATAAGGATTCCTCATCAGCATGAAGAAAGCACTTATTTTACAGTCCATTTAAGAGCTGTGCCAACTCTTATAAAGAAGTTGGATATTGGTTTCTTTAGCAAACATGCCTACATCATGAAAGCCACTGCACTAGCAGTTAACAGAGATGATAAGCAAGGCCTTATCCTCAAAAGACTATAAGTGTGTATATATTATAGGAAACAAAGCATGCCAGAGAATTACTAAGTAGTAAGTATTAATACCACTCAGAAAATCAGTATGCCCTATCTGAAAGCTGTATCAACTAACTTCAAACCAATCATGTTGTGATTACTATAAAATTCTCATCACTATAAAGTTCTTAGGATATTTATAACTGCATTCTCTATCAGTTCACTAGCAAGCACTTAAACACTTTCATAGATGTACTGTTTAAATAATGAGCTATGAACAGTACAATCCACTACAAAACTCTGAGTGGAGGAATTAGGAACCCTTCTTACAGAAAAAAGTGGCACATCAGCTTGGCTTTGTTTAAATAAATAGAATTTTTTGCAGGTAAATGTAAGAAGAAATAATGTTCTAGTTTTGGGAACAGCATGAAAAATGTGGAAAATTATAAGAGTGTGATACATTGAAGGAAGAGCAAGAAGTCTGTTCTGGCACAAGGAAAGCATATGACTGTGTAAAATGGTGGGACATTGTAAAGGAAAAGAGATTGAAGTCCTCATGGGAATAATTTTATATTCTATATTAGGTAGTTTGTAATTTATTTTATGGAAAATAGATATCAAATTTTCATGCAGTTAGGTGAAGTAATCAACTGTATATTTTAGAATGACAGATGTAATAGCATTAAGGAGGATGGAAAAGAGAGAGAAAATGGAGTCTAGAAAAGAAGTTAAATAGACATTGCCAGTACAGGAAAAATAATGAAGAAGCACTAGGCACTGAAACGAGAAGAAATAAAGGAAAACAGAGATGTTTCAGAGTGATATGTAGAATTTGAGGAATGTTTACATTTGGCAGGGAGGTGGATGGACCAGTTAAGAAATGTTTAATTGAAAGCTTCCTAAAAACATCTCATGGAATGTCCAGCACACAGAAAATTAATCTAGAAATCAAGAGAAATGACAAAGTAGGTGATGTACATTTGAGAGCTATCAACACAGAAATGACCATTCAAGTAATAGAAGTGAATTAGTCTATTTGGAGAGACAATTGAACAAATAGAAAAGAGACTATGAAATCAGTTTAGAATTATGCCATTTAAGAGGCAGATAGAAAAACAGAACCATAACAAAGAATATGGTAGAGCAGAACTATTTAAAACATGCAGGCAAACAGTTAAGAGAATTTAGTACTATGTAAAGGAAGGCAGAAAATTCCAAACAAAGCTTACAAATACCTTACTGCTGAGATATCAAGTGTGTGGAAAAAAATGAAGAGATACTATAAGATTTAACAATTAGGAGGTCATGGCTGGCATTGAGAAAGCAATTTCAACACTGAAATGAGAATAAGAGTCAGACTGAAATACTCTCAAGAGTGAATGAGTGAGAAGAAAATGGAGTAGTGAGTTTAGAAGATTTGTAGGAAGTTAGGTAGTAAATGGGAAAAAATCATTGAATGGTAAGCAATGTTAAAAATTACTGCAACTATTTAAATCACCACAAAACATAACCTTCAAGTTGAAGGAATGCTGTCTGGAATAGATTTATGCTAAAATATGACTAAAGGGTAGAAACTAATAAAGAAATATATATTTAACATATTAGAAAGACACACTTTTAGTGACAAAAAGACAAGACTTGTAGTCAGAAACCTGAGCTCACATCCTGACTATGCTATATACTAGCAGAATGATCTTGGCCAAGTCAGGCAAACTTTTGGGACCTCCATAAGCTGATATTCAAAGTAGTGATGATAATAACTGTGTAAAGACTTAAGTGCAAAGCTGGACACCTGTAGTCCCAGCTACTCAGGAAGCTGAGAAAGGAGGATTACTTGAGCCCAGGAGTTCAAAGCTGCAGTGAGCTATGAGTGTGCCTCTGCACTCCAGTCTGGGTAACAGAGAAAGACCCCATCTCTAAAAAAATTAAAAAAACAAAAAGACTTAAGTGCATATGGAAATATACATATAACTGTACATTATTTTAAAATGCAATAGATTATTATTGATGGATTAGAGTAGAATAACATGGGCAGGATTTTAATGGAATGGGGCAAAGAAATGCAAATCAAACATAATAACACCAAGTAACTGTGTGCTGGTCAAGAAAGAAGTTAAGAAACAGAAGCAGTATGGTCAACTAGTTCTTTTATTAAGTAGAAAAAAGAAGGGTTAAAAACCAAGGAAATATTACAACTTTTAACTTTTGTGGGAATTCATTAAAATTATTTAAATGTAGCTCTTTTTATAGTCTTAATGGTCTAATTCACAGTTAAAGGAACAGAAAGAGTAGTTTTAATATTGATATCTCTCAATTGTCCTATTATGAGTCCTAGGGTACTTAATAAATTGAAATCAAAACACTTTTTAGATTGCTTAATTAATCCAAGGCTTTGCTTCACTCTCTTTGCAGATTTTTGTTAACAAAATATTGGGTAAATTTACCTGTCTATAATTGAACTAACCTATTTTTAGTCACAGGACAATTTATCATGTCTCACACTTCTGTACCTAACTAGTTTTTGGGTAATGTTGAAAATATTGAGCTTGTGAATCTTAGGGTGCAAAAAAAAATTCTAATTTTGGTAAGTGATATCAGAATGCCATAATATACATTGCAATGTGGTTCTGATTGTGTAATTTTGAATTTAAAGTCTATTTGCAAGACTTTTTGCTATAATTTTAAATGTGGCATATGCCCATCTTTTAAAATGCAATTTCTCTTTTAGTGAAGACGTGTGGCTCTAATCTTCAAGGACCAAGTGGTACCTTTACGTCTCCCAACTTTCCATTCCAGTATGACAGCAATGCACAATGCGTCTGGGTCATCACAGCAGTGAATACAAATAAGGTAAGGGAAAAGCATGTGTGGTCAAAAATCATAATCATAATGACAAAGGCAAAGAGATCATAAGGAAAACATAATATAGAAAAATCCATAACTCAAGTATGATTTTGGCAATATTTCTTACTTATCCCTTTACAAAACAAATTTATATAAAACATTTGGAATAAATAAAAATAATACAACTCTGCTCTCTATTACTAACATATAAATGAAAACACATTAAAATTATAAATGTTTTCTGAGATATACATTTTTGAAAGTTGTAAATATATTTTTCTTTTTATAAAAAAAGGAGTTATGAATAATGGCTTGATTTCTTTTCTGCCTACACATCATTCAGGTGTATCATGTTTTTATACATATTTTACTTTCATTCCAATGTTTTTCTATTGCTGTAGATCACACAGCTATTTATTAGCAATAGTTGGTTTAATGTGCTCTGCACTAATAGATAACTCATTATGAATATTTCAAAAGGTTAGATCATCTTTCTATTTAATTCTAAGGTAAGTAATACATCTGTATATACATGTGCCACTGTACTTCAAGCAAAATTATAACACAAGGAGTGTAAGGGCAGCTGAAAAATTAGCTAGTTTTCCTCTCCTCCTTTCTTTGTAAGCTGTGCTTTTATACCAATGGAGAAGACCTAAATAGGAAAAATCGAAATTTCTCTCAGATCCTTAGATCATACGATGTCTTCTCTGGGTTAGATTAAAGAAAGCTAGGTGGTAGAGCCAATAAAATTGGGTCAGGTTGTGAATCAAATGCTGATTTATAATTTACTGATAACTTTAAGTTACTTAACCTCTCTTAGGCTTAGTTTCTTCATCTATGAAATGTGAATAATAAGGGAAAGTATTTCACAGTGTTGTGAGAAATAAGATAATACACAAAGCCTGATTAGTACTTGCAGTTAGTAAGTACTTGAAATACATTAATTCATTGTTATTAAATAAAGTATATACTACCTCCCAGGAATGTCTGTGATCACTATCAAGTTCTTGAAATCTAATCCTCAGAGCAGCAGAGTTGGTTTAAAAATCAGTGGTCAATTACATTTGCCTTATAGGAGAGCCCTGATTTATAAATAATAAGAACTAGATCAGAAACCTTCTCTGCTCAAAGTATCTGTATAAACATGGGAAAATCACCAAATCAAACCCCTCAGCTGCATAAAGGAAATGTTTTATCCACCCAACTTGTGTCATCAGTTTAATTCAATGCAACACACATTGTTTTAACTTCTCTGTGCAAATTATTGGTTATTGAGAAAATAAAAATTCATGAAGTTCTTGGAAAATAAACTAACATTTGTTGAACATTCAGCAGCATGCTATATACTATTTTTAGCACTTTTTTCTACAGAACTTTTTATGAATTATTTAATCCTCATAAGGCTACTATTAGGAAGAGGGATATTTTATCATCTGCATTTAAGTGAAACTCTAAAATAACTTGTCTAAGATCACATAGCTAGCAAAGGTTAGAGTTGTGTACTTTATGTGTGTATGTAGGAAGATATATCTCACCCTAAGATATGTGTCTTTTACTAAGATAGGAATGAAGCAAACCTATTATAAGGTGTGGGACAAACACATTGTATTAATCTTGCATTGAGACAGAAATATTTTTGTATCATGACAGTTTCCTGTAATTGTCATTAAAATGTGGTATTATCTCATGTTCTGTAAGATATCTGATTTGTAAGTTTAAATCATTCTTATTACTGAATTATCTGAACTTTCACCATGGTTGTCACATAGCTACTTGTTTATCTTACCTAATCTTCTAAATTTTTATCTCTTCTTTTTCTCCCCAAAACTGCAATTTATTATTTTAGGAGTACATAATTACTTTCACTTCATAGCTACTTTTATCAAATAGCTAAATGTAGACATTACATTTTGATCTGTGGGTTTATCTCTATTTTAAACTGTCCTATAAAAATTGCTTTACAAGGATTTTTAATAATGAGCCACAGTAAGAATTATATTTTACATTGTGGCCCAGTTCAAATACACACACACATTTCCACAAATATATAGTTTTACACATATTTTCTTACTATATAAATGCACTTCTGTATTCTCAACTCTATCTGTTGTAATCTATTTATTTTAAAAATACTAGTCATGCTCTACTAAATCAATTTCATGAGGCACTAACAGGTTATAGCACATAATTTGAAAAACACTGTTGGAAGTATTTGTTTTCATAGATTACTACCTTGGAATCATTTTCATAAGGCTATTGCTAGCATAAACCATAAACACAGAACTTCGCTAGTTAGTATAAATCCCAATTAACGAAGGTGATTGATCTCTCAATATCTATAATTTTCTTCAATAATTACTGCTTATGTTTTTCTTTACATTTGAAAACTTTAAAAGCAATTTTGGTGTTCTAAATGTCCCAAATGAATACATGGTTGATGGAAAAAGCCTAAGATTTGAAACTGGGTGAAATTAATTGAACAGGTTTCAATCTTGGCTGACACTCTTAGCTATGCAATTTTAGATGTGATCACTGAGCCCTGTGAGCCACGATTTGTGTTGTTCATGCACTAGAGGTCAGAATACCACATCATGTACTGATTAGATAATAACATGAAATTCTTATACAAAGTAGGATCATTTTAAATGACACCTATTATTATGGCTGAATGTTACTATCTTATCAAGAAAGATGCTTCTCTTCACTTATGTGTTCGACTTACCTTATGTATAAATGCAAAAGAATTACCATTACGTACTATTTCTTCTATATTTGATTATGTCGTTGAATAATTTATAAGTGACCGGGTCTTATTCTAAAATATTAAACATTAAATTACAATCATAGTTACTGATCAGTTTGCAAACATTGCAATTAAATTCACTAAATATAAAATGTAATGACTGAGCATTATAGTCTTAAAGTAATACACATTTTCGATGTTGCTTTATGACCCTTTCACAAGATTCTGTAAGGGAATGTTTCCTTTAATTATAGAATTTAAATGATGAATATAATTGAGGGTTTCTTCATAATAGCAAGTTAAAGTATGAGAACTTGTACTTTAATCTGATCATTGAACTAATAGTTTTTCTTACTTTGAGATACACGTTCAACATTAGCTCCATGTGTAAAACAAAGACTTGAAGATATACTTTTATCTGTTTGCTCTTATTAATCACTTTACCTCTTATTGTTTTTCTCAGTTTCAAAAGAAAAGCTATATTACCTTACCAACTGGAATATTAATATGTTATGCTTGAATGTAAATAAACCTTAGAGAATTAGTGTAGGAAATTCCAGATTCATGGCTCAGAGGGACAATTCTTGAGAACAAAGCAAAAAAAGATCTTGGCTGAGAAATATTCGAAGGGAGCAGTATACCTAATTTTATCCAAGTAACAAACTCGTAGAAATGCCAGTGTCTGTACCTATATATCTATGTATCTACATATCTATGTCTCTATATATCTATTCTTCTTTCTATCTTTTTGTATACCTGTCAGCCATCTGTCATCAATTTCTAATCCATCCATGTACCTATATTTTATCCCTGTATATCTGTTTATCATAGTACAGAACTCATGATATATAGAAAGATATAAGCTAATTTGAATTAAAATATAAAATCTGAATTTTTTGGACAGAAAGAATTTCTGATTAGTCTAACTAATTTTACAGTGTTTCCATTTATATATATGGTGGACATATTCTATAAATAGACAGAACTAATGATGCAAAATTTTGAGGAAACTATATTTAAAGTATTTGTAAAATCAGAGTATCACAGAAATTGAATCCTTTGCAGCTATTTGCATTTAGAATTTTTTCAAAAATAGGTGTCAATTTAAAATTGTAAGAGAAAGTATAGTTTTCAAAATCTCTTGATTTATATGAACAAGAGTTTGAAGGATATTGGTCTAGATCAGCATTGGCTAATAGAATTATAATGTGAGCCACATATTTAATTTTAAATTTTCTGGTAGCCACATTTTTAAGAAGATAAAATTAATTTTAATTTTATATTTAACTTAAAATGTTATAATTTCAACATTTAATTGACATGAAAAGAATACCATAATATATCATCTTTTTTTTTATTCTTAATCTTTGAAATTTAGATTGTATTTAACAGTTTCAGCACATCGCAGTTCAGACTGCCCTTATTTTTAGTGCTCATAGCTACATGTTGCTGGCGGCTACCATATTGAACAATTCCATCACCATAGAGACTTTTATTGGATTGCTCTGCTGTGGAGAATGAGAGGTGATGGTGGTAGCTATTGAGGAGAATAAATGCCCCATTGCAAGGTAACTGCCCCAGGTAAAGTTTTTGGAAAGACTTCAAGGAAAAGGAAAAGGGAATGTTTCCATTTGCAAAAGTGATTCTGAAAGACTTGAGGTTTTAAGATTTTCAGCTTTATCACAGAGCATCCAAATGTCTCTATTTCAAATTTCAGTGTCACTGTTCTTCTAAATTAGTGCCCTCATGTCCACATGGAAAACTTTGTGAGTCTATAAATTCAGCTTACACTATAATTATATAACTTGCATAATTAAATTTTGGGTATAATTTTTTGTCTGTACCTTTCTAGTGCTATGAGATCACTGTAAAAGGTCTCTTGGTTTTTGACCATGACTTGAGCTATAATTTTGTTTCTTTCTGACTCCAGTGCAGTCATCAATAGACATCTCCCTCCATTGTCCTTGTAGTCTTGAGTGTGTTAGCCATCAAGTACAGCAACCCCTTGCCCTCTGCCTGTAAATCTTGCCTTCAATATGTGTTCCATCCCAATCACAACAAATACATCATTGGAGATGTCATTTTCTACTGACCAGGAACTCAGCTCTGTGAAGGCCAAAACATAAGCAACCACTCTCCCACCCCAAACATATCTTTGAGGGTCTATTTCTTGTGCTCAATCTTGATGCATAGGACTACATTAATCAAATTCTGCTCAGAAAAATATAATGTACATTAGCTACTTAAAATAATGGAATTTAATTTGGGGAATTATTATACAGGTATTATAATGTATAAAGAGCAAAAATTAATGCAGAAGCAATAACTGTATAGACAGACACCATCCTTAGAACTGGAGGAAGAAAAGGAAACATCTTATATTACCAGAATCTAAGAGTTTTCAGGAAGGACTTTGTAGAACTAGTGCTCAGACTCCATGGTTGATAGACCTCTGAGGAAAGGATGTGAGCCAGCAGGTTTAGGCAGACTCTAAAGTGAGCTGAAAAAAGAATCTGAGAAATGTAATTTGCAGTGTCCCAATCTAAATCTTAAAGGACAGAATATGGAAGGATTGACTTAGAGCTAAGAGACAGCACAAAAATAATTAGCACAGAATTGCTGCCAAATAATATGGGAGAAGCAGCAGGTGGCATTTAGGAGGAAAAAACCTTCTCTTTGTTTCATATGAAGTAACTATTAGATTGGATATCCAAGTTGTGTATAAAGTCCAGAGATTTAAAAAAAGATAGGAATGGAGATATATAAATTTGCAAATTGCCAGCTATAGATGTTATTTGAAGCAATGAGACTGAAAGAGATGTCCAAGTAAGTCTTAGGAGGAAAGCCAGAGTTAGAATATATAGTGGATGAACAACTGGTAAAGGCTGATGGATGAGTAGAGTGCCTAATTGAAGATATATTCGTATACTTTTGTGTGTATTTTTTCTTATGAAGACTGCCCTTTCCAACCCAGGATCTAAATACACATGGTAGTATTAGAGTAAATTCCTCAAGTATATATAGATTATTTTAAAAAATGTAAATATGTAACATTAGTATTAAAAATTATAAAATGTATTTACAGCATTAATGTATTCATAACAAAAATTACTGTTTATGTTTTTTCTTAATGATTTAATAATAAATGAACAATTCTAGCTCATGTGAGGCTCCCATTAATTTTTTTTACTTCATAGTATAAAAGGTACTCCTCATATTCAAGGTTGGGAAGCAGTGATTAAAGTAAAACACAGTGATTAGCATTACTCAACCATATTAGCCTTTAAATTTGTCCACTCCTTCTTACCATATCGTTGAATCCACCTTATTTCAATTAAGCACGTATCTTGACGTTTGCAGGAAAACTAAAAAATCCTAAACTGATATTCTAGAACTCAGTTTAAAGTCGCCTTTAATGCTTATCCCTTAACATGCCCTATAGTGATAATTAAGCTTGGGATTTAACCTTGAGTTGTCTGCCTTTAATTTTGGTCCTGGGAATTGGAAACCTGTCTTGTTTCCTGTCCACATGTCTATCCATTCTATTGTCTTTAGTTTGCTAGGCTGGGATCTTCCCTGTCATTGTTAGTCCTTTTTTCATGGACTGGAGTCCTATTGTTGATCCATAGCCTCCTGCTTGGAGGTCTGCAAACCAACAAAATAGGTTTTCTGGACAAATTAGCTGATTGGCTGCTCCTGGCCCCCTCATCATTCTGTTGACCCCTAAACCAATCTTTTCCACATGACCCTCCTCTTGCTTTATTGCTACATACTTGTTGCCATTTCTTAAGGAGGTGTCCTCCCAAATTTTACAACTGGTTTTATCATCTGAGACATTCTTTCTGCTGGGGAATGCTTGTTTATTTATTCATTTAAACAAATACTTATTGAGTAGCTACTAATACCAGGTATAGTTTTTGAAATTTAAGATTCAAAGGTGAATAAAACATGGCACAGTTCTTTTTCTTGTGTGGTTTACATTGTGGTCAGGGGTCACAAATAATTAAAGAAGCATAAATAATATTTTAGGTGATATAACTACTGTGGAGAGTAATTTAGCAGAGCAAAGGACATAAGAAGTATGAGGTGTGGGTGACTGTTTTACTCAGAAGATACTACAGGAAGGGATGAAAGAAAAAAAAAGTAGAATTGAGCCTGTAGTAGACTTGGACCCATGTTGAGTTTTTGCTTACACAACATCCATCTGTTGTCAATACTTTATAAAAGCTGAGAAACTAAACTTCTCCCATTCTAGGTGGTCTTAGAGGGGACTTCAATCAAAGTTACCTTGCCCTAACTTCTCCACTTTTTTCTGCCAATAGGATATCATACAGTGGTTTGCTAGAACTAACTGTTACCAGCTCTTGAGAGCTTGTTGTTAAATTATTAGGACTATAAAAACCTGGTTAGTAAGCATATCCAATATTAAAATTTAAATTATCTAAATATAAAATTTAATAAGCTATATTAAAAGCAAAAGTAATAATTACTCAAGACTCATGTTTCAAAAGTATTTTAGTACACTTTTAGCCATGTTCTTGAAGTTACTTGCATCTATTTTGTTAATATGATAAAGCTACTATGTAATGATATACTACTGTGCATCTTTTTCCCGATTCTGTATTTAGTCTCCTTGGGAGCTTGAAATTGGACGTGGTGGGAAAATTTACACTATAGAAATTGGCAAACCCTAGAAATACAAACTTTTTGCCATTGCATAGATGTAGAAAGTGATGGAGAAAATATTAATACAGAAGATTAAATTTCAAACTCTTTTGTTCTGTAGTGATTGCATTGTGAACAGCACAAAAACATTGAGGAAATATCATTCCAATATTTGAAAACTATTATCTAATCAGTAATTAAGTCGTGTCATTCACATTATTTACAGACAAATTATATTCCAACATATATATTCATTTTTGCAATTGTGTTTTACTTGTTAACATAAATAAAGTATCAACCAACACTTATGTGAGAACTATACTCATTCATTAATTATAACCATAAGTTAGCTATAGATTCAAATGTTTAGCAAACATCAATAAAAACTGTTCTATGAGAAGCAACTATGTGGAATTTAAAATCAAGAATATTGTATATTTGTCATTATGTGTAAATTGTGTTATATATCCCTTTATATCAGAAAGTTTAATAAGCATTTTTAAAGATCCAGTGATAAGTATGATGTGACTCAAGCTAAATCAGTCCATTTCTTTCTAAACCTTGAAAAAAAATGGCACAGATTGAAAAACACTTGAGTTGATTTATCAGAAAGAATGTCTTTTAGAATAATAGTAACTAACAATAGTTAATATGCATTAAATACTTATTATGTACTAAAGATGGTTCTAAACCCTTGGCATATGAAGGTTCTGGACTGATGCCTTGGTTATAGATATCCTTAGTGCGGTGGTTTTCTCAATTGCTATTTGTTTGTAGGCTGTAGCAGTGCTAAGCTATGTTAGTGGGCAGATTCCCTGTCTCTTGTTAATTAGGGAAGATGGAGGTCTTTAAAATTCTTTTTCTTTTCTCAGCCTATGGTCTTCTTAACTGCATGAATTGTATTGGGATGCCCAGTTTAATCTCTGAGACAGAAGGTGGCGCTTGTGGGTAAGAATCAGCCACACTCTGTATGATTGAGTCAGTAAGTGCTGTAATGGGCTGTACAGGTTCTTCTCCCTGCCAGTAGGTGCTTGCCAGAGAGAATCAGCTGCAATGTTTTGTTGTGTTTTTTTTTTTTTTTTTTGGAATTTGTGACCACCTTTGGCCCCTCAGGAAAAGCACTGGAATGCTCCAGGTGAAGGGTGGGGCCCTTGCTGGAGCTTCCAGGTGAATCCTATTCTCCATCACATCAGAAGTGGGTGGAGGAGTTAGTCTGGGCAGGGCTAGGTCTGGTGAGCCTGCCTTTAGGCACCACAAAGGCCAGTAAGGGTGCTGTCTTTGCAGGGATAGAGAGTCCACTCCCAGGCTGCTGTGGAAAGCCAATGGGGAGAGGCTGAAGTGGCCCCACCAAGCCAGAAAGTCTGCTTGTGGCGGGGGGCATCTGAGATTCACAATCTGGCTGTCAAGAGCAGGTTTTCCTCCTTTCCCCCCTCCTCCACCCTGTTGTCCCCTTCCAGCATCTGGCCACAGGCAGGAGCTGAAACTACCTGAGCTCATCATGGTACTGTGGGCTGGGAGCTTCCATGTCCAAAATCTCACCCCAGGCTGAGAGTGTGGCTCTCTTGTGCTGAAAAGGTTGCTCCATGAGTGCGCTCTGGCTGGGACCCACACCGCACTCTCTTCTCAGTTCTACCCACATGGGCTCCCTTGCTTCCTGAGATTAGTTCACAAATCTTCCCTCTGTGCCCCCAAACAACATGATCCAGTCCTGAGGGTATGGGATCTGGCCTGTGGACCTGTCCCTAGGTTCCCAAAGTTCAATCCCTGACCATGCCAGGGAGAAGCACGCTGGTCCCAAATTGCCTGTGGAGTGTTCTAGTAGGTTTGATATCCCGCTGCTTCTGGGTTTGCCCTGCTCTGCTGGAATAGCCAGGTGAGCAGCACCTCAGAGGGCCAGTGGGAAAAGAGTTTACAATGCAAGCACTCCTTGATCCACAGCTGGCCTTTAACAGGAAAAGTGTGAGCCCCACTCTCTTTGTAAGCCTTGGGGTTGTAGGCCCTCCAACATAGAGGAAACAGCCACTTCCAAGAGTCTTGTTTCAATCATACTTTAAAGCAGCAGCTGGCAGGGAAGGATGGGAGAGGAAAAGAGTCTGAATGGAGGACATCTGGCACTTTAGCCATCTCTATCCATATCTCCAGAAGGCAGCCCTCCTGGAATGTCCAAGCTCTAGGGTCATGCATATCCCCTAGGATCACCAGCTCCTGTAGGCTCCCACAGTCTGGGCCAGAATTGGGAAATGTTTGTGTGGGAACAAGCGAGGCAAAACCTGAGGGGTTGAAACTCCCTTGGGAGGACAAAGGTACACAGTGGCTGAAGAAGCAATATGGCACCTGCTGTCTCAATTTGGGTCTACAGTGATAGGAAGCAACCCCAAGGGGGCTGGCAGGCTGGTGCTTTGTCTTCAAGAAGCTCCCAGTTCACTGGTGGCACCAGTCCTTGGGCTGGTGAGTGTAGAAAGGCTCTCTAGCAGTTCAGGAGCCTGCTGACTTCCAGAGATGTGAAGGAAGGAGAAAAAAAAAAAAAAAAACTCACCTACCCTTTTTGTCAAGCTCCAAGCCTCTCTGTGGTTGATTTCTGCAGATATCTTTCTCCTCCTTGTTCTGCTCTGCAGTTTCTTCTCATGGAATCTCTGATTAGGTTCTGGCACTTATCCCTCAGAATTATACTTGATCTATGTTCTTTTTTTTCTCTTCTAAAAATTTTCTTTCTTTCTGAGATGATCTGGCCGCTGATGTCTCTGGTCAGCCATCCTGAAATCTCTCCTTAAATAACTTCTTTATAAGGAATTATGCATGGACAGAGTTTGGATCTAAGAGTCAAAAACCCTGAATTCTTATACAGGTCATCTCACTTCTCTGAATCTCAGTTTTCTCATCTTTAATGCAGGAATAATCATCCCTGCCTTACTTGTTATAAGAGTGTTGGAGGATTGTACAGCTTAATAAATCAAATAGGACTTTGTACATTAGTTTATCTTATAAATTTAAGAAATGATGTATGCTTATCATTTATGCCATCCCTTATTCCAAAGATGATTTTAGGTGAATGACATCATCAAACAGACCATTATATGTTGAGTTATGCTGAATGATTAAGGATGTTTAAGCATAGGAATAGTACCTAACTCATAGGGGATGCCTAGTTTACATGTGTTGTATAAATAAAAGAATTAATAGAAATGAATAAGCGATACATAAGGAATATATGGGGGAATTATTAGGCGCTTTGATCCAGTGTAGTCTAAAATAATTGCATAATAGATAGCAGATATTTTGTTGGCGTTTATACTGGTTTATAAATAAATATTAACAATATTTATATTCAATAATATTTTCACTTGCATATTATTTTCTTTAGAGCTACCATAAGGCATAGTTATTGGGTTTTTCATATAGTTCTGGTAAAATTTCATTATAGAATTTTATATTATCCTGACAGATAGATTTGAATAAAATCTGTGTTTGTTGAAGTGACATGATAGATGAGAGTTTCTCCCCTTATCCTTTCATGGATACTTGTCTCACACTTAAATTGGTATAAGGACAATCTTTTATAGTAGGAGATAAAATTCCTTTCCAGACAGGTCATTTTATTCTTTTGTTTATTTTAAAAACAAGTAGTGAAGGTCCACTATATAGTGAGATTAAATAATTAAATTTTGCACTATTACATTCATTCATTTTGTACATTTCAGCCCATGTTTTTTTTTTTTCTTTAGACCCGTAAAATACCCATTCACTGCTTATCCTCATAAACTCTTCACACATCAGAATACACCCTTGACCTCCACCTGTAAAACTGAGCATTTCTTGTCACTGTTTCATCATTGGAGCTAGACTTTTGCCACTTCATTTAATCTGCCTACTTTCAAGCACTAGTTTCTTGTGCCAAATATTTGGAGATTTGGTACCTGTGCCAAGCTTTAGTGCCAAGTCTGAGACCTCAGCCAGGAGTACAGTGTTACTTTTCTTCAGACTGTAGCTGTCTTTGTTCAGGTTCCCAAAAATGCAGACCTAAGGCAAGGAATCACATACAGGTGAATTATCAAGAAAATGCACCCATAAGAAACTATTAACAGTGGGAGAAGCAAGACAGAAAAGAAGTTAAGCAAGGATACAGTTTCAGGCAAAATCCAATCCAAAATCTCACGTAGTGTAAATTATGTCTGAAAGCTGATCTAAACTCAAGTCAAGGGAGCTGAGCTCTCATACTTTTATATCCCATGATTATGGGCTAAAGGTTACCCAGGTCTTTCAAGGCTCATGTGTGGCTAAGTGCCTCCTGTAGCCCCAAAGCACTCTTCAGAAGACTTGTAGCTATAGGCATTTAGAGGCAAACGTACAGTATATGGAAAATAGTGAACAGATGACAGAAAGGGCAAGAGGAATCCAAGGGAATCTGGGTGGAGCACTGTCAATCTCCACTACAATAGAGTAGGTACTAAAGAGAGCAAACCTGAGGCAGCAATTCAGGGATAAATTGAAATCAATGCCAGGTTGGCAGTCCTACCAAGTCATGATTCAGAAAGGGCCTAAGAGTAAAGTGTAGATCTTGATATAAAACAATATGATGGAGACCAGAGAACCAACTAGAAGATTCCTTATGCCAGGGAAAATATTTGCAGTCACTATTTATATAATACTCCAGCTTGACAGTAGGGGTACTATTAAAGGCGCTGACCTTCTATTTCTTGTCCTCCTGACTGAATTATACCTCTGCAGCCCTTCCTTGATAATCCCAGTCCCTGACAATGACACTGTTTTCTTCTCCAAATTATTTATTTAGTTGAAATATTTTATTTAAAATGAATTACTCTTGCAGCCATAATGAATAGGTATCAAAAAATAAACAAATATCAAAAAAGGAAAGTTGAAAGGAAATATTTCAACATGTTGAAAGGATTATCTTTGGATAGAGGTCTATAAGTATTTTTCTTCTTTAATTTTATGCTAACAAAAAGGTCTGCCAGATGAAGTTTAGAGGTGATGAACTTAATAACTAGCCTAATTTGATTATTATACAATGCATACATGCATTAAAATATCACACTGTAATCCATAAACATGTACAATTATGTGTCAATTATAAACAAAATTTAAAAAGTTTTCTTTTAAAAAGAAAAGGTCTGCCAAATTATAATAGTACATCTGCTAATTTTATAATAAAATATATTTTAAAAAACAATAAGTTAATAAAAAGAAAAAAGAAGGCATAGGTATAAAGTTATTGATATTACTAATTCCTGCTGCTTGAAAATTTTTCTTCCCTCAGCCTCTTTATTCTCTGTTTTTCTGAATTTTCTGCTGCCTACTCATTCTTTTACCAGTGCTCATTTTCCTCCGCCACATCCTTAAAAATTGATGTTTATCAATGTTAAAAATTCAAACTTTTTTCATTCTACATTCTTCTCCTCTTCCTTCACACATTTGACTATAACTCCATTGAACTTATTAGAAACCATTAATATGCTTCAAAGTTGCTTCAATCTCTCTTACAGTAATAGGTTTCCATTATTCTCCTTGGGATTATCAGCCAACTTTCCAGTTAGTGAATCTTCATCTCATTTAAATGCCTACTTCAAGCTTGTTGACTCTCCAAAAATCCAGTGTGATGTTTTATTCTAAAATGGAATAATATCTCCTTTTTGGTAAAATATTGAAATGCATCTGCATAGCTTTATAGATGGGGCTAAGGACAACCTGAATTTATATTTCTAGACTCACACCTCAACAATCTACTTTGCCCAATGAACTTCCAGAGCCCTGTAGTTTGAGGATATGCTGCTCCCTATATAGGGAATATACTTCCCCACTTTGTGCCTCTCTAAACATGTGAATCTGTTTATTCCTGGCATCTCTAGGACTCAATTAATCTTTCACCTTTTCGTGGAAGCGTGTCCTGTCCACCCTTCTACGTTGTTTTAGGAAAGGCTACTCTGCATACTGGCTCACTGTTGTCATATTATATTGTAATTACCTGTTTGCTCATCTGTTTTCTTTAGTTTAACAGTCAAGGAGTAATTATTCTTGGGGAAATATTTGTTGTTTCATTTCCCTGTTTATTAGCTTTCTCTAGGAAAAACTCTGATTCTTACAAAAGAAGTAGGAGAAGTATGCAAAAGGCAAAGTATTTTTTCCCACTACTACTCCTCCCACTACTAATCATTGGGTGTTTCTACCACTTTAACTTCAATGTTGTGATTGTTTTGAAATGATATGCGTAATCCGAGCTGTTTTGATGATAATTTGGCATTAATAGTAAGGAATTCATATAAATTATGACAATCAACAAATTTTATACAGCCAAATGTAGTCTTTTTGGGGTTGACATGGGAGAGGAAAAAGAGAAACTGGACAAAGAAATCCTTAATGAAAACTACCAGGATACATGATTTTCCATTAGGATTAAGTTTGGCTGTCAGTGACAGAAAATCCATAACAATAGAGAATTAAACAAGATATGTATTTAGTCCAAGACTGATAGTGTCTGTGCTCCAAGAATACTTCAGTGACATAGGCTAACTGACAACTCCACCATCCCCAGGGTGTGGTTCTTGCCTCAGGTTTAAATATGGTGTTTCACACATTCTAGGAAAGTGATAAAGAAGGAAAGCGAAGGACAAATGCAAGCTATTTCTTAAGAAATATTCTTTGGATTTGCTTCCAAACTCTTTAACTTATATCTTTTTTTAACCATAATTTAACAACATGTTCATATCAACTACAAGAGAAAATGGAAAGTACAGATTTTATTAAGGACAACTTTGTACCAGCTACAAATTATACTACCATGGAAGAAGGGTTTAGTAAATGGGTATATGGGAAAGATATGACAATCTCTGTTATATATATTTAGTCCAAAATTGATAAGTGAACAAGGACTATTCCTATTTAAGTACTATCTAGTAAGAGAAAAGATTGTGGAAAAATAATAACCACAATATTATTATAATTAATAATAATATTAACATTAACAAAATTAAATTGGGTATGAATTGAGGGTATGTGTTAGGCATTATGGTAAGCTCTTGTTATGTATCATCTCACTTAATCTTCTCATTAATTGTAGGAAATAGTTACTATTATTTTATTCATTTTATACGTGCAGAAACAAGTTGGAGAACTTAAGTAACTTGTCTAAACTTGCAGAATGAGCCAGTGGCCATACTAATGAAAATAAGAATTATGAAGTTTGGATAGTTTTAGGAAGGTGATGATTCTATTGCTGCTATAGCAAATTACCATAACTTACTGGCTTAAAGCAACATACATTTATTATCTTATGGTTCTGTAGGTCAATAATCTAGCATAGGCCACACCACAATAAAATTAGGGTATCAGCAAGCTGCGTTCCTTTCTGGAGGCTCTAGAAAAAAATGTTTGCCTCTGATTCGTATTGTTGGCAGAAATAAGTTCCTTGTGGTTATAGGACAATGGCCCCAGTTTTTTTGGTGGCTCTCAGCTGAAGACCATTCTTAGTCTCCTTCCTCCATCTTCAAATCCAGCAAAGGTGTGTCTAGTCATTCTAATCTTGCATTTTTCTTGCACACTCTCTGCTTTCTACTTTCAATAACTTGTATGATTATATTGGGCTACGTGGGAAATCCCAGATAAACCTTTCTTCTCACAGCCCGAAAACTTAATCATATCTGCAAGACTGTTTTAACATGTAAGGTAACATTTTCACAGATTCCCTGGGTAGAGCATGGATGTCTTTAGAAGACCATTATTCTGCTTATCCTTATTCTCATTACCAGATGGTAATGAGAAAGGACAAAGAAATTGGAGAGTAAAAGACTTTTAAGGAGTGGTGTCTTCATATGGGAAGCTCTGTCCAGCAAAGAAGACAAATAACTCATGTCCAAGACATAGAAAAGTGATAAAGGCAAACTTTCAAATCTTAACCTATGTCACATTCTTGTCTCTTTTCCTTCCCAGAAAGATCTTCTTATAAGTATACACAATTAAGTGTCATTTAATTATTTAAAAATCCCATACCATAGCTTTCATTCTCTGTCCCTAATACTTAAGTATTATACATCTGCTTAAGAAGATGGGAAGATTTATAGGAAGCACTAATGCCCAGAGTAGCTCCTCAACATTTTTTAACCAGTTGAGTTGGCCAGCAGATACTCTTAGATAATTTAATAAATGAAAGATTCTAAGAAGGTTAAACTAATTCATATTAATACAAATAAAAGGAATAGAAACACTGATGTACATCTGCAGTTGTTAGTGTAGGAGAGTGTAGTGGAGATCTTGTTAAAGTATATTACTTATACCTACAGTATTTTATTTAAGTAGTACATTCCTTTCCTGCTCCCTGAACTTTTTACTTAACCATCACTTCATCTGTAACAGTAGAAAACACAATCAAAAAAGGAGAATGTATTTCTGTTCTTTATAAATTACCCAGTTTCAGATATTGTTATAGCACAAAATGGACTAAAACACTAAAAAAAACAAATTATAAAAACTTTAAACTTATAGATATAAAAAGCTATAATTTTAAAACCATACTAAGAGTTGTTTAAAAATAGTTATAAGCAAAATCATTCATAAGTCATGAATAAACTATATGTAGAAGAGATATCAAAACATCTTTAAACTAAAGCACATATTTTTTACATGTATTAATTAAAGGGCCAGTTCTGTTTATCATCATTAATATCAAGTAAGAGTTATAAAATGAGAGGAATTCTTCCATATAAATAAGAAAGGAAGAGATCGTTATGAGGGAGAGTAGGGAAAAGTGTCTGGCATACAATAAAATTTAACAAATATTTGCTGTGAAATAATACATATAAATCTCTATCTGTATAAATGCAAATATTGTATGCAATTCCACATTATAGAAATTACTTAAATACAATAATAATTATAAAAATTTTATTTCCTTACTTTGGTGAAACAATTTCTTACATAGTTATTTGTAATTTACTGTGTGAAAGACACTGTTCTGACTTTAAACATACTTAGGCTGAGTTTAGTCATGACTTATGAATGATTTTGCTTATAACCATTTTTAAACAACTCATAGTATGTTTTTCAAATTATATCTTTTTATATCTATAAGTTTAAGCTTCTTAAAATTTATTTTTCTAGTGTTTTAGTCCATTTTGTGCTATTAAAGAATATCTGAGACTCTGGGTAATTTAAAAGAACAGAAAATTATTTTTCATAGTTCTGGAGGCTGGGAAGTCCAAGATCAAGACACAAGTAGTTTCAGTTGTCTGGTGAGGGTTGCTCTTCTGTTTCCAAGTAGGGAGTAACTGGGAAGAACACTGTGACCTAATCACTTCTTAAAGGCCCCACATCTCAATGCTATCACACTGGCAACACTTGAATTTTGGAGGGGACACATTCAAACTATTTAGTATGGTCTTTAGTATGGTAATCATTTTGTAATTAATGTTTTGTAAATGAAAGCACAGAAAATTAAAAAAAACCCAGAGCATAAAGTCTCTTTTTTGGATAGAATTGATATTTATTCTAAGTACTTATATTTATTGTATTCTTAAAATAACATTTTAGTAACCTGTTTTTATTACACATATTTTAGTTAATTAATAAATATCCAGTGTTACATATTGCAATTTTACTAAAGTTAGACACAAATTCATTTTAACATCTTGAAAAATGAAGCAGCATAAAGTTTTTTTTAAAACATGAGACTTTAATACTCCCAATTACAGCCATTGACTTTCAGCATTTTACTTGCTTTTGATGATGAGGTACCACTCATTGAATAGTTGGCAATAAATAGTAAATATTTATTCTACATCCTTTTTGTATTTTCTGTTCTTGATCCTAAGATTTCTTTATATTCTAATACACAAAGATAAAAAGTACCTAGTTGTACATGCATAGACATATCACATAATTGTATAAAGAATCATAGATCATTACCAAAAACTTATCTGGGCTTCTGTTTTCTCAGTAGTAAGATAAAGATAATAAGGCATTCCTCACAGGGCTCTTGAAAGGATTATATGAGAAAATACATGCAGTGCACTTAGAACAGGGCCTGGAATATAAATGTTCAAAATGTTAGCTATAATAAAATTACTTACTATCACTACTCTTACTGCAACTGCTACCACGGACACCACTGCCACTGCAACCACCACCACCACCACTACTGTATTCCCAGAGGGTGGTGAGGTATGCCTCCATCAGTGTTTGAGCTTCTCTGCCTACTGTGCAGATAATACATGCTCTCACACATTTCAGAACTTGAAATATTCTTGTACCAACTCCCTTCTGATATTAGTCATCAGAAGCCATTATTCTAATAAGTAGAATAGGATTCTGCCAAGAGGGCCTGAAGAAGAAACTGTGAGAGAGAGCTGTGAACTTTTGTTTCCTGTCACTGAGATATTTTGCTACAGAATGGAAGGTTATGTTAAAGACAACCTTAGAGTTAGTGGAGGCCAAACTCAATGTTCTAGAGCATCGTTTCCTGCCCAGCTGCCTAGCACATTAACAACAGCTGCAGCTGGATAGTGAAGAGAAAGCAGGAGTGTGATATTGTACCTGCATTTCCAGAACTTGCCTTTCTTAATATCCTAGCTCTTTGGGGTCCTGTAATCTCTCACCAGTGTGGATGAGAATCATTTGGATGATTAGATTATCTTCATTAGTCAGAGTCACATGGTATCAAAGCTCATAAATCTGTCCAGTTCCTTTGCTCAGCATTACATATCTTGCTTGAATTTTTCCCCTCCTGACCTAGCAGTGCAACCACTCACATTAATGATACCAGGGGAAAGGATGAAAGGGAGCAACATATGCAGAAATAGGATGTGGTAGCTCTACCTTTTTTCTATTAGTACCTCTTCTATACCCTCCTTATAAACTCTCCGTCTATAATGATCTCTAGTGTCCAAGAGCAAGCACAGAAGACTCCATATATCTTATAGTGGCTAGATGAATACCAATAATATAAATCCTAGACCTAAGAAATCCTATATTTTTACTGTATAGAATCTGAGAAAAAAAAAACAACTTTTCTGCTTTCAGGGAACTTCTAGCTAATACTATAAACAGACAATAACAGGGGGAACAGAGAAACAAATGGTCACAATTTGAAAGAATCACCGTGAGTAGAATAAAGGGGGAGACAGCTTAGAATTATCAGTGAAGACCTTTCTGATCAGATTATATTTAAGCCAATATTGAAAGATGATAAGGGACTAGCAATACAAAGAGGAGAGTGTATGGGACAGAAGAAAAAGTGCTCATAAAGGCTCATGATGGCCCTGATGTCTTCTAGAAACTAAGAAAATGGCAAGGGTTCATTGATACAGTGCTGCAGTCCCCAAGCCCTGGGCCCCAGCCAGTACCGGTCTATGGCCTGTTAGGAACCTGGCTGCACAGCAGGCGGTGAGCGGTAGGTGGGTGAATGAGAAGCTTCATCTGTATTTACAGCAGCTCTCCATCACTCGCATCACCACCTGAGCTATGCCTTCTATCAGATTAGTGGTGGGATCAGATTCTCACAGGAGTGTGAACCCTACTGTAAACTGTGCAGGCGAGGGATTTGGAATGTGCTCTCCGTATGAGAATCTAATGTCTGATGACTTGAGATGGAGCTGAGGTGGTGAGGCTAGCACTGGGGAGCAGCTACAAATACAGATTATCATTAGGAGAAAGGTTTGACTGCACAGAAACCATAATAAATCAATTGCCTTCAGTCTCATATCAAAACCCTATCAGTGAGTGGCAAGTAACAAACTATCTTGTGGGGCAGGCTTTATAGTGGCAAGTGAGCATCTAACTTCAACTGTAAATCTGCATCTGATGGCAGGCTTTATAGTGGTACTGTGTGATCCATAGAAAAATGCTGGATAGCTGAAAAATGTCACCTGAACTAAACTGCGTTTTGCAGGATGTGATTAAAATAATCAACCACATGAAAGTGCACGCGCTTAACTCACGTCTGTTCATGCAGCTCTGTGAGAAGATGGACACAGAGCACACACATGTTCTCTAATACACAGAAGTGAGATGACTTTCTAAAGGTAGATAACTGGTCAGAATTTTTGAGTTTTGAGAGCTTCTCCAGAGATTTCTTTTAGAAAAACAGTCACCACTGGCAGCACATTTCAGTGACATAGAATGGGTCACAAACTTGCTTACTTGTTGACATATTTAACCTGCTCAATGAACTCAATCTGTCACTTCAGGGGAGAATGACAACTGTGTTCAAGTCAGCATAGAAAGTGGCTGCATTCAAAGCTAAACTGGAATTATGGGGGCACTGAGTGAACATTGGGATTTTTGACATGTTTCAAACATTAGCAGATATTTTGAAAGAGACTGAGCCAGGGCCTTCTTCCCCCCCAGTGGGTGCATGATCACCTACCTCAGCTTTAAAAAGAGTTTGAGCATTACTTCCCAATCACAAAAGACCCCCAAACTTGGAAGGAATGGACCCGTGTCCCATTTATGAATAAGTCAGGTGAAATGACTTTGTTCATGCTAGAAGAGGATCAACTGTTTGACATTACAAATGATGATGGCCTTAAAAATAAGCTTGAAACAACTTCAAATCTCCATATGTTCTGGATTCAAGTCAAGGCAGATCATCCTGAGATTGCCACAAAAGCACTGAAAAGCCTGTTTCCATTTCCAGCATCCTATCTTTGTGAAGCAGGGTTTTCTGCAGTGACAGCAACCGAAACGAAATTGTGGAATAGACGGGACATAAGCAGCACACTTTGGGTGTCATTGTCTCCCATCACCCCCAGATGAGACTGTCTAGTTGCAGGAAAACAAGCTCAGGGCTCCCACTGATTCTGCATTGTGGTGAGTTGTATAATTATTTCATTATATATTACAATGTAATAATAATAGAAATAAAGTGAACAATGAATGTAATGCACGTGAATCATCCTGAAACCATCCCTTCCACCCACTGCCCCCTGCCTAGTCCATGGAAAAATTGTATTCAATGCAACTCGTCCCTGGTGCCAAAAAGGCTGGAGACTGCTAATATAGTAAGAAGGAGAATGTATGATATGGATGATATTAGAGCTAAATAAGGCCCAGAACACGTAGGACCCTCAATGGAATGAGAAGCCATAGATGAGTGTGATAATAAATTGCTGCTCTCTTACTTCAGATTTCTCTCATGTCACCTCTCATCTCCTCCATTACTGACCACCTCCACCATTCTCTATTTCCTTACCTTTCTTTATTTTTCTTTATAACACTTCATAACACATATGAGAGTTTGAAGACTTTATGTTGTATACAATTATAGTATATGATCCCATTATTTATTGTATCCTTCCCCAATGAAGTGAGGAAAGTTTGTTTGTATCCCCAGCACTAGGGGAGTTCCTGGTAAAGAGTAGGCTCTTAATAAATACTTTTAGAATGAGTTAAGCAATTTAAGAGTTTTTTGGTAGAGAGTTATATTATTTGATTTATATCCAAACTGAAAAAATAGGCGCTTACTAATTGAAGTGCAGTTCACAAAACAGGAAACAATAGTATAACTGCTTTTCTCCATTCTTTTTTATCAATTGATATTTTATTTATAATTGACACATAATTGTGCATATTTATGGGGTACAGTGTGAGGTTTCAATGAAGGTATACATTGTGAAATCATCAAATCAGGGTAATTACCATAACCATCACTTTAAACATTTATTTTTTTCTTTGTGGTGATACCATTCAAAATCTCTTTTAACTATCTTGAAATATATACTACATTGTTATTTGTTATACTCACCCTACACTGTAATAGAATACCAAAACTTATTTTTTCTGTCTAACTGTAACTTTGTACCCATGGTTCGACCTCTCCCAGTTGCCTCTTCTTCCTTCCCCTCCTAGCCTTTGGTAACCATCATTCTACAATGAAAGCTATAAAGCATTAATTAAAGAAATTGAAGAAGACACAAATAAATGGAAAGATATCCAGTGTTCATGAATTGCAAGAATTAATATTGTTAAAATATTCATATTACCTAAAAGCAATCTACAGATTCAGTGCAATCACTATCAAAATACCAATGACTGGCTGGGTGCAGTAGCTCATACCTGTAATCTTAGCATTCTTGGAGGCCGAGGTCAGAGGATTGCTTGAGATCAGGAGTTCAAGACCAGCCTGAGCAAGAGTGAGATCCATCTGTACCAAAAATAGAAAAAATTAGCTGGGCATGGTGGTGTGTGCCTGTAGTCCCAGCTACTAGGGAGGTTGAGGCACAAGGTTCACCTGAGCCCAGGAGTTGGAGGTTGTAGTGAGCTGTGATGATACCACTGCGCTCTACAATGGGTGACAGAGTGAGACTCAGTCTCAAAATAATAAAATAAAATAAAATAAAATAAAATAAAATAAAATAAAATAAAATAAAATAAAGTAAAATAAAATAAAATAAAATAATAAAATAAAACTAATGACATCACAAAATAGAAATAAGACTCTTCACCCAGTCTTATCCCAACTACTGGCTCCAGAAAGTATTCATTCATGGACTAGGAATCTTTCTCCTTAGATAGCTGAGGCAGGGGCTAAATAATTCTTGTACCCAAACTTCCTGGACTCCTACATAAATTACTTATTCAGGAAGATAATTTGGAGCCAAAAAGGTTTTTCATAGATATAAACTGATAAAAGTCCACTACTGAATAACTATGCTTAAAGAAATTACATAACAAGCCAGGCACAATGTTTTGTACCTGTAACCCAGCTACCAGGAAGGCTGAGGTAGGAGGATCTCTTGATTAGCCCAAGAGTTTGGGACCACTGTAGGCAACAGAACAGGCCCTGTCTCAAAAATAAAAATAGAAATAAACAAAGAAAGAAAAAAAATATGTAAATACAAAAACAAAAATAAAATTAACAACAAAATGGTGAATTGAGAAGCTAATATCTTGCACCCTTCCCCTTTGGTGTGGTTAGAAAAATAGTAAGAGTAAACTGAGGACTAGAATTAGAATCCACTGCATGGTTCATTACGTATGAAGTGCACAGTATCTGACTCTCACTGTTATGGTTGTGTGTCTAATTATTTTGAACAATTCTTTCATTTTCTTAATAAAGTCTGGAATTGAAGATTCTTTATATAAAAATAGATATAGATAGATAAATGGAGAGCTATATATCCTGGACCAGGATGACATCATCATTAATGAGTGAGAAAACCAGAAAAAGAAACTTTCTTACCAAATTTACTTTAATGAGCCTCATGCATATTTGTTTTTCAAAATGTTTTGGATATATATAACCTAACATACAAATTTGTAGTGAATATCCTCCTAAAGTCAAGAATATTATTCACAGGAATTTTTTTAAATCTGTACATTCAAGTTGATCGTTTATATGTACTATGAAATATAAGTCATATCCTCCAGTAGCTAAGCATAAATAAATGATAGAAAAGAACCAATGGTTTTGTACTGTTGTTTTATAGATTTAATATCTGATGCATTTTTTCATTTTATGTAGCTTCTTCCTTTCAGTGAAACATTTGTAGTGCCTTATTTAATCTGTCAATGTTACATACCATCCATCCCCTAAAGGAAAAGATTGGCGTACAAATATAAAAGGAATAGAAAAATAAAACAAAGCTAACAGCCTTTATCATTCCATCAATATCTCTCTGTGTCCCCAGACTCTTCTCCAAAATATGAGCCCTTGAAATAATTGAAACTATTAACCTGATACTGGCAGCAAAGTGGATGAGCCTAGAGAATTCCCTGAGCTGGCACTTCTCATTTTTTAATGGTGCAGCCCAGAGTCCTGGGATATATCTCCTGTAATAAAATATTATATGGTATAATCCTTCTAGAATATGAGAGATTATTTTTTTCTCTAAAATGAGATTAATTTCAAATGAATAAATACTGGATTTGTATGTGTCATATTTTAAGCCATTTACGTCATATAGTATTTACCTATTTCACTAATTTCATGTAAATTTTCCTTTGTATATTTATTTTTAAATAAATAAAGGTGATTTAGAATAATTTTTATTAAAAATTTATTATTAACACTAATTTTCCATATACATGTGGAGTACATACCACAATATGTATCACAAAAGCAGTCAAATTTTAGAGTTATTCTGAAATGTATGATTTTTAAATAAATGTACTACACATTCTACTCTGCCTGAATTAGACATTTATGAGCAATAACATTTGATAAAATAGTCCCGCAAGGCACATATTTTTGTATGGGGCTTTGAACAGTGCTTTCATATGTATGAAAAAAGTAAAAGAAAATAATGATTATACTCATTTTTATTTGGAGTAAAGAAATCTTACCTGAGCCTACTACTCTTCTGTATTGTTACTTCCACAGCTCAAGGTTCGGTCCTCAATCTCTCTAACCCTGCTCTGTTTCCCTTTAAATCCAGATTGTTTCTGTTGCTAAAGTGAGCATATAAAAAAGCAAATATAAACCTGTCAACACTGCTCAAAAGTAATCATTTTATGCTTATCATATGTAAGATAAAGTTCAAAGTCCTTAGCATGACCTGTTTCCTGCCTTCATTTCTAGCCTTCCCTCTCATCATTTCTTGTCTCACAGTTTATGTTTCAGAAACAAATAGAATACGTCTTTTCATGTTGCTATGTTTCCTGATTTCCCCTAGAATGTACTTTCTCAGTCCTCATTTGTATCTTCCTTTGCACTGCTTGAGGATTTCCTCCTTTAAGAAATCTTTCTTCTTTACTCTCCAGTTGAATTCGGTGTCTCTCATCTCTGCTTGTATAACCCTGCGTGTCCATATCCCAAAGCAATCAACACAGGGTATTGCATTCATCTTGTTTATGTCTTGTTGCCCCCATTGGACTATGATCACCAAGGTCTGGAAAGTATATGAAGAAGAAAGTGCTTTAAGTAGATGTCATATTGATTGTATAACATGGCATTGCATACTTTAAGCTTAATTAAATTTTGTATACTTTGTAATTATGTACATATAATGAATTCTGAATTTTCTCACTTAGTAGAAAAAAATAGTTGTTAATATTAGAGTGATGTATTGCCATTCTGAAATAAACATAATGGAGAAAAGCTGCTTCAAGAAAAGAGAAATTTCCAGCAACAAAGTTTGGGGAAGAGATTCTTCTGTTGGAATCACGAGGGGGTAGCTGAAAAAAGAACTTTATCCTCAAGATCCATTGTGAACAGATGTGAACACCTATTTTAGGATAATTGACTTAGCTAATAATAACTGTCATTTATTGAGGGCCTATTATATATCAAGCATGATATGTGTGGTTTTACAAACTTTGTTTAATGTAATACCTACATTAGAAAGTATGCAATTCAAACACCATTTTATATATCTCAGAGAATTGCCCAAAGTAATATAACATTCTGTGAGAGAGATGGCACTTTAATCCCAGTCTTTTCCTGCGCCCTTAACTGTATAATCCTGTACCACTAATGAATATAGCTTGGGATTAATGCTAAAACATCACTAATTTGTTTAGTTAAACATCATCTAAGGATAATTTGAATACTATTCTAACCATACAAAGTACAAAATGTCTAACACAAGGGTCAACTGCTAGAGAAATGTTGAGAAATTTCATCAGCTTTCAGATTTATTTTGAAATAAAAAAATAAAGACTTTACCATAGAAGACAAATATCTTATACCAATAGATCTTTTCTGTTTTTTTTTACCCCAAGTAATTGGTGTAATATTTATTAGTTGTTAGATTTCAGAAATTATCTCCCGTCATCAAATACATGAGGCATATGCCCAGCATCAAAGAATATATTTGTCAATTATGTTACTATATATCAGGTGTTTGGGAGACACAGAAAGTATTTCCTAATTTGTAGAACTTTACTATGTAAATGAAGATCAGCAAGATATTTAAGCACATAGACTCTGGCATCAGGCAAACCTGAAGCTGAAGTTTCGTCCTATCACTAATTGCCTTATAAACATGGGCAAATTACTTGGGCAAAAGCATTTCTTTAAAATGAGAATTGATTATACATATTTATCCATTAGAGTGTTTTCCATTTAAATATGAGAAACCTAAAATCAAATGAAATAATAAAGAAATGCATTATTTAATACAACATACTTTCCAGAATAATACAAGCCCTGGGAAAGCAGGAAAAAAAAAAAAAAAACACCAAAACAGCCATTCCTTGGCTTTGGATATCTCAGTGTGTATTGGCTTTGTCCTCACATTACATATTGTGAGATGGCTGCAATAGCTCTAGTCAATACATTCAGATCTAGTCACCTCAAAGGAGACTGATTCTTTGTATTTCTTTCGAACACCAAGAAATCCTTTTACAAAAACCTCCCACCAGATACTCCTCATCTTTGACCAGAATTAGGTCACATACATTTAAACTAATCACTGGCAAATGGAATGGGATGCCAAGATTAGCATAGGCTGATTAGGACCTATGTCAGGGAACTCTGTACAGGACCAGCAGTCCCTGAATAATGAAGATGCACAGAGGAGGGTATATAGCAACAAAATCAATGTCCCACTGAGAAGAAAATAGTAAAGGGTGAACAATGAAGATGGCTATTGGGTTGGCAATCAATAGTATCTGCTGCATTCATCCCTTTGGTTATGAAATATCCATCCAGGCACATCCTTCTGCATTCACTTTGAAAAATGTCTACATGAGGCATGCTTTCAAACTACATTAATAGCTAGATCTAAAAATCTCAGGCATTTACTGCATACAAGGATAAGTGTATGTACTGGCTTCACCATTATATCCAGATTAGTTCCTTGTTGTCTAAAAACATGTGGCCAAAGCCAAGTTATCACCAAATATAATATATGATGAAAGAAAATAAACACTGTAACTGCCACAAAAACTCCCATTTAGAAGAAGAGAGGATTGAAACTACATGATGGCCACTGGTTCACATGTCATATCCTACTAGACAATACTGGTGAAGACTAACTTCTCTGGAAGTGGATAGCTCCTTGATAAGCCTGAAATGTAACCAAACCCATTTCATCTCTCTAGGATTTTACCTTGTCATAGTGCTACACAGCTTCTTGTTCTGACTACTGGGAGGATTGTTTTTCATGTTGGACAATACTGCTCTAGTACATCAGTGCCGTCATGTATTATAACCACTGTTGCCTCTGAAACTGGATGTTTCTGCTGCTTTTTCCACCCTTTGCCAGAATCTACAGTCTTTCTTAATTGAGACACTTAAGATGTGTGTTTGAATGATAGGGGAAGCATAGGTCTCATACCTGCACCCTAGACACAGTGAATAATGGGGAATATAGGATCTGACCATATTGGGTGGTATGCTGTACTTCTTACCAAGACTCCTAAATCTCCAACCCAAAAGAAGATATTCAGGTGCTGGGTGACCAAGATAATGTACAAATGTATACTACATATATTTTTAGGGTCAAAATAAAGCAATACATGTATAATTCTGAGACCAGTACTTCACATAATATAAGCATTTGCTATTTTTAAAAGTGTCATTGGTAACATATTAATTGGGAAATCTCCATGATTTCAGAAAATATGATGATGTGTAAGTCATGATTTTAAACCCTCTGTTAAATATACTAGAATAAAAATTATGAGACAAAACTACCAGTTCTAGCAAAATATCCTATAAAAACCTATGTCTTGAGCCTTATGGAAAGCATATCTACAAGGATTTAATATTTAATGCTATCTGCAGATTTCATACTTCTGGAAAGCCAATGTTAAAACGCATAGTATTATTTTCAATTGACTTCATTAGCAGATTAAAAGGTTTCATAAAACCCCCAATAAGCAGCACTGTACAAATGTCTATATCTCTGTTCTTGTGCCAGTACCATGCTGTTTTGGTTACTGTAGCTTTGAGTGAAATTTGAAGTCTGTCAAGACTGATGCCGCCCAATTTGTTCTTTTTGCTTAAGATTGCTTTGGCTATACTAAGTATTCTCTGGTTCCATATGAAGTGTAGAATTATTTTTTTCTAAATCTGTAAAGAATGATTGTGGTATTTTGATAGGGATTGTATTTATTCTGTAGATCACTTTAGGTAGAATGGACATTTTAACAATATTGATTTTTTGATGAATTTTACAAGTTTATATATGAAACATAGATTGCCTAAGAGGAGTAAAAATGCTCCCAAAGAATAAGAGGATGGAGTGAGTGGAATAGCTGACTTGTAAGATAAAGTCTTATTTTACAGCAATAATGGTTAAGCTAATTTTCAGTAGTTCAGATACATACAAACTGACCAAGAGAATAGAACCTAGAACTCTCAAACCATGTATATAATAGAATCTTGATATATGTCAGATTTTTCCATGCAGGTCACTGAGGAAAGAAGGACTATTTACTCAATGAAAAGTACTGAGACAACTGACTGTTCATATTGGAGGGAAAATATGAAAGGGATATATAGCTGTATAACAAATTACCAAATATTAGCAGCATCAAATAGCATAGTATTATTATCTCATGGTTTTCACAGGAAAGGAGCCCAGGCATGGGTTACATGGATCTTCTTTTCAAGGTCTTACCAGGGTGAAATAAAGGTGTTGGCCAGCGAGGGATGTGATTTCATTTGAGACTGTAGGACCTCTTCCAAACTCATTTGTTGTTGGGAAAGTTACTGTGGTTGTAGGACTGAGCCCCTCAGCTCCTAAAGGCCACCCACTGTTCCTTGCTATATCTGCCTTTCTATAGCATGGCAGAATGTATCCTCAAAGCCAACTGAAGAGTTTCTCTTCTGATTTTTTTTCTCTCACTTCTAGAGCTTCTTTTAAAGGGCTCCCCTAAATTAGTCAGGCCCACCCAGAGTAATCTCCATTTTGATTAACTGAAAGTCAACTGATCAGAGACCTTAATTGCATCTGGAACAGTCCTTCACCTTTTTCATATACTGTAACCTAATCATTGAATTGATATCCCATCATATTCACAGGTCTTGCTTACACTCAAGGGGAGAGAATCATATAAGTTATTTACACCAGGAGATTGGAATCTTGCAGGCCATTTTATAATTGTGCCTACCACACATATCTACTTCGCAATGTTTATAAAAGTCAGTTCACAAAAGAGAAAAATTTTGAAGAAAATACCTTTATGATCTTGCATCATAGGCAATGAAAAATTGCTACTCATAAAATAATAGATTAGCAAATTCTATGCTGGTAAAATTAATAATTTCTTTTTATCAAATGATCTAACAGAAAATTTAAAAAAAGAGCTATAAACTTGAAACTACTGCAACACACATAATGTAATGGATTAATATTCAGAATATATAAAGCTGATCTCAAGTATTTAGCCAGGCCCAATGATGTATTTTGAGTGAGCTATGGGTAGTACAAAGACACTGATCTTAGCTCTCTGTGTGGCAGGGTATTCCTGGGCAAAACAAAACAAAACAAAACTTCCACTACAAGCAACCACATCTGTTCACTCTCATTATGTCTTACAAATATTATTAATATTTTCAATGTGTGTTATAATGGAAAAATGTTGGAAATCAATGATATAAAGAATTTGTGTAATCAATAATAAGAAGACAAGCAGTTCAAGAGAAAAATTACCATAATACAAATAGTTGTGTCACAGAAAAAAAAACATAAAATGAAAAATAAACATAGAAAAAGACAGGAACACTCATACACTGCTGGTGGGACTGCAAACTAATACAACCTCTGTGGAAAGTAATTATGGAGATGCCTCAAAGAGCTACAAGTAGAACTACCATTGGATCTAGCAATTCCATTACTGGGTATCTGCCCAAAGGAAAAAAAAGACATTCTATTAAAAAGACACTAGAATGTTTATAGCAGAACGATCCACAGTTGCAAAGGTGTGGAAACAACCCAAATGCCCCTCAATACATGAGTGGGTTAATAAAATGTATGTATACCATGGAATTCTACTCAACCATGAAAACAATGGTGATCTAGCAACTCTTGTATTATCTTGGATAGAACTGGAGCCCATTCTACTAAGTGAAGTATCACAAGGATGGAAAAACAAGCACCACATATAGTCACCATCAAGTTGGTATTAACTGAGCTACGCTTATGTGCACATATGGTGGTAACATTCATTGGATGTAGGGCAGGTGGGGGGGCAATGGGTATATTCACACCTAATGGGTGCAGTGCGTACCATTTGGGGGATGGACAGGCTTGAATCTCAGACTTGGGTGGGGCAAAAGCAATATATGTTACCTAAACATTTGTACCTCTGTAATATGCTGAAATAAAAATAAATAAGTAAATATATGAATGAATGAATAAATAAATAAATATTTGATTCTGATGTAAAAAAATCAAAAGACATGCAACTCAATTAGTAATGAAGAAAATGCAAAAAAAAATCGCTTTTACACCCATTAGATTGGTAGAAATAAAGAAATCTAACGTACAAAACTGTGAACATTTGAATTGGTAGAGCAATTTTGGAAAAGCTTATGACACTATATTATGAAATGAATTTTTGCCTTATTACCTACCTAGAGTTATACTTGAAAATATGAACCAGAATGTGTTTAATATTGCTCATAACCATGTTGCTTATAAAAGCAATAAAAAAAGAAAAAGAAAATAAGAGACAACAGAAATGTTTATTGACAGGTAATTATTAATTGAAAGTAGTTATATTTAATTCTAAGTAGAACAAAGAAACATTTTTTAAAAATATTATGACCATGTGAAATATATAATTCAATTTTTTTACATATGCCATATTTAAATTCGGCTAAAACAATTACTTTACTGCCAATATAGAAACATTAAAAAAATGAGAAATAAGTATAATGAAAATTTATTTTTGTTATGTAGGTCAAAAATACTAGGATATAAAATCATTTTTAAATAATTATTTAATAATAAAATATATATATGAAATATATAGTTATGGATATTACTAAAAAGAGATCTTCATTTATTCTCTAGTAATATTGGTAATCTCAGGCATTCATTTTCTTTATCAATAATGAATAATGCTTTATTATAAATTATTTTTGCACAAAATATGATTATATGTAGGACAGTATTTGTGTAATTTCTTTCTGTTTTGATTCTTAGTTATGTTATTTCTAATATTATATTAAAGACCTAATTTAAGAGTTGCATTTAACTAAATTTGAATTTTTCATGGGTGTATAAACAACATATGAATAGATGAGTGTATTTTAGTCAGAAATAATGCTGAATTATATATCATGGTATAATGTCTCTCAAAGTATTGTGCTCCCAGTATTGCCGACACATTTTAATATATTTGAGGGATTCTCTTACCAAAGAATACGTAAAAATAAACTTGATACCATTAAACCTGGTGATCTAGATTCAAATTTAGCTGTAGCATTTTTAAGCTTTACTACTTAATGGAAATAGCATGCTCTGGTTTTCAATGTTAACTTTATAAAAAGTATATGCAAATGTGTTGAAAACTGCTCTCCACCTACATGTACTTTTTATAAAACCTTCTCAAAGTAGATTTGCATTAATCATGCTTCAAATACTTCAAATAAGAGTATTCTATAAACAGAAGCCATGCCATTTCATTGAAAACTTAATGCAGAAGGTATAATACAGCAAGGAAAAACCATGTGATGATGTAATGATTGAACTTCAGAAATATTCTGACATGACTTGCTATCATGCTATGAAATTTATATGGGTAGGTAGATAGACTGATGGGCATTTAGACATTTTAAATGTTTTTCTGCTATTGCTTTCTTCATGTTTTTACTACATAATACAACATATGTAAGGAGTATGTTTCTGTTTATTGCTAGGTTATCCAGATTAATTTTGAAGAATTCGACCTAGAGATTGGCTATGATACCTTGACTATTGGTGATGGGGGCGAAGTTGGAGACCCCAGGACTGTGCTTCAAGTGTAAGTTCTCAATGTTTCATTTTTTTTCTTAGCCTATCAGTTATTTTTGAAATTTTGCTCTCAAATTATTTTTGACATTGATTCCTCCCAGTACCAATGACAGAAAAAGCATGGTAACTTAGTTATTATTATCAACTTCCATATAATCTATTTGTTGGTCCTTTTTCAATGAGGCTTAAAGCACTTTGTCTGTCTTAGTCTGTTTGGGAAATTATGACAAAATAAAATAAACCGGATGGCTTATAAACAACAAAAATTTATTTCTTACACTTCTATAGGATGTGAAATCATATATCAAGGTATTAGTAGATTTTGTGTCTGGTGAGGGGTTGCTCTTATCTAACCTTATATTTCTCAAAGTAGGGTTTTTTTGTACCACCAGTGCATTGAAAATACTTCATGTACTTTTAAAAATGTAGATTTCTTGGACCCCAAACCCTACTTACTGAATTAGCGTCTCTGGGATATGGACCCAACAATCTACATTTTAACAAACTCATCACATGGTCATTATGCATGCCAAAGTTTGAGGACTACTGATATAAATATCTAAAAAAATTATTTTGGCATAAACAACTCCTAGAAGTAATGCCGTTATCACGTGTGTATTTCATACTGTATAAACTGACTGAAGGTAAGCTACATTTCCTTTTTTTCCTTCTCCTCTCTCCTTTCCTTTTAGCTCCTTTTTAATTTTACAAGAAGGTCTCCTAGTACTATTATTCCAGAATCCTGTAAAAGATGAGGATTAACCTTATAGTTACACATAGTATATTATATGCCTCAAGATTATTGTCTTTTAGTTCTTACCTTTCTAGGAAAATAAAACAAACAAAAAATCCAACAAAAATCACTGCTCTTCTTACTTACCTTCATGCACTCTTGACTTCAACTTCAACCTTTCTCTTCTCTCTGCAACATGGGTATCATTGATCAACAAAATTTGGTGGTCTATCTCTGTCCTAATACATCTTTTGTGCTTCCCAAGGTGTGATGGACAAAAGGACCATGCTTTATACGTTCAGTTATGCTGCTCATATTTTTTGTAGCTTGATTTTTAACACTTCTCCTAAAAATGATCAGCATTTTTGTCAGCATGTTGAGCCCGTTAGGCATACCACCACACTGAACTGATATCCTCCAGAAATAATTGATAGTTCCTCCTAGATATCCTTATAGTTTTATAGCTGATAGCTTGGATTTCGTTATACCATAAAATTATATTGGAAATTGGCAACCAGAGAGCTGATCTGATCATTAAACATATTCCTTTCTTATTGTTTGTCAAGTACAATGTTTTAAAGAACCAAAAATTGTACATAAAAATCTGAATTTGTGGTTTCTTTTGACATACTGGCTACACTAGACCTGGATATTCACATGGCAAAAGTTGGCTGGAACCATCTTCTGCCCACTTTACAGACGGCATAGATTCTCCATGGCCACTAATCCCTGTATCATTTTGCACTTGTGCTTTTAAGATTCTTTGCTTTACACTCCTGGACCTATAGTTATTTAGGTGTGTGACACCTGACATAACACAAAATTTGGATTGCTTTATACTTAAATTTGTTTATTGTTTTCAAAATAAACATGTGTCTGTTTATCTGATACTTTATAAAAGTTGAAGTTTCTTAGACATTAATAATATGTAGCAAATTTGGTGATTGATCCCCACACATTTGAGACCTCTGTTTTTACACGTTTGGGATAGATCCCATCATATATGCACTTTAGAAATAAAATTGTAAAACATGTACTCGATAGTACATTTTCTCCTTATTCTTTTTAAGAGAGAACTGGATTTCAGGTTTAGATTCTTCTAAACATGGACAGGAAAAGGGAGGCTTGCTAGTCAATTGAACAAAAAATATTTCTTAAGAGGCTTTTCTTGTATATCTGCCACAAAACAAAAACTTAGTATCTCAGCATTGGATCAATTATTAGAAATCATCTTGTACACCTAACATCCCAGATCATAGATGATATGTCCTCCTTTCACCATTGCCTTAAAAAAAGGGTCATTGAGCTAATTGGTATCACACAATTATAAGGATTGTAAAGACGTACATCTTTCCAGTAATTCAATAAGACACACAAATAAGATGTCAAAATTATGTTAAATACTAAACCATTAGAACTTGTAAAATATAAAGAGTACATTTATTGGGATTAGGCAGTGATATGTACAATCTCTGATATTAATAATAATAATGTGTTTGAGCCATATATTTTAAGCTATTACAATGTTAGAAACCTATGAAGACAATTGTGAATTCTGATATACCAGTTGATATTCTTTTTATAGAGCAAATTATTGTATAAATGACATAGAATGGCCATTAAATATTACTTTTCAGAGAATACCAAATAATCAAATGGATGTCCCTACACCATGAAATTCAAAGTTTCCATTGCCTCTCCAATGGGGATTAAAAAGTAAAGCTTCATTCTGCAACCATAAACTTTTATACTGTTCATTCAATAGATGTAAATTGGCCCCTTAGTTAGAGTGTGTGAGAGCTAGGAGAGAATAAGAAAAAAATATATATTTAGATAATCATAAGACTATGAGAATAGCACACATAGATTCAGACCATTATTGTAATTATATATATTCTGCTTTTTGCAAAATTCAAAACAAGGGCACAGTGGCTCATGCCTATAATCCCAGCATTTTGGAGGCCAAGGCAGGAGGATCACTGGAGGCCAGGAGTTTGAGACTAGACTGGGCAACATAGTGAGACCCCATTTCTACCAAAAAAATATAAAAATTTGCTAGGTGTAGTGGTATGTACCTATAGGTGTGGTAGTGTGTACCTGTAGTCCCCTACTCAGGATCCTGAGATGGGATGATCTCTTGAGTCCAAGAGTTTGTGGTCACAGTAAGCTATGTTTGTGCCTCTGTAGCCAACCCAGTCTCAAAAACAAAATAAAACAAACAAACAAATAAAAAAAACCTCCAAATAAAAAGAGATAGGGCAATGGTCTTTACTGTACTATTTTTAGGTAGTGAAAGGAAAACCCCTATCTATTTTAAATATGGCCCATTCATTACGTAAAAACTGAACTCTTATTAAATGAACCTCTGTGTAAGCATACTACAATCCTTTACTTTCTTCATATGTGTTTCTTATAGAGTCTTGTACCCATTCTCATTTGACCTCAATCACCTCAAAAAGTCTACTAAAATTGTTATTAGTGGTTTTGTCATCTTTTTAAAAGTTATCATTGTCAAGTACAAAAGATCCCTCTGCTATCTTGTATAGTGGAAAACAGTAATAGGAATATTTTATAATGAATTTTTAAAATACTATATTAAATGAACGAGATCAAGCAGTAGATGAGGCTAGAAGCATCCGATAATTAACTAAAAGAAATAGACCTGCAACTGATTTTTTGCAGAAGGTGATGCCAAATTTAGCTAGACAACATAAGACCAGGAAAAGAACAAGAATTTTGATGGGAAGTATCTTTACATTACAAGTGAATAGTAAAATGGAAGCTGTATCTTACAGACTAAAGCTGAGTTATTTTCTGCTGCTAAGGAAATGGAAGAAAACAGTGTCACATTTTTCATGTTCTCACATCACTGTTATCACATTGTCTACTCCATCACTTGTTATATTTCCCTCACTCTGAGAAGTTATATATCTTTTTAAAAAATCTATATGATTCCTAATTTTGTTCTACATTCCTCTGTCCATAACCAGGGAATGTGTTTCTGAAACTTGCTTTTCTCTCTAGAAACAAAATTATACTTCTTTGAAAATATCTCTCTTTTCCTTGAGTAAGGATGACTATGACTGAACTTAGCTTGTGCCCATCTCCTAAAGGTGTTCAAATAGAAGCTGTCTGAGTAGCTAACAGAGATTTTACAGACTTGGAATTAGATCAAAAGTTCCTTTGAACTCTTAAGAATGTGATAGTATAATTTATTGGATTTGCATCCAGCAAAGAAGCAGATATAAATTTCAGTGAACCTGAAGCATATTTCTTAATAAGTTTAACTTTTCTAACTACAGGCCCACCCATGGCATTTGCAGGGCCCAGAGCCAGAATGAAAATAGAAACTCACATATCAAATAACTAAATATTGAAAATTATAAATCAAGCTATAAACTTTCAAATACTTAAGTTCTATCTTCCCACCTTGACAAATGCACTTTTATAAAACCTAGAAGGACAAGCTTAAACTTAGAATTCTAAGGCATGTATGACTTTCTTGCTAGGATGTGGAGGCATTAGAAAGTCTAGCCCCCAGCCCCATTGGGCAGCTGGCCACCCTCTCTTCTCAACTCTGACTCCATTCATCACAGCACATGTGGAAACGCCAGCCTGTACCTTCACAGTGCCACACTCCTGCAAACAGCCTTCCATTAAGCCTAGGGTTGCACAGGTGGGTTGTGTGTTCCAATTCTGGAATATGGGCCTGGAAAAGAGGCCCATGCAAGTCCAGGTGGCAGGGAATTCCAGGGTCCCCCATACCAAGTGTGTTCTAGAACAGTGCTTCAAACAAGCAGCGCAATAGTTTTTATTTTTGATCCTTCTTGAATTGATACTTTTGTAATATGAAAGAAAAATAAAATTCCTAGAAAAAATTATATAAAACACAGATAAATACAGTCCCATTATTTTTTATTATTAAGTTCACCAGATGTCAAATTATTCTTCTAAATGGCTCTAGAGATTTTACAATTTTACTCCAAATTTCTGTACTTATCACATTGTGGGATGGAAACTAGTCTAGGATCTCAAAGGGGAGGCAGGGGAGAGACAGAGGTCCCAAGCAGCCGGGCACATCCCTGGGCAAGAGTTGGGCTAGTGAAAGATCAGAGCAGGGCCCAGTATAAGAAAAGATTCATAGAAGGGGCCCAACTTGCCCCTTCAAAACAGTTTCAAAACAGCATTACCTACATGGCATGGTACATTTTCAAGAACATATTTAAAAAGCCCTGTTGTTCCTAGTCAATTCTGATTGAACTTACTTGAGTCCTTTCTTTTGTATTTCTGGTAAATCTGGCTGTTGGTCTATTGATTTTGTTTATTTTTTCAAAGAACTAATTTTTTGTTTTGTTGATTCTTTGTATTATTTTACAACCAGCTAATCTTTGACAAAGCAGACAGCAACATAAACTGGGAAGAGTAAGTCCTATTCAATAAATAGCACTGGGAAAACTGGATAGCGATGTGCACAAGAATGACAATAGGACCCTTAGCTCTTGCCATATAAAAACAATTAATTCAAGATGGATAAAAGACTTAAGTGTAAGGCATGAAACCGTAAAAATTCTAGAAGAAAACATAGGAAAAACTCTTCTAGACATCAGCCTAGGCAAAAAATTTATCATTAAGACCTCAAATGCAAATACAGCAATAAAAGATAAAGAAAATGAACTTAATTGAATTAAAAATCTTCTGCACAGCAAAGGAAATAATCAACAGAGTGCATAGAAAACCTACAGAATGGGAGAAAATATTATCAAACTACATCCCTAGTTTCCCAAACAAGGGACTAATATCCAGAATCTACAAAGAACTCAACTCAGCAAGAAAAAAATCCCTTTAAAAAGAGGGCAAAAGATATGAACAGAAGTTTTTCAAAAGAAGATAAGACAAATGGCCAACAAACATATGAAAACATATTCAACATCACTAATCATTAGGGAAATGCAAACTAAAACTACAATGAGATACTACCTTACCTGTGTCATAATGGTCATTCTACATTTCTTCACCTTGAAGCCTTGATGCCAAAGAAATACTAATGACAAAGTTATGAACAATAGTTATTTAGTAATAGAGATAGCACTGTAATTAGACATCATACACAGTGCTAAGTTCTCCATATAGTTTTATCAGATGAAAGTTCCTAAAATAATGGAAATTTAAAACACAATTCAGAGATTTGTTGTTTTGTTTCTCTCTGTTTCTATCTGTGTGTTCACTTTCACTCTGATGTAGTTACTTAGAGGGATTCTTTTTTCCAAGTTTGAAATAGTATTTTTTACTCCTGGCAACTTCATAGTCATATAGTGGAAAATTTCAATACAGATCAGAATATGAACTTGACTAATTGATAATTCAGATGATGGACTTCAATAATCACAATCTTTTAAAGGTTGCCAAAAAAACTTAAACTTTTTCACAGATTGTTTCCCATGTTCTATTTTCACACTTATGTGTAAATTCATCTGATAGGAAAAATAGATGTAATTTTTTAAGAGATCTAACAGTGATGGTAGTACAGTTACTGGCATCAAGATCATTCCAACTCTCATGGTGGAGATGATTGTTAGTCCACCCTTCTCATCTATATAGCAGCAGACTGAGAGGATTAGAAATGCATTCTAGGAGGCATATGATCCTGTTTCCCTTTTTTGACTTTTCTGTTGTATGTTTTACTATTAGATTCATAGTAACACTATAAAAATTAACTGAAAACATGTAAAATAAAAGATAAAAAATTGTCTATTATTTTTAAGGTACCCCTGAAATTTTTGTAAGTATACACTGATGTTGGATGACATTTAATTGAACAAACATCTTGATGAAGGTGACAAATTTGATATGGATATCCAAACATGCTTTCAATTCTATGACTTTGAAATTCTCATTTCTCCTGGAAAATTAGTACAATGCAAAATCTCATTTTTAGGTAGGTATATATTAGTATAGGCTAACAACACTCTTCTGTGATTATTCCTCTTTTTATTTTAAATATACATACACACACTTACTTCTGGGTTAACATAATTTTTAAATAAATATTTTATTTATTTTAATACTATTTTAGTGAATAATATGGAAAAGATAGCTGTTTTCATTAGTCTTATAAATAGATCTCTATACTTGCTCTCAGGTAATTAAGCCCTATATTTTGACATGCTATTTTGTCAAAGGCATCACTCTTTTTTGTTAAGTATGCAACAATTTACTTTTTCAAAATCATAGATTTTGAAAAATTTTTTTTGAAAATTGTTTTTGGTATAATAGTAATAAATATGATATTTGCCTTGAATAAACTCTCCTATATCCAAGGAATTACACCTTTCCATACTTTGCTCTTGACTTCAATAAATACCAACAAACACCATGAGCTAATGAGATATGGTAATGTACTAGATATAGCAACAGGGTAATATTTTTAGAGATTAATGGGCACAGAATAAAATGGCCTGGAGATTGACTAGTCATAAAACATCCTGTGCTCCTTATATTAGAGTTATTAAATCAAGAAAAAATAAATCTTTTCTTACTGCCTGCTTCTCGACCTTGCACCCTTCCCTTCCCCCCTTCACCATACACACACGTGTGCATGTTAACACTGTCAGGTATTAACAGGAATTATAATGGGAGAGAAAAAATTATTCTGTACCAAGGCACACCTATTGAGGTCTATCAGAATAAAGGGTATCTTTGCAAACATTAGCATGGACATGCCCTGAACCATAGAGGTCTCTGTAGGCCTACCTGGGGATTTCAGCACTTACTGATACCACATCTAGGAAAAACAATCAAACTCACAGCAGCAATTATTTCATCATGTGGACAAGATTTGACATGTAGTCATCCAAATGACCTGCTATTGGGAAATAAATATATGTTCTTGGAAATCAGAATTACTTTAGGGCAAAATATAAAAATAATATCTGTGACATTTTGATTATTGGTAACAAATTATTAAATATAAGCAATAGTTTACTCTTTATGATTCTTCACTATTTCTTCATTGTGAATATTGCTACATCTGTCTATTGTGAAAACACTGATGATGTCACTGAAAATAAAGGGCTTACTTCTGTTTTATTTTGGTTTGTTTTATATATGTGTGTATTTTTGTATGCATTAAATAAGCTTAAAAAATTTAGTTGGTTTTTTTTTTTCTTTTCTAGACATATTTGTATTGTGGTAAATATTTCAAAACTGGTTGTAGAAGAAGAGAAAGAAAGAGTATCTAAATAAGATAGATTTCCTCCCACAAATACTAAGTATTACAAGCAAGGGCTGGTTAGTGTGCTGAATATATACAACGAAGTATTCATAGGTGAAGACAAAGAAGTGTATACTGAAATCGTAGTTTCCAAATTCAATTTCCTAAAAATAAATCTTTATATAAAAATCTGTTTGTAAAGGTAATGGGAACCATGACAAACATTCTCAACACATTATGCTTTTGAATTAGCCAATAAATTAAAACTTCTGAAGACCATATCCATAAAGAAATTAAAGCCACAATTATTGACTACTTAGCTAAATGAGCTAGGATTTATGTAGTCCTGTCATTCCCTAGTACTTTATATATTTTGATTTTAAAACTATATATTATTCTTCCAATATGTTCGTTCACATTCTGGACTCTGCTGTGATGTTTCAGGGTTCTTGTTGTTTTTAATCTAATTTTTCCTAATCATTGTCATCCTTAGTGAATTTCATGTACTCCAAAATGAGCTTATGCATAATTTGATAACATTGTATTAGAAGAAAGAGTATTAAATGAATTTCCATTAAAAGCAAAAGTTACATATTTATATAATACAAAAATTATATTGGAATATAGGACTGCAGTTGTAATCTTGAATGGGTGCAGCCATATTCTTCGAGTGATTATAAAGAAAATCAGGCATTGAGCCTAATAGAAATTTCATAGAATCCTGTCCTTTATTTCATATTCTAGTTCAGTACTTGAGGAAGACTTTTTTTTTTTTTTTTTGAGACAGAGTCTCACTCTCTTGCCCGGGCTAGAGTGCCGTGGCAGCAGCCTAGCTCACAGCAACCTCAAGTGATCCTTCTGCCTCAGCCTCCTGAATAACTAGGACTACAGGCATGCTCCACCATGCCTGGCTAATTTTTTGTATATATTTTAGTTGTTTGCTAATTTGTTTCAATTTTTAGTAGAGACGGGGGTCTCGCTCTTGCTCAGGCTGGTCTCGAACTCCTGAGCTCAAACAATCCACCCGCCTCGGCCTCCCAGAGTGTTAGGATTACAGGCATGAGCCACTGTTCCCCGCCTTGAGGAAGATTTTTGAGTGCACTGATTTAGTGCTTTAACTCTATTTTTCTAGCATGGAAGGACTAACTAGGAAGAGTAGAATGCATTATGAGGCTATTGAGCTTGTAAATAAATGTATATTAATGAAGTATTATTTTTAAATTCACAATAAGTTAAAAAAGGTACATTAAAAATATCTTCAAATATTAAAGATTTTGAAGAGTCATTTGAGAGTCTTATGAGATGATATAAGACTCCTAGATTTGTAGCCCAAAACATCCTATATTGTCATGGATGAGGGTTGGGTACAAAGTTGTCCAAATCAGTTAGATCTTACTGTTTGAGTCTAAATCAATGTTTGAGAGGATGCTGACAGGAATTAGCTATTGAGGTTACATGCAAAGACCAGGGTTCTAAATGAGATATCTGTTCAGTGTTTGGAAACTATAATCTAAAATAAAATTAACTCCCAACCCAGTGAATTCTCTCCACAAAATGTAGAAAGGAATGAAACAATTTTTCTATTGAATAAGGATTAAACCAGACTGTGATGTGTATCATCGGGAATCTGTTAAGCAGATTGCAAAAAAGAAAAATATATCTCACCCTTTTATATTGCCAAGCAGATATAATCCATTACATACATATTGGTTGTCCTTATCAAAGAAAAAAACAAACTTGTATCTTTATAACAAGAGGGAAGTCATATAATCAAGCCAACTGCCTAGGCTTTACCTCTCAGTGAAACTGGCAGACAGGGTACCATCTTCCTTGATGTTTATATTTCAAAAAGATGGCTCCAAGTCTCCAAGCAAAACATTCCTGGGATGTAAAACTGGTAAGAAGTTTATTTAGCTTTCAAAACAATTATACATGTCAGAAAGAAAACATTCAGGGATTCTAAGGAAGTGAGAAGACTTTTGAAGTATTAAACTTGATTATTGAGAAGATTCAGTTACACTGGGCACAGGACATGGTCTATGACTAAAATACATAGGCCTGGCAAATATTAGTTCGAACGGAAATATACTGCACTTATTTGTAGGGGTCATTCTAATTTTTGACAAGACTAGCAGTAAAGTTCAAGGCTACTTTAATCTAGTATATTGCTACACCTCAGCAAAGAGTTACATTCATCTTATAGGAATCTATAAATAATTACATAATTACTGGATGACAGTGGAAATAAAATGACTTCCTCTTCCTGATTCATTATGCCTATGCCTTAGTATCCCAAAATTGGAAACAATGGGTACTGAGAGAGACTTTACCACTGCCTGAGCATTAACATTTGAAGAAGGAGGAAGACTGCAAGCCATCCAAACATTGTATACACCATAACTGGACAAAATCTCTTGCTGTCTGCAGAAGTTAATTCTATGAAATCCAACTGCCACCAAGTTTTTGGCAAAGTTGGTTGGGGAAAACTGCCACAGAAGTAGCCTGTAAATAATTTTGTTGATAAATAGCTCATCTCTTTAAAATTTTTTGAATAATTTCATCTTTTAGGTAGGCATAGTAATAATCTAGTGTCTTTAAAATCTTTGTTTTACTTAGATGAATATGTTAATGATACAACATTATTAAGCAAGCAAATAAATGTAGTATAGGAATTATTCTGCAAGGTAATTTTCATATTTCAAATTTTTAACCCCCTTTTCAATTAATTAGTCAATTTCCTTTTGTGAAGCATATATTTGGAAATTAATAAATGTTTCTTGTATTGAAAGTAAAGCTTCCAAGTTTGAAATCTGTCATGTTTTAAAAGTAGCTTTTGCAGCTCTGTCAGCAAAATCACTGCCTTTAAAAATTTTGTCAGTATGTCCTATGTGAGCTGTATAATGGATTACTCATGTGAGGGGACAATTATATAGCATTTAACAAATCAGCTATCAGTTTTCCATGAGATATTTTACGTCTCTGTTGAAAAGTCTCTGTTTTTCCAAATTTCCTCTGTTATATGATAGATATGAAAAATACATTTTCTTTCTATAATATCTATCTACGTATCTATCCAGCTTTCTACCTGCCATCTATCTGCCCATCTATCAAGAATTGCAGCTCTAGTGACTATTATTAACAGCACTGCTTGCACCAGCTTAATTTGAGACAAAATATAAGCTTCAAAATGTTGTAAGTCTCATAGCATATGAAACTTAAATTGACCATTTTTATCCTAAGTACATGATCCATCAGTAAACATTATTAAATTGGCATTATGACCAAGAATATAAGATAAATAAGGTCTGAGCCTAGTGCCGTCTTCTATTACTATTGTAATACAATCATGATCATCTATTTGATCAGGATCTCGTAGAAAACTAGCACAATGTAGGATATCGCGTCTTCCAGGCACAGTATCAGATTGATGCTTGTTCTTAACCAGTCTAATGGCACACCTGCAAATCCTGGATCTTTTGCACTTGTAACGTAGCTGTCACAGCATGTAGGCCATGGCAATAAGTAACTCAAGGTAAGGCCTTGAGCCTTTTAAGCATGTCTGCTGCTGCTACCTCATTCTGTCATCCACTGTGCCACTGCCTACAAAAGAACTGAGAAATTTGTTATTGGTGTGAGACCTAATTCCAACTCTTCAGCTAAAATTCCAAAACTGGCACCTTTATTTTCATGACAAAACAAATAAAAAGGCTTTTCCTTTTGAAATAACCAATGCTGAAAATATAGTCATTTTTAATTTGAACAACTTCTACCTACCAAATCAAAGGATCTGAAAAATTATCAGGCAGTTGTTCCATCAGAGTTTTGTCCACCCTACAAAAGCTGGAATCTACTGTCTACAATATCCTACTAGTCTCCAAAATTGTCTAAATTATTTTTTGTAGTAGGACATTTTATCTGCAAAAAATGGACTGACTTCTACCTGAGGCCTTCAGGATCAACAGATGCCCTAAATATTTTACCTCAGTTTGGCAATATTGCAATTTGTCTATTGAAGCCCTATGCATTTGTGTAGGGGGCAGTTGTAATAAAGACAAAGTATCAGTTTTTCATTGTTCTTTAGCTTCTGAGCCTGCCAGCAACCATCTACATATTGAATACTTACAAATCCCCCTACTGAGACAAATTTCTCTAAATTGTTCTGTAAATGATTAGCAAAATATAGGAGAGTCCAGAAACCCTTGAGGAATCCTTTACCATAAATACTGGATTCCTTTCCAAGTAAAAGCAAACAGGAATTTAGACTTGTTCACTAAAGGAACAGGAAAAAAAAAAAAAAACAGAACATAGACAAATTAGAGAAAAATTTTGCAGACAATGGTACCAAAATTATAAAAGTTTTAATATTAGGAACTACAGGTATTAATGGAACAGTTAATTTTTTTCTTTCTTTAAGATCTTGTACAAAGGTCAACCATCTTTATCAAATTTACCTTCCTTCCTTATTAGAAGTATGACAGTTTTAGTATTGCAGGGTGAATACTTTTTTTAAATTATCCCTTGTCTTTCTAATTCTTTTATAACTGGTTTTATTTCTTCTAATAGGGGCTTTGACAAAGGGTATTATTAGACACGTGTCCATTGCTTATGCTGTTTGTAAGCTATTTTTATTTGTTCTACAGCTCAAAGTAAATCAGTGACATTATTGCTAAGGCCCAAAATAATGAACTGGTTGGTTGCAGCTCAGGGTGTTTATCCCACACAATGCAAGACTGCCATTCTCTGCTATACCCCTTTTCTAAAAGAGCAGAGCACTAGAAGGGAGACTTTTTACAATTCAGAATCTTTTATATGACTGCTGTGGGGCCAAATGACCTTCAGCTTGCCTACTGAATTCAGGCATTGCTATTCATATCCCAACCTCTTCACCAAGTATTTGGGTGTATATGGTCAGAAATAAAATCTCTGTCATCCTAGTGAATCTTCTTTACAAATGTAGGAAAAAATGAAATAGGAAATTTATTATTTAAATTATTTTATTAATTTTTTTAGATTTATATATGCCCTTACACTAACACTCGGGAACTACAGAATCAAGGCCAATAGAAGAACAAGTTAGTAAGGGATCAGTTTAGCTTGCATATGTTAGTTGTTCTTTATGATTTGACAAATTACCATTCTAGAGGTTTCAGGCTGGTAAGGCAGTTCAGGACTGAGAAGGACAAAAGAGGATGTAATTAAGAAAAAATAATTAAATTTTCACAGAAAAATAACTTTTACAATTCATTGTGAGATAGGTTGTTGTTATGTTTGATATGGTGTAGCTGAGCAGATGCACATGCTGTAGACTTAAGCTCTCATGCCCATTTCATAATGGCTTTATACTCCTTTCTGTCCTGCCTCTGAGCTTGAGTCCTTACTCGTGCCTGTAAACCTGCATCTGTCTCTCTAGCTCAAAAGATTAGTACCTAATTGCAAAGATGTGGAATCAATCCAAGTGCCCATCAGTTCATGAGTGAATTAATAAAATATGGTACATGTATACCATGGAATACTACTCAGCCATAAAAAATAATTAATACCTTTTGCAACAATCTGGATGGAACTGGAGACCATCCTCCTAAGTGAAATATCACAAGAATGATAAAACAAACACCACATGTACTCACTGTTAAATTGGAACTAACTGATAATCATTCATTTGCACAGATGGAAGTAAAACTCAATGGAAAGTATGCAGGTGGGAGGGGGGAGAAGGGAATAGATGAAATCATACCTAACAGGTGCAAGGTACACTATCTGGGTGATGGACACACTTATAACTTTGACTCAAGCATAACCAAAGCAATCCATGTAACCAAAACATTTGTACCCCTGTAATATTCTGAAATAAAAATAAGTACAAATTAAATTAAATAAGAAAAAAATCTAACAGTCTTCAAAGGAAGCCATAGTAAAAAGGAAGAAAAATATATGAATACAAATTAATTTTGTAAATCTAACGTAGGTCAAAAATTCCAGAAAGTTTACTTATGATTCTTAATATTTCTTCTCATATTATTATATTTTGTGATAATTATTATGGATAAAATTGCATGGAATTGTAAAAAAAATGTTTCAAATGACAGTGTATGTGTATATATAGTCAATGTATAAATATGTGTGTGTTATATTAAATCAATTTTTAATTTGCTTTGGCAGGAAGAAAATGAATATAATCTAAAGTTACATAATTTGTTATAGTATCTTGATATCTCACAGTGTTTCTCTATAGTATGTATAATCCCATAATTAAATCACAATATTTTACCAGATTCCTATAAATTCTGTAACACTGGACACTGGTAACATAGCCATACTGAAAAAGCAGTTTTCTGAAGTCATTTTTACAGTTTTAGGGGTTGAGTAGTGAGCAGGGCATTTTTCTATCATGGTCAATTCTAGGATATGGTCATCCATGCTGCCCTCTACAGGTCGAATTACAGTGTAGCCACTATCTGTGAGACAACTTTTTAATGCTCTCTTAGGAATGCTCTTTATATTATGAATGGAAACTTTTTACTCTCCAGATGTAATTTTCCAGCAGTCCTCATGGTTTTAGCAATAAAGTAGACATTCATTAATTTCTTCATTCAGAAACCTGTATTTTTTGTATGTAACTTAGAATCCCCTGTCAATATGGAATTCACTCTGCAGTGAGTCCATTTTTTCCCATTTTTTATTCTTGACAAACTTTCCCCCCCAAGGTCTTATTTATTCATTTGCTTTTATCCTTTATATGACCCTTGGCTTCAGTTCAAATATGTGACTACATTAATAATGACAGAGAAAACATGATGTAATTTCCCTTATTATAGTTATAAAATTGTGCATACTTGAATGAGATTATTAATGCATAGATTCAGTTATGCCACATTGAATTAGTAGCATATTTCTCTAAATAAAACTATTTACAGTAAACATATGTGACACAGGAAGCCTATAATGTAAGTACTATATTTTAAGGCTTGTGTATTTGACATCAGTATCGCAAAGGTTAGATTATATTCCTTGTCACTTTATTGTTTTACATAGTATTTTACTATTTTAAACAATATTTCTCTGGGACAAAGATCTGTGAAACTTGAAGGTTAAAATGAGATGTATTTTTGGTATTAAAAATACTTGAAGATTTTTATAGATCCTCTTTTACTTTTCAGTTCAAAAGAAAGTACTGTATAAGACTCTCTGATGGTCTAAAATTTAATAATCTTGCCTCAGGGATATGAAAGATCTAACCTAGTTAAATAAATAAAATAATATTTTTATAATAACCTTGATCACTAAATTGTGTAGTTTGCCTCTTCTGTTACATCAACACATATTTCTGTAAGTTTATGTGACAGGTTTTTTTTTTTTTTTCCTAGCAAAGAAAATATTGAGAAACACAACTCTCTCATAATTTGCATGTAAAAGGTGTTTTAATAACCCCTCTCTCCCTTCTTTGTCCATCTCTTTTTAGATTGACTGGAAGCTTTGTACCAGACTTGATAGTGAGCATGAGTAGCCAAATGTGGCTCCACCTTCAAACGGATGAAAGTGTTGGATCTGTTGGCTTCAAGGTTAACTACAAAGGTAATGGTGAATTGCTACTGTAGGAAATATGTTATCTTAATACCACCAGAGAATACTTTTAAATTCAAGTTTAATTGCATTTACAAAATAAAAGTTTTCCAGAACACAAGCAAGAATACATTCCAACAAAATCATTTCCTCTCTAACTACAAACAATTGATTCCACTTAACTTTAAATAAAATTAGCTTTTCCTTTAAAATGTGTCTCTTTTGCATACCTCATGCCTTTCTCAGTCCATTATACTGTCCCTGTGCTTCAGTTACTCTGGACTCTTCACCTCTCCCAGAAGAGACCATGCAATTTTATACACATTAAATAATTTTCTTGGTCCAAAAAAAGTCTTCTAATTATTCAAGTCTTAAATGTAATAGTAAAGATTTTAAATCCCCAAATATTCCAAATACTAATATTTTTTGTAATCCATCAATCATGTAAATCATAGACCACAAATTTGTGAAATTTTTGCTGCCCATCCCCGTGTTGGTGGAGATACATATTAATGATTAATTACATGTATATATCAAAATCTTTTGTTCTAGTTTCATTTATAATATAGATGCAAGCATTATGAAATCATGAATATTTTTGATACATGTTGAACCTTGATTAGAAACAATATATACATACAATGTACATAATAGAAAAGCAAATTTGAATTCTCACTGAAAAATGTGTTACTAAATGCACTTAAAGTCTATGCTTTAAAAAATGAAAATGTAAGAGACCATCAGAATGCTATGTTGCTTAACTTTATTATTACTATCCGGTAAAAATCATTATTCTCTATCTTATTAATTAAACAATGGCTATAAAAAATTTTATTTGCATAATAATACATTTTAATCAGAGTTTCTTCTTACATTGTCATGCCTTTTTTTCCGGACACCACATGGAAATTAATGCATTATGTTGTCAGGGAGACGGGACACATTCATTCTGTGTTTCTTTTTTTTTTTTTTTTGTGACTAAATTTAGTAATATTAATTTGATTGGTTCAGGAAATATGTAGAAATATATATTTTAAAAAAGGATAGTTGATTATAGTTTTAAATATATTCTTCCTTAATTTAAAATCCATACCTATTCCCAGTAAATAAAACAAGGTTACAAAATTTAAAGGACAGTTTATGTTGCCAGTATCTATTTCTTTATGTTTTTTTTCTTTTTTTTTCCACCTCTAAATGGCTAAGTAAACCCGGTATCCTTATATTCTTCCTGTTTTTATCATTTTCTTCATGAAGGTTACCTGCCAAAAAATCTATAGTAATTTAAACCTTAGAAACCATATTAATCATTAATGACAATGCTTCAACAAGAATCACAGTTATTAAAACTCATGAACATGTCAGAGCAGGAGGGGAGTTCTATCGATATTTACACAGCTCTCCCCTTCACTGTAGCTCAAGAGCTGAAAGTGCATTGTAAAGTAGTACAATTAAGCATTATATTGTTCTTTCTGCTCAGTTTTCAACAATAATGATTTAAAAACAAATTCTTAAGGCTCTGCCTATGTGCCATATACTGAATGAATTGTTGAATATAGAAAGAACACCCAGATACTATCTCAGGAAGATTACAATAGAGTGACAGAGATAAAATACACAACCATTTACACACAAATATCCACAGAGATGAAATATTTGAAACCAACCCAGGAGATTCCAAATGAAGTATGCCTTTATTTTCTCCATTCCTTCCATCATGTCTCTTCTAGTCTAACCTACACTTTACTAATGGTGATCTTCCAGCATCAGAGGAGGTGATCATATTACTTTCCTGCTTAAAATGTTTCTGTAATTTTTTATTGCCTAGAGATAAAATAAAAAATCTCCATAGATCTTATCCTCTAGCTTTCTCTATCTTGTTTCTGTCTTTTTCTCTAAACTCCAATTTTGTTACATTACTCATAATTCTATGAATCAGCAAATTGTTTCACAACTCTGCTTTTTTGCACATTCAATAAATTCTACCTGGATCACTATTCTAATTTTAACACGGCACCTCCTCAGTCATCCCTCAAGACAAAGTTCAAATATTTACTCTTCTGTGAAGTCTTTCCTAATTCTACCCATCACAGAAGACCACTTCTTCTGTTTTAAAAACTCTGCACCATATATCCTATATAATAGAATAGAGAATATGTCTTACTTGTCTTTGTATTTCTACTAGCAACTCCCTTGCTATATCATCAGAGATCATTAATAATTATTTGTTCAATTAAGTTGAATAAATTATTTGGCCCAAATAAATGAGGTAATATAAGGTAAACTATGTCTTCAAAAGTACAATTTATCATATTTTTTTCTACTGCGAATATAATGTTTTTGCATTCTCCATAATTTAAAACCTGAGCTCAAAGTTGAAGTAGGGTTCATTTTGAGAAGTTTCAAATTTTGATGTGCAGATAGCTTCAGCAAGTTCACCTACTAAAAATAATTTTCATAATTACCATGCTCTCTGTTGAATAGTGTGTTGATTCTAAATGAAACACCTGCTAAAAACCTTTCCAGACTGATCTAAAGATATCTTCTTTTTTTTTTTTTTTTTTTGGTCATCCTTAATTTTCCAAGAGATAGCACTGAATGTAGATCTCCTAAATTAACTATATATTTTATTGTATGGTTCCTCTCTTAAATTTTTAACATTTTAAACATAGTGACTAAAATATGCAATTTAGATCTTTTTTTTGCAATGCATTTTTATTCTTAAATTATGTTTGGCTAATTACCTGAATGTTTTTGATGATTTTGAAGAAAATAAGATTTCAAATGAAATTTCCTGTTAGAAACTCAATACAGAAAAAAGATTAAAATCTGGGCTGTTCTAGTGGAATGAGGATCGGAAGCAATCTGACCTCAGGTCAACTCATTCCCTCCAAATGTAGAACCCTAGGGCTCCAAAAAACATAATTTGAAAATGACTATTCTAAGATTATACTATTGACAAAAGAGACAAAAATTTATCTGTGAATATGAAATAATACCTCATTGCCTGATGGGGTTGTCATTAACTTTAGAACTTCTGCTTTAATCTGTGAAATTATCAATACTTTTTTCTACATAGTTTGGACAGTAAAAGCCAACAAATAATATAAAAAGGCAATAAATGTTGCATATCAAGAAAATAGTCCTTCATTTTAAATGCCATTAATTTTTTATTTGATTAGGATTTATTTAATGTTTATGTGCATGGCAGTGTGCTGGTTATACAATAGCAGAAATAAATAAAATACCACCAGATTCTTGAGAAGATAATGATATTCCTAACTTTTAAACATCAGTAATGTTTATGTTGGATATAACAAGTCATGGTCATCATGATTAACAGGAGATTTTTGTGTTTGCTAAAACTATGATTCAAGTTGTGACACTAGATGTTCCTGCTAAAAAGGAAGAATAACCTAGCTGTCCACCTTGCCCCATTTCCCTTAATGACATTTGTTTTGTTTGCCTGCTTTAATACTGTCATTATTTCAAACGCATATTAATCAGAAAGGAAGAAAAAAGGCAGGTAGTTCTTTCCAACGGACACATTAGCATCCATTAAACGCTGCACTACTTTTTGGATATATTTTCATCTTCATCTTAGAAAGCCTAAAAGATTAAAGGACTAATTAACAATTACTAAGAGCCTTGTATATTTGAATCATTTTGCCTACATTAACTCAGTAAATCTCATTAAAACCACAAGAGTAAGAATTATTACTTATTTTTACACATGAAAAAAAAAACTAAGATTTAAGCACCATGATGATAGGAGGTTGGGACTGTTTTGTTCACTGCTTTATTCCCAGAACCTAGAATATATAGTAAGCATTCAATAAACATTTGTGGAATGTGTGAGTGAATTAATGAACGAGTGTTCAGTCATTAACTTACTGCAGAACATAGATGCAACTCTAAGTTTGCTGACTCCATTCTCTTTTCTCTTATGCAATATTAGTACATCCTAGGTGATTTTGAGAGGTTTTGAGGAGTAGAAGCTGGAGATCCTTATCAGTGTGAAAAGCACGAGGACACCAAAGGATTGAGTTAAATTATTGAGTCCCCACTGCCTCACCAGTGATGCATAAAACCAGAACATAGGCACATGCATATGCACACACACACACACACCCCAAAAACTACATGATTTGAAATAGGAGGTGTCTGAATTTTTTTATATCCATATAGGTACTGGTATTCTTTAAGAATATTTAGTATGAAAGCTTAAAAATCCATGGCAAAGGCATATAAAGAATTCCCAGCATTTATAGAGTTCTAAAAGTGATATTATCTCCTCTTTTTATAAATTATTTTTCTTTTTAAAAGTTTTTATTATTTTTAAAATTTCAAAATATTAAGGAAATATACATGTTTTTGTACATGGTTATCTCGTATAATGCTTAACTTAGGGCTTTTAGTGTGCCCATTACCAGAACAGTGTTCATTGTACCCGATAAGTAAGTTTTTACCCCTCACCCTCCCACTCCCCCTTCTTGGATTCCAATGGCCTTTACATCTCTTTGTACTTGTCTGTGCCCATTGTTTAGCTCCCATTTATTAGAGAACACATGTGGCCTTTGTTTTTCCATTCCTGAAATGCTTCACTTAGGATAATGGTCTTCAGTTCCATCCATGTTGCTGCAAAAGACATTATTTCATTTCTTTTTATGGCTGAATAGTACTCCATGGTATATATATATATACCATGTTTTCTTAATCTACTCATGAACTGATGGGGCACTTAGGTTGATACCATATCTTTGCAAATGTGATTTGTGCTGCAATAAACATTTGAGTAGAAGTGTCTTTTTGATAAAATGACTTCTTTTCCTTTGGGAAGATACCCAGCAGTGAGATTGCTGGATGAAATGGTAAGTCTACTTTTATTTCTTTGAGGAATCTCCGTACTGTTTTTCATAGAGGCTATATTAAATTGCAGTCCTACCAACAGTGTATAAAAGTATTCCTTTGTCTCTGCATCCATGCCAGCATCAATTTATTTTGCCATTCTGGCAGAAATAAGGTAGTATCTCATTGTAGTTTTAATTTGCATTTCCCTGATTATTAGTGCTATTGGGTATTTTTTATATGTTTGTAGTCCATTTCTCTATTTTCTTTTGAAAAACCTCCGTTTATATTTGTGCCCAATTTTTAATGGGGCTCATTTTTTTTCTTGTTGATCTGTTTGAATTGTTTGTAGATTAAGGATATTAGCCTTTTATTGGATGTACAGTGCATATATTTTCTCCCGTTATATAGGTTGTATATTCACTCTGTTGATTATTTCCTTTGCAGCACAAAAGCTTTTTAATTTAATTAAATCTCATTTATTTATTTTTGTTGTTGTTGTATTTGCCTGTGGAGTCTTATTCATAAATTCTTTGCCTAGGCCAATGTCTAGAAAAGTTTTCAACTGACACCACAGAAACACAAAATATGACCCATAAATACTATGAAAACATCTACACAGACAAACCGTAAAATGTAGAGGAAATGGATAAACTCCTGGAAACAAACAACTTCCCAATCCTAAATCAGAAAGCAATATAAATCCTTAACAGACCAATAACAAACAATGAAATTGAAGCAGTAATAAAAATCCCCCCTCAAAAAAAAAACAATGCGGCTGAATTCTGTCAGACATACAAAGAACTGGTGCCTATCCTACAGTAATTATTCAATAACATTGAGAAAGAGAGAATTCTCCCCAACTCATTCTATGAGACCATTATCACCTTGATACCAAAGCCAGGAAAGGACACTACAAAAAAATAAAACTACAGACCAATATCCTTTATGAACATAGATGCAAAAATCCTCAACAAAATTCTAGCAAACTGAATTCAACAGCACATCAAAAAAATAATTCACCATGATCAAGATCAAGTCACTTTCATCCCATGTCTGCAAGGATGGTTCAACATATGCAACTCAATCAAAGCGATTCACCACATAAACAGAAGCAAAAATGAAGACCATATTATATTGCATGCAGGAAAAGCATTCAATAAAATCCACCACCCTTTCATTATAAAAAATCCACAACAAACTAGACATATAAAGAACATACTTCAAAATAATAAAAGCCACATATGACAAATCAACAGCCAATATCATACTGAATAGGGAAGAGTTGAAAGCATTCCCCCAAGAATTGGAACAAGACAAGGGTGCCCACTGTCATCGCTTCTTTTCCAGCGTAGTACTGGAAGTCCTAGCCAGAGCAATCAGGCAAGAGAAAGAGGAGGTCAAACTATTCCTGTTCCTTGACAATATCATCTTGTATCTAGAAAATCCTAAAGACTCCACCAAAAGACTTCTGGAATTGGTAAATAAATTTAGTAAAGTCTCAGATTATAAAATCAATGTACACAAATCAGTAGAGTTTCTATATACTAATAATGATCAAGCTGAGAGTCAATTCAAGCACTCCACACCATTTACAAAAGCTAGAAAGAAAATAAATTACCTAGGAATATTCTTAACAAAGGTAAAAGATCTCTACAAGGAGAACTTTAAAATGCTGATGAAACAAATTGTTGATGAAATAAATGAAAAAACATCCTTTGCTCAAGGATTGGTACAATCAACATCATTAAAATATCCATACTTCCCAAAGTGATTTACAGATTCAATGTAATTCCCATCAAAATTCCAATATCATATTTCACAGATCTAGAAAAAAATAATCCTGAGCTTCATTTAGAACCAAAACAGAAATGAATAGCCAAAGCAATTCTGACCAAAAAAGAAAAATTTGGAGGCATCACATTACCTAACTTCAAATTATACAAGGCTATAGTAACCAAAACATCATGGTACTGATATAAAAGTGGAGATATAGACCTATAGCATAGAATAGAGAACCTAGAAATAAAACCATGTTCCTACAATCAACTGATCTTCAACAAAGCAGACAGCAAATACACTGGGGAAAGGAAGCCCTATTCAATAAATGGTACTGGGAAAACTGGATAGCCACATGCAGAAGAATGAAACAGGACCCCTGTCTCTCGGCATATAACAAAATTAATCAATATGGATAAATTGAGGCCTAAAACCATAAAAATTCTAGAAGTAAACATAGGAAAAATTCTTCTACACATTGACCTAGGCAAATAATTTATGTGTCCTTTTAGAAATTAAACATTATTATTATTTGCTTAAGTTTCAGCTGTATGACAATGCATATCCTCAAAAATGTAATATTAATAAATAACACTTATTGAGTAATGACTAGTGCCGTATGCTTTTGTAAGCAAATGTACGATCTCATATAATCCCTGCAATAACTCTGTGAGGTAGGTAGAATATTATCCCTGCTGTACAGATGAAATAATTGAGGCATCTCAGGTTACATAATTTGTTTAAGTTCACATGGTTAGTAAGTGACTTAACACAATTCCTAACTTTTCTGTTTTTAGATTGCTGTCTTTAAGAAACTTTATATTATTTCCATAAATCTTAGCTGCAATTTGAATTTACTTAGAGAGTTAAATTTTAAAATAGCTCTCAACTAAAGTACATGTCAACAGTTTAAAATTTTGATGAAGCCATCTGGTTTAATGGGATGACCTACACTTTTGAAAAAGAACATTTTTATGAAAGATGATTATTTTTCTTAAATATTTAGAATCATTAATTTTTATGGCTTAAAGTGAACTGAGAGTCACTTTGCTTCATTGCTGAGCTGAGGAATAGAAATTCTATTATTTGCCTAAATTCAGATCTTTAATTTAGTAATTAGGACATATGCCAGAGATAAGATATATTGATAACAAAAATTTGAAAATTAAACAATTATTCACAAGTGTTTGACCTGAAGTTAGGTTTACATGTAATTAAAAACTTTAGCTTTCTTTAAAATGCCTATTTAATGATGGAAGTGTTTTTTTAATCCATCAAATATTGTTTTTGGAGGTTGATTGGAACATTTTGTAGACAACTTCTGATAATATCATAAATAAAAATTTGTACAGTAAATATTCTTCACTTAGACAATAGTAGGCATGCAGATTTTACATTTGTATTTTTATGGAAATACACATATTTCTTCCTTTGTTTTCTTTTTCTCACATCTTTTCTTTCTTCCTCTCTCTCTTCTGTTCTTTCCATACCTCTTTCTTTTACTTTTATTTTTTTGTATGAGTTAATGCTCTACTTAGTACTTTCCAAAGGTCTTTTCATTTATCAATATATCCTGACTGTCTTTCCAGTCAATATATATAGATAGGAGGTAGTCTCCTAAATTACTATACAATATTCCACAAAATGGACATGCCATAATTTAACATCAATCAATAGTAATTTAATTCATTGCCTTTATTGTGATATTGCAATATTGAAATAAATATTCTTGCACGGTACCTATACCTTTGTTTCTTTTGTACTGGGAAAGCAGGTTTTGGAAATAGTATGGACATTTAAATAGGAAATGTATACTCATTAATTATTTGCTAAATTTTGTACTTCCATGCTTCCCAGAAATGCAAAATCAGGGCCCCTTTCAACAAGCTAATACAGAATACTATCAATCTTTTAGGTGATTGCCAATCTGATGTCTTTTAAGTACCATAAATATAGGTATTTAATAACTATATTGTATTTAATAACTATAAGATTGTTGATCGTATTTTCTTGGACTCATCAGCCACCTGGATTTCACTGTCTTTGAAATTTTTTACCTTTATATTCTGTGAAGGACATTATTAACCGTTACAAGTTATTTGGTTTTTCTGATTCTGGGTGAACAGGGAAGTAAACTTCCTGTCCTCTTGAAGTGTGACCAAAATGTAAATGAAAGTGACTGGAGTAACTCCCAACCGGATGCATTGATTTTCTGGTATTTTTCTTTTTCAAGACAAACAATGAGGCCACGTTTTTTCAGGTAGTACAGCTACAAAATGAGGCTGCTTTCTTCAGCTTCTGTCCTTGAGCGGCTATAGAAAGCAGAGCTCCCTGCTGTCCCCCCTCTTCCGCTGCTGTATAGCATATGCAGCATGAGCAAGAAATAAAGCTTTGTTTTGTTAAGCCTCTTGGGTTTCCAGGTTAATTTGCTATCCCAGCATAACCTAGCATATTCTGACTGATATACAACATAACTTAGTCTACTCTGGGCCAGTTTTCTTTTGGGTAGTGTTTTTATTCTTATCAAATTATAAGTACTTTCGGCACGTAAAGAAAAATCCTTAGTTAATGATATACATTGCAAATATTGTCTTCCAGTCTATATTGATTCCATGTAATATTCCATATTTGTTTTTGTTCTAATTGAATCTGTCCTTTTTTTAATATATCATCTGGATTTGTGTATGTGTTATGCATTTTTTAAAAATTTTGTCAAAGATACAATATATTTCATTTCTTCCTCTTTTAACATCTCACACTTTAATCTACCTGGAATTTATTTTTATATTTTGACTGGGAGTTTTTGTCTAGATATAAAGATAACTTTGCCAACAACATTATTATTTACGTCATCATTTTCCCACAGAAAAAAATGTCACATCTATGCATCACTTAATAAGTTTTCACATATATTTGACTATATTAGACTATTTTTTCTGCCAAAACTATACGCTTCCAATTTCACTAATTTTGAGGGTTTTTTAAATATTTTGTGGATAAGCTGCCAGTTACTATTCTTCTATTTCAAAATTTTTATGACACTTCATGAACATTTATCTTCCACCTGCATTTTTAAAATAATTTTGTTGATTTACATAAAAAAACTATTTGTGATTTTTATTAGAATTGCATCTAATTTATATATTGATTTGGTCTATATTGATATTCTCATGTAATATGTTCTTATTATGTTTTGGTTTATGTTCCTAAATTTAAGTTTTAAGTTCTTTTTTTAAATACAAGTTCTTTATTATTTGTGATAGCTTTATTCCTATTTCCTATATTTTGACATGTTATAATAGGATATTTATTTTTCTACTTCCATTTCTAACTGATACTTAATATTATAAAGAAAATTTTTTGATTTTTGCATATCTGTAGTATTCAGCCATATAATTTAATATTCTTATTAATTTTAATTATTTCATGATTAGGCATTGTAATAATTAGGAAGACATTTATTAGCAAATTATAGAAAACTCAACTAGCAATGGTTTAAATAAACATAGGTTTATTATTGCCACATGACATGTCTAGAGAAGGGTAGACACTGATGTTAACATTGTCATCTGAGACTCAGGTGCTTCCATTCCTTCTTTCCACCTTTCTCAGCATATTTTTCTTCGTCTTCAAAGTTATAGCATAATTGGTGCCAGAGATCTATTGTAGGAGTGGATTAGAACGCCCCAAATTCTGTTAAATTATAGTGATGAGAGCTGGCATTTATATCTCATTCAGCTTCTTGTGGTAATGGCTTTATTATTTTAATATTTAATATATTTGATAAGGGATGTGGAAACGAGTCTTTTCAAACATGTTTAGTAACTTCTAGTCAAACAATTTTCTGCATCCATTGACATAATCATATTTTTAACTATGTCATTCCTTTGACTGTGCTCATTGGCTTTTCTGATACCGTGACACACTTCCCTCCCTGCAATAAAACCTTCTTGACCATGATGACCAATCTGTTAGTACAGTCTTGGATCAATTTACTAATAGTTTTGATTAAAATATTTATAAAAATTATATTTGTGATTTTGGCCTGTAGTTTCTTTTTGTGCTGGTTTTATAATATTATGGCAGTATCACAGAATGAGTCAGGAGACTTCTTAGTGCTATGGGATAGTATGAATAACATAAGAGTTACATGTCTTTTTGAGTAAGAAAGACTTTAAGTATAAAAAAGTATTTGGACATTTTTACTTAAAGGTAAATATTTAGCAAATTTTATTTCTCCCTATAGCTCTAAGTTTCTTCAGATCTCTTCTTGGATTAATGTTGGTCATTTATATTTCGTTAAAAACTTTTCTAGGTCATAGAGAATAATTTTCAAATCTATGTACATTTCAAATATATCTTGTTTTTAAAAAAAGCTTCTTTGAAAAAAATAATAAAGGTATATTATCCTGATAGTTTATTTATGTGTATGTTAATTTCAAGGGTGAAATTTTTCTCTTTATCTCTTTGCCTGCATCTGTTCTTTTTGCTTGTCCAGCAATCCTTTCTCTTTGCTCTACCCGTTAAACTACTCCCCTAGGCTTTGATGAACCTTATCTTTCCCAATTCTGTATGGATCCATAGGTTTGGGCTTAATTAATCAGAATTCCTTTTGATACAGTTATCAATCCAGGATCTGGGGCAATTGATATAGATTCTGGTGAAAGAAAATCTCTTTAGAGCCATTTCACTTGGTGCAACTTTTGTTATTTTATGTTAATAATTTTTCAACAGAGGCATGGAAGAATCAACAAATAGAAAGAAAGAAATACATAGTCTTGTGGACATAATTGAACCTGCTAAATTTAGTGATTCCTGAAGGAAACATTAAACCTTGGTCTTTCAATTGCATGAGGTTATAAGGTTCTCATTACACTTGAGCCATGGCAAGTTCAATTTCTTTCACTAAAAGAGTTTGAAGGCTAAATGAGCCCTAATTAGCACACTTATCTCTTTAATTCTTTCACCTCAATAAGAAGAAATTATCTATATTTATGTCAATGCTTTCTAATATATTTCTTTCTTTATTTTAAAAATGTGTGAGCATGGAAATATACTACAGATGGGGCCAAGGAAAAGTGTGTACTCACAGAAAGAAACGGTTTTGAGTTAATTAATATTCAATGTGTTCTTTTTTTCCCTCAAGAATGGAAACATAGAAATATGAGAGTTTTATAATTACTTTCTGCTAACAGTATATATCCATAATGGGCAAATTTCTTTACTAATCTTAGTACCTGGGCCTTAATGCCATTATATACAACCTAAGTTATGGTTTCATTTACTTTTGTCCTCAAATCATGAGATTGATTGAGATGTTTTGAAAGTATCACCAATTACTTGGTTCTTACATGATTAATTATGACATATGGGCAGAATTGTTTAATTATCACAATTATTACTCAAATCATATTTTGGAGATAATGGAAACATTTCTATAAATATTTTTAATTATTTTTTTCTCCCTTAAAATTTCCACCATGAACAGTTCAGAAAATAGATCCAAGATCAAATATGACCAATTGGTTTTCAACAAAAATGCTAAGAATTTCAGTGAGGAAAGATACTGTTTCTTTTAATAGTACTAAAACAATTGGATAGCTACATGCCAAAAAATTGAAAAAAAGCAACAAAAAAAAACTTCTTAAGTTTTATCAGACACAATATGCAAAAATCAAATTGAAATGTATTATGGACATAAATACAAGGGCCAAAAGTAGAAAACTTTTGGAAAAAACATAGAAGAAAAGCCTAGGTACCTTGGTTTAGAAAAGTTCTCTTAAATAGGAGACCAAAAATATGTTATGTGTTATGGACTGAGTATTTGTGTCCCTTCAAAATTCATATGTTGGAGCTCTAACTCCCATTTGTGATGGTATTTGGAGATGGGGACTTTGGGAGGTAATTAGATTTAGATGAGGTCATTATAATGAGATTAGTGCCCTTAGAAAAAGAGACACCTGAGAGCTTATGTGTGCCCTCATGTGCACGTGTGTGCGTTGTCTCTCTCTATCTCCACCATGTGAGGACACAGCTAGAAAAAATACATCTGCATGCCAGAAAAGGAGTCCTCACCAGACCCTGAACCTGCTGGCACCCTGATCTTGTAACATCCAGCCTCCAGACTGTAAGAAACAAACTTCTATTGTTTAAGCTATTCAGTCTATGTCATTTTGTAATGACATTGGAGCACACTAAGTTATTATATTAATGAAAGAAAAAAATTGGTAAGTTGGACTTCATCAAAAATAAAAGTATTTCATCACTGAAAGACACCGTTAAGAAAATAAAAAGGCAAATCACAGACTGGACAAAAATATTTGCAAAAACATATAATAAAAGATTTATATTCAGAATATATAATTAATTTTAAGAACTCAATAATAAAATAAAGCAAACAAACTAATTTAAAAACGAGTAAAAGAGTTGATTACACATTTCACAAAGAAGAGATACAGATGGCTAAAAAGCATATGCAAAAAATGCTCACCATCATTGTCATTAAGGTAACGTAAATTAAAACTACAAAAACATACTGCTACGTACCCACTAGAATGGTGAGGATTAAAAATTTTTGTCTTGGTGATGAAGTGGCATAACTAGAATTCTCATGCACTATTGGGGAAAAGATAAAAATTGTATAACCATTTTTTTAAAACATCTTGGAAATATCTTAAAGTTAAACATACGCCTACCATACAACCCAGCCATTTTATTTCTAGACATTTTCCCAAGAAAATGAAATCCAATGTTTATACAAAGACTTTTACAAGAATATACATAGATGATTTTTTTAAATGTCCTCAAGCTGGAAACAATCCAAATATCCATTCATAGATGGGTATATAACTAAAATGAGGTATGTATCTACACGATGGAATACTACTCATCAATAAAGAAGAGAAAACAACTCATTCAACATGGATGGAAATTAATATCATTATGCTGAGAGAAATAAGCCGGACAAAAAGAGACCACAGGAGAATTTATTTAAAATTCTAGAAAATTCGAACTAAATCTATAGCAACTGAAAGCAGATTAGTTGTCTGGGCACTGAGATGAAAGTAGGGATGGATTAACAATGAGCTGAAGAAATCTTTTGTGAATGATGGATATGCTCATTATCTTAACTATCATGATGGTTGCACCAATGTACACAAGTGTTAAAATCCATCATACTGTATACTTTAAATATGAGCAGTTTATTGTTCATCATATTTCAAGAAGCTATAAAAATTTTTTATGTAAATATTAACAATTCATGTTTCAAACAGAACAGTAGTGTAAGCTGTATTATTTTAATGATATTGCTGTTTTGAGAGAATTAGGAAAAAGATTATGAACAGAATATTTTGACAATTTTCAATAATTAAAGAGGCAAAACCAATGTTTTATTCAAAATTATTTTAGTAAGAGAGAATATATATACTCAGTTTATTTTTTAAATGCTGAAGTGGTAATACTCTGCAAAGTTCAAGTTTTTCTTTTTCTCAGCAGGTTAAATCTATTACAAACAAGAATGTCAAAAATAAAATAGAGATTATGAAAGGGACATTTTACACTCAAGAAGCAAATGAAGGGCTGAAATTTTTCCCATTTCCATTAAAACATAAAAAAATAAAATTCTTAGATTTATGAAAAGTCATACAAAGTGCAAATCCTTGCAGTCAACCACATGCCTAAGCAATACCTCACTTCCTCTTGTAAGGAACTGATTTTTATTGAAACTGGGTACATCTTTGTTTTTCTCCATAGATATGATTTTTTTTTTACTTTTGCTCTGTTTATATAATTTTTCCACCAATTAATTAGGATATTTTTCAAAACATCTTACCATTTGTTGAGTCCAAAATTGAGCCTTGCCATTTTCCATATTAGAGTCAGTTAAAAAAAAGAAACTCTTCACCGTATATTTGTATAGTGGAGAAATGATGATAATCTGGCAAAAGAGTTATTTGTGTGTGTACTTGTCTTTTTAGTTAGTACATTTAAAAAGAGATCCTGTACCATCCATCATTGCGCCCCTACAGCACTTGCCACAATTTAAATGGATGATCCAATAAATATATCTATCTCTAATCTACTAAAGAGCTCAATTAGATTAATGTAAAACCAAAATGGTTTTCAATATTAAAGAATTACTGAACTGTTAAAAGTTGATTCTTTAATTTTTAATTTTAAAAGTATGCACTAAAGCAAAAAACTAATAATTAATGAATAATAAAGATCTTTCAAAACTTTGAAATTTGTGATTCCCGTAATATTGCCATGTTTTCTAGTGCTACAAAATCAAATTAGTGAAATAAAATTATGTAAGGCATAGTTATATCATTATTTTTTTTTATTTTACAAATATTTCCTATTTCCCCATATCCTGTTCTTTAACTAAATGAAATTCAATTTAATGGCATCAAAGTCACCTATAGAACATACTTAGATCAGTGGTCCCGACCTTTTTGGCACCAGGGATCGGTTCCATGGAAGATAATTTTTCCACAGACTGGCAGGTGGGGATGGACATTAGATTCTCATAAGAAGCACACAACCTAGATCCCTCATGCACACTGTTTACAATAGGGTCCATGCTCCTAAGAGAATCTAATGCTGTCACTGATCTGTCAGGAGGCGAAGCTCAGGTGGTGATGCAAGCCATGGGGATGTAAATACAGATGAAGCTTCATGTTGCTTACCCACAGCTCACTTCCTGCTATTTGGCCAGGTACTGGTCCACTCCAGGGCCCAGGGGTTGGGGACTGCAGACTTAGATGATGATTTGATATTTTCGTAAAAGAGCATTCTGTCAATAATGAAAACAATGTTAATTAAATGAAAAATACAACTGAAATCTCTAGTTCTTAGGGACTAAATTATTTGTCATATACTAACACAGTATTAGCATGTTACAGAGATATATTCCAATGTTTATACAATTAGATTGGAGTCCAAATTCATTTATGCAAATAACTATTTTTCTCTAGGGTGTTCTATGTGGATCACTAATTTAATATTCACTGTAAGGATAATTTCCGTATCTTTAAAACAAGGAGCTAGAACTAAATCATCTCTGCATTTCTGTGAGTTCTAAAATTCTCTTATTAGATTTGATAAATTAAATATTGATATATTTATTGTACTGCTCAAGAATATTTCACTCAATACTTCTTTGTTTGAGTTCCGGGACAAATCTCTCCCTCAGAATTTACCGCAGAATTAGTACCTTATTGTCTAGTGATGGTCTGTTAGTACTGAGCCTGTAAGCCCCTTTGGGTTTTCCTATTCTTGTGTTTTTTGAGATATCCCTTCTCTTTATATCATTTTCATTTTCTTTGTTAAAATCCTGTGGTCTGTAAAAAGTGGTTTCTCTTGCCTAGGAAAAATGATCAAGTCTCATATAATATTTTGTGTGGGATTTTCATGGTAACATTTCAATCTGCTTCTCAGAACAAAGAAGGCTTTTAAGCATGACTCATGAAAACTTTTATGTTAGCATAAGATTTATTCTGTTTGTTCTTACTCTTTTTAACTTAGAGTTTTATTTTATTTTACACTTAATGCATAAAGTTCCTTTAGAAAACTATTGCTTCAAAATATCCAATTTAACTTTGTTTATACCAACCTGCTGTGAGAACTAAGCCTTTTGTTTCCACATCTCCAGAATTAGAATGAGTGGTAGTATTAATAGAATATTAAATGTCAATTTTAAAATATTTGCTGAGTTTCAATGATGTGCCAGACATTGTGAAGGGGGTAGGGTACATAGCAAAAAAGAAAAGACTTAGTCATTGCTTTCAGTTTAGTGGGACAAAGACAGACATATAACAGCTAATTTTAAATATGATGAATGCTAAGAATGAAAAACAGAATGTGCTTTTTGAGGACTATAATATGACACCTAATGCAGCCTTCAAGGAAAGCTTTCCTGAGAAGGTGAACTTAGAATGAGAGGCTGAGTAGAAGTTACTGAGACAGGAGCTGGGCAGCATGACAAATGAATGTATGCAGATGATAACAATTTCCATTGGAGGAACAGAGAGAATTCTAGGATGTGTGGCAGGGATGGAGAAAAGGAAACTGAGTAGTTATATAGGCTGAAGAGATAGGAAAGAACATGATATAACTGGATGCAGAAGCCATGTATGTATCTGTGTTGATGAAAGATGTCTGTTTCCCCAATGGAAGCAAAAGATCACTCCTCCCACTTCCAGGTAGGCCCTTGTCTCTGAGGATAAGGACCAGTATTTATCAAAATAATGGAATCATTGATCATAAGAGCTGGAAGAGACTTTTGAACTATTTTTGTGAAATATACTCATTTCCTCTAAGATGAGGACATTGAGGCCCAGAAAGATTGACTTTTCTCATAGTCACTAAAAGTGATGCCTGAGCCAAAGTAGAACACTGAGCTCTTGGTTCTGAGAGGGTCATTTTACATTGCACTACATTGCTTTACACTTCATGCTTCTCCATGGATCCAGGGTATATATAATTGAATGAATGACAAGTACACTTTTGTGATTGTACAAGAACTTTGTCAAATAATCTATAATCATCATATTTTCAGATGAAAATAATGTACTTTTCCCTTAATGCCAGTAATCATTTAATTTTAAATATGTTACATTAATGATTTTTCATTATATTCACCTTAACTGGGGAAGAAATTCTAAATCGCAGAGAAATATCCATGCAAGTAGAAGAAATGTTAGAGATTAAAATGTTATTCCTTATCTATTGTAAGTGGAAGATAAGATAGGAGATAAATAATGTATTTAGGTTTTCAGAACTTGATTTTTTAATGGTAGAATAGATCAGAGTTATTACTCATATGATTAAATAAAATCCCAGTGTGATTTTTGCTTATCTCAAATGAGAAAGAAATCATGATCATTCCAATTCAGAAGTTTAAAATAAGTCCAATCTGACTCAATGTACAAAGAGGTACCCATTTATATAAGTAAATTGTTTTCTATATGTGGTATTGTATCATTTGATGAACACAATGATGATGTTAACCACCCCCACAATCAGTGTCTTCAAACAATTATTTTTACAAGGCTGCTATGGACTGAAGATGGGCTGATCTTCAAAGGCTGACTTTGGACCCATCAGTCATTTATTCTCCTGGGTCCAGTAGTCTAAGCCAACTATGGTCTTTTTTTGACAATGGCAAAAGTGGGTGGGATGTACATTTAACTTTACAATTATTTTTAAGGCTCTGCTTGCATGTTTTCTGCTAAAATCCATTGGCTAAATCAAATCACATTGTCAATCCCAGATTTAAGGGGAAAGAAAGTAGATTATACCTACAAAAGTGGGGAAAGAATGTGAATTTTTTAAGTAATAATCTAATATCTCACAAGGACTAACCCACATATTAATGAAAAGCTTTGATTGTGGTACTGCTGTTATGCCTCCCATGGTTTAAATAAGGAGTCAATTGGAAAATGCAAATAGAACTCTATTATTCTCTAAAAGATGAGCTGACCTCTGAGAATCTTTTTCTGTATGTGGCTTACTTGGAACTGTCAGGAAAGAGATAGTAACTAACATTTTTTTGCACAACTATTATGTATCAAGCATCATGTTAGAAGTTGTAAATGTGTTATCTCATCTAATCTATGCACAGACAAAAAAAATCAGAGAGTATGTTTCATAATCCCTAAGGATACTAACTTAATTATCTTACATGTAGCTAATAAAGGTAACGTTCTAGATATTGATAAAAGCTAGTCTTTGTTTTTAGGGTTCAGATTTAGAATGTTGTTATGGAAATTAGAGCATTTTCTACATATGTATACTTTAGACAAACATGAGAGATAGTTATCCAATATACAGTTGATGATTAGGATATAAAAATATATTGTTTCATGAAGAAATTAGATTGGTAAAGTGGGTAAGGAGAGATTCACGACAGTAAACAGTCATTTTTATTTTCAGCTTGTCAACTGTCACATTTAAATTATCATATGATTTTGAGGCCTACTTAATTGTAATAATTTGTGTATTTTGCCTGTTTTTAACTAGTTCTGTAGGGGAAAAAGTCTATGTGGATATTTGAACATTTTAATTTATTCACCAAAATACTTACTGTGATAAGATTTAAATACAAAAGAATAGCTTCAACTTAGTAAAAAAAAAAAAAGAACCTTAATTTATAAATGATTCTTAGAGAATATAGGAATAATAAATAAAAAATAAGGAATTCAAAATGATAAATGTTTGATTCAATAACACTACAAATTACAATTCATGTGCTTCATTCATGTGTTTATTGAACTAACATTTATTAAATACTTCTGGTGTATGGACTTATGCTATGACAAGTGCTGTGAGCATGAGCTCTTTTTTAAGGCAAACTCAAGAGGTAGCCATGTACATAAATAAATAAAAATGCATTATCATGAATGTAACAATAGAAGTTTGTGCTAATTACAATGGTAGCATAGAGGAGAGAACACTAATTAATTTGAGAAAGGACAAGGTGTTAGGAGAGGCTTCAGGTAGGAGGTATCAGGTCAGCAAAGGTGGCGGTATAAGGAATGGATATCTTAGAATACATAAAAAGCATGGGTAATGACACAGAATCCCAAAATCATGGCTCCAAGAGGCCAACTACAAGTAGTTATTATTTCTGAAGCATAATGGTAGGAAAGAGGGAGCACCAGCAGATGAGACTGAAAATGTGGCTTTGGATCATAGGGAATCTACAAAGGGATTTATACAATCAGTCATATTCTATGATTTATATTTGGATAATGTCATTCTGGCAATTTTATAGAAAGTGGATCAAAGGGAGAAAGTGAATTAAGAGTCTATTTCAATTTTGCAGGAAAGAGATAAAGAAGCCCTAACCCAAAATATAGAGTTTGGAGACCTTTAAAAGACAAAATTGGCATTCTCTAATGCCCAAACAGGTTTTGTGAAAGTAGCCTTGAAGTTGAGGGGGTAATGAAAGATAATACCCAGCTTTCTCCCTGAGTGATTTAGGTGAAAAGCTGCTGTGACATTAAGGAAATACAGTGTAAGGAAGGAAGATCAAGTGTACAATTAGAGAAATAAAGTAGATTTAGACTCACTGCATATAGTTTCATTGTGAGACATCAAATTGGAGTTGTTAACATGCAGTTTAACTCAGGAAAGAGATTTGGGCTCTTTTGGGGGGAAACATATGAGCATAGCACAGGAGATTATCATAGGAAGGTTTGAGGAACAAGTAGGTACTATCAGCTAAAACGTGATGATCATAATGTATGTCAGTATGTTATATGGTAAGGGTCCACAATTCAGAGACATGTTACATCTGAAACATAAATCTTAGTAGATTTGGTGGCAATTAGGTAACGAGAAACTCAGCAGTGTACCCAGGTGTCCCTAAGAAAGTAAATGGAAAAGAAAATACCACATGTTCTCATTTATAAGTGGGAGCTAAACAAAAGATACATATGGTCGTATAGAGCAGTAATAGACATTGGAAACTAAGAAGGAGGCAGAGTGGGAGAGGAGTGAAGGATAAAAATCTACCTATCAAGTACAAGGTACATTGTTCTGGTGACAGGTACACTGAAAGCCCTGACTTCAGCGTGATACAGTTTATCCACGTAACAAAAAACACCTGTATCTCTTACATTTTTTAAATTAAAAAAAATTCATAGATTGTCGTTGTAAATATTAGTGCTGTTCCACCATTTTTATTTTCTTCTTCAGGAGTACTAAATTAACTAATTTATCTCTCTTCCATTTCAATTATTTTCTCTCTGATCCATTTTACAATACTTTATTTTCTTTTCATTCTCTTAGGGTTTTTTCTGCTTTTATGCAATACCCTGTATTAAATTTTTATTCGAATCTTTCTCCCTTGGGCCCCTTGTAATTTATTTTTATTTCTGATATAATTTTATCATTTTCTTCTCTCTCTTTCCTGAGTTAAATCATGTTTTCTTTCATTAAAATCTGCTTTATGTCCATTTATAGTTCTAGTATTTATATTTCTGAGTCAATGAGGTTTTTATATTTATGGTTACTTATTTGAGTATATTTAATTTAGTTCAGGGTGTTGTATTACAATTTTATTCATGTCTGGTTGTTTTCAGGGGGAGAATTTTTATCATCAGAAATGCATTGTTTTCTTTTTTTATATACCATGTTAGTGTTGTATAGAAGTGATAGTCTTTTATCTATTTCTATTCATTTCATAGACAATGTTCCTGAGAATGCCCTCTTCTGTGCTCACCTTTACAATTACTTTTATGGATGGAGTTGGTGGGAGCAAGAGGGATGGCCTTTATTCTTTCTTGTTTCTTTGAGGTTTTTAGTTTTTTCCCTTTTTTTTTCATTATTTTCCTATTAGAGATGAGTAGTACTCTTTCTCTATATAGTGTATCTACCTCATAATTAGTGCTTTCTGAGGATGCTACTTCCAGTCTCACACACTTTAAATCTCATCCATTTAATCAGTGCTGTGAACTGTCAAGTCCCAACCTGTATTTGGTATTTAGACACTTAATGTTTGACTTTCTCCATGCAGGTGGATTCTTGGATTTTATTTTTCTACTTACAGGCAAATAGTGGGTGTAATATTCTCTTTGTTCAATTAATGTTGAAGGCATAAGTCAAGCATGCAGAGTTTTATTTTCATTCTTGTTTATTTATATAGTTTTTTAGGGGGAGTGTGGGGAAGATTCAGAATTTTTCTCCAGACTTTATCATACAATCTTCACATTTAGATCTGACACATACTTTAGAATTCAGTTTGAAAACTCTGGTTTACAAATGAAGAAACTGTAGGTCAGAAAAATTAAGTAAATAGGTCAGGTCAAATAATGGGTACAGGTAGAATCTGATTAGATAAGGTCTCGGTTTTCATACTCTTGAGTCCCACTTTTTTCATAATACACTGTGGTCCTTCTAAAGATTATATGCAAATAAATAATTTTAGCTCTTATTGTGATACTTGAATGATCAATAACATAATTGAGTAATAAAATAAGGATAGATATTTTGGAACTGATTAGATAAACATTTTTGTTACATTTAACAATGAGTGAACGAGGCAATACCCAATGAACCTGAAAAGTAGTTGCTTAATCCATTTAGTGCTATTTTAACAGAATATCTGAGACTGAGTAATCTGTAAAGAACATTCAGGAGGCTATGAAATCCAAAATCAAGGTATTAACAGGTTTGGTGTCTGGTTAGAGCCTAATCTCCACTTCCAAGATGGTTCATTGGACCTTGGATCCTCTGGAGGGGAGGAAAGCTATTCCTCATGTCCTCACATGGAAGAATATGGAAAAGCCAAGAAAAAGCCCCCCCCCCATAAGTCCCTTTATAAAGGCATTAAATCTACCCATGAGGGTGGACCTTTCACAACCTAGTCACCTTGTGAAAGTCCTACCCACCAATGCATTTACACTGGCAATTAAATTTTAACATGAGTTTTGGAAGAGACAAATATGCAAACCATAGCAATAGTTCATTTGAAGGAGCCAAGGAGTTATTTTTTTAACTTTTATGTGCCTGAAATATGTCAAGAATGAAAAGACACGTTGCTTTGTATTTCAATAATATTTGCAATAATTTTAAAACTAAAATTGTGCTTTTGTGTAGATTTATTGTTAATAAAACTCTCTCCTTCACTATTTGTCTTTAATGTAGAACTTACTTTTGGTAGACATTTAATTTAATTTTGATGTATTGTAGTGTTCAGTTGCACATGAGAATAATATGTTTACTATATTACACATTGAATTCTAGGTTGTCACTTTCACATATTCTCTTTATATTAGTCAGATTATCATCATCTGTGGAAGTTTAACAAGTATCAATTATATATAAATGCAAACTATATATATACAGATATTTAAATATATGTATATATATAAATATTTTATGTTTTTTATCAAGTTATATGATTTTTCACTGAATTATGAGAAAATATCATGATTTTTTCTTACAATTCTGCTTCCAGCCAAGAGAAAAAATCTTTTATTTACTTTGAAAAATTTAAATAAGAATTTATTAAAAGAAAACCAAAATAGCTGATTAAATGAATTTCATCTAAAAGTATAATTTCTGAGGTGTAACGCATTTGAAATATCATTAGCCAATTATGTCTAGTGAAGATTACAGATGTGGTATGCATAAAAGAAATCACAAATATGATATCCAACTCTTTCCTAATATTTTAATAATATTCATGAGATTTAACATTTAGTACCTTGTTTTTAACTGGTGATAAAATTTGAAATTTGAAATGTAATTGTCTTTTAAGCATCCTATAAATTTCTCTAATATCAAAGTGTTTCCATAGACCAGCAAAGTGGCCTTTATGGTTTTAATAATGTCTGAAAGGAATGGTGATGGTGGTAGATGACCTCACAAAGATAGTAATGAGAATAGGTAGGAGGACCCCCATATAGATCATGTAGGTCATAGAAAGGTTTGGATTTTACCCAGAATTGGGAAGTCATTGGAGGGTTTTGATCAGAAGAGTGATTATGTGTGTTATATTTTCCATTGATCACTCTGGCTGATATGTTGAGAATACACCGTAAGAAAGCAAGCACAGAAACAGAAAGAGTAGTTAGGGGCTATTCCAAGGGCCTAGGTGAGAGATTTTTGCAGCTTGGAACAAGGTGGTAATAGTCAGAAGAGGCAAGACTGTGGGAAGAGTAAGTTTGGTGACAAAAATCAAAAAGTATGTTTTATATATGTTAAGTTTGAGATGCCTACTTATATCCAAATAGGCATAAGGAGTAGTCATTTGGACATAGGAATCAGTAACTTAGCACAGAGGTTGTCACAGATGATCTACTGTGTCTAATGCTACTGAGAAATCAAAAAAGACGAAGACTGAAAATTGACTACCAACTTAGCTCAACAGGGAACCTAATCAAAGCCTTACTGGAATGGCTTTATGAGTAGTTGGTGAAAGAGAAATTACAGACAATAAATACAGACTTTCTGAAAAAGGGTAATAGCTGGAGGGTAATAGGGGGCAAAAGGAGGTTTTTCTTTTTCTGTTGGATATGGGAGATATTCACCAAATTCCCATTTCTACTCAAAGTACTGTTCCATAAACTGTATGTGAGTAGTCCACCAGAACACAATGAGTTTGTGCCAGAATGTAAATCAATGCACCATTTCTTACAGTGATGAAGCCTCACTGTGGGAAAAAAAAAAACTTTTTCAGGTGAATTAAACAATATGTTTAAGGACAAAGTTGATTTATATCTGGAAAATGTCCTTATGTTGTAAGAGATTAGTAAACGAACATATAGTGAGGTTTACATTTAGTCTTGCCAAAGTAGTGGAAAGGAAACAATTGGCGAGGCAATAGAGAAAAGAGTCAGGTTTAGAAAGAGAAAGCAGCTTCCCGTGGTTGCTATTCCTGAGGAACTGCCCTATTCTTTGTTAGTTTTATCAAACTCTGTGCGCACTCAGGTTTACACTGCCATTTGTTGTCTGTCAGGATCCTGAATGATTTATTTATCAGACTTTCATTAATGCCTTCTGGGTATCAAACTCTCCTGCTATCATGTATATATTCTTTATTTAGATTTGTACATATATTTATATTTGTACATATATTTATATTTATGTTATACATATATGTAACTTTGTAAATCATTTAAGTTTTGGCTGAAAAACAGACATGAATAACCAATGTATCCAATGATTTGCAAAACACTAGATTCTAATGGTTGCACATTAAAATCACCTGAAGCGCTTGAAAACTATATCCCCTCCTTCAGGAAATCTGATTTTATTTATCTAAAGTGGATCTAGAGATTAATATAAAAATTAATATAAACTTAATATAAATTAAGTTTTCCTAGGGGATTCTAATGTACAGCCTGACTTGGAACCTGCTTTACTAGGATTCAGATATAAAAGACTTGCTCAATGAACTCAAGGAATTAACAATCTAGCAGAAGGAAAGGGCCTTATAAATAAATAGTTCAGTCAATGGACATTAAACAGAAAGATCATTTATGGGAATAATTTAAATTGATACTACTGATAAAATCATGCATAGATACATAAGTGGATAATCATATATAAATGACTTAGACATCTTTGAGGAAACTATACAATTGGGCATTATTTAAAATAATAATAGCCATACTTATAATGCAATTAGTAGATATGAAGCATGAATCTAGTGCTTTACTTATATTAACTCATTTAAACTCCAGACAATCTTATTGAGGTAGGTATTATTACTTACCAATTTTAACAGATGAGGAAACAGAGGCACAGAGAGGTTAAGTAACTTGTACATGGCCACATACTTGGTAAGTAGCCAAGCCAGGACTTGGACCCAGCCCATATAGTTTCAGTGTCCATGTGCTAACCACCAGTCTATTTCTCTCTAGGAAATTGTTGGTCATTTTCTGACCTGACCAGTTATCACCCCATATCTTGATTCTGTTTCATTTAATTCATTGTCCTAGCTTATGTTGCTCACACTGCCTTCGTGCATTTCTGCTGTACAAATTAATCACACTCTCTCTCTCTCTATAAGTAGCCCAATGTCAAATTATTATAATATCATTTTTAAAGTGTTACTGTCTTTTGCTTTAAATCCTCATGAGCATAATTTTTTTTTTTTTTTTTTTTTTTTTTTTGAGACAGAGTCTTACTCTGTTGCCCGGGCTAGAGTGAGTGCCGTGGCGTCAGCCTAGCTCACAGCAACCTCAAACTCCTGGGCTTAAGCAATCCTACCACCTCAGCCTCCCAAGTAGCTGGGACTACAGGCATGCACTACCATGCTCGGCTAATTTTTTCTACATATATTTTAGTTGGCCAGATAATTTCTTTCTATTTTTAGTAGAAACGGGATCTCACTCTTGCTCAGGTTGGTCTTGAATTCCTGACCTCGAGCGATCCACCTGCCTCCGCCTCCCAGAGTGCTAGGATTACAGGCATGAGCCACCGCGCCTGGCCTAAATCCTCATGAACATAATTTGCTTCTCTACTTTCCTCTTCTATTTTGTCTTCATATTCAGCTTCATAATCTCTACTTTTCCCCCTGCACATTTTTATCTCCTTACTTTATTTTTACTTCAGGAATCCCAAAGTTTATAATGGAAAGCAAATTATCAACTATCACTCTACCATTTATTGCACATTCCAACAAGCTAGGCCCCGATTACCTGTTTTTCCTGACCACTCTTTGTCTTTACCAAAGCCTTGGAAGCTAAGGCGTTATTTACATTTTGCAGTTGTTTTAGAAGTCTGCTGTCTTTCTCAAGGTTGCAAATCTAGTAAGTGGTTGAGCTGGGATTTAAACCCCCCAGTTCTAATTCCAGAGTTCTTAATGACCGCAGTTTGCCGTGCCATTGGAAAGACTGATCTCCGAAGTTAGAACATAAGTTCTGTCTCTCTGGTGCTGCTTGTCCTTTTGTATTAAATTGTCTCCTGGTCATAGCAAAGTGGCCAACTATCAAAGGAAATCAGCATTTCTACCCCTGGGGCCATGAAGAATAGCAGAAATGCTTTCTCAGGGTTTTTCTTTTACCATTTATTGTCCACTGTATTATAGTTACATCACTAGTAAAGATGCTGATTTTTGAAAATTGGTAGCATAGTCCTCATTAGTAAATTTTCTCAGATATGAATTGCTGAGACATCTTTATTCATAGGAGCAACTTGGTGATACTTTATGTATATATGCATTTTTCATTATGAAATATGTCATATAACTTAACAAATTCAAGTTCCTTAAAGATATAAAAATAAAGGAATACAAAGGAAAGCATAAAAGAGAAATTGATTTCTGATTCTGAATTTAGAGAGAGGCCTCTGTTCTGCTCTTAAGTTTTATGCCTCATCTGACTTTATAACTTCTGACCAAAAAAAAATTATTAGAAGAGTATCTCTTTTTCTGAACATTTTAATTTACATTAATCTTCCCAGTGTGGAGTAACATGGATTAGAGTCAAGTCAGGTAAGTTACATTTTTGTAAGTTACTTTGTTTAATGTATATGATTTTTTTTTCTCAACGAACAAATTCGTGTCCCCGATGCCCCTCCACCTGGTAGAGGATAAACAGAGATGAGAACCTTTCTTCAATACAATCACTGAACCTGCAGAAATGTTTTCCATCACAAGAAACTCAGTGAGGGAAAGGCTAAAGGAAGTGAGAGCAGTGTGGGGAAGGCTAGCTCAGAGGCATAAAGGAAACAAAATACTTTGGGGGACAGTTAGTAGTCCAAATAACCAAGTCTTATAGGCAATAGAGTACTCTAGACTCTCCAATAGTTATCATCCAAAAATTATTATCTATTGGAGCCAGATGAAGCTTGCAATAGTTCCTAATGTTCAATGAGCATCTGAAAAATATATCTAGGAGGTCTGTCTGAATAGAAATAAACGAAAAAAGTAAGTTAAGGTCCAAACGGCAAATACAGGAACTGGCATGAACTAATAAAGTTTTTTCAATGAAAAATTAAAATTAAAAAATTGAGAAAAAAGAAATGGGGGGAAAAGCCAGTCTATAAGAACTGAGCCATGGTAAGGCTTTGGAAAATGATTTTTGAGTAAAGAATGAAGAATGAATAGTCAAGAGATGGATTGAACATATGCAGTAGAAATTAGGTTAGGAAACTGCAGCCTGATGCTCAGATAGAAGGCATATCTAATCAGCTCCTGCACGTTGATTACAGTGGCTCATTATTTTACTGTCCAAGAAACAGTGTCATGACTCAGGTATGTGTTAAATAAATTCAATGATAAGCATGCATTCAACCACCTAATGATCATGTACTCCTTGGCATCATCCTAAACCCCTTAAAGCTTTTTTTAGTCCCTGCATCAAATCTCACTAATTCCTCCTGCCAACAGGTCTTACATATTTCTTAAATCCAATTTTATCCTCTTAGCATTTTTTCAGCCAATGTCTCAAGATTTCCTCATTTCTTGCCTGACAATTCAAACATCTTTCCATCTGATTTCCTCAAAATCGCCCTTTCCATTGCTCACAATAAAATCTGAAATTTAAATCTGACTCTGTCCTTTTTTCCTACCTTTAGTGACTCCTCTTTATCTCTTATATGAAATACAATGTCTTTATCAAAGTATTAAAGACTATCCATGATCAGATCTTGTGATCCTACCTATTCTTTTCCTTATTTTTCTCATTACCCATTGTTTACTATGTGCACCAGCAAAATTTAGTTTCTTGAATACACCATGCTACTTTCTATCTCCCTTCATTGCTAATTTTATAGGCTAGTCCTGGAATGTCTTTTCCCTACATGTTATTTGTAATCTTCCTTTGATATTCCATCAGTTCAACCACAGGCACTATGCTTTCAATAGTCCAAATGAGTCTTCTGCACAAAATTGTTTGCTAACCTCATTTGTAAAGGCACCCTAATTTTCAAACTTAGTAATGATCACAGCAAATGTGTTAAAATTATTTGTTTTGAATATACAGACTATTAAAAATATATTCAAAAGTTTAGCAGTACTGATTTTTCCCCTAATTGTTAAAAAGATAATTAATTTGGCCCCATACCACAAATTTATTTTCACAATTTTAAAATAGCAAACAACTTTGTGCTATTTTCTTATTTACCATTGTCAAACTCTTCAACAGTTTGTGTTTTCTAGAAAAATCATCACTATGCAATAGTATATAGCAAAAATATCATCTTCCACATATTTTAATACCTCAGACAACTACCATTTACGTTTACCAAATGTATATAATACTATGGTGTGGCACAGATTCAAAAGTAAAGTCAGTCGGAGCCATTTGCTAACACGTTTATCACATTTGACCTGACTGAAGAAGAAATACATAGATGAAAAAATTATATTTACTATTTTCTAACAACAGATGAAAACTCTTCATAAATCAGTCAGTTATAATTGCTTAGTCATTGCTTTATAGGAGAAATAACAAAATGAAAAGTTTTTGACTATGTACACTTAGCCCTCAAATTTATCATTGAGCCTAAATATGGTAAATTGGAATTTTAAAAAACATATTTGAAATACACATCTTTTATTTTAAAATTATAGAAAAAGGCTCAATTACTTTCACTCAAAGCATAAGCTCATCATTGTTTGAAAATAAGTTTTTTTTGGATCCTGAAACTTAGTGCTTGGAACTTTTACTTTCCTTTTGGCATTTTTATTAAAACTCCAAAGAATTGCATGTTACTTTTAATAAAATCAGGAACACGAAATTTTTAAATTTATCCTTATAAATTAAAATGTTCTCTCTCCATTCAGTCAATAAAACCTTTAAATCTCTCCCAGTAAGCAAATATAGCAATGGAAGCCATAGGTATGTCTCTAAAAGACATTTTTTCCCTAGTAAAATTTCCATTTCTTAGTTCATTTCATCAATATAGAACTTACTGAAATATCACTTGTATTACTCCTATTGGAAGTGGTTCTTTTTTTTTTTTTTTATATATATATATTTTTTTATTTCAGCTCATCATGGGGGTACATAAGTTTAGGTTATATACATTTTCCATGTCTCACCCATCCCCCCGAGTCAGAGTCCCAAGCGCGTCCGTTCTCATTCTCCAGACAGTGCGCCTGGCACTCATCATGTAGTCATACCTTCATCCCCTCCCCCCCCCCACCTCCCCGGGTCTGCACCTTCAAGCATGACCATTCCCCAGAGGGTGTGCAACGCACTCATCATGTAGGCATACACCCATCCCCTCCCCCCACCCCCCATCCCAGTCTGATATCCAATTGGTATCCTTCCCTGATGTACATTTAGGTGATGATCAGGGAAACCAGTTTTCTGGTGAGTACATGTGATGCTTGTTTTTCCATTCTTTGGATACTTCACTTAGTATAATGGGTTCCAGCTTTCTCCAGGAGAACCAAAGAGATGTCGTATCATTGTTATTTCTTATAGCTGAGTAGTACTCCATGGTATACATATACCACAGTTTACTAATCCATTCGTGGATTGATGGGCACTTGGGTTGTTTCCACATCCTTGCGATTGTAAATTGTGCGGCTATAAACATTCGGGTACAGGTGTCTTTGTTAAAGAATGACTTTTGTTCTTCTGGGTATATGCCCAATAATGGGATTGCTGGATCAAATGGTAGGTCTACTTGAATCTGTTTAAGGTATCTCCATATTGCTTTCCATAGGGGTTGCACTAGTTTGCATTCCCACCAGCAGTGTATGAGTGTTCCTGTCTCTCCGCATCCACGCCAACATGTGTTGTTTTGGGATTTTTTGATAAAGGCCATTCTCACCGGAGTTAAGTGGTATCTCATTGTGGTTTTGATTTGCATTTCCCTGATGATTAGGGATGTTGAGCATTTTTTGATGTGTTTTTTTGCCATTCTTATGTCTTCTTTTGAAAAATTTCTATTCATGTCCTTTGCCCATTTTTTGATAGGATTGTTTGATTTTTTCCTGCTGATTTTCCTGAGTTCTAAATAGATTCTTGTTATCAGTCTTTTATCTGATGTGTAGTATGCGAAAATTTTTTCCCATTCTGTAGGCTGTCTGTTTATTTTCATGACTATTTCTTTGGCTGTGCAGAAGCTTTTTAATTTAATCAGGTCCCAGTCGTTTATTTTTGTTGTTGCTGCGATTGCCTTAGGGGTTTTCTTCATAAATTCTTTGCCTAGACCAATGTCTGTAAGAGTCTTTCCTACATTTTCTTCTAGAATTCTAATTGTTTCCCATTTAAGGTTTAAATCTATTATCCACCGTGATTTGATTTTTGTGAGAGGTGAAATCTGTGGGTCCTGTTTCAGTCTTCTACATGTGGCTATCCAGTTTTCCCAGCACCATTTATTGAATAGGGACTCTTGTCCCCAGAGTATGTTTTTGTCTATTTTGTCAAAGATTAGATAGTTATATGAGGATGATTTTATATTTGGGTTTTCTGTTCTGTTCCACTGGTCTGTGTCCCTGCCCTTGTGCCAATACCAAGCAGTTTTAAGAACCACAGCTTTGTAGTATAGTTTGAAGTCTGGCAAATCAATACTTGGAAGTGGTTCTTTTTAAAAGCCATGTAGAAAAAGTAAGATATTATGTTGGGCTACTAATAAATTCATTTTGTATAGAGAAAAAGTTTAAATCTTTAGGGAAATTTAATATTTTCAGCTACCTATAAATTAGAAGGAAAGGGCTTAACTGGAATTTTGTAGATATGGGGCTGGCAAGAATAAAAGCTAAAGAATTTCATGTGTTGCTAGGAAAACCAGAGAAGCATCTGTGCTTCATAATCCTGTCCAGAACCCAATACATATTACTGCAACATTTTGAAAGTAATATAGTTTCCACATGAAATAGAGGATTATTCTCTTCACCAAAAGTTATATCTATGTTTATTTAGAAGCAAAGCTCAACAAATAAATGCAATAAAAGATTATAATAGCAAACATTTACTTTTTCTCTAAACACAAAATAAATAATATATAATACATATAGTTTCTTAGGACTAAAAATAGAAGCCAAGTTCTTATTTTTTCACCCAGGAAGCATTATTTTAGCATCTGGATCTGAACAGTTGTAGTAGATCACATATTATTTGGAAAAATGGTGCTACTATTAAATTTCAAATAATCTTTGTGGAATTAATAAAATATATCAGGGAAATAAAAAAGGGAGAAACATTTACTATTAATTTTTCAAACCATGTTTTATAGAAGATTTTCTCTGTAATCTATATCCTTCACCTCTTTTTTGAAATCTATACTAAATTGTTGATATTTTCATCAGACTGTACCATAAATTTAAGCTTAACATGTACAAGTTAAATTCTTTACATTTCACTAAAACCTTATTTTTGTCTTTTCTTTTTTTCTCTAGAATAATGACTTACCATCTACTCTGTCACCTTCGGAATTATCTACCACTCTACCTCTCATCCACTCTTTTTACCAACTGTATGTTGCAATGACCCCTTTTCTTAGAGAGAAGGATGCATATCCCTATTTTAGCCATTTATTATTTTTCATTTTCTTATTTTATTTTATAATTCTTTTATAAGCAGATACCAAAGGTCTTTTATTTTTAATAGACTGATAGAATTTTATGTATTTAGCATCTACAACATGGTGTTTTGTTTTGAAATATATATATATATATATGTATATATACACACATTTTGGAATGGCTAAATCTAGCTAATTAACATACATATTATTTTACAAAGTTACTGTTTTTTTAGTGACAACATATCCTCAGCATTTTTCAAGAATACGATATATTGTTATTAACTATAGTCATCATGTTATACAATAGATATCTTGCATTTATTGCTTCTATCTAACTAAAATTTTATGTCTTTTGACCAACAATCTACCACTTCCCAATATGCTACCACTACTACTCTAGCTGCTGGTAACTACTATTCTACTGTCTACTTCTATGAGATCAACTTTTTTAGATTTGAGATTTCACCTATGAGTGTCTTTCTATTATTTCTTACTTGAATCACTATAGCCTTCTAGCTGGTCTCTCTATCCCTAGTTTATGTTTTCTTAATTCAAAATTTATCTTTGTAAAACAAATTTGATCATGTAATTTTCTGTGTCATTAACACAAACCAGCCAAAAATCAAGCAACAATTAACAGCCAAAACTTTGATAGCTTTAAGTGGTATATTTCATATAAACTTCCTGGTATGCCATATTGTTTCCTTTATAATCTGTGCTCCATTTATTTTTAGTGTGTTTACCATGAAAATGGAAAACAACAGTGAATCTGGCAATTTAATTTAATAGAAATCAGGTAAAGAGCACTCCTGAATATTTATTTCCTAACTGCAACTAGTAAAAGCATTGACAATTTACTGCTACATTTAGCACAGTAACATGAACAGAACAACTATTTGATAAAATATGTTTGAAATGAACCATCTAGTCCAATATTCTTTATTTATATATGACAATACAAATGTATTGAGAAGTAAAAGAATTTGCCCAAAGTATTAATAGGTAATGAAATCAGAACTAGAATTCAAGTCTCTTTAAGCAAGATAATGTATTTGCTGCCTCTTTCTCATGATGAAAAAGATGATGTAGATAAGTTTTTTGTTAACAAGGACTTTAGTTAATAAAGTAGTTCTTAGTTCAGAAATAAGTGTGCGTGATCAGAGACACGAGAATGCCATCTGGTGGTGAGTTATGCAAAGCGGCTTCATTAAATGACCTCTACTGCTAATAGAAGTGTAAACCAAAAGGTTTAGGTTGATATAATACAACTTTTCAAGCACCGTAGATCATATTAGAGGTGACAAATTATAAACACACTATTGTTCACATTGTTCACCTTGTAAACTAAAACATTTGCCTTCAAGATATTTGGCTGCAGTCAAGGAAGGGTCCACTGACAATACAGTAAAGCCAATAACATTGTTTATAATTTTCATATGCACATATATGCACACATACATATACACATATATGGGACATGATGCATTAGTACAGTATCATGTGTATATAAATGATAAGTGATTAAATACGGGTGCATCCATAAAAAATGTTTCACTGATAGAAGTACATGATCAAAAATGTTTATGTGCTATGGTTTTTGGTTTTTTTTTTGAGACAGAGTCTCACTCTGTTGCCCGGGCTAGAGTGAGTGCCGTGGCATCAGCCTAGCTCACAGCAACCTCAAACTCCTGGGCTTAAGCGATCCTACTGCCTCAGCCTCCTGAGTAGCTGGGACTACAGGCATGAGCCACCATGCCCGGCTAATTTTTTTCTATATATACTTTTTAGTTGTCCAGATAATTTATTTCTATTTTTAGTAGAGACGGGGTCTCACTCAGGCTGGTCTCGAACCCCTGACCTCAAGCGATCCACCTGCCTCAGCCTCCCAGAGGGCTAGGATTACAGGCGTGAGCCACCGTGCTCGGCCCTTGTGCTATGGTTTTAAATATGTAAATTAAGCATAGAAATTTTTTAATTCCCTTTTGTAAGTATGATTAACAACTTTTTAAATTGCTTTCATACAAATTTACAGGAGCTGCAGTTTTTACAAGAGCTGCAATTTTTGACAAATATGAATGTCATGATTTATATTTGGCTAGGTACATAAAAGAGAGATATCATTTATCATGAAAAATATTTCCAGGAAATTTTATCTCTGGTGTAGATTTCAGTGTTTACTTTGAACTCAAAATATTGTGGGATTCTTAAGTCAGTAAAACAAAAAGGAGCTAAAATAATAAATTAGCTAAGTAATATGAAAGTATTTCTTACATATTTTTTAAAAATATATATTTGCATATGTTTTACAACATATTTGTAATATTGAAATTAATCATTTATCAGTATATTTCAAGCCAAACTAGGATCAATTTATTTAAGAATTCCATTGATGGTTTTCCTTTTTTTGTGAGTGATTGAGGCGTTTCTATTCAGCAGCGTGTTTAATGAGAAATAAATGAAACTATGCATGATCCCACCAGTAAGTAAATCTCAAGTTGGCACTATGTTAGTAAATAAATTAGAAAAATTGACGAGATAATTTGAAGGTGTTCCATGGTAAATTGAAACAAAGATTGCATCTGCTTCTTTAAAAAGGTTTATTAGTGACCTCTTAATCAGTCCTCCACTTTTTTCTCCTGGACATTTCTGTACTAGCAAAGACCATTCACAAAAGGGCACAACTCTGGGAAGTTTGAATAATCACATCTTCACACGGGGGAATATTGTCCTGTACTATGATATTAAAAGGAAGAGGTTTGTCCAGGAACACATATTATTGGCAATATCTCACAAGATGTTTAACTCAAACCAGAACACTTTAGAGTTAGAACTTTCTTGCAGATATTTGTTGGGCCATCCCCCTAAAAGAGTAGCACTGACTTATCTATTCCTGCTTAAGTTGAAGGTAGATGCTGGAGATTTTGGTGAAAATAAGTCTGCCAAAATGTAAAAACACCTTTGATTACAAGTTGCTTTAAAAACTCATTGAAGTTAAAGGGGAAATGTGACAATAAGAGTATTTTTATTTGTACAATACCTAGTTTAGTTCCCAAGAAATACAATATGTACTGTTAATTTCATGGACCTCAATTTCCATTAGCAAATATTTAAAATCATTTATGTTAATGCATTATCTATGATTATAGATAGTACCCTTTGATAGAAGTTATAGAGTAAGGATTTTAGTTATTAATAATTTAGTATTTAGGTCTAGTGAAAAAGATAAAAGGAAATGAAAACTGACACATTTCACTTTTTACTGAAATATTTCATGTTTTCCTAACAAGTAACTGAAGTAAAGTGCCTGCCTGAAGTCATCTTGGTCCATCCTTAAGAGAGGGAAGTGAGAAATCCTACTCCTCCCTAGCCTCCACCAAGGACTGCTCTTGAAGACTAAAAGGCAGACAGTAATTCATTTACCCTTGCTAGATAAAAAGGTTTTACACCTCGAAGTTTTGACCTAAAATCTGCATGCTATATTGATTGTTATATGTGACAATATCATATACTGAGAATTTTTAACAAAATTGATTATAGAATAGTGTCATGGGAGGATGGGAGCATTATTTGTGGCAAAGCAGTGAATGCAGTGGTTAAGAGTTTAGTACTAGAGTCAGATTGCCTGGTTTTTATTTGAATTCCAATAGTTATTAGCTTTAATAAGTGACCTTGAAAGTCACTTATTAAGTAACTTAATAAGTGACCTTAATAAATGAGCCTTATTGTGACCTTGAAAAATTATTTGCTTTGACTCAGTTTCCTTACCTGTAATATGTAGTTAATAACAGTATCTCATAGTGTTGGTTTTTTGTTTGTTTGTTTGTTTTGTTTTTGAGACAGAGTCTCACTCTCTTGCCTGGGCTAGAGTGCCGTGGTGTCAGCCTACCTCACAGCAACCTCAAACTTCTGGGCTCAAGGGATCCTCCTGCCTCAGCCTCCTGGGTAGCTGGGACTACAGGCATGCTCCACCATTCCTGGCTAATTTTTTTTATTTTTAGCTGTTTAGCTAATTTCTTTCTCTTTTTAGTAGAGACGGCGTCTCGTTCTTGCTCAGGCTGATCTTGAACTCCTGAGCTCAAGCAATCCTCCCCCCTCAGCCTCCCAAAGTGCTAGGATTACAGGTGTCAGCCACTGTGCCCCATAGTGTTGTTGAAAGGAACACATTTAAAGTATTTAGAAAAGTGCCTGACATATACAACACTAAATAAATAATAGCTATTATTCTGAGAATGGTAATTATTACTACAAGATATAATATTTCTCAAAAAATAGGATTTCTTTCAGTCAAGATTATATTCTGACAAAGAAAATTATAGTGAATAGCAGACACATTAGTAAAAGGCTGAGAAAATAAGACATTTTACTGTAATAGTTTAAAATAAAATCAATTTATAGTTTCCAAGTTGACTAGCATATGGTACTCTATACACTAATCAAATACAGACAAGGTATTCTATCACAATGTTATGTTCTATCATCATATGCAATTGCTATTTAGTAGTTACTCTTTAAATATTGCCAACAAATATCTAATCATATAGTATGAACCAAATAGAATTCTATATAATTCAATGCAATGTAAGTTTTCTGAATTCACCATTTGGGCTTTCTTTATCAGTCCAAAACTTGAGTCCTACATTCTGGTTTCTCTTCAGATCATATAAATCTTCCACCTTTTACTAAAACCCAAGTTCTGATTCTAGTAGAAAGATGTTAAACATTTTTGATGAAACATGTTATAACTAATTGTGATGAAATTATCACTAATTCTTCTGTAGTACAGAGAGCTTTCTCCAGGATAAGTCACCAAAGACATGTGACATCTGTTTCATTTAATATAATGGGCAAAGCCTCCTTTATCTCACAGATGTTTACTTCATTGATCCTGTCCTCCTTCCTGAAAGTCAGAACCAACAGGGATTTTGATTAATTTCTTCAGTTGTGTATTTAGCCCTTGTATGACTAACTTGCTTTAATTAAACCAAAGTTTGTGTAGTAGAGTAATGCAAAAGTAGAAATCCAAGAACAGTATTACCCTGATAGAAATCCACACTATTTTCAGAAAAGACGCTATTTCCAGAGTTATAAAATTAAATCTTGTCTTTGAATTATTATTTCATGCAATATTTTCACAAACCATTTATTTAATTATGTCTTCACAGAAATACAAATAAGAAACAAGAAATATATTTCACATTCATTTCTAAATCTTATAAATGCAAAATTGTAGTTTAAATTTGTTAATAAAATAAATATGATTCCCATTAAAAACTGGTATTTATCAAGCACTTTCTCTATGAGTTACCATGCTAAAAGCCTCATGTGCGTTATTTCTTTTAAACTTTACAATGGTCTGATGAGGTGGGAATTATTATTCTTCCCTGTTTAGCACTTGAGGGATTGAGGCTTAGATAGCTTAAGTAACTTGACAAATACCTTGTTGTTAAGAAGTTGAAGAGAAAGGATTTGAACTCAAGTGGTGTAATTTCAAAGCTTATATTTCACAATGTAGTTCTCCCCTGGTCAGTTTTTCTAGTTGGGTAGTTATTTAAAATATATTAATACAATAAGAAGTTGAGCCTGCGCAAAGAGGACTTATGTCTAGATTGGAGCAAAGACTTAATGTAAACTATGTTCTGCCAGCCCTTAAGAATACTTTAGGATATAATTTATGTTAGGAAAGTGGTGAAGTCAAATTAACTTTATGCTAAGGAAAATTTAAAATTTTAGGAATTATACTAAGGGTTATCTAATTTCTTAGATGCAAAGGACCAATGCTGAAAATCCCTTACTTAGAGACCTCTGGTTTCTGGTCTGGCATGTAAGGAGAACAAGAAAAGGCCAAACAAACTGAAAATGAACAGCTCTTCTGAGATTCATCAGGTCATAGGACAAACTGTTTCCCCTAAAACTAACAGACAGGAGATACAAAAAGCCCCTTACTTAAGGAGACATAACTCAAACAATAATGAAAATGAAGTAAGTACTCCATATTGACTATGGGAGCTTCTCTTCATATAATATTTGTTCACTAAAAAGAGAATAATAAGACAATACAAAAGATGTAAACATACAAAAATAGAATTGTTTCTTTATTTCCACAAGAATCATGTGCACTTCAAGTAACAAGTTTCTCTCCTTCCATAATAATCTCTTTAAGTAAAGTTTCATTTCTTAAACTTTGATAAAAAATAAGCCAAAATGTAATTAAAACACAAATAAAATTTTTTCCATAGACCAGTTGTGGTTCTTATTATTCATTATGTGAATGTACTAAAATATTGCCAAATTTTCAAAGTTGAAATAAAGTATTAAGAATTTTTATTGGGGAGGTCAAAATAAAAGATACTTCCAAAATGTAAACTCAAAAAAATAAGAATAGAAAAGAAAAGTTTTAGGCCACCCTTGAACAATTAACAACAAACTGAATTTTGCATTCTAATGTAGCATATGTACGACTCAGAACGTGGTGCCAAGGCAATTATGTTATTAACTGATTGTTTTCTAAGAAAAGCAGATGGTAAAATAAATTATATTCTTGGGAATTTTTCTTACACTTCCTATTTCTGGAGAGTGTTCTTTTATGAAGGAAAATTAAAACAGATTTATTGAAAGGGCTCCCATATCAAGTCACTTGAGAGAGAAGAGAAATGTCTCCCTGTCCTATAACACTGCCAATGAAATTCTGTTATTCCAGACTCCTTTAGGTACCAAACTAATCTTTAAAAATATTCTTATTAGGACCACCCAAGGACAGTGTTAAGTTGTCATTATTGTTGTTTGGGTACCAGAGAAAGAAAAGGCTGTGTAGTTGGTCCCTGTACCAGTTGAAAGTCAGCTCCTGGGAAGTTTGCTGAGCTGTTCTAAAATGTACATTAAGTATATACTTGGAAAAAGTGACCAATATGTTATAACCCATTTTTCACATAACCAGAACACAAAGTCCTGGAAATCAAGTGTTGAAAGTGGAAGTGGCACCCTTGTCTGTGACTCCTAATAGCTCACTCACAAGATATTTGTTTCTAATCTCCACAGCTTTTGGCTCTTGTAGTTTGAAGGTCTTAATTCTTAAAGGAGCAAAGATTCTACCAGGAGTTGTGACGATTCTATTTTTCTTGAGGCTAAGATTGTCCTTCAAATAAATCTCAATCTTGTGACGAGTTGTACAAAAAAGGAATAGAATATTAGTATTTTCTTCTTTATTTTGCCACAGACCTATCTGCATATGTAGACCAATTTCTTTGTGTTCTTTTCTCTCTGCTTCCCCTATCGTTTAATATAAGCATGCTGTTGATGCTTAGCCTTGTAATACTGTCTTTAAGTTGTAGGATATCAAGAGTGATTGTTACTGACCTCCATGATAGGAACTAACATTAATTGCTGAGAACATGAGTCCCTCCTTTAGGCCAGAGGGTAAACATATCTTCATCTATACAAAAGCATACTGCCCTGCCAGCAGAATTCAGTATCAGTTTCAACAATGGGAAACACTCACATGAGATTTTGAAGACAAAAGAAACAGAAGCTGCTATTCTTCAACAGGATGGACAGGTTTAGGAGCTTCTTCAAATGGCAGATAATGTGGTTTTGCCAGAGATTTCAAGGACCTCACATTGCCTACCTTGAAGTTACATGCAGCTGAGATTAGCAGCAGCCCTTCCCCATGATTCTTGTACTTCCTGATTTATTGGAAGACACTCCTTGTCTATCCATCACTTTCCCAGCTCTTCTGTAGCTTTGTAAACATCTAATTTCCTGTATTACTCCTTTCCTAAATGACAGACAATTTTCTGTTTTCCTGTTGGAACCCTGTCTGATAAAGGGGTAATTACCACATTTTCTCCTGGCAAGTAATTGCAATTCCTGCTATGGGAATAATACAAGCTTTGATGGTTTTCTCCAAATCAAGGTTTAGCTTCTCTTCTTAACATGTTTCATGTCCCTAAAATCTCAGCTTCCCATATTTTAGACAAAATTTGAGATTTTTGTATTTTGAAAGGAGAACTTAAGTGACTTTTATCTCCACTAATATAATTTTCACCATGAGAGAAGGAGACCAGAATCGATTACAGCTGACTTACAGCTCTGACTTACAGCTCTGTTCAGCATTTTCTTCCTTTTTTTGAATCAGGTCCCTCAAACTCTTTGTACTGTGTACTATCCTGAGTGAACAAAAGATCCTCAGTACTTATATAATCTGTAAAATACCAGGATGTATACTTCGCATTGCTTGAGTCTGGCCTACTTTCTAACAGCTTTCTATCAAGCTCGCTGTACTTTCTGCTTATGCACTCTGCATTATTCATCATACCTTTCTCCTATTCAGCCTTTCTCCAGCCACACAGGGCCATTCTTTTTCCCAAACTCGTTTAATATTTCAAGATAAATTTTGGCACCTTCTATTCACTTATTTTCTTCAGAAAGACCACAAAGACATAAAAGATTCAGTCAATTAAAAACTAGATGACTTGTAAGCACAAAGAAAGTTGGGATAGAGAATGGAACTCTAAGGCTCATTGTCCTTAAAACTCCTCATACATTTAGCGAACAAACTCTTTGCTGATACTGTAGAAAGTCGACAATGTGTGGACCTTGTACAGGCATTTCCTGTGATAACTCCTAACAGTAGTTTAAAACCTTTGCTTACACTCTATATAGATTCCCTTTAATACTTCCTTGATGTTCTTCCTACTAAGAGGTCATTTATAAAATCATCCAGAATATGTTAAATATTCAGAACAACTCCTGGTATATAGAGGCTCTTGAACTGCTTCTGCTCACTATTTTGTCCACATGTTTAAAATGTGGCCTTTTCTTCCTAACTTAATTCAATTTAACAACACTGCCTCTCAACCATAACCCTGGCACACAGTTATGTTTATACTTTCCAGAAACAGAAGGGGAAATATATTCCTCCTATGAAATGCTTTATTTTTATTTTTATTTAGTCCTTCTTTGTAAAAAATGAATTATTTTAATTATAAAAACAATGCATGCACTATAAAACATAAAAATTAAACAAGAAAATATGTGTCCTCTATTCATCTCTAAACTTGTTTGCCCAAAAGTAATAAATTTTATCATTTTTTATTTCTATTTTTTATAACACCATAACTCATATACCCACACCTCTGCTTATTATTGATTTATCAAAGTTAGGCAATATCTTTTGGAACCAGTAAATTATATAATTAGTGTATTTACATTACTTCTCATCTATCCTCACTGCTCCATTTTCCAACTTAAGTAAGTATATCAATATTTTTAGTTTTTAAATTAGATATAGTACTTAAATATTTATTTTTAAACTTGACTTTATAAAAAAATTTTATTTTCTCAATTTTATCGAATAATGAATACACATGGTAATAACTACTAAAGAGCTTAAGAAAAAAGAGATAATCTCTCCTTATACTATAGAGAATATTTATAATTTTTTTTCATTTTCAGTCCTTTTGTGGTTGTTACCTCAACAACTCTAAATGATACATATATTTTTCCATTTTTTAATCTATGTTTAGACAATATACATTGAAAAAATTAGAATCTCACTCATATTGTCTTCTTGTTTCCTCTTAATGTTTTTATTCTTTAGTTTTTTTATTATTAGCTTCATAACTTTAGAATGCATATTTAAGACCTTAATCTAAGGTTCCAACAAATTTGGATATTATGTAATGACTCCCCACTTTGCAACATGATGATATTGTCTCCTCAGCCTTTTTCTACACTGTTTTCCCTGATTCACATCCAGGTTTTCTATCAGCTACACTTTAGTTTCTTATTGTCAAGCCATTAATTGATCAGTTCGCTATATGAGTCTGGAGTTAAGAGAGACATTTGGGATAAAGATATAAATGCAGGATCATTCAGCATATGGATGGTATTTAAAACATAAGAATAATGAGATTGCCTAGGAAGTGAGTATAAATGAGAAATAAAAAGAAGACCAAGGGATAAAACTGGACACTCTGATATTAAGGTTAGAGAAGAGGCTTAGAAGGAGAGACCAGTGAGGTAGGAGAAAAAACAAGAGAATATAGTACCCTGGAAACCAAGTAGAGAATGCATATCAAGGAGGAGAGGGTAGTCAGCAAGGTTAAATAGCGTATTAGGGCAAGAAGATAAGGACAAATGATTTATCATTGAATTTTCTAAGATGAGATACATTTGTGTTCATTGTATCAGCAGTTTCCATTAACTTGTGTGTGGGAGGAAACACTAATTAGAGTGGTTTAAAGAGAGAACAGGAGGTGAAAAATTGGAAATATGGAGTATTGACCACTCATTTAAGAACATTTGCAGCAAAATATGGTGGTGAAGTGTAGTGATAGCTGGTGTGAGAAACATAATCAAGAGAAGTATTTTTTATTCTATAAAGATCAGAGAAACGAGCATTTCTGAATCATGATGAATGTGAACATAGCAGAAAAAAGTATGAAGTAGGAGAGAGAGAACAGCTAGAATGGTGTCCTGCTTTAGAAGACATAAAGAATCTAGTGCTCAAGTGGAAGGAGCAGATTTAGATAGGAGCTGATAGGAGGGTAAATAGAATGGTGAAAGTCGGTGGAAATTTATTTCTGATTGATTCAGATTTCTCAGTGGGGGAATTGGTTCCAGGACTGCAGTCACCCCTGTGGAGCCTGCATATACAACAGTCGACCATCAGTGTATTCGAGTTTCGTATCCCATAAATACTGTATTTTCAGTTTACAGTTGATTGAAAAAAAGCCTCATGTAAGTGGACTTGCAAAGTTCAAACTTGTTTTGTCAAGGGTCAACTGTATTTTTATTGGCCTTCTATTAATAGGACATGTTTTTTAACTTGTTTTTGCAATGGAGGAAATTGAATTGTTTTGCATTGTATGATTTGAACCCTGCCACTGCCCTTATGATCATAGCTCCTTCTAATTCTAACTCTGGATCATTCTGGTCCAGTCACAGTGGCCTTTTTGCTGTTCTAAGAACATGCCAGGCACTGCCTGCCTTAAGAGTTTATTTATACTTATTCTTCTCTCAACCTGCATATATACTTATGTTTTCTTGCGCTCATACTGTTCAAATTTTTACTATTATATATAAAGCATCTATACTCTCTACTTTTCTGCATTATTTTACTCCACAGATCTTATCACAATCAAGATATTATGTGTTTCACATATTTATTTGTATATAATCTTTCTCTTTCTGTATGAATGTAAGGACTTTAGCCTTTTTGATTCATTGTTATATCTCCAGCACCAATGGAACTTACCCATAGTTGATATTCAATAAAATTATAGAATTAAAATTATAGAATTATAGCCTTACAAAGTTATAGAATTATAAATTCAATAAAATCATATAATTAAAAAATTAGATACTCAGGAGGTAATTTTCTTTTTATCATGATTCCTGGCAAATTTACTCAACAACTACCAAGTCTTTTTTTAACATCACACAAAGCTGTTCTTATGCCATACTAGTCTATGGTCGGATTTTGTTTTATTTTTGTAACAGAGACCACACTCTGCTCACGTGTTCACGTGCTTGCCAAAAGCTCATTTTTAGTATCTTTATGAATTGTATTGTCACAAGATTTGTTTCATTCAACATACTCGCAAATTGCTTATGAATAATTATCACTGGGGATTTTCTTTCCTTTCTGTTTCTAATGTACTGTAGTTTGTTGCCTGACCCTCTGCCTTGAGTGTACCCTAATCTTCTTTGTGCAGCATTCTGCAATCCTTCTCTGTGACTATCAGAGAAATACTTTAGTCTTCTCTGGTAGGAAGAAAACTTACTGGTAGAGTCTGAGTTTGTAATAGTCAGAGCTGCAAATAGACCCATCCATACCCGTGTTTGAATCTAATCAAGAGAACGTGAAACTTAATACATAAAACCACTCAATAAAAACCCAAGTGTCAGCAACCAAGGAATATCACTGTTCATATATCCCTTCGGCTACAGTGCTGCTCGGTAATGTTCATATATTGAATAAAATTAGTACTAGAGTGCTCCTCATGTCTGAAGGACAAATTCAAACTTTTAAAATGCTTTGTTGTTATTGTTATTATTGTTTTCACTATTCTTCCAAAAATATTCAGAACACCTATTCAAGGAAAAAGAACTAGAGAAGGATAAGGGCCTCCTGTTTCTAGTGCTGATTTGGGGTTGGGATTAATCATTTTCTCCTTTTGTTTGCAATAAGTTCCTGGAAAAAAACAACCTCAAAGAAGATGTGTGAATTATACACCTCCTCTATAGCCATCATTATATTTTTGTTGCTGTTTACTTTTGATGGTGTGATAATATAATTAGTATTTACTTATCTTACTATGGTTCATAGTGGAAATAGATTACTCCTTTCAATTCTCATGCCATAACTTTCAACATATATTTAACTCTTTTCTAGTTACTATTTATTAAAACATATTTATGTTATTTTCATCTGCAAATTAGGTAAGGAAAGGTAGTTTGTGTTAAAACCAATTGACAAAATGCTTTAATAAACAATTTAATAAACAACTCAATAAATAAAAATAAAAACACTAATAAACAATTCATTTCTAAACTTTTGCTAAATAAATAATAAAATATAATAAATAAATTAATTAATTAACATGACTAGTCAGAACCCCTTCCAGAATGTACTCTTTGGCTTTACTATCAAGCCTAGTGCATTTTATTAACAAAGTACTTTAAACTATTCAGTTAATTTATGATTTTCTTAAAGCCTAATGTTAAAATAAATTTTTTTTCAAAACAAACTACCAGATGTTTCAAAAGAATATTTTTTCCATTTCTTTTTAGAGAAAAGAGTACAAAATTGTAGTCTGCCTCAGTTCTGCCATTAATTCACATGTTATTCATTAGGAATTATATTCAACAAGTTTTGGGGAATTTGTCTTGATAATATATAACAATGACTGACTTGTAATAAGTAGTCAATAAATACTCATTGAATGAATAATTCTCTGGGTGAAATCAACATTCTGGGTCTTGATTTCCTTTTCTTTAAAAAGTTGAGATTGGATTGGGGTATCCAACATTAGCATTCGATATTGTGTTTGATAAAATCATAAAAATAATCTAATAATCTTAGGCCTAACAACTGAGAAAGACATTTTTTAGAACTCTGTTTCTCTATTAATCAAGTAAAGATAATTAAATTCATTTCATACCAATGAAAATTAACTTATCTCTACATTCCATTTCTATTAATCCTTTCAGTTGGAAGATAGACACATACATGCAAAATAGTTTTGTATATTTAATAACTCGTGAGTCATATTGAGTTAAAATATTATCTAACTGCAAATGCTAGAGCCTTTTTATCTCTAAAATTTTCTTTGTGTGTAGTGCCCTAAAACGTAGGATTATATAAAAGAATAGGAATTTTCTGAGAGAAAAATGCAGAAGCCTGAAACATATTTCTCTTCATTCTCCATCATTATGACCAAAAAATGTTATATTTGGTCAGAATACCACTGTTGATATGCATTTGTCCCTCTTGAATTATAAAAAGCACATTAAGATTCCTCAGGCTAAAGATTTTATTCTTTGAACTGTGCACAGTGCCTCTGGCCATACTTAGAGTTTAGATTGCAAGGGAATATTCAGTCTCTCACTTTAGTAGCACTCAGCCTATTGCATATTTAAATATTTTCTTTAAAACGGTAAACAATTTGAAATATTTTCCCTCATAAGGACTTTTTTTTCTATTCTCCTATGAAGCTAATATGCTTTATTTTGATTGCAATACTTGCTATTAACAAGGAAGATTAAACGTATTTTGACACTTCCTATTTATTTATAAATGTTGTTACAGAAGAACAGAAAATTTAGTAGCCATATGTAACAACTCATTGAAGAAGCATATAGGCAAGGAGCAGTAGTAGTGCTTAATGCATGAACTATTTAGCTCATGTTCTAATTCTTGATTTACCTCTAATACTGTGTGATCTTATGAAAGACCAATGTAAACCTCAATTCTTTCAGCTTTGAAACTGGGTAAATTTAGGATCTGTTTCACAGAGTTGTTATAAAGGTAGAATTAGCTAATGCATACAAAGTGCATAGTGAGATTCTTAGGAAAAATTCTTATACTTAGTATATATTATTATATGTTGTATAATATATTAATATATTATTATATATTATTGATTGATAGACATAATAAAAAAAATGGCCCTTCTCAAACAGCACTGGTTTTAATTGCATTATGGAAAAGTATGCAAAAAATCTATGAAAAAGTTTTTTTCATTTATTATAGACTTCATTGACAAATTTAGAATGGAGGCTAAACTGCTAAAACAAGAATTCTAGTAGGTAGGAGGACAGATGATTAAATTTTTATGAAATTGCCTTAGGAAAAGAAAATTTGAAAGTATATATCCATACAATATGGAGAACCTTGAGAGGAAAATATTTCGATGACTACTTATTCGTTCTGGTTAGTATTATTCTAGTTATCAATGACATGATTAACCACTCTTGGGTTCCTGATGAAGAGAAAATAATTACATCCTTATTTTACATCATTAAAAATATGCTGCATAGGTAAGGGAGTTGAAATTTTTTATTAAATTATTTATACTCCCTCCCAAATTGATAATTATTGTCTTGAAATTAGATTCATATGACTCTATGTTGAAATATAGAACTAAGAAGAATGACTTAGTTAATAGATGGATGATTAATGGTATAAGGTCAACTGACTCCCATTTTGATATTTATTTTGTTTATTCTTCCAGTCAATCAAAGTTTAAACTTTGACAAATCTTTGGTCCATTGTTTTCTTTAGTATTAATCAGTAACTATTGTTCCAGTTTTGTAATAGTTCACGTTCTTTCTAAGCTTTTCCATTTCCATGGCAACCACTGAAGTATTTTTCTCTAGTGGAGCTTTACATTCTGCACTGCAAAAAAATATATGGATACCTTGAACATGTTAATGTAATGACACTCATTCACGTAGATGTTTTTAAAATGTTTTTTCAATATTTACTTAGTAAGGATGCAAAGATACTGACTTTTTATTGTACTCAGTATAAATTTTATAACACAAAGCCATCTGCATGAAATGTTATGTTACTTTTCAAAAAATCAAATTGTATCTGCCTCAGCATCTTCACTTACTAAGTGTTCAGAAATTTCAGTTTGTCATTATTAGGGATTCACTCTCTCCATTGTTCCATCCTTCCCAGTGTTGTGTGAAGATAACAGAAAATATAGACTATTTGCAGAGGGTTACTTGCATTTATTTCACACATTGTGGTCACCATTAATATGTCTGTCATATAATCCAAAGTGATCACTTGTAGCAGAACATAGTCTCAATGCCATTCTTTGAGCAGAGAGAGCTTTGCTCCCCTAAGTATGCCACATAACCATTTCCTCTGACATCAGTTACCTCCATGTGGTCCTGAAGACATCCTTGAAAATATGTCTTTCCCTAGGATCATTGACTTTTTTAGTCTTGAAAATTAATATATTGCACTATTTTCCAATTCCCCTTTATAGAAGAACTACTTGATGGGCATCAGAGGGGGGATTGTCTGTATTTTTTAATATTTTTAAATTTTTTAATTATGTATTTGATACCACCACATCCACTTTTCTTATTCCAGTTAGGATTGCTCCCTCTCTACTTTAATGCAACTCTTCCTTCCAAGTCACCATAGATAATCATGATGCCAAATCTGACTGCAAATTGTCCTTGTCTTGCTTGTCCTCTCAGCAGCGCTAAATACAATTGATCTTTCCGTCTTTCTTGAAATACTTTTTGAAACTTCTGCTTCCAAATTGTTACAATGCATTTTGTTTACAGGAACTCTCCTGTAGTTCTAACAATCTTACTGACACCCCTTTTCAATTTTCCTGTACTGAAATTTCTTACCACTTACAATGATGGAGGGCCACAGAGTTTTCCTTTTCTCTATATTTTCTATCTAGAGGTATTAAATATTAATATATAGTGGTTGTTAACTCCAAATATATATTTCCACCCTCAATCTTTCTGCTAAACTCTAGACTCACATAACCAACTCTCTACTGAGCATCTCCACCTTGGTATTTAATAAATGTTTCATTATCATGATCAAAACTGAACAATCTTTTTTTGTTCATTCCATACTTGCTTCACTTTATGGCTCATGTCAAACTTTCTGAAATGATTGTTCACTCTTCTCTTTCTTTCTCACTCCATGTCTAATCCTTCATGAAAATCTGATGATACACTAGAGAAAACTAAACTTCATGGAGTGATATCCTTGAGTAGATGACAGGAAATGTGATCACATATGCAGGTTGAGTGATTAGTCTCAGATAGAAGCAAGGCCAATTCAACTATTGCAAGAGAAAAGAAGGGAGAGTGAATGTGGACAGATGCAAGTAAGCTGATGGATTTGTTGATAGGCAGATATGGAAGTTACTTTATAGCTGTGTGCACACCAAAGGCAGAGTAGTGGGAGTGATGGTGGTATAGGCATTGCTTGCAAAATTTAAACAATAACAAATCCAACTAAGAAATGATCTGTTTTTTATTTTAACCAAGTTCTGGCAGTTCAAAACAATGTGAATGAAAAAATAATCCTCTTAGAAATAAATATATCTTTGGTTTAAGTTCTGAACAGAGGTTTGCAAACATTTTCTATAAATGGTCAGATAGTATTTTAGGCTTTGCAAGTCATAGAAAATGTGTGAATGAACAATCATGGCTTTGTTTCAGTAAAACTTTATTTACAAAAACAGGCAGCTGCCCATATTAGGTCTATGGCCATAATTTTCCAGGTCCTGCAACAGGAACAGACTTCTTCCTGCTGTCTTAGCCTTGGCGGTAGCATCATTGCTTTCTGGTTATACTGTTTGCTCAGTGAGAAAAGAAAAATCATTGTCTAAGAGTGAGAAAGAGGAGAACATATAGAAAATCTGAAGAGAGAAGAACTGGATAGGAAGGAGTCATTTAGAATGATGAGAACTTAAACAGAAAAAGAAAATATATGATTGCCTGACAGTGTCAATAGCCCTCTTGGGTTTATTGGTTATAAACTTAACTGTGAGTCAGTTAGTATAATTTAAGGTTTGTCTCCAGCACATTTAGCTAGTAGCACCACTCTTGAAATACACTGAAAGTTGAGTTTTAACCAGGGCTATGATTTTTCTGGAAAAGAACAATGCAGAATAACACACACAAAAAAAAAAAAATTGAAGAAGTGTACAAAGAAGTAATTACAATGTTGGATGTGAAACGGAAGAAATGAGAGGAAATTGTGGAAATGATGGACTAGAGGAAATGAGCTACAAAGATAGGAAATGATCTTCAGAGAGTAAAATTATGAAATTGAAATTTTAAGGGTAGTACATTTATTGATGATGTCACAGTCTTATGTGAGCATGGAAGTGAATGACTGAGAGAGAATAGAAGACAGGTTCATTGGAAGTGAGAAATTCAAATGAAAGGTTCTTGGATATAATATCCACATGAATATTTAAATCACCTAAAAGGATGACTGGAGATATGTTGTCAAAAAAGATAGAGAAAAGGACTGAATGGAGACTTGTTAGTGACAACATGGAGAGTTAGTTGGTGTTAGGAGCAAAGGAATCTGTACCTCTCCAAGTCTTTCCCTCTCCCTTCCAGTCCCAGGACAGCATAGTGTAAACTCTCCTGTTGATTTTTGTTTTCAGACATAAATGTCAGGGGCTGAGGCGTTATCTTTAGGCAGTTTTTCTTTACAGTCATGCTCACAAAAGACGCTATGGCATAGATTGCAAAATATACAAATGTCATAGAAACAGATCATTCAAAAGTAAATAAAGTATATGATTACCCTATTAGATTATCAATAAAACTTCCTTAAAGAAAGAAGTATTAATTATATCAGACAGGTTCATTGTAAGAAAGAGCAACACTATGTATTTTAAGAAGAAAGAATTTTAATACAGTAAATTAGGTGCTTTAAAAATTTGTGGACAGGCTGGAGGAGCAGGCTGGAAGCTGATCCTCCAGGGATGAGTTCCAGAATAACACACAGGGAGCTATTAACTCTATCACAATTAACAGGTGGAAAATTAAAGGGCCTCTCTGAAGTCACCAAAAGCAATGGCATACCACTGTAGCTAAGATCTAGGGAGCAGGAAATCAAGGCCAAGAAGTTACTTCCATTATAATTGCTTTTCCAACACCAATGAAGCAAAAAAGTGTTTGCTGTGATAACTCTCAGAAGAGGAAGGGAAGACCCACATCTCTACAACCTTACTTGCCAGCAGGAAAAACAGCAAAAAGCATAAGACTGATCTCTTATTTCTTCTAAATATCTTAAGGATACAGCTAATTGTTATAATCTAATTAACATAGAACTATAGTTGCAAGGGAATCTGAGAAATATAGTTTTTAGCTTTCTCATTCTGCCTTACTGAAAAGGTGAATTAGAAGTTTGTGGAAATAAATTTCAAGTGCCATTTGACCATATCATCGCCCACTGATTTATTTTCTCTGGGTAAAGCAAAAGAATTACTTCTAGGAAGAAAAAAAAAATAGCAAAATTTCTCTGTAGTTCTTATTCCCTTCTCATTTTCCTTTTGTGATTTCGGAAATAAACGTGTTCTTAGAAGTCATATTAAGACATTTAAAACATCTCTTATAAAATAAATAAGCTATATTTTCTAGGGACATTTTGTTTAGTAATCATGATAAGCATATTTCCTAAGGGCTGTAAACTTTTTCAATGCTATATGAAAATATTTGAAAACTATAAAAAATAAAAACAACTCCAAAAAACAGAAAGAAAACTTAGAATTGGCATTAGTAAACTTTTATTGGAAGATTCAAATTCATTTATAACACATTAATTGTTTAATTTAATATTCAATAAAAGTTTATTACTATAAAATTAATATTAGTTATTTGCTTTATTTACCAAGCATTCATGACTATGCATAATTGTGAAGAAATCATAGCCAATCGTAAATAAATTGTATAGTATATAAGAAAAATAAAGCAATATCATACAAAGTCTAACTGTTACTGAAACAAAATGCATAAAATATATTGTTTTTATTATTGTTATAATTTGGAACATGTGGTATATAATAAAAACTATTTCCTTTTTCCTTATGAAGAAATATATATATATATTTGATATGATATGGCATACATCCCTTAAAAGTAAGAAAAACTAGACCCTACACAAGTATTAAGCCCTAACACGAAGATTTATTCTTCTTGCAATTATAACTTACTATTACTACCTGGACACTTGGAAAAACACTCAGTAGTGTTAAGTCCACACTATCAGAATTTTTCCCAGCCTCATCCCTAAGTATACTAGCAAATTAAACCAGTTTACAATTCTCCAGTTTGTTCCAGGTAGGTTTTACAGCAACTGACAAGGCTTATCTGTTTAACAGCAGTGTTTACTTCCACTCAAACTAGCTGCATGCCTCTTCTTTGTTTCCCCAAATATACCATCATTAGCGTAATGTTTCTAAATCAGAGATGTGGCCAAGTCATCTCCCTACTTAAGAACCTTGAATAGCTTTGCAGTGTGCCAAGGATAAAGCTGGAGCTCCTTGGTGTAACCCCTGAACCATCTTCCCTAGCCAGACCAGTCTGCACACCTTTCCTGCAACATGTCTTACCCATTTTTGTCTCCATCCTTATGTTTGTGATGCTATCTGCACTTGGAAAGCTGTCCTTTTTCTTGTTTATCTGATTTTTCTTCAGCCTTTAAATCATCCAGTTCTATGAGGTTTTATCTCATCATCTATGCCCAAGGTCATCTCTTCATTTTATTTGATAATTAAAAGTAAATAAATAATCAACTAAAATAAGTAAAATAGAGTAATAGAAAAAATAATCCCTATACTAAGGACACAATTCTTTTCTCCCTTTTAATCCCTCTTTTGAAATCATGATTTACTGAGTTTTATAAATAATTACAATTATTCAATCAATTAAAAATAGGTATTTTAAATTAGTGAATGCATTTACTAAAAGATAAATATTGTATTTTAATAACGGGAAACTACCCTCCTATGCTTTTCACTCAAAGAAATAAGGGTTAAAAATGAGAAACAGTTTCAATGACTTAGCTCAGATCATACTATTATAATATCTCTGCATTAATCTGTTATATCCAAAACTGGCATGGGAATTATTTGTTGAGTGTAAGACATTATCCTTTAAGGTCTGATGGTGTTTATAAATTTCCTACTGAATTAGAAGTTCTTATATTTAGTTTAGGTTGTCAGCAATATTCTTTCAACAATAATCCTTCAATATAACAAAAACAGAGCTGTCTGTGGTGTGGACAATTTATTGCAGTACAGTTAACACTCTGAAATTTCCAAAAGTACATCTGAGACAAATTTTTAAATGCCCATTTCTTTTCAGTTCTCTCCTTTATATGACAACATTCTTATAAAGATTAATATGCTACATATAATAACATTGCCTAACAGACCATTTCATAGATTTAAGATTCTCTTGAGGCAAAGATTTTACCTGGAAGTTATATCAAATTTGCATTCTTGTATATATATTTATCTTATCTTGTTTAATTATTTGTTTTTAATGAAATATCCTGACAGAAGGAGCAGGCAATTGTTTTATTTGGCATATTCCATGAGGTATGCAAAATTGAACCAAGTGTTTATCACAGTGATTTTATTTATATGAAACAAGCATTTTGAAGAAAAAGCACATGGTAAAGACTATTTTCCCTTTTAAGGAAATACATTTTTTAAAATACAATTTACATTTGAAATGTTAAATGAAGTTTCACATTCTTAAACAGCCTCCACAATTCTCTCTTTTCTAAAAATCAAAGAAGAAAAGCACTTACGATATATTAAAACTAAAATAATATCCCTATCCATTCTGGTATTTCCAAAAGGATTTTTTGAAGTTTTTATATAAATCTACATAATGACAAGGACGTATTAATCCCAGTGACTGTTATTAATCCCAGTGAATGTTATTACATTTTCCCTTATTGAAAATTATTCAATCCATAGCTTTATTTAGAAATGAAAAGGAATGATTCTTCTTTAAAACTGATGTGTTACTTCTATTAATTAAAACCAGTCATTGGTTAAAAATCCTCATCTTCATGTCTACCATTTTTAAAATTATTGCTCATTCTTATTTGTTTCTTTTTTTTGTTTGTTTTGGTGAGAGTTTAAACTTTAATGAATTTGCTATATCCTTTACAATATGAAGAAATTATTTTAAACTATTTTCTACTGCAAGCTTAATTGTTTTTGTTTATTAGGATTTGGCTTGCCTTTGAAAGGATTGTATAACCCTGCTCATTGCCATATACCTTGCCTGCCTCTGATGTGAGAAGAATATACCCTGTCTCATTTATTGATTTTGACCATATTCAAATGACTTGCATTGGTGAAAGTAATGTAAACAGACATTATAATATCAGACTAGAAGCTTCAAACGGGATTGTAAAATTCAATCTGGCCTCTCTTCGTCTCCTACGATGAGACTGGACATATCCAATAAATGGATTGCACCATCAGGCTGGGTGCTGGGATGAGAAGATACACAAAGCAAAGTCATAGCCATAACCACGTAATGGGTGCAAGAAATAAATAGTTGTTGTTATAAACTGCTAAGATGTTTGGGGTTATTCAAAAGAAAGCCGGAATTCCCTTTAAAGTATACAATGTCATGGTTTTTAGTATATTCACAGAGTTGTGCAACCATGACCCACCAATTGTATCCCTAGGTATATACTCAAGAGAAGTGAAAACATGTTTACATAAAAATTGCACATGAATGTTCATAGCAGCATTACTCATAATAACAAAAAAGTAGAAAGCAACCCAAATACCCATCAATTAATGAATGAACAAAATGTGGTATATCAATTTTCAAAAATATTTGGTTTGCCATTATTTTTAATATCATTTAGTTTTTCCTTTCAACTACCTGTACAAATGATCACACACCCACTAACACAAAAGTACATGCACATGTGCACATATATACTCACATATGAATATGTACTAAGTATGCCTTTATGTCCACTGACACCAGCTGCATAATTTATGAGGCTGAGTACCAAATGAAAATGTCAGACCCCTTATTCAAAATTCTTAAGAATTTCAAGATGACAACAGAAAAGCACTAAACCAAAGTGAGGCCTTTCTAAGAGTGAGTTCTTGTGTGACTGTACATGCCACACATCAATTAAGTAGGTCCAGCTGTTCACATTCTCTGAAGGAAAACTGTGTCATTCTTACTAACTAGTCAGCCTTTCATTTTCTTCCAATTGATCAGTTATGTTAAAGGAAGAAAACTAGTAATAAAATACCAGTTACTGCTATTAGTGTTCCTTTATGATCAGGTATAGCTACAGAATAATTTTTTTAATCCTTGAGACTAGTGCATGGGTCATGTTTCTATTTTATGAATGTGAGCATAGTAAAATCAAACAGCTGTTTTTGTATGTGATTCTTAAGTAACTTTTTTCACCTGTGAAATCTGTAGACTAAAGCAGAACCAAGTGATAGACAAAACGAACGTCTATTTTTTAAAGTACAATATCTAAACTGTACTTTCAACACGTAGTATATACTGCACTGTCACAAGACAAAAGAACCATTCTGCTTTTCACAGGGTGTGAGGAGTAAAGTCTAATCTAACAATTTAAGCATAGGTTTTCTAACTATATTTTTTGTGTAATTCCTATTTGCATTAAGAATAGCCTGTCAGGCCGGGCGTGGTGGCTCACGCCTGTAATCCTAGCCCTCTGGGAGGCCGAGGCGGGTGGATTGCGTGAGCTCAGGAGTTCGAGACCAGCCTGAGCAAGAGGAAGACCCCGTCTCTACTAAAAATAGAAAGAAATTATCTGGCCAACTAAAATATACATATAGAAAAAATTAGCCAGGCATGGTGGCGCATACCTGTAGTCCCAGCTACTCGGGAGGCTGAGGCAGTAGGATCGTTTAAGCCCAGGAGTTTGAGGTTGCTGTGAGCTAGGCTGACGCCACGGCACTCACTCTAGCCCGGACAACAAAGCGAGACTCTGTCTCAAAAAAAAAAAAAAAAAAAAAGAATAGCCTGTCAAAGATTTTAGACTCTGCTGATGATAGAAAAGGAGGCACTAATTTGAAATGTCATATCATAAAACTGATATCATAAGCCTATGCAGAAATAGTTTCAATGTGAAGATGTTATTAACATGGTATTTTATAATTTTAAAAGAATTTCACCAGAAATCTGGTTCATTTCAATCAGCTCTACATCAACTTTCGTGTGTCTTTGCTGTGGGAGGTGAGTGCATAAGGGATGGAGGTGGAAGAGTAGGTAGTAACACAGTATGTCTTATATCCTAAACCTCTCAGCAGCAGGAATGTGTATCATCTGAAAGGGTTTTTTCTTCCAGTCTCTTAGGAAGAGTTATTCCTGTTGATTTTTGTCAAGGCTGTTGATTCCATTGCTCTTTATTTGTTCTGGGACAACCTTTCATCAGTTTTTTTCTAGGAGGTGTGGCTTTTGAGAGGTGATCCTCATGAATGCAGTGTCCTTACAAAGGAGGCCCAAGGGAGCTGTTCTTGACCCACTTCATATGCTTTTTTTTTTTCTTTTTTTATTCTTTTTTTTTGGCTATTGAGTTGTAAGAGTTTTATATATATATATATATATATATATATATATACACATACATATATATATATGTATGTATATATATATATGATATTAACCCCTTATCAGAAATATAGTGGCAAATATTTTCTCCTATTGCATATGTTGTCTTTTCACTCTGTTGATTATTTCCTTTGTAGGGCAGAAGCTTTTTAGTTTGATGCAACACCACTTGTTTATTTTGTTTCCATTGCTTGTTAAAACAGCATAGTAGTTGCATAAAGACAGACATATAGACCAATTTAACAGAATAAAGGGCCTAGAAATAAAACCACACTTACATGGCCTATATAATGGAGTGTCAAGAATACACAATGGGGAAAGGATAGTAGTCTCTTCAACAAATGACACTGGCAAAACTGGATATTTACATGCAAAAGGATGAAATTGGACCCATATCATACCCTATACACAGAAACCAACTCAAAATGGATTAAAGGCTTAAATGCAAGACTTAACATTGTAAAACTTATTCATAGAAGAAAATAGAGGGAAAGCTTTATGAAATTGGTCTCTTGACAATGATTTCTTAGATATGACACCAATCTTTTTTTTTTTTTTTTAAGTTTTCAGCTAACTTGATATCCTTGTGGAATTTGAAGCATTGATGATTCCCTACTAGAACCATGCTCTTCCTTTGATTTCTGAAACATCATGATTTTCTGCTTTTCTAGGCACTCTCCTTCATCTCTTTTGCTGATTCATCATCTTCCTTCTATCCTGTAAGAGATGTTCACCACAGCTCTGCCCTTTACCCTCTGACATCTTGCTGGGAAAACTCATCTACCGTAATGACTTTAACTATCTCCCTATAAGTTCATGTTTTAAAAGATTGAGTACAAACTCTTTTCTAGCTCTCCCAAATCTACTTATCTAGACTCACAGCCTGTTATTCTCACCACCATATTTCTTGTGTCCAAACATACAGAAGTACTCAACATCCTTAAACCCGTTGCTCTTTCTTTTGTTCAGTTAAATTTAACATATGGATTAGAATAGCCCCTGTGTGTGAAGTACTTAGCATACTTCCTATAGGGACGTTCCATCTAAACCTTCTGTACATGCTGTCCACAAACTTCAATTTTACAAAACAGATGGTTAGTCATTTTAAATATCAGTTGATTCTCTACTTCAAAAAAGCCATCAGAATACCATATAATTGTATTTATGGGCCCCTGGGCTAATTTCCTCTACCTCCTCTTTCATCTGCAGCATTGACACCACAATCTGTAAATTAAGGTCAGGTCATATCACTGTGTGCTTACATGTTCATTACTGATCAAGAGTATTTTTCACCTAGTTATCAATCAAGCCATCATCAGAATGTAATCATAGTTCTGTGCATATGAGATGAGTTTAGACAATGATTTACATTAATAAATAATCTACTTCAGACACACTTCAGACACTAAGTATTTTAATTTGCAATAGTAAAAATGTAAGCTATAGTAATGGATTCATAAACTTATTACTTGGAAATGTCAAAAAGGGTTTTCTTTATTTTTACCACATTCTTGAATTGCGTAAATGAGATATGCATGTAAACCTTCCTTTAGATTATAGGTATTAGTCCTAAGGAATCAGGGTCAGCTGTTATGATGTCTAAATTTGTTTTTAGCACATCCAGCAGCTTTATTATGATCTCATCATACCCATTTTTCTTTTCCTCATTGTTAAAGTGACAATATGATTTATTGTTCAAACCAGGACACTTCTGAGAATGACATGAGATACTATTAATAACTACAACAACACAATAAGCACAAATTGAACTGTCCAGGGCAAACCTGCACTTAAGGTAACCAGTTACAGCACTTTTTCCTTTAAAATTTCTGGGAAAAGAAGCTCTATCCTTTACTTTTTAGGAAAATGTGCCCTTAGCTATTGGTCATTCAAACTGTCAAATGCCAGTAAGTAATCAAAACATTACCTCTTTGAAAAGTCTTATCATTTTTAGGAAAAGATTAAAGCCTTAAAGAGATGAAGCTCTAGTGTAGATCATTTCAACATTATCCAGAGAGGTAGTATACTCCAAAATGGTGCTAAACACTTGCTACTCCACATATGACTAAATTTGTTATCCTGTCAAGTTCTCAAAAGTTTCCAGAGATAAAATGCTCTGTTATATATATTGTTTTATTTTATCTACATTTAACCACTCCTTCCTTTAAAGCAAATTGTGCTGGGTACAGAAAGCCACCTGAAGACTCATCCAATTAATTATGTCTGCTTTACCTCAAATCTTATCTCTCTCCCAGATTTCAGTTTCACTGATGGTTGCCTCAACTTTTCTAAAAGTGAGCACAAGAAGTATATGTTAACAATATTAAAGTACTTTCAAAACATTTTAAGGAGAGAACCAACAATTAAACTGGAAAAGCAGTAAAATTTCACAAAGCTGGTTCAGCTTTTTCTGTGAGCCAATTGGATGAAAAAATTCTAATGGCTCCAGGGATTTCCTCCCATTCTTCTCTGACAAAAATATATTCATTCATTCGTTCACTCATTTATCCAACAGAATGTATTACAGTCTGTCACCACACTAGGAATACAAAATGCAAGAAGATGTAGTTTCTATCTCACAGCTCAAGAGGAAAGTTAAATAAATAAATGACCATAGAATTACAATGTTACGGAGTTAACCAAAACTCTATAGAACAGCAAAGAGAAGAACATCAACAAACACCAAAAAGGACTTATTCATCTGGGAAATCTTCACAGAATTTTTAGATCAGGGGAACCCTGAAGTATGAGTGAGCATTTGCCAAGCATAGAAATGGAGAAATGATACCACAGGATAGGGGAGTTCACATGCAAGCCTAAAAGCACAGAGCACAATATAGTATTCAGGAGGCTGTAAAGCAACCGCATATAACTAGAATGGCAGGAACATATTGTTTGCTAAGAGAGCAAGTCAAGGAAGGTAGGTTAGAGTATGAATGGACCCAGATAACATGGGGAAGAGTTTTTGATTAAGACTTACCAGAAACTAACAAAGGTATTTTTGAAGAGCAGTCATCATCAGGTTTCAACTCAGAAAACTAATTATATTAGCAGTGTAAAAAACATTTGTAGAAATATGGAGGGAAAAGCTGAAGGCCTAGTGGAAGTCCATCAATGACAAGGAAGTTGTCATTTAACTCATCAAAAAGCAATGAGGAGACCATTTATTCATTCATTCTGCATGCATTGTATACTTAGATGTCAAATATTGTGTTAGCTGGTGGGCATTCAAACATGATTTAGGCTACTGAAGTATAATTTAAGCAGAAGAGGACTTGAACACAGCTCTCTTTTCATAAAAATTAAAGCTGAAATATAATTTCTGTTTCCTGTTTAACGTGATTCTTGAGATATATAATTAAGAATTTCAGATTTTGATGATTCTGATGTATGGATGAGAATTTACATTAAATTCATCCATCTTAGCTCAATTAATTACCATCCAAAGAATCAAAGATGAATTGATAAATCAATAAAAACAGTAAAAAGCGTTCTATTGTTCTTGGCAAATTTTTCCATAAGTTAAGAGTGTAACAGTGATCAATATTAGAGTGGCTGTGCCTAAAACATGTATTTTCCTAAAATGGCATTGATCCAAAGGAACCACACTTCTCTTCTAAGGAGGCAGCTGACCTCAAGTTGTGGGCACTTTTAGCAAGCTGCAGGTTTCAGCAAGTGTTGCTTTTACCTGAACTGTAAGTGTCTTGTGAGGTAGAATTGTGTCTTTGTTTATCTTTGTGTTTCCAATCTAAAACACAATGTTGAAACATAAAATTATAAATATTTATCAATAAAATTATGATAAATGCATATCTGAGATATGAATACAGAATAATTTCAGTTAATACTTGTGTGGGGACCTCTGATCCAAAATCTTTGCCTTCACTAGAAAGATCACTAGAACTCCTACTGAGATATGATATATTCAAGTTGTTAGTTTGCTGTGTTGTTTTGAGGTAAGAAAGGGTAAACTTATACCTAATTTTCTGCTTCACTTACATTGTGCAGAGTTTTCTATGTTTGTGTATTTTGATTCTTATAGTCATTAAATAATCATAATCTAATAAACTTCAGCTCATATCTAACTATAAATAGGACAAGCCAGATTGCTAAAATAATTGGGAGTTTTCGACAGAAATTATTTTTTGCTAGTTCACTCAAGTATTTCTCTCAAAGTTGGACACTTTTGTCCCAGAGAACAATCCTTTGGATATTGTTTATTCAATTCATGTTAAAATTCTTATTCACTGCTACCACCAAAGGGACTTTCAAAACAAATCACAAATAAATAAAGTACTGTTCAGTGAGCTCTTCCTATTACTTCTTTCCATTTTTATAAATTCAGGGACCTTTGCTTGTGCAGCCTTTTGCTTGGGAAGATGTAAAAAGTACAGAGGAATGAGTATGATAGAAGGACGTACTATACTAAAGATGTTTTTCCTTGTATGCAATTATCATTGTAAATATAACAATATTCTCAGAAATCTCATATGACTTGGCATTTATTCTTGTATAGCATGTATCAAATGTAACTTATTCACATATTTATGTGTTTGAATTCTCTCCTTACTAGTGGAAAACTGAGTTAAACCAACTTCTATTATTGTTTATTCCTGTCACAGTACCTCACAAAGGACTAGTACAAAGTAGTGGCTCAAAAAATATCTGATGAATGAATTATTTCCTGCTACCTGTATTTTAAAATAGCTACTTCTGCTGGAACAAATAACATTCAATATATAACATTGTTTCTGCGGGGAAAATGTGTTCCAACTTCCAAAAATGATCTACAAAACTTCAGAATCACTCAAACCATGATTTGGGATTGTGGTTATAGTGTCAGGCATTTATAGTTAATAATCTAAACATAAAATACTTTAAATCAAGGGGAAGAATGATGTAGCAAAAAAAAGTACAACTTTAGTTCATGCATCATTGTATTTGAATAATGGTAATTCCTAAAAATTTACTGAACACTTCTTATCTGCTACATACCCTTATTATTTTCAATATATCCCCACAAAAGCCTTGGGAATTTTGTTCTGATTAGATGAACTACTATTATATCATTTATCTGAGGCAAAAAACTCACAAAATTTTTGATTTTTGAATATTAATTCTGCTGTAGAAATCTTTCTTTTTGATTTTTAAGTGATATGATGGATTTCCGAACACTTTAAAATTTCATTAACCTCTGAATTGACTTTTTCAAATTTACTAGCATTTAACAATGACTTTAACCCATACCAACTCCATCTGCCTGCTCTCTCCCACAACTACCCCTTTTCTTTCCTTCTACCTCCTTTTCTTTCCTTCATCTATTAAAAAAAAAGATTTATCATCTCTCTCTCTTTTTTCTCTCTCTCTCTTCTCTTTCTCCCTCTTATTCCCCCTCTTTTTACTCTCTCAGGACCTTTAGCTCACATATATATGTTCGTTTTTAAACTGTAAATTATAATGTTAATTCATATGATCCCCTCTGCCATCCCCAAGTGTCCAAATTTTCATTTGTTTAAAATTTCTTTCTAAGGCCTAGCTTTTAATTCATTTGTTTTACTGTTCAATACAAGGTATTTCTAGCTCCTTTTGGGAGTTCAGTAATTTGGCAGTCTTCCATCTAGCCTCCCCAGGCAATATCAAAAGAAAGCTCCTGGAGAAGTAATAGTGATTAAATGCCCAGACTGCATACATATTCTCAGGTCCATTGCACTCTGGAGAAATCAATTAAGCCTCACAGCACCCCTCTGAGATGTTATTATTACATGCATTTTACATGTGCATATCTCAACACAGACCCTGTTTTGCCCAAAGTCAAAGAAATGTGTTAGTTTTATATTGAGATTAGCTTTCAATTATTATTGTTTAAAGTCAATACTGTGTTTTTGCTATTATCTCTCTCTCACTGTCATTCTTCCTCTCTCTCAATAGAAGTAAAATAATCTGAATATCATATGACTAAAAACTCTTTTCAAAATATGATGTTTACAAAAGTAGTAAATGTATGAATTCTTATAGTTTTTTAATTAGTTAATTATCAGTTACCTGATAACTCACAAATTATTTACCTTTATATTTATGTCTCTATTTTTTCTTATTAAAGTTGCTCAACCCCTTTTTTGCAGAATTAAGCTTTATTCTTATTAATTGTGCACTCTACATTTATAAATACTGTGTTCCCTAATTAGCAGTTTTATTGATATTATATAGCTGATCTTTCTTCATTAAAGATTTCACTTCATGTTCATTTTTAAAAGAACTAATAAGCACTAATGTGAAAAATTGGCATAATCAAATTCTAGTTTATTTAGCCAAAACAGAAATCTAAACACATTTTTAAGTAGTGAAATGAAATATGCATCAATTTAATAACCAAGTCAATCTGGAGAGGCAACTATGTCTATTTTTTCATTTTACATTTTTGTCAAATAAGGGAAAAAGTCATGATTGTTAAAGAAGAACTATTATGATTTTATTAGGACAAAATATTGTTTTCTATGGTTACTTTCCAAAGATATTTTATAATAGAGAGGTAGATCCCTACTTCTCGAGGGCTAGTTGGTGAAATTTAAAAGGTCAATCACATTCTTAACTGAAAGAGGTTAACATAAAAAAGTATTGGATATTCTAAACAGAAATTCTTCACTTGATTGTTTAAGTTAAAATAAATTATATTTTCTTTTAATATGATATAGTCTGTTATAACATGAAAATTTGATAGTTCTTATTAACCATGTTAGTTCTTATTAACCACATATAAAACACTGATGAGTTTTAATATCTCTTTTGATGGCCAAACTTTGTAGAATTAACAATTACTGTCTTAAGTGAAGAATGAATTAAAATAATTTGTGAAAATAATTATCATTTGACATAGAAGCCTTCTAAAATAAGTCTACTGGGACAATAACTATTTTTAGTTCACGTCATCTCAAACTAATTTAAACAATTACAGAATGAAAAGGGAACAAAACCTCTAACAATTAGTGAACACTAATCTGTTTTAACATACAGACTTTCCCACTTCCTTCCCATCTTAGTTAAGAGGGAGAATTTAAATGGTTGTGTGGCTGTCTCTGCGGTCAATTAGTTTATGCTGATAGAAGTTTATTCCCTTACCATCTTGACCACAACAGAATAATGAATCCTATCTTGTCTCTGTTGCAGTGGTGTGGTCTCAAGAGTATAACTGAATATCAATCCCACCTGATAATAACAGAAGAGCAATATTTTTACTGTTTCTGCTGTTGTCATCATTCCTCTCTCTCTCTCTCTCTCTCTCTCTCTCTCTCTCTCTCTCTCTCTCACACACACACACACACACACACACACACACACCCGCCTTTTAAATTAATCAACATGACTGGACCTTCGTGCACTGGCCCTGAGTCAGAATTGTGGCATTGGCATAGACAAGGAAATATGCCAAATACATTTTTGCCTATCTTGTAAATTCATGTCCATGACTTCATGTACATGATCTAGACAAGTTTTAAGACATCATTCTATTAGTCATTTTATGGAACTGACTCCAGCTGTTGATACATATTTTTCAAGATTGACAATTTTCCTTCAATAATATATGTTGTAGATTTACTTTATATTATGTAACTACCTTAATCCTGCTAGTTCAATTTAGTGAAATGAACAAATACTCATTGAGCATATTACTGCAAATTACTGCCTGATGAAGTAGGAAGAATTTTTGTTTTTCTACAAAAATCTCTAGTGAAGATGGCTCAACAAGCTCTGGAATATGCTGTGGCAAATGCAATAGGGATTGGCATTTGATATTACCTTATAGTACTTTCAACAACCAGCAAGTTATAAATGTAAATCTAGAAGAGTTACAAAAGAATATTATAATCAGTACAAAATATAAGCATGCAATTCAACAAGAACTTTTAAAACTTAATTTATCTAAAATCCACTTCTATAAATGGTGTTATTCTTAATTTCTAAGTTTTTGATGGTTTAGTGCTAATGTGTACAGCCATACTGATAGAAGACAAAGCAACAGTTGTAGGACACCAAGATTTGTATTCACAAATACACCAATAGAGATGCAGAATTAAATACACAGCTTTCTGACAAATATCCTATGCTACTTGATGTTGTCACTATGGTATGACTTTTCATGGTGAATGGTTATTTTTTATTGACTGCCATTTGTGGATGCATTCATAGTAGAAATTCAATACCTCAAGAGAACTTGAAGTAATGACATCACTTTTAGTGTAAATCTTTCCTCTTAAAATGAAATTATCAGCAACATTGATGTGGTAGCCTAAGAGAGTAATACTAGGTATCTGAAATGTACACTTTCTGTTATATGTCACAAAGAAAAATAATAATAATGCTACTCCAACTGGATTAATTCAAAGAAAGGAATGTTTTTGGCCCTTTTAATAGCTAAATAATTTAGAGGTCAGATAATCTTGATTTGGGGTTTAAATTACTGAACAGGAATTGTTTGCTTCCCTTCATTCCTTGCTTTCATTTCCTTAGTGTCATGACACTTCATCCTTAGGTACTTTCTCCCACATGGTTTCAAGAACTCTGTAAATAGTTTCCTTGGCTGCACTTGTGCATATCAATGTTCAATTGGAAATAGTACACTCATTTCTATAACTCAAGGACAGCCCCAAATTGAGCTAATTTGCTTGTGCCTTGTGCACATCACAGAATCAATTGCATGACAAGGAAAACAGAAAGTACTGATTGGCTTAGCCTATTTAGCAGGTATACTGGGTTGAGGGAGGGGGAGTGACAATGCAGTCAGCTTCGTCTGAATACCATGAGCAAGTTGATAAAAACTGGTTTTCCATATCAGCACCAAGGTATGGTTGCACAAAAAGGAAGAAATTAATGCAAGGACGATTTTCTTTTAAAAGCCAAAGTACATATCCATTACACATTGGAAAACCAAACTTCAAATCTTAGAATCATCAAACTACTGCAAGCTATATACTAAATACATGTTACAAACAGATGAGGATGATTCGTATGAAAACTCTAGCATCTATTTCCTTCACCTACTCACTTCCAACCATTTTCCCACCATGCCACTTTGGCCACATAAGAAATGATAACATCTTTATCATCACTAATAATTCTATTTCCTGTATAATTTCTACTACATACTTCCCATTCAATAACCTATTTCTTTCTTTGCAGCTTTCTTATTTTAGCATTTCACAAGAAATAGGCTCAAATGTATTGATAAATGCAATCAATTTACCCTGTAATATTTTTACTATCCATCATCATCCTCTTCTGTTATGTTTACAGTTTAGATTTTGGTTTAGTCCTCATTATAATCAAGCTCTTGCAAAAACAAACAAACAAAAAAACCATAAAATTGCTTTCTTTACTTCTCACTATATCTAGAAACATTCCAATAATTTTTGAAAGCAAGTATCCTCTTTCATCCCACCAACTAATTATACTCCAGATTCATTACTATGAATCTCAAATGTTAACTTAACATTATAGGATAATGCACTTCACTAATGTATTAGTTTCCTGAGCACACTAGATTCATAGTATAACAAATTGCAACAAACTTGCCATAAAATAATAGAAGTTTATTCTTTTTAGAGATCTGGAGGCAAAAGTTCAAAATCTGGCAGGGCTGCTCTCCGTCTGGAGGCTTTGTAAAGGGGATAATCTGTGCCTTGCCTCTTCCAGCATCTGTCCTTGGGGCCACCTCACTCTACTCTCTATTTCCATCTTCATGTTGTCTTCTCCCCTGTGTGTCTGTGTTATCTCCTTTTGCCTCTCTTTTTAAAGACACATGTGATGGCATTTAGGTCCCACACAGATAATTCAGTGTAATCATCACATCCCAAAATCTTTAACTTAATTACATCTGCAAAGATCCTTTTTTCATACTTTCTTCTAAAGCTTCAAATTTCTCACATTCCATCATCCTACCCAACTTAAAACCAGCTGATAATCTTTCTTCATGCAGTACTAGGAAAATAGCAAAAATCGGTATAAAGAACATCTCCACTTCCTACCACCAAATGTATACAGGGTGGTATCACTACCCTTCTTATTGATCATCTTTCCTCTTAAATGAAAGACTGGCCCTTGATCACTGGTCTCTGCTCCTAGACCAAGCCCTGTTCTTGTGCTCTGGATCCTGTGCCCTCTCACTTCCCCAATCCTGTACTCTCTCATTGACTATCAGTAGCAGTATAACTTCACAAAATCATTTGGGGATGCACTTGTGCATTACATCAAAACAAACAGGAAAAGGTGCATAACTTTTGACCCAAAATTTTATTTATATAAACTGGTTCCACAGAAATATTCAGCTTCACAAAAGTAAGAACATAAGCCAGTTCTTTGAAGCATTATTTGCAATATGCAAAAAAAAAACTAAAATAAAATGTAACTTTTTTGTCAATATAACTCTTAAGTTCCTGCAGTGTGGCAATGCCTAATATATAATATATTTTTTAAAAATTATTTTATCTATTTTTTAAAAAGTAACAAGAAGAATTTGTGCATATAAATGTGGAACAGTATCCATAATTACTGAAAGAATCACACAAGTAACAGAACTTTACCTATAGCATGACACATTTTTTTTCAAAACCACAACAAAAAATATATATAAAAAAGGCAAGATATGAAGGAATAAAACTGTTAACAGTGCTCATTCATAGAAAGTGGGAACAGAGGAGAAGGGTTTTGCTTTTTAAGTGTCTGTTTTATTTTGTTTTTAACAATTAACCACTATTGACATTTACAAATATATATGTATATATAACTTATTTTAATTTTAGATTATTTTAGTAAAGTTATTATATCAGATAAAGTACATCTAACTCATATGTTTTTTGTTCAGTGTTTTGGATCTTGATGTTTTTTATTGTTTAATTTCCTAAGCCATTCATCTAATAAATTTACTTGTACTGTTAGGTTGTCATAATCAGTTTATTGTCTTGAGAGCACTTTATCTAATCTTAATGAAGGGGAATTAGAGATCCAGCTGACAAAGCTTTAATGCTTCATTTTTTATCACATGATTTCCTCCAATTAACTATAGTGTTAATGTCTTTTGTTTTTTATGATAAACAATAAGAAAATGCTTGTCAGAAAAGGAAATTAACACTATCCCAGATAATTTCAAATTGATGCCAGTGTAATACAAGAGTTTATAGTCTGGAAAATATGATAAGTCAAATTTTCAGTACTAGGATTTCATTATCTGACTTTTTCAAAATTACTCTGTCTTTTTTGGTTAATGAAATGTCTTCATATATAGGGAATCCACATTTTAAACATTAAAAATTGCTATTTAGAATCTGACAGTTACTATTTCATTTCATTTTGAATAAGATTTGGGTAAAATGTACTTATTTTAAAAGGTAACATAAAGTAAATTAACACTATATAATCAATCCTAGATCTCAATGATCATGTTATACAATCACAGATATGCAATGGCATCAGTATAAAAATGCAAACCATTAAGTTTCAATTCTATCCTTTTAAGTTATATATATTGGATGATGGTAAGCATTTTTTAAAAAAACAATTTTCAAACTGGAAAGGAAAATTATTCTATTTTCACTGAAGTCATTAAGAATCTTAAAATAGTGTATAATGTTCTCCAAGAATAGTCCCTGGAGTTTAAATGCTCAATCACCCCCTTCATTAGTCTAATTTAACAAAAATATCTTGTTCGCACACTAAACAGAGTTGAAAAGAAGCCACAGATTATGATTACTAAATAAAAGTGATCCTTTATGTTGCTTTGCTCATAATCTCAGATCTATAGCACTACAACCAATTAATTATATTATATTCTGTTGGAAAAGCAGATCCAGTTCACAATTTATCTCTTTCATGAATTATTGTTGGGAATTTTATATCTCATTACCTCCTCTTTTAACACAATATATGAAAAATTTACTATAAATTATATATAGGGAAAATTCTATAATTATTCAAAACAATAATACTTTTGTATAGTTTCAGTAGCATGGATTTAAAATATATTTAGAATCAATAAAATGATAGGTTTAAATAGCATATGAGATTTATCTTTTAATTTCAAAATAATACAGAATAATGCTAAATAAATTAATTTTACTCACATAGTCATTTTTGTTTTTAATTTATTTATTTGGTCATAATCTAAATTGAGGAATAACATGAGTTTTAATCAGCCATTTTCTCTTGAATCACATTCATATTGTTTTTATCATTTGATGTGGTATTATTTTGTTGCTTAATGTTATTGATTAAGCATTAAATTTAATGCCATACATCAATTATTAAAATATTCTTTTCTATGTATCTTTATTTTAATTTAGTGAGATATTTATAGTACTTGTATTATTTTCAATCACATTATTGGCTTAATTTAGCAAATAAAGGTATAGGGAAAAGAATAATTTCAAAACAAGAAAGACTAAAATCCTTTTGGTGGGATGAGCAATATTTTCTCTTTCAAAATGCAGCCTAAACCCAAGCTCCACATTTAATCAACAAACACTAGTCTCAGTATACTACACAGCACTCTGTTCAATACTAGGCTTTCAAAAATATGGGATCCTTTCCTTAGGATCTTCTCCTTCTCCAACTCACCCCCAGCTTGCTGTGTTATTGCTTTCCCTGTTCTTCATAAAATTATCTTGACTATTGGCAAATACATAGTCATTGGTTAAATACTTAGAATGCATTTTAAGCCTAGGAGGAAGCAGAAGTGATATGCTAATTAATGTCATTGACCTAGCCTACCTAAACAATAAGTAATTACATAATTACTATTAACATGTTTCCATAAGAAGTAGCAGCATGCATGCTTGCTCAGAACAATCATAAACAGGTTGCAATTTCATATTTTTTCTCTCATGCCTAACTCTGAATTCACCAATGAAAACTTTATAAGAAATAAGCACTTTATGGATTGAAATGTAAATTAGCTCCAACTTCCTAACTTATATTTGAATCACAGTTAACTGGAAAGAAATGTTTTGGATGTTTTTGTTCTAATTTAGGTAACAAGTTTTGAGGTTTTATGCTTTATATTATAAAAGTATGTAAAAGCAGTTGCTGGTCAGCTGTCCTTTTAATATATACAAAAGGAAAAATACCAAATATATTTTAGTTTGTGTTAGAAATTCATTTTTATAAATATATTGTACAAACATGAATTAGATTTCATCAATTTGGACTGAATCAGCTTCCATTTGAAGTACTATGAGATGAATTAAAGAAACAAATTAACATTCACATGTTTCCCTTTAGGGTCAATCTTATTTTAGATGACATAAATTATGTGCCATATTTACCACCAGATCTACACAGATATGAAAATATTTTTTTTTCAGTTTTTAGTTGTTTAATAGCACATGCAACACAATACATGTAAGCAAATAGAGCATTGGTTTTCAAACTTGCTTTAGCAGCAACTCTACTTTCAAATGAAATTTTATAATAAATAAGTATAAGGCATTATTTATTGACATACATTTATTATAATGAATCTAATTTATGAGTTCATGTAATAATTTAAGTCAATAATTTTATTTTAAAGAAAAGAAACGCTGCAGAAATCAGGGACTTAAATGAAAATTATATAGTAACCTCAGCATTCAATTTATTTGCATATTCTTTGTTTGCACAGATAAACTGTTTCTGACAGCTATTCTGACAAGAATAGCTTGTGTTCTCAAGCTATTCTTCCGTTAGGCAGAAATGGCAGAAGTATTATTCCAAAGCCTATAGGAAATCAAGATAACGTGGCATACTAAATTGTCATGTAAGTGGTCCCTAATGTGTTAAAGTTTGGCACATAACACAAATGAGTTATGTCATGTAGCATGTTAGTTACTACAGTTTTAATAGTTGAGATATATTTTTACATGAAACCTGTATCACACATTTAAGGAAGCACTAAAACACAGCCATAAAACACTAAGGTTCTGTAGAACACAATTTGAAAACACCACTGATGCAAATTCAATTGATCTTTAAGGAGATAAAGAGATCAGGAAAAGGTTAACTTGGAGAAAGAAGGCTGTGGCCATTGCTTTCTGTAACCTCTAACTCCCTGAGCACTTCGTTGTATCCACACTGCAACGCTGATTACATTCTCCCTTGCATTGTAGGAAAGTGAGCATGTGTCTGTCACCTCCAGAAGATTCTATGTAACTCGAGACAGAGAATCATTGTTATGGACTGAATTTTGTCCCTCAACAATTCATATGTTGAAACCCTAACCCCCAATGTGACTGCATTTGGAGACAAGGTTTTTAAGGAGATACTTAAGGTTAAATTAGGTCAAAATCTTTACCTATATTTTTGGTGCTTTCCTATCTGTTACTGTAAATGAAATAGCAATGTTTTTATCTAAAGCCAATCGTTTCACTACTACACTAAAAACCACTGCCTCTGGCCTACTCCAAGACATCACTCTAGCCAGCTTCCCTTCTTTCTCCTGTATAATCAAATTTTCTCTTTATGGGATTGTTTCCATGATCACTCAAGCATAGATTTATTTCTCCCTTCATAAAAAAGAAAAAAAAAAAAGTTGTTTTGCCCCCACTTCCCCTGACAGCTATTGCCCATATCTTTGCTTCTTGATTTACTCAAAAATTACTCAAGGGAGTTGTTCCTCTTTGCTATCTTTAATTTGCCTTTTCCCATGATCTCTTAAACCCATTGTTCCAAACAGGTTTTCACTACCACTGTGGTACCAAAATTTCTCTTGTCAAGATCAAATATATTCTCTACATTGCAAAGTCTCTGTCTGTATACACAACTTATTTGACAAATCAGCATTTATCTTAGCACTAAATGCACAGTTTTCCTCATTACTTTTATTCACTTGTTAGGCTCTCTGGGTTTTTTTCCTGCCACATTGTTTTCTCCTTTTCTGCTCACTTATTGTTGATAGTCCTTTATCCTCTTTTCCTCTCTAACAACTTCCTGAATGATTTCATCTGATTGCATGATTTTAAATACCATGTATGTATAAACCCTCACATTTACATTGCCAGCCCAGATGTCCTGCTGGGAGGTCTAGACACTCAACTGGTTTCTTGACATCTCCACTTGGATACCTGACAGATTTCCCAAACTCAATTGAATTGATTTCCTACCAAATTGCTTTACCTGCAGTCTTCTTCATTTCAGTTAATGAAAATTTCATCATTCCAGTTGCTTAGACATAAATTATTGGAGACATCAATTTGAGTCATCTCTTTCTCTCATCCTCTCATCTCATTATCAGCAAATCCTCTTGGCTTCACTTTAAAAACATATCCAGAATTCAATCCCTTATCACCACTTCTACTGCTAACATACTGGTGAACCCATCATTATCAGTCACCTGGATTGCAATAACTTACTAATTGATTTCTTTGCTTTCACCCTTTTTCTTTCCTCCTCAACACAGCAGCCAAAGTGATCCTTTCAAAACTTAAGTCATATTATGAACTTCTTTCTCTTCTTGAAACATTCAGGCATATTCCCTCCTTAGGGCCTTTCCTCTGATACGTGTGTAGATAACTCCTTCAATTTTTTCAAGTCTCAGCTCAAATGTAATTTTCCAAGAAGACCTACCCTAACCATTATATTGAAAATTGGAACCTATTCACCCCTCCATACTTTCCTTATCCTGCTTTGCTTTTTCATCCTTATCACTTATCACCTCTAATATATTATATAATCTTATCATGTCTATTTTGTATTTTCTGGCTCTCTTCACTAGAACATAAAGTCCACAAAGACAGGTTCTCTCTCTCTTTTTTTTTTTTTTTTTTTTGAGGGTCAGAGATAGGGAGGTTCTCTATTATTTACTGCTATACCCCATGTGCCTAGAGCAATGCCTGGCTCAGAGTGGGTGCTCAATACATATTTACTGAGTAACTGAATTGGTGTCCTTAGTATGTACCAGACAATGTGCTGTGTTGATTACCTCATTTAATCTTTCCAAGAATATTTTGAAGTAGTTATTATACTTCCTCTAATAGGGATGATGACACTGGGCCTTTGCAATTGTACGTAACCTGCCTAAAGTACACAGTCAACAGTAGCAAAGATGGGATTTAAACCTAGGTAGCTTGACTCCAAAGCCTGTGCTTCGAATCCCTATTGCTTCCCATCTTAACGGTAGCTCATCATTGCATCTGAAATATATATAGCAATGTGGATTGAACTCTGAAAACAAGGTTTCTGGTGATACTCATGGAAAATAATAGCCCCACTTCTTGACAACAATGAAAAGTTATTGTTGTTGACATTTGATGTTTAGAATTTATCGTACACGTTAATGAAATATATCAACCAAGCCATTTGCTGCCTTCATGAGTGTTAGATGTGACATGTCAAGTCTAATATACTCACCACAAGAACTGGTAAATACAGATTGAAATGCTTGTGAGAAATGTACTGAACTGTTTTGACCTATTGGTGGCACAGGGACAGATGGTTTCTTCCTTAGGAAATAGAAATAACACATATTCTGTCACTATTGGCAAGAAAATTCATGAGAAAATGAGTAGTCATCATTTTTAATTAGGAAATCTATAATATCAGTGTTAGCTTTTCTTTCTCTGTGTGTTAATATCTCCTCCAAGCTGTGCAAGTTGTCTGCTTAAGTTTATGATTATTACACTATCAGATTTTCAGATTTTTAAACTGACAATTTAACTCTACATTTTATAAATACATTAATGGATAGATTATTTTTTGCTATTCATCAGTGAGTGGTTAATGTGACCCACTTGTTTCTCATGAAAATACATCATGTGCGGATTTCTAAAGTGCTAACTTATGTTTCTGTTGTAGTCTATTATATATTTAATATTTAGGAAAATATAATAAAACCTAACATATTTCGTGATTTTTGACCTTTAGTTATAAGTGAATCATTTTAATACTCCCACTTAAATTATGGCACATAATATGTTTCAGAGTTATCATTATCATTATCATTATTTATACTAATATTTTATGTAGCTCATGAATTAATTACTTCTGTTAGGTGAATCATTTATTCTGTTTGTATTTTTTAAATTTTAAAAGCTTCAGAAAAGTTGAAAGAATAATAAAAGGGACATTTGTATATTCATCTAGATTCATCAGTTTTTAAGATTTTGCCACATTGGTACCCTTTCTCTCTTTTTCTTGCCTCCACCACACACACACATACATGCACAAGTATGTGCACACACACACAGAGACTTATTTGTTTGTTTATTTCTTTTGCTTAATCATTTCAAAGTAAGGTACAGAACTGTTATTTTACCCTTAAAAATATGTGCTCTAATAATAACGATCTTATCCCAAGTAGTCACAGTATCAGTATCACTTTTAGAAAATTAACATTCTTTCACCAATATCAACTACTATTCAATAATTTTTAATATCCCTTGTTGGTCCAAAAAAGTCTTGTGTAGCTTTTTTTAAAAATGTATGATCCAGTTAAATTTCACTCACTGCATTTGGTTTTTACGTGTCTTTAGTCTCATTTCTTCTGGAATAGTCTCTCGGGCCTTTGCTGTTTTTCTTATTACTGAATTTTTAGCAGAACCAAGACCAGTTACCTTCTCATCCCAATAATGACTTGTACTGAACACTTATTATTATATTAATTGTTTAATATAATTACCAACATAGCCCTATATGTTTCTCTTTTTTCGTGTAATTAAATTGATCCTCAAAAAGGTGAAGTAAACTTCCAAATTTATTCATTTAGCAAGTTGCAGAGTCAGATTTCAAACTGAAGAATGTCCAATTTCAAAGTATATGCATGTAAACAATGCATGATTACTGCATATTAAGCAAACCATATTCCGGTATTTGTAGTGTTATTTATTAATACAGACAAATTTTCATGTATATCCTACCTCACACTTCCACTATTTCCTAAATCAGTGACATCATCAAATACAGTATTACCAAATACAGTAATATCATCTATTTCAAAATACTTACTCTTAACAAAGTAGGCATAGATGGGTCATACCTTAAAATTATTAAAGCCATATACAATAAACTCATAGCCAGCATCATGCTGAATGGGGAAAACTTGAAAGCATTCTTGCTTAGAATTAGAACCAGACAAGGTTGCCCACTATCTCCACTTCTATTCAACATAGTGCTGGAAGCCCTTGCCAGAGCAATCAGACAAGAGAAAAGAATTAAGGGTGTCCAAATGGGGGCAGAAGAGGTCAAACTCTCACTCTTTGCTGATGGTATGATATTATATCTCGAAAATCCCAAGGATTCAACTAAGAGACCCCTGGAATTGATAAATGAATTCAGTAAAATCTCAGGACACAAAATCAATGCACACAAATCAGTGGCATTGATATACGCCAAAAACAGTCAAGCCAAAAATCAAATCAAAGACACAACATCTTTCACAACAGCATCAAAGAAAATTAACTATTTAGGACTATATTTAAGGGAGGAGGTGAGAGACCTATATAGGGAGAACTATGAAACACTGAGAGAATAAATTGTAGAAGATGGAAACAGATGGAAAACCCTACCATGCTCATGGATTGGCAGAATCAATATTGTTAAAATGTCCATACTAATAACTAAAGTGATCTACAGAATTAATTCAATCCCTATCAAAATACCATCATCATTCTTTACAGATCTAGAAAAAATAATTGTATACTTCGTATGGAACCAGAGAAGACCTCGTATAGCTAAAGCAATCTTAAGCAAAAAGAACAAATTTGGAGGCATCAGTCTACCAGACTGCAAGCTTTACTACAAAGCTATAGTAAACAAAACAGCATGGCACTGGGCACAAGAACAGAAATATAGACCTTTGCAACAGGACTGAGAACCCAGATATAAAAACATCCTCATATTGTCATTTAATCTTTGACAAAGCAGAAAAGCAGACAAAAATATACATTGGTAAAAAAATCCCTATTCAATAAATGGTGCTGGGAAAACTGGATAACCACATGCAGAATATTGAAACTGGATCCGCACCTTTCACCTCTCATAAAAATCAATTCATTATAGAAAACAGACTTCAACCTAAGGCATGAAACCTTAAGAATTCTAGAAGAAAATGTTGGAAAACTCTTATTAGACATTAGCCTAGGGAAAGAATTTATGAAGATGACCCCAAAGGCAATCAGAGCAAAAATAAAAATAAATAAATGGGACCTGATCAAATTAAAATGTTTCTGCATAGCCAAGGAAACTATCGTTAGAGTGAATAGACAGCCTACAGAATGGGAGAAAATATTTGCATCCTGCACATCTGCTAAAGAACTGATAACAAGAATCTATGTAGAACTTAAGAAAATTAACAAGAAAAAATCAAACCATACCATCAAAAAGTGGGCAAAGGACATGAACTAAAGCTTTTCAAAAGAAGACAGACTAACATCCACCAAACATATGAAAAAGTGCTCAACATCTCTAATCATTAGGGAAATGCAAATCAAAACTACAATGAAATATCACCTAACTCCAGTGAGAATGGCCTTTATCAAAAAGTTCCAAAACAACAAATGTTGGCGTGCATATGGAGAGATAGGAACACTCTTACACTGCTAGTGGGACTGCAAATTAGTACAACCCCTGTGGAAAGTAATTTGGAGATATCTCAAAGACCTAAAAATAGAAATACCATTTGATCCAGCAAGCCTACTACTAGGCATCTACCCAAAGGAAAAAAAGATGTTCTATAATAAAGACTCTGCACTCAAATGTTTATGGCAGCACAATTCACAATTGCAAAGATGTGGAAACAACCCAAGTGCCCATCAATACATGAGTGGATTAACAAAATGTGATATATGTATACCATGGAATACTACTCACCTACAAAAAGCAATAGTGATCTGGCACCTCTTGTAACACCCTGGATAGAGCTTGAGCCCATCCTTCGAAGTGAGGTATCACAAGAATAGAAAAACAAGCACCACGTGTACTCACCATCAAATTGGTACTAACTGATCAACACTAAGGTGTTCACATGGAAGTAATATTCACTGGGTGCTGGTTAGGTGGGAAGAGGGTGAGAGGGTTACCCTCACCCTCACCCTCACCCTCACCACCCAACTAATGGATGCAGTGCACACTCTATGAGGGAAGGGCAAGCTTGTAGCCCTGGCTTCGGCAAGGCAAAGGTATTATATGTCACCAAAATATTTGTACTCCTATAATGTTCTGAAATAAAAGAAAGGATATAAGTCACATAGTTAATAATAGTCATATCTACTTTTATTATTCGTTCCTATCTACCAGGGTCTATTTTAGGCTCTTTTTCTTTTTTAGATTCTCAGTCTAATGGAGTCTTTACAACACTATTTACATGAGTCCTATTGTCAATTTAAATGAAGCTTGGCTCTGTTATCTGATGTAATAATAAAAATTCTCTTATTTAAAAAAAAAATGCTTATGGTATTTCAGAGGCTAATCCCTGGCTATCAAGGGGCAAGAAATATTAAAACAAAAATAGTTCTTGGGCTTCACTAGATGTTTCTTTTCTTTACTATTAAATAGTGCCAAAAGCTGACAAAGCAGGAATGCATCAATGACTTTTACAATGCATTAGTAAAAGTCTAGACAAGGTAGTTCCATGAAGTCAAATGTAAATCTTGTGAAATTATTATTATTAATAAATATTTGCTCTTCTCTTTCATTTATTCATCCTAGACAGTCCAACTGCACAGAATATGTTCTCCCACATATTTGACATTTTAACATTTTTAATATGATTGTTATTAGGTCAAAGAAACCACATGGATTCAGATTTTCTTAGTGCTTTTTCCAGTTTTTCACATATCAGGGCTGTTAGGATATCCCCTAATTAAGAAGCCACATGAATATTCTGTAATTAGTGAGGGTGACATCGACTGCAGGTAAGGCATTGTGCTATTGACCTCAGCAATTCTAACCTAGTGTTGGCCTTTAACCATATACATGGAGGCTAACTTTCCAATAGATCCTGTTCTAATGTTAAAGCACTGTAGGGTCACAGATGATTTGGGAATTGAACTGGATTTTGTAGAAAGTGAAATCAGTGAAAGTGGGAGATAAGGATACATTCCAAACTAATAATTTCAGAATACTAGTCATGTAAACTTCTCTTGAAGATTACTTTCTCTCTGCTAACATATTATTTAATGGAAATATGGATAAACAGAAATATGTATATTTTTTCGTAGAATATTACCGGTATACTGAATATTATGCATCTGAAATCTAGACTGTGAACTCTTCAAGAACCGACAGCATTTTTTTTTTCCATATTACCAGAATCTTCCACTGTGCTTGGTACATAGAAAGTTTAGTGGAATGACTGTTGAATAAATTAACCACATCTTGGATAGGGACTGAACTGCATAGTGAACTACCACCATCTCTGTTCAGAGTTTGCTACCAGCTCTTCTTATATGCAAATAAATATTATCATGTTGATTAGGATCTACATAGGCCTGAGGCACTTTAAAATGTAAAGTCTGGAAAATGACCATTTTATAGGTGAAATATGTAATATATGTAATACTTGGCTTTTATTGTAGATAATTTTAATATCTTATGAGGCACAATTTGGATAGGCTACCTATATTGATGGAAAATAGTTTGTTTAATGTCATATCCCTCTAACCTGTTGTATCAGTCAGAGTTCATTTAAAAGCAAAAGAAAATTCTCTAGCCATTTTAGGCAGAAAGACATTTAAATTCAGATAATTTGATTTTTTTATGAAATTGTTGGAATGGTAAGAAGAGCATATTCTAGATCAGGTTTTCAAGAGAGACTACAAGAACATCAGGAAACAAACTGCCAAATGAGTGATACCTTTGTCATGGTTAGGTCAGTGGGAAATCAAGAAGTTGATATTGGCATCAATAAAGCTTTCCATTCAAAAATCAGTACCCTTGAAGTCATGATTGAACAAAAGAGTTTGACTTCAGAGAAATCCAATGACCACGCTTGCTTTCATGAAAAAAAAACACAGGGAAAATGAGGAAGATGTCTTCTATGTCTCTCCCACTTTTAAAATCTCACTTGAATGCATCTAATTGACTACATCTAATCCACAACTAGAAGGCTAGCTACAAGGGTGTTTAAGAAAAGTATTGCTGTTTCTTTGCTTATTTGTTCTTTTAATTTTTCAGTACCAAAAAGTATATCAAATGAAGTTTGTAATAACTGTTGAGTACTAATTCCTTATAACTACTTCACCTGTTATAAATAAGACTCCTTGCTAATAGTGTTGTCTATCTTATTAATGCCTTTTACTCTTTTAGTACTTTTACCTACTGCTATGGACTGAATTGTGTCCCCCCCCCAAATTCATATATTGAAGCCCTAACCACCCCCATGTGGTGATGTTTGGAAATGGGACCTTTAGAAGGTAAATAGGTCATCAGGGTAAAGCTCTCATGATCAGATTAGTGCCGTTATAAGAAAATATATAAGAAAGATTTCTCTCTCTCTCTCCTCCTTTCTCTTTCTCTCTCTCTCCTCCCCATGTGAGGATATATCAAGAAGGCAGCCATCTGCAAGCTGGGAGAAGAGCATTCACCAGGAAACAAATCTGTTGGCACCTTCATCTTAGACTTTCCCGACTCCAATAAATGTCCGTTGTTCAAGCCACCTAGTGTATGGTATTTTAGTATAATAGCACAAGCAGAGTAATATGCCTACTCTTTCTTTCCTTGCTGTCTTTGGGGCCTTGTTGTATTACTGACCTTTCTACCTTAAATTCTAATATGTCTTTCTGAAAAGTGTTTGTAAATTTGACTTAGTCTTCTAATCAGACTTCCAATTTTCTTGCCATTACCCATGGCAGCAATATATAGTATTTATATAGTTTTAAGACCCTTTGTTTATGTTGCACTTAATAAAATTTTTCTGTGCACATAAAGTTTGATATAACAAATATGGTTATCAATTGATTATTTGATTTCTTTCTTCTATTTTTGATATCTGAATAATGTCTTCAACAAATTGAGAGTGAAATTAGATGGAAAATGCTTTTTGCTCAATTGAGAGGTGTCCAGTTTTAAATCATCTAAACAGAGAACAGTACTAATTCCAATCTTATAAATAGATTTAATTTGCCTTTAAGAATTTTTTTTAATTTCCTATTGTGTCCTAGGCACTGAGTTAGCTAAGGGGGCTGAAAAGCTAAAATAGATAAGGTTCATAAATCCACATACTTTCAGAAAAGTGGAGATAGGTACTTATAAGTAGGTCATTTCAATATGTGCCCTTAGCATTTACAGCAAACAGAAATGATTTACTAAAAATGTGGGTACTATAATATAAAAGCTGCCTAAGGGTGTGACACCTTAGATAAGTCCTAAAGAGTAAATAGGAATTTTCAAGGTGAAGTAGTAAAAAGTGCAAATTACAAATATGTCAAATGAAATCAAGTTTTGTTATATAATACTTTTCTCTCTTGCATTGCCATGTATATGACTATCATCCTATATACATATATGTGTGTGTGTATATGCATAGGCATGAGGATAGGAATTTGTTAATGCAAAACAATACAGAGAGAAGGAAATTGTTCACTTTTGACTCTCTAGGTATGATTGTGAGTTGAGTTGAGAAATAGTCTTGAAAGCTAGACTTTGTCAGAGAGGAAAATGAATTTCTAAAATTCTTTATTTCCTATGAAACCTCTCAAGAATGAAGAACTCACATCATAGAGTTTCCTTCATAGTATGCAGAGGAGATGTCCTTCCTACCTGTGCAAGTTAGGTCTTCAGACTCACTACAATAGATAAGAAAGACTATGAAAGTAGAAGAAATAGAAAGCCTATATCCAACACCAGCATGAGCCTGAGAATTATGGAAAGAAGAAACACAGTGGTAGTTCCTTCCTTCCTGTCACTGGAGTCTATTCCTTAAGGACAGACTTATAAAGCTTCCCCAGGTATTGAATTGGGAGGGGAAGTTTGTAGGCCCTACGAAAATCCAGTTTCCAATTCATTGTGCCATGGGAGAAGCTTCAAGCATTTTGTTTGGTTCCATACAGTCTTGGCTTATCTAAGGATTACAGTATCTCCTACCAGCCTTAATGATTAGATGCAGAGTTTCTTGTAAAACTTAAGGACCAGCAGAGACTCAAGATTAAAGGGCAGCAAAGTACAAATACCTTGACACCAAATGGCCAGATCCTCTCAATGCCCAATTTACCCCAAAAGTCAAGACTAGAATAATTATACCTGAAGATTCATCAGTCCAAGGAAGATTTTAAGCCAGCTACTCTGTATCAGCAATGACAGTAAAATCGGAAAACATCCAGCTGACATTTGGCCTTCCTGTCCTGCCAGTCTCCTTTGTGTCCCACAAATCCACCTATTTTATATAGCCATTTTGAAGAGGAACAGGAGAAGGTGAAGAATTTAAATAAATCAACCACTTCAAACTGTAAAGAAGTGTTTAATAAAAACTAAGTTACATTAAAAGATTACTTAAATTATTGGATCAGACTACATTTACCAAATTAAAGTAAAATTTTGATCCCCCCCAACTTGCAAGGTGTTTTTATTGTTGTTTGTTATAAATACAACATTTTCTCGAGGATCCTGTCCTTCACTGTTGGTCACCTTGAGTTCACAGCTTAAATGCTGAGAATATCCGTGGTGGTGCTATGAGTGGCACACTAGAGGAGAGAACAGGCTTTTCCTCAAATTTTCACTCACTTTTTCATCTGAAGTCTATAGCATCACTGATTTGTGCAGAGAGTCTCACAAATTTTATCTTCTAACCCCAACTTCATTCTCTGTCTGAGCTCAAAATCATTCTCACAGTCCAGCAAAGTTCAAGAGTCAACATTTCTCAATAATTTTCATCTCTCTTATCAGGCCGTGCACACAATTTTTTCTCTCCTTTACCTCTGCCCCCTTGTATATCAAGCCAACAAAGGTCTATAGACCACCAGTAGCTTAGTAATCAGGCATGATGTCCTAATTAGGGTTCTACCATTATATACAAACTGACCACAAATCAAAAAAATCATCATTTTAAAGTGTCACCTTCTTTTCTTGTATGTAACAACAACGAACCATTTCTGGATCAGATTATGATTTGCAACAAAAAGTGGATTTAATATGACACATAAGTAGCAATGACCAGCTCAGTGGTTGAACTGAGAAGAAGCTCCAAAGCACTTGAGAAAGCCAGACTTGCACCAAAAACAGTCATGATCACTGTTTGGTGGTCTGCTGCTGGTCTGATCCACTACAGCTTTCTAAATCCTTGAGAAACCATTACATCTGAAAAGTATGCTCAGCAAATCGATGAGATGCACCAAAAAGTGCAACACCTGCAGCCGGCATTGATCAAAAGAAAGGGCCCAATTCTTCTCCACAGCAACACCCGACTATACGTGGCACAGCCAACGCTTCCAAAGTTGAATGAATTGGGCTCTGAAGTTTTGCCTTATCTGCCATATTCACCTGACCTCTCGCCAGTTGACTACCACTTCTTCAAGCATCTCGACAACTTTTTGTAGGGAAAAGTCTTCCACAACAGGCAGGATGCAGAAAATGCTTTCCAAGAGGTTGTCGAATCCTGAAACATGGCTTTTTATGCTACAGGAATAAACAAACTTATTTCTCCTTGGCAACAATGTGTTGACTATAATGGTTTCTATTTTGATTAATAAATATGTTTGAGCCTAGATATGATGATTTAATGTGGTATAAAACAGCAATTACTTTTGCACCAACCTAAATAAGTAATTATCAAAGAAAATAATAATGATATAGCTATATGAATCATACTGTTGTTTAGAAGCAGTCTCAGTAAATCAAATAAAATGACAATTTACAAATCCAGGTCATCTTGTTTGAGATTAGTCCAGTTATAACTAATTAGTGTAGACTAGGGTTTCCTAACTTTGACTTCAATTTTTCTACCTCTGATTTCCTTTATGATTCATACAAAAAATGCAAAGAAAAGAAAAGAAAAAAGAAAAAGAAATATTGGATGCTATTCATTTTTCTGGTTGCCAGGCATATAAAGATAATTCAGAAATTTTTGCTACTTAAAGATTCAACAATCCATTAATCTAGTTCAATTATTCCTACCTTTTCCCCTCGTATTACTTTTTCTTGCTTCTTTTACTTCCTTACAGCATTGGCTTTGTGTAAATCACAATGGCCTGTATTCTCAGTGCTGCCTTGGTCTCCATTTTGGGCCTTCTCACCTATTATAGGTCATTGGAAGGAAAATCTCTTCATCAGGTCTGAAATTCCCCTTGTAAGGATTTTTTCCTTCTTAAGGAAATAGAGACTACAAGTATCATAAAATTTTTCACCTTTTACTTAATTAAGATGTATCTATTAGTCTATTTTCATCTGTAAGCACGTCTATCAGTTACTATATTATTGCAATAATGCTGCTAAAATGTCCACTCTACTGTAAAACAAGAAGTATTAATTCATCTATTGCTCATTTTTCTGTAGGTCAACAACAATTAGGCTGATCTAGCGAACTAGTCTGTGGGGCTCTGCTTCAGCCTGTTGGCTGGCTGGGTTTTGGCTCCAGAAAGTGGTTCTAATCTGGGTCTGCTCCATGGGTCTCTTCTCATCCTTGGAGCAGCAAATGGCAGGAGTCCCAGAAAGGAAAGCAGAAGCATGAAATGCCTCTTATAAAGTACAAAACTTTTATCAAAATCTCTCAGTAAAAGTCTTATGGAAACTATGGTTTATCTAGCATAGCATACATCATAGCATAAACAATTCCATTTTACTTATCCCAAGCAAGAAATCATAATTTTAAAAAATGCTGGGTTATACAAATACTTATGAAGTAAGAGATTATTTAGACTTTGCTTTCTTCATAGTTGATCCACTGTATCTTTCTCATACTTATCTTTCCCCCACATCCAATTCTTTTAACTCTAAACCTTGATACAAAAAAACACTAAATTTAAAAAAATAAAAATCCTTTCCACTAAGAATGAAAATTATAATTTCTGCATGTGGTTGTTGTTGGGTGAATATAATTAAACACATAATCTTCTGCCAACCCGGAAAGCCTTTCCACAAAAGTAGTATGAAAGAAAACTATTTTATTATTGAATAAGCATTAAACCAGAATGAAATATGCATCTTAGGCAACCTGCTAAAGAGATCACAGAACCAGAAATACATTTTACCTTTTTAAATAGCCAAGCAGATACAATCCCATTACATACATGTTCTCAAGATAAACCATAACTTATTCTCAAGTAAGAGAACTTGATGCCTCCATTTGTCACACATAGTTCATCCTAAATTCAGCTATAATTGGTGTGACCATCTGTGTTAGCTAATTGGCTTTCTCCAAAGAAAAAATAAACCTCATATCTTTATAACAGGTAGTTTTGAGACTTGGAATTGATTAGGCTCTACCTTCCCATAGAAACTGGAAGATAGGGGTGTTATCTTCCTAGATGCATACATTTCAAAGAGGTGGCTTATAGGTCCTTGAGGAAACATTCCCAAATTTTAAGAATGGCAAGAGGTTTAGTTAGCATTTAAAAAATTTATGTACACTTGAAAAAGACAGAAAGGACTGACAATTACAAGTTTTCTAAAGTGGAAGCTCTAAGATAAAGGAATGTGAGAGGGGGTCCTTTTTCTTATTTTAAACAGGGAAAATTAAGCCTATTTTTAATTTGTATTTGCCCTTATCTTGTCCCTTCAGTTTCTAATAGACAGGGTGTTTCTCTTCATTTAAATTTGCTCTGTCCAATGCAATAGTCCTTCTTAATAGTATTTACTAGAACAGGGAAACAAAATTGTTGCTTCAGAGGAAGGCTAAACTAAATGACCTCTAAATAAGCTTCAGAAAAGACTAGATTTTTATAAAGCTCTTTCTTTCTTCAATCTTAGTATTTTTACTTTCTATTTCTCTGAAATGTAATTTCCAAATCAATGTAATTTAAATTGAACAAAATACCTTTCATTAGAAAACAATTTTTTATTCCGATTTCCTTGTTTGTTAATCACATCCCTAGTCTTCTGGTAATCACTATTCAAAATGTAAAAAACTCCCTAAGGATGTTCTGAGCAAATATGTCCTGAGAGATACTTGGTGAACAGATGACTTTAGGATCAAATAAGCTTTAGAAAATGTGTACAATTGTTTTTTAATATAATGGTTATATTGATTAGTGGGCGATTAAATAATTTTTATGGGTTAGAGTCAGCATTTTTTAAATAAATGGAATAGAAAATTTCAGAGGGCATCTTATAATACACTTATAGGGTTATGCATTGTTACGTGGAACAGTTTTTGCAGTTATTTATTTTTGTCTGTGCTGGTGTATGTATATGAACATCTAAGTACTGTTATATATAACTGTGTACTGGGATCATTGGAAATAACTGAAAACCATGCAAATGAAAATAAACCAAGACTACTTATTCAGAGCTTGCTACAATAAGGGAGCCAACCACCACCACTTGTCTTTGGCAGAGTCTCACAGGCAGTCAGGGGAGGGGGAAAACTTCATAGTTAAAAAAGAAGGGAGGACTTCAGTTATACTGTAGTTGGAGAATGCTGGCGTGGGGAAGCTGGAGGTAAGCTAGCTACCTGGTTAGTTTGGGCAGCATATTTGCCTTTCTTAATCGATCCTAAATTGGAAGTGGGGAGAAACATGAAGGAAGCTTGCTGTCATTGACCAAGTTTGACCCTTCTTGCTCTCTACTGTTGCAGAGATTCCTGGACTTCTTCTGTGGGTCTGGACTTCTGTGGGTCAGAATTCTATTATTATATGGTCTGGCTATTGTCCATGCATATATTCAGTCCTTCAGATTAAAATAAAAAATGAATTACACTTGACAATCCATGGAACTTACGTTGCTTTGGGAAATATTTCTATATTACTTTTAAATTTTAATCTTCCTTCTGTACTTCCCATTTCAAATAAGTTGCAAGTTTTATTGTCTTTTACCAGAATCTATCACCTCCCTTTTTGTCTCAAGTCTATTATCTTTCATTTTGTTTTCCATCAATTACTCCAACAGCTAACTGCAACGCCTTTCTTGAATCTGCTCTTCTCATTGATTCCAGGCTAATTTTAGCTCTGTTACTTCTTTTCTCCAAAATTTTTAGTGTATTTTCCATTTTCCCACAATTAACTTCACTCTGTCCAGACAGAAGAAATTCTCTACTATCTGGATATAATTTGCTTTTCCACTTAATGTCTTTTTTTTTTTTTTTTTTTTTGAGACAGAGTCTCACTTTGTTGCCTGGGCTAGAATGAGTGCCGTGGCATCAGCCTAGCTCACAGCAACCTCAAACTCCTGGGCTTAAGCGATCCTACTGCCTCAGCCTCCCGAGTAGCTGGGACTACAGGCATGAGCCACCATGCCCGGCTAATTTTTTTTTTTTTGTATATATATTTTTAGTTGGCCAGATAATTTCTTTCTATTTTTAGTAGAGACGGGCTCTCACTCTTGCTCAGGCTGGTCTCGAACTCCTGACCTCGAGCGATCCACCCGCCTCGGCCTCCCAGAGCTAGGATTACAGGCGTGAGCCACCGCACCCGGCCTCCACTTAATGTCTTGAAAGATTTTTCCTTTTCAAACTTCAGTGTACCTCCTTGTCCTTCTGTATTGTAATTACTAATTTTCATCTCCAAAAATCCATTTTATTCATCAGGGACCACATGAAATTCAACTTCTTTGAAATGGTCTCCTATGATTGCCCCTACACTCACCCACTTCCAACATGGAAAAAAATTTTCCTTCCTCCAAATTCTAAAACACCTTGAATAAATAACACCACACTTGTCACATACTGCCTTATATTTAAATTATTTGTAACCACATTATATACCTAATAATTTGTGTCCTTATACACAGAATCTGTATTTTAGTCAACTTTTTAACCTTTACAGCCTTTGTGCAAACTATGCCTTGCACAGATTATGTTGTTGAATGAATAAAGCCAAGCACCTGACTTTTAAAATTTATTCTTCAGTCTCCAAACAGTATATCCCAAATACAAACTTGATATTCTTTTAAGATTACAGTCATTATTTCTATAATTTGAGAAGAGTTAAAATGCAGATCACTTGCAAAAAGTTACATGATAATTCAAATTCAAACTAGAGTATAGATAATTAATATAGGGCCCTCTTTTAAAAATAGATTTTTACAGTACACAGGGCCCCAGGAGCCTGGAAGGTAACAAAGACAATGGAGGAGAAGTGGTTGTCATGATAATTCTCAGAGATTGAACTTAATATGAAGAAACCAGGTCCAAAATCTAGTATTACAATATATTAGTTTATTGTTTCCACATCCATCACAATGTTCTAAAATGCCTGATTAAGTATTATGTTTTACATTGTGTTTATTTCCTTGAGCAAATACCTAATCTGCCCTACCACCACCACCATTATCACCACCAATGGCTAGCTCAGCACATATGGGCTCTAATAGCAGTTTTGCTAAATTAAAAGAAGACAGATTGATAGTCCCAGGACTTAATTCCATAAAGGGATAACACTATATCAACATGATTATTTTTAAAGCAAAATGCATATTCTGCTCATTTGTTGCACTGTGACTTTTCTCAATGTAGTCTTTTTTAAGTAAGAGTGATTGATCCTTCTCATTTGCTTTATAGATATTCAAAGTTCTACCTCCACATAATTATAAGTCCTTTTACCATCTGGTAGATACACTAAGAGCAATAATGTTTCAAAGTTTTTGATGGTGGCTATCAGACTGCTAACAGTTAGGTTCTTCTGAAAGAAAAATCCACTTTACTTTGATTGCTATGATAGTTCAAAAAATATTGATCTGTCCCTGCTTGGAAACTCTTTTAAACAGGTAGCTACAGAGATTTAGACAAAAATCTATATTCCACTTTGTTCTTTCATTCAAGGTACTTCAAAGGAAAATGTTTAAAAAATATACAGGTTAAGTGAGGTTGCAAGTGAACAATACTATGTTGAGTCTTCTTATAAAACGGAATACTTTCTAATATTTTCTAATACTTTCATTTCACTGCTCTGTTATTAGATTATAAGATCCTAAGGAAACAGGATCATGTCTTTTTAGTTGACTCTATATCAAGTTTAGTTCATTCACATGAGATTAGTGTGACTGTTGCTATACACAGAGTATTTGTTTGGTGTGCGCCATCAGAGTGTTTTGTCAATAGCGTTTCTCTGCTTAGAATAAAGTCAAAGGCCCTTCACATTGCACACAAGAGTAGCTTCACATCTTCACAACACCATGTCTCACCTCACACTTTTTATACCCAAACTCCAGCCACACTGAACTACTTGAGTTTTTCTAGATGTGCTGTCTTGTTCATGCTATCATTCCTTTGGCCAACCTTCTCCCTCAACCTGAAATGTCAGAAACTACCACCACCCCACCAGCAACATACATATATCCATGCAAATTAGCCAAATCTTAGTTCATGTTTCAGTATATATGATCCCCTTTTGTCTTTCCTGTCCTGAGCAGAATTGTTCATTTATTTCTCCATGTTTCCAATATATCTTATTCTAAAATTACATTATTTATCATAACTTATATATATATGTATGCCTTTCTTTTTCTAACAGACAATAATAAATTATCTTATTGACCTCTATATTCCCAACATTTAGGATATAGTACATTTCCAAGACATTTTTTCTTGAGTGATAATAGATGATTGAATGAATAAATGAATGAATGAATGAATGTATAAATTAAAACGGTCACTCTACCTCAAAAATTAATAATGAAGCTATCTATAATTGGCTGACTTACTGGATAACAGCATCTACCGATTTGAGATTTTTACAGTGAAATTGCCCTTGAGTGTATCTCTAGGCTACCTAGTCCCAAGCTGAAGGCAAAGGCTAAGGAGTTGCTTTGAAGGACCTTAAGTATATAAATAATGGGTCAAGTTTTAAGGGTTCTACCTCAAGACAAGTCAGGCAGGAAGATTCACTTAATGTGTCATCTTTAATAGTGTAAACCATAACATACTCACTGTGTCAGAATACATAAGAAATGTATTAAATTTCTGAAATCATCTCAGAGTTTCAAAATATTTACATTTTTTAGCAAAGGTGTTGACCAGAGTATAGTTCATTCTCTTTCTCTTAAAAATGTGTGCTAAGGAATTTATAAAATATATATCCTAAATACATTTAGCAGCTCTTATAGACTGTGTGTTTTCTAAGGGCAGAGATTATGATATGTACCTTTTTGTGATGGGGGGGCATTTCTTCTCTACCCTCTGAAAGTTTCTGACTAGGCCTAAGAAATTGCCATAAACAGATTGACAGCAGAAAATTATACAAATCTTATTAAAATTTTATACATACATGAGAGTCCTCACAAGAAGTGAAGATCCAAAAAAGTGACCAGAACTAAAAGCTTACATACGTTTTAGACAAAGAAATGATAAATCTGTGAAGAAATTACAAGACAAAGGGGTTTGGGCCAGGCATAGTAAATTGTGGGGAGTGACCAAGAGATATATTGGAGAACACCAATAGAAGATAAGGGTTATTTTAGTAAGTTTATTGTACAGATTCATTTCAGTGTTGATTTCTAGTCTCTGGTAACAAATATTTCCAGTCTCTGGTACATCTTTCTCATGGGAAATTTTACGGTCTGTTTTAGGTAGAAAAGAGGAAGTCAGAAAGTATGGCCATGTTTCTCAAGTGTCTTCAGATCAAAATAATCAGTATGCTAAAGTGGCATATTTTGGGGTGGCCTGTCCTGAAGTACTCAGTGGTCATAGTTTTTAGCACAGCTCCTTGTACACAGTGGATGCTCAGTAAATATTGAACTGAAATGAATTGATCATACTTTTAAGTTGATGAGATCAGTCTTTAAATTACCTGACCTAAACCACTTACCATCATCGAGAAGTGTGTATGTGGGGGGGCGGGGGGGAGTGTGTATTTGTTTTAAATTGATGCCCATCATGTTCCATTAAATTTTTTTGGACATGAAATAAATTTATAAGCTAGGGAACTCTATTAGGTTACAGCAGTTCTCAATTTTGAAGTCGTCATATTGTGGAGTGTTTCAAAGTGCTATGAAATTTCAATAAATATGTTACCAATAGTAAATAATACTTGAAGTACCTACATTTATAAATTATTTATTTTTAATTAAATTAGACAATGATTATTCTTATCCATAAAAATAACCTTAGTGCCACACTCTTGTATTTCAATGTGGTCTTTTGAGAGAGAAAAAAAGAAAGAGAAAGAAGATAAGAGTTATATTTATTAAGCAGAGTCTTGCATAAAGTCCCAGGAAACTCACAGCCAGAAGAAAGTCTGATAATCACTGGGGTAGAACAAAATGCTATATGACCCAAATTCATAGGTCCCATTCCTATGAAGGCTGGCAAACTCCTTGTCTGTGTCCACAGATGTTACTGCAGGTCCTCCAGTCATCCTCTAAATTTGTGATGTGGGCAATGAGATGACAGAATATAAACAGTTTGTCATAAATACATTAGTACAACTATTAAAAACTCCAAATTAATGATATTTCAAGTATCATCATATTTAGGACCAAAGAAAATCACATTGTTTTTATCACAGATAAACAGCTCCTAATTCTACTAAACATGTTAAGGTGTATAATAATTTTCAAGGTTAAATGTGATTAAGAATTAAGTATTTTTTAGAGTACCTCTATTTTCTGTATCTCCAAAGAGTGTATGATTTGACTACTGGCAGCAGATGTTAATCTATACCAGCTCTGTGCAAAATGGAAAACCTAGTCTCAGAGCATATTTGCCACCATACTGAATTTTGCATATTTTTTCTTAAATTATTTTACTTAATATGAGGCATTTTAAATGTCAGAATTTTCACCACAAGTGCAAAACACTTTACACAGTTATTGTTGCAAATATATCCTTTTTACTTTCCCTGGGCAGTTATGGATTTCCTTCTCAATATCTCTTTAAATGTTGACTATAGTCTCATTTGTTTTAGATGCTTAAAGGTGAGACCTAGTTTAACTCACAAGGTCTTTTCTGGCTGTATGATTTTATATTTCACAACCTTTGTAAGCCCGTTGCTAAGGTAATGAGATTCCCAAGAGGCTTCTTAACATTAAGAATCAGCAAAACTGCAAGTTTTACAGATCACTTTCTTTTAACCTACACAGTTTCTCTGTGAAGCACTTGAATTACAGTGTCAACTGTTGTCAAGTCAGAGATTGATCAATGAGTAGTTCCATGTCACTTTAAGGCCAGATGTTACTCTTTGGCTGGAAATCTGATTGAATTTAAAATTAGGGTTTACTACTTCAGGCATCAAAGATCAAAGTTACTTGGTCACTAAAAAAATAAAAAAAATGATGTTGAAAAAGCCATGTTTCTACAAATTTCAGCCACTGCCATTTAAACTTATATTTCCAATATTGCTCTCTACTCACTGCATGACAGCAATCTGAGTGCTCTGCTTGTATTTCCTCTGACCTCCTATCCTCATTTATTTCAGCACCTCTTCCCCTGCTTCTGATTTCTTTGCCTACACAGCAGGGAAGAAAAAAACCAGAACCATGTGCTCTATGAGTGCTAACCTCTGACACTGGGATGGATACTTACTTTGTTCCTTCCAAATTTAGTTGTGAATGATGCACAGATATTTAGCTGACACACAGTAGAGGAAACATTCATTAAAGAAATCCGAAACCCATTTTATATTCTGAGAGAGAACATTATTACAAGATAACAAAATCAAGTATCAGTGGGATGCTAACTAAATTCTTTTTGTGTAGAATTGATATTTCAATGGTAAATTATATTTTATCAGTAAGAGACCCTGCAAGAAACAAATGGCACATTCATACTGGGTATGTGTGGGCAGAGCTAAAGGAAACTAACAAGAGGTTGTACAATATCCTTAGCTAGGGACAACAGGGAGCCATTATTACCTTCAGGAACCATAACCACAGCTCAGAGGACAACTAACTATATGGAGAGGGCTGCCTCACATAAAAGTAACTTTCAGTAAAGGGACACAGCCATCACATAGTGATCAGACAGAGGAGTTGGGGAGAAGTATCCTACTACACTCTCTTCCTGATCTTTTCACCCCTGATTCCTGCCAAAATGCCACCTGTTGCCTAGCAATCCCCCATTACCCACAGACAGCAGGATAGCACAGGAGCCTAGCTGTTAGGAGTCCATGTGGATCAGCTTTTACCCCAATTCTGGAAGTAGGTGAGTAGGGGTGGGGGGAAAAAAAGCAGGGCAAAGAAAGATGGATAATGGTTCTCAATGGATACACAGAAGATATCTAGCATTTACATCTTTTAATTACAAGACAACTATAAAATTTAATTTATTCAAAAGATATGGCTGAAATATGTATCATCCTATGATTTTCCATGTATGTAGCTTTTCTCTAACTATGGGATTTTGTGATTGTGATTGTTTATATTGTTTGTTAATAGAACCACATCATTTTGTGTGCTCTTTATTGCCTTCTTTCCTTCTTTTTCCACAACTATTTCTTGAATATTAGGCTCTCAGAGATGGTGTAGTGCTTAAGAACTCATATTCTGGAACCACAGTGACTGATTTCAAATCCTGGCTCTACCACTTACAATTTGTGTGACTTTAGATGAATTACTTTACCTTTTTGGGTCCTCATAAGGCTATGTGTCAGTATTAAATGTAACAGCTTAGAACTTTGCCTTACACACAAATTATATGTAAATGTTTGTTATCACCATATGTACAGACAGTTGAAATGCAAAGCAAATAAAAGCTCATAGAAAGAGACATTGAGTAAACAAATAATTATAATAAAATACTTGGACCAGTATAAGTATGTCCCAAGGCCTATAGAAGCCCAGAGAAAGGAGCAACTAACCATGCTTGCAAGCTCAGAACAGTGTTTATGGAAGAGATATAGTTCGACCTTGAGAGATAAGTAGGAGTTTCTCCACGTTTTACACACTAGGAGAATGCGTTCTTTCCAGGCAGAGAAGACAGCATACCTAAGGGCATGGAGACAAAAAAGGGAACAACAAGCATTTCAACATGTCTGACACTTAGGTTGCTTGTGGGGAAATGTTGGGAAAGGGGACTGGAGAGGCAAGAAATGTTTAGATCATGAAGGGCCTTCCTTGGTAAGAAAGTTGAAGAAATCCAAATAGTTCTAAAATCACCTTTGTACTGTGCAGAGGTAGAATTATTGTTCTGAAGCAATAGAGATAAAAACCTCTCTTAAAATCAGTGTTACCATTCTTTCCCTTCCAATACTGGACCTAAGTTATCCTTCCTCTTTCCTCAATTATTCCAGTACCTGGCTCACAATACTTCTCTCCATTCTTTCTCTCAAGCAGCATGGAACAATAGAAAAGAGCGTAGGCATTGGAATCTTGTGGATTCCAACTGGTAACATTAAGAGAGGAGCCCAAAGGAGTGGTCATGAGTGTCACTTCTTCTGCATTCTATTTGTTAAAAGCTAGTCAATAATCCTGGGAAATAATCAAAGGGAGGGGAATTTGACTCCACCTTTTGAAAGGAGGAGAAGTATTAGAGAATTTGCAGACATGTTTTAAAACCACCACAGAACCATTTGAGAACAAGTTGCAAACGTAATGCCTTATCACTCCCAAACACTCAGTTTGAATTGTACCAATACAAAGACTCTCTTATATAACCACAAAACAACCGTCCAAATCATAAAATCAACATTAATACATCACTGCCAAAAAATTTCACTAACTATACACAAGGGAAAAAAAAAGTCTCTTTTTCTTCCTTGTCCAGGATTAAATCCAAAAACCTGCGTTTTATTGCTGTCATGCCTTTTTCATTTCCTTCAACCTGGATGAGTTCCTCAATTTTTTCCTATCATGACCTTCATAGTTTCAAAGAATACAGGCCTTTCCTTCTGTCATACATCCCTCAGTCTGGGTCCATCCAATCTTTTCTCATATTCAGACATAAACCGTGCATTCTTTACAGGATTACCACAAAAATGATGCTTATCTTTTTAGGTGACCACATCAGGAGGCAAACACTACCAACATATCCCACACTGGTTATCTGATCATTGATCACCTAGTAAAATTGGTGTCTTCCAGATTTTTCCATGGCAACATCACCATTTTCACCTTTGTAATTGATACATGTTTAACAGAGAGGTAATATCTTGTTTTTTTAATCAAACATTGGCCCGGAATCCACAACCATAGTGATGGTTGCTAAATATTTTTTTTTCTTTTCGCCCATTCTACATTTATGAACTGTCATGCTACATGGAGAAACAGTTTTTCCTTATGTCTCATTTATTTATTCATTTGTTTATATTAATATCAGTATGACTATGTATTTAAATGTTATTCAATGTGTTGTAATTTGTCATTATCATTGTTTTGATGTTTAAATTACTCTATAATGGCCAGTGGAGCTTCTTCAGGTTGGCCTGTATGTCTTATGTTGTTTTGATACATCCCTTTCATCATTCTTTAAGTACTTCTTTTCTATTTTTTATTTTCTTTTTGGACATGACAAGGGTGTTCCAGGCTCATATGGTCCTTTTCCTCACCCAATTCCTAGAATTAGACTCTCTGGTTCCTTTTAATGAAGAATGGTATGTAGAAACCAAGATCTGCATACTCAATGTTGTTGCTATAGAGGTTTATTGCTTTTAGGACTCTCAGTGGATGGAGCTAGAAAATACATGTACATATATATGTGTGTGTATATATATGTATGTGCATGTGTGACATATAGGCATATATATATTGCACATACATATCTATCTATATTTATATTTTAAATATGAGTTCACACCAGTTCTTCCAATTCTAGTTCAACTTCTCAGGAACCTTTGTAGTAATATCTATTTCCACATCTGTTTTCACTCTGCTACCCTCCAAGTACACTTTTCCTGATACCCAAGGAAACACAGTTAAAACAGCAATCATAAAATGTTTTAAAATAATTAATTACATTATATATCCTCAAAAAATAAAGGGAGAAATTGTATTCATGAAGAAATAACAGGGGCTTATGAAACAATAAGAAGTAATAACAATCATTAAATGCCTAGGAAATTACAACATAATTTTTCAAGATATAGGCTAATTTGAGATTAGATAAAACTGCACAGTGAATTAGTAAACTGAAATTTATTATATATATATGTATATGGAATTCTTCTAGAGTACAAAATAGAGATTTTTAAAAAATGAAAATCTGAAAGGTCTTGAACAACATGAAGGCCAAATCCCAAATTCCAATATCCTATGTGAGAGAATTTCAGAGAGATAAGAACATGTAAGAAATAATATTTTTAAAAGAAATAATGGCAATGGTTTCCTAGAACTGGAAAAGCAATGTTACAAGTTATTTGAAAGAAGTAATCTATCAAGCACTAAGTTAAAAAAGTAGATTTAAAAATCAGTACATTTAAAAACAGCAAGTCTGAAAAGGAATCCTAACTCTAACAGGAAGGGAGGAGAGGGAGCAGGGAACAGATTACTTGTGAGAGAATTAAAATCAGTTTGGTATCGTATTTCTCATCAGGAATACTGGATGGATTAAAGGCCAGGGAAAAACATCTTCAAAATGTCAAGGGAAAATAATTTTGAATTAAAATTCTATACCTCACCAACTATCATTCAAAAATGAGGGGAAAATAAAGATATTTTTAGATGAAGAAGGACCTATTCTTTCAATAACAGAAACAACTTCCTTTAGAAAGTATAAGAGTAATAAAACTTTGTGAGCCTACCAATAATGTCACCCCACAATAACCTACCTTTTTAGCACCCATATTTCCTGCTTAACCTTTTTTCATGTAACATCTATCTCTTTCTAAAATAGGACATTATTTATTTATTGTTTATAGTTTGCAAATCTCTGATGGAATACATGCTTCCAGAGAGCAGGAATCATTATTTATTCATTGGCATATCTCAAATACCTAGAACAGCGTCTGACACATATAATTACAGTAGTCCTCACCTATTCATGGAGATACATTCCAAGCCTCCCAGTGGATACCTGAAACCACAGATAGTATTGAATCCTATAAATACTAAGTTTTTTCCTATACATACATACCTATGACAAAGATTAATTTGTAAATTAGGTACAGTAATAGATTAACAATAACTAATAAAATAGAACAATTATGACAATATACTACTATAATAAAAGTTATATGAATGTGGCTTCTCTCTCTCTCTCTCTCTCTCTCTCTCAAAATATCTTACTGTACTATACTTACCTATTTTCAGACCATGGTTGATCTTAGATAACTGAAACCTTGGAAAGCAAAACACGGATAAGGGGGACTACTATATAAAGTGATCAAATAAATATTTGCTGCATAAACTGAATAACTGATGATAGCTTAAAATACTGATTCCACTATAACAAAATGTGGTAAAATCCACACTTGGTTTGGAACATTAGCAAACTTCTTTTAGAAACTGTCAGAGCTGGTAGACAAAAAATAATTAAAGACATAAATGATTTCAGTTTGACCAATATAACAAATTGAATTGAATATATTTCACTGATTTATCCACTGTGAGACCTGTATATACATATATTGAATACTAAAGCAATAACATTAGAAATCAAAACCAAAATTATAGCCCAATTCATAAATTTTAAAACACTATGAAATTATTTTTGAGTTAAAGAAATCAAAATGGAAACTACAAACTATTTACAAGTGAACAATAAAAGTTCTCCATATCGAAGCAGTACCCTAGAGAAAACTTAGAGACTTTAAATTTGTTTTACTTTTAGGAAACAAGAAAGGTTGAAAACGAATAAACTAATGAAAATGCCCTAAGATTTCAACTCAAGAAGGTATTAATAGAAAAAAGAATAGCGAAGTAATCCAAAAGAGAGTTAAAGATGGAATCCAAAGAGATAAAAAGAAAGATGTTTAAAATCAAAACAATAGAATGGATCAACAAAGGCAAAAGCTGGTTCTTTAAGCAGACTAATAAATCTGATAACCCTTTGAAATATGAACAAAGAAAACTGTGAGAGTAAACACAAATAAATAGCATTAGGAGTGACAAAGATTTATGACATATTTATAACAGAAATATTTTAAAATTCTGTAACACAATTCTGTTACTACCAAACTGCTAACCTGGCAAAAAAGCTTGGAAAATGTCACTTCTGTAACATATATAAATTGCCAATATTGGTCCAAAAGTAAAATAAAATAAAATAAAATAAAATACTTCGATGGAACAAAAAACCTTAGAAGAACTTAAAATGTTAGTCAGATGACTACCTTAAAATTACCAGACTCAGCCAGCTTTTTTGGGTGAGTTCCAACACTCAAGGATCCAGTTTTTTTGCTGCTGTTGTTATAAAAATTAACCTATAGACTAGCAAAATATAAAAAATTAGTAGTTTATTTTCTTGATTTTAAAAGTGGATTGTAACAGTACAAGAAAATAAATTATAGACCAATGTCACTTACAGATAAAAGTATCTAAATAAAATACTAATCAAATCCAGTGTTTTAAAGGAATCATTGTAACCATCTATGGTTTCTGCTAAGGATATGAAGTTGTTTAAAAGTATCTCTAAAACATATTGTTTTGTTAAAAAACGAACAAGGTATAGAATAATACTGATAGTGAAAGTTAAAGTGTAATACATATATACAACAATACTACATGGTCTTTCTTTGTGGAGAGTATTTTTATATTTATATAAATACAGATGCCAATGACAATCCCAAATATTTGAAGTTTCTTTGGATACACCTCAAAAGGGTGTTTTAATAGTGCTCTTAAAAGAATTTCTTTTTATTTTATTTTTTAGAGACAGAGTCTCACTCTGTTAATCAGGCTAGAATGCATTGGAGAGATCCTAGCTCTCTGTAACATCAAACTCCTCAGGCTCTTGAGTAATTAGCATTACAGGAAGGGGCCACCATGACAGCTATTTTTTTTTTTTATATTCCTATTTTTAATTTTCTTTTGTAGAGATGGGCTCTACAAAAAGACACAGGCTTTTTTGCCCAGGTTGTTCTCAAACTCCTGGCCTCAAGCCATCCTCCTGCCTCAGCCTCCCAAAGTGCTGGGATTACAGGCTTGAGCCACTGCACCCAGCCCTTCTTAAAATATTTTTTTCAATCTTTTCTGATTCATCCAATAAACATTTATCAAGGAACATAATGAAGCTGAATAATTTGGATAATTTGGAACACAAATTGATTGCTTCCTTCGAGTAGCATTTTTTGTGTTTTTTTTTTTGTTGTTGTTGTTGTTTATTTGTTTTTTGTCTAGTTGGGGTAGTAATTTAGCCAACAAGTACCAGAGAAAGTAACAGATCCTTGATTAGAGATATTCATTGACTTCTGCAGGAGCATAGAGGCAGGAAATGTTCTCTCGTGTCCTAGTCATGATCCAAGGATTTGCTGTATTCTGTAGAGGTTACAAGAATAAGAAAAGTCTTTGGGATTTAGGGGAAATATATGCATGTATATGTATGTGTGTGTGTATGTATATACGTAGTACAGACAGAAAATCTGAGATCTTATAACTGTTAGGTACATGGCCTCTGGCAACCCCGTTAGCTCTGATGACCTCAGATTCCCCATATATAAAAATAAAGAAATATTAATACAACATTATGTTCCCTAAAGATCATTTCCTCAAAACATGCCCATAAGAGTGGCAAAAGAAAAACAAATTAAGATTGGGGAATATATTTATCTTTTATTCTGAAATATCTCCATAATAGAGAGTGCATATTTATTAAACTTGTAGTATGTGTATCATATGTCTGCAACCCTTGGAAGGTGACTTTTATCTTCTGATTTTACAGAAATTGAGAAAGAAAGTTGTGGCGATCCTGGTACACCCTTATATGGAATTAGAGAAGGCGATGGATTTTCTAATCGTGATGTTTTAAGGTTTGAGTGCCAGTTTGGGTTTGAATTAATTGGAGAGAAATCCATTGTTTGTCAAGAGAATAACCAATGGTCTGCAAACATACCCATCTGTATCTGTGAGTACCAAATGCTTTACTTCCAGACAGCATATGTTACCCTGTCCTTGCATATAATTGCTTTTGTAATTAATTGCAAAGAGCTGGAACCGTGTAATTATTTTTGGATGAGTAGCACTTTGTGATACTATCTTTAACAAGTGTGCTTATGCCAAATTATAAATTTTATTACAGATTTAAATAAAGAACATAGTTCACTTAGTAATGGCAAAATATATATAATATATGCTTTTATAACACTTCATTTAGTGGCATTTTATATTTTATAGATAGCATACTTCTTATGGAAATTACATATCTGAACTAATTCTAATAGACCCATTTATTTTAACAATATAGTATGTGCTTATTTGTAATCAAAAGCACTTAAAATATTTAAAACTTATATTCTATGTATAATGCATTAACTTATTTTTGCTTGTAGATGCTCACACTAATGCATGAGGTGCCATTTATTTATATTGGACAGAATACAAATCATTAATATTTATGATATACAATATGCTTGAATTAAAAGAAAATATTTCTCTAAATAAATTAAGACATTCGAGTTTAACTACAACAAAAATATAATTTGTGTTATCTATTGATGCACTTTAAGATTCAATTAAATATTATCTTCATTACATTACAACAAAGTAGATATTTTTAGAATCTTGCAGAAATTTTTCTAATTAATATATTATGTTTGCTCTTCATTAAGTCTAAGAGAGGAAGAGTGCACACAACTCTTTAACAAAACCCTTTTATTTTAGAACCAGTTCTTATCTGTAACCAAGATCACCTTGTGAAGTTCTTGTTGTGAGAGAAAAAAATACATTGTTCACATCGTCTAAAGTTTAGTAATACTTCAGAAGACTTAAATGACGATCTTTAATTCAAGATGTTCTTCCAGGAAGATGATGTTAGCTTAATACTGGAGAATATGTTAATGTAATATATCAAACCAAAAATAAAAATAATTAAAAGCATTTTAATCGGTGCAACAATGCATTTAGTGAAAATATTTAAAATATTGATGAATGAAACCAATTTTTAAAAAATTCTTAAAAATCTGGAAATAAATTTTTACTATTTTAAAAATAATTAAGTTCAATATTCTGATTTATAATAAATATGTAGCAATTAACAATGGTCCTATATACTAGAAACAACTAATTTGAAAATGTATTTGGAAGAGAATTTATTTAGTAAATCAATTATAAAATACATAAAAATAATTCTTACATACATCCAAATAACTCATAGAAAATTATAGAACTTGACAACAATAAGAAATTTTATGAGAACAAAATAGATATAGATGCCATGCTCCTGAATAAGAAGACATTATGTCAAATAAATAAATTTTACAGAAATTGCTTTGCAATTTTAATCAAAATCCTAACAGTTTCTTTGGGAACTTGACCTACTATGTTGACATACAGGCTAAGTAAAAAATAGGCAAAAAAGAAATGAGAATTTTGTAAAAGCAAAGTGTGCATATGAATACTAAAGCATATTATTAAGTTAGAAACTTTGTGTGATATTATACTAACAAAAGTATAACACACTGGGTCAAAGAAAGTTACATAAAAACTACATCAGATATAATTAAGGATTTAAAATATGATATAAACATTTACTTATTTCTCTGATAAGGGAGATTAGGGTGGTGACTTTAGTAAACTCTTACCCCAAGTAAGGATCATATAGATCAGGAGTTGGCAAACAGGTTGTGCAGTTTGTGTACCAAATCCAGCCTGCAGCCTGGATTTGCAAATAAATTTTATTGGAACTAACCATGCATTTTCATTTACTGATTGTCCATGACTGCCTTCCAGGTACAATGGAAGAATTAAGTAATTGCAAAAGAGCTCATATGGTTTAGTAAAACCAAATTACTTCCTGTTCCTTTACAGAAAAGCTTTTTTTTACCCCTAGTTTAGATGAAGAATGATAGAATCAAATGATTCCAGTATGCAGGCAGGTAAGAGAGTGAAGGGGGAACATGAATAAGTAGGTGCGCTCCCATTTTGGAAGGGGTAGGTAACTGAAGTGTCTTAACTTTTCAAGAGAAGCTAGAACTAAAGATTTCTTTCCCCCTCAAATGTGAAATGTGATGATTTTAAAATGTGATTTCAGATTTTTTGGAGGGTATAAGAAAATGTAATCAAACCAAACACATTTGTAATCTGGATTCAGCCTAATGACTATTAGTTTACAAGCCCTGGTTTAACCCTAAAATTATACAGAAAATAAAAATTAAGGTACAAATTATTTTTAATGATAAAAATTACACATATAGGGATATGTATAGGTAGATATTGTTATACCTATACCTTTGTATTTGTGTAGATAGATAAATAGATATTGGTCTAATTTCTGGATATTAATAAAAGATCTGATCTTGGAAGCAATGCAAAAATATGAAAGATTATTTTTAATACTCAAAACAATAGATATAGATGTCATGCTCCTGAATAAGAAGACATTATGTCAAATAAATAAATTTTACAGGAATTGCTTTGCAATTTTAATCAAAATCCTAACAATTTCTTTGGGAATGAGAAATAATTGTATGAGTAGTATCAACTAAGAGGTCATAATCTTAAATGGCCAGAGTTCATGAACAGATAATTCCAAAAGAAAGAGAAAAATACAAACGTCTAATGAAATGTGAGAAATTGAGAAATCTTCAACTTCACTGGTAGTCAAAGGCATATAAATTAAAACAATGAGATGCCATTTTTTCTTATCAAATTAAGAAAAATAAAATAATCACAATATTTACAGTATTTATGCTGGCAAGAGTACTGTATTCTATAATATATTTCCATTACATTTCAGTACAAGTTAATACAAATTTTCTAAGCAGAAATTTAACAAAATGTTGTGAGGCTTAAAGTTCATATCCTTTGTCATTCTAATTGTTTGTTTTAAAAAACTGTATCTCAAGGAAAATTATTAGCAAAGAAAGCTTTCTTCATAAAGGTGGTCAGTGTTATTTATATTTCAAAAAATTAAAAATACAATTCTAAATGTCAAACATTGGGAGAATATTTAGATTAATTTTTTCATATCCATATAAATAAATGGAGCGGGTGGTTTTAAATGATGAATATAAATTATGCTTAATTACCTGGAAAACTCACATATTAAATATAAGGAAAACAGAATTTGGTATAACATTGTATGGATTCAATTTTGTTAAAAATATATAATAAAAACAATAGAAGAAAATACATCAATATTTTAATTTCAATTTCTGTAGAGTCATAGATCATTTTCTTTTTGTTTCTTTATCTTCCCTCTGCTTTCTGAGTGTAATCAGATGTTTTTAAAAGTTAAAAAAGAAAATGAGGACAAGGGAAAGATTTCATATTAGTGTGATGTAAGAGCTCTCATTTAGCTATTCTTTTGGTGTTAGCCACTAATGATGGCTATTATAAAAGTTAATTCATCTCCTCATTTGTTTTGTAAACTATCAGAGTATCCCATGGCTGTGACAGGAATGAAACTCACCTAGTCACTGCCCCAACCCTGAATTTGTTTTGAGCTACAGGATTCCAGTTCTATTAATAGCCACATATTTTTTGTCTTCAGTCATCTTAAGAGTTTTATTGCTTTCTATGAAACCTCTATACATTTCTCTGATATATTTTTTAAACACCAAAACTAAAACTTTATATAGCACTCTAACACAAACATGATAAATATCAAAAAGGTTATTACTCCAATTATATTTTTGTGCATATTTAAGGATGTAGTCCTAAATTCATCCAAAGTACTAGTTGCCTTTTTCAATATGTGAAAATGGTAACCTTTTTGTTCTGTTTTATATGATAATTTATTAATACATTGTTTAATATTACTTTATCAAGCTGCTAATTATCATAGTTGTAGAATATGAAAAAATAAGGTAAATATTATTGTTGAATATTTATTGTATTTTATAATCTTCCTATTTTACCAGTTCCCTGCCTCTCTAACTTCACTGCACCAATGGGAACAGTTCTTTCTCCCGATTACCCAGAAGGGTATGGAAATAATTTAAATTGCATCTGGACAATAATCTCTGATCCAGGGAGCCGGATACATCTTTCTTTCAATGACTTTGATCTAGAATCCCAGTTTGACTTCCTTGCTGTTAAAGATGGTGACTCTCCAGACTCTCCAATTCTTGGAACCTTTACGGGGGCTGAGGTGCCTTCCCATCTTACAAGTAATAGTCATATACTGCGATTGGAATTTCAAGCTGACCATTCAATGTCAGGACGTGGCTTTAACATAACTTACAACAGTAAGTTTCTTTTTCTATATGACATATTTCTATAAAATAGAACTCGAAAAGGATCACAAAAACCAGCTCTAGTGTTGCACAAGCCAGAGGCCTAATTGTGCCAAGGATGATCATTTAGTCCTTCATTTCTAACCATGTTTTACTCTCTATCATGACATTTCTCTCTGTTTGTGAGAGGTCTTTAAGGAACATTAAGAAAATATGTTTAAAATGTAATCATATAAGCCAATATATTTTTCATTATTATATCAGCCAATATATTTATTGTGTCTTAGCATAAACTCAAACCTACCTACCATATATCATGTACTTTGTTCTGTTATTTGTATGCAGACACAAAAGGGAAATAGACCTTTCCTTTGAGGTATTCATAAACCAATAGGGGACTTCAGACAAATAATGATAGCACAGAATTATAACTCCAAATAAAAAATATACAAGGCAACAAAAGCATCATAGAGAAGAAAATCCTCACCTTTGGGGCATTGGACCACTGAGCTGAGTTTGCAATGCTACTATGGGGAAAAATACTTCAGCGATTAAGAATATTAGCTTTAAAGTCAAACTATACAACTTCAGATCTTGGCTTTGTTACATTTGTAGGTTTTTTTCTTTTCTTTTTTTTTTTTTTTTTGACAGACTCTTGCTCTGTTGCCTGGGCTAGAGTGCCATGGCATAAGCCCAGCTCACAGCAACCTCAAACTCCTGGGCTCAAGCAATCCTTCTGCCTCAGCCTCCCAAGTAGCTGGGACTACAAGCATGCGCAACCATGCCTGGCTAATTTTTTCTATGTAGATTTTTAGTTGTCTGGCTAATTTCTTTCTATTTTTAGTAGAGGCGGAGGTCTCGCTCTTGCTCAGGCTGGTCTTGAACTTCTGACCTCGAGCGATCCTCCCATCTTGGCCTCCCAGAATGCTAGGATTACAGGCATGAGCCACCACTCCCGGCCCATTTGTAGATTTTATAACTGAGCTGCAGTGCACTAATCAGTAAAACCACAGTGGGTTGCTGTAAGGAATAAATTAGATAATGCATTAGTTATATTAGGTCATTAAATCTGATGTGTCCGATTTTGAATTAAAAGGTTAGTTTATTATGTCTCAAACAAGAAGCAGTACAAGTAATCAAAGTATGCACCTAAACTATCAGCACAGTTTTGCCATCTTAACAGTAGCTTGTGTATGCCAGAAGTAAAGAAGCCTGAAGAGCAAGTGGCAATGAAATCCCTAAAGGTGTTTTCCACAGCTTGTTGAGAATTGAATATTTTTCCTTGCAAGAAGTGTTCCAAAGCCTGGAAGAAGTGGTAGTCAGTTGGTACAAGGTCTGTGAATTCAGTAAATGACAGAGTTTCCAAGTCCAGCCTCTGTAGTTTGAGCAATTGCTTGTGCAACATGTTGAGTGTTGTCTTGCAAGAGGATTGGCGTGTCTCTATTGACCAGTCTTGGCTGCTTAATTGCAAGCATCTTCATCATTTCATCCAATTGGTTGCAATAGACATCCACTGTAATTGATTGACCAGATTTCATGAAGCTATAGTGGATAATGCCAGCACTGGACCACCAAACAAACACCATTAGCTTTTTTGGGGGGACGAATATCTGGTTTTAGACTGTGTTTCAGCACTTCCTGTTTATTCAGCCATTGTGCCAAACACTTAAAATTGTCAAAAAGAATCCATTTTTTATCACAGGTAACAATACGGTGTAGAAACAGTTCACCTTTATGTTGTGACAGCATTGAAAGGCAAGCTTCAAGAGGATTTCTCTTCTGATGTTCATTTAATTCATGTGGAATCCATCTATCCAGCTTCTTTACCTTGCTGATTTGTTTCAGATGGTCCAACACTGTTGGAATAGTAGCGCCAAACCTTGCTGCTAATTCACGTGTAGGTTGAGATGGATTTGCTTCTCCTACAGCTTTCAGCTCATCATTATCCACCTTGGTCTCAGGTCACTCATGGGCTCATTTTCAAGATTAAAATTATCAGAATGGAACTTCTCAAATCATTGTTGTACTATGCATGAATTAGCCACATCCTTCCCAAACACTTCATTGATATTTCAAGCTGTCTGCACTACATTAGTTCCACAATGGAACTCATACTCAAAAATAACACAATTTTTTGACTTATCCATGGTTTCACAAAAATTGCTGTAAAAAGAAATTTTGAAAGATAAGCCAAAATGTGCATTTGAAAGAATGAGGATGTACCTTCACAATAAAAAAAGAAAGAAAAAAAAAACAAAACAAGAAGTGACAAAGTGAAATGTCAGAGATATCAGCTGTCAAACTTAGTACTTAAGAAATCGGACATTTCATAATTAATAATCTAATAATTTAGCAGAGTACATAGTACCTAGTAAATGCTCACATTAGCTATTATTGTTTACCTGGCTTTCGAACAATTAGATTTCCATCTCATGTTGTTATGTTTATTATATTTCTTTAGTTTTGAGATGTCTTTGGAATTTTTTAGGTACTGTCTCTCACTCATATTCTTTTTTTGGATTTCAAAAGGATGAATATTATTTACCTGCAAATAAATGCTTATAATTGCAACGAAAAGATGAATCAAAGAAGAAAAAATCTTAGTGGATTAATATCCTTATATACTAATACTTCTGTCTGCAAAAGTTTTAATGAAGCCATAGAATATTAGTGATTTTTATTGCTTTTCCATGAAGCTTCCACACTGTGTCAGATGTTGACCAATTTGATAAGTAAATATAAAATATCACATAACAATAGGATTTAGTTTCCAGCTCTTCATGCTGCCCTTTAAAAAGGATTTCATCACTTGCCCCCACCATCATCTATTCAATGCTGAACATTAACAATTAATAATAAAACACAGTTCTTGTCTTTTCAAACTGTCACTAATAAGTTGTCAACATGAAATTGCACATCATTAAAGTTAAATTAGCTACGATGTGTGTCATAGAGACTTGTATAAAATGGCTGCTTTTTCTGAAAATCCTTTTAAAATATTTTGCATATATGTGTAAAGACAGATACGCATATGCATCTATTTACAAGTTTTATTTTGTCTTAAATGCATTTATATTTTTACTTTAATGTTTATGGTAGCTTCAGGGTATTATGCAAATATGCTTCCACATTCCTTGTTTTGTTTCTGTAGTAAATAATTTAATTGATCATGTGCAAATCCTTTTTTTAATGCTTACTACTAAGATTCATTATTTTCTGAAATAAAATAGTCGGGCATTATATTTTAGAGCAACCAGGCTTGATGAAAATTGAGGGCTTTTTTCTTTTAAATCACAAATAAAACTATGATTAGAAATTGTACCTACAAAAAAATTTTACATGTTTTAGAACTTACCTTAATATTTTTGAACTGCTTACCTTAAAATGAAGAGGATAATAAAATTATGCAATTTATGAATATCAAAATAATGATTAGTGAGAAAATTTAAAATAACTGCATGTACTCATGCAATACGAATATAGTATTAACTTGTAAACACCTCATAAAAGATATTTTACACATTTAGACTTTGCCACTTTAAATGTTCTTCCATTTATATTATACTAAATTAAAAATTATTAAACATAATTACTCATCCAGATGAATAAAGAAGAAAATTTGGATGGCTCATGTAATCTTTAATCTATGAAAAATGCAAAGAAACACATTGTCATTATACTTTTGCTATTTGCTATAACTTGGCTTACTGTACACCATGGGAGAAACAAGATAGAATAAGATAGTGGCCCTGAGCTCAAGAATTCACATTCTTCTGAGAGACATGAGATAACTGAAGACATAATAGGTTGTTGAAAAAAAATTAAAAACCAAACCAGAGGATTTATTTTAATTCTATCAAGGCCTATTTCTATGACTAGATGCATACTACTTAACTTTTTCTAACATTGGCCATTGGTAATATTTTCCTCATCAGGCTATTCTAAATGCTACATGAGATAATAACATATCATAGTGTCTAGAACACTGTCATTGCAAAAGAGTTAACGCACTTCCCTTTTACTAGCAGAAAATAAATGTCATAAAAATCATAAAGAAATTGTAAAACTTTCGTAGTAGACTGAAACATTTCACTTTAATTCTCACAATGAGACAGCCTCTCTATTCCTGACAGAGTGAATCAAGAAAAGTTTCCAGTAAGATATAGTTAACCTGCTCTGTATTCATATTGGATTTCTGACCAGCTTATACTGAAAATATTTGCAGTCTTAGCTAGCCTAATGATCTCCAAAAACAGGCAGAAAAAATTATATTTTGAAATTTTATAGTTTTAGAATACGATTCATATTTTAAAATAATCACACCTATTACACATCACAGGCAAACAAGTATGGTCAGAGGACACCCTCCAAAATTTTAAAACAAACAATAAATAAAAGGCATTTCTAGAAATAAGCATAACCTTTTTAAACATCACTTTTTCTTACCCAAAATATAGAAGGAGCTTTCTCTTGCTAATGCTGCTTGCTGGTGTGTTTTTCTATGCTTGTCGTTCTAAAGCATTTGGACATAATGAGTGCCCTGATCCTGGAATACCAATCAATGCAAGGCGGTTTGGGGACAACTTTCAATTAGGAAGTTCAATTTCGGTTATTTGCGAAGAAGGATTTATTAAAACCCAGGGAACAGAAACAATTACATGTATTCTTATGGATGGAAAAGTAATGTGGAGTGGACCAATTCCAAGATGTGGAGGTAAGTGTAATGGTGAGTGAGAAATATAACCCCATCAGCGTTATGCATTAGAAACTACAATGGCAAAGGCATTATTTTACAAGACTGTTGATATCTTTACCTTAAAATATTACTTAGTATGACATATTACACATCTATAATTAAAGAAATTACACTTTTAATTTTTCATGTTAAAATAGAAAACTTTTAGAAGGTCTCTTTTAAAAAGAGCTCCATTAAAAGATGATTTGCCATTAATAAATGGCAAATACTGGTTGCATGTGTAGACTCTCTTTAGTACACTTCTGAGTTATGCTTTAGTTCCCTTTATATTAATAGTTTCCATTCCATTTCCATACCATGATATTTTAGCTATTCATGGTACACACTTATTTAATTTTCAAAAATGTGTTAATTATTAATTATGATAAATACAATTATGCTAAAATGGCCATTTATTTAAAATGTGTAATATTTGGAGGCATAGCTTAGTAAATTTTCTTTCAGTTTTTATTTTCCCACTAAAATATAATCAACAAGGCTCAGGGTAATATATACATGTGTGATAGATACAATATTCGGAGATATATAATATATTTTTGTATACATATTAATACATTCACATAAAGTCTCAAATTATGTTTTTAAAAAGGAAAGATGACCATATTTAAAAATAAAATATATACATTAGATAGTGTATAAATTTAGAATGTATAGAAATGTGTGTGGAGGAGTGCTTTATTTAGAATTGCCACAGTAGGAATTAACATTATAAATTCTAATTTCACCTTCCTACATAGTATCTAAGGATACATATCTATTTTATTAGAAAGATATAGATGAACTTTACTAAGAAATAGATGAACTAGAATTATGAAACACTCTTTAGTAGATTTCCATGTAATGATTAGTTGATAATTTTTAAGTTTCTTCTTTTTCTTATTTTCCCAGTTTTTCTTCTTATTTGTGACCAAACTTACTAGCTCATAAATTGAGAATATTTAATATATAGTTTCCTAAAGTATAGCAGATTTAGTTGAAGAATACAAACATTACCCATAAATTGCTCACTTTCATTGGATTGAACATTTTCATAATGTCTCATGATGAATGAATCCCAGGCCATGTAATTATGTTTTCCTAGTTGCCTCTTCAATCAGCACTTTCCTCCTCTTTTCTTTCCTTCTTTCACACCATTAGCGCTGCTAATGGGACCTGTTACCTGTGCCCCACTCCCCACCCCCTAATCAGAACATCCATTCAGTCTTTAACTAATGTGCTGACTCCTTCAGTGCCAACCCTCATAGATTTCCTAGGCTAGATTTCCTAGATAGATAGATTTCCTAATGGCTTTCTCATTTGTAATCTCATGGGCAGAACTAGATGACAACAGGGTTCTTTTCCAAACTTCAAATGTTATGAGTTCAGTGGTGGCTACTCTGTCAATAATTATGACTATGTAGTTGATATTATTTTAAAAATATAATGGAGTTGCACAATAAAGGACTAAATAAAAAGAGAAAATGGGAAGTGCTATTTAATTTCTTCATTATACTTTGCACCTGAGCCCATTCATTCTTTTAACATAGTTCTTGACCCAGACCTGTCAGGAAAGCCTACATTAGTATTTGAAGGAAAAGTAGGAGATGGGAAAAAAGTTTGCTTCAGACAAGACAGAATAGCACGAGTTCATCATGACTGGAGTGGAGGACAGAAAGACGAGGGTCTGATGGATGAATGAAGGGGTCCAGAGCATGGTATGGTTTGAATTTTAATAAATAATGTTTAGTAGTCTCAAAGTTGTCCTGGGGCTCATGGGGAGCCATTTTAGCTGGGAAGTGACATGATCTGAGTCTGTCTTCTGCACCGGAAGTTGTTTTCAGTCTCAATGAGCAGACACAGAGGTCACTTCCAGGTAATTGCTGATTTTTGCTGGATCTCCACTTGCCTAACTTGGCTATTGGTTTTGGAGCTGCTTGGGGCCTAGCTGCATGGGGGAGGTGAAAATATTGAGATTGATTTCAATAAATAATTTTATGAATCACTGATTGAGTGAGCAATTTCAGTGAGATTTTTCCACTAACTGTGAAAAATAAATGGTATTTAACCTTCAAAAATAAATAAGACAAAATATTCAGAACTCTAATTTGACAAAGGCTCATCAGCCCTCCAAACATCCCAAAGAGAATCTTTATGAAGATTCTGAAGAAGATTTTTTTCCTCTGTGTGTGAGTGAAGTGACATGCAGTAGGCTCACCTGCCTGTTTGTGGATCCAACACCAAGGTGGAAACATCAGTAAGGATGAGGTTGGAGCCAAGAAAAACAGAATTAGAGTAGGCCAGAAGAAATCTTAGTGTGGCACTTGCCAAATTTTGTGCCATATCCCAGGCCACCCTTTAAGCCAGTTTCCCAACAAAGCAGACTGTTGGCAATGCCTATATAACTAACTCAGGTGGATTTGGTTTCTTAAACACTAAGGTTTGTATTGATTTCCTTTAGGTTTGCTTCATTTCTACTTAGGTACTAACAATGAAAGCCTGATACTAGTTGAGGAAAGCTTTTTTTTTGTTATTCCCCTCATATTTTCAAACGTCTTTCTCCCCCATTATTCCTGAATCTGCCACAAAGCCACCTCCACTTACATAGGGAACTATGGTTGGGAGCCCTCTTTGCCTGTCTCCTTTGTTCTCTAGATATTCCATATTTTGATAGGAAAATTTTGCTTATTATTTATTACAATTCATTTTTAAGGCGCGATCATAGCCTCCAACATATGCTTAACATTTTAGTTAAAACTTTTTTACTATCTTCACATTAAATATTATATATAGAAGAAATTTTAAAATTTATGTTTTTATGTTCTGATTAAGACAACTAAATTTCTACTTGTATTTATTCTTTTCACAAAAAACATTCCAAAATCAAATGCATTGTTAAAAGTTACATATGTGTATGGATTATTATATATTAAAATTAGAAAGTATAAAGTTAGTTGTTTTAATCAAAATTTATAGAACAAGGGAAGTCAGTATAATGTTTTGATTAGAAAACTCGGGGTTTCAACCCACTTAAAGATTGCCAGGATCCCCCACCCCAACTCCTCTCTATCATAATTGCCTAGAAGTTTAGGTATGTTGGCATATTAATGATCCATACATGTCAATAAGTCTTTAGCCCTAAAACTGTGGAAAATCTTTGAGAAAAGTGAAAGGACAGTTTTCCTCTGTTGTAGTCCTTGAATAAGGATTGAGAGACCAAAAGGGAGAAATGACATCATAATCTGTTGCAGTTCTGTGATCCCACAGCTGAACTTAGATTCATTAAATATAATTGTTGAACAGAATTAGGTTATACATTTTATTCACTGACCTGAAGTTCAACACTGATGCATTAACCACAGATAGATTTGGGCTTTCTGAAAATTTGAACTGTTTTCTCTAGAATGGGTTGATCCAATCTCACCATAAGGAAGAAAAGTTAGATGCCTTTCAATGCCTTATGATCTTTTAGTTATGCTAATGGAAAACAAAATACATTTGTTACTGTAATCAGCATTGGAATCATTTCACTTTGAATTCCACAAACTGTCATCTTAGTTTAATGACAGACAATGACTCCTTCACCCACACAGAGACTGTGGCCTGAATATAACTGGCTCTATCTAGGGCCAGTCTCTGCATGGTATCTTCTTCAAAGAAACATCCTAAAGCCATGAAGAATGGTGTAGATGGTTATTGCAGATCTCCTTCAATGGGGTGCCACAGGGATTTTTGTACTATGTCACATGGAAATCTGCCTAAAAATCCTCTTTCTCTCTCTCCATGATTTTCCCAGTCATAGCAACTACTTACACAGCTTTTCCTGTCTTGCCCTGTACTCGCTTCACAACTCCACTGTTCCCACATTCACTTGTGTTTCTGTTCAGTACAGCACAGGCCCCCTGTGGGGTATCTGTAAGCCTCCTCACTAAGTTCAGCCCTCTGGAAGTGCAGTTTTCTCTTGAGAATTTTCCCCCTTCAAATTCTTCCTTTCCGCACCCTAAACCTAACTTTTTTATGTAGTATGATCAGAATTCCTCTCAAGGGCCTCTGAGGGCATTGCCAGGCTCTCCTGTTTCATGTCCTTCAAAGTCTTTTCTAAAAGCCTAAGTGCTAGGAAATTTGGAAAAGGGACACTTGTATTTAGATTTTATTTTTCTCTTCACCTAAACATGTGTGTTTGTGTCCCCTAAAACATGAGTAAGGTGGTACTCTGACTTAATTCTTTTTGTTAAGGGAGCAATTGGCCATTAAATTTCCTTTACTATACCAAGCAATGCAAACTAGAGCCATCCCAGACCCTCAAATTCTGGAATCTTTTAATCACTCAGTAAAATCCTAGAAGATTTCTAGTCACTGGAATTTTCCATAAACCAGTATTGTTATACAGAAAGCAAATTTTAAGGTATAACATTTATCAGAGGGATTTCCTTACTGGGCTTTGGAAAACCAATTTGTCTCTGCCCACCTAAATCTGCCCCTCTGAAGGGCAACTGCAAGGGCCTGTCAGCCTGCCTCATTGTCTGCCAAAAGATATCTGCCTCATTGTTCCTACAAAAAATGATTTGAGTATAATTTCTTGGGCTTCTTTCTTAAAAACAGCCACAATTAACTTATTTTTCTCAGCTCTGATTTGCTTCACCAGATTCATGAGACCCCTTTGTACTAGGGATTAAGTCTGATTATTTGGTTGCAGGTGCTTCTGATCCTCCAACCTTTTTGTACTTTTAACCTTTTGTGTAAGTGTAACATAACCAAAACATTTCTTTTCAACATTTGCATTCAGCTCAACTTCACCTGGAAATTTTTGTCCTCTAGGGTGGTGAGGCCGACTGCCACTAGATGGCAGGTTTAGTGGCTCTTAGCCCACACACAGCACCTAATGCCCAATGCAGTAGATCAGAAATCACAATCTCAAATGCTTGCAGGAGCAAGGAAGTAACAGAAATGAATTAGGTGGGCTGAATAAAACATGCTACCCTACTAAGCGGCAGATCTGTTTTCCCACTTTTTATAGAGACATGGTTACAGATAAATATTTCTCTGATTAACAGCAACAATAATAAAAAATAATACAAGAATGATATTGACAAATGACAGCAGTTTCCGTTGGCCCATACAGTTTCTTCATGGACATTAGAAAAGGGCATCCTCCTAGAAAGAAATTGCTTAAACTAGTGGTTCCCAAGGTAACTTTAATTGGAAATCCAACAGCAGCAACCAATCTCTTGAGGAATATGGTAAGCCAGTGGAGCAGTTCAAAAATCACATGTGGGACACCAGCCTCTTTTCCTCTGAGAAAGCACCCCAATTTCTTAAGAAATTAGGTGTCCTTTGGGCCTACTTAAGAACCATTTTCCAGAGTGATTATTACATGAAGAAGTTTTTTGATTTCCTCCTTTTTGTGAAGTTGTGTAACACTGCTTAAGTCTGATCCTCTAGCACCTAGAGTCTAGCTGGAACTTCAAATTTTGAATTGTGCATTCTTGCCCCATATGGTCATTTCAATCTCAGAGTACTATCTACAATGTCCTTTTGGCTCTGCATTGATATTCTGCAAATGTTTTATCATTTTTTTCCATTTGGCACTATAATTTTGCTAATAATTTAGCTGCTAATGGGGTTCAATTGTCTTATATGATTTGATTCATGCAGACTCAAGAATTAGACCAGAGTTACTCAAGAAGTGTCAATAAATAATAGAGATTTTTACTTTGATTTTCTCTGAGTTGGGATTTTATACAATGAATTTTTTTGTGCAAAAAGTTTTAAACAATGAAGTAAACAAAAAGCTTCTCATATATCCTATTAATAATGTCATCTCTTCCTTCACCTCACCTGCATTCAAGGTAGCTGTTACATATAAAAATCATCATCATCATCATCATTTCTTCCCCTATCTCTTCCTCCATGCATGTATACAATCTTCTTGTCACTAAGCTGTTCTCTTCCTTTGTATTTTCCCTTTCTGTGGCCCATCCTTTGCTAATATATGTTCAACCTCCCTGCCCCACACATAACCCTCAAGTTAACACAAGATCCACTCTACTGTACTCCATCCCCAGGGAAGATTAGTTCAGTTCTAATGGTTTTCAGTTGAGATTCCGTGTCCTTGGGAGCTTGCTGAGAACATTCTCCACCTCATTATAAGAAATTGTGTACTGTTTTTTTTTAAAAAAACAAAAAGAGAGGAGTCAAATTTCTGACACATCTTTTCAAGCTACTCTCTGAGTTGCTTTTCTACTTTATAAATGCCCACTTCTGTATTTGCCAGTAATAAGCCAGCCAATGAATCCCAAAAGAACTTGAAAGAGATACCATGCCATGAGACTTAGAATAAAATAAGAAAGTTCTCTTCCTAGGTGTCAAGCAGTGAGCTGTAAGTCATCTAGAGTTTTCTGTTTTAAAAAGCAAGACAGTTGGACATAAATTAATTCTCCTATCTCTGTTGCAGCCATTCAAGGAAACAGTTCCTGGGTATGAAAATTTATTATTCATTGGTGAATGTCATTTTTTGAAAAAGGAATGCTACTGAACTGTACTCATGTAGACTGAAAGTTGAGAAGAGTTTATTTGCAGCTCAAAAATGAGAGTTAGGTTAAAGTGTATACATTATTTTGTTATAAAATCTGGAATCCATGTCATTTTCTTTTTTAAATCAAATTTTCCTCAACAAAATTAGAAATTCATTTAACTATTTATGGAAAGAAATAATTTAGATAAGTCTAAAAATTACATATTTATTAAATTTTATTTTATCAATATTATTACTCAGGCTTGTTTTAATCTCCCTTCCTGTTTTCTCCTCATCTCTGTGATCTTTGTTTGAGTGAGGGTCCCAGAGCCAGGTAGTTGATAGTTTTTCCTCTTATTTCACTCATTCTGTTGCTGATTTTCATCCAGTATCTAACTTTAAATAACATCTATGTATTGATACCTCTCAAATTTACATCTCCAGTCTGGTTTTCTGCACTGAGTCCAGACTCATGTATTCTACTTCCTACTCAACATCTCCACTTAGATTATTAGGTATCTCAAACTTAACCTATTCAAAACTGATCTAATCTCCCCTTATCACTCCAAACCTACTACTCTCACAGACTTTTTCCATTATTATTAATAGCAACTGCATTATTTCAGTAATTCAAGCCAAAACTCTTTGAGTCATCCCTGACTTCTTTCGTTTGATCACAACCATACCAAATGCATCAGAAAAACCTGTTAGCTCCTTTGAAACATATTCAAAATCCAACTACTTCTTACTACCTCTACTACTGACATCTTGGTCCCAGTAACAACCATTGTTTCTGGCCTTGATTACTGCAAAAGCCCCCTAATGGTCTGCCCCTGCTCTTTTTTAGTTTTTTTTCTAAATACAGCAGCAAAAATGATGTACCATTCTTCTCTAAAAAGACTTAGTCCATGCAATATTTTTTCTTGAGTAGTACCTGGCCTTTTCCTCTCAAATCCCATGCAAATACTGGGATTTGCAGTTTAAATTTAGAAATAGCTTATAGTTCAGTTCACCCGTGCCCACTCATTAATTTCTTAATAATTATTTCTCCTCTGAATCTCAGAAGGCTCTAATGCCTATATATTATCTGCCTCTCTGTTCCTTTATACTTGGCTCTCTGCCTCCCATGCCCACTGCACTGTAGCCAGCAATGTCCCCTTTAATCAAAAGCAAACTCCCCAACAAAAATGGAAATGGAATATTGGCCTTCTGGATTACGTGATCATGGTCTTGAATATGATTAGGATATAATGCATTCACTGGGCTGCTTTGTAGATAAAGAAGATTGCATTTAGTGAAATACATTGGGAGAGTCGAATGCTATTGTTTCAAAGCTGATGATTTAATTAAGATGCTAAATTAAGACTGACAATGAAAAGTTGCCTCTTTTTGTGGAGACTTAAAATAATTTCAAACATTGTTATCTTTGCAGCCTTCCTGTCAAGGAAAACAATAAGAGCAAATGTGTAACTAACAAAGTGTAGAGCCAAATTTTCCTGTGGCTTTAGCAATGGCAACTTAGATCCTTGGTTAAGAAGAAAAAGTTTCAATATTCCTCTCCATAGAAAATTGAGGTCCAGACACCCCCTCCAGGGCTTATTAAGTGGGCTCTGATTCTTTTATCTCAGTCATAACCTCAGTCATACCACTTCCAATTTGTATAACCAGCAAAAGGAAAGGGAAATCTATATTTATTCATACCTATTTTTTATCTAATTATCTGTCTACCTATCTATCTGTAACTGTTGGAATCATAGTTGTTTAGCTTTTCATACATCTCCCTACAGGAAGGAGGATGCTGGTCTCCTTATCTTTAAGCTACATTGAGGGAACAGGCTCCAAGAGAATCCCTCATAGAGATGCTTATGTGAAAGACAAACTAGAATCCCCAGGTGGATTTTTGCTTATTCAGTGAACTTGCTAATCTTCCTTCTATGCCTATTGAATGAGAGAAAAGAAATTAGTGAAAAGCTGGCAGGGTGGCAAGAGGGATAAGTGTCTGACTCAAACCAATGTGGCTAGTGAATGATATGAGTTTCCTATGCATCAAATGAATACTAAAGAGAAAGCCAGGCTGGGCCACCAGGTAAAGGAAATCCAGCAACAGACCATAGGGTGTTCTACCAGGGGTGGGAGGAGGGAAGTGACTGGAAAAGGTTGAGCTTCCCCTATATCAGTGAATTGTGCAGTGAGAAACCACCATCCCAACTCTTGGCCTTCACAAACAACTTGCTTGTTCTTCCTATGGGAGAACAAACATTTTCAATACCTGACAAATGGAAGGCACCAGTGACCAGGCATGATTTGTGAGGGAAGCAGCAACCACCAGAAGAGGACTATGACAGCATGATCTACCCTAATTCATCATGCAGGAAAAGGAAGCAAAGAGGGAAAGGAAGGGGATGAAATGGAAAAGGGAGACAATACTTTACTCTAAACGCTGAAGTGAATGGAGGAGTGAATCAGCAAGTGCTGGTCCTCCTTTTGCATGCTCCTTCCCACACTTCAAGTCTCTCTGGCCACTACTCACAGAGGCAGCCTGGGTGGGTGGATGGAGGGAATGAGATAAGAGCTTTAAATTGAGTGCACCAAGTTTTTTAATAGTGGAAGTGCTAAGAAAATTAGAAGATTTCCCCAACATGTCCTTTAAGGAAAGAGAGATTTGGCAGTGTATATTTGAAGGCACTAATTAGAAAAAAAGAAAAAGAAACTGTTCTGTTTTTGCTCCACCAACTTTAGAATGTTCTATAAAATGCTTCCTCAAGCAAGAACTTCCTTGCCCTCAGCAGAGAACTCCCTGCATAACAGGGCTTATGCTCCTTCCTACTCCCTAATGGGATATCTGAGAGAAATCTTTGAGTGAATAGGATGGGACTGAAGTCTCTGGAGAACTGTTTGAAGACAAGGCTGGACTTGCATGCCTGATGAACTTTCCCTTTGAGGATAAGAGGTTTTCTCTCGAATCTCAATTAGCCTCAGAGGAAAGGAAGCCCTTCTCAGACGTTACATTCTCTTAAGAGAGAATTCTTTAGAGGGAGCAATTAGAGTAACAATCTGATGCATAGATCAGAATTGATTTGTGTTTCTCATAGAATGTGTGTTCACACATGTATACATACTTATATCTAAAAATAAATCCTTCTTTTAGTTACATATTTAAGTAGTATTAAATTCTAGGTATCCTGGAGAACTACCATAAGTGAAACTAATAGTTGTCTGGAGGATTTTGCTTCTAATCTTTATGGAACTGGGTATGGGGGAGGCAAAGGAGGAGGGGAAATGGAAGGACGTACAGAACTGCAACTCTAATTCTGGCCCTTTAATTTCTGTGTTTCTAGCTTCCTCTTTTTATCCTAGATTCAGACATGACTTGTTCCTCATAATTTTTTTGGAACCATCATCTAGTGTGCCGAGGTTAGAGAGAGCTCGTGGTTACTTACCATACCAAAAACCCCAAATTAAAAAAAAAAAAAAAAAGGAAAGAAATGGAACTGTCATTGTCTAATAGTACCTGAGGTGGCATCTAGATTTTATCAAGCACAACTCCACAGAAAGGCTATTTATCAGACCAAATGCTAGAAGGCTCACCTCTTTAATTCACTCATTGCCAATCCACTGTGATCAAAACTGAGCTCATGGTCCCCAACTCCCTTCTGAGCACCTAAATGATATTTCTCAGATGAAAGAGCATCTCCTGCTGTGGAGTGTCAGAATTCTGTAGCATTTTTATTCAAGGGAATTTTATCTGAATACAATCTGAAGCACTTGTGATTCTTTCATACAGATCTTAAGCAACACTGGCTATTTTGAATGTGTACTTTATTCTTAAAGTAACACAAAAATGAGCCAGCGCTCCAACTCAAATTATTTATTACAGACTTTCTTCAGGTTTTAGAAAAATAAAACTGGATAAATGAACTATGGTCTACCTAGAAATTGTGTATCACTGAGGACAGATATAATATCATGTGGATTTTTAAAAAAATTTAACAACTAGCACGGTATCACAGTAACAGAAACTAAATAAATGTTTGTTAAATTAATAAATAAATACTAAGTTACTACTTCAACACACCTAAAATGGAATATTTGGAACCTCAAATTAATATTAAAAGTCTTTGGAGTGAATGGTTCTATCCTTATAATGTTCCATCTATCACTGCCTTCACAAAACCTATGGTAAAGAGAGTAAGAAATGCTTAAATAAATGTCCCTCTTGAAAAATTAGTTCAATAAATCTATCATGGAAGTAGTTACTAACTTTGAATTTACAATTTGGATTTTGGTCTCAGCCCTGTGACTACTTAAGTCTGTGTTTGTGATCAAGTCATATGTTTCATGATTTTTCTCTATCTGTAAAACTGGCAAAAGAAGCCAGAATTTTTTTATGCCATAAGATTCTTAAAAAAATCAAATTAAGTAATTTATATAAAGCACTCTCTAAACTACAAAGTACCATAACTGTCTTAGCCAGTTATAGTACTTAAAGAAATGGCTAGCATTCACTTGCTAGCTGAAAAGGAAATAATCTCCAAGAATATGCAGGAAGTCATATATTGAAAATAGCAGATGCTTTGTCATCCTGGGTCTTGAAAGATTAGTAGGAAGAAAGCTATTCTGCTAATTGATTCACCTCTTGGCGCCATTTCATGATTATGGACAGTCCTTGACTTATGATGGTTAGACTTACAATTTTTAATTTTATGATGGTGCAGTAAGTTCAGTATGCTCCTCAACTTATGATGGGGCCACATCAGGATGAATCCATCAAAAATTGAAAATATCATTCAGTCAAAACAATCAGAAGTAAAAATCTCATTATAAATTGAGGAAGCATCTGTATGTCAAATAACATTTCAGCAACAGAGTTAAAAAGGCAAGTAAGACTTTATTTAAGACTATTGCAATAGAGAAGAGAGATTGAACTCAAGGCAGGAAGTAAGAAATACTAATCTGTATGAGGGAAAGTCAACTGGTTCTTTGTTGCTGCAACTTACAGTTAGTGGAGGAGCAAGAAGGAACTGGTTCATGGGGGTGTCTTGGTGTTATGCAGTCATTACTGCTTTCAAAGACTTGCAAACATTAGTGGACACCTATGGGGAACTTGTTAAAATGCAGATTCCCAGAATGCAACTCTAGTACTTTTAAGGTGAGACTCAGAAATCTACATGGTTAACAAGACTCCCACCCCAATACTTCAAGTGATTTTATTGCTTAGGAAAGTGTACCACACTGTTTTCTATATATTCCAAGTGTTCTTTGTTCAGCTAATGGTATTGTCTTTTAGAGAAATCTTTTCTAAAGTGTAGTACCTTTACACTTGGAGATATAGAATCGTATTTTAGGTGATAAATGTACAAGTATCTCTTAAATTTCAATACTTACCTATTTATTTTCAGGCATTTTGGAAGAAAATATAGCCAGTACATAAAATCTATGATTTTATAGATTATTTTTGCTTTGCCAAGTCAAGAGATATAAGTTAAAATAAAAGTGAGTCTGTGTAAAGAAAATTATTAATTAAATAACATAGGCAATATATGCATATAGCAAAATTGTAAGGTTTGGGCAACTGACTGGTTTTTCTATTTGTATTCTTACTCATAGTGCAGTTAGGATTCTCTTTACAAACAAAATCTTTATTATTAATAATATTAGGTTTTTGTTTCAAAACTCACTTCTTTCTTTCTATGCTCTATATACTTACTGCTTTCTACTTTGGTCCAAGTTCTATAGCTGTTTTTCTTTCATCTTGAATGTTTTCTCTACACTTAGGCTCACATATTTTCTTGCATTTTGTTCACTCCATGCTCTTCTGCTGTTGCTATACCACGGCTTCTCCATGCTTACGTTTTCCTGCCATGTGCCTGAGAATCACTTTGCTCATAAGGCTTTTTTTAACTGACCCGTATGATCATGTCTCATTCCTCTTAGGCTTCACACTTTCTGTGGAGTCTGTTCACATACTTTTGGAATAATACTTTTGGAGAGTTCCTACCCTGTATGTGGGAGAAAGAAGCTACTTCAAAAAATGTCCTAAGTTAAGTAGGAGAAGACCCACTTTTTAACAGGGTTGCCATTCAGGAAAGCCCTTTCAGGAAACATACAGTAATAGCATCTTTATGTTACTCCTTCACTTTAAAGCCTCCTCCTAGCTCTGCCTCCCTCACATTTTGGACTGAGGGGCTAGCCAGTTTGCTTCTCAGTACTTTACTTTTTAATCAGTACTTTACTTTTATGGCCAATTACTCAATTGTTAATTTTATGACTAATTACCTCTTTTAATGATAATTAGACTGAATGCACAAATACTTTCCTAGAACAATGGGAGTTGCTGATATACTTACTAAAGATTTCTGTCAGAAATAACTCCATATTTTCAAGACCTTCTCTCACTAAAATACTTAGCTCTGTCTTTTACAATATGGTAATTTAAGTGACTGTTATGCACATAATTTTATTTTTGAAATGCATAACAACCTCACAGGAAACCTAATTATGAGTCATCATAACTAGGAAGAGTAAATAATCCTCATGAAAATGGCCTCCTTTGAATGCTTTTTAGAAAACAAAATTAAATTCTACTAAGGAAGGAAATTTAGTTTTTTATGAAAATTCTATCTCTTACAAATAACAACTTTTGGCAGCTTCACATAGAAAATATTTTACCCAAATGGAAATTTTATAGTAATGCTTAATTCCTAGACCAATTTATACATATTTACTATTTTATTTGGATTCTATCAAGTTATTTTAAAAAGAAAAAATAGGAAAAATAGTGTCTAGAGTAATAGGTTTTAGAAATTCTGTAAGGTAAAACAGAAAGAAACAAATGTGCAAGGAAAAATATAAGCACATAGGAGAGAGTTTAAATGGGAAAATATAAGGAAAACAATATCAAATGATCAGTCATTAGGAATAGTCTCTAATGTGTTGAAATGATCTAGTATACATTTAGTCTTTTTTTCCCCCTTTCCTAATAATTTCCATTATCTCAAATACTCTTTGCTCTATTTTTTTTTTTTTCTGTGTGTACTTCCTGAAAATAGAATAGGCTAATGTAGGTGGGCTGTGGAGTGAAGGGGAGAAGTTCAGAGTGTAGCCCAGGGAATAGGCAACAGCAAGATCATACAGGGCCTTATTGGTCAGCACAGAAATAAGCCATTGAAGGGCATAGTAAGATTTGTGGATTAAACAAAAATCACTCTAGCTATAACATGGAGGATAGTTAGCGTGTATGCAGAGACCAGTTATGAGTTATTTCTATACTCTAGGGATGAGATTATGGTAATTTAAACTAAGATGGCAGCCATAGAGCTGAGAAACAAGAATGAGTTTGAGGAGGGATTAGATGTAGGAGTAAATGATAAGGATAATGGAAATATGAAAATTGAATATTTCTAGTTTTCTGGTTTATGCAACTGAATGGATGGTGGTTTCACTTACCAGCACAGGAAATAATGGAAAAGGACCAGTTTTGAGGTCCTGTTTCACAAAAGTTGACTTGAAAGTGCTTTTGAAACTTTTAAGTCTTGTGAACCTTGGCAAGTTGCTCTTTCAGAAAACTGGTTTACTTCTCTCCAAAAGGATATAATCAGTACACTAAATGACCTAATCAGTATTTACTGGAACTACAATGCAATTATATCATTGTGGTTTCAAAGGTGTGTGAGTTTAGGTAAAAGCAGAGGATGAAATATTTGAAATGATAAGCAGAATATTTGAAATTCACGTTAAAAAGAAAAGAGATTAAAATACATGTCTAAGAAAGGGAATATGTATGTAGGAAATGGTATGACGAAACTATAATTTAAAGGATGTTATTCTGACAGCTGGATTGAAGCAAGAGATGTGTTAGCATATGAGAAATAAGATGAAAGACTGAATCAATGAAGGCTTAAATTGTAGTAGCAATTCTGGGAAAAGGAAGCTCAAAGTTTTAGATGATTTAAAACGAATTAGTAGAATTTGATAACATAAATCAGAAAATGAGAGAAAAAGAAACCAACACTAACAACTTATGTGTTTTTTTTCAAGCTTTGGAGATGAAGAAGATGAGGGAGACACAAGAATATATTTAAGGGATATTATTTAGAGATTTGAGGTTGATCAGTTTATTAATTGACATGCTAAGTGTAGCTATTTCATATATTAAAAAGTAAATTACATTTTTAAGAAAATAATCGTTTAACAGAAGTAATTGACTAGATGTACTATTTCTTTAAAAAATAGTACTAACTAGCATTTAATAAGCATATGCAGACATTTATTTTAAAAAATATTGTTAGCACTAAGAATAATTTCTGTAATTTATTCTAAAAGTTTTGTTCTTACTAGTTCTCTGATTTCGTTTTTCAGCTCCATGTGGAGGCCATTTTTCAGCTCCCAGTGGAGTGATTCTCTCACCAGGATGGCCAGGATACTATAAAGACTCTTTGAATTGTGAGTGGGTGATTGAAGCTGAACCTGGACACTCTATCAAAATTACATTTGAAAGGTCTCTGCAAATATTTTTCTTACCTTCTAAGGAAAAGATTATCTAAAAGAATAGTTGAAATTCTGTTTCATTTACCAAATCAATGTATAATTTTATTGTGATTAGCCATTGTTGTGCCTTGAATGCTTCAGACTGTTTGCCCCTTTTTAGCCTTTCAGCTTGTTTTCAAGTTAATTTTCTATTTGTTTAATGCTATATCAGTACTACTGAAATAAGCAAGACTGACCTTTTTGCTTTATATATATGCACACCACCGAAATATGAATATGCGACCTTTAACTTAATGAGTTTAGTTGTCCTATATTTTGAGTGACCTGTGAATTTTGCTGGGCTAGGTTTCAAGAGGCAAGGGTCCTGTAAACACATTGAAATCAATACTGGACTGAAGCTTAAGACATTTATGCACACTATCCGTATACCTACACTTACAAGTCCTTCTGAAAATGGCTGTGTCAAGCAGTGTATGTTAATGATTGGGCACTGACCTTTTATTTCCCCTAGGAAAGTTAGTGTTACTGAGAAAATAATCTATATCATGAAGAGTTGTAGTATTGGATATTTAAAAAGTTAAAAGAATGGCGCTGCTGGTCTATTATTGGATCACAATTCACAAATCAAAATAGAATCATCTATATAATTTCCCAATTATATTGTTATCTTGTTGTCCAACCCCTTTCTTCAAAACCTCTTTAAGCATTGCATCTACATGATAAACATATAAATACAGCAGAATATATTAATTATGGCCTGATGATTGAATTTTACAAACCTAACATGGTCCTTCCATAACTCAAGGGGGTCTTCATTGAATTTGTCTATCCACAGTAATGTTAAAATTTGCATTGAAGACAACATATTCTATTTTGAACAAATGCAAAGTATTAAACATTTCATATGAAATTATCCCACTGTTAAAAAAAAAAAAAACTTTAGACAAATTAAATTCAGCAGAGTTTATTTGAGCAAAGAACAATTCATGAATCAGGCAGCACTCTGAACCAGTATAGGTTCAGAGAGATCCTCCTGACAAAGTGCCCAAGGATGTTTATAGAAAGAAAAAAGGAAGTAACATACAGAAACAGCTTGATTGGTTATAGCTTGGCATTTGCCTTATATGGACATGATCTGATCAGTTGACAGCTGTGATCCGCGGAAGCTTGGCTACTGTGATTGGCTGATACTCAGCTATTTATTACAAGGATATACTCTTAGGTTGGAGTTTGCTATGCAGAAATTCAAAGTACAGAGGCAGCTTTAAGCCACATTTAATTTAATTTAACACTAACTTACTATGACCTACACAACCTTACTATGGCTGTATTAGTTTGCTAGGGCTGCCATGGCAAAGTACCACAGCCTACGTGGCATAAACAACAGAAATTACTTTTTCCCAGTTCTGGAGGCTAGAAGTACAAGATCAAGGTGTCCACAAGGTTGTTTCTTCTGGCCTCTCTTCTTGACTTGTAAATGACTGTCTTCACATGGTCTTCTCTCTGTGTATTTTTGTATTCTAATATCCTCTTCTTGTAAGGACACCAGTTATATTGGATTATGGTTCACCCATATGATCTCATTTTACCTTAATCATCTCTTTAAAAGGCCCTTTGTCTAAATATTGTCACATTCTGAGGTGTGGGGGTTAACATTTCAACATATGAATTTTAGGGGGCACAATTCAGCCCACTTAACAATCATCTACATGTTTTAAAAGAGTTTTTCTTTAGAATAATTGGTATAGGTTTTTGTTGTTGTTATGTTAAAATCATATCCTCTATTCAGTGATTGACATGGCTTATGTTGCCACAGTAATTTGAGAAAACTTGGAAATCATTTATTCATTATCAAATCTTCATCAATATTGTTGTTTCATGAATGTTGAACTCAAATTAACCAATCTTACTTTATTGTTCAGAATTCTATTTGTTTTCGAATATGCAATACACCATGATATTATTGATTATATCATTTAATGACTTTTAAAAATTATACTGATTTGGAACAATAGGACAAAGACTGAGTCTGTATTTTTAATTTGTTAAATTTATAGCATTACATTTGAGAAATAAACATATTTGTCAATCCATCATAATTAATCTTACATTTTAAATGAATACATATATGTCAAATGTATGATTTTAGAATTTCCTGTTTTGGACTTAACATTGTTTTGTATTAATATCAGGAGTTATGATGCAAAGGTAATTGAAAATATGTTATTTTCACAATTTATTATATTTGTACAATTCATAGCATCTATCATCCAGATAGTTCTCACCACTCATTATCCTTCAATATCCAAATACAAAGACTTGAGCCCTATGCTGCATTACAGAGGGAATTCTAGTCTCTCTTAAATTTTCAAAGAATTTCTGGGGATGCTTTTCTTCACTTCTGGCTCTGAATCCTGCTCCCAAAAACCAATCCCACTTGTGAGAGAATGAGGCTGGCGCCCTCTGTCAGCATTGCTCTACTCCTTATTAGTACCACTTTCCTTCATTCTCACAAAAATTATAATACAAGGGACAGCCATAGAGGAGTATTGTACAATTAATGATAACTTAAAAGTGAATAAGCCTAGTGTCCTAAATTTTCCTGATAATCCCCTTCACAGTTATAATTGCATGTATCTCTTCAGTGCCCTCTCTTATCCCAAACCCTTCCTCATCTTTAATCTCTTCTGTATCTAGGATCTTCAACCCTCATTTCCCATTCCCCTTCGCCCACCCCCTCCAGTATATAGCTAGGTCTCAAAATACCTGTTACTTTATTATGCGGAACAATTTAACTCTTTACTTCTCTGAGCTTCCTGGTGGGTGATGTTGGGAAGTGGGAATGGATCTTTCCTTTCTTAATTTTTTTTTTTCCTAAATCAAAGAACAGTGTTCTCCTTTGAAGAATTCACCCTTTCTCCACCTTCCAGCTAACTAAACCTACAGCCAACTTTTAAAAGAACATTTTCTTTATGTTTATTTTTAAAATACTACATAAACTTAAAATAATAACACTAGAAAATTAGTTTAAGCTTTATGAAAACAAAGTACATTATTATGTTGAAAAGCATCTCCTGGTTGCTAATGAGAGTCATTAATCATCATTAAATACATAGGTAAACACCTGGTATCTTTCAGTCCAAAGTCAGCTTCTTAGAGTTGCCTATTTGAGAAACAGTTTGATTGCAAAGCAACGCCTGCAATTCAGAGTTTCCATGCTTTGACTTTTGATTTTGGACTTTTGTTTGAAAGCACTATTTTCTCTGTCCAGAATTCTTAACATGCACCTTCTATCCCTCCCAACAGTCCAATATGAGACTCTTTGCTGCTTGTCTATCTTTTTTAAATACCCTTAGAATTCTCCAAAGCAAATTCATGTGTACTGTACAGCCTATATCCTAAGTTAGATGATTCCAAACTTAATTTTCTAGTGAAATCTCTCCAGCCATTTTATAAAATGTAACACTAGTTAAATAGAAAAAAACTTCATTTCTATAAATATATTTACTTAGCACATTTTACTCTGCCACTTTCTTATTCTCTTATCTGTTTATTAAGACACAATTTTTTTAAATTACCCTGGAAGTAAAAAAGTCTAATTGAAAAGTGATTTTCAATGCTTGAGTTTGTTTACAGTAACAGTAATCAGTCTTGGAGATAAACCAGAACAGGCCTGGGGAGAGGAATGATTCCCAGAGTTCAAAGAATTTGGCTTCTTTCCATGAACATCATCTAGCAGGACTTGTCAATTGTGCCTCATTTCTTAATCCCAAAATTAACCACTCAAGCAAATTATACATCTCATACCTTCTTCACCTCCCTGATACCAAGCATTTAAAAAATTATTCCTTATTAATTAGCCTAAACACTGGAAGAATCAGAAATTAGAATTGTTTAAGAATTTATCAATGGTATTTTCAGTATTTTAGAATAAACAGAGCACAGCCATATCAACATATTTCTTTTGACTCATACTTTAAATAACTAAAATAAACCAAGTCCCAAATCCTTTTAAATATTCTAAACTAAAATGTTCCTTTTGGGTCTTGAGCCCTCTATTTGTCCTTCCCTTACGCACACACAAAAGCCCATAAGATTATTGAGTTAGATCTATTTGAAGGGAATAATTACTTAAATATCTTCTCTCACTTATTCTTTTCTAAAGACCCTTCATGGGTATGAGATTTTGTTTGAGGGATGTCTATACTCCATGTACCTTGTTAGAAAATTGGTTCTTTTAAGAGCATTCATGTCTTACCCATACATCACATGGTTAGGAGTAACTCAGTGGCAAAAGGACAAGTTACTTCATCAAGGCAAAAAATAAGAGAGTTTTATCCACTAGGTGAGTGGTTTGAAGTAGTCACTTTGAAATCAGATGTAAGTATATCTACCACTTCCTTGTTTAGTGATCTTATGATGTCTTAGCTTTTCATTTTTCTCTAAAGATTGTTTTGAGAAACAGGATAATGAAGTATCTAACACATACTAGGTTCTTGAGAGAAACAAATTCCCTTCTGACTTCCAGCAAATCTCTTATAAGAACACTGGTTGCCAACTCTAATAATTCCTCTCATTATGAAAATATTTTTTTTAGAAGTTGGTTCCAAGTAATGAATTTACTTATTACAGAGTTATATCACTTGCTTTCCAGTACTCATGAGTATCTTAAACTGGTTGAAAAAGAAAATTTTAAAAATCAGGTAATATAGTTAAGATGGTGGCCTAGCAATTTTGCAGTTTTTTTATATATTCCCATATGTAGTAATAGATTAGAATTAATGTACAGGAAAAAACCTAAAAAATGTTATTTACAAATATATTAGTCATTAGTTGTCTCCTTGAGATAGTCTCAAGCAGTATAAGTCAATGAAATCTTAAGAAATATGATTTCTTGTCATATACAAAATAAAATAGCAATAACATCAACAAACTTGTTTTTTTAACCATTAGCTGCTTCTTAAAATATTCAGACATTTAACAATTTTTATTCTCAGATCTGCAAGGAAATTTTTGTCTTTGTTCCTTTCCATGGTTTCTAAATTTTCTCAGTATCTGGCAGCCCCTAACTCTAAGTAAGAGGAACGCATTTTATTACCATACAAACTATGTCTTTCTATTCCTTTTTCTGTCCTCAACTCCCTTACTACATGCTACCACTATCAGTCTTCCGGGGAATATTTTTTTAAGTTAATGAGGATTATTTCAATTTGCTTAGAGTGGGTTTGGATTACATCAAGAATGTTTTTTAAAGACAACAAAAATTGAATAAGATTAGATTCAATTTCATTTTTAATATCATCTAGTGGTTCCATAATATTTGTTCCTCATAAACAATAAATTTAATGTCATAAACTAACACTAGATTGAGGCAATTTTTAAGAAATTTATACAACTACCTTAAAACACAAAATGAAAGAAATTCAATTTATTGTGTAACCCTATCCCATTTCATTTGTTATTATAATGTATTTTTATAGTTCCTTAGGGCAAATCTGTGATGATTTTCTTTTTAAAGATTCACTGCTACTGAACAGTGTTCTTTATATCACCAGTTAATGTTGTTATTCTATTAAGAATTAAGTCTCTTTATGTTTCAATTCAAAGTAATCCCTGATACTTCTGTTCATTTTAATTTGGCTGTTGTCAGCTGACTAGCTATTAAAGTGAAACTCCATTTTCAATATTCCCAATAGACTGACTACAAAGCAACCAAATAATGGATTCACAATGCCTAATTTCCTGATCATTTATTTAAAGGACTTAGTGTGTTCCTATATCTTTCCTCTTCTACACTATATTATTGAAAGCATTTTTTAGACAGAAACAACGTATTCCAAGTCACAAAATTAGAAGATACACTTTTAAAATTCATATATTTTACTAAGTTTATTGCTAACAAAATGTAGCAATGGTACGAATTAAAGAATATTTCAATTGTACTTCTTATATAGTATTAAATTATATACTTAATTTTGACTACTCATATACCCATGTTCATGATCATATCAGAGATTGATATGATATAATGCAATAGAGTTTCTAACTTTTCTTTTATCCGTTCAATTAGTTCTGGGCATTTGTTTGACCGAGTCTGAGTTTTATTTGCTTTGTTTTTATTGTTTTGAGAAATAATATAGTTTAATCTTGTATCATATACTGGAAAAGATTGGTAGATATCAAAGAATCATTGTCATAAAAGTGATTCTCTGAAAATTGGTGGACATTTCAAATTGAAAATTATTTTTTTAAATTGAACTGGAGATAACTAGAGAAATAAACTACTGAAAATGTATTGGGAAATGCATTTTAAATGGGTGAAAATACATGGTTAATACTGAAGTATCCAATTATATTGAACATTTTTTTGTAAATTTGGAAACTACCCCAGAGAAAAGAAAGATATTTTTGTTTTTAAAATATGTTCATTCTTTCATTTATACAATGAATATTTATTTTTGAGTGTCTACTATATGCAAAGCACTGACAAAAACAGACACTGCTGAACCTCATGGAGCTTATAAACTCTTAAGGAAGGCAGTGTCAAAAAAGCAACCACTACTGTGATTAGTGTTACAAAAGACACAGTAGGCTGGCACAGTGGCTCAAGCCTGTAATCCTAGCACTCTGGGAGGCCGAGGCAGGTGGATTGCTCGAGGTCAGGAGTTCGAGACCAGCCTGAGCAAGAGCGAGACCCCATTTCTACTAAAAATAGAAAGAAATTATCTGGACAGCTAAAAATACATATTTTTATATATAAATTAGCCTGGCATGGTGGCACATGCCTGTAGTCCTAGCTATTTGGGGAGGCTGAGGCAGAAGGATTGCTTAAGCCCAGGAGTTTGAGGTTACTGTGAGCTAGGCTGATGCCATGGCACTCTAATCCGAGCAACAGAGGGAGACTCTGTCTCAAAAAACAAACAAAAAAAAAGACACAGTAAATTGTGGCAATAGAATAGAGGAACTGACCTACACTATGAGATCTTCCTGTTGTTGTATTTAAGCTGAAACTGAAAGATGAGTAGGAAAACCTTGGTGAAAGTAAGGAAAAAAAAAATCCTGGGCTGAAGGATTATCATGGCAAGGGAATAAAATTCTTAGTATTCCATGAGTCCATGTAAAGGTTTTTCCAAAGCTAAGATCTCTGATCTAGATTCAGAATGTGGTATAACATTGAAGTGCAAGAAAAGAATACAAAATGCTATTTATTAATATATATGTTCCATATGTTAAAAGTAGCTCTGTGTTGATTGCAGTTTATAAAATAACTGTATGATTAAAAAAATTGAAAAACAAGCACAACCACCAAAAATCTAATGATAAAATCAGCCAGCATAGCATAGTGGTTAGGGTCAGAGTGACTTGATTTTCAGGCCTACTTCTATCTATCATTTAAGAAAGTGCTATTATGTACTGAAGACCTCAGTTTCCTTGCCTACAAACTGAGTATAATAATATGATCTATGCTGTAGGTAAAGTATTTGGCAAAGATTCAAGCATTTAGTAAACATCAAATACATCATCATTAGTTATTATCTACTTGTAATTAGAACTTTTGTTTTCAAATAAAAACTACACAAAATTTAAAATGGACAAATAGATTTCTCAAAAATGTATAAATATTATATTATGTATCAATAAAAATACTTGAATAAAAAATTATAAAAGTAGTTGTCAGATTTGAAATGTATATACTGTTAAGATGAGAATCTGATTATCAGATTGAAAATAAATATAAATTACATAGTTTTCCATAGAAATGAGAAAAGGAACAAAAAGTGACTCGAAAAATATGCTTAGTTCATGAACAGACCTTTTAGTTACTGAGGATAATCCATACCATTTTAAAGAAATCTCATGAACAACAAATATACATTTATACCTTTGTAATGATAATTTTCCATAGGAATAAGAGCTTGTACCTTTGGTATTCACAAGTGAGGAAGTCTTAAATGATATCTTAGATATTCGGTAAGCTAAAGAAAATTATAATATAAAAATAGTAAAAATTTTAAATAGTAATTTAAAAATAACCATCTAAAGCATTATTTTCCTATATAGTGTAACTCTAATGAATATATTTTCACGTGTGTCTCTTAATCTTAGATTTCAGACTGAATTGAATTATGATGTTCTGGAAGTTCATGATGGGCCAAATCTTCTGTCACCCTTGCTTGGATCTTACAATGGCACACAAGTGCCCCAATTTCTATTTAGTAGCAGTAATTTTATATACCTTCTATTTACAACAGACAACAGCCGTTCCAATAATGGTTTCAAGATTCATTATGAAAGTAAGTAATGACAGAATTTTTTTTACTGTCCTGTTCTGTTTGCCCTACATTTGGTACTATCACTGCATTATTAAGAGTAGTAGCTTTATTTATTTATTATAAATCAAAGCTTTCTTTGATCTATAAGAATGCTAATGGTTTACAAGGTGTGTACAATAGTAAATTCTGCAATATATTTTTCAACAATATCTATCTCATATCATTATGAGAGAAAATACCAGAGAAATATCAGAAGCATGAAATATTTTTTTAAAAATGAGTTCATGTAATAATCATATTTCTGTAGTTCTAAAAGGCAAACAATAGACAATACATGTCAGTCTATATATGAACAATGTCATATTCTTTTAGCATTTACTTCACAAATTCAATTATTCTTTTATATTTTACTCACACTAATTGCACACAACTTTCATTTAAAATATTTGATTTTAGTATTTTGTATAAAAGATTGAAATTATATTAATTTGAAAAGTAAAATATATACACATATATTCAAATATAATTAACATAACTAGTCAGAGACTATTAAAACAAGCTATAATTCAGAATGTTGGAATTCATTTATAATAATGCCTGTTAAAATCTTATAGTTTTTTTTAAAGTTTAAAATACTTATTTAAAAATATTTTGACGCTGATGTTTACATAGAAACAAGTCTCTTTATAAACATTTTGCATATTTATACATGTGTAGTTTATTGCATATGATATGTGTATGTGAAAAATATACAGATTCACATATGCACACGTTTTCATCATGAAATATATTACCATATACCTTTGCATGAAATATTGTTTTGGTAAATGGATTTAATGGCACACTGAAGAGGGTTACTACAAGATATCTTTGTTTCAAGTGCAGATGTTATTTCTTTTTATATTCAAGTCTCTTATGACCCCTTCTCCCTCAAGAAAAAATTTCTGCATTTGAAATTTATAGCTTTAATTAGCTGTTAGGCATCTCTCTTCAGTTGATAGGGTCAATGGACTCGTGGGTTTTTAAAATCATGATCAATATATACTTATTGATTTTCCTTTTTTAATCTTCTTATCTACAGTATCGTTCAACTATATTAACTTCCCATTATTTCGAACTTTATCACATGGAAATATATTTCCTAAGCATTATTGTAAAGTGCAACAAGAGAATCCACACATACTTCAGAATTCAAATGAACTTAATTGAGATCTTTAGTTTAACATGTATTTGTTCAAGCTGAGTCAGAGTATTTATTTTAAAAAAATCTATTTTAAAACTAATTCTTACTAGCAACTAACTGATATCAGTATACAGACACCTATTCTTTTAGTCCACTGCTGTATCCTATGCCCAGTAAGTCACATTCAATCCCACTCTACCCAAGATATGTGGTCTTTATTAGAAACAGGATTATTTTAAGGATTAAATTAAACTATACATGCAAAATGTCAGCATAATAGTTAACACCCCGTAAGTTCTCAATAAATGATAGCCCTCATATTTTTCTTATAAAAGTTAAACAAATTTGGAATAAAAATCAGAAGTTCAGCTCAAATGCATACGTTCAGTCAACAAGTTGTCACTTATAGATCCTTGGTGACATAGTCCATGTTATTATCAAGGGCTAGTTCCTTAAAAAGCAAAATGGAGGCTGAGATATGAGAAATGTTGAGGTTGATTAGAGATACACCTGATATTGATTTTGTTAAGTCTGGCAAGAGGCAGTAACTTTCTATTTAAATTAGTCTAAATAAAACACTTTATCTCATTTGTATTGTATTAGTCTTGTGGTTTATTTACTATTGTGAAATAATCTCCAACATCATAAATCCTTTCTTATGAAGAAACAAACAAACAAAAAAACTTCGTGTGTCACTTTCTTAATAAGTTTCCCAAGCTGAAAGTAACCAAACTATCTTTTTCACTTTTTTTAACCACCAGAGGTTAATATTAACCAAATTATCTTTTTTAAGTAAACCATTCACAAACCGCAAAATCAGTAGATCACTAATTAAATCTTTAAAAGCATATTTGGCATTTGGTGAAGTTGTATTTTTTATTTTTCAAGAGAAAAGAATTTGAATTCCCCAGTGGAGCAAAACATTATGGGAAAGATTTCTTGCAATGCTGCCACTGCTTGTACTCCAGGTTTCCACTGTATTCCTTTTCCCAAGGCATTTTTTGCCTCACTCTATCTCCTCTCAAAACAGGGGTGTTAGGGTAGGGTCTCACTGAGTGGAATGAGAAAGAATTCTCATCACAAAGATTAGAATAATTTTAAAGAAAGAAAGTTTATTTTACTTCCCAAATTAGGTGGGGAGAAGGGCTCAGCACAAAGAAAGAAAGATGGGAGACGTACCACCGTGTAGGTCCCAAGCCCAAAGGGCCTGAACTTTTATGGGGGTAAAGAAAAAAAAAATTATTGTGGCAGACTGATAGAAGAAAAACTGCTGTGAAGCCGCTGCATCTGTTCCCTCTCCCCCGCTTTTTTTCCTCTTCTCTGTGAGGCTGCCTTATCAGGATACTTGAAATCTGATCTGGTGCGCTGGAGCTGGGAAGCTTCTCACCCTTGCTGTCTGCTTGGGAACACTTCAAGGCTGTTAAACAAACTATCAAATAAAACAATTTTGGTTAATCTTAAAGACAACAAGTTGAGCCCCAGGTGGTTAATTTAACAAAGGGGCAGTAGCATTGTGATTAAAAGGGCCAATTACTGTGCTGTGAGTTTTTTCCTTTTTCTTTTTGTTAGATAGTTTATTTATTTCTCTTAAATAGTTTATTAGTAAGACTGCCTTTCAAGGGGGGTTTCAAAAACTGTATCAATAAAATAAGATTATTTATAGTTTTCAAAATATATAAACAATAATAGCAACAACACAGAGCAGACTTTAGGAACATAATCATTTTTTGTTTCAGTATAGTTTTTTCCCCAGGAAAAGTCACTTCTAGTTATTACGGTTTATTGCTTAAAATACAAATATAATGAAGTCTGCCTGAATATCTAAATATTATATGAAACTTTAAAGTTATAGATACAGAACAAATGTATAGACAAATATATCCATCTCTAAATGCATATTTTCATATGCAAGTATAGATATAGTGCTTTTTTCTAATTATGGAAAATGGTAGACATCAAAAGTGATATACAATTTAAATAAGTTGTTATATCTATAATTAATATATATTTGGGGGAAGAGCTAAGAGAAACCAAAATGTAAAATGTTCAAATATGTTTATTACATAAATAAGTAGAAAATTGATTTTAAGATTTTATCTTAAAAAATTCTATAAAACAATAAAAGAAATGAGAAAATGTTAATGCAATTTGATATAATGCAAACATGAACTTCTGAAAATTATTTGTTGCCAAAGCTTAAGAATCTTCTAAAACTACTTAACTTCCAATTACATTGTAATTTTTAATAATGACTGTTTGATAATAAATTACACTGATATCTGTCCATCATGATATTTCTCATTTTTTCAATGTTTCCATTGCCTTGATTATATGTTGAATGATTTGCTGGTTAATCAATTGTGAAATATTTTTTTAGACTTATTTTGTGACTCCTAGACCTACACAGCTCAGTGGGAGACATAAAAGAAATGCATCATCTTGTTTCAATCATCAGTTGGAAAGCCAAGAAGGATAAAAGAAATTTTTTTAAATTTTATTTTGTTTTTATAATTTTGGAGGTGCAAGTGCAGTTTTATTACGTGAATATAGTGCATGGTTGTGAATGAAGTGTGGGCTTATAGTGTAGCCATCACCCAAATAATGTACATTGTATCCATTAAGTAATTTTTCACCTTTCACTTCCCTCCCAAACTCCCACCCTCTCATCCTTGCATGTCTCCAATGTCTATTATTCCACTCTGTGTCCAGACAAATGGAATTATTAACCCTGTACTATTCACTGACCTTTACTCTAGAAATCTCAAACCATCAAAATCATTTTTGAATAATTAAATTTACCAAAATTTTACCATAATTTATATTGTAAAGACTTCTTTAACCCCTATTCACCTGATTTAAAAAGATTTTACTGCAACATTAGAGTTTTAAGTAAAGAATAGTTATATGTGAGCCAGAGCATTAGAGGAAGATAAAGACTTGAGGGCAAAGGGATCTAAACTTTTCTGTTAAAGACTGAGATTAGATACATTAGGGGGACAACTGAAGGTATTCCTGGAGAAGAAAGAAATCATAAAACCAGTGAAGATGCTTACCTGATTGATGAAGAATGACCATTGGGAGATAATGGAAATTAATAAAGTAGAGTCTAATCTGGGAATCTTGAATTTCAGGGCAATGACTTTGAATATGGTCCCAATAGCAATAGGGTATAAAAACAATGAAATAACATATTTTAGGGATATATATGTCCAAAATTTTGTGTAGAATAGATTGGACATGAAAGATATTGAAAACATGCCAGACATTATTGTTTGTTTCATAGACTTAAATCTTTGGATAGAGTAAGGGAAATAATAAATGACATTATGCTTTTCAGTAAGCATAGATTTCCGACATATTTTGTGGAGGAAAAAAAGAAGGATTCAAAGATGAATGAGATTTACAATGTGTTGGGTGCCTAAAAAAACAGTGGTCACACTGAAAAGAGAAAGCTAACAGATAAAAATAATTGTGTTAAAGATAAAATTGGCTCTGTTATGTTTTAGTTTCTTATTTTAAAAAAGCATTTAAATGAAATGAATATGATTAATAAATATACTTAAGATATACAATTTACCTCTTTAAAATTAAACTTCTATTTTGTACTTTTTGTTTAGCTTCATTTTTAAATTTGGTAGCTAATACCAATAAATATTTTCTTATGTGATTAAGGTAATTATATAATTTTGAAAATGCTAATTACTGTATTTTTGGAATATAGAAACAGTAATTGTCCAGTGCTTAAATTTCCCATTGAGAAGAATAAGATCATAATTTTTTATGCTTTATACCAGTGATTCTCAACTAGGGGCATTTTTGATTATCATGAATTGAGAACTGCTACTGGCATCTAGCAGGTTGAGGCCAAGGATATTTCTAAACATACTCCACGGTACAAGACACCCCACAACAAAGAATTATCTAGTTCAAAACACTAATAGTGCCAAGGTTGAGAAACCATGTCTTATTAAAGAAAAAACATTGTCATGGTATGATCTCAGCTACAGATTATAAATTGCAAAGAAGTTTATAATCAGAAAATACCAAAGTACCCTACAGACTATTGAAAACACCAACAGGTAGACAACAGAGAACTTGTACTATTCTGTTTTACTTGGAAAGATTTTGGTGTTCATATTTTCATATATTGCAAAATGCTTCTCTTTATTCTTTTGGTGATTGAATGAGGAAATTTTTGTTATAATACTTAGAACTGTGTCTAGAACATAATAAGTTCCAGAAATACTAATTACTGCTATGATTATTATTGTGTACATATATATGTATATATGTAAATTTATAACAACACAAAGTTTGATAGATAATTATACATGTTCATCACGTTCTTATATAACTAAATCACCTGAATTTGATCTTTACTGGTAGGAAATGACACAACATATGTGTTAAATAAATTGTGTTTTCTTTTAAATGAAGCTCTGAGTATACTTATTTGTGAAAATCATCACTCACAATTGTCTGAAGAAATAGGAATCATTTTCAGCAAATGTCAATCCTATCAAGCTTACTCTTTATTTTATTCCCATTGTTTCCCAGGTGTTACAGTGAACACATATTCTTGCTTGGATCCTGGCATACCTGTACATGGCCGTCGCTACGGTCATGATTTCTCCATTGGATCTACTGTTTCATTTAGCTGTGATCCAGGGTATAGGTTAAGCCATGAAGAGCCCCTTTTATGTGAAAAAAACCACTGGTGGAGTCATCCACTCCCAACTTGTGATGGTAAGAATTCATTGAACATGCAAAATATACTGATTTATAAACAAAAGTATCAATATTGTCTTTATGAAAGGTGGGATTTAACATAATTATAAATCTTTTATATTTCTAAAAGATTATCTTGAATTGTGGCAATTTTATGTTATCAAACCATTAATAAAATAAAGAATATTGATAATCAACCAAGCTTAACTTATGCCTAAAGATGCTATATATATGTGTGTATGTGTGTAAACATATATATACACACATATCTCCTGTACATATATATTTTCTAAATGTGCTTATATAATCATTTTAATTACATATTGTAGACCCTTTAACAAAATGGCATTGAAAATTGCCAAATTGGTGTTAGATGAACGCACTGAAGGAATGCAGCATTTGCTTCCTGTCCTGAAAGGCAACATGTACTAGTCCAAATGAAAGCCCAGCCTATTCCCCAAAATTCTGAGTAGCTACACAGCACCATGGCAGTTTGCTCAAACTTCCTTGTGGTGGCAAGTTCCTAGTTATAATAAATAGTATACCAGTGTTCTTTGCTGCTGCTTTGTTTTTATGGGAATAAGTTCGAGATGCTTCATTTTTCAGGAAACACATGAAAATACCATGGAAGAAACTGGTTCCCCTAAGATTGGGAAGTGCTTTCTTACTTGTTTTGTCAAAAAAACACACTCAGTATAAATCTATGCATTCTTTAGTATGGGCTTAATTTCTATTTATAGCACTATTTCCAACTTGTATACTTATTCTTTTTTAAGGAGAAAGATCACATTTGTCGTTTTGTGATTAAATTTTCAAGTACTGCCAATGCCATCATTTTTTTAGGAACAGCTTTAGACCAATTTGTTTTTATAACAGGGTTTGAGCAAATCAACACATCTTCTTCATATTTGGTACAGTACCATTTGTAATAGCATTCTTGTTATTGTAACTGACAGAAACCCAACTCTAACTGATTCTAAAAAATAACAGCAGAAATTATTCGACTATTCAAATCTTAGAAAATGCAAGGTGACACATTTCTCATTGCTAATTATAAGCATGAATTAAAACCTTTTCAAGGATCTCTCTATCTTCCATTTAGACTTTTTTCTGTGTATTTGCATAATTCTCTTCAATTGTAGCCTGGCTTTTTCCATGTGGGGAATTGACGGTAGAAAATACAGTCTCAGGAAAAAGTTTATAGTGTTGTAACTTCAGGATCACAGAAGAATGAGAGCCCTTCCTTGTTCCTATTAGAAAAATCCCAAGAAAGGTATCTGATTGGTCCATACCTGAACACTTACTGTAGTAAAGGAGGAGGGTCAGTTACAATTGACCTTGTCCAAATCATGTGCCCATCCATCCCGATGGTTGAGACATATAATAGTGGTATAAAGGTATTATATTTGCCAGGACCTGATAAAGCTACAGGGTTGTCATGAGTAACGACCATTCACCATTAAAGAGAGGTATGGAGACAATATTATCCCAAGAAGCAGAAAGATAAAATATAATGTCCAAGTAAATCAACACATTTAATTTGTATTAATAATAAAAGCAAGTATATCCAGTTTTCTGAGAAGCATCACAGGCCCTCATCATCTTTCACAAATGCAACTGCCATCAACTTTAAATTTAATTTCTGACTTTTTCAATCCAACTTTCATCTTTCACACTAATGTTATTTTATGTTATACTTTATGTCAAAAATATTTAATGTTTTTTTATTGGTTGGAGATAAAAACTAAATTTACTAATCATGATTCTTAACCATGTAGAATCCATCCTTTCCAGTTCTGTCCCATCTAGCATTCTTACAATGAATCTGTTTTTGAAAGACCAAATCACGTTACTTTGAATCTCCATTTTGATCTGTCCTCCTCTTTCATGTTCCCCTTTCACCCTGAGTACAACTGGACGAGGGTTGAATTATATTCATTTTTTAAATGTCTGAGCTTTGTATAAATCAGCTATAACAAGCTTAACAATTTTCCATTGACTTGAACCCAATTCACCTATCCTATCTCCTAGTAAAATGATTTGATAAGGCCTTTCCTCCTATCTAAACTTTTTCCCCAGTGGCAACTAATTTCAATTTCCCTGGGTAAAAGGAGGGGAAATAAATAAGCTGAATTTTTTTCCCTTATCCAAGAAGGTAAACTTGATTGGCTTAGATTGCCTAGATGCTTGTGTATAGTGTGCTTCACTCTAACACACATAAGCTCTGTGGTGTCTTTATAGCCCATGATTAGCTAATTCACAAAACAAACCAGACAATGAGGTATGGTGGTCATAATAATGACAGCTAACGTTTATTGAGTGTTTACCATGTGCTAGTACTGCTACAGGTACTTTACATATATTAACTCATTTTATCTTCAAAATAACTATATGAAATAAGTGCTATTATGATCACCACTTACAGATGAGAAAACTAGCACAAAAAATAAGTACCTTGCTCTGTCATTCCACTAGTTAATGGCAGAGTCAGAATTCAAACCCAACCAGACTAAATCCACATCCTAGGCACAAGTCCACCACTACACTGTTTCCTGTCCACGTTCTTCACAATAGGAAAATTCTTTAAAATGAAAGATCAATAATAGATTTGTTATTCTTTTCTCAGTGATGTCACATACATGAGGATTTTATGTAAAAAATACATACAGCTATTTAAACAGTTTATAGATACTGTAGACTACTTGAAATGTGTGACTGAAAATAGGACATTACCCTTTTTCCTATCAGTTATACCATATGAAGAGAGTAATTTGAATTTAATTCTATTTGCTGTATATATACTTAGGTTTCTGAGTAAAAGTTGATTCTTTCTAAATTAATCTTTCTTTCACTATGGATTGAGGAATCTTGAACCTTGAACCAGAAATTCGTCTGCACTATTTTGTAAATTTGATACATCATTTTTTTACTATTTACTTCTCAAGTGGATCTCTTTGCTTCCCCCTTTGCCCTGTTTATACCATTTTGTGTTGGCATCTGAATTTTGCCCTCAAATTATCTCATTTTCATTATAAACAATATGGCTATCTTATTTTGGGGGAAATATAGCACTAAAGAGGTTATATGATTCAGAGTCATCCAATCCATTAGAGCCAGAAGCCAAAATTGAACTGAGTAAACTTAAACCTCATTGTTTCCCTTATTTATTCCATGTTATTTAAATATTTGAGTGCATAGGCTAATGTAGCAAAAGAATACCTGAATTGTGATTTAAGATCCAAGAGTTCAAGATAAGCAAGTGTGTATAGAACCCAAATATAAACAGTCTCAGATAAGCATATAATGTTTAAGATGGGGAGACCTGGAAATGGGAAAAGAAAAGCATTAAGATTAAAAACAGCAAACAAACAAACCAAAAATCATAATGAGATTACTAATAAGTGGATATTTCCATGCTCCATTGCAATACCCAAAGTGTTTTGATAGATAATGGTCTAAAAATTGTCTATTTTAGGTATAGACAGGTCAGCACTAGCAGGTGTGTACCACTGCCAAGGACAAGGTGTAAATTTACAGATCTGGGCAATTACATTCAAGGGCTTAGCTTTTGGAGAGACTTCACTATTTCAAAACTCTAATGGATACTTACGTGAAAAGGCAGTGATCATATGTAGCAAAAACCAGGGTGAAAAATTCTACTAGCCAAGATTATTGTGTATCTGGCCAATTACTCTCACTGGTATTTTGAGAGCAGTCACTCTGACTGCTTATGGTACTGCTGATCTTTATCCTTTAGGTGCTTTTCTTTGCCAGCTGTTTGCTTTCACATAAAGTAACCAGGTTTTCATGTATACATCTCCAAGCCATTAGAGGCAGAAGCCAAAACTGAACTTGATTCAACTTGGTCAGAGATTCATTTGATATACAATTTGTCTATTTCCCATTCACAAAGACATATAATCCTATTATGTCTGTTACAAAAGTGGCCATATCCCTAAAGACACATAGAATCAATTAGCAAGGTTGTTGGAATAAACTGGAATTCCTTTAGAAGAGGTAATATATAATAAAACTAGAGATCCTTGGCATCCTTTTTAGACACTTTTGTTCTAATGAAGTTTACTATATGAATGCCCCATATATTCTCTTGAACTTACTTAAATCTCAGCATTATTTTTTTAACTAAGAAATTTTCATAACAGTCTCTATACCACTATATCTGTTACAGTATATTTGAATTTAATTCTCTATCTGAAAATTTAAAAAATATCACATTTAAAAACCTATTCTTTTATTCATCTTAATAATTTAGGTCTTTCATGATTGATTCTAATAAGCTATTGATTTCCTCTTATACGTTATCATTCTAATATGAGGAGTAGCTTTTAGATAAGCAAACATCATCAGTATGAAAGAATATTCAGTAATGAATTAACCACTTTTAGAATTAATCCAGCTCAAACAAGCTTCCTATTTAGCATTAGCATCTGTCACTGTGCAATCTCTTATAATTGCTCAAAAAGCTGATAATATAAAACAAATACAATTTAAAACATTTGCAATGTAAAATAATCTTATTTAGAAAAATAAAGGATTTCATCAGGTTGATGAAAACGATGAGGCTGAGGATCATGGTGGAAACTGTTTCAATCACACACGAAGCCCCTGGCACATGAGAATACAGAAGAGATAGATAAATTAAAGAACAAAGACAAGGGTGCTGACACATTAGGTGTTAGGTGCTTTAAAAGACGGTGATTTGAAGATGAAAGCATCAAGTGAATCTCTGAGAAAATAAATGATGTCCTTGAAATGATTTATATATATATATCTACCATTTGAGAGAAATACTGCTATGTCAAACATAAGAGAAGAACATCATAGTTGGCTTTTTTATAGTTTTTGTTTAAAATCATAATTCTTAATGTGAAAAAAATCAACACTTGATTGAAGAGTCTGATTAAGATGATGGACTCTGGTATGAGATGGCTTGAGTTCTCTCTGTACTTGCTTTCTCATCTGTAAACTGTGAATAATTATAGTACTTTTCTCATAGGGCCAGTTGTGGGGGTTAAGTGAGTTAATAGAAATAAATTCTGCAGAATAGTACCAGTCACACTCTAAGTTCAATACAAGTGGTTAGTATTGTTTTTGCCAAGAATTAATGAATAGTTACTATTCTATCCTAAGTTTTATTAGATATAAGATAAAATTTATGTATTTTTTATATTTTTAGTATCACCTCTCAAAAGAAAGATGCTTAAATTACACTCTTTCCCTACTATTTTCTATGAAATTCCATCTTTAAATCAATTACCCTCAAGGCCTACATCCATTACTAATTATTTTCAAATAACAGAATCTCTACTGTGTCATAAAAATGTATTCTGTATTTTGCTATCTGATTATAGTCAAGGTAATGTGACTATCCATTACTAATATATTAGTTGTTGACCATTCCTCTTGAATTTCTAAATGTGTTTGTGTTATACAACTGTATTTATTTACCTGAAGAATGCCCCTTTAACCTCCCACCTTCTTTATTTAACCTCCCACCTTCTTTATAGGTATATAGTGATAGCTTACAGACAGAAAATTTCCAAAGAAACGCTCCAAGTTAACAAGTGAGATATTTGATAAAATAGCTTTATTTAAAAGTATGCTGATATACAAAAAAGCTTTCTCTCTACTCCCTATACACACACACACATATATACACACACAAATATATACACACAGACATACATACATAGGAGCACATATTTGATGTACTTCCTAAAAGTTTTGCATCTCTCTTTTTTGTTACTTTTTTGTGTTTTTATCTTAATTTAACTTTCTCAATTTTCATTCTTCTGTTCACCAAGAAGTTTTATTGTAGCTGAATGAGATGTAGGCCTTTCAAATAGAAATTGTTGGTTTTAATTCAGTAAAGCATTTTCACTCATATTTCACTCAACAAATTTCATATCTTATATTATTGGCTTTTTGTTTGACTCTCAAAATGGAAAACAAAATGTATATTAGGAATAAATGAACACATGTAAAAATAATATAATAAAAAATAGTTCTCTGGCAATAAACCAAATGAATTTCAACGAAAGTAAAAATAGTAGATCAAATTAGCCACACCATTATCAGCAACATATAGTGGAAATGGTACATCTTTCTCTTACATTGATCACAATAGTACAATACAGCTATTTAAAACTTTGAAAGGAAATTGAAAAATTCAGGAAGAATGATCGCCAATGAAAGACTGTGCCAGCTCTAAATAGAAACCTAGTTTACCAAATCATGCATATTATTATAATATTTTGTTAATAAGCGTATTTGGAAGCATGAGCTTATCTTGGTCTCAGGAAGATGCCTTAAAAGACAGCTTTTCAAGAGAGGTACTAGTCAAGACCTTAGGTGGAGTGAAAGAAGTAACAAAGGGAGGAGTGGTTTTAAATTTTGTGTGAATATATAAATACAAGCCTGCATGCTTACGTACTGCTAAGAACTGCAGACTCACTATTTGTAGTCAGGTAATGTAAAATAGCAGCCAGATTGTCTCACCTCTTTTCATACTCAGCATTGCTGCTTTGAAAAAATCATGGAAGAAAACAAGGCCAAAACTCACTTTTCTAGTGTCCCAGGAAATTTGAGCAAGGATCAAAGTAGGCAATGTTTTCATGATTCTTACTGCCCTTGCCTATGTCCCAGAGACATGGCCTTTCTAAGTAAAATAGAAATCATCTGCTTCCACTAGAATAAAAATTCTTACTCGGCCATATGTTTGTCTTTTCTAATTTTATTATTGATAAAATTGTCTGGCACACCATAAGCACTGACAGTTATTAAATATGGTAGAACACATTGTAAGCTATGATTTGTTCTCAAAAAAACGAATATTGAATCAAATTTTAATTTTTTACTTCAAATTATAAACATTTATTTTTATTATCTTGGGATATTTACTTATAACTCTGTATCCCCTCAAAAATTCCTTTTTGTTCATGATATTTATCAGGGAAATGCAGAAGTACGGAAGCAGCCTTCAAATCTTTCACAACTTACTTCACTATTTTAAAAGGAATACTATAAAGAATGACACATATCTCTTTAGGAATCTATAAGAAATAATTTTACATAATTAACAATTTGTTTTCTTAGTGCTTGATAAGAGGGACTGCAAAACAATTAATTACTCATGTTTAATTTACCACCAATTTATGCAAATGCTGCTTATAATTAGAAATGTGTAAGTACGTACTTCAAATTCAAACGTGGAAAGTTGAGCTATGTGCTCTTGGAGCCAATACTAATTCTCAGATGCTATTAAATATCTTTTTCTTCTCTAGTGCTGCAATGGATGATATGACTTCCTAGTATTGGAAGAGGTATTTACACACATCTGTTTTTACCAGGAAGTAGCTTGGGCAAAGATAATGGGACTCATTCTGTTTCAATAGAGGAGATAAGAGCTTTTGTTCAACCTCTGCCTCTCTAACTGTGACTGATCATATGACTGTATTTCTTTGTATTTTCAGCATTATGTGGAGGAGATGTTAGAGGGCCTAGTGGAACAATCTTATCACCTGGTTACCCAGAATTTTATCCAAATTCTCTGAATTGTACATGGACTGTTGATGTAACCCATGGAAAAGGTAAATTGCCTCATGCAACAATAATTGGGCTATCTTCTGAATTTTCATTGAGTCTATTTTTATTTCATTGTCCCTTACAATGTCATTTTGCATGAGCAAAAACATATCAGTACAAAAATATGCTAAAACAAAATTTAATTTGAGTAACTGCATTAGAGGATTATATTTACTTTTCTATAGTATTATATGCTTATGTTTTATCAGAATGGTGATATAAAACATTTATTTTCTTTTGATATAATAAACTAATGTTATTTGGAATTTTCATATCAACAAAACCTCAAACAAGATGGCTTGTCTCTGGCATAGTGTCAAGAAGTTGATTCCAGAAGTTCAAAGAGAAATATGAAGATGCTCTTAAATGCTGAGCCAATTGTAAAGCAAATAGTACAGTTTATATACACAAATGTTTATGTTTATTTATTACAATTATATTCCCTATATAAATTTATAACCATTCTTTAATACCCGTTTTTCAAATTCTCCAGTACAGACCTACTGATATATATGCCTCACATAATTAAAATGGAGTGTAAAGTTGCACTGTCCATACGGTAAATGTTTATAAATGTCCTTTTACAAATAAACAAATAAGTAAAAGTACTTCTGGTTCATTCATGCAATACAACCAAACTAGTAAATTTAACAATGTAGTTGATCAAAGTAACAACTTACCAATGGTAAATTGACCATTTTAATAAATCAAAACTAAAATTAATTAAAATTATGTATCTGGAAATTCCCATGGGCCAATCTTTAAAAGAGCTAATGTATTCATTTTAAAATCTAGTTTTGAGAACTGGTGTTACTTTTAGCTATGTTTTTATGTTATATTATTGAGTTTTACTTTTATATTGTATTTATTGATTTTATTATAGAATATCTAAAAAAATTGAAAACAAAAAACTCTTACCTATGCAAAGATGCTGTTACAATTTTCAAAATAAAAGCTTGTGCTTCATAAACTTAAATGTATTACGTTTTCACAAATGAAGTTTGCCTTTGATAAAATTGTACATCATTTCATTGGGGAGTAAAGGTTATATAAGAATAGTTATAGTTACATTTTTACAGTGAATTAAATGCTATGGAGTAAAAAAATGATGTTAAAATGAGTATTCTGGTATTTAACAGCAGAGAAAAGAGGTAGAAGACTTTGCAAACTGTGATTTTTGTTGTTCTCCATAATAGAAGACTCTTTGCTGGAAGTTAACCAAAGTGTCTTATTATTCTAGTGTGTAATAGATTAATGAAGTTTAAAATAAGCTCCCTAATATTATAGAAGAAAATGGAGGGCTACATACTGCTTGCTATGTAAATAGAGGTTTAATTAACACTTAAGATTTTGCATCTTCACAGGTTGCAAGTGTTAATTAAGTCTGTATTTACATGGCAAGAAATGCAAATTTAGATGCCTTTCTTTTAAGAGCCAAGGAAGTTTGTTTGAAGTACTATTCCAAATTGTAGGCAAAGTTATATGAAGGATAATCTCTTAAAGTTGGAAGAAATCATCAAGGTAACATAGTCTAACCTCTTAGCACATGAGTTTCTTTCTATAGTGTTCCAGAAACATGATGAACTGGCCTGATGTGGATACTTCTGTTGATGGGAAACGTACTCTTTGAGAAAACCTGGTCAATTTTTGTGTATATTTAATTGTTCTAAAATTCTTCTGCAGCTGTTATCCCTGGTCTGCTCTCTGGAGCTACACACACACACAAAAAACCAACCTAATCCTTGCTCCAACCTTAAGCTCTTCAAACATACCAACTCACCATGCTAGGACCACCATGTTTTTCATGCCCTCCATCCCCAGACCCTTATTCCATCTTTTCTTCCTAGACTAAACACTCCTAGTTCCTTCAATTCTTCATCATAAGGTCATATTTTCATTTTCATGATCATACTAGTCATTTTTCCCTGGTTGCATTACAGTTTATTGATACTCAGGAATATCAATATCTCTTTAAAAATGTGGTTTTCTAAAGGTAAACATACTCTAGCATAGTTTAATATTGCAAATTATTTCCATTAATGAAGTCTATATTTGCTTTCATTAACTTTTTTGTCATCATGTTGTAATACTACTATACTAAAGAGTATGTAGTCATCTAAATTATCTTTTTAGATTATTGAGACTTTACAGTTAAGCCCAATTCTAAAAATTCTATAATTATGCAATTGATTTTTTTCTATCTTTGATGCAGACTTTTAAATATTCTCTTGTTATATCTCATCATATTAGTTTGATTCAGAGATTCTGTGAGATTATTTTGAAACGATTTACATCTCATTTACAATTACATTATACAGTCAGAATGTTCTTATATAAACATGATCATTAGCACTTTAAGGATTTATAAGATTCTTAACAAAGATAGATCTAGGTATCTAAGTATTTAAGTAGTAAAAATCTTCAAATGCACCATCAGTAATCTCTTCATCACTTAACATTAAGTAAAGATTTTTGAACACATATAATTGTCCTTTGATAAAGCATAGGCCAAGCCTATAAATGTATAGATTAGGAAAAAAAAAATAAGTCAAATGGCACCCTCAAGTTAATAGTTGGTGGCATAACTGTAACTTAAACCTAGATATTTGTGCTATTTTGACATTAAAAAGTACAAATCTTTTCATATGTATCTGTAACATACATTACCTTAATAGGGCATCTTGAATTACCATTCTTATGAGAAGACATTACAATGTTGAAACCATTGACTTTTTCTCACTACCCTGTTGGAATTGTGCGTCCTTTCTTGTCATCTTCTTCTTCTCAAAATATCTATCTCAGGGATGCTCCTCCACAAACTTCTCACTATTAAAGGCCATTGCCTTCAGAACCCTCTACTGAGCCCTCTGAAAAATTAGTTACGTCTATTTCTATGCTCTTATATTGACTTGTATTAGCCAATTTTATAGAACTTAGCAGCTTGAAATTTTGGCTTATGTATCTTTTCCCTCAGACCATAAGTTACTTACAATCTTCTAAATATATATATTCCATAATACCTAGAATATAGTAGTTCTTCAGTATCATTTTCTAATTTGGATTAATTTATCTTCAGCATAACTTTTAAGTACTTAAATTGTTTTGCAGTAGTAAAAACAAATACTATTGTTTAATACATAATTAGATAAAGGTAAGCTTCCTTTTATAAAGGAGCTGGCCAGGTCTAAGTTACATGAAAAATATTAGCTCTCATTTTGGAGAATTGAAAAACAACAATAACTGTTACTGAACACTTCCTCTGTGCCAGGTTCTGGCCCAAGTTATTTCCATATGTTATTTAAAGTGCAAGACAACTCTATCAAAACCCCATTTTACAGATGGAGGAAGTGAAGCTCAGAAAGGTAATACTTGACACTGGCCTTATTAGAACCACTATATAGTGAAATTTTAAATTAATTAATTCAGTGTATATCAGGAAAAGCACGTTTCTTAAAAAATATAAATTGTATACATAATGATCTCTTTCTTGTCTGTTTTCAGTCAACTCTCCTACAGTCTATTTTTCTTAGCTTTACTCTATAGGAGAAATAAGACTGACTTATGTGAACTTTCCACTCTTATGTTGCTTTGTCAATTTAGGTAACAGGTCATCTAGATGGCAATGCATCTTCTTCTTACCATATCAACACCCCTTTCTCCTTTCATCTGTCTAATATCAATATCAATTTTATACTAAAGAACATTTGAAAAACTGACTCAATTTCTGAATCCCCTCTAAAAGGGCTCTGGTTTTCCTGCCCATTGTGGAAAAAGAGAAAAAAAAAACTGTTATATTTTGAAAATAGAGTTTGAAAATAATATCTTGTACATTTCAAATCTGTCCCAAATCTGAAATCACTGGTCCATTATGCAATAATAACCTTATTTTGTCATTGCTTGTGTTCTCAGTTTATTTGTTTTTGTCTCATTTTATAACACTTTTTTTTTTAAAGAATAGGACCTTTAAGAATTTCCAGCATCTAGAACTAAAATGCAAATGAATAAAGAATGCTACTTATCACACTCTGAGGTTTTGGGTATCCTTAGTAAATATTTCAGTGACTTTCTTTAGGTCAAGTAAAAGAAAAATCATGCACTTCAAAAGAAGGATACGTCTGTTAGCTATTTTTTATTTCATGCGGTACTTTACATACAGTATGTTGTGTGGGGGTGGGGAGAAACTGTTAGTCTTTTACATGTGTTCTAGATAATGTCATTAAAAACTAATGTGATACCACAATGAAACACTACATATTCACCAGAATGGAACAAATGAAAAACCCCCAAATTTTCAAATATTGGTGAAGAAGCAAGTAAGCATATTTGACTATGAAAATGTAAACTGGCATGGCCACTTTTTAAAATAGTATTTGTTTTTTTTTGTTTTTGTTTTTGTTTTTTGAGACAGAGTCTCGCTCTGTTGCCCAGGCTAGAGTGCCCTGGCGTCAGCCTAGCTCACAGCAACCTCAAACTCCTGGGCTCAAGTGATCCTCCTGCTTCAGCCTCCCAAGTAGCTGGGACTACAGGCATGTGCCACCATGCCCGGCTAATTTTTTCTACATATTTTTAGCTGTCCAGATTATTTCTTTCTATTTTTAGTAGAGATGGGGTCTCGCTGTTGCTCAGGCTGGACTTGAACTCCTGACCTCGAGCGATTCACCCACCTCGGCCCCCCAGAGTGCTAGGATTACAAGCGTGAGCCACCTCACCCGGCCTAAAATAGTATTTGTTAAAGCAGAATACATATTATTACACCATGACCCAGTAATTCTGCTCCTAGATCATTATCCAGTAAAAATAAGCACAAGTCTCAAAACATAGTCCCAATAAAAATAAAAATATTAAAAGAAGAATAAACACATGTGTTCATCAAAAGACAAATTCAAATGTTCATAGCAGCACTTATGGATAACAGCACTATTTACATTTGTGATATAAGGCAAACTACCTGAATTACCATCAACAATTAAATGGGTAAATGGATGTGGTTTATTCACAAAATGAAATGCTATACTATCTATCATTGAAGATAACCAACAACCATACACAATGATATAGATGAATCTCACATACCTAGTGGTGAGTAAAAGTCAGACCCAAAACAGTGTGTAATATGATTCTATTAAATGAACTACAAAACCTTTATATAAAGTAGCAAAACTACTCTATTCTAGTGAAAGTAAGTGAGTGGTTACTTGTGGCAAAGTGAAGTGATAGAAAAGTTTCATGAAGGGGGGGGATATGGATGTTGATAATGTTGTGCCTATTGGTTTAGGTACTGTTTGCAAAGATGTTCAGTTTGTGAAAATTCAATGAGCTGAGCACTTTAATATGTATTTTTCAGTATATTATATGCACAGGTTGAAATGTGTGAAAAATAAATAAATGAAGAGGCATTACATTCATTTAGCAAATAGCACTTCCCTATGCCTGTTTTATATGTCTCTTCTAAAATTGACTTGAGCGTTGTTTGGAAGTTAAGTGCTGTAATATTAAGCATTATTTTTATGTATGTTGAGGGAACTGGAGGAAGAAATGGATCAGACATGTACAATATTCACCAGGAAGTTGCACCTCTATTAAAAACAAGGGATATGTACTTTCCTTGAAATTTTCAGAAAACCAGGAGATTCCTTTTCAGACATTGATTTTTAGATTTTATTTTCAAACAGTTTCCAAGACCTGACTCAATATATCTCTTATAATGAAGCTGAAGAGAAAACAAAAACAAAAGAAGGTTAATATACTATATATTTGAAATATTTTATGGCAGTTCATTTAATTTTCAGAAAAATCAATTATAAGGAGAGTACTGACTTTAGTTTGATAGTAACTTTCTGTGTTTTATCAATGTACGCTGTAAGTCCGATTTTCCTATTTTTCTTAATAGGTGTGCAGTTCAACTTCCATACCTTTCATTTGGAAGACCATCATGACTACTTGCTGATCACAGAGAACGGTAGTTTTACCCAACCGCTGGCACGCCTGACTGGTTCAGATCTCCCTTCAACAATCAATGCTGGTCTCTATGGAAATTTCAGGGCTCAACTACGCTTCATTTCAGATTTTTCAATATCATATGAAGGATTCAATATTACATTCTCTGGTGAGAAAATAAATAAACAAAAAGAGCTCCTTTAGTAACTTTTAAAAAATCAGATTTTTAAAAATCTGAGCATAGCTAATGATAAAACAGAGAGGAGAAAATAGCAGATAAGAAGAAAGATTTTAAAAAGGAGAAGAAGAAAATGAAGAAATATCTATCAACAAGTTTTTAGGAAAGTTTGAAATACCTTGAAGATTGTCTCTAGTAATAAATTAAAGGAAACCTTTAAACAAAAGCAAAAAATAAATTAATTCACTAAAAATCTATTAGAAGTACAATAATTACCTTTCTTTACAATCCTGCAGAATTCTAACAGAGGTCAAAACTAGCTAAAATGCATAGCAAAATTGAAATGAAAATTCAAATATACATTTTAAAGTTTTAGTGAGACGCAAAAATGAAATGGAGATTAAACCAGTGATACTCTAGCTTTATACATCTTAGAGTTAACAAGCCAAGATTAAGATAAACTTAATGTGTTCTTCTAGAATTAGATAATTTAGAAATAAATTAATGTAGTCACCCCTTTCTTCTAGAACAACCTCATTTATAGACAATAGTGTGACTTAGATTCCAGGAAAAAAAATTATACGTCCAAAGAGAATAAAAAGTATTCCTGATACTTAGAGTTCTACTTTCTAGTTGAATGGGATAATTATTTCAAATGGTTATTTCTTAATACAGAGACAAATTAATAAGTAAATCTTATACCAACTTTCTAACATTAAAATGATACAAGCACTGACCTTGTTCTTAATTTATTATTTTAGTATGTGGATGGAAATACTTGGCTGCTAAATCCTTAAGATATTCCACAATGAATAGTAAATGAACATAATCAGTTTTAACCTAGAATGTTAAAAATATGTCTAAATAAATTTTTTAAGCAATAAAGTATTAGCTAATCAATATGAAACAACTTCTCTTATTCTTTATTGCAATTACACAGTAAGTGCTCTGGGAATATTTTTAGATAAGATACTTTTTCTTAGGACTGTATATAAATTATAATGTTATTTAATCAAATCTGCTCTCTCATACCCTGAAGACTGTTTAGTTGTTCATTTTCATGATGTTCATTCATTGCTTGGGGGAAAGTTCCTGTATAAATCTACAATATAATAATTTTCAGTGTGTGGGAACTTCATTCTTACATAAAGCCTTCTATCTCCAGTCCCATGTTTTTCAGAATATGCATTATTTGAACTCCTTGTATACCAGAGACACAGAGCTTTTGTCATTTAAATTAAAAACATTATGTAAAATGCATTTCAAAAGTACAAATGACTTCATTCCAAATGTTACTTTGTGTTTGAAAATATTCAGCTCTTATTCCATTATAATAAGTCAAAAATATATAAAATGGAAATGTTCCTAATGCAGAAAACATAGTCTGAGATAGTGACATTTTTCTCGTCTACATTGAAATTCGCACATAAAAGTATTTAAATTATTAGCTCTTTCACAAAAGAAGAAAATTATGTGTGCCATTAGTATGTTCCCATAGTTATATATATGACTGGGCCCTAAAAACATCCAGTTTGCAAACAATAGGAATATATCCTTAAAAGTGACCACTATCATTTTCTTTGTCTTTCCCTCCTTTGGGGGGAATTCTTTCACCCTAATTTACAGAATATAACCTGGAACCTTGTGAAGATCCTGGAGTTCCTCAATATGGTAACCGAATTGGGTTCAACTTTGGGGTTGGCGACACTCTGACCTTCTCGTGTTCTTCGGGTTATCGACTGGAAGGAACATCAGAGATCATCTGTCTTGGTGGTGGCCGACGAGTGTGGAGTGCACCTCTGCCAAGGTGTGTGGGTACGTGGTCAGCTGCTTTCATTTGCTTGTATGTGTAGTCACTGTCCATGAAGTTGCATGGTTATACACCCTTCATTTTTTATAATCTGTTGAATTTCTTCATTTATTTCATATTAATTATTTCAGTTTTTTTTAACTTGGCAATCTGGTTCATCTCAATTAACCTCTGTAATGCTGCATTCAAGAAACCATGCTTCTAAATTTGTTTTCAGATGATGGGGATAAGAAATAAATGATAGATGGATAAAAAGATAGAAATAGAATCATATTCTGAGAGCTCACAGAAAATGGATTTCATGTATTCTACTGATAATATATTCTCACTGAAGTTTTGACAAAATTTTAAAACTTAGAATTAGCATGCATAAGAAATGATTACAAGGGAAAGTATGTCAAATTAAAAATAGGTAATTAAGGGCTATGAAGGAACGTATTGGCTCAATATATGATAGGTTAATTAAGATGTTTATTAATTTCATGTTGTGAGATAAACAATAGCAATAATTAAAGTATTGGAAGTGTGGAGCCACCACCTCAAACTTTGGAAATAAATGTTTTTACTGAAAAAAAGGGAAAAAAATTTGTTAGAAAAAATGAAGGACTTTTTCAGTTCAAAAGGACGTAAGTCATTTCCTATTTAAATTAGAAAATATGGCGGTGGCAAATTCTTTAGGAGCTGTCTAGTGGTTATCGGTACTTATGATAGAACAATATGCATATGGTCATTTTATTATTTCAGAAAGCTATTGAAAATTCTCATAAGCATTTAATTTGAATTAATTGTAAATTTAATTGTGGATCACAAATCTAAGTTATAATATGCTACAAAATCAGGAAAATTTGTAGAGATTTAATCTGCGGTTCAAGCCTTTGTCCTTTTTTCCAGATACAAAATGCCCCACAGATGAAAATGAGAATGGATAGGAGGATACCCTGTTTACCTCATTCAATATATTGTCCAATATACAGAATGTGGGAATTCCTCTGGAGCCCCAAATGAAGCAAAATATATGATCTTCCAAGTTAAAGTGGGTCTGAAAACTTTTATAGTAATGTGATTGGTTTCATAGCCCCATAGGGTTATACAAAAGATGAACTGATATATAAGAAATAAAATCTCTTTTTAAAATCACAGATCTTTATAGAAATGGGCACAAGCAACCACAGAGGCTTGAAGTTGGGAGGTGATAAGCAGATAAACAGGCACACTCTCAGAACATCTTTTCCAGGAAGCTATGCAGGGTACAGCATTTCTGAGGGTTTTTTTTTTTTTTCTTATTTTTGTTTTTTTATTCCCCCCGACCCCTCACTGTTACCAGATTTGGAATTCTTGTCTTTTCCTGAATTATCGCCATTTCTCTTTTTGTTTCGTATAATTATTTCCAAAGGCCAATTAATGAGGACCTTCGGAATAGTCCAAGTGAGGGCTACAGAGTGTCCGATCAATTGACATTTGGCCAATTCACTTTTCTAAACTTCATTTTTCTCATTTTCAAAATAGTTACAACTATCATACCTAATTCATTGTTATAAATTAGTTAAGAGGATTAAAAGAAATTAGCCATGTAAATCAGACACCTGGTGCAATCCATGGCATATAGGAAGCATTCAGAATTTAGATGTTATTTTAACTCTTATTGTATTGAATATAATCTGCTGTCTCTGTAACCTATCAATTTAGTTTATAAAACTAATTATCATAGGAAATAGTTCCATTTAATAAAATCTTAACATTATGAGGACCTGCTATTTTATGTATAGTTATCTCATTTAAGTTTTACTATAATCCTGATATTATTATTTCCACTATTTTTCATTAGAAGAACCTAAGCCTTAGAGATGTTAAATAACTTGCCTAAGATCGTAAAGTTTGTAAGTGGTTACTAGCATCTAGGGAAATGTGACTCCAGAAGGATTTTAAGTCATACAGAGTTAATATTTTCTCTCAAAATAATCAAATCCATACCAGCCTGTTGCATAGGTTGAGAAGAAATTGTTTATATGTACATTTTTAAGATTTTGTCCACATTTGCAATAGATTTTAATGAATGCATTTGTGAAAACCTAACATTGCAAAAAAAGTGACTTCAGGTTAATTTTGTTTTATTATTTATTTGAGAGTAGGTTTATTTATGCCTAAATCTTTAATGGGATGGATGAAAGAAAATCACCCTGTGGACAAATTTAGAAAGCAAAGTTATTGCCCTGGGAATTTTTCTCCCATTTTCAAATTAGCTGTGATTGCTTTTAAGCTTATTGAAATTTATAATTAAGCTTATTGACCTTTATAAATTCCACTGTAGGCATACATATAAGTTACAAGATAGGGAGAAATATTCCTTTAAATGGAATGAATTTTTTATGATGTTACTTCTCCAATTTTTTTTAACTTCCCTACTTTGCCTATGCTTTAAAACAAAAGTATCCCTTTTTGTGTTTATGGTTCCACATATGCATATGCATATATTTCTTATTTTGTAATCTTTTCAAAGTTCAAACTTTATTCACATAAAATGCACATTATTTGTATGTTCATCTGAGCAGATGTTCAATTTTAACAATGCTAGTTTATTCTTAATCTCTTTGTACTATTTACTTTATATATATCTAGCACTAATTCTCTATTCCATACTGGTTTTAAAATCATAGTTTAGTCCACAGCATTGCCAGCCACATACAGAGTTTATGTTGCAGACAATGACCAAATTTTAAGTAGGTCATGTTCCAAAAGTTTGTTTCTATTTCACTTACTTGGAGAATAGTCTTTTTTCTGGAACAAGTTGCAAATGATAAATATATTCCTAGAATAAACTCCAGATGAGGTTTCAGATTTTAATGTCAAGTGTAAAACTAACATTACCATTTACTAAAATGATTTATGTATACATAGGTTATATAAGGCATTTGACTCTTTGGACAATAAGGCAACTGACAAAGGTAATTTTGGAAACTTACTTTTTGTTTATTTTTGTTACATATGTTTAATTTGATTCAATATTTAGTGTATAGGTTAGTTGGTTTCTTTTAGTAGAATTTGGTGAAATTTATCTTAATTCTAGATGTTAGATAAATAATAAATAACATTTTCCTTTAGGCAATTTTCTGTATAACCTCTTCATTTATGTTTTAAGATTATAGTTTAACAAAATATTAATATATACTGACACCATAATATGGTATTTTACATCTATGAAGGATTCTGTCATGTAGCACCTCATTCCAAAAACCCACCAGTGTTGTGAAAGTAGGTTTAGCACAACTATTTTATCAGCAAAGATACGATGTCTATAAAAAACCCAAGGTTGTACACAAACCTAGAGGAAGATCCATGGTTCTCACGATGTTCTGAGTCCAAGTCCTATGCTCAGTCCACAGTAGCACACCACTGTCTCTTACTGGAGACTCCAGTAAAGTTGGGAGGAAATCTGACCTTCATTATAGCTGATACATGGCATCAGAGAATTTATGCTTGCCTTTTGCTTAATTGGAGGAAAACTTCTTTGATGATGGCCCATTCATCTGGTGTTGCTTAAGTTCAGGAATATTTGTAGAGGCAGGAGAAGAATCTTGCAAGAAATCAAGAGCATAACACCTATTTAGAGACAAGGATTCTTCTTTCCATACAGTGGTCTCCATGAAGGCACACAGTTCACTGTAACATTTCCTAAGCTTTATGAACTTTGGCAAGTTGTGAGAATCTCTTTCCTGCCAAGTTTTCTCAAATGTAAAATGTGGATAATTGCATCTATATTGTAAGATAGCTTATAGCTCTAAGCAATGAAAGATATGTAAATCACCTCATGTATGGCTCAGTACATGACAGTTGGTCAACAAAAGTTAGTCCCTTTTCCTTGTGCCTGCAACTCCATCCACCACCATATATCCAATTCTCCTAAGGGCCATGATGACTGACAGCAGTAAAGAGTGATTTTCACCAATCAGCAGGACAGAGGAAAGGAGATAGATGAAGAAGAGGAGATGAAAACGTTTTATTGTATTAGCAGCTAAGTATTTGACACACATAATCTCACTTACTACTTAGTGATCAAGATCAAAATTTTACCTTACAAAATACATATCTATATATCTATAATTATGCTTCACATTTTGGAAAAGATAAAAATAACAGGGAAAGTATTTTAGTCAAGATATTTTATATTTAAAGATTTTCCCAGAGAGCAATGTTTCTCAGAAAGTAAATATTTGATCACCTTTTTAAGTGGCAACCAAATATCCAAACACTCATTTACATTGCCATCTTTTTAAATCAGGAAAACCTTGTATGTCTTCACTCAGCATCCAAATATACCAGGAACCAAGCCAGGCCATGTTGCAAATAAACAAGGAGCTAATGAAAGAACATGTTGTTTTGGAAAGTAGATTAGCAAGTTAAATATTAGTAATGATTTGTCTTTAGGCAGGAGTCCACACATTGTAAGAAGCCCACACATTTTTAAGTCATCTTAAAGACATTAATTCATTCATCCTCATAATCCCTCATTTAACACATCTACTTCTGTTTCTAATTTCACATATCATTGATTTTTTATCTGACCTTGCACAAGTAACAACATCTTGCCTTAATCGTGAGTCCAATGAGAAAAATGATAACTCTACATAACACATCTATATATTTTTCTCACTTTTTTGACTTTTTAGATGGTATATGATGATAGTATTCATTTTTTAGTTTAAAAATGATTGTTAACAAGAAGGGAAACTAGACATGCAGTGTATATAGGAACTCTGTACTATCATTTTAACTTTCTGTAAATCTAAAACTATTCTATAATAAAATGAAAATCTTATCAAAAATTCAAACTTTAAAAGAATAAAATGCATTTGAAGAGGTAAGTCATCTTTAAACAAGTTCTACTTATTTCATCTCAGTCTCCAAGCTCTCTATACTAAAAGTATATACATCAGATACCCACACATGTATGTCAAATATAACTGATCTATCAAGTTAGTCAACATTGTGGATATATGGCCCTGTAGGGAGCAAATTAAGAATTAAGAAACTTAAATTGCTTTTGGATTCTATATTTAATTAGCTGGTGACTTTAAGCAGATGTCTTAATTTTCTGTACTTCTCTTTTCTGGAAAGGATACCAGTACGAGTATTCAACCCAAATATTTTTTGTAAAGATAAAGAAAATATTAGATAGAAAAGTGCTCTGATAAATCATATACACAAATGCATATTTATATTTTTTCTTGTATGACTATGACTGAATCCATTGATTTCATGATTTAACAATATAAAATAATCTAGAATATTAACTTACATTTGTTCAGTGCTTTGTAGGTTTTTTAAAGAGTTTCTTGCTTACAACCTGCTGAAGTACACAGAGGAGGTATTATTGCTGTTTAACAGTTGAGAAAAATGTATGCTCAGAAAGGTTACAAGTAATGAGTGAAAGAATATACCAGAAATCAAGTCCTACAAATCGTAGATCAGTGTTGTAGCATTACAGGTGACATTCTTTTATTACCTTATTTATTGATGCACCATTTTGAAATTGGAAGACTACCATTTTTTTATGCAGCAGACTAGGAGTGGGTAAACTTTTTCTGTAAAGTACTTAATAGTAAATATTTAGGGCTTTGCCAGCCACATGGTTTTGGTTACAACTACTGAACTCTGCCATTGTATTGTGAAAGCAGCAATAGACAATACATAAATGAATGTGTATGTCTGTGTTTCAATAAAATTTTATTTATAAAATAAAGTAACAGACTAGATGTGGCTGTGGGGCCATAGTTCAGTGAGCCCTACAACAAATTTATCAAGAGTAGTCAACTTAAATATCCCCTTTGTATTTGGGCATTTACTAATCATTCATCCTTTAAGAAAAGAAGAAAGTATCATTTTCCCATTCTCTATTTTTTTATCTTGATCTCTGTTTATTAAACACATATTTTATTTATTATTAAGAGAAGAGATTTCTCATGTTTTAACAGAAAGAGTATTAGAATTTTGCATGTGTGTGTGAATTAATACTGATCTGATCACGGGTAACATAATTCTCAACCATCTCCAAATCCATCCATACACTCAGATCTCTTCTAAGTAGCAAGTCTGCATTTCCAGATGTACACTGGACCTCTCCATATGGCTGTCCTCCCATAGGCACATTGACTTCACAAGGGCGAAACAGAACTCATTTTCTCCTCAGCCAAATCAGCCTTCTTTCTCCCACTTTTTCTTTCAGTTATGGCATCATTCTTATGATTGTATCATCCAAGCTGGAAATTATGTCATCTTTCACTCCTTCCTCTCTCTCTTTCTTTTTATCCATATTGGAGTAGTCACTGTGACTTATCACCTAAAACTATTGCTCAAATTTATCACCATTTCCATCCTCACTACCATTATCCTTGCCGAGCTCTCATTGGTCCTCATCAGATTAACATAATGGCATAATGATAATAATGATGTGTTCTACATTGTGCTAAACACTACCCATATATATATACACACACACACATATATAATTCCTTTCACATATTCCTTTATAAAAAACATTTGAAAGGATTTTACTATTCCATTTTATAATGTAACTAAATTAATCACATAATTTGATAAAAAGCTTGAAACCCACTCTTTCTGACTTTCATGTTCATGTTCTAGCAATTACATGTATAATCTCACCATAGTATCTTATCTTCTTTCTAGTTAGACTTCCTATTTACAGCTTTCCCTCATCTAATTTATATTCAATATTGTCACTAGTTATGTGAGATTTTTATTGATTAGTAACACACTACCACAAATTTAGAGACTTTATACCATACATTTACTTTCTCATGGTTTCTGTGGATTGAGAGTCTGAAAATGGTTTAGCTGGGTCCTCTTCTTGGAGTCTCACAGGCTACAATTAAGGTGTTGACCAGGGCTTGGTTCTCACCTGAGATTCAGGTCCTTTTCCAAAATCACTTGGTATATTGAAGTAATCAGTTTCTTGTAGTTGTGGAACTGAGAGATTCAGTTATTTGCTCAGTTCCATCCATAGTTCCTTACCACTTGGGCTTCCCCAACACAGCTGCTTACTTCATCAAGCTGGCAAGGAGAGTCTCTCCAGTGAATCTGCTAGAAAGAAATTTTATATGATGTAACATAATCACATGAAGTGATAAAGAGCAAGTTACAGGTCCCATCCACGCTCAAGGGGAGGACATTGCACTAAGGCGTGATCACTAGGAAATGGGTATCATGGGGTTCACCTTAAAGTCTGGCCATCACACCAGTTATCCTTAGAAAGAACAGATCATAGTGATTATCCATTGCATACTGAATAAAGTCAAAATTTCTTAAATTCCTTCATAAATTGTTCTTAGTATCTTCACAGACATTTCTTTATATGGCTAAACACATCCTGGAATACAGTCACAAGATGTTAAATGCCATTTGCAAGCATGCCAAGCACTTCCTACACTTTGTGTTGTTAAAGCTATATTGAGGTCTAGTGTGACCAAATGATAAAGCTCTCACTTGTGTTAGCACAAGCAAAGTAATATTATAATTTCTTGACGAGTATAGATTAAAACGTACAGTGAGAAAACACTGAAAGGATTGTTTAGTTGGTGGAACAGCTTTTCCATTTTAGTCTGTTGAGCTTCCATTCCCATCACTTTACCATTGTTCAAGACAGCATTATCTGTCGTTATTTACCCTATTATTCTAATAGCCTAAACAGCTCTCCAATCTTCATCCTTGTCCCTTTTCCCCAAATCAAATAGTGGAGTCAGAATGAGCCTCCTGTAATACAAATTTGAAGTCACTCCCCTGCTCAAAATTCTTCCATTGTTCTCTATTGCTCTTAAAATAAATCCTGAAGGTTACTTTCTTACCCCCCTCACCCTATAATTTGGCCTAAACCTTTCATTCTTCAAACCCTTCTTATTTACCCATTCTGATAAGTCCTCCTTGACCTCCCAAAAGTAAGGTAGATCTCCTTCCTGTAGGTTACATGAGCTTTTCTGTATTTCCCCTTTCTAGATCTCATGCTATATTGAACTGCCATTTTATGTGCCACAATGTTTAGCATACAGAAAGCTTTCAGAAAATTTATTGAGTTGATAAAGAAATGAGTATATAATATAGACAAAGCTCTTTTACTTTCACATTTTCAACTTTACTAACTTTCATTTATAGGAACAAGGCCATCCTCTAGAGGAAAATAGAGTCAATTCAGCCTTATACCAATAAAGGACTGTAATTGCCATTTCAGCCTTGGCTGTCACACTGTTTCTTAATCTATAATGCATTTACTATGTGGTTATTTACACACAACCCCTCAAGTCTAATAAGTAAACCAACCAACAAACAATGAAGGTGCCTGAAAGACTATTAAGACAAGGGTTATAATTATGATAGAAACAAAAAGATAAACTTATAAAAATTGAATATGGTGAAAAAATGGTAATCTTATACCTGTATATGGAATAAATCTTTCCCCAATATGTAGTGAAATTCAGTTCTCAACAAGGAGAATAAATGATTCAAAGTTTTTTCAGTGAGATAAAAAGGAAGAAAAAAAAATGTACCCGATAGAAACAGTATCCACACAAATGGGAGAAACCTCAGGTACTTTTTCCATTTAATGAAATTGCATTGTGGACAGTGAGCTTAAACTGCTCTCATTCATTTGGGATTTATAAATAAATGGATTTACAGACAGCTTTTTAGAATGTAAGAAGTCCATTAGGAGATAAGTTTCTAAACTTACTTTACCATACTGTAGCTGGTACCTGAATAAAAGCCATTTTACCTGATAGGTGTAAGTCCCTTGAAGGTTATACCTCCTGTGTGTCTACCATAAACTTTGACACATCAGAGGTGCTCATTCTTAACATAAAAAAGTATAAACATAATTCACCATGTATTCATCATTAACCAGGTTAATCAGAGTAGACCCTGACCTATTCATATGGTGACTCACCCATAGGGATACTTTCATTAAAATGATCCTCATGTTATTAGAGTTCCAAATTTCTTTGGATAATGATTTTCGAATTTTAGAAGGACTTAAAATAGCAGACTCCTAAAAATACTTCATTCCCCATATACATCCTCATGCTCTGACTATAAATCTCACTACAAGCCAAAATCTGACTATTAATTGGAAAGCTAGAACAAGATGAGTTAAGTTTGGGGTTTGAGATGACATAGAGGACACAGACTTTGTAAGAGAGATTTTGAGTTACAGAAGAGAGACAAAGAGTGGAGTAGAAGCAATTGCAATAGTGAGGGTCTCACACCAGAAAGAACCACAAAAGTGCCAGGACTTGCTCTCTGTATAAACTCTGGGTGACCTCATCCTGGTTTTGGAATTTGCCGAAGTTCAAAAATACTTAGAGCATATTTTTCCTTCAAGACATATTGGAAAATATGCCGGGAAAAAAAGGAAAAGTAGAGTAGAGCCATAAGTAGTGCTTTAAAGAAAAATAAATGTTGTAATATTAACCTAGAAAGCATGATATCCATCAACATTGTCATCAGACAAACTAATTTTAGTTTGTAGCTTAATATATCTTTACTTAATTAGGTTACTAGTCCCTAGTACACATAATTGCCAGATAAGAAATATTTTACCTGAGGTAGTAATAAAAGCTAGTATTTTTTGTGTGTTTACTATATGCTAGGCATGATCTTATGAGGTATAAATGAGGACACTGGGACACAGGGAGGTTAAGTAATTTTCCCTAGGAGAATATACTAACAGTATTTTTATTCAAAGCAAGTTAGATTGGAAGGAAATATGTGCTATACATAAATGTGAACCATAAAGAATAAAAACATTAAATAAGTAAGTGTAGTTCTGATATTCTGTATATATCCCAAAACCGATTCTTGCTTACAACAGTGACATCTGTGGCTCCAGGAAACACTATCATTTGGCAGTGTAGATAACTGGAGGAGATAATTAAATGTTATTGCTACTTATAACTGAATTAGATCTTGATGCTATGTCTCAGGAGAGGGTAGGATTTAATTGAAGTTGAAAAAGACTGACAGTACGTAAAATTCTTTTGAAACTGGAAAGAAAGGTCATTGTCACATTAGGCAAATAGATTTTAAAATTGCTTCTAATTTCATGTTTTTATAAAGTCAGTGTGTCTATTTGTTTTTGCATATGTGGGTGTATGCATTTTTTTCATTTTTGCCTTATAAAATTGAAAATAATAGCAGAAAATATGTATGGCATTAGTACAGATGTTGATTCCTAATAAATGGTTTTATTGTTTGTTATCTGGTAACGCACTTAGCTACGGTATGTTCAAATGTACCCAGGGCTTTGAAAACAGACAAAAGAACATTGGAACAAACTAGATCTATCAATTGGTAACAGTGGATTCTACCAAGGAATCAATCAGCCTTGAGTTCAGTGACACTAAAAGGGATAGGTTTAGGGTGAATACAAGAAAGTAGGATTGTGATTATTCTACCTAGTAAATGCATTCAATCCCTAATCAACGGTATGAAATAAAATGAATTTCATTTTTTTTATTATCATTTCTGTTTTTTAGCTATTTTATCTTCAGCTCAAGCTTACCCTTCTCAAATCCAGCTCCTTTACTGCAGGATAAAGCAGCTGAAGTCATTCTCCTCTGTTTATTATAACAAGACAATTGCCATGGAAATAATATAATGTTATAAAATAGGCATCACAAATTAAATCGAGAGTCAAAAGGAACATATGGGTCAGATAGAGATAGTGTGCTTATTTAAATAAACAAGAGCCTTGGTAATCATAAAAAACGTTAAGATAAATTACTGAGAACATAGACAAAAATGAAAGAGCTTCTGAAAATTCTTTGTGGAATTTAAATATTGCACTTCAAGCAGGTGTTTTTTAAAAAGGAGATAGAGGATTGATTATTAACTTCCACGAAACTACATTTCTGGCTACAAACCATTTTTCTACACCTCTGCATTATACCTGACTACTCTCTTTGCAGCTCTCTTTGAATCCCAGTTCAATTATTGGCATGCTCAATGTGTAGGTAACATTTTTCTCTTCCTGTGTTTTAATCAGTCTACAAAGAGTGTGTTTCAAAAGGTGATGGATAGCTTGTATTTCATGCATGTTACTGTGCCTTTCTTAATTTGCGCTAGTTGATGTTTTATTATGTTTGGCCACAAAATGCTGCAGGCATAAAATATTAACCTTTTCCTATCATATAAATTAGAATCTCAGTTGAATTTGCTCACTATTTTCTAAAAGAAATCCTAAGTTTTTTGTTCTGAAAAATGTTTGATTCTCTTTATTTTCAGACATTGTTTTCTTTTTCTGATAATGGAAAATAATTTCCCACTTGTTCAATCACAGTATTTGAGACAGCTTAATGTAATTTGCCTGTATAAAACATTACACTAGGGTTTCATCACCATACCATTGCCCACCATCTAAAAAAGGAAAACCAGGTTACACCAAGTTTTAAATTTGGAAAATTTTTAATCAAACTCCACTAATTAAGTTCTTATCTGGGGCATTCCACCTTATCCCAAATTTTTTTATTCATCTAACATATTCATTCAATGTCTACTCTATGGTTTTGTTTGTTTATATATTTATTTATTCTTTTGTATTTATTGAGATAGGATCTCATTCTGTTGACCAGGCTATATTGCAGTGTCATCATCATAGCTCACTGCAACCTCAAACTCCTGGGCTCAAGTGATCCTCTTGCCTCAGCCTCCCAAGTAGTTGGGATTACAGGTGTGTGCCATCACACCCAGCTAAATTTTCTATTTTTTATAGAGACAGGGGTCTCAATATGTTGTTCCAGCTGGTCTCGAACTTCTGGCCTCAAGTGTTCCTCTCACCTTGGCCTCCCAGAGTGCTAGGTTCACAGACATGAGCCACTGTGCCTGGCCCTCTATGGTAGTTTAACAAGAATTCTGCCTTTCTCCTTCTAAATAAAGGCAAATCAAAATTATCTGGAAAATCTTATAAAACTGTGAACTCTTCACTCCTCTGCTAAGAAGCTCTAGCTCCAACACAACCACTGCTCCCCAGGAAACAAGGTCACCGCAGTAGTCGACCACGATCACTAATGACATTAGGTATAACCCTCAAGTGTGTGAGGTTAAAAATAATATTATTCATTGATGAAGAGAATAATATTAATATTATACTGAAGTTCCTTGCAGTGCACATTTTCTTGTGACCTTGAAAAACATATTAACATATCATTACAGGTTTGTTTCTCAGGTACCATTTCAAGGACATCATCATTTACTTTACGTGTTTTGTTTTCTTTTTTCCTCCGATCTCCTCCCCTGAAACATACTCATTTGATTTCATTGCATTAATTGATCTCATATTGCCTTTCTCATAAAAGTTAAAACAAACAAATAAATGTACAAAGAAATACCTAAGAAGAATCAAGCAGGAATAAAGATGACATGGAAAGTGCTGAGAATTAATGAGCATCAAGAGATTTGTGAGTTGTTGGTTAGTCAAAACCAACTGCTGTAAATACAGAAATCATATCTCATATCTTTAAAGAATTTTCAGGCTTTTAGTAGTCTCCCAGAAGGTATAAGGGAGAAAGAAGTGAAACACCATTGTTGAGTGCTTACCGTGTATATGGTACCTCACCTAGCACATGTATTCATTTACATCAAAGTACCTAGTCTGGTACTTTATAGTCTTTCTCTCATTTACTTCTTGCAATAATCTTATTAGGTAGATATTAATATTTACATTTTCCATATTGAAAAAGCAATGATCAGAAAGGTGAAGTGAGTCATGTTAAGTATCACAGCTAGAAGTAAAGAATAGATTTGTCTATCTTTCAAATTTCATACTTCATTTTCTTTATTTCATATTTTGTGTATTTGAATTTTTTCAGAGTTGCAGTAATCACACAGAGTCAAGTAGCATGACCATTTTAAACAGCATGCTACCTTCCTGTGAACGTTATTTGGTTTAATTTTCTTTAAGGGGAGGAGAAAGGATGGTTTGGAGACTAAAAGTAAAATTCTAGAATTTGCCAAAGGATTTTTTCTTGAATTTGTTCACTTAATTTCAGGATGCTTGTTGTTTTATTATAATAATTAATTGTTTTTGTTTTCTGGTGTTTTTTTTTTTTTTTTCTTCAAGACAGGGTCTTATTATGTCTCCTGAGCTAGAATGCAGTGATAACATCATAGTTCACTGCAATCTCTCAAAACTACTGGTCTCAAGCAATCCTCCTGCACTCAAGTAGCTGGAAACTACAGGAGTGAGCCACCATGCCCAGCTAATTTTTCTATTTTTTGTAGAAACAGGTTCTTGTTCTTGCTCAGGCTGGTCTCGAACAATCAAGGCCTGAGCTCAAGTTATCCTCCCACCTCAGCCTCCCAGAGTGGTAGAATTAAAGGCATGAGCCACTGCACCTGGCCTAATTCAGTCTTTTCTTTGGAAGGATTTTAAGAATTTTTTTTAGTCAAGTTACATGTACTGTACATAGAAATATAAATAAAAGATCAAATTTCAGTGAATATTGTAATATCTTCTAAATAAGCTTAAAATTATCCTTTTCTTTGTACATGGATAATGATATAGCATTGAAAACTTTCAAAAACTTTAATATCTATTCCTTACTATTCCTTACATTTTTTTTTTTCCTTTTTTGGGAATTTACCTTCTCCTCTCCCAAGAATAAGTGTTGTTAATATTAACAGATAAGGGTTCACTCATTAAGCTCTCTGACTTCTTAGCTTTGGAATACTCTAAACTCAGCCATTTGAAATTTAGCCTTCATTCATTTATTTATTCATATATACATTAACTTGCCAAACTTAGTTTGAGTGACAACTATGTTTGGCATGTTGTGCTAGGTGATGGTGATACAAGAAAGATAAATTAGACATTAGAAATTACTTTAAGACACATAGATAAATTTGATGTTTTTATCCCACCGCCCAACAAAAGAATTAAATCAATCCACTTCAACAAGTATTTAAGGAGCACTGAGTGTTGGGAGGCAAAGGTAAAAATGAATAAAACATCCTCATCAAGGACCTTCTACTATATTGAAGAGGAAATAAATATTTATGACTAATTATGACACCATAATATAAGAATTAGAAGTAAAACCCATAGTGTAGTCCAGAGGCATTTTTTTTCCTGAAAGGATAAGGAATAGCTTCTCAAAAATGACATATTTGTGAAGATGAGCTGCATTCTACCAAATAGAAAATATGAGGAAGGCCCCCTAGGCAAAGGGAATAACATAAGTAAAACAGGTAAAATTGAAATGTCTACAAATCTGTTTTGGGTTTAAGTGGCTTTTATGCACCTCTTTTTCAAATCTCCAATTCAATTATAGGTGTAGTCAATGTGGAGCAAACACTTTCTTCTTTTTTGCTTTTTAATCAATCCACAAAAGCCACATTTCTTACAATAATGTATAGTTTTTATTTCACACATTTTTCTGTGTTGTTCAGAAGCCTTGGGTGTATGTTTTATTACAATTGATATAGTAATAAATATCAGCCCTGTAATATCCCACATGGACTCAGAGAGAGAGGCCCCTTATGTTCAAATCTTGGATTCACAATTTAGAGATTGTGGCAAATTGCACAAGATACTTAATCCCCCCGACCACCATCCCCATCTGTAAAATGGAGATACAGTGAAAATTTCTTAAATTTATTTATTTCTTACCACAGTTGGGCAGTGTGCTAAGTGATTTACATGTATCAACACACGGAATCTTCTCAACAAGTCTGTAATACAGAAAACTGTCATGATCATCTCCAGTATACCAATGAGATCAGTGAGGTACACAGAAGTTGCTTCACTTAAATAGCTGTGTGCTCAAGATAACAAAATGTTCATTGCCTGACTTTTACATCATCATAAAGAGTCCAAATTAATTCAGCATGAATGAACTTAAATTCATTCTTTTGCATATAGATTAAATTGGACAGCCTATTCTGTCCTCAGGAAATCTGAAGCTGAAAACACAACATTCATCATTGGTTGGTACAACAAGACTGGAAAAAATGAGAAGCAGACTGGATTTTGATGATGGAGAACCTTGTACACCATATTAAGGAGTAATGGAGATTCATTAGGTGTTTTAAGCAAAGAGATAATATTATTCAAATTTACGTCTTACAACATCTTTCAGTTACTCAGATGTATGGATAATGCATTTGGGTTTCCCTAGCTTCAGTTTGCTTTACTAAAGCTAGAGAAACATCAGGAAGAGGTTCCAATACCCCATACATAAGATAATGGGGCAGAGCAGTAAAATTGGAGAGGAGAGGACACTTTCGAGAACTGAAAAATATTTGTACTAAAAATATTCAGAATTTTTTATTATAAATTCCTTAATTTGTTCAAGTTATATGCAGAAGCCAGTATTGCCTAGTAAGATCCCAATTCCTGGAATTAATTTAGTACATCTTTAATTCAGAGGGAGATATTTGGCTTCCCAATCAGAATTTACAGAGCTTGAAAAGTTGTGCTTTCTCCTTTTGCAAAGGCATAGTACCAATCTTTAAAATATAAGCCTTCTATCTTGACTAGGGCTTAATAGTCACATTTCTATTCCCCTTTCTATTTCTATTGCTGTTCATAATTGTTATTTCTCAATTTGAGATAACTTAAGAGCTACAAGAATTAGAAGTCTTCTTGTGTAATTCCTTTATAATGTGAAAGCCCTCTGCTCTCAAAAAGCATCCTTTGATAGTCTTAATCTTATTGTATACCATGATTTTAGGCAGGAAAAAGTCTCTTTAAGCTGATTTTTCTTTAACCCTGAAGGACTCTCTTCCATCTTAATCCAGAGAATTTTCCTCAGTAAACTGTCTTTCATTGAGAATTCTTTCTTCCTTTTCCTATTATCCCCGATCCATGCATTGGCTGCTTTCCTAAGTTACTGATATTTAATCACTTCATAGTCCTGCTTATGAATAAATGGCATAGTAGAAAGACTTTGGAATTTCAAGTCAGAGGATCTGGATTTAAGTCCTGACCTACTAGCTATGTTGTTTTGAATAAGTCACTTAGTACTCTGGCCTCAATAACTTGTAACTTAAATAGGGATAAAGTTATTGTGAGAGAAAATTGTTTGGGAAAGTATGTGGTAAAGTAAAAAATACTTTGTTTGATAGTTATCTTTAGATAAGTGACTGTGAAAATTTTAAATAAAGTTCCTACAAAACTGCAGCTTCATTAAACTCTCTGGGGAACAATAGCCAAAGTCAAAACCAAAATCTTCCTTCCAAAACAAAGTTGAGTGATTTATTTCTGCTAAACTCTTTGCCTTAAGAGGAAAAACAATGCTTACCTTTGTGTAGGACTCAGGCAGAAGTATTTTACAGGTAACCTAGCTGAACCCTGAGTGTTAAAGCTCTTTGGTCTTATGCTTTCCAAGTATCTACTTTCTCTAAGAAGCACTCATAGCTCCAGGGTAGCTGAGACCAGATGGGTTCCTGCAGCCACAGCGGTAGATAGTGCCTCAGTTCAGCACTCTCTCAGCTCTCAGCTTGCTGGTCCTGTCTCCTCTTAACCTCATGTTGATTTGGACAGGCATACACATGAATGTTGATGGAAATGAAAGGTGAAGGTTCTCTTTATACCTACATTGTCTGAGGCAAAGGCCCAGAAATCTGTTAAACACATAAACATAGAAGAGGTTCTTTGAGAATTCCTGTTCTGTGCATCGTGTATTTTTCTGAAAGCTCATATTGGAATAGGAAGAAATTCCCAATGTACATTGAGATAGATAGTAAAAATCACAATTATTGAAATCAACTGGACAATGACTAGTAAAAGGCCCAGATTTAATTCATAAAAGGCTAAACAATAAATAGGTTACCTGAGAGTGTCCTCTGGCCAGGGAATTTGTTTTTCAACATAATATGAAATTTTTAGTTTTCGACCTTCAAGGATCAATGTGGAATATGTTCATTTGAACAACAGAAAAAAGAGAGACTCTTTATTCAGCGAGATGATTATAGACTTGCAACCGCTGTGTGCTTTACTAATGAGCCTGAATATATTTAGCTATTGCAGGTTGTTTTCTCCTAGGCATATTTACACATAATCTACTCCAAATTGCAAAGATTTTACACGCCAAACATTAATTCATGCTCTTCTCCACTCTGTTTTACTAATGGCCTGGGGTAGAAATAATGCAGGTTTTAAGAAGTCATAATTCATTTTTTTTAATTTGACAAAAATGAAATAATCCAGCTTTCATTGTAGCACAGATGCTAAAGTTTTGCCTAAATAAGAAAAAAATTCTAAATCAATATTCTTTATTCTTTGTGCTGAGACATAAACGATCAAGTTTGCATGTAATACTGTTAATCTACTCTTTGCCAACTCTACATAATCTATATTATTTTGTTGTGAAAATTTTGCCCATGCATTACTCTCAAATTTTGCAAGAAAGTCCTATAGATCAACAGCTCCACTATGCAGTGAGCACCCTGACAACCTTGCACGTTTCCACATAGGTAACATAGGTGAGGCTTGTCTGCAGTCTGAACCAATTATTGGCAGAATGTCCTAGGGTTCCTCCTGGAATATAAGGAGATAAGCAGCCTGGTGAGAAGTTGCCATCAGGCCTTTTCCCATTTATCTCCCAAATTTTAGGTGAGCACAGGACTTTCTGCCTCTCTCCCTTTAGGGTACATTTTCAGGTTTTTGTATAAGCCTTTTAAACTGCTTAGCTGTAATTTAGAGTTATTTTCTCAATGGCAGAGTGACCTTTTCTTTCCTTCGATATACATGCTTACAGCTGCCAGTGCGGTTGGGGAGGACCACTTTTTATACTTCTTTGTATGCCATCTGTCATCTGGCCTCTTTGATTTGGTATCATCCTGTGGGACAAGGAATACAGGAAACTGACATTATGCTGATCTTGTGTTCCCTGTCTGTGTAAATAATAAACTGTCTGAATCCATTTGTTGTCACCTAACCAGCCAAATCCAGGGAAGAGTGGCAAGATAATCCATTTGCTGCAGTTGTGACCGTTTAGTTTTGTTAGCCATTGCATTGCTGGTGAGCGACTACTTGACCACTTCACAATGCCATAATTCATTAATGCAATGTTCTGAATTCAAGCATTCAATAAATGCCTGTAGTTTATTTATTTTATAGTGTAAGAGGAAGGTGCAGTGGGAAGAGCACAGTATATGTAACACTGGCATTTTGAAGCTGTATAAGTTGATGTCATTAAACATATTTCCATATCTTTAAAATAAGAATACCACTAAAAAAAACTATGTCATACACAAAGATAAACTGAGACCATAGTAGATATGATTTTTAGTGCTTACCAGATACATCTTCATCCCTCAATTCCAGAGATAAATTGTTAGATAGAGCCTTCCAATGAAAATACAACTGATACTTAGTTCATATCAGTATTTTCTTGTACAGATGGAATTTATATAATAGAGTGACACATTTTCATATTCCTTTGTTATATTTTGGCTGTAGGAGCTCCACTATCCCTTGGGACACTAGACATATGCCCACAACACTGCTTCAGAATACGAGAATTCTTATTTCATATGGTTTATAGTATATGGGTTATACTCTTATCTTTCTTTAATAGCCATGTTTGGTGACAGCCTATTATGAATTTTGCAATTAGTAATTACGTTACTGGTTAAATTTTAGAATATAAGCATATTCTATATCTTGTCCAAAGTGACTATAAAAACTTTTCATTTGAACCTTGTTGCTTTAGGTTAGTTTTCTGCATGCCTCTAGGTACCAATTACTGTGCTATCTTAACTATCTGGAAAAATCAACAAACTCTCAATTAAAATTTGCAGGTTCAGTAATTTCATGACTACTTCTATGGACATTTAAAAGGGCATTTCAGGAAATGTGTTCAGGTTTCATCACTAGGTTAACTCCTGGGAACAAAAGCCCATATTTATTCAACTTTTGTCAAATTCTATACTGTCATGGTTCAAAGCTCCTAAATTAATCTCATACACCATGGGTCCTGACAGTTCAAGTTCATGTGTTTTATGGTAGAATTTGATATGCTATGTTTTGCATGATTTAAAGATAAAAAAAAGAGTGGGTGGGAGTTTATTTTTCAGTTTGGCTCAAAATTTGTTCAGGAAATACTTTTTAAAAAAATTTAATTTGTTATAGGTCATTGGCCATTGCAAAGCACAATTATTTTTTTAATTTCTCAAAATGTATAATTCAAGAGAACTTTAAAATGATAAAAACTATGGTTATTCAAATTATTAGTAAATAGCGTCTTTGTAGTTTAGCTTATAGAATAGTATGCTTTGAAGTTTTACCTGAATGCTAGGCTCTAGAAAACTTTAAATAAGCCTCTTCAAATCATAACTTTCCAATTCCCAAATGCCGACATAAAAATATCACAAATACTTATGTAATGTTATTTTAGTTCAAAATTATTTTTGTAATTTATGAGCTTTTAAAGAAATTTTAGATATCAAGTAATCTTCCACATGACTTAGTCCTTAATTGTCAAAAAAAATCATATATATCTAAATTTAATTCTTATATTGTATTCTTATCAATTTAATTGAGGTTATATGTACGATGCAAGTAACTGTTAGCTGGTTAATTCAATTTACTACTAGGCTCTAAAGGGCTATTGTTAGTTTTTATTTAGTTTCTAAATTCTCATTAATAATTTTAATACAGCTTAATTTACATTGCATTCTGGGCCGTCAATGAGTGCTTATGTGCTTGGTTTTGATCATTCTGATTCTAAAAATGCGCTTTTAGTCACCATGCACAAACATGTTGCAATTAGAGAAAGGCAATATTGCTAATAAATTGCTACTATGATGAGTACTGATACTTATTCTACTACTACTTGTCATTTATTGAATAATTATTATACACCCAGCTTTGTTCTAGACATCTTAAGTTTATTTCTAATTCTCACTAATAAAAGAAAGATTATTTTATTTAATTCACTAATGAGGTAACTGAGGCACAAGGTTAAGTAACTTGCCAAAAATCATTTGGCTTGTAGGTGGCAAAGCTGGATTTTGAAGCCAGATCAGTCTGATTCCAAAACCCATGCTCTTTTTTTTTTTTTTTTTAAACCCATGCTCTTTATGTAAAAAGTTACTATGTGAAGGGGTAACTTGGTCATTGTCCTGATGTTGATAAACATCAACGTTGCCCTTCACCAGGGCAGCATTACCCTGGTGAAGTGCCCTAATTCAGAACACAGATTGCAGGATGTGTGAAAGTCAACTTTGTGAAGCCCTCTTGGTGGATTTACGTATGACAGACTAAATTGGGTATATAAATGTATTAATATTGGAAAGAGGATATCTTTTTTTCCGATGATGAGAATATTCATAATTATTATCATGTTCTTTCTGAGAGGAGAGTGCCAGGGATACCAAATCAGTAGTCAAAAGGAGCAAAGGTGCTTAGTGATCTCTAAAAGTCAGAACAAAATGAGATAAATAGTCTAGAAGGATATTTCTTCTAGGCAATAAAGAACTTCCAATCTTCTACTCCCAGGGCCCTTTCCTCAACACACAAATATGTGCATAGTAAGGAACAACTTCAGGATGAACTGAACAATTTATTCTAGAGGTCCTGTGAGTCTGTTTCATGGACAGCTAAATACTAAATAATTCCTTCTAAAATAAAGTATTTTATTTCAAGCCAAAAACTATACAAAGTTAAATTTTTAATAGTTTTTTTATAGTTTAAATCATATTTCCTGTATATATCTCAGGGGCTTGTTATCAGGATTGGAATTTGAGTATTTCAAAAACCTCTGAAAAACCAATTTAGTACATGAATGATACCTTTTACACATGATTGTTAGTTTATTTTCAGATGCTACATTTAAGTTTTTGAAATACTCAACTGTTACGTCATGGTTCAGCATAAAAATTGACTTATTGAGTTGGTTTATTTCCGAAATTTATCCATTAGTGATTGAGATAATTATAAACATAAAAAGAGAAACATCTTTACTTATATTTGCTAGGGTTAGAAAATAACAATTAGTCTCATAGAACATATATATATATATTCTTATTTTCTATGAAACTAATATATATTAGTTTATATATGTATATAAAGTTTTTACCTAGTTTAAAAAGAATATAGAACCTAATTTAATGGTTAATATTATAAAGTACAATTTTAATTCATACAAATTTACTAATTACCACTCAGTAATATCCACTGTGGGCCAACCACTATGCTAGGCAATTGGGATATAGTGTCCTTAGGGTAATGATAGGTTCGCTGATTTCAAAGAGCTCATAGTCTGAGGAAGATATGAAAAGATTAACAGGCAAATGTAATAGAGTGTGATAAATGCTCTAAATAGGGGAAACTTCCCAGAGGAATTGATATCTAATTGAGACAAAAGGATGAGTAGGCTTTAGATTGATGTGGGTGTGGGATGTGTATGAATAGGATAAGGGCACCTGCAAAAGGCCAGTGTCAAATAAAAGTGGAATACACTTGTGGAAGTACAAGTCATTTGGCTGCTGTGAGATAGGGAACAAAGAGGGTGAAGAAGGCTGTGGAATGGGAGGATGGGTTAAATACTTTCTGCTTGGGAATTTGAACTGCTTGTGGGGTGTAAATGTGGAAGTGTGTGCTAGAAAGCAGGATATATAGATCTGTAGCTGGGTTAAGAGAGCTAGATTAAAGATACAGATTTGGGAATCATAGACTGATAAATAAAATGAGATATCTAGAGAGAAGGTGCAGAAACTTTAACACCTGCTATATGTTCAGCATATTAAACACTTTAGAGAAGGGCAGGATCTCTCACAGCCCAAGCCCTTGAGAAATTTATACTATGAATGTTAGATGAGAGATAAACCAAGAAGTTATTGCCAAAGTGAAGGGTTCTGAAATACATTCAAGAATAAAGAGATTTATATAGGTTAATGCTGTCATGGAAGACTTTTTTTTCAAAAAATGAGATTTTATACATATACATATATATATATTTATATAAGCCCCTAATATTTACTCTTAAACAACAACTCGCTTGTCATTCATGAACAGTACTAAAACTTTAATAATCTGTAAAATTTAAAAGTTGTACAGAGTGGTCACATTTTATGCAAGTGTGTGTTTTTGAAGACCTCATGATTCGAACTCATAAATTATATTTACATTTTCTATAGTAATTAATGTAAAGTAGTGGGGAAAGCATTCTTAATATTCATAAATCTAAATAATAGTGCTTCTATAAGAATTTCAGCATTATCCCTAATTTTTTTGTACACTGTTCTCTCCTAATATAACAGTAAAGCATACTGTGGTTGTTAGTAACTTTCAATGAAAGTTAGTACATCTAACTTTCATTCTAAAGTTTTATTTTTATTTTTCTGACAATAACATCACCACCACTTTATAAGCATCTGGATGCTTGGAAGACATTTTTATAAAAAAAATGTAAGTTATAATTACAGTGACTGTTAGGATAATAACAAAGTAATAGTGAGCACCTTTGCTTCACCAGAGTCTATTCTCAACTCAGAGCCTGAATGATCCTTTAAAGATGTACATGCTAGGATCCCTACATGTTAGTCCCTTTGACAGTCCTTTTCTCAGAGCCCCAGTAGAGTAGAGTAGAGTAGAGCAGAGCACAGTGCAGCTGGAGTGGAATGAGTAAGAGGGATAATAGGGTGGAGGAAGGGCAGAGAGATAAGAGGATAGGTAGAGTGTATCATGTAGGGTTCTGTGGGCAATTACAAGGACTTTGGTTTTACTCAGAACGGGATGGAAAGCCATTGAGGGGTTCTGAATGAAGGCTTGTCAAAGGGACAAACATATAGAGATTGTAGGATATATAACTTTAAAGGATCATTCAGGCTCTGAGATGTGAATAAACTCTCAGGAGCAAAAGTGGAAGTGGAGTGGTGAGTTGCTATTATGGTAATTGAGGCATTCCATTTGTGTGGTGAATCACATTTATTGATATCTATGTTGAACTATACTTGCATCCCTAGGATGGGATCCACTTGGTCATGGTGGCTTATTATTATTTTTTTGATGTGCTGTTGAATTTGGTTTGCTAATATTTTATTAAGGATTTTTGCATCTACATTCATAAGGGATATTGGTCTGTAGTTTTGTTTTTTTGTAGTGTTCTGTCCTGGGTTTGGTATCAAAGTGATTCTGGCTTCATAGAATGAGTTAGGGAGGATTCTCTCCTTCTTGATGTTATGGAATAATTTCTTCAGTATGGGTACCAACTGTTCTTTGTAGGTCTGCTGAAATTCGGCTGTGAATCCATCTGGTCTGGGGCTTTTTTTTGTTGGAAGATTTTTTATTGCTGCTTCAATCTCATTGCTTGTTAGTAGAGATGGGGTCTCGCTCTTGCTCAGGCTGGTCTCGAACTCCTGAGCTCAAACGATGCACCTGCCTCGGCCTCCCAGAGTGCTAGGACTACAGGTGTGAGCCACCGTGCCCGGCCTCTCCACAATATTTTGAAATTAAAAAAAAGACATTTCCATTTCGCTGGTCATTTTGCTGTTTCCGCCCATATACGAAGTACATTCTCATCTGTATCTGCTATGCCCTCTGGCTGCAATGCTATTGCCCATTGCATATTTTCCACTTTAACTCCTTCAGATCTCTGTTCAGATATGATTTTTCAATGAATATTTGCTCAATATTTCCTATCCCTCTTCCACGATTTTCTCCTTAGCACTTATGATCATCTGGCCTGTTTATTCCACTTGTTTTTCTATACTTATTTATTGCATGTTTCCCCTCAGGAGAATAGATACTTCTCTCATACTCTTTTTTTTTTTTTTTTTGATGGCTCTCCAGCACAAAGAATAGTGTTTGGTTCATAGTAGATGTTCGATTAACTTTGATGAGATGAATGAATGAGTGTCACCTACAATCACTCCTTAGCGTTTCTCATGCAGAGCATTGTGTGCCAAAGAATAGCCAGTTTTTCCAGTTAGAAGGAAGAGGGAAGGCCATGTGGCATTCAAAAATAAACGTGGTTTACAACCAATTTGGTTCACATCTTTAAAATTATGTGATACTTTGTCTTTAATTGGAGTATTTACATAAATTAAAAATGTTTATATAAAGTGAGGTTTTATTAATATTTCATTTATTAAGCTATTTCAAATTGGTGTGATTCAAAGTTAATATAAAATGAAACTCCATATGTGTGGTCTACCACAAGAAGCAGTTTTCTCCTTTCTATTTTTGCTTTATAGAGAGCACTGTTTCTGTGAAGAAATTTAAGCAGGTAAGCAAACCAACACAATAGGACCAAAAACCTCTATCATAATAATAATAGTAAGGGAGAAAATGGGAGGAGGGAAAGAAAAACAGAGCATAGCAAACATTGATAAAAGAAAAAGAAAAATTAAGACACTTTTAGGGAACAATATGTTAAAAGAACACTCAAACCATGTGTATAGCAATCATTTTCTTCGCATTTTATAACATATGGACTTTCCTTTAAAGATTAAATCTGAAAAATGTTTGTAATTGGAATTGTCTAAAAATATACATGCAGAATCACCATACGTTTTTTTCTTCTTTTATAAGTCTCTTTAGAAGAATGTTGTTCGCCAACTCTGATCATAGTTTGTCTGCTTTAGAATCATTAGTGCTGCTATGGAGAAATCAAGAGGGCATACTTGCTGCTCTCCAGCTGGTCCTATAATTTATAATCTTATGGCACGCTGTCCCATACTGGAATCTCTTCCCTAAATTCTTTGGATTTCTTAGTCACACCCCATGAGGATACACGATAGGGAAGTACAGCCACAATATAAGCTGAAAGGTCCTGAAGGAATCTTCAACCCCATCCACTGTTGCTCTGGTGAAGACCAAGGAAAGGGATAGTTTCTTATTGACGTCCTTATGGGCCTTAGGTCACCAGAAATAAAAATTCAGTGTTTATCTCTGTTATACCTGGCTGATAATTCCTCTTCTGAGCATAAGAAACATAATGAAATGAGATATTTCTCAGGAAAATCAAAGACATTGTTGAATTGTTTTAGGATATTGTTTTATGCCTATAAGACCCAATTAGGTTTCTATTTCTCTGTGGACTTTCCTCAACTTCCACAGGCAAAATTGCTTATTCCATTCATAGTGTTCCCACCAAACTTGTTCCTGTTTGTTTTTATAGCATTTAGCACATCACATAGCAACTTATCATTTAATCTATTTGTTTATTTCACTCTTCTCTACTCCAAGCAAATGGCAGAGTGTCTGCTATATAATAGAATTTCTATTAATCTATCATTGGTTTAAAATGTAACATCTTAATTCAGGGTGCTATATTTTAGATGCTTAGATTTCTGTCACATAAGTGAAATTTGAATGTATTTTTTAAGTTAACAAATTGTGTATTTTGTATGTAGACATATAGCCCAATAGACAAAAAAGACATATTCTGAATTTAATTTCATTAACTAGAAGCTATAATGGGAATATAAAGTGACTCAACATGTGTTGCTGACAGCAACAAATGTCACCCAAGTACCAGTGATTCAGATCCAGTTTTAATGGCATAGCCATCTCAAAAGCCAGTAGTCTGTTAGGGTTCACGTCTTGGAACAAAATATACAGCTAGCACTATCGATACTTAGGACAGAGTCTTAGAGACCAATATATTTCTTTACTTTTTGCTGAGGCTCCTTAACATTGTTTCTTTTCATAATTTCAAATTTATTGAGGTATAATTGACAAATAAAAATTGTATTTATTCAAGATGTATTAAATATATCATGATGTTTTGATATGTATATTATATATACACATTGTCAAATGATTGTCACAATCATGCTAATTAACATATTTGTCAGCTCATGTGGTTACCTTTTGTGTGTTATGAGACTATTAAGATCTACTCTCTTAGAAAATTTTAGGCATAAAATACAGTATTATTAACTATAGTCACCATGCTGTGCATTAGTTCTCCAAAAATTATTTATCTCAAAACTGTAAATTTGTACACCTTGACCAGCATCCCCCCATCTTCCCTACTTCTCACTCCTGGTAACCAATTTTTTGCTGTCTGTTTCTGTGAGTTACACTTTTTTAGATCCCACTTAGAAGGGAGATCATGCAGTATTTGTCTTTCTGTGTCTGGCTTATTTCACTTAGTGTAACGTCTTCTTGTTACAAGTTAGGATTTTCTTCTTTTTTACGGCTGAATAATTTTCCATATTGAATAATATTACATATATATTCCACACATATATATAAAACACATTTTCTTTTCCATTCATTTCCATTCCCTATTAAGTTATACAAGTTCCTTCTATATTTTAAATAGTAATCCTTTATCAGATATGTGCTTTGCAAATATTTTCTCCCGTTCCATGGATTCCCTTTTCATTTTGTACATTTTTTTCTTTGGTTTGATGTGGTCTCACTTGTTTATATTTGCTTTTGTTGCTTGTAATTCTGTTGTTAAATAAAAAAAATCACCCCCAAGACTAATGTCATGGAACATTTCTCTATATTTTCTTTTAGGAGTTTTAAGATTTCAGGTCTCATATTTAAGTCTTAAAATCCATTTTGAGTTGATTTTTTTTGTATATGTATGATAAGTATCCAATATCAGGGTTCTTTTGCATATGGATATCCAGTTTTTCTAACAACATTTATTAAAAATAATCTTCATATATATATGTTTATATATAATATATTCTTAGAGCCTTTGTAGATTAGTTAACCATATATGTGTGGCATTCCTCTTGCTCAAGGTATCTTCAGCTATTTGAGGACTCTGGTGGTTCTATAAGAATTTTAGGATTGCTTTTTTCTATTTCTGTGAAAAATGCCATTGAAATTTTGATAGGGGTTGAATTGAATCTGTACATTGATTTGGGAAGTATGAATATTTTAACAATATGAATTCCTCTAATCTGCCTCCAATCCATGAACACAGAGCACCTTTTAATTTATTTATGGATTCATTTTTTTTATCAGTGTGCCTTTCATCTTTGTTAAATTTATACCTAAGTGTTTTATTCTTTTTGATGCTATTATGAACAGGATTGTTTTCTTAATGTTTTGTTTGAACAGTTCATTGTTAGTGCATGAAACACAACTGATTTTGTTTGTTAATTTTATAGCCTGCAAATGTACTGACTTTATTTATTAGTTCTAACAGGGTTTTTTGTGTGTAATCTTTAGAATTTTCTATATATAAGATCATGTTATCTACGAACAGAGACTATTTAACTCCCTCCTTTCTGATTTAGATGGTTTTTATTTCTTTCTTTTGCCTAATTGTACTGGCTAGGACATCCAATGCTATGTTGTACAGAAGTGGGGAGAGTGGGCATCCTTATTTTCTGCCTGATCTTAGAGGAAAAGCTTTCAACTTCTCAGTATTTGATATTAGCTGTGGATTTGTAATATACGGCCTTTATTGTGTTGAGGTACATTTCTTTTATTACTGAATTTGAGAGTTTTTAATCACAAAAGAATGTTGAGTTTTGTCAAATGCCTTTTTTGTCTCCATTGAGATAGATTTGTCAAATGCCTTTTTTTATCTCTATTGAGATAATCATATAATTTTGTCTTTCCTTCTGTTAACATAATGTATGACATTTATTGATTTGCATATGGTGAACCATCCTTGCATCTTGGCATAAATCCAACTTGAGTATGGTATTGTTGAGTTTGGTTTGCTAGAATTTTGTTGAGGATTTTTGAATCTATGTTCATCAGGGATATTGACCTATAATTTTCTTTTTTAGTGTCCATATGTGGCTTTGGTAGCTGGGTAATACTGGCCTCCTAAAATGAGTTTGAATGTGTTTCTTCCTCTTCAGTTTTTTTGGGATTGGTATTAATTTTTCTTTAAATATTTGAAAAATTCAACAGTGAAACCATCAGATCCTGGGCTTTTCTTTGATGGGAGATTTTTAATTACTGATTCAAACTTCTAACTTACTATTGTTTGCTTCAGATTTTATATTTTTTCACAATTCATTATTTCAGCTTTTTACAGAGAAGGGCTAGAAGCATGCTCATTGCTTGACTTGGGCATATGGTCAAACTGTGCAAAGTTTCTTGTTAATTTCAAAATTAGACCTAGTTCAAATCTGGTTGGCAAGCAAGACTGCTATAGCTAAAGTGCTGAAAGAGAACTGTACTGGGCAAATGTTAGTCCTAAATTGAGTACCGAAAGCCAGTGCTTGGTATATTTTAAAATCAAAGATTAAATCAAAGATCAGTTTCCATGTAAAATTAATTCCTTATTAAGCAGCTAGCTCCTGGAGTTTGGTATTGTGGCTAAATAAATTCCTCCATAACCTACTGCTGGTAAAAAAATTTTATTAAAACACTTATTGAAAAAATAAATGTGTGCATTTTCCTGTATATGTAAGTAGAATATTCTGAACAGATTTTTATTTTCTGTTTCAATATCTTCCCTTGAGATGAGGTAATCATTCTGAACATTTAAATTATGTGTAATAGAATATATATTTATAAATTATATGTGGGATGAATGCATTCTGACCCTCACGACAAACCCCAGCCCACATATAATAATCCTCTTAATTTTAATAGGATATCCTTGAATAGTGTGGGCAGCAGTTAAATTATAAAGAAAAAAGTGACCTTATGTACTAGATGTACTAGTTTACCTGGCATAGTCTCAATTTACACCTTTTGTTTAGGATAATTAACATAATTATTAACAATGCCTCCTTTCACACTAAAAAAGTATTTTAATCTGAAAGAGAAATTGTACATTCACCCTTTTTACACCATGGACAATGATAGATGACTGTAAATCCCAGCTTTCATACAAACTATTTGTTTGATTTTAGCAAGAAAGCTCACTTTGGTGTCTTCACCTATAAAAGTGGAGAAAGTAAGTTTTACCTTGCAGGAATGACATGAGAAATAAATGCAGATTCAACTTCATGAATGTGAAACCTCTGCAGTCACACAGGGCTCCACGCTAAGAAGGTCCCTTACTTGGTTTAATGTTCCATTGGTCTTTTGAAATTCTTACTTGTTCAACAAGGGGCATTGCATTTTCATTTTGCATTGGTTCCCACACTTATATAGTTAGTACTGATTAAATGAGAAAGGTGCTAATTTAATCCAAATTATCTTTTAATTCTTCTATTCTGTAGAAAGTCATGATTTTATTTCACCAAGTAGATATCATTTATAGCCAATTTAAATAAACAAAAATAGTAAAATATAAAAAAGTTTCTTTTTAATATAAAAGGCAAGTCTTTTTAAAATTATACAGTATAAACCCAATAAAATTTCTGGCAGAAGGCACTTACTGTCTATTGTAATGTTGAGAACTTAAATTATGAGTATATTTTAAAGGGCAGTTGAAGTCACTTATAACTTGGCTTTGTTTTTTGGGGGGTATGGGGTGTTTTGCTCAATTTATATAAGTTGTTAAAATAATTTTGATATCATAAATGATACTTCAAAATTAAGAAGAGTCCCTCTGGCTTTTTATAGAAAAATGTTTTTCTATACCTGTATAGATTTCATCACATTAGAGACAAGATAGGTATTCCAACCTTCTTTTTCATTTTTGAAAATTTTTCTAGCATATATAGATGTATATATATCATGATATCACTATAAATGTTATCATGATATATAATATCTAATACTTAAAATATTCATAATTATAACTTTAATTTATTGAGCTCTTGTAAGCCAAGATTGTGCTAAATGCTCAACATGCATCATCTACATATCTATCTATCTATATGTAGACACACACGCATAAATCTCTATGAGGAAGGTATTATTTTCATTGTACTAATAACAATATTGAGGCTTAAAGGGAATAAATAATTTTCCAAAGCCCTATAACTAGGAAAAAACAGAGCTAAATTTTTAACCTAAAACTCTGATTTTTAATGTCTGAGCTCTTAATCATGGTATCAATATTTTGCAAATTGACATCTAAGAACACATTTTCAAAACTTTCTGATTTTATAAAATAATTTAAAACTGCACTTTCTTCTAAATAATCTAACTGATAAAAACATATGTGCATTCTGGATCATCTGTATGATCTCAGTTATGTTTGTCTTCATACCCCCACAGGCCTACCTAGATTTAATAAGCTAATGAGAAAGAAATAAGGCAGATTTAAAATGTAAATGGTTCCCACTAGGTGAAAGATGCACGGCATCATGTGGTCCTATACAGAAGAAAGTTTCTCAGCAGTTCACAAAGGCATAAGATGAGGGAGAATTGAGTCATTACACAGTATAGCATAATTAAAGACGTAGCAAACTCTAAAAGCCTATATTCTAGCAGCTGGTTCCTGATCCACATAGCCAAAGGTGATTTCATTTCAGGAAAACAAAATCTTATGCTACATTAAATACATGTTGCTATTTTTAATTTTGTTGTTTTTGTCATTTGTTCCTGTATTTGTAAAGTAGTTTTGGTATTATAATTGTATACAGCTAAAAGCATAAGGACGTATCTATTTTTGTTCGAGCATGTTTAAGTGACATTAAAATAAAAATAATTTAAATCAATCTTGAAGGTCTATGATTTTTTTCTTTTACTTTAAAAGGAATTTGGAGGAACCCTCTATTGTGTATTATTCCTCATGTGACTGGTTGATTGTTAGCATTATACCATTAGTTTTTATTATTCACATGATGTTGATATTATACTAACTGCTTCTTCTTAATCATTTTGATTTCCTCATTAGACTTTTTTTTTTTTGCTTTACTTTTGTTAATGTTTAAGCCCTTAAAAGGTAAAGCATTCATTATCCTTCACCTTGTTGTCTACTTCCTCTGTTTCCATAAATCATTATTTTTACAATATTATTTCTGGAAAATAATGACTTGCTTTTTTTAAAATTTTTACTTAAATCTTTGAAAATATAAATATTCCTACCCTATGGTTTGGTAATATGAAGCAAGTTATTAGATAAGATAGAAAACCGAGTCCCTTGCATTTTTGAAACATATTTAAGAATTATAAGGACTTAATGTTTGGTTTTGCAATATTGTCACAAGATTTTTATATTGTAATAAATTGAAATTAAATTTGAACTAAATTTGTTGAGAAATTCTCAGTTCTTCACAAATGGTAGAACACTTTCTCAAATTTTGCAAAATTAGACCTGGAGGGTTAGCAGTAGCATATATTTATTATAAGAATGGCTTAATTCAGTCTGTCTTTTAAGCTGAGAAAGATGATACAATTTCCAAAGATTCCCAATCTGTTACAATTATTGGTTAAGTGTTATAACAAATGGGCTTTAACAATTATATCAGTTTTCAAAGACAATGTGCTATTTGCTTCACTTTTTATTACTAAAGTTGTTGGATCAAGGAAATGATGAGTATTGGGAGAAAAAGGGATCAATTCAATTAAAAAGTTAAAAAGGGGATCAAATTGGAATCATTCAAAAGCAAAATTCAAATTTCTTTACTTTTATTATACTTTAAAAGAGTTAAATCATAAAATGAAATGTTTTAAACTAATCAGAGATCCACAAACTCAAAATGCATTAAAATATTTTGCTCTGATCCTTTCCCATGCTATCCTTTTATCCAGGGGAAAAATTACTGAAACTATTGTATATTTCCATTTATATACACATATCCTCTCCATGGGCAGTAGTCCTTTCTTCCCATATGTTATTTTAGGAGGGAAAAAATCATCTACAATACATAGCCATTCTATATATCATTTTCCTGTTAGGCTCTAGGTAAAATAAAATGCATTACACTTCCATACATGACATTACTTGAAAATGATAATGCTTTCTATTAAACTGTACTTCAATATTCTGTTTTACCTGCAGCTGAATGTGGTGCATCTGCAACAAATAATGAAGGAATTTTGCTCTCTCCAAATTATCCACTCAACTATGAAAACAACCATGAATGCATTTATAGTATTCAGGTTCAAGCAGGAAAGGGCATCAATATTTCAGCCAGAACATTTCATTTAGCACAAGGAGATGTTCTTAAGGTAGGTAAACTCAGACATACTTATATTTTGATCATTTTAGTCATTAAGTATACATTAATAAATAAATATATACACGTACATATATGTATATGTATATATAATCAACCATAAGTTGATTCTACCATTCATACATTCAAAATTATACATTAATACCCATTTTCCTATCATTATTTACGTTGAAAGAAAATGTTCTGTTTCCAATGCTTATTTATAATGAAAGGTAAATTTTTATTTTATGATACACAAATTTTAATGTTTTGATAATACCAAAATAAAATTTTTGTGCCAAATATTTAGTCTAATAAATATTATACATAAAACATGATTAAATCATGAATGATTATTTTTTTAAGAAACATGATGATTTATTTTTGTTTTTACTCTAATGTCTATCAGGTAACTTATTTATCTCTGAATGTTATATGAGTAAGTCTTTACATTTATAACTACAAATCAATTTCATGAATACATAAACCTAATAAATCAGTATCTACAAATTAATAAAAAGATACTTAGTTGATAATAGATATTTGTTGTAAACATTACTAATTTATTTTAAAAGCTTGAAATAATCAAATGTCCTATCTTTTAAAAGATAAAATTTTTGGCAAATAAATATTTTCATAGTTGCTGATTTATAGTTTGCAATGTAAGTATTTTGGTAAATATAGTTTATATTTATTATTTAAATAAAAATAAATATTTCTAGAAAATCACATTTAAATATTTTAAAAATAATTATGTACCTTTTGTCCTAATTGTTAAAATTTTCTTAAGCCAGGTAAGAAATTCAGTACATTTCTGTTTTCACAGATCTTGAAAAAAAGTTATGATGTCCCGGATTGGCAGGGGGGAGGGAGATTCTTGTATAAGCAGTGATTTTAACATTGTTGGTTATTTTCTTCTTTTAAAAGTAATCTCATTTGATGATAATCAATGGATCTCTAACACAAATAATACTGTATGCTTATAAAATTTGTATAAAACTTTGGGGAAAATTTTCCTGCAGTACATCTACATGTATAGAATTTTAACATTAATTTAGGACCAATATATGCATTTCTGTTTTCTGAACCTTTACCCAACAGGAAACAAAATTCACTATATAAAATTCTTTTACCTCCAGTTCTTTGTTGGAATTTTCTTGTTAAAATAAGTTATGTTTGCTAAATTGGAGTCAACATTGAGATTAATAGGAAGCTTGCACGTAGAACTGAGACAGTACTTTTATATTCAAGCTAACTATGGGGGAAAAATTCATCAATGCATAGATAAGATCTATGAGCTAGCCTGGCTATTAATCTATATCACACAGAAACTATAGTAAACATGTGTTTAATATTAGTAGATAAGTTTGAGTCCTTAACTTTATACCAGATAGATAAATTTTCATATAAAATTTTCTTTTGCACTTGTGTCATGTGTCAGAAGCTAATAAATAATTTTAAACAGCATCCAAGAAATCCTCCTTGGGCAGACAGAACATTTTTTAGCCATAAGAAGGCAGCAAAAAATAAATAAATAAATAATGCCAGTGGCGATTCTAGCCTAAAGTCGAAACTGGAAAGGAAATTTCGCCTCATATATTCTTAGTTGAACAAAAATGGAACAGAATGATCATTTAAGAACATATTATTTTTCCATTTGCTTACTTAATGGTATTTTAATCTTTCTCCTTGTTTCTGTGAAAAACCTTGGCTAATTGTGTGTTTTTATAATGGTGATAGAACAAATATGTAGGATAGGTTCTTCTTCCTATCGATTATTATGTAGGAAACTTTTGCACTATGGATGCCTTCAATTATTAATGTTTTCACACAGGAATATGAGTGGGTTAAGTAATAATTTTGCTGGATGCCACTTACATTTTTTTGAAAACTTTAAAGGCATGCCATAGGTACGTTTAGATTTTACTTGACACTGCAACTTTAAGAAATATGAAAAGACATATGAACTGTGTTTTGTTTAAAAAACTTTAATGTTCACATTTTTAAGAATAAACTTTGAAACATATATGCCTTAAAATACATTAACAGAGCAACACAACCTATACAAAATCTCCTGCTCTGACCTATGTTGAAATCTAGATTCTATCTAAATGATCTACTCATTATTTCTGCTTGAATAACTAATGGGCATTTCAGAGTTCATCTGTCCAAATCATACATCTCCCCTCTCCTCATTTTTCTCCATTTTAGCAAGTAGAAACCAGTTACTCAAGGATGAAGTTGAGTTCATCCTTTCTTCCATTTTTCTTTTACACTTTGCATAGAGTCTATCTGCAAATTATGTGGTTCTTTCCTTCAAAATATTTCCAGAATCAATCACTTCTCACTCCTATAAATTCCTTGGTGTAAACTACTATCATTTCTCACCTTTGATTACTGACATTGTTTTTAAGTGGTCACCCTGCTTTCACCATGGCTAAGTCCATTCATCCTGTTAGAATACCATAGACTGAATGGCTTATAAACAACAGACATTTATTTCTCACAATTTCTGGAGGCTGGTGAGTTCAAGATTAAGGCACTAGCATACTTCATATCTGGTAAGGGCCCTCTTCCACAAAGCTGCCATTTTTACACTGTTACCGCACATGGTGGAAGAGGCAAATGAGGTCTTTGGGGTCTCCTTTCCAAGGACATTAATTCCATTTATGAGATATCTTCTCTCATGACCAATCACCTTATAATACCCCCTAATATCATCACCTTGGGGGTTAAGATTTTAACATATCAATTTTAGCAGGGAGGGGGGAGCGGTGGACATAAACATGGAGATGATAGCACACCCTATGGGCTATTTCCAATCCAACAACCAAAGTGACCCTTTTTCATGTTATTTTTTGGCTAAAAACCTTTTTATGTTTTTTATCCTATTATAATAAATAAAATCTGAAGCCCTTACCATGGCTTAGATGACCCTGTGATTTGGTCTAATTGTAATGTCTCTGACCTTTTCTCCTGCCCCTTTTCCTCTAGCTCACTCTACTCCAGGCATAATAGCTTCATTGCTGTTCTTCAAATATAGCAAGCATGCTCTAATCCCAGACCTTTTGCTCAGGCTATTTCTTCTGCTTGAATATTCTTCCTTACTATATCCACATGGTTCTAGCCTTCATTTTTCCTTCATAGTTCTGCTCAAATGTCATCTTATCAAACATGAGATGTCTATATAAATTAGTAAAACTCCCCTCCACCATCTCTCTCCATATCATTAACCTGGTTTAATCCTCTTCATAGCTCTAATCACAACCTGACATATTATATATGCATAGTTTATTTCTTTACTTTGTCTTCCCCAGTAGAATGTATGCCATTAGACAGAAGGAACTCTCCCTGTCTAATTCCACTTTAACTCCAGCACCAAGGAACAATCCTTGTCATATAATATTTTTTCTCCTAGAAAGAACAAATTTACTAAATAATTCCAGCTACTTTCTATGTAAAGCAAGAGAAACCTATTTTTTTCTATTTAATTTTAATTTTTATTATTTTTATTATTTCTAATCTGAGAATATATTTTTACATGACAGAGGTAATTTTAAATATCTCCCCCTTTGCCATGCTATTTTGTCCAAATATAGCTTTAAAAATCCAGAGTCATATTTGGTGGTATATTATTAGATAAACATATCTACTCAATCAATTGAGCAAATTTATTCTAACCTTTGCAGATATATTGTGCTCTGGATCATTCTTCCAAAAACTTATTTTGTTTTAAGAATGGGATTTAGAGTCAAGTAGACCTAGGTTCAAATCCTAAACCTGTCACTTAATAGTTACACAATTTTTGAAAACTTACTCAATATTTCTAAAGCTCATTTTCCTCACTTAAAACATTCTGATAATAATAAAAACCTACATTCAGGAGTGTTATAATGATTAAACTAGATGATGTTTTAAAATTAAATGATACTTATAAAACACTTAGCACAGTGCCTGCCTCTGGAAGTGCTCAGTGAATTGTAGTGTAGTAGGAATACATTTCAGAGGCTGAATCAAAATTTTCAAGAAATATTGCCTATTAAGATTTTTCTATAAATGACCTAATTTTTATGTTCAAACTTTTTTCCACTGGACAGTGGGAAAATCAATATAGGTCAATTTAAAATAAACCCAGTCAATTCTGCATTTGCCAATTCAAGATCTGCCACATACTTTGGCATCAAGACATCAAAATGTCAAGAATGAAAAGTGCATTTTGTCCTAGGACGTCATCTGTTTGTGGCAGCAGCCTCTGAGCTTTCCCTTTTCCTGCTTGGTCTACAGTCATCAGTGCAATTGGCCATCCACTACCAGGTCCTAGTTATCTCAACTGAAAAATCTCTTTGCATCCCCCATCTCTTGGTAGCATATTCTGCTCTGCTCTCAACCTCATGGATGACAAACGCTTTTTGGTTACTCTGTATGTGATGCTTAGTTACATCAGAATTTCATTTGTCTGGTTCAGTCGCAGTTGCCTCACCAACCACACGTAGCTATTTCTTTCCTACCTCTTTTCTGCAAGCATGTAAATTTCTACGGATTTTGCAAACTTCCATATGGAAAGCCAGGTACACGTTGCCTTCATTGTCCAACTCTTTGGGTTCTGTCATTGTGCCTCCCAAAATGGGTAAGATGCAAGATCCTGTCGTAGAGACCTAAATCAAAACCTAACTCATTCATTCTCCTCTGAAGTCATCTAGGGACTCTTTCTTTGGGATCAGATGAGAATATATTCTTTTATTCTTTTCAATAGGTGTAGGATATGGCAGGAAGAATATTAAACCTCTTCCCTCACCCTCACTTGTAATATGTAATCTAATTAATTCTTTCAATTAACATATGTAGGAGAGGTTTGTTATTATGTAATCACTAAGCAATCAACAGTAAATAGTTCCCATTGTCAGCCTGATAGGATGGAAACTGAATGCCAATTAGAAATACTATTTCTGTTTTCATTATTGCTGTGTTTGTTGTTACTTTCAAATAAAGAATAAGCACCATGTTTATGTAAAAGAATGGAGCAGTGACAAAGTTTAAGGCAATCTTTTTACCACAGTTGGCATTGTGTAGTTTAAAAAGTTATTTCTTATGCAATATGTAGACTAAATGGATGATCATGGAGAGGAGTAAAATAACTCAAAATTGGTTTTGAGAGTCTAGGGGAGAAAGGGGTAGAAGAAATTATGTCACATTAATGAAAAATTAGATATTTGAAGGACTTGATTAATAACATTCTTTTAGAGATATAAGAAAGTTAGTAACCAGTTTTTTTTCCTAAAATGTATTATTTTCATGTCTCTTTACCATCTATGTGCGAGTCTTTGACAGTACTGCTTGTGAGAGCCTATTGTTAAATTTTAGGTAATTTTGAGAGCTGATTGTTGAACATAACCATTACTAAAAATTAAATTCCATTACTATTAGATTGTAATTAAATTATAATTAAATTGACTTAAATTATATGAAAAACAAAAACAATAAGTGCATTTTTTCATTTCCTAAGTACTTTACTACTTTTCTTACTATTTGTGCTTTTGAGGTTATTTATGTGTAGAAATAGAAGAGATAGAGATGTGAAGAGGTACACCATGAATACTACATCCCAACTCCACAGTCAGTGATATCACATTGATGGATTAATATTGGCCATAGAGGGTGTTTATACCACAGAAACTGGCAAACACTACAAATCTTGGCTTGATTTATTGTTTTGTTTATTATATAGACTTAAGTAGAAATGGGTTGTATCTGTAGCCATTATAGTGTAAACAGCACAAATATTGAAGAAACATTTTTCTAGTATTTGAAAGCTGTTATTCAGTTAAATAAAGAACTTGCTTATGTCATTTATAAACCAGTAAAGTTCTGACATAATCATGTTTTTGATTTTTCACTTTCCTCTAACTTATCATAAAAAAAAATCAAGCAATATTCATTTAGGAACTATTTGTGTTTGTCAGTTGCAATCATAAATTGCATATACAAAATTTTGGCATAAACAATGAAAGCATTCTGTAAGAACAAATTAGCTATATGAAATTTATAATCATAAATATTTAATATTTTATTCTTTTTTTATAAATTGCATACTATACCTCCCTAAAATCAGGGGTTGGAAAACAGCCATCTGTGAGCCAAATTGGGCTTGACACCTGGTTTTGTATTAATAAGAAAAAATTTTATTGTGGGAAAGCCATGTCCATTCATTTACACACTGTCTATGGCTGCTCTTGTGCTGCAGTGACAGGATTGGGTAGTTGTGACAGATACAGGTGTACCCTACAAAGCCTAAAATAGTTATTATCTAGCCCTTTTCAGAAAAAGTTTGTCAATCTCTCTTTATATCAATAAAAGTTATCTTTAAAAAACTATGTATGAGTATATATACATTCACCAGTTTGAAAGCTGGTTGTTAAATATATTTGAACACATCAGTGATTTCATATGTCTATCACATATATCTGCCAACTTGTTGTTCACTGGTAATCTTGTAAGTCTTCCCTCAAAAGCACTCTCTAAATGTCCATTTATGTAGGAATGTTAGGCTTCATAAAACGCTTCACCTTATCCCATACTAAGGGTCAGAAAAATGAAATGGTTTGTGAAAAGCCACAGAACTTTAATGTAGAGTTGGGATGTTAGCTCTGTTGTTCAACCAAAAAGCTAATGCCACAGAAAAGCTGACTTTTCATTGTGCCCCCAGCTCTCTCACTAAAATACACTAGCTCGTATAATTGAGAACACATTATATAGCTATTTCAAAAACCTAAATAATTCTATACAAACAACAGTTGTTGGCTCTGTTTTAAATTATTTTCAGAGGGAATATAAGAAGTTTTGAAATAGAGCCCTTTTTGATTAACCACTGTAAAAATTATTCTTTCTTTATTTAAACTTTGATATCTACTTCACCATTTAGAAAAATTTATTTAAATTTTAAAATCAACCTATGAAACAAATGGCCAAAAATGAAAATTGTAGTATTTAAGAAGAGGAACAATTTGGAGGTTCGTATGATTATACACGTGTGCATGTGTAATTTCTCTGTTTCTATTTTACTTTTTTACTGAGTTTCTGCTTTTGGATTCAGATAACACATTACTTGCTAATGCATTAGAGAAATGAGTGGGAATATGTTTTCTAATCATGCATGTATTATATCATTCACAACAGCAAGAGTTTTGAGTGTTGATAAGCATTGTCATAATAGTGTTTGACCTACTAGATTTAGGAGGGTCTGTACACCATAATTAATTTCAGGCCCTGATTCATTACAAAAGGTTTGATAATTAAAACATGGCAATAATAAGTTCTAGTGTTCTGGTGTAATACAACCAGACGAATTGCAACCTTTTAAGGAATTAGAGTTTCGTCAAAGAGTTTCATTCACATTGTAGAAGCCCGCAATGCCTTTTATGATATTCTTAAATCAATATAGGATTACTACTACTATATTTTTAACAAAAGAAAAAGAAAAAGGACAATAGGCCCAAATAAATAAAACATACTTAAAGATCCTGATTTTAATTATAATAAAAATATGAAAAGTAACAGTCTGAAATGAAAGTTTTACATGGTTCCGGTCAGACCCAATTTAATCACTCTGTACTCTAAGTTTACTTTTGAACAAAAGGCATACTTTGTTTTGTTTTCTTATTTATGTGCTTGCATTCATACTTTAAAAGTAGTTTGTCTTTGGTTTCATTGCTTTATCCTACCTTGTTGCCTTTATATTTTCATATATTTGAATACATTTGAAGGATTTTAGTTATGAGTTAAATATTATTGACTTGATCATTACTATACAAATCCACCCATGGTCAAATGGGTTTCATCTCAGGATGTAAGGATTGTTTAACATATTTGAATCAATAAATATTATTCAACACAGAAACAGAAACAAAAATAGAGACCACGTGATCATCTCGATAGATTCAGAAAAAGCATGTGGTAAAATACAGCACTCTTTCATGATAAAAAAACCCTCAACAAACCAGGTACAGAAGGAACATACTTTAAAATTATAAAAGCCATATATGACAAGCCCACAGCCAACATCATATTGAATTGGGAAAAGTTAAAGCATCCCCCCTAAGAACTGGAACAAGACCAGTGTGCCCATTGTCATCACTTCTATTCAATATAGTATTGTAAGTCCTAGCCAGAGCAATAAGGTAAAAGAAAGAAATAAAGAGCATCCAAATCAGGAAAGAGGATTTCAAACTATCCCTGTTTGCTGATGATATTATCTTGTATCTAGAAAATCCCATAGACTCCACCAAAAGACTCCTGGAATTGCTAAATAAATTCAGTAATGTCTTAGGTTATAAAATTAAAGTACACAAATTGGTAGCATTTCTATATACTAATATTTAATGACAGTTAAGCTGAGAGTCAAATAAAGTAATCAATACTATTCATAATAGCTACAAAAAAAAAAAAAACTAAAAATACACTTAACCAAGGAGGTAAAAGAACTTTGCATGGAGACCTACAGAACACTGATGAAAGAAATTGCAGATGACACATACAAATTGAAAAACATCCCTTGCTCATGGATTGGTATAATCAACATTGTTAAAGTGTCCATACTGCCCAAAGTGATTTACAGATTCAATGAAATCTCCATAAAAATAGCAATATCATATTTCACAAATCTAGAAAAAAAATTCTCAGCTTCATTTGGAAGCAAAAAAGAGCCAAAGCAATCCTAAGCAAAAAGAACAAATCTAGAGGCATCACATAACTTGACTTCAAATTATACTACGAGGCTATAGTAACCAAAGCAGCATAATACTTGTATAAAAGTAGAGACATAGACCAGTGGAACAGAATACAGAACCCAGAAATAAAGCCATCTACCTACAACCAACTGATCTTCTACAAAGCAGACAACAATATACACTGGAGAAAGGAAACTCTATTCAATAAATGGTGCTGGGAAAATTGGATAGCCACATGTGGAAGAGTAAAACAGGACTCATATCTCTTACCAGATACAAAATTTACTTTAAGATGTATAAAAGACTTAAATGTAAGGCATGGAATCATAAAGATTCTAGAAAAAAACACAGGAAAAACTCTCCTAGATAGCAATCTAGTCAAAGAATTTATGAGTAAGATCCCAAAGGCAAATACAGCAAAAGCAAAAATAAATAAATGTGACTTAATTAAATTAAAAAGCTTCTGCACAGCAAAGGAAATAATAAACAGAGTGAATAGACAACCTACAGACTAGGAAAGTATTCACAAACTATACATCTGACAAAAGTCTAATATACAGAATCTACAAAGAACTCAAATCAGCAAGAAACAAAAACAATAAAAACTGGGCAAAAGACATGAACAAACAAACATTTCTCAACAGAAGATTTACAAATGGCCAACAAATATATGAAAAAATGCTCAACATTGCTAATCATCAGGGAAATTCAAATTAAAACTACAGTTAAGATACCTAACCTTACCCCTGTCAGAATGGCCATTATTAAAAAGTCACAAGACAATAGAGGTTGGTGTGGATTCAGTGAAAAGGGAATACTTATACACTGTTGGTAAGAATGTAAATTAGTACAAATTCTATGGAAAACAATATGGAGATGACTCAGAGAACTAAAAATAGACCTACCATTTGATCCATCAATCCCACTGCTGGCTATCTACCTGAAGGAAAAGGAGTCATTTTATCAAAAAAAACACCTGCACTCTTGTGTTTATTGCAGCACAATTCACAATTGCACAGATGTGGCATCAATCCACATACTCATGAATTCCTAGTGACAAATTCCCTCAGTGTTGCTTGTCTGAAAACCTCTTTATTTCTCCATTATTTATGAAACTTAGTTTTGCAGGTTACCAAATTCTTGGCTGACAGATGTTTTGTTTAAGATGGTGAAAAATGAGGCCCCAGTCCCTTCTGGCTTGTAAGATTTCTGCTGAGAAATCTGCTCTTAGCCTGATAGATTTTCCTTTGTACGTTAGTTGTTGCTTTCATCTTGCAGCTTGTAGAATTTTCTCCCGCATTTTGACTTTGGCCAGGTTTATGACTATGAGTCTTGGGGATGTCCTATTTGCTATAAGTCTTCCTGGTGTTTGATGACCATCTTTTATCTGTATATCTGAATCTCTGATGATAATCAAAAAGTTCTCAATAGGTTTCCCATGTTTTTTGCTTATTATTCTTCTCCCTCTAGAATACATCTACACCTCATATATTTGTTTTCCTCACATAGTCCCATATTTCTGAGTGATTGTTCTTCTTTATTCTTTTTTCTGCATCTTTGACTGACTGGATTAGTTTAAAAACCTGTCTTCAAGCTCTGAGATTTTTTCTTCTGCTAGGTCTACCCTATTATTGAAGCTTTCTGCTGTATTTTATAATTCCCCAAATAATTCTCATTTCTTTAAGTTCTTTCATATCGTTTCTTATGTCATATATCTCTTTAGCACGTTTTTCTTTTTTTTTTTTCACTTTTTTTTTTTTTAGCTCAGCTCATCATGGGGGTACATAAGTTCAGGTTATATACATTGTCCATATCCCGCCCATCCCCCTGAGTCAGAGCTTCAAGCGTGTCCATTCTCCAGACAGTGCGCCTGGCACTCACCATGTAGTCATTCCTCCATCCCCTCCCCCCACCCCCCACCTCCCCAAGTCAGCACCTTCAAGCATGACCATTCCCCAGACGGTGCGCAACACAATCATCATGTAGGCATACACCCATCCCCTCCCCCCACCCCCCGTCTCAGTCTGATATCCAATTGGTATCCTTCCCTGATGTGCATTTAGGTGATGATCAGGGAAACCAGTTTTCTGGTGAGTACATGTGATGCTTGTTTTTCCATTCTTTGGATACTTCACTTAATATAATGGGTTCCAATTCTCTCCAGGAGAACCAAAGAGATGTCGTATCACCATTATTTCTTATAGCTGAGTAATACTCCATGGTATACATATACCACAGTTTACTAATCCATTCGTGGATTGATGGGGATTTGGGTTGTTTTCACATCTTTGCAATTGTGAATTGTTTAGCACGTTTTTCATTTTCTTCATTCATGTCCTGAATCATTTTTTCGCTTCTTTGTATTGGTTTTCAACTTCGCTTCAATTCCATTCATCTTGTTTGCCATCCATATTCTGAATTCCATGTCTGACATTTCAACATTTTCTTCTGGAGTGAGTCCATTGCTGTGGATCTATTGTAATTCTTTGGCAATGTTGAACTAGCCTATTTCTTCATGTTGCCAGAGGGTTTTTTTTCTGGTTTCTTCTCATCTGAAACTTCTTCTTTCAGCTCAGGCCTGATAGGTTTGCAGGACACCTGTTCTCCTTTTCTGGGAACTCTTCTACTTTGTGAGAAGGCAAGGAGAGGGACAGATGTACTGAGAGCCAGCAGGCAGGGATGCGTGCACTGAAAGCCTGTAACACACCTGTTCTCCTGTGTTGTCTCCATCTCCTGTAGTTGTCATAATCTAAGCCAATGCAGGGGGATATTCTTTCAGATTGGTGTATTTGTCCCTAGGCTGCTGTTGGAAGCTCAGGCACAGGGCTGTACAAGTCCCTTTCCACAGAGTGAGGTGGCACGACATTGGCTGGCACCTATGCAGGTCACAGGACCTTGGCAGGTCCCTGGATGGATCACAGCACCTGGGCCAGTGCTAGCCTACCTTCATATGGAGTGGTGCTTTGGTCCCTTGTCCATTGTTGGAAGGTCAGGTGGGGGACTTGGTGTGTCCTTCTCTACTGAGGCAGGTTGTGGGAGATTGCCCTGCCTGAGTCTCTCCATGGTGGTGGGAGTGGCTATTTGGCAAGGCAATCTAGGCAGTAGCCACAAGTGTCAGGGCTGTAGGCTTTCACACCATCCAGGTCTAGGTGTAATGGCATTTACTCACTAGCTTTTGGCTAGTGGGTCCATGGTGAAGAGCTGGACCACAGGTGTGTTGTTGTGTTGTGCCATGTAAGTATGGCCCACTGGCCCACACAGAGGGCTGGGGATCTTGTTCTGCTGGTTAGCACTTGGAGGTGCCCACAGCACAACATGTGGGTCTGTGGGGACATGACCTGCAGTGCTTCACTCAAGGGAGGGGGCATGGCCTGCCAGCCAGCACACAGGATCAGGGTATGTGTTCTGTTGCAGGATAAGCGGTACTACCAGGGTGTGGCCTATCCATCAGCATGCCAGGTTGGGGAGCATCCCTAACTTCATGGAACTTGTTTCTGTGTGGGCGTGGGACTCCAAGTGCACACAAGACCTGGGGGCTTATTTCTCTGGTCAGCGGGCAGGACCAGGGATGTGTGGCCTTCCAGTTGGTGTGCAGGTCTCTGGGAGTGTGGACCACTATTTGCCCAGATCTGTGGGGACAAGGGCCTCTGCACTGTAGCACATGGGCTAGAGGCCTTGTCCACTTGTCCGGTACTGGCTGCGGGTGCTGGACCACTGATGGCTGGGGCCCTCTTCCCACACATGTCACCCCGAGGCTTCTACTGTGGGTCCCCTCGAGCTTTTCTCAAGTCCCTGGGGAAGGATGTGGGAGGCCTGACTCCCATTCACAGGTGTGAGAGTTCATCTGCTCTCCCTGCTGCTTCCCTAGTCTGGCAAGGGGCAATGTTGAGAGAGCTGCAGTGAAGCTGATCCTGTGTAGTTCAGGAGCTCCAGATCTGAGAGGTCAAAGTGGGTCAGCTGAGGCAAATGGGAACGAAGAATACTGGGTTCCTGCTGAGCCCCCTCTCTGGTGCGACTTCACTGAACAGACTCTAGGCAGTTCCCTGATCAATCGGCAGGGAGGCCCACCATGGTGCTACTCTCCCCCACTCCCAGCTTGAGTTGCAGTGTCTGTGCAGTATGTGTGGGGCCCTAGGGCTCTCTCCTTTATCCCTTCTCCATGTGTAGGGGTCTTCTCCAGGTACCATCCGATCCTGGTAGGTGGAACTCCTCATTCCTGTCTCCTTTGCTCTGAGTTTCCCATTGGTTCTCTAATGGTCTACAATGCTCTCTGTAAGAACGTCTGTGTGTAGGTGAGCATCTACTTGCAGTTTTCAATCCTCTCCCAGAGAGCGCATGTGCAGGCTGCTTCTAGTCCACCATCTTGGTCCCCTTCCCATGCAAATATAGTTTATATTAGTCATGTTATTGGAAAAGCAAGTGTTTGGTCCCCTTGAGTAAGTTGCAGAAAAACAACCAATGAAACAACCAGCCTTGTGAATCAATTTTTATGCAGGTACTCTCAAGTTTAAATGGTCTGCCATAAAAAAGAATTATTTTTATAATAAGAATAAAAGTTATGTAACATGATTTGAGTATTATGATACTTAGAGTCTACTAAGCTTGAAATCTTAAAACCATCTGTGTGGACTATAATTTTCTTAACCTGATATTTGTAGGAACTAATATATTTAATTGTCCTTGGGAAATGTACTGAGTAAAATTTATGTAGAATTAATAATTTACAAAGGGTTTAATAATTTCCTCTTCATAGATATAAATGCATGTTCCAAATTGGTTATTACTGGCACATTTACATATTACTTATGAATATATTTTGCAGATTTATGATGGAAAAGATAAAACGACTCATCTACTAGGTGCTTTTACTGGTGCATCTATGCGAGGACTAACACTTAGTAGTACTTCAAATCAGCTCTGGCTAGAATTTAATTCTGATTCTGAAGGGACAGATGAAGGCTTTCAACTTGTCTATACCAGTAAGTATTTTGGAAGAATAAAATGGTCAAACACTGATGCTGAACATCTATTAAATGATTACAATATACCAGATGAAGTAATATCCAACACTTTTATAATCAATATGCAGTTTATAACTCCCTGCTATATATATAATTTTATTTCACCCTAACAAAAACCCCCATAAGTTACAAGTATTCTGTAAAATGCTATTGCCATTTTACAATTGAAACCACTAAGGTTTAAAAAGGTTACATTATCTATGACTTTGGGCTTTTTTATTTTTTAAATAGTGGAATTCTCTCCATCCAATATTTAAGAAATACAATTAAGATTTTTGTGAAATGGAAATTCAATGTTTGGGCTCCCATCTACAATTGCAAAAATGCACACAGTTCCTGTGCAGTGATTATTGTTGGTCAGTCATTAGTGATAACTGGATGGTTTCAGGTAATTTTACAGTAAAGAGTAGGTAAAGCTTTTAGTTTGTTGTGTTTTGTGTGAATAAATTCAAAGAGACCTATTTTATTATACTAAAGCAAGATATTTTGACAATTAAATAAATAGAAGTTTAAATAATGAGAACCATAGTTATGTGCATTACATCAATTATTATATGAATTAAATGAATTTATTTTATCAGTACCATAATATAAAGAACAGACTAATTACATCAATGAACAATAAATTGTATTCAAATGATGTATTTATTGAATTTCTACTCTGTTTAAGACACTGTACTAAGAAAGTAAAGTGCTCATAAAACAGGTGTTACTGGCTGTGTTTAGTAAATTTATAATCTATCAGATCATATTGTTTCTTGGAAGTTCAGAGTACTCATTAATACTATATAGCAAAATAAATTAAGTAGAAACATTCAGAAATATTTACTGCTAGAATATCTACTGACTCCTATACATTTTCTCAAGAAGTCAGATGAATGGACTATTATAGAAACTAGGAAGTTAAAAAAATTATAGATTCAAAAATAATCACATGAGATCTTAAAGGGAATTTGAATCAAATTATCAATTGTGAAGACATTCTATCTTAATGATATGAGAAATAGAAGACAGGAGAATACAATGATTCATGATATGACAACATCCTTGTCCATAATACTGATGGATTATCTATTTATTTCAAGGCTTTCTTCCTACCTGTGTTAAAATTGTTACATCATTAGCTATACATAAATTAACAAAATGAATGCTGAATACATATTTTTAAATCCTCAGAACTGTGTGTACAATGTGATTTCTTATGAAGCCCTACCAAAGACAAATGAAAGTCCAAGCAAATTGTGTTTACAAGTATTACTGTGTGATGGACTAAAAACAGTGGTATTGAGTATTATTGCTCAAATATTATATAATTAGTGTGATCTGCTCAGCAGAACATTTTTTTTTAATGTTTCCCTCTTTCTCCATTTTCTAACGGGGCTGCTGCTAATTTTAAAAGTCATATTCCCATGAATGGCACAATGTTTACAGAATAGCCCTTTTTTGTTCTGCATCATTTTGCATTTCTTCTTGTCTAAAATGTTTAAGAGGAAACCTAGATTTTCTTTACACATGACATCTGTGTAACTTGAGATTATTGATGCAAAGATACTGAGAATTGTAGGACATACCTAGATTTAAAAGGGTGTGGGGTGCTCAAGTGTCTGGAATGAGTAAAATCATTGACTTTATTTTCATTAGTGTGAAATATAAGACATCAAAAAAGGGAAACTTTAAAAAACAAAAATTTGAAGACATTCTTCCTTTCTTTATGACTCTAGTTGTTCATTATGGGATGTGTGTGTTTATGAAGATTGGAAGCTATAGAATTGGGAAAAGATTATAAAAAGCAATTTTTAAAAAAGGGCAAATGTGTATCTATAAATAGATGAAACTAAAATATTTCAGCTTCAGATCTAGAACTAAAATGTTTATAGCCTATTTTCAAGGTGTCTCTGGATGTCATAAGGTCAGTAAATGATCCTATAATTTTGTGAACCAACAATTGTTTTCTATGTTGTATTCTGTTGGTAGGGCTCTAGAAGTAGTAACACATCTGTTACTAATTGTATTTGTTCCTAAGTCTTATTTCTAATGTTTATAGTGGCAACTCTTCTACATATCTATGTTTCATATAGGAGGTAGTACTAAAGGTAGGGTTGTTGGTTCACAGAAATGGTGGGAAATATTTCAGGCAAGAAAAATCGGAAGAGGAAAGACACAGAAACTAGGAAGAACATGCTAAGCACAATCAAGGAAAATAATCCAATTTAAATTCATTCCACATACCCAGATTCTTCTCAAAATTCTAGTCTCAGAACAAATTGGCTTTTATTCTATCACCTTTATCTAATGACACTTGCCCTATCTAATGATAGTCACACTCTATCCCGTTATCCATTTTATTATCTGATTATTTTCAGTTTTAGGTAGACATAATTGCATTAGCCTGAGATAAAATGAGGGAATATTTTAGAACAGGCTTTTAAAATACACTTATTTCAACTGTCTTATTGGTCCATTTATTATATAATTGCTAAATATAGCAAATGGACTAGTGGAAACAGTGGATGAGATTTTGCTTTTGGCTTCAAGTAACAAAAAAATCCAACTTTGGCTTAAACAACCAGGATTTATTTCATTCATATAAGAAAAAGTGAAGAGAGATAAAGTAGGCAGGTGTTGACTCAATTACTTAACAAAGTCAGCGAGTTGGTTACTGTCACTCTGGGCATGTTCAAGGTAAGAAGAAAGGAGAAATGAGTAGTGTATACCACATATACCCCATTTAATGGGAATACAAAAATCTCTCCAAAGAGCCACTATTAGACATCCCTTTACCTCTCTTTGTCCAAAACTGGGCTATGTGGTTACGTCTTAATTTTCCAGCAAAGCAAGCTGTAAAATCAAGTATGTGGCAGAGTAAATAAATCATTGGTTTAGCTTTAGACCATCATGATATTGTACCTGATATGGTTAGATTATATCTGGAAACAAAATCATGGTTTTCTTAACAAGAAAGATCTTGAGAAGACAACTTGCAGAGTATTCTACAATGTACAGCTGTTACAGATATTCCAAAAAATAATAAGTTCAAAGATATTGCATTAATATATGCTTCCATGACTAATAGTGTCATAAAAGCCCAGAGACTCTTGGGTGCTTAGAAAGGAAAATCATTTGGCTCACCCATCATTAATAGTTTTAGCTCAACTGTACTAAGAAGAGTATGAGCTTATCTCAATTTCTTCCACTGATAAATAAAATTATATTTATATCTAATATGGAAATTGTATACCATAATTGAGGGGAGAATATTTCTCATTACTTTATTTTTCTAAAACAAATTAAATGTATTTGGTCTTCAACTTTAGAGTTGTCAAGAAAAATCTCATTTAGTTTTTTTGGAGGGATATCCTCCTTTCTTCATAGAATTTTCTCAGTCAGCTCTAGTTAGATTAGGCAATTAAAGTATGGACAGCTATGCTGCTTGAATATAAAACATCTGTGAGATAAGCTTGATCAGACCTTGACTACCATTAAGGAATCTCACCACTTTTCCAGTCCTCCAACCTCCCAGAATCCAGCTCCGTCTTTGGGTCAAGCTACTCTTCATTGTTCTTCTCAAAACAATGGTTGTCAATTAATCTTACTCTTGAGAAATCTGAAACTGGCTCCAAATAAGGATCTAAATGGTGCACATTTTCAAGTGCTTTACACAATGCAAATTAGTCATTACTTTCCCTTTGAAGAGGAACCCATAAAGGCATAGCTGTCTTTCCTAGAGTGTACAAGGGCTTAAGGTGAGAGAAAATTACCATTTCCCTCTACAGTTGGAAGAATAGATCAGAAATTAAGATCGTAATGCTGTATCCTTCCTAAAAGAGCACTCTGCGCTGGATAAAACTATAACAGAGCTCAGCAAAACCCAATAGGATACTTTGACCAAACTCCCTTCAACCTTTCAACACACATATCAAGAATGCATTTCTAAATCTGATATATTTTACTCTCTCTCTCTCTCTCTCTCAAAGCTAAGATGTAGAGACACCATTTCTATTTGGTCACCTGACATATCTTCCCTTTTACTCCTTTACTGGAACTTAGTAACTTATTTATTATTGAAATTATTCATCTGCTCATAGGTTTAAATTTTATCTTTTCTCAGTGAAATGTTATATGCTCTGAGGATAAAGAGAACACTGAATAAGACAAAGTTTCTGCTCATAAGTAAGTAACTTTTTAGTAGGGCAGGAGAGAAGAAAAACTTATGAACAAAAGATAAAAGCACTACATTTAGAAATAATTTAAAACAGGGCAATGGAATAGGTAGCACACAGCAGATGGGACTCCTGTAGCTAATTTGTTCAGAGACTCCATCTCGGAGGAGATGTCACCTTAGTTGATACCTGAATGATAAAGAAGGACAACCACATACGGATCTGGGTACTGAGGATTCTAAGCAGAAAGACTAGCAAGTGCAAAGGCCCAAAAGCAGCCTGAGCTTGAGTTGTATAGCTGGAGCTGAAGAAGCAAGTGGAGTGGGACAGAAAGAGAGATAAAGTTGGAAACCAGGCTGGGACTATGTGGACTATAGTGTGGGGCTTGGATTTTATTTAAAAAACATGTAGAGACCTTTAACGTTATCATGACATTAAGTATAAGAGTAAAAATAATAATAGCTGATATTTATCTATCACCTGTTAGATATAAGCTATGATCCTATGATAGAGGTACTCTTTTTATCCCCAGTGAGAAAAGGAAGAAATATGAAGCATGGAAAACATAGCTTACTTCCAAGGTCACATAGCTAATGGGTGCACACATGGACATTAAACTGAGAGTCTCTGCCTCTAGAACTCATGTTTTTAACCACTATGCTATACCATCTCCCAACCCAAGTTTTGGATATTTTATATTTAAAATTCCATGGACAGTTTTTAAACTGTCCATGTAAATGTAAAACAACTTTCTTTAATGTTAAGGTAATTCTCCACAAAGAAACTTTTGTCCTTTTATGCTTGAGAATCTGAATTTATTTTATCAATCAAATTATCAGGGAATGACTCAGTCCTAGTATCTTTCAGGTTTTCACGAAGTCTCTTAACTCTGTTTCTCAAAAATTATGTTCCATTACAGATTCTTTTAGCTCATTTTTAGTTACCCAACTTTCATGCTGTAAAAAGAAATTGAGTATTTTTAACAACCATCCATTACAAAGCAAAATTGTACCTTTTTGATGGATTACTGTTTTCTTATCAAAAGCTGACCTTGGTAAATATCCATGTTGCCCAGCTATTAGGCTGTACCTCCAGGCTCAGATGTTCTCTTTTTATCTCCTCCGCACATTTAATTTACTAGAAAACCCACTGGAAAAATGTCCATTATCCAAAGGGAAAACTTTAAATATATTTGGATCCTTCCAGTTTTGTTGCTTAAAATAATTCAATAATCTACACAGACCATGGCTGTTTCAAATTTTATATTCAAATTAAAGATCAGCATTAGCTAATTTGTGATGCCTTTTCTTGTGTACTAGCCTCATAAATATATGATAAATTATCCTATTTAAACTCTTTAATTTAGTTACCACTGTGTTGTTGACAAGGTTAACCATGAAAAATAATCAGATGACCTATTAACTCTAACTATATTCTTACTATATAATTTATTTAATGCAAATGCAAGTAGAAAATAACTAAATTATAAGGGAACAACAAAACTACTTTATGTTCCAGCCTGCGCAAGAGTGAGACCCCGTCTCTACTAAAAATAGAAAGAAATGATCTGGACAGCTAAAGATATATATAGAAAAAAATTAGCCAGGGATGGTGGCACATGCCTGTAGTCCCAGCTACTTGGGAGGCTGAGGCAGAAGGATCGCTTAAGCCCAGGAGTTTGAGGTTGCTGTGAGCTAGGCTGATGCCATGGCACTCTAGCCCAGGCAACAGAGCGAGACTCTTGTCTCAAAAAAAGAAAAAAAAACTACTTTATGTGGGTTCTATGTCCTATAAGCTAGTTAATAGATATATCTGGCATTTCCTTTATTATTTAAATTTTGAAATTAACCAGACAATAAAGGCAGTATTGATGAATGTTACATCATAGAGCACAAGGTATTCTAACTAAAATACTGAAGAAAGATTTCTTAATTAAATTCTATGTATTTGTCATTTACATAGATAAAATTGAATATAATTTCTTCATATAGGCCGGGCATAGTGGCTCATGCCTGTAATCCTAGCACTCTGGGAGGCCGAGGTGGGCGGATCGTTTGAGCTCAGGAGTTCGAGACCAGCCTGAGCAAGAGCGAGACCCCATCTCTACTAAAAATAGAAAGAAATGATCTGGACAGCTAAAATTATATATAGAGAAATATAGCCGAGCATGGTGGCACATGCCTGTAGTCCCAGCTACTCGGGAGGCTGAGGCAGAAGGATTGCTTGAGCCCAGGAGTTTGAGGTTGCTGTGAGCTAGGCTGACACCACAGCACTCTAGCCCGGGCAACAGAGTGAGACTCTGTCTCAGGAAAAAAAAAAAAAAAAATTTCTTCATATAGAACAACAGGTGTCATTATTAGTTTCATAGTCCTCACATCACAAAAGCTTTGTAAATTTGAACTTATATATCTAGGGTATATACTAATTTACACATTATATAAAATTAATATCTGGCCATTTGAATACCTATTTGTGAATATTAAAACTTTCAGATGTTTAGGAAAAAAACGTGGCCTAAAATATTTGCGTCTTTAAGATAGAAGGTTTCCAAAATGAGACATATGAGCAAAAACCTGTCAATAGTCCGTAACATTCCTGCCCTTCTAAGCAGTTCCTTGAAGTGTAGAATCTAAAATCCTGTCAACTACATTTTTCAAACTCTCTTGCCAACACAGATCTATGCTTAGATTCTACCAGTTAAAGGCAGTGCCATGATAGCTGAAAGGTGAGACTAATGAAGAAGACTTTATTTTCCACCAGCAGCTGCAGGCGGGAATGTGATGCTAGCAGGTGGTTGTATGTGGCAGCAGCGTTCCTGAATCTCTGGATTTCCTGAAAGCCAGCAGTGGTCTTCCGACTTTCACTCCCTTTGTATTTCCAAAATCATCAAAGCCTCTAATTTCTTATATTGCATATTAGCTAGTCACAATATATAAATGGCTTCTGTTTTCCTAACCAAATCCTGATCATTAATCATCAAACAAAAAAAATCTCTATAGCAAAACACACTATAAACAAAAATGAGACATTTTAGAAGGAGATATTTATATGACAGTAAAACATAACTGTACAGAAAAGAGTCCTAGAAGTCAATAAGAAAAACAAATAGCCTGAAAGAAAAATATGAGCAAAAGACAATTTAACAGTAGAGGAAACTTCAGCAGCCACTAAGCATAAGAAAAAATGATTAACTTAGTAGAAATTAAGAAATGAAAAGTAAAACCAAAATAATATGTTGGTATACCCTCATAAAGGTAAACTGCATAAATTGAAACTCTTATAAACTTTGGCGAATGTAAATTGATAAAGTCACCTAGGAGAGTAATTTGGCAATATCTTGTAAAATTCCATTCCTGGATATATCTAAAGTATGCCAACTATACTTTTTGGCCAAATATCAAATGGCTGATGGCTTGACTAAATTAATATTTAGTAAAAGCTGAATACCACCACCCCAGAATGAAGTACAAATTTATGATGTATGAGACACAAAGTAGCACATTTAATATCACTTTTTAAATTCCCAACAGATTAAAATTTAGGAAAGTCTTTCAGTAATGTATGTTTTACTCAAAACTTTATACATAGAACTCAAAGCATTTGAAATTAAAAAAAAAATCCTTTACCTTAACTCCTAAAGCAATTGGAAATGCATAGCAACAATTTGTACAAGCTTCCTTGTTTAAATTCTTCCATAAACTCAAAACTGCAAGATGTTGGCTTCTTAAAGCATTCTTCTAAAGTTGTAGCTTCAAAGTTTGATGTTTGATATAGTTTAATTAGTGAGAAATACATGTGTATTAATTTTTTTGATTAGTTTGATTAGTGAGAAAAAAGGGATGCATAATTATTCTTCAACATTTTCTCTTTTTCTTTATTCCCTTTATATTCATTTTTATGTCTAGATCAAGGAAGATTATCATAGCAGTTTGTATGATCTTAGAGTATTTCCAGTTTATGAATTTTGAGGTGGCAAAATTGACATTCTGCTTTATATCCCTTTTCATTTAAATATAAAGAATTCTATAAGACTTTTTCTTGCATGACCCATGGCCTAAATAGAATTTAATAACCATATTGTAAATATAGTTCTTCAAAATTATTCTGCTTAATGTTGTGAATTAAATTCACCAAACAGTACTATAGAGATTAAAATTATTATAGAATAATCTTTGTCTCTGCATTATTTCAACTTTATTGACATTTATGGTTTCAAAAAGTACATTTCTGTAATGTATTTAGCTAACATATTTTCCCAATTTCCTGTTGTACAATGTATTCCACTTTTTTTTATTTAGCAATTTGAAAGCTTTTACTTTTGGTATATAAAATTAATATATCTTTTTTATAGAAAATTAATGAAGAATAAACAAAAAGGCAAGAATTAGAGGAAGATAAAATTATAAAGATAGAAGTAGTTAGGTAATGGGGGTTAGGTAATGCAGGGCTTTTCTATTATGCTAAAAGTTTGATGCTTAGACAATAAGTGATGTATAACTGTTGGAACTTACATGGTATTCTGTTGTGATCAATTAAGAGTTTTAATTAAGATACTCTGGTGACAAAGCCATACCAGTTAGGAGATAACTCAGATAACCTTTGGTCTAGGATGTTTTCACTAAGTATAGAGAAATGGCAACACACAAGTCATAGTTAGAAATACAAATGAACAAAATTTGGTAAGTAGGATAAAGGGGTCACCAGATAAGATCAAGATGGTGAGAAAATATGATGAATTTATTTGAAGACATTTAGAATGCAAAGTGATCCAGAAATATCTAGGAGTAGACAATGATTACGTTTTCAGTAGAGGAATCTGATGTTAGTTAATAGTTGAAGCCCTAACATTGTGAAAAGAGAAGTAGTGTGTAGATAGTACCAATAACTTCAGGAATGTCATCTTTTAACTTGTGAGTTAAGACAGAGAAACCCAAAAACGACACAGAGAAAGTCAAAAATAGAACAAGGTAAGTTTGGGGTTATGTAAATTTAAAGACTAGGAAATTGCAAGTGAGGTTAATATCATCACATGCAGAAGAAACAGATAAGAAGATAAATACTGAAAAATCTGGTTGATTTGTCAATGAAGAGGTCAAGAGTGAAGCTGACTCAGTGGAGCTGTTGAGGGTAGAAACATAATTACAGTAGGTTAAAGGCTGATGAGAAGTGGGAAAATAGAGCTTGAAGTGCCGTGAATACAGGACCAGGTCTATCCTGTTTTTCTTAGTATCTGCAGACATTGCACAGAACAGTGACCCAAGGAAGGTTTTCAATAATTGAGTGTTGACAGATAAGCAGAGATTGACTGATTCATCACTATTCTTAGCAGAAATGGAGCTGAAAGGGAAAGAAAAGAAATTGAGCAATAGCTAGAGGGGAATGTAATAATGAGAAATTTTATTTTTTTGTATTTCTGTATGGAAATTGAAAAGCAGTTGCCAGTATTAGAAATAAAGATTGGAATATATAAGACATTAGTGGAGAGCTAAATTACCAAATATGGTGTAAGAGATGAGAGCATTTAAGATAAAGAGTAAAGGTGTGGCAGTCTTATCCCCTGAGCCTGGAAGGGAGGAATTATGGCTGTGATACAGATAAGTTTGAAACTTCCCATTATATTGTGTTAAAATATAGTGTAGATTTTTACATCTCTTAATATATAAGACATGACAATTTTCTGGTGGTGAAAAGTAAGGGGTTAGCCAAAGAAGAAAATTTGTGAGAAAGAATTATAGATAATAGGCAAGAAAAACAATTGATATGCAGCACTGAAGTTCAATCTAAGGTTAGAAACCAATTCAGAATATCACCCATTCACAAAACTGAGTAATTTTCAAGAACTAGATATACCAGAAAGTATTAATTGTATATAATTCTAAGATTAGGTATTTTGGGTAAAAGAGTGATGAAAACAATGTGAAAACTAATTATCCAGTTTAGATGATCATCTGCTATGATGCTTCAGTAGGGAAATAAAGGTGAAGAAGGCCTTTGGCCTTGTGAGAGTGAAAAAAATCAATAAATTGGAGATTTTTGACGAAGTTAAAGAGCAAGTGTCAGTAAGAACTGAAGGTATGAAAGGGAAGGGATATATCAACATATCTTCATTGACCATTAAATACTTGAGAATTTGGCTGGGTGCTGTGTCTCACGCCTGTAATCCCAGCACTTTTGGAGGCCAAGGAGGGAGGATTACTTGAGGCCAGAAGTTCAAGACCCGCCAAGGCAACAAAGCAAGACCTCCATCTCTACAAAAAATAAAAAACAAATTAGTTAGGCTTAGTGGCAGTGTCTGTAGTCCTAGCTAACTCCAAGCTAGGATGGGAAGATTGCTTGAGCCCAGGAGTTTGAGGTTACAGTGAGCTATAATCACATCACTACTCCAGCCTGGGCCACACAGAGTGAGATCCTATCACTTAAAAAAAACAAAAACTCTAGAATTTAACTGAATTTCAAAAATAAATAAATAAATAAATAAATGAATAAATAAAGCATGTAAGAGCCCTTTTAAGTTACATCAAAGATGGCTACATCAATTCAGAATATCACCCACTTACAAAACTGAGTACTTTCAAGAACTAGATGTACCAGAAACGTAAATTTTTAGGTGTAATTCATATTGCTAAACTATGAGCCTTATTTCGGTTATTGTAGTGTTTTGCTGACAAGACATCATCCTATGAGAACACATAGTTGTTTATAAATAAATTGTGAAGAATTATGTTGAGGTCAGAATTTAACTACTTATCTTTTAGTAAGCCAAACAGAAATTAAATAACAGGTTAGCAGATTTTGATTGACTCTTGAGGACAGAATGAACTTTGGATCTTTACATGGTGCCTGCCCTATTGAAACACTGTGCTTGTGCAAAAGGAGACATAGAAGTATAGACATTTTGCAGCAGTGAAAAATTGGAAACAATATAAATGCTTATTAGCTGGAGAATAAATAAATCAGTTTTGAAATATGTCACCAATGGAATATCAAAGAATAGTTAACATGAATAATTTCTGTGTGCATGTGCGTAAATATAAAGGTAAAAATAGTACCTACAATACTGGACAATAAGTAAAGCCTCGAAAGAATTTTTTAAATGATTTTATTACTTATAAAATGTATGAATACTTACAAAATATATTATATATTGCTCATAGACATAGATATGTGGTAAAAATATATTTGTGAAAATCATATGTTGTCAGGATGTTTGCTAGCTCTAAGTAGACAAAAAACAGAAAGAGATTGGAGAAGGATACAAAAGGAGTTTTAACTTGTTTTGCAATATTTCTTAATAATATTCATGTGAATGAGAATTAATATGAATTAATATTAATCTGAAGCAACTATGATACAAAACTGGAATCCGATAAGCTAGAGGGTGAATTTGTTATCTTTTGTATCCTTCTGTAGATTTTAAATAATAGCTTAAAAATAAATTAGAAATCCTTAGATAAATATACTACATGGTGGCAGGAAAGGAATTAGATCTCAGTTTAAGGTATTCAGAGAGTCAAAAGGATTAAGGTAATTGGATTTTCAGTTCATTTTGTATTTGAAACTTTTATTTCATCAAAGTATCAAATTTCACAAGAAATGGTGAATACTTGTAGTGTAAGTGATTTTTCATAAACATCTTTAATTTTCAGTTTCAAATATTTGAGCTTTTCAATAAGAAGAGTGGCAGCTGAATGTTTCCATAAAGATAAAACATTTCTGAATATTTATGAATAAGCAACAATAAGTCTACCAAATTGGACTAAATTATATTGTGCTTTGTGAGTTACATATGATTGTCCATGTGCATTTTTATTTACAATGCAAAGTATTTTAAATTATCTTAATTTACAAGTAATACCTCCATTTTGCCTCATCACTAGCAATTACCAACCACATTTACAAAACATCCAAATTAAGGAAGTATAAATTTGGTAATAAACCTTGAAAAGAGAGCTTGGTTTAGACTTTTATTTTGAGAAATGATATAAGGTAAAACTCAAAACTTGTTGCATCTTGAATGATAAATTGAATAGTACGTCTGGTAGAAGGAATACAAACTTGTAATCTTTGAGAAGGGACACTTTAAAGGTAGTATTAAGTATACAGATTCATGCAAAGTAATATGTCCTGAAATTTTACAGTTACTGCTTCTATGTTACTTCTTCTTTTGTCTGCTTGAAAGACTGACTTGCTTGATCATGTATTCTTTATATTTCATTATATATATCAAGATTTGAGTTGACTGCTAGTCTCTTGTATGACTCTGTTTCTGAGGCTGTTTGTGTTTAGTTTATTTTAATACATGTTTACCCAAGTGGGTTTGTCATAAACTGATCCATACAGGAAATTATTGAAGCTTTCTTTCTTTTTTTTTTTTAATTTGTCTCTCACATTTCAGTTTCTTATTGGTATTACTCTAGCTTATTTTTCAGTTGTGTCCTGGACATAATTGCCTTTAAGAATCCACATTCATTTATGAACATTATTGAACATCAGCTATGTGCCAGGATTTGTGCTAGATAGGCACAGTGGGAAAGAGGGATAAAAAAAACAAAATAATTTCAGCCTATGGAAAAACATAGAAAAGAAACAAATTTAATTAATTAAATTTAATTAATTGAAATGTACAAAATAATTCTATGGTTTAACAGAGGAGGAGGTGAGTAAGACTCCCTAGAAAAGACGAGCAAGGACTTCTTATGTTCTCTGAGAGCTAACATTTCTCTCAACACACAGAAATTACAAGATAAACTTAGTACTTGAAGCTACATAAGTTCTTGTAATCTTACATATGTTGTGACATTCTGGGAGGTTAATGGTGTAAATTAGTGATTTGGTACCAGTGAGCTAATATGTTTTTTGCTTTCTGGTTCAAATCTAGATTAATTTGGTCAAGGATCTATGTCTATAAAAGCGATGCAAACGTCTTTTTGATAGTCATATAATTTTTTTAAGGTACAAGTAAAATTTTCTTTTTCTCTAACATTTTTATCTTAAAATAACTGATTTTACTCATTCATGAGGCTCTCTAGAATATTCTTTTTTTTTTTTTATTTCAGCTCATCATGGGGGTACATAAGTTCAGGTTATATACAATGTCCATGTCCTGCCCATCCCCCCGAGTCAGAGCCTCAAGCGTGTCCATTCAACAGACAGTGCGCCTGGCACTCATCGTGTAGTCATACCTCCATCCCCTCCCCCCACACCCCACCTACCCGAGTCAGCAGCCTCAAGCATGACCATTCCCCAGATGGTGCGCAACACAATCATCATGTAGGGATACACCCATCCCCTCCCCCCACCCCCCGTCTCAGTCTGATATCCAATTGGTATCCTTCCCCGATGTGCATTTAGGTGATGATCAGGGAAACCAATTTTCTGGTGAGTACATGTGATGCTTGTTTTTCCATTCTTTGGATATATCACTTAACATAATGGGTTCCAACTCTCTCCAGTAGGACCAAAGAGATGTCGTATCACCATTATTTCTTATAGCTGAGTAATACTCCATGGCATACATATACCACAGTTTACTAATCCATTCGTGGATTGATGGGCATTTGGGTTGTTTCCACATCTTTGCAATTGTGAATTGTGCTGCTATAAACATTCGGGTACAGGTGTCTTTGTTGTAGAATGACTTTTGTTCTTCTGGGTAGATGCCCAAGAATGGGATTGCTGGATCGAATGGTAGGTCTACCTGAATCTGTTTAAGGTATCTCCATAATGCTTTCCACAGGGGTTGCACTAGTTTGCAGTCCCACCAGCAGTGTATGAGTGTTCCTGTCTCTCCACATCCACGCCAACATGTGTTGTTTTGGGACTTTTTGATAAAGGCCATTCTCACTGGAGTTAAGTGATATCTCATTGTGGTTTTGATTTGCATTTCCCTGATGATTACGGATGTTGAGCATGTTTTCATATGTCTGTTGGCCATTCTTATATCTTCTTTTGAAAAATTTCTATTCATGTCCTTTCCCCATCTTTTGATAGGGTTGTTTGATTTTTTCTTGCTGATTTTCCTGAGTTCTAAATAGATTCTTGTTATCAGACCTTTATCTGATGTGTAGTATGTGAAAATTTTTTCCCATTCTGTAGGCTTTCTGTTTATTTTCGTGACTGTTTCTTTGGCTGTGCAGAAGCCTTTTAATTTAATCAGGTCCCATTCGTTTATTTTTGTTGTTGCTGTGATTGCCTTAGGGGTTTTCTTCATAAATTCTTTGCCTAGACCAATGTCTGTAAGAGTCTTTCCTACATTTTCTTCTAGAATTCTAATAGTTTCCCCCCTAATATTTAGGTCTGTTAGCCACCGTGATTTGATTTTTGTGAGAGGTGAAAGCTAGCAATTTTAAGCAACAAAAACAAAATGGGAGATATTAATTTACCAGACTTCAAACTATACTACAAAGCTGTGATTATTAAAACTGCTTGGTATTGGCACAAGTGCAGGGACACAGACCAATGGAACAGAACAGAAAATCCAAACATAAAACCATCCTCATATAGCCACCTAATCTTTGACAAAGCAGACAAAAACATACTCTGGGGAAAAGATTCCTTATTTAATAAATGGTGCTGGGAAAACTGGATAGCCACATGTAGAATATTCTTTATAAACTTTTATTCTCAGAAGCTATAACTGATATAATTTTGTACTTAATTATATCTGGTGTATTCATTGTATCATTTATCCTACATTTCTGTATTTTGTAAAACATTAAAGACGGAAGAACTACATAAGTAGGAAGCTTAGATTTTGATTTATAGTATTTGGTTTAATTTATGAAGTGTCTTTCTAGTTCCCTCAGGATGGTAACAGTATCCTGTACTATGACTATTGTTTTTTTAATATTCACCTCTATTAATTTTACTCTGAATATGCAGACAAGGTATTCTGAATCTAGACAGATTAGTTATTGTTAAGTAATGCAATGTTAATAATGATGATAATGATGATGATAATGATGACATCTGTGTCAGTCCTCCTTTGACCCAGTCCTTACCCCTGACGAAAACTTGATGAAAAAATCTTCTACACATAGCCAAGGGCAGAAAAAAATGGGCTTGCTCTGCTAAGGCAGCTTTCTCCCTTTCCTCTCCTGCAAGGAGGGAGAAAAACTTGTGCTCTTCAGAGATAAGATGGAAAGTGTCATGGGTTCTCCTGTAATCTTTTGGAATGTAAATGTATCTCTCCAAGGGCCATATTAGCCTCCTATGTCTCTAGCTTTTATAACCTAGAGATGTCTCTAAATTTCTGGGCTTCATCCTCTCTTGAATTGTAAACGTAAACCTCTTTCACAGTTAGGTAAATCTTTCTGGAGTTCTCTCACTACTCAAGACAGTTATAAATTAACTTCCCAAGGGTAGCTCTTAGCTCAGGGTCTTAATTTATAGCAAATTCATGCAGAAAGGCCCAACTTTGCAGAAATAAAAAGTATTTTCTCTACACCTAAGAATGACAACATGTAGGAAGCTTCTATTTTTTTTCCTATGGAGAATTTTTGAGAACTGTACTTTTTCTGAAGCGAGTAGAGAATAAAAACAGAGATTTCATTAAACTGATTACTATGCTATATAACCTCTTGATAAAGCATATTTTAAATATGAGACTTCACTTTTCTTCTAAGGTTATACATGTAAAGTAATCTAAAGTTATATTTGCAATGGGCATATTTGTTACTTGGGTCATTATGATTTTACATATTTTGTCTGAATTTTAAAATTTTGATGATATCATCCTAGTAGCTACATTGGTCCTTAAAAAAAAAGTTCTCTTCTCACAACCCTTCTGACTCCAAATGTGTATGTTTCTTCCTTATAGGACCAAATTTTCCAAGTCTCTGCTGTAGGTGTGGAAAGATGCGATACCTTTCCTCACCTACAATAAGGGGTCATGCCGACACTCCTATAACAAAAGACAGGTTAACAAGAGAAAAGCATAACCAATATATTTGATCAAAGTTTTACATGACACAGGAGCCTTTAGAAATGATGACTCAAAGACCCAGTGAAAACTGATTTTATGCTTAGATTTAGTGAAGAATGAATAGTCATGTAGAAATGTGATTGGCCAAACAGGGTTGGCTCTAATGATAATAATAAACTGAGGCGGGGTAACCCAGCAAAACTGTTCAGATTTGTCTTGACCTCTCTGTGGAGCATTCCTTCCTTTAGGGTATAGGGCAGGACCCCTCTAGAATGAGGATCTATAAGGGAAAGGGGAGAAAGTGATTTTTTTAGGTTTTATGGCTTGCTTTGGGGGAGAAGGCTTTTAGTTTCTAAGACTCATCTTGGGGAAAAGGAATTCTGGTTTCTATGACTTGTTTTGAGGGAGAAAGAGCGGTAAGAGAGGGGCAGGAGAAGATTAGAGAGACCTTGCTTCTGAGTACTTGTGAAGAAAAAAGAGCTCTCTGTGGTTATTGTGTACTATCAAATTAAATATGGTAAGAGTAATATAACTAAGGAAAAGTATATAATCCTTTTAAAAATAATAAAGGAACAAGACAATTTATATAGTTTTAAAGCCTCTTGCTCAATTTTGCCTTTAATCAATTTACATTTTTCTCCCAGGTTTTGAACTTTCACATTGTGAAGATCCTGGCATTCCACAATTTGGATACAAGATCAGTGACCAAGGCCACTTTGCTGGTAGCACTATCATTTATGGATGCAATCCAGGCTACACTCTCCATGGAAGCAGCCTTCTCAAGTGCATGACAGGGGAAAGAAGGGCATGGGACTATCCTCTGCCTTCCTGTATTGGTAGGAGACGCTTTTAGATTTTCATTAATTATTTATATGAAGGTGTTATCAAAATGTACTCTCTATTTTCAAGTGATTCTCTCTGTCCACATACAACTTATATCAAGAAGTTAATGTACTCATAGCTTAAATTTATCAAAAGAAAATTCATTGAAAGTGAAAGAGTTCATTTCATGATCTTATGAATGTGTACATTTTTGAGGGGATAACATGGTCTGTATGAAATCATTTTATTTCTGCTATCTTGATATAAAATTTAACTTTGTACAAAAATGTAAGACTTTTAATCATGCACATTTATTGAATTATATTGCCCAGATTTGTTTTTGTTTGTTTATTTTCTTGTTTTTATTTTTTTTGAGACAGAGTGTCACTCTGTTGCCTGGGCTAGAGTGCCATGGCATCAGCCTAGCTCACAGCAACCTCAAACTCCTGGGCTCAAACAATCCTTCTGCCTCAGCCTCCCGAGTAGCTGGGACTACAGGCATGCGCCACAATGCCCGGCTAATTTTTTCTATATATTTTTAGTTGTCCAGCTAATTTCTTTCTATTTTTAGTAGAGACGGGGGTCTGGCTCTCACTCAGGCTGGTCTCGAACTCCTTAGCTCAAACGATCCACCCGCCTCGGCCTCCCAGAGTGCTAGGATTATAGGTGTGAGCCACCATGCCCGGCCCCAGATTTGTTTTAATTTACAAAATTATTGCCCATTGTGGGATCAAAGTGAATTTAAAAAAAAAGTAACCTATTATCAATGACTTCAAAGATGTTCTTTATATATATACTTTTTAAAAAATCTAAGAAAATGTGTTTGTTTTTCTTATGTGCGTACAGCATAACAATGTCAACATGAAAAGACATGAGTCAGTGATATAAGATATATTGCCTATATGAAGCTAGAGAGTGATCATTTTTTCTCTTATTTACACAGCTAGGGTACCATTTTATTCCCACCATCTTGCAGATCTATTAATGAATAACTATGTATGTGGAGGTGGAAGAGTAGTTAGACAACTATAGACAAGGGTTGATAAAGTCCTCTTTTTTTTTTTTTTTTTCTTTTCTGCTTGAAACGTCAAGTAGGTGCCAGGTTGGAATACTAGAATAACAAAATAAAACAATTTTTAATAAAATACTAACTCTCCCATAGGAAACAAACACGAAGTGCTTCTTTAAGCTATTCTATTTCTTGATGGCATTTATGGGTGCAGAAATCCATTCTGTGTAGGCCCGTATGGATAAAATTGGCTTGCATCTTTTTTTAAATAACTTTATTGAGATATAATTGATATATAAAAAATAATATTTACAATTTGGCAAGTTTGGAGACCTAAACCTTTTGAGACATGTGGAAAATTTCTATCATTGTTATTTTATGTGGCCAACATAGGAATCATCACAAAATTTGCTAGAATACAAATAGAAAAAAATGAAATTTTAGTCATTATAGGCCTTGCAACTAATTATACAGTGTTTTTGGTGCCATGAAACCTCTGTTGGTTTATTACAATATTGATTCATGCAGAAAACAAACATGTTTTTATCTAACCAAATGCAATCATAGTTCTTTCTTTTCAGATGGCATCTGAATTTTGGATAGATCATGAGGGTAATACCTAAAATAATAATCAAAATATATTGCCAAAGTCTTAAGATTCTGGAATAGGATCAACAATCAGCCCATTGGCATTGATTGTGAGAAAAATGTACCACTGATTAATTTTCTCTGATGTTGTATTCTTTGATGTGATCATGAAATATGTTCAGAAAACCATTAAGGGCTATAATTGCACAAAACTATAAACTTGTGAATATTGACTTGACATGCTGGCTTTAAGATTAAAATAAAAAACAAATACATTAAAAGCATATATTTTCTATGTGTGTTGAACCAAGCTGAAGACATTCTCTATTTTCTGAAAAGATTTTATACAAATGGAAGGACATTTAGTCTGCGATCAAAAGAAGATTTTAATTATGTTTGCAATAAATCAATGCATTTTATTTTTAGAAATATCCCAAATCAAAACTTAGTGACTTGATACTACACAAGATTTCATGGGAAGGGCAAATTATTTTTTTAATGATGGATGATTAAATTTAGCAGCTGTAAACAGTTGGACACATAGTGAGTGATGCTGATGATTTCCATGATAACAGAAGAGGAAATTCTATTTTAGATGGTATTCTATACTGGCAACAAATAATAGCTTTACCACCTGGCCTAAGATTATAATTTTCTGTGCTCATTAGCCTTAAATATCTATATGGCTATATTTTTGCCCCTGTCAAATGAGCAAGCTTTCTCTATTATTTAGATTATTTCTAGGTAATTATGTTTCTGAAACTTATACATTGATCAAACAAAAATTAATTTTTGAAGCACCATAGATGGAAGGATTTAACCTGTATCCCATCTTTAAACACGATATTTCATTTTCATCCTGCAAACACAAGTCTTCTATCAGAATATGAACTCCAGTGTCACAGCATATCACACTTGTTTATTTGAGGTCAAAATACTAAGTAATATTTACAGCAAAGAAATATAGGGGAAAAGGAGCTATATTTAAATTCAAGATGCAATATAGTACATAAAACTCCAATTAACTAAAAATTAATCTGGAGGAATAAAGTATGAACTATGTTCTCAAAATACATGAATGCCAATAACAGTGATAAATTATAAAGGATGGAAAATGAATTAATATAGTTATATAGTTGTAGGTTGTCCAATAAGATTTTTGTTAAAAAAATAAAAAATCATAATAAGTGATGGTGACATCTTAAATACTAATATTTTTCTTACTTCTAAGCTTCTAGGTTTTTATTATAAATTAGATGAAATTAAGGTTGTTATACAAAATAATATCCCCTTAGTCCTCTATGGGTGTTCAGTCAAGGTTCTCCAGGGAAATAGAAACAACAGAATATCTCTACCTATCTATCTCTATCCACTTCTGTATCTATCTAAAGATATTTATTTATTTTAAGGAATTGATTCATGCAGTTGTTGGGGCTGGTCAGTCTAAAATCCATTGGTCAGGTCAACAGGTTAGAAACTGAAGTATGAGTTAATGCTGTAGTTTTAAGGAAGAATTTCTTTTTTTCCTAGAAAATTAGATTTTGCTCTTAAGGTCTTTCACCTGTTTGGAGGAGGCCTACCCACATTTTTTAGGGTAATCTTCGTTACTTAAATCACACTTACATTACTATTTGGTCAACATATGGGGTACCATCACTTAACCATATTTACACATAAAACTAATCATCACAGTGTGGTACAATATAATATCTAAAATCTTTGAAACAAATTTACATATATGCAGCCTATAAATTTCATCCATTACGTTCTAGTGTTATCAGGTCTCTTCTAAATGCTCAAACTTTCCATCTTTGACCTTCTTTGATCTAATAATAATAATCAGAAACAAAAAGTTTAATTCAGTCATTGAATCTAAGATAGTAAGAAAGTTACCGGAATCAAATGGAGTCATTTGTGTTAAAAACTGTTACAAATAAAGCTAGGGAAGGCCTTGAAGGAAGAGTTCTCATGCACAGTGCCCAATAACAAGAATTATCACAAAAGACTCAAATGTACAATGCATTACACATTGTTTTCCTTGTTTCTAGGGGTTAGAGACGCAGCAATAATACTAATTAGAATACTTAGTTTCTCTCTTCTCCAATACAGAGTTCTTTCTAGATTGTCTGCTTACAGAAGACTCCAGACATCTCAACAGTATTGAATATTATTCAAATGGAGAGGGAATCCCCCAAAACATGAAATTTTAATTATATTGTATGACAATACTTACATTTTTAATTCAATAAATTTTATAAAAATTAGAGGCCACATTAAATCAAAGACAAACTAGATTTAACTGAAGTAAGAAAGCTAATAAAAAATGCCACTTTGACTTTTGGGAAATTAAAAGGGAAAGAGTAGAATGATTTAAAGGGGAATAAAAGGACAATGAAATTTAGAAGGCCTGAGGGACTGCAGTAACTATTAGTTTTCCTCAGAGGTCGGGTAGCTAGATGAATTATTCAGCCTGTGATTTGCTAGCAGTGAGCAACTTGCCATCTGTTTCCCTTTTAAAATTATCATTATTTAACAACACATCTTAAAATGTTTGGAAGCCTATCTCGGACGTTTTGAGTGTGTCCTTTTTTAATTCCACAATTAGGTTTGTTTTATTATCTTTTATGTGATCTAACTTGAGACTCTACTATAATAATATAATACATTGTTCTTTCAATAAATACTTTAATCTGAAAATGTTTATATAAGTGTATACTTTCAAAGAGAATGATATCAATCATTTTCTTCCTTAATGTGAAAAATATATACTCTTGGAAAATTTTTAGATTGTTTTGAAAGATTGACATTAAATTTTGACTTATATTTTTACCACTTTTTATTAGCTGAATGTGGAGGTCGTTTTAAAGGAGAATCATCAGGAAGAATCTTATCTCCTGGTTATCCTTTTCCCTATGACAACAATCTGCGTTGCATGTGGATGATTGAAGTAGATCCAGGAAACATTGTCAGGTAAATGGATTTCGTTTTCTCAAAATTACTAGAAATCTGAATTACCTGATCAGCCTCTATATGAAATCAATATCAAGATTTTTTCTTATTTTTAATATTGGCAAGGGAAAATTTGCTTGTTTTGTGCTTAAAATATGAAAAAGGGTCTTTATTAGCAGGATTTATTGATTTATGGGCAGCAGTAACCTCTATAACCCCTTAAAAGGAATCTTTTTATAGTTATAGGAGGGCACAGAGATTGAGAATTTTTCCTGCTTCTTGTGAACATTGTTCCTTCAAGTCTTGATGATTCAAGATGCTGAATCTACCGTTTTGATAAATATACAAAGTTGTGTAAGGCACTATCAGAAATGCACAAGAAATAAGAATAGAATGGAACTATTAAATATAATTTTCTGCCTTCCTTAGGCACATTTCTGAAGCATCTGCTCTCTGCCCCTTTAATTGTGTTAGATTCTTCTTTACTGCAGAGTTTAGTTAGGTGGCTCACAATTCTTCACATTGTTTCCCCTTACCTGAATAAAAAATGATCATTTCCTAAATCAATATAAATCTGGTTTTCAAGATCTGTCACATGCTCTCAGTCCAAGTTTTACTATTATAGCTTTGTCTGGGATCCTTTTTGACGTATAAGCTAGTTAGTGTGTTATCACTCAAAAACAATAACTTAAAACTTAGGAATTGCTACTTTATATAAATGGGATTTCAGACAGGCTTCTAGGTGGTGTACTCCCATGCATTGATGGATGCAGTATGAGTTGGTACATCACTTTTAAGGCAATGTGCAGAACTCAAAATAGGCTACACCAAATCCATCCCCAGCTTATTTTTTCTCTAGTTTAAATCATGCATTGTTATTTAAATATTAGAATTATTAAACTTGAAAATATTAACTTTTACAAGATTCTGGAGTTTTTTTTAAGTTAAAGAACCATATTTGATATTAAATTGCACCCAATTTTAAAGCTCTGATAATTCATGTAGCAAACATAAACACTGTATACAGAGTTGAACATGTTGGTATAATCAGATTTCTAATTTTTGCACTGGGCATAAAAAGTACCAGATACTAATTTTGCCTAGGTTAAACATAAAGAGGAATGGATTTAACATGAAAGAGTGGTTAAAAGTAGGTACTGTGGAGTCACATAAATTGAGTCCAATTTATGACTCTTCCACCCTTTGGACATTTATTTAATCTATCTAAAGGCCATTTGCTGCATTTGTAAAATCGAGATAAAAATTGTTCCTGCATCATTGGGTTATTATAACAATTAAACAAAGAAAGTATATGTAATGCATTTTGCGCAGTGCCTGGCATGTAGATAATCCTCTGTAAATGTCACTTGCTGTTGCCACAGTTAAAATTCATGAACACTGAAAAGAATATATACTTGAAGTTTCTGTAATTTGAAAAGGTGATGTAGTGGTGTATTTAATACTATTCTAAAGAAATAAATTATGTGGCTCAAGAAAACATCATTAACATTCTATATTCTGTATACAGAGGTCACTTTTTAATCTCATAACAAAGAAATGAATAGTAAAAGCCATAATTCATATTTGTTCTATTTTTTATTTAAAATTGAATCATTGTTTAAAATAATCAGTGATATATGGTTCTTTCACAGCCTGCAGTTTCTTGCTTTTGATACGGAAGCATCACATGATATACTCCGAGTTTGGGATGGTCCACCAGAAAATGAAATGCTCTTAAAGGAAATTAGTGGATCTCTTATTCCTGAAGGAATCCATAGCACCCTCAACATAGTAACCATCCAGTTTGACACGGATTTTTATATTAGCAAATCTGGATTTGCAATTCAGTTTTCAAGTGAGTTTATTTTTTAATTTCTTAAATGCAAAATAGGAAGGCTAACATTTAAATAGTACTGTTAATTTTACTATCCAAAATTTTAATTTTATTTAATAATTTTAAATATTCTTATTTCTTGTCTCCCTATTCCTCTGCAGTTAAGGTAAAATACACTTGGAAAAAAAGAAATACAATTAATTTTGAATATTAATTGTAGGGGCCTTCTCTCCAGTTGTCAAACCAATTATTCTTAAAGATGTGTTAAAATAATTCAGCTAATAAAATAATTACATCACAAAAGTTTATAATCTGGACATACTGTAAAACTGTATGTTTTAAAATGTGAAGTTTTTGTAGATAAGGAAATGAATACTTGCCATTACAAAAATTGCAACCCTACTTTTTTTCTAATTTTATTTTTCTTTAAAGATCTTAATTTTATATTCACAGATAAAATATTCACTTGACAAAATATTTCAGAATACTTTAAAATTAAAGATTTCCTATAACAATGAATTACCATTCATTGTAAGTAATTACCAGTGTCCTTGATTTTTTCTCCTTTTTTCTTTTTATGGCACTGCTAAGTGGCTAAATATATGTTATTATGTAAAAGGGATTTTAGTTTAGTGGTTGGATAAAATGAATGAAACTTAAAAATTTTAAATGCTATTTTTACTTTTATTGCCAATGCACATTTTTTTGAGAAAATTATCTAATGGATCTTCTATCTATGTAGTCTTAAAAGTTCTATTAACAGAAACCTATCAAGATTTCCAAGATTACCTATGAAAAGAGTAAAAATCAGTACTATTCAAATGTGCCTGAATTAAAGTCCTGGTTCCTTACTAACTGCTGACTTTGGGCACTTTATTTCATTACCCAGGGCAGAGTTTTCTAATTGACATAGGAATAATAATGATCATCTCATAAAGGGGTTATTAGATGTAACACAATCAGATGTGCACAGTATTTAGTATTGAATATATAGTTGGTGCCTAGTAAACTATCATTTTACATGAATAAATGTAAAATTGAAATGCTTTGAAAATAATAAAAATAAAGAAAGCATGAAGAACTTTCAAAATGAGTGTCAAAAAACATACTGTTATAGGCAAACAAATTAGTCAATACATTTAAACAGTGGACTTGACAGACCTTTTCTTCATGGAACACAGTTGTTTGACATACTTGACTATCATAAATGAAGTCTTGTGTATTATATAAACCAAGCTCATACAAAAGAGAAGCGTAAGTTGAAGAGTCAATATTTGTAAATTTGGACTTTAAATATACCTTTTGAGAAAAAGAAAAAAAGGAATGAAAAAACAAAATGATCATATAATTGGTGAACATAAAGACTCCTAATAATAACTTCTGAATAAATACATTGAGATTCAGAAAGTCTGTTAATTTGTTCAAGGTCATACTACTAGCAGACGTCTGGAGCTGTGGCCAAACTCACATGTCTAAAAGGAGATTAATATCATGCTTAGTACACAGCAAATGCTTAGCAATTACTATTATTATGCTATCATTATTCTAGATGCATGTGTTAAAATGCTAGAGGAAATGGAAAGCCTCCATTTATATATTATTAGTTGCAATGAAAGTCTATATCTTAATGAGCTTGGCTTTCTGATTATGATCCCAAGCACCACATCAAAGGTCACACTCTCAAAAAGCAGGTGAAGCAGTGGGAAGGAATGAAGAAAAGCAGGAGCAAAGGCATGTTTGTTTGAAAGGGACAGTTGTCCCTTCCAGCTCTAGCTATTTTGCCCTGTAGGAAGACAGATAAATTTTAAAGAGGAACTTGAAATAAGGAATTTTATACAAAGTCATCTAATTTTCTAAGTAGACAAGTAGTATTAAAGAGAAAGTAAATGGACTATAGGACAATAAGCCAGTACTGTGGGTCAAATTCGGTTTGCAGGGTTTGCTACTTCAGTGCCTTACCTAAATTCCTCTTACCTAGATAAATCATTTCATCTTACTCATTCATTCATTCATTTACTCACTCATTCAGTGTAAGAGAGTCAATTAAGGACCAGACATTAAGCATATTTATCTCCAATTCTCAAATGCATCTTGCCTTTCACTCAGGCAAATCTTAATTTCATAGACACACACACACACACACACACACACACACACACACACACACACACACACACACACACACACACACACACCCTGCTGCTAGCACCAACTTTTTTTACCTTAAATGTTTTTCTGCTCCCTCGTGCTTAAATTCTGCTCATTCTTCCAGACTCAGTGCCAAGAATTCCCTTTAGTAAAACATTTTCTGACTATCCCAACCCATACTCCTTTCACTAGCTGTATTTTTGTTTCCACATAAAGATCAGAATAAGTGGTTTAGCAGTTCATCGTTCTTAGGAGTTTTAATTATGTGATCTTTGGTCACCCAAATATATTGTGAGTACATGAAATGTCGATATAGAACAAAGATTTTGTTTAGGGTGATCATATAATTTACTGTCCAAACCTAAGGTATTTTTAAAAGGGGGCACTATTATTAATAAAAAATTAAGCTCAGCTGTAGGCACAAACAAGGACAGTCCTAGACAATCAGGAAGTATTGTCATTTTAATTGTCAGACTTTTATTTGGGCCACCTTCTCCCCCTCCTCCACAACAATTCCCATTCCTCTTTTGAGCAAATAGTTGTTGCTTATTGAAAGTCAAAAAAGCCAATAAAACAGAATGAATCAGGCAATTTTAGCATAACAGTTTTCACAAATGAATGCAACAGGTGAAATGTATTTCACTGAACTGGGTGCAAAGTGAATTTAACTGAAATGTAGGTCACATACCAACTTTATAATCATCATCAAGCCACTGTCAGCACCCTCATGACTTTTATTTCATGATCTCTTCAGTCTTTGTAGAGTCTGTTGCTTTGCCTCTTCGTTATAGTCTGCAAGACACTTTTGCTTAATCAGAGCTACTTAAGTCTGGCATCTCCACTTCATACTGTCCTATGTGCTGTCCTTGCTTCTCAGCAGTCAGCTTCTATATCCTCTGCTTAAATTTGTAATCTGCCTGTCTCATTCCACTTTAGTTCCACAGGGAGAACATCACTGGGTATCATGCTGTCATTTGTCCACAGAATAGTTCATTTTGACAGAGCATTTTCTATGCTCTTCACTCTTTGACCTCTCTGTTAAGAATCTGCCCCTGCTGGATAATACAAAATACTCAGACCTACAGCTTATATTGTTGAAAATGCTCAAGAAAATGGATCCCTTAGCCATGAGAGGTTGAAGTCCCCCAGCTTTAAAGGACTGCATGGTGCCCTTGGCTTTGTTCTCATTCTTATTATTGCTCCCTGCACTGCTGTAACAGTCAACTAGCCACTCACTTCATTATCCTTCTAGCCAGACTTTTATCCATATTTCTACGTGACTGATCTTTCTGAAATACAAATCGAACATTACTTCTCTGTTTAAAATTTTTTAATGGCCACACAGATCTAAACTCAAAACTTTGGTATTATGTTCAAAGCCTCCACAATTTGTCCCCAACCTACCTGCCAGCTTCATTCCTCACTATTCATTTATATACACCCAGCTGTCTAATTACATTGTCCTGAAAGGACAATATCCTTTAACATTTCAGTTTTTTTTTTTTTTTTGTACTCTCTTCCATATTCCTGGAACACTTATGCCCACATTCAAAATCTATAAATCCTTAGTCATTTTCCCAGGCCCAGGTCAAATGATACTTCTAGTAATGATGAACTGCTAGGCAAAATTACCTCCACTTTTGCACTACTCTGGCACTAAGTGCATATTATACAAATATTAGAACTGGCATATGTCCCAGTTTGCTCAGGACAATCCTTGTTTTTGCCTATTGTCCTGGCATCCTAACTGGTTTGGCATTTAGCCTGTATGTTTCATTTTTAACAAAGTATCATTATTAATAGTTTTATTAAAATAAACCACAGCTTATTTGTTAGATCTCTACTTTGTGTTTGATCTTATCAGGTAGAATGTGACGTATGTTTGTAGTGCTCAGAGTAATTATAACACATGGTTAAATTTGAAACACAAATAGTGATAACTTGTATCTATTTCTCAACCTTTTCCAGATGCCAGGTAATTCACACTTCACTTTCAAAGATGGCATGTTGCGTACACAGATAAAATGAAATATTCTCAGCTATGAACACCTAACCCATTCTGATCTTGGTTGGTGGTGGGAGAAGTATTTAACGCTGTTGCCCCGACAGCTATTTTGTATGACAGTCAGTTATGCTACAGTCTTTGCTGTGGTTTGAAGGATACACGAAGCTGCCAGGCCATAAATTGGCAGGATTAGTGGAAAATATGAAAAATAAGTGTTCTTGAAGTACGTGCAGAAATAGAGTCTAAGAGGTTGAGCTATATTCTGAATACTCTTGCCATGAGCATATATGCTATTTATTTTATAGTATAAATAGTATAAATTTGAAGTTGATTATTTTATCATAAAAAAATTTTATATTATTTTGCAATAAACCTTTATGGCAGCAATGAGATTTTAAATAGTGCATGTTTAATGAAAAAGAATGTACTGAATATTTATTTCTTAAGACAGCTGATGTCCACCAAGATATCCAAAAGGAAGTTCAGTTTTGCTGAAGAAGGCTGTAAGAAGTGCCCAAGCAGAGAACAGCAAGGACGCTGACAAACTCATCCTTGCAAAAATTGAAGCTAAACTCAAAAAGATAGCAGACAAAGACCTAGATTAAGTCTTTAAATTGCTATTTGTAAATCAAAGTATATTGAGAAACACATTTAAAATAATTTATTAGTTTTAGTAAATATATGTACGTAACAGTTATATGTATTTATAAGGCACATGCAATGATCTGATACCAGGCATACCATGTGTAATCATCAAATCAAGGTAATTGGGCTTTCTGTCACTTGAAACATTTATCATTTCTTTGTGTTAGGAATTGGAATATTCCAATTCCACTCTTTTAGTAATTTAGTAATTTTAGTAATTTTAAAGTATTCAATAACTTATTGTTGACTGTAAGGTAGTGGTGAAGGGGAGAGAAGCATATTTTTTAAAAAGCAATGAGTGCTACATGATCCCATTTCAATAAAACATATTTAGATAAGTGCTAAACTTTTTTTAGAGAGGAAATCATGTGCTGATTGTTTATTTTTCTATGCAACCAGAAATTAGTGGAATATTGAATTAAATGAGACATCATTGCCTTATGTATCATGTTAACATTTTATAGGGTAGTGAAAAAGGCAGTTTTATGCTAAAATATGAAAAGAATGGTGATTTGAAGCCATGATAATGCATTAAATACATCATCATGATTTTAAAGTACCTAGTGTATTAAATGTGCTAATTATTTTAAAGTATCTGTTTTTAACAGTTATGTTCTTATTATTTCAATTTTATTTTATTGTGGTAAGAAAAGTTAATGTGAGTTCTACCTTTTTAACAAACTTTTAGAGTGCATTATTCTTGGCTACAGGTACAATGTTGTATAGCAGCTCTAAAGCTTGTTTAGCTTGTTTAACTGGAACGTTATGTCAGTTGATTAGTAATTCCCATTTCCCCTCCCCTCAGACTGACAAAAACCATTTCATTCTTTGATTCTATGAATTTGATTATCTTACATACCTCATACAAGTGAAATCATGCAGTATTTATCTTTCTGTGACTGGCTTATTTCATTTAGCATAATGTCCTCAAGATTCACCCATGTTGCCTCACATTGCAGAATCCTCTTTATTGTATTTGTGTGTATATACCATTTTTTATCTGTTTATGGACAATTAAGTTCTTTTCACACCTTGGTTATTATGAATAATGGTGCAACGAACATGGGAATGCTAATATTTCTTTGAGATTCTCATTTCAATACTTTTGGATAAATGCCCAGAAGTGGGATTACTGGATCATATTGTAGTTGTATTGTTAATTTTTTTAAGAACCTTCCCGCTGTTTTCCATAGTGGCTGCACATTTTGCATTCCCACAAACTGTGTGCAAAGGTTTCGATTTCTCCACATTCTCACCAACACTTGTTGTCTTTTGTTGTTTTGATAATAACCACCCTGACAGGTAGGAAGTAATACCTTACTGTGGTTTTAATTTGCATTTCCTTGATGACTGGTGACATAAACCATTTTTTTATACCTGTTGGCCATTTGTATGCCTTCATTGAAGAAATATTTATTCAAGTCCTTAAGCCATTTTTAAATCAGGTTATTAGTCATTTGCTGTTGAGCTGTAGGGGTTCTCTCTATATATTGGATATTAACCCATTATCAAGTATATGGTTTGAAAATACTTTCTACCATTCCATGGGTTGCCATTTCACTTTGTTGAATGTTTCTTTTACTGCACAGAAGCTTTGAAGTTGGGTGTATTCCCACGTGTTTATTTTTTGTTGTTGTTGCCTGTGGTTTTGGCATCAGATTCGTGAAATCATTGCCAAAACCAATGTCATGAACTTTTTCCCTGTTTTCTTCTAGGAATTTTACAATTTCAGGTCTTATATTTAAGTTTTTAATCCATTCTGAGTTGATTTTTGCGTATGGTGTAAGATAAGGGTCCAATTTTCTAAATGCTGTTTGCTAAAGAGAATATCCTTTCCTCATTGTGTCTTTCTGGCATCCTTTTGGAAAATCAGTTGACTGTCTGCTTGGATTTATTTCTACTCTTTCTATTCTGTTCCATTGTTCTAAATGTCCTGTCTTTATGCCAGTACCATACAGTTGTGATTAGAGTATCGTTGTTATATGTATTTGAAATAAGGAAGTCTGATGCCTGCAGCTTTTTTTTTTCTTTTGCAACATTGATTTGGCTATTCACGTTATTTGTGGTATCACATAAATTGTAGAATTTTTTTTATATTTCTGTAAAAAAAAAATGCCATTGGTGTTTTGATAGGGATTACATAAAATCTGTAGATCATTTTGGATAGTACAGACATTTTTACAATCTATGAATGGAGGTTGTTTTTCTATTTTTTGGTATCTTCAATTTCTTTCATCGCTGTTTTGTAGTTTTCAGTGTATGTCTTTTATCTCCTTAGCTAGGTTATTCCTAAGTATTTTATTCTTTTATGCTATGATAGAGGGATTGTTTTCCTAGTATCCTTTTCATATAGTTCAATGTTAGCATATAGAAACACAACTGATTTTGAATGCTGATTTTATATCTTGTAATTTTACTGAATTTTCTAACAGGTTTTGGGGTTTTTTGTTTGTTTGTTTGTTTTTTCCCTTGTTTTGGTAAAATCTCAAACAGGGACAGTTTTACTTCTTCCTTCCCAGTTTGAATGCGTCTTCCTTCTTTTTCTTGCCTTAGTTGCCTTAGTAAGGACTATGCTGAATGGAAAGTGGGCATCTTTGCCTTATTCCTGATCTAGGAGGAAAAGGTCTGTTTTTTGCTGGAGAGTATGATGTTAGCTACGAGATTTTGATATATGGACTTTATTATGTAAAAGTATTTTCCTTCTATTCCTAGTTTGTTGAGTTTTTTTTTTTTAATCATGAAAGGGTGTTGAATTTTGTCAAATGATTTTTCTGCATCTATTAAAATGATCATGTCATTTTAATCCTTCATTCTATTCATGTGGTATATCACAATAATTGATTTGTATGTTGAACTATTTTTGCATCCCAGGAATAAATCCCACTTGGTCATTGTGTGTGATCATTTTAATGTGCTGTTGGATTAGGTTTGCTAGTATTTTGTTAAAGATTTTTGCATATATATTCATCAGGGATATTGACCTATAGTATTCTTTTCTAACAGTGTCTTTGTCTGGCATTAATATCAGGGAATGCTGCCTTTATAAATGAGTTTGGAAATGTTCCTCTTTTTGTTTTTTGAATTTTTTGGAAGAGTTTGAGAGGAATTGGCATTAAGTCTTCTTTAAATGTTTTGTAGAATTCACCAGTAAAGTCATCTAGTCATGGGCTTTTCTTAGTTGAGAGATTTTAAAATACTGTTTCAATCTCCATACTAGTTATAAATCTGTTCAGGCTTTCTATTTCTCATAATTTAGTCTTGGTAGGTTGTATATTTCCAGAAATTTATCTATTGTTTCTGGGTTATGCAGTTTGTTACCAGACAATTGTTCAGTGTATTCTCCTATGTTCTTTTTTATTTCTGTGACATTATTGTAATATCTTTCATTATCCCTTTCATTTTCTGATTTTTAGTATTCCCTTTTTTTCTTAGACTAGCTGAGTTTTTAATTTTGTTGATTTTTTAAAAACAGCTATTGTTTCATTTATTTTTTAAAATTATTTTTATATTTTCTATTTTGTTTATTTCTGCTCTAAGCTTGGTTATTTCCTTCCTTCCTACTGCTAACTTTGAGCTTATTTTGTTCTTCTTTTTCTAATTCCTTGAGGTGTAAAGTTAGATTATTTGATATCTTTCTTTTTCATGTAAGTATTTATTACTACCAACATTTCTCATAGTACTGCTTTTCCTACATCTCATAAATTTTTGGCAATCGTGTTTTCATTTTGTTTGTCCTCAGGTATTTTCTAATTTTCTTTTTTTAATTGATACATTATAATTGTAAATATTTATGGCATACATGGATATTTTAATACATGCATAGAATGTTCAATGAACAAATAACAATAATTGGAATATCTATCACCTCAAACATTTATCATTTCTTTGTGTTGGAAACATTCCAAATATTCTCTTCTAGCTATTTTGAAATACACAATAAATTCTTGTTAATTATAGTCACTCTACCGTGCTATTGAATATTAGAATTTACTCCTTCTATCTAACTGTATTTTTGTACCTGCAATCCAAACCCTTTTTTATCACTCCCTCCCTGCTACCATTCCCTGTCTGTAGTCACTACCTCCATGAGATCAATTTTTGTAGCTCTCACATATGAGTGAAAATAGGCAGTATTTGTCTTTCTGTGCCTGGCTTATTTTACTTAACATAACGTCCTCTAGTTCCATCCATATTGATGCAGACAACAGGATTTCATTCTCTTTGATGGCTGAATATTATTCCATTGTATTTCTTTATTTCTTTATTCTTTATTTCTTTATCCTTTATTTCTTTATTCATTCATCCATTGATGGACAATTAGGTTGATTCCGTGTCATGGCTATTTTAAACAGTGCTGCAGTAAACATGGAAGTAAAGATAACTCTTTGATATACTTATTTCCTTTCTTTTGGATATATAACCAGCAGTGGGAATACTGGATCATATGATAATTCTATTTTTAGTGTTTCAAGGAAATTCCATATTGTATTCCACAGTTGCTGTACTAATTTACATTCACACCAACAGTGTATGAGCATTTCCCTCTTTCTGCATCCTCACCAACATCTGTTATTTTCTGTCTTTCTGATAATAGTCATTTAAACTGGGATGAGATGATATCTCATTGTGGTTTAGATTTGCATTACCCTGATGATTAGTGATTTTGATCATTTTTTTCATATAACTGTTGGCTATTTGTATGTCTTCTTTTGAGAAATGTTTACTCAGATCTTTTGCCCAATTTTTAGACAAGATTGGGCACATTCAGGGTGGTATGGCCGTAGACTTGCCCCATTTTTAGTTGTTTCCTTTGCTGTGCAGAAACTGTTCAGTTTGATATAATCCCACTTATCTATTTTTGCTTATGTTGCCTGAATCTTTGAGGTCTTACTCAAAAAAATCTTTGCCCAGAACAATATCCTGAGTAATTTCCCCGATTTTTTTTTTGCTAGTAGTTTCATAGTTTCAGGATTTATATTTTTAAGTCATTAATCCATTTTGATCTGATATTTGTATATGGGGAGAAATAGGGATCTAGTTTTATTCTTCTGCATATGGATATCCAGTTTTCCCAGTACCGTTCGTTTATTTAAAAAACTATCCTTTCCCAGTACATGCACTTGGCACCTTTGTTGAAAATGAGTTGACTGTAAATGTATGGATTTATTTCGGGATTCTCTATTCTGTTCCATTGTTCTTTGTGTTCTGTTTTTATGCCAGTTACCATGCTATTTTGGTAAGTATATCTTATTAGTGTATTTTAAAGTCAGATAGTGTGATACCTCCAGCTTTGTTCTTTTTATTCAAGATTGCTTTCGCTGTTTGGGGTCTTTTGTGGTTCCATATAAATTTTAGGATTATTTGTTCTATTTCTGTGCGGAATGCCATTGATATTTTGGAAGGGATTGCTTTGAATCTGTAGATCACTTTGGGTAGTATAAGCATTTGAAAATATTAATTTTCTAATTCATAAACAAAATATCTTTCAATTTTTTGGTGTCCACTTTGATTTTTTATCAGTATTTTATAATTTTCATCGTAGAGATATTTACTTCCTTATTTAAATTCATTCCTAGATCTTTTATGTGTTTTGTAGCTGTTATAAATGGGGTTGCTTTCTTATTTTTTTTCTCCAATGGTTCACTATTGGTATATAAAAGTACTACTGATTTTGATGGTGATTTTGTACCCCATAACTGTACCAAATTTGTTTATAAGTTCTAATAGTTTTTTGGTGGAGTCTTAAGGACTTTCTAAATATAAGGTCATATCATCTACAAACAAGGATAATTTAACTTCTTTCTTTCCAATTTGGATGCCATTTATTTCTTTCTCTTGTCTAATTGGTCTGGTTAAGACTTACAGTATACTAAATAAAAGTGATGAAAGTGGGCATTCTTGTCTTGTTCCAGATCTTAGAGGAAAGGCTTTCAATTTTTCCCCGTTTAGTATGATGTTAACTGTGGGTTTCTCATATATGGCCTTTACTGTTTTGAGATATGTTTTTCCTATTCCCAGTTTGTTGAGAGTTTTTATCATGAAGGGCTGTTGAATTTTATTAAATGTTTTTTTTCAGTATCTATTGATATAATCATATGATTTTTGTCCTTGATTCTGTTAAGGTGATGTATTATGTATATTGATTTGCGCATGTTGAACCACCCATGCATCCCTGGAATGAACCCCACTTGATCATGCTGAATGATCTTTTCAATATGTTATTGAATTTTGTTTGCTAGCATTTTTTTTAATTTTTATTTTTAATTATTATGGGCACATAATAGTTGTATATATTCATAGGGTACATGTGATACTTTGATATGAGTATATAATGTGAATTAATCAAATCAGGGTAATTGGAGTATCCATCACCTCAGGCATTTATCATTTCTTTGTGTTAGAAACATTCCAATTTCACTCTCTTAACTTACTTTAAAGTATACCCTAACTTATTGTTGATTATAGTCACTTTGTTGTGCAGATTTGCTAGCATTTTGTTGAGGATCTTTGCATCTATGTTCATTAGGTATATTGGGCTATAGTTTTTGTTTTGTTTTGTTTTGTTTTGCTGTGTCCTTTTCTGGTTTTGGTATCAGAGTAAAGCTGGCCTCATAAAATGGAGTTTGGAAATATTCCCTTCTATTCAATTTTTTTTAAAATAATTTGAGTAGAATTCTTCTTTAAATGTTTAGTAGAATTTAGCAGTGAATCCATCAGGCCCTGGGCTTTTCTCTGATGAGAAACTTTTTATTACTGCTTCTATCTCATTATTTATTATTGGTCTATTCAAGTTTTATATTTATTCATGGTTCAATTTTTGTAGGTTATATGTGTTCAGAAATTTATCCATGTCTTCTAGGTTTTGCAATTTGCATGTAGTTCATAATAGTCTCTAATAGTTAATGACTTATATTTCTCGGTTATCACTTGTAAGATCTACGTTTTTGGCTATGATTTTATTTGAGTCTTCATGCTCTTATTTTAGTCTAGCTAAACATATGTCAATTTATTTCATCTTTTCAATAAATCAACTTTTTATTTTGTTGATCTTAGTATCTTTTCTTAGTATCAATTTCATTTTTTTTCTGTTCTGATCTTTATTATTTCTTTCCTTCTATTACTTTTGGCTTTGGTTTGTTCTTGCTGCTCTAGTTCTTTGAAGTGCATCATTAGATTGTTTATTAAAAATCTTTCTACTTTTTTGATGTATGTGTTTATTGCTATAACTTTCCTCTTAGTTTTGGTATGTTGTGTTTCCATTTTCATTTGTCTCAAGAAATTTTTAAATTTCCCTTTTAATTTCTTCATTGACTCATTGGTCTTTCGGGAGCATGTCATTTAATTTCCATGTATTTGTATAGTTTCCAAAGTTTTTCATGTTTTTGATTTCTACTTTTATTCCATTGTGGCCAGAAAAAATATTTGATATGATTTCAGATATTTTAAATTTTTTGAGACTTGTTTTGTGGCCTAACATATGGTCTATTCTGAATAATGTTCCATATTCAGATAGGAAGTATGTATACTCTGTAGCAGTTGGATGAAATGTTCTTTAAATGTATTTTTCAGTTCAGTTATTATATTCTTCAGCTCCATGATTTCTGTTTGGAAGTTTATAATATTATTTATCTCTTTGTTGAAATTCTTGTTTTGTTCATACATCATTCTCTTGACCTCAGTGAGCATCGTTATGATAGTTATTTTGAATTCTCTGTCAGGTAACCCATATAACTTCATTTCATTAAGGTTACTTTCTTAAGATTTATTTTACTTCTCAGTTTAGAGTATTTTTGCCTGAGTTTTCATTTTCCTTGATTTTCTGTCCTGTTGTACATGCATTATACAAATCACATACCTTTTTTCAGACTCTCCTTGTACAAGAGAAGACCCCCAACAACCAACCTGGCCAGAGATTTGGAGGTCTATGTCAACTTTTTCCCTCATCAAAAAGAAGCAGTCAGTTGTGGTTCCTGTATAATTGCTTTGTTCTGAGCCAGCAGAAGAAAACTATGGCAATATTGCCATGCTCCCTTAGATATGGCAGACCTGTTAGAGCTCTATGACTGGAAAGACAGTTGCCAGTTCTTTGGGAAGTCTCAGAGAAGTTGAGGCATTGAATGCTTATGTCAACTCTTTTCCTCCTAAGAGGGAGAGGGATATTGAGAGCTGGGATTTTTTTGACCATTTAGTTTAGGCTAAGCAGCAAGCAGGACCTATGACATCAATCAGCTCAAGCTTTTATCCCTGTTTTCTCCCAGTCAGTTAGACTGTGCTGGTCCCATCAGAGCTCCAAGATTGACAAGACAGTAGGCAGACCTCTATGGAGTCCTTTTAGAAAAGTTGAGGTGCTGGATATGCAAACTAACCCCTTTTCTCCCCTGGGAGAAGCTGGGGTCTGGGGTAGGGAGAGTTTCTTTCTGATTATATGGTACTGTGCCAGTGGTAGAGATTCTGGTGAGAGGGTTGGTTTTGAATCACCCTACCAGCTTGATCCATATGGTTTCATATTTACTCGGGATGCAGGAGCATTTTAGTGAGTTTCTGGATTTCTCATAACAACATGAATTGTTGCTGAATTTGTGTGTTTTGGGGGTGGAGTGTCCAGGGCTTCCTACTTTGCCATCTTGCTGATGTCACTTGTCATGTTCTTTTTTGTGGAATTATTTCCTAAATATAAGTGTTCCCTAGTATTCAGTTTATCACTGGCATCATTAAATCTTTGGTAGTAATACGCTATTTTTTCCTAATAACTTGTTAACATGCTGTGAAAGATGGGATGTTTTGATTTAGAATTTACTGTGTATGGTATTAAATAATGATCTGTTGGGATTCTAAACCTAACACTATATGAATATTGTTATTTATTGTTACTTGATATTTTTGTTTTATGAACAAATTGCCTACAAATTTTAAGATGATAAGTCATTGGAATAGATGTTTGGATTAACTACATGGTTTTTAGACCTTTAGTACTTATATTAAGGAATATGTACAAATTGCTCATAATGCCTCTAGAACAATTATTTTAAAAAATAACATCTTCATTACAAATAAAAGAAAATTAGTAATGAACTTACAACTTGTATATAGTGCATGTTAGCATACATGGGACCAAAGTGTCATCATTGATGATGTGAAAACCAGAAGACACAAAAGTGTTTAAAAAGCATGGCTTTAACTTAGGTCAAATGAAAACTCTACTAAACTAATTTCATCACTTTACATTCTAAATTCTCTTCTGCCTGTATGAAAAGTGTTAACATGCCATCCTCTTTAGCAGATGAACTTCATAAATAGTTAAATGAATCTAATTTTATATTAATAATATAAATTGCCTCACATAGAGAATTAATAACATCAATTGCCTCAAATATTTAAATTCCAATACATGTTTTATTTTTTATATCCATTTCATGAAATCAAAGTGATATCTATCAATTGAACTTACCAACAATTTAAAATTTATAAAAAATACCTTTAACAATACCAATAAAAATAAGAATATACTGAAAAAATATATACTTTAGGAAAAATAGTGAAAAGAGGCTTTAAATATGGCCAAGAAAACAATTAAAAAATGGGCATGTATACCAAAAATGATTACTTTGAATAGGTTATTTTAATATTCACATTATTCATATAAAGATATTTCTTTGTATATAGATATGCCATTTTAATTTTTTAGGAATTATTTTATTTTTAAGATGGTTTTTGTATAGATAACTATTTTGAGAAGTTTATCAATATAACATAAATTTTGTTACTCAATACATATTTTAAATTACATAATTTTAGTTATTTTTAGCTTCTTTTTTTATGCTTAAGAATTTTTCGGTTTGAATAACAAAGTCACCAGATTTTTTTTCTTCTTTTTTTAAAAATTTTTTCCAGTAAAACTTTTGTACTCCTAACTCACCAGATTTTAATATACAGAGTATCCCAAAAGCCTCCATACAAAGGAAAAATTTTGAAATGAATATTTTATAAATAAAGGTACATTTAGTTATAATTTCCCATTTTCCCTAAGTATGGCAACTTTTGGGACACCCTGATATATTATATTTTAAAGCTGTGTACACATCTGCTGTCCTGTTTAGACTGTGTTCCTTTGAAGGGTAAAGAATATTATCATATTGACATTTGTTATCCCCACAGCTTGGCACTGTACATAGTAAATGTTAAATGAATTTGATTGAGTGGGCAAATCTAATGGTATAAAACCAAAAACACACTAATGCTATATATAGTCAGAAGTAATGTGAAACCATTTTATGTGATTTTTCTCTTTTGCTCATTAATTCTGACCATTCCCAAATACTAGAATTATATTTCAAATTCAAATCTTATATAATTTTCTATTATCTCTGGACATAAAATCTGTTTTCCATGTAGATCTCTTTCACAGTCTTCAGCTTAACATGCCTTTTGATTCCACAAAAGTCATATCATCGTCTCCCCACTTTTATCTGCATATTGGATCGTATGAATCAAGGGAGTTATTGTCTCTTGTTAAAATACATTTCCAACATCAGGATTAATATCTCCCTTAACAATTATTTGGTAAAAATGCATATATATTTTTAAAAGAGAATTCTATATACTTAGTAGTATATTACAACACTGGCTTTGAGGTTTCTTTTCCATACCATGCATTAAACAGCCTTGTTTCTCTCCTGGGTTGATGGGAATGTCTCTGTCATGCTGCCATCAACTTTAACCTGACTTGCCATATCATTAGATGTATCCTTAGTAATGTAATGAAATTCTAAAGATAGCCACATTTCTTTGAGAAGTTGGCAGAGTGTAGGCCTAATAATGATGTTGAACATTCTTTATAAAATTGATAGATCACGTAGAAAGCAAGGGCTCAATCAAGGGTAAAATTCTCCACGGCAAAATCCACCTCTAGGTTACCATCTGCATTTCAAATATTTTCTGATTGATTTGACTCTGGATGGGAGTTTTCTTCCAGGTTAAATATTCCCATTACCCAACTTGATTTCCTTATAGATAGTGAAGTAGAGAATACAGTGTCATTTTTTTAGTCAATACAAAAATATAAAGCAATAAAACTGGAAGACAGGAATATAAGATCTTATGAATACCAAATTTGAACTATGACGTTGCTGAAGTCTCTAGACACATTGAAAAATATGTAAAACTATTCCTTAGACAAACTACACAGTGAATATTAAAATCTACTGTTCTTTATTCATTTCAGAATTGATATTTTCATAGAATAATACATATAATTGTTAGAATAGAACCTTAATATTTTATCTGTTTCTAAATAAGTCAAATAAAATGTTCCTATGCCAGCTTTACAAATGTGACAGCTAAAATTCAGGGAACCAATATAACCTGATCAATATCCCTTTCTTAATACAGTAGACTAAGTCTGAGTCTACATTTCCTATTTCTGATAGCATTACTTTTTCAACTGTATGAAACTCAAGGTTTTTCTTTTTTGAAAGATTTTGAGATAAACAACTTTATACTAAAACAGTCAACTTTCTGAACAGAAAGGACATATGAGAACTCATGAGTGATTTTATTATATATATTCTTTGTTATATTAAGCAATGCTATAAGAAAACTAGAATGTTGGTTTGCCCAAGTCACCGCAATGATAATTCAGATTATCTCTGATTTTAAGTAATCATATTTTAATTGAAAACTATCCATACACTAGTTAGGATTATGAAATCTGTATTACGTTCATATTTCCAATGAAATTACACTCTCAATTAGATGGAAACAAACAAAATAAGTTGAAAGTATATTTATAGCACATATAAATTATAACAGTGGTGAGACTTTAGTCATATTTTATAGTAGTTCTGTTTTGTACTGAAAGCATTCTCAGGTTATCAAGAGTAGATTAAAGCAAATTAAAATGTAGTATAAATGTTGGTAATTGCATACTTGGCATAAATGTCTCCAGATTTAAAAAAAATACCATATTATAAATGAACATTCAACATACACTGAAATGACTAATTGTAGTTTTGTTCATTCATTCATTCATACATTCATTTTACAAATACTTATTTGATTAACTATTTTTAATTACTGTGGAATGTTCTTTTCAAATTCTTACATTGATGGACAATTTATTTCATCCTAGGGTATAGCAAAACTGGATTTGATAAGGTCACATGTTACTTAACAATGAGTGCAAAAACTTTTTTCAGTGTATTAGATCACTGATGAAAATTGATGGTATTATAAACAAAAATTTCTAAGTAATAAGTACACTTTCCCAAAAAGACCATAAATTCTTTTATAAAGAATGCAAAGAGATGTCCTTATATATAATTAGCACAAAACAACATATGTTAAAAAGTTATTTCTCCTGTAAATAGTAATTAGCTATAAAATCGTATTATTTTTGCATGTTTTTTTTTTTTTTTCACATTCTGGGTAATTAGAATTATAAAGAAAAAAACTGCTGTGGATACCAGTTATTTGTTTTTAGTCGAATAAAAACAATTCCATTTTGAAAGTAAAACTTTTTCGTAGCAAATTTATTTCTAATTTATTATAACTACCAGATAGAAAAACTCATTTTGTTATAAATAAATGCTATCATACAAGGTAAAATCACTGGAATAAAACATAAAGTAAAAATTAGAGGATTTTATGTTTTTGCAAATATTCACTCTATTTCTTATGTCAATAATTTTACCTTCTACTGTGGATTTATTTCTAATAAAATTATTTTCATCTGGTTATTACAATAAATTAGAAGTAAATTTACAATGACAATCACATAGGAAAAATTTACATAGGTGAAATTTTAATTTTTTTTTACATTTTTATTTTCTAAATCTGAAAATTAAAAGGTTTTATAATCTTGCAAATATTTTTGACATGTTAAATTGTAGAACCTATTAAATATCTAAGTAGGGAAGTTTAGTATGCACTCCAATAGAATTGTCTCCATGTCAGGAGAGAAGTTGAGGCTGGGTATATAAATTTGGGAGGCATCAAGCTAAAAACAGTGTTTAAAATCATGGGATTGGATGAAGTTACCCAGTGAGAAATTATGGAAAGAAGTGAGAAGAGCATTTAGGACTAATTCCTGAGGCACACTAAACCTCAGTCATCAAGTTAACAAGGTACGAAAGCAAACAGTACGAAAAAAAAACATCGAATAAGTCAGAAAGAAAACCAGAACAGGCTGATGAATTGGAAGCTAAGAAAAGAAAGTGCTTGAAGAAGGAAGGCATAGTCAGCTGTGACAAATGTTGCTGAAGAGTTTCTGAAAGATAGCATAAAAGTTACCACTGAATTTGGCAGCCAAGATTTAAAAAGAGAAATTTAGGGAAATAGATGAAAGGCTGATGATAAAACTGGAGACAATTGTATAGAGACCTTTCAGGAGAGAAGTTTAATAGGTTTCCTATTAAAGAAAGCAGGGAAATGGGAAAAGAAGTTGGAAGAGGATGGGGACATAAAGAGATTTTGTGTATTTAAGATGGAAGATATAAGCTACATTTGCATGCTATTAAGAATGATTCAGCCCACTACTGTACATGCTATTGAGAGTGATCCAATGTGCTAATGATTCAGAAGAGAGAAGAAATGTTTAGGAATAAGTCCTTGAGAAGTAGAGAGTGTTTAATCCCAGTAACACAAGAGCTACTAATAGAATCGGGTTTACCAAGAATACCTTCTCCATTGCTAGCAGATGAGGAAGCAGAGAATATGGGTACAAACATCAGTGTGTTAATAGATTTGTTAGTGTTAAAAAGAGGATGTTCCTATCTTACTGCTTCTACTCTTTCAGAGAATTAAAGGAGAGGAAATCAAACAAAAGAGGGATTGAGAAGAAGAGAGAGAGAATGAAAAAACAGTTGGAGTGGGAGTGTTTTTAGTATTGCAATTACTTTAAAAATATCATTTGACACATATATGGCGTATATATGTCTAAACGTAGATATAAATGGATAAATTTTATTTCTATTATTTTTAATAATAACTACAAAAATAGCATGGAGTCTTTCTTTTTTGCTTCCCTTTATAGTAAAAATATAGGTAGCAAGAAATTTTTTGTATGTAAAAAAGGGATACAAATGGTTCAATATTTCTTGCTTTTCCATTTCAAACTAGGTATATACACACACACACATATATATATATAAATTTCTTCTTTTGGTCAATTCTTTCATCAATAAACAGCAAAGCAGCAAAGTCCCACTAGTAGGCTATGGTTTTGTGTTATTTCTGGTAATGGGACAGGCTTGTGCTGAGACAACACACTGTAGTGGTTAAGAGCCCCGCTGTTTGAGTTCAAATCCCAGCTCTGCTTAGAACATACACTTAACATATCTGACGCTCATATTACCCATTTAAAAATGGGGATGAAAATATTACTTTGTAAGCATTCTGTGTTTTAGCTTAAGAGTATAAACTTAGCCTTTAGTCAAGTGCTTTGCACACTATATACTCTCAATAGAGAAAGTAATCATTATTATTATCATTATTTTACTGGTCTCTATTTTAAATTAATTGCTTTCATGTTGAATAACTGTTTCTCTTTTTTAGATACATAGACTTTATTCAATTTGACACATTATATACTAATGCAACACTATAGATAAAACTGTAATGCTGATACCTGTGAAAATATTTTTAAGAAATTAATATATTTAAGGTGTCATAAATGTGTAGTTTTTTGGACTACTCCAATTAAAATAATAGGTAGGCAGATAGTTGCTTGTCTGATTTTAAAATGACACAGTCATTTTATAGTCAATGTGTTTTAGAAGCTTCCATTTAATAATCATATCAACACTTTGAGCACATTTTATTACAAAGGCTCTATCACTTTTATTTAAGAAATGTCCCCTGGATATGGTCTCACACATGCATTTGTACCTTAACTGCCCCTAAGTAACTGTATGATGTTGGGAAAATTTCTTAGCCTTTTTAAGCCTCAATTTTCTTATTGGAAAAATATAGGTAATAATAGTACCCAGACTTCCTGTGAGTCAAATGAGATTCACTTCATAGCACAGTTTTTTAAATGTTGAAAGTTCTCATTGAGTATTACATATTAGCAATATTAACCATTCATATGCATTTTCATTTATATACTCTTTCTCTATGACTACTATCATTTCTACTGGATAATCAGCTGATGTAAAAAGCACAATCTACACAGTTGTGTAACAGGTTAGCTACTTTATAATTCCCATTCTAGACTAAACAAAATTTAAATGGCCAGTCCTTTTGAAGTGAAGAAATCAAGGAAGGGAATTCATCTTTTATTGTCAATTTTATAGGATTTTATTAATCAAATCCAAATTATATTTGGATGTTATAGCATATAAGCCTATTGTTCACTTTTCAGAATGTTCCTTTTATGAAATCATTATAGGTTAGATAACAAATTTGTTAAGACTCTTTATCTTTCTTGGAATTTTTGCTTACTTTGCATGTTTATGTTAGAGAAAAGAAAGCATAAATGGCAGACTGAAAACCTAATAGAACAAAAATACAGATGTTCATTATATCACTTGAAACAATTTGAACTAAAGAAATTTAGAAAATGAATAGAGATAATCCATGTTAATGCAGTCGTGGTCAGTATACTCTTTTCTGTTATATACATTTTTATTTTTATATGTTTAAAATAGTTAATAAATTAAAATACTTAATTGCCCCAAAAGCCCTCATTCTATTAAAACATCCTCTATATTATTCCAGAATAGGAGAGGATATAAAGGATCAAATTTCCACTTAAAATTTTATATAACAACAAAAAGAAAATATAAATAATGACTATGTATTATGAGAAATGTATGCTTAAAAAAAGTGAAAAATAAACATCAAATAAAATTATTAATTTTTTAAAAGTGTGATCAATACTTCAAGTTATTATAACATTATATAATGGCTTTTTTAATCATGTTAATTATATGAGATTGTCTAACTCCTAATTCCCAAGAAGACATAGCATAGGTCCTTAAATGGTTATTTATTGTCTTCAATGGCTATAGTTTCTATTTAATACAAAAAAGAATTATTGATGCTAAAATTATTATAATTGTGTCTACCCACACAAAGTATAACCAGTACTGAGACAAAACTTTGAATAAGTAAAGAAAATAAGACAATAGCATTCCCACCAAGTAATTGTTCTTATGTGTATTTAACTAATTGCTTTATGAACTTGAATAATTCAAGGGGAAAAAAATTTCTTTGAAATTTTATGAAATTAAACTTCCATTAAACTCCCTCATTCTTTCTTGTGATTTAAAATTATACACCAAATTTGTTTATTAATTGAGACAAAAAGGAACAATAAGGATTTACCACCTCTTTTCCTTGACATCAACTAGGCCCAGAAGCAAACACATATTTCCCACATATCACATATTAGCTGTCATATCAAAGCCTTCTTATCTTAGCTGGGTGGTCCCACTTTGAATCTTTAAGCCTGATAAACCTGACAATAAAGCAAAAACACACTCAGCTAAAACGTGATGATACTGACTGCTTTCATTTCGTTATGTTTTTCTGATACTGTTACACATACATTTTTATTTTTGAGAATGTTCATCTTAAGCTTAAAGCTGCTTGTAAATAGAATCCAGCACATGGAAAACCTCAAAAAAACTGTTTTTTTCATAATCTTTTATATTATTCCCATTATTCAATTTGAAAGCTATAGCACTTTTCACATTTATATCACTTCTTTCGAATAAAAACATCCTAAATGTAAACTGTGCAAGTAAATCATCACTCTCCACTTATATATTATAAAACCAACCTATAACTCAGTTTTACTTCGGGTGGAAACCATTCCAGAGCAAATAAAAAAAACTTAATGGCTGAGTTTATCATAGTAAACATTTTACAAAAGATCTCTGTCTGTAGTGGAAAACTATAATCGCCCAGAAGACCCTGTGATGGGTGATGCTGTGCTTAGCGCTCTAAGAAACACTGATAGCTTAATTTAATGGAAATTAAAACCAAGTCCCTACCCCACTTCCCTTCATATTCTCCAATATGGGCTCTATTGATATTCTATTAACAAAACCCAAATGTCTCAAAAATTACTCTCATGAAGGTACAATGAATGTTTTTAAAGGTGGATTTAGATTTATGTCAGTCTTATTTTTTTATTTATGGATATAATCTCTACCTTTTAATAATTTCTTAATGGAATTTATTATTTTATTTAACTAAGAAGGGGAAAATTGAGTCTTGGACAGTTAAAGGTAGAAGAGGACAGTTTAGTATAATATTTAAGGATTTAGTTTCTGAAATCAGACAGACTGGAGCTCAAACCTTGGTTCTATCTACACTCAGTAGTTGTAAAAGTTAGGACAGGTTACTTCGCTAAACTTTGGTTTCTTTACCTCTAAAATAAGGATAATAATGGCATTTGACTCTTAAGGTTGTTATGGAAGTAAGGGAATTATACATGTAAAGTCCCTGACCACTGGTCAGGAATGTCACTTTATCAGTAAAAGGAAGCAAAATCTGTAAGACTGCTGATTACTATCAGAGCATGCTACTAGATGGGAGTTAGAACTAAGTAGATTTTGCTTCATTTAAGTGATTGGTAAAATGACATTTGAAGTCTATTTTTACAACCCTTTTGAAAAAAAAAGAAATCCTTGAAAATTAATACTTTAAAAAATTTCCCCTTTAAGAAAGCAACTTGAAAAATTAATTCTTTCAAAAATGTAAATACAAATACACACACATACAAACACAAACACACGTGCGATCACTTTTTTGTTGTTTCTGCTTTGATACAGTTTCAGGCTTAACACTGGTATTTTCTTTTTCAGTTTCTTAATTTTTTTTTTCCCCTCTTGATTTCCATACAACTTTAAGAGTCAGAACATTACAATAGTGTATATAGATTCTCTGGTTGTTTGATGTGTGAGTGTGTGTGTGTGTGTGTGTATTAGATAGATGAGCTGCCAGAGGTTTGCTGGATGTGTTTACAGAATAATTGACATATTAATGAATGAATCTATTTATCTACATATATACCTACCTACTTAGTTACCTACATACCTACTTATCTAGTAGGGATATGCATAATAGAATCTGTTTATCAAGACTACCACTATCCAAAAAATTTGAAGTCTATTCAATTCTATTTGTGTCTGTTCATTTTTCTGTATTCTCAGCACCTAGCACAATCCCTAGCATGTACTATTAATGAGTTAGTAAGTAAATAAATGAATAAATATTAGTTATGTGTCTGTAATTCAGCAATTCAGTCATTACTTTAATATGTAAAATATTAAAAAATAATTTGTACAAATGCTAAACCCTACCTTTTTGGGTATAATTTAATAGTAGCTAAATGGAAATTTTAATAGCTTCTTTGTCTTGATACTTAATCAACATATGCATTAGGGTAGAACTATATCCTGGTAATTCAAAATAATATTTTGTTCCATTAACCTAAATAATCATAGTTAACTCTATTAGTAAATGTGCCACATACTGTGCATAGAAAAAGAATGATTGTTTTCCTATGGTCTCATACTATTCTCCTCTCTTCTAATGATGGTTAACTTTTAATTTTTAGATAATTCTATATTCATATGCAGTTTTAGGAAATAATACAAAGGTATCCTGTATATTCTTCTCCAAGTTTCCCCCAATGATAATATCTTGCATAGCTATAGTAGGATATTGCAGTCAGAAAACTTACATTGATGCAGTCTGTCAACCTTATTCATTATTTCATCAGTTTTATATACACACACGTGTGTGCACACTTATTTAGTCTTTCATAGATTTCTATGGCCACCACTACAAGATACAGAATGGTTCCATCACAAAAATCCCTCTTACTACTCATTTATACCCATAGTCACCTCCCTCCATCTTCTCATGCATTCACTCCCTGGCAACCACTAATCTGTTTCCCAATTTTATAATTTTATCACTTCAAGAGTTTTATATAAAAGAATCAAACAATATATATCTTTTGATATTGTTTTTTTTTCACGTGGCTCAATTCCTTTGGAAACCATTCAGTTTATATGTACAAATCATTCCTTTTTATTGCTGATTAATATCTCATGGTAACCATTCGTCTGTTGAGTTGTTCCTAGTTCTTAGCTATCATGAATAAAGCTGCTATGAACATTTGTGTACAAGTTTTTATGTGAACATAAGTTTTCTGTTCCCTAGGATAAATGCCCAAGAATACAATTACTGGGTTGTATGGTAAATGCACATTTAGTTTTGCAAAAAACTGTCAAAGTCCTTTCCAGAGTGGCTGTACCATTTTACATTCCCAACAGGAATGTATGAGTGATACAGTTTTCTCCATAATCTTGCCAGCATCTAGTGTTATCATATATGTATTTTTTAATTTTAGCTAATCTGATATGTATGTAGTATTAGTTCATTGTGGTTTTAATTTGCATTTCCCTAATAGTTAATGACATTGAACATATTTTCTTGTGCCATCTGAAATCCTTTTCACTGAAATGTGTTTTGCCCATTTTGTAATTGGATTGATTGTAGATTTTCTTCTTCCTTTTTTTGAAGTTGAGTTTTAAGAGTTCTTTATATACTTTAGATGCAAGCCACTTGTGGGTTTGTCCCATACCAATATTTTCTTCCAGTATACAGTTTTCTTTTCATTCTCTTCACAGTGTCTTTCACAAAGCATCTAGTAATTTTGAGTAGATCTAATATTTAGTGACTAAAATGCTATGCCGTTATTTATTATAGCTGAGTAATATTCCATGGTATACATATACCACATTTTGCTAATCCATTCATGAACTGATGGGCATTTGGGGTGTTTCCACATCTTTGCAATTGTGAATTGTGCTGCTATAAACATTCGGGTGCAGGTGTCTTTTTTATAGAATGACTTGTTCTTCTGGGTAGATGCCCAATAATGGGATTGCTGGATCGAATAGTAGGTCTACTTGAATCTGTTTAAGGTATCTCCATATTGTTTTCCATAGGGGTTGCACTAGTTTACAGTCCCACCAGCAGTGTATGAGTGTTCCTCTCTCTCCGCATCCACGCCAACATGTGTTGTTTTGGGACTTTTTGATAAACGCCATTCTCAGGTTCTCCTGGAGAGAGTTGGAACCCATTCTATTAAGTGAAGTATCCCAAAAGTGGAAAAATAAGCACCACATGTACTCGCCAGCAAACTGGTTTCCCTGATCATCACCTAAGTGCACATTTGGGAATAACATCAATTGAGTATCGGACAGAGGTGGGGGCTAGGGGGAAGGGATGGGTGTATACCTACTTGATGAGTGCGATGCACACTGTCTGGGGAATGGACACGCTTGAAGTTCTGACTAGGGGATGTGGGGGGAGGGGATGGGTGCATACCTATGTGACAAGTGCAATGAGCACTGTCTAGGGAATGGACACGCTTGAAGCTCAGACTCGGGGGGATGGGAGGGTATGGGCAATATATATAACCTGAACTTTTGTACCCCCATAATGAGTTGAAATAAAGAAAAAATGCTATGCCACTTCTTGAAATGTTAGCATACAAATTATTTAACAAATAACAAATAAAAAGTATTTATTGTAAAACATTTAAAAATTGACTCAAGCATTTTTAAGTTAATTTTCTAAAGTACATAGATATGTCGAAGGTTCTGAACTTTACACTTTCGTGTTTGAAACTTTGAAATTGATTTTAGTAGTATCAAAACTAAACTTTTGTTTCTGTCTTTTGATAGGTTCTGTTGCCACTGCATGTCGTGACCCAGGAGTTCCCATGAATGGGACTCGAAATGGGGATGGAAGAGAACCTGGGGACACTGTTGTTTTTCAATGTGACCCAGGATATGAACTTCAAGGAGAGGAAAGAATAACCTGCATTCAGGTAGAAAATCGATACTTCTGGCAGCCCAGCCCACCAGTCTGTATAGGTATGAATTAAAAAACAATTAAAATTTTATATAAATATAAAACAATGGTTAACAACTGGTAATGATGTTATTAATTAGAAACCATATTCTAGAATAGGGAATTTAAGACTTCAGAAGACCATGAACCTCCCCCAAATGTACAAAAATTGAAATGATCATTATTTTTCCCATGGAGTAAGGGTTCATAATTTATTAAATTCTCAATGGTTCTAAAGTCCTATAAAAGTTACACATCAAAGCTCTTGAAAATCCTATCTTCCATTATTTACTATACAATTGTAGTTATCCATTGGCTTTAAAATTTAAAGAGTAGATTCAGACTCACATTGATCTCCCCTTTAAAATGATTACTTCCTTTAAGAAAGAAAATGTTATGAGAACCTATGTTAGAGCTTCAAAGCTTTTACTTTTCATTCAATTTATATTATCTGAAAGATTATCAGTTTTTATTTTGATGATCTAAGAAGTTGTAGCAGCTTTGTTCATATTTTCAATTGCTTTCCTTTTGTCTCTGTGCTCTGTTCTTGAATCTCCAAGTCAGACTCTAGAAAATTAAAATACAAATTATTTCTGTAGTGGGTCCGAGAAAGAGTTAGAGGAATGTACCATTTTGGGAATAAAAATGGTTATAAAATCTGCTATATAATTAAACTAGTTTAGTCTTAAACTCTTTTGTTCAGCTGTTTTAGTAGTGGTGTTATCTTGAATTGACATTAAATTTTGACCAAACTACATTTTCTCTACTCATAATTGTATTTATATACATATGCTCTTTCTTACCATACTATAAGCAACTTCAGAGTCCATATCTTGTTCACCAGTGTGTTTCTTATAGAATTTGGCACATGCAAATTTAGCATGTTTTAGAGAGAAAACCTTTTTGTTCATTTATATCCAACTCATAAAAACATTTTCAATATAATTTCACAGTGACTTATTTTTGAAAGTCATATGGAAATAGGAAAAGAGTATTCAGTACTTCAGTCAAAAGCAAACAAACTCAAGAACTCAATTACTCAGATTTATTTTGCCCCATCATGTAACTTTTCATGCAAAGTTGCAAAATCAAATTTGTTAGTCATTCAGTGTGTCCCAGGCACTGTTCTAAAAAGTGGGAATCCAACAATAAAACAAGATAGAAAAGTTCCCTAGTCTTATAAACCTACTTTCCAGTGAGATAAAATCTAAAAAATTACCTGAATTTTTGCATCATATTTTCTCTATTTTATATGTTGAACTTTTAAAAACAGCAAATGCACAGAACAAACATAAATAAAGCTCCAAACTGGCCAGGCACTTCTAGATCTCTTCTGTAGAAAATGAGGTAGATGACAGGAACTAAACTCATTAAAGAGACTAGTTTAAGAAGCACAAAATAAGGTCATAGCTTGAGGCAGTTCAGATTTGGCCATATTTCCCTTCAGACTTTACTTCCTGTTTACACCTATGTTGTTCTTCATGCACCATTGCAGGACTCTAAATCAACAATCAATTAATTTACATTTACCATAATGGCACTCATAAAAGCAGGAAAAAAAATTATTAAGCACCTTTTGCAAAGAAAAAGATTGAAACAATGTTTCATATGTGTTTCAAAATTTTCACATTTTACTACTCAGTTAACCTGAAAAATTCCAATTAAACTAAAATGTCACATTCTAATTAATTGTAGTTTGACTTCATATCTCATAAAGAGAATCTTTATGCAAAGAGGAAATGATAAAACACCACAGACTTATGTAGAACTTTTTGCTGTGATTCTTAGACCTGGATAAAGGGTATTGCTTATTAGAATTACCAGAAGGGCTTTATTATGTCAAATGTTTTTATGTAGAATCCTAAAATATCAAACAGCTTATACTGAGATTCCAGAAAACACTAAAATCCAAAATGCAAAAGATTTAAGAGTTCTGAGATAGGCTGTTATAAAATTCCATTTATAGACAAGAATATGCTTTGGCTAGCAAGTCCTATTCCAGAAAAAAAAAAAAAAAAGCTGAGCACTAAATCTTAAATTGAGCAAGTTGTGGAGTTTTTGTATGGATTATGGTACTGTGTATTATTTTTTGGTAGGAAAAGATAGCTTGAGGAGAAGATATGCATTAGAGCTTCTCTGAGGAAGAAAATAACCTTAAAAAAAAAGTCTGAAAAATTGCTAAGACTGCAGAAAGCTTGACCTCTGCAACTGATAAGAAAGAACTCAATGATTGGAAATACTATGCCAAAGATTAAACCCTGAACGTTTTAGAAACTCCATAAGTCTGTGTCTCAGACCCCAGAGCATAAGGCATTTTGCTTGCATGTAGAAGTAGTCAGCCTTATAGCAAATACCAAACAGAAGAACATCATCTTTAAGAGAGTTAATAGAATTCATTCCAACAAAATTGACAGTGTGAAGATTACTTTGACATTGCCAGAGGGAAAATAGCAGCACTCACCATGAAGGTAAATAAGAAAGACATTAATGTGGGTGGGCTTCTGAGAAAGACAGTTGGCACAAATAAAATTGAATTGGGGAAAAAAATTAACAAGATTGTAAAATAGTTATAAATAGTTGATGCCCATGTAATTGCCTTACGAGAAACTGCACTCAGAACAAATCGTTAATGTCAGAATTCCACAGAAACTAACTGAATATTTAATTCATAAATCTCTGACTTTTATTTTGAATGCTTTATGATTAGATGCATAAAAATAAAAATGTAGTTCTAAATGCTATTTATGGTTGAGTATATTTAAAAGACAATTTTCTTTACTCACTGAATGTTTAGGATTTACAAATGTCAGATAACATCTCTGTCTCACTGCCTTTCATAAAATCAACCACAGCTTTGAAATGCATTGGGAAAACATTGATGAATGATTTAAATAATAGAATAAAAAGAATTTTAGAGGATATTATATTCAAACAATAGTATAATCATGGACAATATCCAGTAAAATACTTAAAAATATATGCAATGAATTTTCCTATATCTTTTGTGATAAAGGACATATATATATAATGTACATATGTATGCATATATTTGTATAAAATTTCTAACAATAAAAAAGTCTAGTGTTCCCAGTAGAAAATAAGGAAAATTAAACAAAATTGCTCCCTGTGTTCCCCAAATTTTACATAATCCAACCACTTTAGCACCTGACAAAAAGAATCACAAGGAATATTTATCTGTCATTCCAGGCTTTTAAGAATCATATATACATACATACAGGCATTTTTATTTCATTTTGCTTTGCTGCACTTAACAGATATGACATTTTTTAACAATTGAAGGTTTTTGACAACCCTGCATCAAGCAATTCTGTTGGCGCCATTATTCCAACAGCATGTGCTCACTTCATGTCTCTGTGTCACATTTTGGTAATTCTCATAATATTTCAAATTTTTTCATTATTGTTATATCTGTTTTAATGATCTGTGATCAGTGATTTTTTACTGTTACTATTGTAATTGTTTCGGGGCACCATGAAATGTACCCATATGTGATGGCAAACATAATCAATAAATATTGTGTGTATTCTGACTGCCCCACTGGCTGGCTGTTCTCCCATCTCTCTCCCTCTTCTCTGGCTTCCCTGTTCCCTGAGACACAACAATATTGAAATTAGGCCAATGGCCTCTGAGTGTTCAAGTGAAAGGAAGAGTCACACATCTGTCACTTTAAATCAAAAGCTAGAAATGATTAAATTTAGTGAGGAAGGCATGTTGAAGGCTGAGAAAGGCTGAAAGCTGGGCCTCTTGCATCAGTTAGTCACATTGTGAATGCAAAGGAAAAATTCTTGAAGGAAATTAAAAGTGCTGTTCCAGTGAACACATAAATGGTAAGAAAGCAAAAAAAAACTCATTGATGATATGAAGAAAGTTCGAATGCTCTAGACAGAAGATCAAACCAGCCACAACATTGTCTTAAGCCAAAGCCTAATCTAGAGGAAGGCCATTACTTTCTTCAATTCTATGAAGACTGAGAGCAGTGAGGAAGCTTCCAAAAAAAAAAAAAAAAAATCTTTGAAACTAGCAGAGGTTGGTTCATGAGGTTTAAGGAAGGAAGCCATCTCCATAACATAAAAGTGCAAGGTGAACCAGCAAGTGCTGATGGAGAAATTGTAGCAATTTATCCAGAATATCTAGATAAGAAATGTGATGAAAGTGGCTACACTGAACAATAGGGTTTCAATGTCATCAAAACAGACTTCTACTGGAAGATGCCTTCTAGGACTTTCATAACTAGAGAAGAGAGTCAATGCCTGGTTTCAAAGCTTCAAAGGACAATCTGACTCCCTTGCTAGGGGCTAATGTAGCTGGTGACATTAACTTGAAACCAATGTTCATTTACCATTCTGAAAATCCTAAGATCCTTAGGAATTATGCTAAATCTACTCTGCCAGTGTTCTACAAATGGAAAAACAAAGCCTGGATGACAGCAGTGGTTTACTGAATATTTTAAGCTCACTGTTGAGACTCCAGTGAGCTCAGAAAAAAGATATTCCTTTCAAAATATTACTGCTCATTGACAATGTACCTGTTTACCCAAGAGCTCTGATACAGATGTATTAGGAGATGAATGTTGTTTTTATGTCTATTTACACAACATCCATTCTGTAGCTCATGAATCAAAAAGTAATTTCAACTTTCAAGTCTTATTAAGAAATACATTTGATAAGGCTATAGCTGCCATAGATAGTGATTCTTCTGATTGATAGATCTGGGCAAAGTAAACTGAAGACCTGTGGAAAGGATTCACCATTCTAGATACCATCAGGAACATTCATGGAAGGAAGTCAAAATACCCACATTAACAGGAGTTTGGAAGAAGTTAATTCCAACCCTCGTGGATGACTTAGAGGGGCTCAAGACTTCAGTGAAGAAAGTAACAGCAGATGTATTAGAAATATCAAGAGAACACTAGAATTAGAAGTGGAGCCTGAAAGTATGACTGAATTGATCCAATCTCGTGATAAAACTTGAATGGATGAGGAGTTGCTTCTTATGGATAAGCAAAGAAAGTCATTTTCTGAGATGGAATCCACTCCTCAAGAAGATTCTGTGAACATTGTTGAAATAGCAGCAAAGGATTTAGAATATTACATAAACATAGTTGGTAGAGCAGAGGAATGTTTAAGAAGATATACTCCAGTTTTGAAAACAGTTCTACTGTGGGTGAAATGCTATCAAACATGATAACATGCTACAGAGAAATCTTTCAAGAAGAGTCAATCAATGTGGCAAACTTCATTGTTGCCTTATAAGAAGTTGCTACAGCCACCCAGCCTTCAGGAATCACCACCCTGATCAGTCAGCAGCCATCAACATTGAGGCAAGACCCTGTACTCGCAAAAAGACTATGACACACAGAAGTGTCAGATGACCATTAGAATTTTTAAGCAATAAAGTATATTTTTAATTAAGGCATGTCTATTTTTTGGACATAATACTATTGTACACTTACTAGACTATAGTATAGTGTAAACATACCTTTTGTGTATACACTGGTAAACAAAAAACTTTGTGTGACTCGCTTTATTGCTACATTTGCTACAGTTTATTGTGGTAAACTGAATCCACAATACCTTTGAGGTATGCCTGTATGTACATTTGCTATTATACTTATTTGTTCATTTTTTTCATATTCACATATGATTTTAAAAACCCAAAGGCAATATATGCTTCTATTTTTTATCAAAACACATAGCTACAAATTGGATTGTGCATTCATCCATGCAGTCTTTCCTATTTTCATAATCAGTATAAAAAGCCACTAGCAATTTAACAAACATTTATGGATTGCATACTATGTGCTGAACTCCAGTTGTAAAATAACATATAAGACAGAATCTTTAGCTTACATATTAGTGATGAATGCTGATACCTGAATGGAAAATTTAAATAAAATATGGTTAGAGAAATGGTGGAGATACGCAGAGGTTACTATGGATACCAGAGTGGCTGGAGAGAGCTGAAGCACAGAGACCATACTGTAGTTTTCCAGGAAGACTTCCTGGAGGCAGTGATGAATCTTAAAACATAAGTAAGAGTTATACAAATGTTGAAAGGAAAAAGACATATCAGGGAAAAAAATAGAATGGGCAAAAACATGAAAGTACTGTAAGCAGTTTGATGGTATTTGAGTATAATTTATGTGTCTAGAGTGATGGCTGATGAGATTGGAAAGGCCATAGGGGTCAGATCCTGAAAGCTGTACTGGAATTGGGACATTATCTTTTAAGCAATATGAAACAACCACAGAATTTTATGTATAGGCATAGTATGATTAAATGTTTCCACTGAGGGAAAAAAAATTGGAGGAACTAGATTAGATTACATTAGAGGAAGCCATTGCAATAAATCTAGAGAGAGATAAGAGTTAGATCTAGAATATGATAGTAAACCAGGAAAGAAGGGCAGGTTGAAAATATCTATGAGGTAGAATCTTTTCAAGGTTTCTTGGTGAATTGTATCCAAGGATGCAGTGAAGAAAAGGGGAGAATCTTAGGCCTCTCTAGCTTGGGAAGGTAGGTGCATGATAGTGCTAATCTGACAATTTAGGAATGCAGCAAGAGAAGCAAATTTGACTTGAGATTTGGGTATTTTGTATATTCTATGTTTGATGTACCTATAGACTACCAGGTAGAGATACCTAGTAAAAATGTAGGCATATGGTTTAGAATTTATCAGAGAAATCTGCAGGAGAAGATAGGAAAAGAAGCCATCAGTATTTTAAAAAATGGAAGATGAATTTATAAATTTAGATATAGTCAATAAGGAAGAATGTATCAGAATAAAAATTAGGAGGACTAGGTAAGGAGCTCAGGAGAACATCAAATCAAAATTATAAGACAAAGTGAAGGAAGAAGTGCTTGACAATAAAACTGAGGTCTGTACAAAGACTCTAGAAGAAAATTAGTGGTGGAACTCTAAAAACTAGGAGAATGAATTTAAGGTAAAGGTCAACAGTAAAGAATGACTACAGATAGGAAGAGAAACACAAAGGCAAAAAATAGTCTCCATTATTTCTGTAAATGGAAAGTCATTTAAGGGTGAGCTAAGTAAGAAGTGTTTGTATTGGGTGCAAGATGGCAAGGGAGATAGAAAAGGTTGAGGAGAGAATGGGAGGTAGAAGGGACCAAGCAAAGACATCTAGAGTCCCTAAGTAATAAAAAGATTATTGTGTCTCTCTAAATATAATTTAAAATAAAAACAATTCTAAACCTGAAGATAATTTTTTTCATGATGAATACTTTGGCACTTTTCTTTGAGGTACAACGCAAGACACATCTCCCCTCCTCCTCCATTGGTGCCCTGCCCTGCTAATCATCTTAGTCTGCCTATAAGTAAATACAGCACATGAGTGCAGAAAAAGACAATGAAGCTAGACTTCCCCTTCAAAATATTTAGTTTTCTCAAATAAAAAACAAATCAGAACTTAGTAAGGAGAGACTTTGATCCAAAGAGGATTATTACAAGGGTGAGGAGGGACTTTTGCAGTAGGTGGAGGGGGACTATCCTTGTAGAGAGAATACTGTGGCTAAAAGATCTGCATGTGTCTCAAGAGTTAGACAAAAAGGTGGGGGTTTTTGTTTATTTGTTTGTTTTCTAGAGAGCAGTTAACAAAGCTAGAGAGGACCGGGTGTGGGTAAGTCAGATGATAGGATAAACAAGAGGGTAAACAAGGAGTGCTTATCTAACTAAGTTATGATAAGTGAGTCTTATCTATGTCATATGGGGCAGGGTGTTTCCTGTTTTCAGTTGAAAAAAAGGCAAAAGAAAAGATTTCTTAGGGAACTTTGTTTTATTTTTAAGATAAAAGAGACTTGAGCATATCTGTAGACTAAGAGGAAAGAGCCAGAAGAGAGTAAAAAAGATAATTAATTGAACAAAGATTTTTGAGAGGACAAGAGATTATGTGATCAGGTGGGAGGTGTTATCTTGATCGTCAGGGGGGAATCTTTATCCTTGGATTGTAGATAGAAATATTCAGGAGGCATTTAAGTTTAGAGAAGGAAAACAGCAGAAAATTGAGATAGTTTATGTCTAGTCATTCGATAACGTATCACAAAAATATACAGGTGATAAGAAAGCAGCAGTGAATAAATTAAGTCTGAGCAACTAGATATTCTCAATATAGTAGGTCATCCTCTGAGAGTGACTGAGGCACTCAGACAGTAGCAGAGGGGCCATGAAGGAATGCAATAAGGAACCTCTAAAATTTAAATGGCAAAAATTGCCAAATTATAATGATGAGTTGGCATTTCTAGACTCAGGCAAAGAACAGAGACGCTGAAACTTTGCCAGAAACAAAATTCTCCTCCTTCCAAAACCAGTTTTATGTTGTCAAAAGAATCCATATGCCTTATAATTGAATGGTAACATTTATCTCAGAAAACTATTATAAAATTTAAGAACCCAGATAAGAGAAGAATGCTGATGTGCCTATTATGTGTAGGAGACATCCTGAGAATGTGAGAATCCCAATATCAATCTTCCTTTTTCATATATATGTATGTGTGTTTATAGTCTATACTCTCCCACCCACCCCCACTAGGAACCTCCGTCTCTTTCTTCATTTTTCTAGTTTTTTTTTACTATGCCAACTATGTGTAAGATATAATTTTTTGAACATAAGCCATGTTTAACAAACTTCAACAATAATCCCCTGAAGAATCTATTCTCTGAATTTCACTGAAAATTTTTTGAGCCTCTCCACCGAAGTGTTACAGAAACCTTTGTTTGGGGCTGCAATAAAAACAGTAGTGACTGCTTATTTTCATCAAGAAGTCAGGCAACTAGAATTTAGGAATATCCTAACATTCAGCATAAACATGTATTATTGTAAAGTATTCTAGGTTCTCAGATAATTATCCATTATCACTCATTAACTATTATCAAAATTTCTTCCTCCGTAGATATATAAAAGGTGCCAGGGAAGACAAAAATGAGACAAATATTTCATATCCTATTATTGCAGCTACTATTAGAGGTTTTCTTTTGCTTTGTTTTGCTTCTTATTTTTAACCTTCAGATTTTTTTCTAATATAATAACTAGAGGGAAATTGTCTTACTCTTCTAAATGTTTTTTTTTTTTTTACATGAAACAAAATAGTAATAGAAAGAGAGGCATGTATATGCACTTTTTCTGGTCTCTTGAAGCCAGGAAAGTAGCTAAATTCAGTGTATCCACATATGTATGCATGTATTCAATATTTTAAAGGCCTTTCTTGAAATACAATGCAGTATCAAAGCATCCAGTACTATGCAAGTCAGATCTGTACAAAGCCTAATAAACACTTTGAAACAAGTGTTTTCATAAATATTGATAACTAATAAATTTTATTAACCACTTAAGAGGTTTTGTCTGTTTGTTTAATTTAAAGCACCCTGTGGAGGCAATTTAACAGGATCTTCGGGCTTTATTCTTTCGCCAAACTTCCCTCATCCTTATCCACATAGCAGGGACTGTGACTGGACTGTCACCGTTAATGCAGACTATGTTATCTCCTTGGCATTTATCAGGTGAGTTCTTATGCATTTCCACATTTAGAAAATCTTTTTTGGTCATTTTGCTTTAGCATCTGCACCAGGCAAATTTTTATATTTGTATATAGCATTTTTATTATTTTTTACTAACCCCAATAGTAATACTTTGCAACTAACAAAGCCTTTAATAATTGTATAACAGTTCCGAAGGGTAGTAGGTGATCATCTTCACCAGATTCCAGTGCAAGGGAAACATGTTAAAGGTCAAGTGTTTGATCAACTTTCATAAAGTTTGGTCTCTTTATAACCTTTCCTTCCTCCCTGGTACTTACCATCACTGTCTCAAAAAATTCAGTTTTTCCTAAGCTTCAACATTAAAAAGGTCAGTATTTCAAGTTTTTTTCCTCCCATATGTGCACCATTCAAAATCTTTTTGAAGTATCTAAAAACCCGTATGTACAGTACCACCAATGGGCTTGGGAAGACACATATTCCTAACTACTTTCCTTTCTGCTGGTCTCATTAAGTTAAGCTGGGAGAAAAGAAAAGAATTTTATGGGTCATTTTTTTATGATTTATCAGCAGAACTTGTCTCATGATAGATCTTTATATGGGAGTGTTTCAAAATCTACATGTTTAGCAGTGTAAATTTCAGGGTTGGTTTAGCACTGAAGTAGTGAGGGATGCAGCTTGTACAGGAGAGTGAAGCTGGGTTTGAGCCCCAGCCCTGCCACTGTCATCTATGTTACGTTGTGTAAGTGATTTATTTGAATGGGTCTCTGTTTTCTCATATGGAGCCAATGGCTAGTATCACAAAACTTGGTTTCTTTTCCTGAAGATTTCAGTAGGAGTATTAGGTAATAGCCACTCAAAGATTTCCTAAATAGAAAAGTTCCTAATCTTCACTAAGACGGATGTAATCACACGTTGACCCTACTAACATAACCCCTTCTTCTGCCACCATGTCTTAAAGCTGCTTGATATTTATGTAAAATGCTAATCTTAAATATGCAGTATTTTCTAACATATTGAAGCCAGGTTTGTTTTTTTTTTAAGTAAAGATAATTTGAACTCACAAAAATTCAGCAAAAGTGTAAATATATGGGTTTTTTTTCTGTAATTTGTTGTGATACATTACTAATTGGAAATACCAAAGCAACAACAATGATAATGTTAATTATTTGCTAGGATTCTGTTATAAGACACATTCCTGAGATACATACTATTATTATCCCTATTTTCACAGTTGAGGAAACATCAGCACAGACGTTAGAAATATCACTATGCTTAATATAGGACTTAGTATACTTATAAAATTATTCTAGTTAATAACTTGGGGCTAGAAGACTATATTACATGAAGTGTATAACCTAAATTTGATTTCCAGTTCTACCATTTATTATGTGACCTTAGGGAGACCACTGACTTTTTGGGGCCTTAATGCACTCATTGGTAAAATGAAAATCATAATCTCTTCCTTATACCATAGAATTATTGGCAAGACCAAGTTAATATTTATGAAAGTACTTTGCAAAATATAAATATTATTGGAGTGCACTATCTTTCTAGTTTTTTGGGAAAAATAATCATTATAACTAAGACTCTAAAATTTCCTGGAAAAAAGAATATTTTTTGCTTTATTTTCATTTCCACAGAAGTTACAAATCAATACTTTAAGTATTCATTTAAGCCCAAACTAGAAATTAAAAAGAAATGTACTGCATTTCATTGTTAAATAAGCTTTCAGCCTTTCAAGGATAATAAATTCTACTATATCATTAACAAAGAACTTGTTTCCAGTGATCCTCCCCACATTGAGATAAACAAAGAAATTGTAATTACTGTTTTAATGTTGAAAGAGATGAAATTCAGAGAGGCTGTATTTTGTCCCAAAACAGGGATAATAAGTAATAAAATGAAGCTTAATCTTCTGATTTCTGCTGTATTATACCAACAGTTACCAAAACAGTGGCCTCAGATCCACTGAAAAGTTTCAAGGTAAATTAATTAAACTCATGAAGCTACTGAATAAAGTAAAATATGATAGTGTAATGATCCCCCAATTTTCTCATGGTACAGGGGCCCTTAATATATGAAAAATGTGGAACCTCTGCATTGTCCCAATCTTTCTTCATCACCCTTTATGCACAAGTAAACTGAGTAGCTGGACTCAGTTTGTGCATGTACGCATTAAGGATGAGAATTGTTGCCTCTATAAATTCCATAGATTTGGAAATAATATCTTTCACCTAACAAATCTCTTAATTAGATGCAGGCAAAGATAATAGAACTTAACAAGATAGTTTCTCTGCTGATGGATGTTTGACAATGCCAAACTTTACTGGTTTCATTTTATATCATGAACTGGTTGACTTTTCTTACTGACTCAAATGAGTCCATCCTTTTCACTGTTTCTCTGCCACAATATAAGTTAGATAATAGATAAATTGATGTCATGTCTCCTACCTTCTAAGTATGTGGGTTCTATGATCATTTGATCATTGTGGGACAATTCTTATGCTTTTGAAAGTTAAGGCAAGTTTATTATGCAAATCTTGCAATATTTAAAACATTGATTTGAATCATTTACATGTTAAAATGTCCTTTTTCACACATTATCTGATTTTGACAATGTATTGGTTTTATTTCTCCTTCATGAAGTTCTAAAAGACGAAAATGTATTTCTTTTCAGGAAAAAGAATGCTTAATACAATATGCAGTGCTTCATTTAAGTAATTTAAATGCAAATTATGTATTCAACTTTTGTTTAAATCTGATACGTAGAGTTGAATTTTAAAACAACAAAAGTTCTCATAAATTTTGAAGTTCCAGACAAATATTATCATTGATAAAGAAAAAAGGGCTTCATTTGCATGATATAAAATCTATGCATGAAAAAATAATTAAAAAATAGATATTATTCTCCATGGTTTATTGATTTAAAGTAACTTATATAAGGATATGTAACTAACAAGGGCAGAAACAAAGCTTAAACTCACATCTTCTGACTCCAAATGCTATGCCCTTTCACCAGCTAAACTCTTTGCCTTACAATCACTTGTATTTCCTCTAAACACTATGTCAACTTAAAAATATTTGAAAATATCAAGATGGCTTTTCTCTTTTTCCACTGCTGATTTGATATTTATATACAATGTGTTGCTACCAGGCAATTTTTTATATTAGTTTATTTTGACAGAGTATGTTGTTATTTTTAAACTATTAATTACTATGTGATAATATGACTGTTATAGTTAATAGCCTAGTAATAATCATTCTACTTCTTTCTTTTTTTTTTCTAGTTTTAGCATAGAACCAAACTATGACTTCCTCTATATATATGATGGACCAGACAGTAATAGCCCACTGATTGGAAGTTTTCAAGACAGCAAGTTACCAGAAAGAATAGAAAGTAGCTCAAATACCATGCATTTGGCTTTTCGGAGTGATGGATCTGTTAGTTACACTGGATTTCATTTAGAATACAAAGGTAAATACAAATATTCAGTATTAGCATCATGATTTAAATTATGAGTATTTTATACAGAAAATAATTTTGCATTGGCAATTGTTAAGCGGTTAGTTTTATGTTCCTTTTAAAAAGCAGGCTATGGACAATTTATCTCATAAAAGGGTTCTTGCCGTAGACTTTTCCTGTCAGTGAGAAGGAAATTAGCATTGCCTTAATTACTACCAAAGGAAATGTATCTGGCAAACAAATTAGCAATTAGTATACTGGAGGAGTTGGCTGGGCCCACAAAATATTAAAAAAAAAAAAAGCCTCATATTTTGGAAGCTAAAGTTTCACTCAAATACCTTTATTTAGAGACTACTCTCAGTGATAAGGAGAACAAAGTATAAGATAATTATATTTCAGAAAATGTCTACAGATATTCAAATGTGTCAATATTCCAAATAGAGAGAACAAAATACAGTGATAATTATAATGTTTCCAAATACTTCTGCAAGTATTTAAATGAATTACATTAGAATGTCTGTGGGTGTTTATAAATATATTTTTTCTAAAATTTTATAATCAATACCTACCTACGGGACCAGATTTAGGTTTTAGTTGTTTAAAGTTTAAATTTATTTTCAATTATTGAGTCCATAAAGGACATACTGATAATTCACCTCAAGATATCAACTGAGTTCTGAAAATACATACTTTAGATTTGTTACTTACTACCTTTTTAATGAAATATTTTCGTATTTATAACTGACAATTATATAGAATAATTAAACAAACTTCAAAATATCCTCTGTCCAACTTGGCAAATCTTAACATTATATTTGCTTCAAGTCTTTTTATTCTTGTTCTAAGAAATCAAATATTAAGTATACAATTGAAACTCATTTTACAATTTCCATGGGAATAGGGGTTAGTCTCTTCAGGGCTGTTACAAAGATCATGATAAATTCCATAACAACACACAAAAAAAGGAAGGCTCTTTTAGGGAAAGGAAAAACTCCCAAGTCAGCAAGATACAGACTCTTGGGGTCCTCTAGTATCTTTATCGTCACTTAGAAATGCATGCCAGGGGCAGGATATCTGCTGGTCATGGCCAGGGTATAGATTTCATTCCAGTGAAAAGATTAAGCACTCTGTGAATCTCCCATCTCACAGGGCAAAGTAAGAAAATGGCCTTTTCACCAGGAGAATACACAGGCAGCTTGGCACAAACAGTGAGGATTTGGGGTGCCAACTGTTTATTGGGGTTGCCTGCAAATGGTACCTGCTGTGTACCAGAAGACACTGGGGAAGTTTAGATGTTGGGCCTGTGGGTTAGGAAGCCAGCGGTCTTATAGAGAGGTGAACTTGGGCACACTGCCACTCTCTCCACCTGGGAGATGATCTCCTTACCACATGCTAGGACCCAGAAGCTGCCTATTCACCCACATCATATGAGCAGCTAAGGTCATTTGCAGACATTCCTGCTCTTTTCATGATGGTACCCTCCTAATCCTGAATTTGATGCTTATCTTTTCCATTTGTGTATGCTTGCATATATTTTTATATTTTCCATCATATACACATCTTTCATCCTATTTTCCAACAAATTTTATGTTTTTATCATATACATATCCTTCTGAAAATTGCTTTTTTTCCCTTACATTGTTTTTGAGATTTATCAGTGTTAGATACATTTAGCTTTAGTTTATTAATTTCTTTATGATATTGCATCATATGACTATATCACAGTTAATATATAAGTTCTTCTGCTGGTAGACACTTAGGTTATTCCAGTTTTTCACTACCAGGAATGAATCATGAAATGAACATTCTTTTACATATCTTCTTGAATCTCTCTGTGAGATTCTCTTTAGGACATCTATCTACCTGGGAGTGGGATTACTGGGTCAAAGGGTATGAACCTCTTCAGTCTAACTTCATATTGCCAAATTATTCTCTACAGAGATTGTACCAATTTATACTCTTGACACTGGAGAATGAGGATTTAAGAAACTCCACTGTTTTGAAAAAACAGTGCTCTTGTCAAATTTGAAAATTATTAACCTCATGGGTGTTAAATGGCATTTCATCATTTTCATTGCTTTTTCCCTAATTATTATTAAGTTGAGCCTCTTTTCTCTATTTTGTGTACTGAGGTTTCCTTTTTGTTAACTGAATATTCCTATCACTGCATATTTTTCTAGTTGGTTTCCTGTTTCTTTTTTATTTACAGGGAATCTTTTGTGTGCTTTAGATAGTAGTTCTTTATCTGTTATTTATGTTGTAACAGATATCTTACCACTATATTTTGCAAATGATTTCACTTTATTTCTGGTTTCTTTTCCTGTACAAAAGTTTTAAAAGTCAATATCATTTAATCCTTCCTTTCCTTAATGATTTGTGTTTTTTACATCTTGTTTAAGAATTTCTTCCTTACTCTGAGGTCTCCTAAAGATATTTTTCTAAACTTGCATCCAAAGTTTTAAAGCTTTTCTTTGTCCTTTAAATCTTTAATCTATGTGGAGTTTAATTCTGTACAAGACAGGAATCTAATTTTATTTTTCCATGTGAATAATTGTCTTAGTACCACTTATGGGCAGGTAATGTTAGTGCTGTCAAATATCAAGTTTCTATGTCTGTTTCTGAATTCTTTTCTGTCCCACTAGCCTGTTTTTCTATCTCCAGGCCAAGACTTCTCTGAACTTTACTACAATAGCTTTAAAATAAGTCATGATGTCAAGTAGATCGACTATATCACCTTATTCTTCTTTAAAATCATCATTTTATTGTCAATTTGAATGTATTATTTAGATTCAAACTTAAGTTTGTTCTACCCATTGAATTTGACTGGGACTGCATTGAATTTTGTAAATTGTTTGGGAACAAATTAAAGAATGTATGATATTTAATCTTCCCATCTATTAATAGGGCATATCTCTCAATTTACTCATGTTTTCTTCAATGTCTTCAGTAATGATTTGTAATTTTCTTTATAAAACTTTTTTCATCTTAATCTTAAATGTCTTACACTTTGCATTTTTAAGTGAAACCTTTATTATTAGATTTTTCTGGTTGTTGTTAATAATAAGATCACAATAGATTTTTGTAATTTTCTAGTACCTAGCAAAGTTGCTTAACTCATTAGTTATCATGATTTTTCTATAGAGTTTTTTAGATTTTCTATACAGCCTTAGTGATAGTTCTGTTTCTTTCTAATCTGTACATACCTCATTTCTTTTTCCTGGCTTAATGCTCTTATTAGAAACTTAATCATATTATTATTATAGTATATATTGCCACTGAATTATTTCTATTATAAAAATGTATGATCATTGATTTATTACCATGGGATTAGTCTATAATTTTCCTTCCTTACATTATTCTTGCCTGGTTTAGATATCAAGATTATACTAACAGCCAAAGTTTATAAGCATTTTCAACTTTCTAGTATCTAGAAATAGGAATCATCTGTTTCTTAAATGTTTTCTCAAATTTCCCTATAAAACTGTGGCCCTGATGATTTGAGGTAGTAGAATTTTAGTGGTTGTAAATATATATATGTTCAGATTTTCTATTTCTTCTTAGATTTTTGGAAATCTTTTCATATAAAGTATCTTTTTATCCATGTTTTCAAATTTATTTACATAAAATTATGTACACTATTCTTACTTTACTGTACATTTTTGTTAGCATTGTTTAATATTTTTATTACTACTTCTTTTATCTATATTATTTCTTCTATTCTAGTTTTTCTAGATTTGCTTTTGTTTTTTCTAATTTCTTGAAATTACTACTGCTTATTAATTTGTATATTTTTTCTCTTCTAATATGAGCTTTTGGATCTATAAATTTTCCTTTAAGTATTTCTCAAGTTGCTATGCAAAAGTTTCGATATATATAGATTTATCATAATTTTATTCTCAGTTTGTTCTAATTGCATTGCATTATGACTTTTTCTTTGTGTTACTTAAAATTATTTAAAAATATGAAAATTAATTTTTAATCTATATTTTTATTATAAATCTGTAATTTACTTGCACTGGTCAGATATGTGTGATTCCAATTCCTTGGCATGTCTTAAAGTTTGTTTTGTGGACTATTATATGGTCAATATTTATGCATGTTCTTTTTGGACTAGAGGAAAAACTAGTATTATCTAATTAATGGGTGCACATTTTATATATGTCTAATAAATTCAGCCCCCTAATTATCCTTTTATTTAGTTAGTTTTTATTATTTCTTTTTTGTAGAGACCAGGGAAATGTCCAGACCTAATCACGCTTTTAAGTATTTATCTTCTCACCATTTTTTAGCTGGTTGGTCTAGCAATTATTGAAATAGTTGGGTAAAATCTATTCTTAATTTATCATTTTTTTCTTAAGATTTTGACCATTTTAACATATTGTGAAAGCCTGTTTTCAAGTGGATATAAATTGTATTTTTCTACTTTTGTGATTCATTGGATTTAGTCTATTTATATTTATTAGCCTTTTTATCTTATTTTTTGCTTGGTATTCCTTTTGCTTGTCTATACTCCTAAGTTTCAAAATTTCTACCTGCTATCAAATAGTCATATCAATATCTGATACTTTCTTGTTTATTTGTTTACTTATTTATATCTTTAAGTTTATTTACTATGTGCACTCCCAGTCACTCCAGCAACCCCCTACACATATACTAAAGTACAGGTTTCTTGAGACCAGAGACCTTATCTGTTTATTCACCACTATGCATTGAGTGCCTGAAATAGTGCCTACACATAGTAATCATTCAATAATTATCTGTTAATTGATTTGGTTTGAGCATCTTAAAGAAGTGCTTTCTGTTTTTAAATCAAGTCATAATTAGAATCATAGAAAAATAACATTCTTGAAATGTAAGAAACTTTAGAGCTGTATTCCTATCCTGCATTTTACAAGTGAGAACTTGGCTTAGGAATAGCTACTTATATTTGCAAATTGGCAGGCTTGTAAATATGACCTGCTTAAAAAAGAAAGAAAACAAGAAAACTTTTAGCAAAGTCCGTAGAGATAAAGCTAAATTCTACTGTGAATTAGTAATTAGTAAAACATTTCTAGAGATCACTAGATAAAGGAAACAGGAAGAGTGTCTCATTACCATGCTAATGGTAGATGGTGCTGATTGATTATAGCATTCTTTCTCACGGATACTGGATACTGGACATGATGTCACAGTCTTTTCTGTGCATACCATTCCAGGTAGCCATTACTAAAGCCAGGTAATTAAGCGCTTGAGATTAAAACCTATTTGCCATTATCTTAGCTAAATATATGTCATCCCTATTTCCCAGTTTGGTCAATTTCCATGTCCCATTATTTTCAAATAACTTAAGATTTGTGCAGCCATGGGAAAAGGCGCACAATGTAAATTTTTAAAAAAGAGATAATATTAATTATTTAGTATGCATTTATTCTATTTTAGGTACAATGACTAGCCATTTTTAATGCATTATCTATTTCCTCCCCATGAGCAGGCATAATTATAAATGCAACAAAAATATTATACTAACAGCATTGTAAGTATTGCTATCCATATTTTACAAATGATGAAATTGAGGATTAGATTGTTAAAATGAGTTGCACAAGATGACATAAATTTTTATTACCACTAAGAGTAAAGGCAAAGAGAAAAATATGAGTACAAGCAGAGAGAAACACATAATGACCCCATCAACTACTTCCTTCTCTCCCACTTGCCATTCTCACTCTCTGCACGAACACCCACTTTCATACATGAAGTCTTATTTTTATATTCCAGATAGTATATCTTAGCAATGGTACTCCCCAAATCCAACCTAATTAATTCTCTGAGCTGGTTCTCATAACCCTCTACTCGTAGGAAAATTCCATTACCTACTTTCAGGGTCTCCAGGGTCTATCTTTTCTTATCATCCTCCCTATTTTCTATCCTTATTTCAGTAAATGTTTTCTCTTTAATTGTCTAGTTTCTTAAAGCTAACCAAGTGGTACTAATGTTTATAACTGTCATAGAAAGGCAAACATTTAAGATTTTTTTTTCTTTTTTTTTTTGAGACAGAGTTTCACTCTGTTGCCCAGGCTAGAGTGCTGTGGCGTCAGTCTAGCTCACAGCAACCTCAAACTCCTGGGGTCAAAGTGTTCGTCCTGCCTCAGCCTCCCAAGTAGCTGGGACTACATGCACTCATCACCATGCCCAGCTAGTTTTTTGTTTCCATTTTTAGTTGGCCAGCTAATTTTTTCTATTTTTAGTAGAGACTCACTCTTGGTCAGACTGATCTTGAACTCTTGGCTTCAAGCAATCCTCCTGCCTGGGCCTCCTAGAGTGCTAGGATTACAGGCATGAGGCACCATGCCTGGCCAAACATCTCAGAATTTTCAAGATAAAATGTGCACACCCAAATGAATGGACATATACATAAAAGACCTAAACAGTAAAACTATTTTCCTTTGTCTTTTATAATGTATGTCATGTATCTTAACATAAGCATGTTGATTTCTGTTAGCACTGAGAAAGTAAAGTTTTTACTTTAATTTAATTTTTACTTTAATTAAAATATAAGACATGAGCTTTATTGTTTATGCTTGCTTGTATCTTCAATAGCAGTTTTATATATAACATATATATACACACATATATAAATTGCATATTCAGCAGAAGTAATTTTGAAGGCAAACTAAAATATTTAGAAGCAGCAGACTTAAATATGTCTTTCTATATATTTTATTTGGAGACTATAAGGAGGCAAAAGACTAACCTAGTATTTGCTCAATAGGCAAATCAGTACCACAGCAGATAAAATTAATTATTCATAAATATAATGCTAATAATGTGTCTGCTTCACAATTGTTATTCAGAAATTAAAATCACCTTTGCATCTATTGCCTAGACATTTATATAAGTATTCTGCAGGTGTTTTCAGAATTTCCAGATGTAATTTCTATGCCATACATGGAAATAAACAAGGACAGTATTATTCATATAAAGCTATTCACCAAGGATTTAAAACAGTATGTAAATATAATAATGAAATAAAGAATTCTCTCAAATTGAGGCTAGCAATACAAAATTGTTGCAGAGGCAATATTTTTAAATTTGTCAACCATGTTTCCCACTCCACGAAAAAACAGAATGTTTGCATTACAGTTTCACTGAAATGATATTGTAAATTTGGGGATAAACTTTAAAGAAGGAAAAAAGAAACTTTTCAAAAGATGAATATTAGGAGCACAGACTTGAACAGATTAATCCTTTTAAACAAAAATTTAAATCCTTTTTTTACCCTCCACAAACTTAGTTCAATTTCAAGAAGGCCAGTTATAAATGCTAGGTTGCTGTTCTGCCTAAAAAATTACGTTATATTTTTCTGCTTGTTTAAGGGAAGGCTCAATATAAGATTTTATTCTTAAAAATAAACAAATCAAATCCTGCATCACTAAAGCCCCATTCTTATTTTTCTAAATTTAATAGTCATCCTGCCTATTATTTCCTAAAAAGTGTTGTGTGAATATTTTATCTGAAAAGAAGTATATTCCTTGGCTTGGGAAGCAATTTTTTAGTGAAGTGTGAGTATAATATATAAAGTGCAAATTTTGTGTATGTGTATGAATATGTGTGCGTGTATATGTGTGTGTCTGGGAGAAGCTCAAGTCATTTAGCTTTGGTTTGAACTCGGGAGTCATATTTATTGGGCTTGCACACTCCCATATACTTCCTTCCCTTAATGTCTCTTATCTCCCTTTAACCTACTCAGCTCCTTATTCTCTCTCAGTGCTCACTTTGAGTGCCACTTCAGGAAGTTTCTGGAATGCTTCCCCTTATGCAACACTCATCACAATTATAAATCATTATTTAATGTAATTATTTCTTAATAGACTGCAAACTCTATGGGGGTCAGAATATTTTCTGAATGTCCATTGCTATATTTCCAGAATTATATGGGTAGTGACCTCTTAAGTATTTTCTGAAAGAAGGTAAAGAAAGTAAACCTTCTTCTTTCCTGTGATATTCTATTAAAATCATTTAAGTGTTTGGTTCCACCATTTTCTCTTTAGATGAATTGGGAGAAATTGTGTGTGTGTGTGTGTGTGTGTGTGTGTAGTTGTTAAAGCACAGATTTCTCAATATTTCTTATAAATGTTGGAAATAAATGAACTCTTTACAAACTTTTATGAATGGAAGAAATATACTCTTACTGTTATAATTAGTCATATTTTGATATAATAATATGTTTATAGTAGCCCAACACCAAGATATTTCTGACAAATTCTAATACTTTCGTGACTCACATGCAGACATACACCCAGCTCCTGACTTCTTATTAACACGAAATGAATTGTAATGTAGCAAATCACCACATTTGTTATCATGAATTTATTGTGATGGTCCTTACATTATACATTTCTTTTTTATTTCTTAAGTAATCTATAATTATAACAAAATGGAAATAATCTCAAGGCACTATCCAGATCTGTTAAAAACAAAGCATTCTAATACCTGTTCCATAAAATGGATAAACTAATCTTTCTATTTCTCTACACACTTTCAAAATGTTCTGTCAATCTTTTGGTTCACTATCTGGGTACATAAAAACAGTTTCTTTGTTGTGAATGGACTTTATTTTTCAATTTGTCTGTTACTGCTGACTTTGAAAATACTTGGCATTGGTATAGACAATCTGTCCAAAAATACCATGTTTTGGAGTTTTAAAAGATGTTGGTATTTTTACAATTGAGAAACTTCTGATAGAAATATGAGGAATGACTAGAGGAAGAGTGTTAAGAAAAATGGTTACAGGGCAGAGAAATAGTCTTTAACTTTTCTCCTAGTCATAAAGTGAACTGAGCTCAACATAAGCAGCAAAAACACTTCTTGGTTAAGTAACAAAGAGTGAGGTGGAGACACATTACTATAGGAAAGATCTTTTACATAAAGAATATTTATAAGGGGTCCTGCCTTTTTTCCAAAGTAATTTCATTTAAAGTATCTACACATGGGTTATAGCACATAATAATTTATAATAAAGTCTGAAACCCTATGTTTGACTATATACGTTAGATACTAATTTTAATGAGATCTATGAAGAATTTTATTCTCTTACTAATCAATATGAATTAGCAAAATGTCAGATATGGTTCAAGGCTACTTTGTACTTAGCCCTCAAACAGAGACAGAAAGGATGCTACCACTTTCCCTTCTGGGTTAGAGGAAGAAATGAACATATCCTAAATGTTCATAGAAAATAGTTCAGTTGTCCCATGGTATCCCTGGGGGATTGGTTCCAGGACCTCCCACGGATACCAAAATCCATGGATGCTCAAGTTTCTGACATAAAATGGTGGCATATTTGCATACACCTATGACATCATCCCATATACTTTAAGGCATCTCTGGATTACTTATAATACCTAATACAATGTAAATGCTAGGTAAATAGTTGCTATACTGTGCTGTTTAGGGAATAATGGCCAAAAAGTCATCTGTACATGTTCAGTAGAGATGAAATTTCTTTTTTAATATTTTCTATCCACAATTGTCTGAATCCATAAGTGTGGAACTCACAGATATGGAGGTCTGATGGGATTTTAAAGCAGTTAATCTTATATTAACACTGTTTTACAGCAAAACTCCGAGAGTCCTGCTTTGATCCAGGCAATATAATGAATGGCACCAGACTTGGAATGGATTATAAATTAGGCTCAACAGTCACCTATTACTGTGATGCTGGTTATGTTCTTCAAGGTTATTCAACACTCACCTGTATCATGGGAGACGATGGAAGACCTGGATGGAATAGAGCCCTACCAAGTTGTCATGGTAAGAAACATATTTTTTTCTGAATTTTCATTATTAGAAAAAAATCAAGAAATGTTTAAAGCCATTTCTGTATTAAAAAAGATCAACCATGCAACATACAGTCTACAAGTGTGGTATTGGCAATGCAGAGATTGTATCCAGGATTCTTAAATTGAATTCAATGAAGAACTGGTTTTGGAAAAGTGCTTATAGTCTCAGGTATCTCTAAAGTGATGTACATGTTATAATAGCCAATAAAGTCTCTCTGAGAGTAAGGTTATTGCCTGCTGTGTTCATTTGGTACCCTCAGGACTTAGAAAAGTGCCTAAAAATGTTAGGTGCCCAGAAAATATTGGCTGAGTACATGAGGAACAAAGATACTGAAACTGACATCTCAACATATGTAGATAAATGCAAAAACTCAAACGTTATCAAGAATTAGTGAAAAGTCTTTATTGCAAATAAGGGTTCAGAAGAATATATATTTCTCCTAAGAATTAGGTTGTGTAGAAGGAGAAGTAATACTGCAGATTTAAAAATCATATGCTTGTGACCGAGAGCAGTGGCTCACATCTGTAATCCTAGCACTTTGGGTGACAAAATCAGGAGGATCATTTGAGGCCAGCAGTTAAAGACCAGCCTGAGCAAGAATGAGACCCCATTTCTGCAAAAAAATAGAAAAATTAGCTGGGCATAGTGGCACACGCCTGTAGTCCTAGCTACTTGGGAAGCTGAGGCAGGAGAAATCACTTGAGCCCAGGAGATTGAGGTTGCAGTGAGCTAAGATGATGTCACTGGACTCTAGCCTGGGAGACAGAGCAAGACCCTGTCTCAAGAAAAAAAAAATCATATGCTTGTATATAACTCTCTGTATATAAGAACATAGATACAGTGACAAAGAACATTTCAGGAAGAAGAAAGAAATGGTGACATCACTGTGGAAGTTTACCGTAGACTCCCTAGTTAGTTGAATGATCCTAATGCATTGTACAAAACTGACATAAAGATGATATCATATAGGGAAGATTTTCCAAACTATGGGTCACCACCAGTGAGTCACAAAATCAATTTATTGGGTCATGACAAGCATTTTTATAATAGACATAGAATTGAATCAAATCAAATTAAATTAAAGGTAAATAAAAAGAAGAGAAACAAGGTTTAATACAAAGAACATAGTAAAAGTAAATATCATTTTGTGGAACTTTTTTCAGTTATATATACAGAGATGAATAAAATACAATCAATATACGTTTACACATGTGTGTATGCACATGTACACATTCAAGTGTGTGTTTGTGTGTGTTTGCATCAGGCCATAATATGAAGGGTAGTGAAAAAAGGGTAGTTAAAAAACAACAATTTTTGGTGTCTGATACACATGGAAACTTTTTTTAGTTGTAGAATGTATTCACATATTATAATTATATGTGCAAAATTTATGACTTACACAAGTCATTTAACCTTCAGGCTTATTTTCTGTCATCTCTAAAATAGCAATAATTGAAATTATCTACTTCAAAATACTGTTATAAAAATAAAGAAATTGTGGGCATCTACTAATTGGTCCACCATTCAGCAGAAAAGCTGATTAATTCTTGACTTGCATTAATTTTTTTCTTCTCTCAGAAGATAAAGGAAATAAAATGAGAAATAACTACTTTAGGACTAATTTTTCGAATGAGAAAAAATGATTGATGGCATAGAAGTTTTTAGGAAATGTAAGATAAAGAGTGATTATATTGTGTTAGAATTTAGAGCCATACAAAAGAAAAATCTGTTTTTAACCAGAAAAACATACTAAACTTAGGAAAGCACTTTTCAAAATTTACTCTCAATAATCATTTGGAAACCATGGAAAATTTCTAGGAGCCAGATGCATAATAATCTCCTGATGGAGAAATATCAGAGGATACAGAAAGTTGTAGATTAATAGGATAAGTGTGAATCACTAAGATAAATGACTAAAAGATGGCTTTCAATGACAGATGAGACAGTCAGGAGCACCAGAGTATAGCATGCATTCACTAAGAATACACCTGCTGAAAATAATGCTATTCCTTCCCAATAAGTTTTCTATATCGGTAGGTCACAGAAATGGCAATTTCAGAATGGAATGTGCCATATACAATATAAACAAATAAATCCTTCTGAACCAAAAATATCTCATAGGATCAATTATAGACTGATTACATATATTTAATGTTGTTTGAATAGTTAAATCTACAGAAAATTTAGAGAAAGGGTCGGGAAGCTTTTCATGTTGGAAGGCCTCATTAATTTAGCTGTAATTAAATAAGGCTGCATTGAAGAAACTTCAATTAGATATACTTAAAAATATACATTATTTTGTAAAAATATAACATATACTTAATAATTTTAAAAAATGAAAACTATTTGTTAATTTTAAAGTTAACTAACCTTTTAATGACTTTGTTGTTTCTGCTTTTTTGTTGGAAAGCATTTAAATGTTTGGTTGCAGCATGAGGGTCCACAGTTTCATTTGATCCTCTGGATGGGTATCAGTCATTTGTGACCTTAAGGGTGTTCTTGGTTTGGGTTAGGTAGTAGAATGCAGATTCACAGCAATAAGTGATTGAAAAGCATGAAAGCATTTTTTGGGCATGTTGCCAAAGGTGTGGGTATTCTACTGTGTTTTTTAATATTTCAATTGCATCTTTCTTAGCATCAAACAATGACTTTAAAGTGTCATCTACTAAGAACTCAATCAGTTCCATCTGTAGTTTTTTAGGTGTCTTGGTGGTATCAACTAGGTGAGGCTGAAATGTTAATTTGAGTGCGATGTCATGATTCTCAAAGCCAGGGAACTTTTCTTTGTATTAAGTCTATAACAAGGTTATAGGTTAATAGGTCTATAACAGTTGCACATTCTTCAAATGATTCTTATATCATCCTGCTAATCAATGACCTTTGCTAACTGGGGAAATGTCCTTTTAAAGAAGAAGTATTTGGAAAAAAGATACCTTTCTTTCAGAATGCTTGGATTTTTTGCCATATATCATATTTAGACTTAAATTTACCTTGCAAAGAAATATTCAAGTTATTTTGGTTTGACTTGATATCACACAGAAATGCTGCTGCATTCCTATAGCAGTATTCTTTCAATAAATCATATTGCTGATTCTGTTCTTCGTAAAATTTAACTATCTGTTCTCACAGAGATAAAATTTTGGCTGACACCTGACCCTGTGATAGCCAACCCACTTTAGAATGATAGGGTAAATCCACACTGAATACTTCACTGTTCAACTTTAGCATGTTACAAAACTGATGATGCCATGTTGCATTTGCATAAATATAGATAATAATACTTATCACTTGTTGCAAAGTGTCACTTAAAATAGTAGCTTTAGCACAGAGATTTTGTTGATGTAAGATACAATGAAAAGAAATGAGAGCATCTGGATCAGTTAATATTTTTTTTATCTGTGCAAAAAACCTTTCGTGTTTTCCTGTCATGGAAGGTGCACTGTCTATACATACACTCACTAAATTTACCAAATTCATTCCAACTTCAAGACATTTATCTTAAAATTTGTTGAAGATATCTATATCCCATGTTCTGTTCACAAGAGTGCCCCAAGTGAGTAACTCTTTGTAGCAAAGAAAATCTTCTATTATGACCTGAATGAAGTATAAAATCTGTGCCTAGTCAGTAGTTGATTCTTCCAAATCTATTGAATAATACATCTTTTCCTTTTGAAATATTGCATTAAGTTGTTCTGTTAAGTTGAAGGCTAATTCATACTGCTGATCAGTTATGGTTTTCTTTGAAGGAGGTGGTTGTTTATACTTTGAAAGTTATTGGGGCCTAGGCATCCTACAACTTCAACAATGCATTCTTTCACAATTTCTACATCACTGAATGGCATCCCTTTTTCCCCAAGTATATAAGCTACTTTATTAGTTGTTTCAATGGCATTATTTACAGGTCTTATTGCTGCTTGAAACAATTGTCTTTGCTTTTGCTTTTCATCTTTTAATTTCTGCAATACAACTTTTCATGCCTCTCCCTCTAATTTAAAATATTTGTGATCCTAATGAGTGTTAAAATGCTGATGAGCATTGAATTTCTTTAATGTTTATGTTGCAGTATCACAAAGCAAGCAAATTATCTTATCTTTAGCAGAAACAAGATAATATTGCAATTTCTTTTTTTTTTTTTTTTGTTTTTGCTGGGTTTTTCTGGAATTACTTTTACTTTTTTTATTTTATAGATTCAGGGGGTACAAGTACAATTTTGTTACAGGAATATAGCATAGTGGTGAAGTCTAGGATTTTTTCTGATGCTCATTAAAAAATCTGTTTTCTTCCTTCAGCATTCTCTTGGTCTTCTTTGACATGATGGGCCATTAAGCAGACAGAATTAAGAAATACTGTCAAGCTGTGCAACTATTCACAAAGTCCACTGCAAATAGAAACACAGTGCTCCATTGTCAAAAGCTGGTGTCAAACTGGCATATTCGTCTCCCATAAACTCTTGCCAACCAGCCTTGTGTGGTAGTAGCACCAGTCAGGTGGAGGAAGTTAGAACTAATCATGAGTGTAGCAGCTGTCAGTTTAGCTCTTATGGCTTACTAATGTTTTAATTGTGCCAGTCAATCTGGGAGGATTATTTTGTTGAAACTTATTTTATTCTTTGGTATTTTAAATTTGTCCATTTTAAAAATAAAATAAAAATATAAAAGACTAACAAAATGTATTAATAAAAATAAAAGGATTTGTTCTGTAAAATTTGGATTCAGTCAAAAGGTTGTACTTAAGAACCTGGAGGGCCACATGTGACCTCGAGGCTGCAGGTTCCCCACCCCTGATTTAGAGGGTGGAGTAAACCTGGGTTCACGTCTACTAATACCTATGACCTGAGGCAAACTGAGCCTTGACTTTTAAATCTCTAAAACTGGATTAATAGTTATTAATTCAATAAGTTATTGTACAGATTCAATTAATAGACACAACACATACAGAGGGCCTAATAAAGTTCCTAACAAAGAGTGACATATTAATATACAGGAGTTTTGATTTTCAACAGTGTTCCAAAAGAAGCCAAGTGCCCTTGCACTTTGCATTGTGTGTTATGTTTTGTTTGAAGTAGTGTATTTCTGTCACTGTAATATTAATTAAATATAACTTATGTATGTTATTATGTGAATACACACATTCACTCACTTCTGAATATAGGACAGGAGTTGAGCATTTTAAAATTTCTCTAAGATATAATAATTTTACCATCACTAGATATCACTAGACTTTTAATCAAAATGCTAAGATATGGAAATCAGATCAAATTTGTTCAGTGAATTCTTTAAACTATGAGAAAAAAGCTTAAGATAAATTTATGACCACAACTAATAATTTATAGTATAGTTGGGGGAAAAAACTTATGTTTTAGAACTAGATACATTTAATCTGAAGCAACGATTTGAAAAAAAGCCTGGGTCAGGGATGTGACCTTGTTCAGTTTATTTATTTAGTAGATCTAATCATGAGATAATATTGTCTAATTTGTAAGGTTGTTGGGAAAATTGTAGTATTAAATAACTTATTTAAAACATTTGCTATTACTATCACACAACAAGGAAAGCTTAATATAGTTTAATTTCCTGATCACAGTCACACATATCTAATTGTTTTCCTTCACAGTGACTATACACAGGAATGGCTGGTTTTCCTATGTCATAAACTTAAGACTAAATGTAAAATCAGTTTTTAAAGCATGTACAATAAGAACAAGAAAGGTCTGTAGTTCATAAAGACAGTGAGAGAAATTTTATTTATCTAAGTAAAATATGCATGTGATGACTAAGAAAATAATACAGAGTAGCTTATATTTAAAGCAATGGTCATTTGCTTTACCCTTCTTTATCTTCCTATTCTCCAGAAGCTGACTGTTCCAATAATTTCTATTGCTAATTGCTCTGATGGCCCCTTCCGTGACTCCACATGACATATGAAGTTTTGTTTCTTTATTTATAGATACTCTAATAATATCTACTCATTCCCTGAGATAAAAGATAGAGTTATGCCTCATACACAGCCCCTATCTTCAATGGTCCAGTTATATTATTTTTGGCTTATCTAGTGATTGCCTTTGTCATATGTTAATACGTTTCTGCCTCTATTTCTCATTTCATCAATGTTTGAGAACTAGGTGGCTGGTCCTCTACTGCTTTTCACTCTTGGTCTTGTCCCACAGTAGGAATCCTGACTAGTGTCTCAGAAAATTTTGACTGACTGCTAGGCTTTGCTTTAGAGTATATGAGTAGAAAGTTGGATATTAGTCTGTAATGCCTAAATGCCAAAATAAGGACAGCTTTTTATTTATTTATTTATTTATTATGTAAAAATAAATACGAACATGACCATACTCTGGAAAGTCTTAGAATACAACTATATTTTGTTTTGTGTTGTAATATTTGCCTACTCTCTCCCTAGAACGGCATAAAGCTCCATGAAGTCATGAGCTGCATATTCTTGTTTGGCCTGTAACACATTAATTTGTACAAACAGGCTCTTACTAAATGCCTGTTAACTTGAACTGAATCATATGAATTTACAAAGCTTGTCTATTTTAGAAGATAGATTTTTATCATGGTTTAGGATTAAGTGTACGTCTTAAATCTGAAGAAAATATTTTTAAGAGCTTAAGTTGGACACTAAGAGATTATATTTGTCAGTAGTTCCAAAAATGATTACATCCTGTGGTAAGTCTTGCTCAGTGATGAGAAACTCTGCAGTTTATCTCATGAGACTGTCACATATATTAAATGATAGCAGAACAGCATATCTGTACCCACAATTCACTTTGTGATTTAAAAATTTGTGTTTAGAAAACAATTTCTTCTCTTTTTATTTTTCATACTTTGGAAAGTCTCTGTTGAAACTCTATGTTAATTTAATTATCTACAGATGTACTGGATTAAAGTAGAAGTCATATGTCAATCTTATCTATAATCTGACTCAATATTAAGCAAAGGTAATAAAACACAATAGTGACAGACTCCATATTTCTCCCTTAATATGCATTACACGATTCATTTCACATAATCATGTTGCATTGATTTATTTTTATCTAATGGCATGGCTCTACCCTCATCCAGAGCACCAGCCATCTCTTACCTCTTAGCATTTCTCCTAACTAGTTTCCCTCTTTCCCTTGTCCCCTTTTCAGTATCTTCTGAGCATAACAGAGCATCCTTCATTCAGATTATATCATGAATTTACTCAAAATCCACCAATTGTTTCCCAAATCAGAATAAACGCCAAAGTTCTTTTAATATTAAGCTCTACTTCATCTGCCCGTATTCACCCTGATCTCTTTACAATTTTCTCCCTCTACCACACTCTTTGAGTGACATTGTCCTCCTTGATATTTCTTCAAAGCACTGATCACACTTCTGCCTCATAGCTTTTGCACTTGCTGTTCGTTCAGCCTGGAATACATTTACCCCAGCTCTCTGGCTGGCTAGCTTTCTCACTTCTTTTAGGCATCTAATCACTTGTTTTGTTATTATAAAAACATTCCTATTTTCCCTCCCTCTGCTTCTCAGAGCTCCTGAGATGAAATCAATATCTGTATCTAAAATTGCAGCTATATATCCTTGTTAAAGATTTCTCTGATATATGTAAAGCCCCAGGTACTTTTAGGGCCTTAGAACTTTGAAAAGTAAATCATTAAATTCAAGCATACTGGTCACAGTACCAATGCAATGTTTTGATCTTTTTCATCATTATAGTAGACAGTGAGCATTCAATTGATAGGCAACTATATTATAAGACCCTGAGACTAAACACATTTAGTTTGTTAAAGAACTACTACCTCATCAATTATTCCAAAGAAAAGATCATATAATTTATTCATTACTTTTTCCAGTCATTTAAAAGTACCAGCATGCCCAGTCCTGCACTAATATTAGGAATAAAAACATGAATTCAACGTGCCCCTTACCCTTACAGAGTTTATAATTTGATGAGATATAGACAGGTAAGGTCCACTGCTAGAAATAAAAACAGTACTGTGAACACAGCATGGAGATGCATCTGACCTAGTTATAGAGAGATCAGGGAAGGCTTTCTTATTAAAGTGATACATGAACTGAATCTTAAAAGTATAAATAAGGAGCTAGGTGAGCCAGGGGGCATGAAAGGATGGTGTGATTCACAACTGCGGTTCAGCATATGTAAACATGTTGAAGCAAGAGTAAACAGAATGCTGGTACAATTTCAAGCAGTTCAATAGGGCAAGAGTATAGGGAGGAGGACTGATGAAAGATAACAGTTTACCTGTATTGAGCAGTTTGGAGTTTTCTTACACATATTTTATATGTCACCATAACTGCATGACGTAGAGACTCTTAATATTCTCATTTTACAGATGATGAAACCAAGACACAGAGAGAGGGCTCAGTCACTTGTTCAAAGTCACACTTGGTCTAGTGTGTTTTTGTGGATTCATGATCTTAATTATTGCCCTATAGGTAGGCTCTTTAATTCTGCAAAGAATTTTTATTGAACTTTTTATATCCCTAGAGCCTAAGTGTGCCTGGAATATTTTAGTTGGTTAAATGTTGTACAAATGGATGCAAGGCACCAAGAATAAGTGGTAGTAAGATTGAGAGTTCTTCAATTATTTAGGAAATCATCATCCAGGCTAAGCATGAGTATTATGAGGAGATAAATTCCTACAAAAAACTGATACAGTTAATCTGAAATGTATTTTTTGCATTTCATCTAAAATACAGCTTTAGAGAGAATACAAAGGCCTTAATACATACACTTAGCCAGTGCTGACTTCATTCTTTTGAAATTCTGCAACAGTATTTTCAATACCTTCATTTCACTCATGCTAATGTAAATTCTGGATAATGAAAAAAAATTTAAGTAACTCAGTAAGTCTTTCCAAAGTGCATGAACACAACTATGGTAAGAGTAGACATCCAACAGTCATGTGGCACCACTCTCTGTCCAGTTTCCAAATATATGTGGAATGATAAAAGCTTTTAAAAGGAGAGCCCTCTTACCCTATCAACTGAAAAGAAAGCTTTGAAACAAACAAACCAAAAAATTTAAAAGTCCATTTCATAATTATAGCTTTCCAACTTTGGAATTATCTCAAATTAGTAACCTCATATGACCTACTTTTAATGAAATCACATTGTTTGAGTATATAAAGAAATAAATAACTTTTATTTCAGATCTTCTGTTTAAATGGCCTGACTTGCCTTGGGCTAAGATCCTTATTTAAAATGTCCTTGAGGTTTACAAAATTCTTTTGAGATATAAAACAAGTCTAGAGCCCTATTCCATTATGAATGCATATAGAGATTATCTAGTCTAATATAGTGAGCCATTTAGCATTTGATATCATTTAAATATGTGCTATAATTAAAACATGTAGATGAAAGATTCATAACAAAGGCCTAGTAGTAAATTATTTCTGAGTACCATCAAATATCCTCCTTTTATCAGCAGCACATAGGACTTGTGTTCACAGATAAAATACAAAGATTGTGTTGAAATTGTGTTCTATAGAGGAGTGTAATATATTTTGTGTTGAAAAAGTTAAAGTAGCATTGGGATAAAACCAAAACATGTTTCATTTTCATATGAAGGCAGAAAAGTATTGTTTAAAAGGAAAAAGAAGTATTATTTAAAAGGAAACAAGGCAGGATACTAATGTTATTGAGCACCTGCTATTTTTCAGGCACTCTTACATACATTATCTCTCCAGTTGGCCTCCTGCATGCTAGTCAGGAAAATTGTTAACATTGTTATAAATAAATCCCCATGGCTATGCATTTTGGAGTATATTATGTAGAGCAGCCCATGTAAGAAGCAATTTGCAAATTGATGCCTGTAACTCAGAGAATACAGGTTGAATATCCCTAATCCAAAATGCTTGGCACCAGAAGTGTTTTGAATTTCAGACTTTTTTCAGGATGTTGGAATATTTTCATCATGTATATTGGTTGAACATCCCTAATCCGAAAATCCGAAATACAAAATACTCCAATGAGCATTTCCTTTGAGCATGACCTTTGAGTATCATGTCAGCACTCAAAAAGTTTCAGATTTTGGAGCATTTCAGATTTTGTATTTCATATTAGGGATGCTCAACCTGTCTTTTCTTGTGACCATTGACTTGGGCTCATATTTCAGCCATGTCTCCACACAGGAAGTCGCATGGACTCTCATTGTACTAAGATGCTCCTATTCTCCACTACCACATGGTCTATATTTAAATCAGACCTCAAACATAATACATTTTCAGTTTTTGAAGACAAAAAAAATTATTTATAAAGAAAGTTGAATCAACCCAGTGATTCTCTGCTTACAGAAGAAGAAAGTAAAGTATGTAACAATAACTGTTAAAAGTCATGGCAAGATTCAAATGATATTAAGGAATGGTAGTAATTAAAATGGCATTAAGGTAATAGGAAAAAATATCTAAGGATAGCCAAATCTTTATTTCTGTTGGGGAAATAAAAATCCTACCAACAGAGTTCATTCTACAAAACTTAGAAAAGAAAGAAAATAGTTTTATCATTGATTAAGTGCATTTAGAATGCAGTGCACATTGCAGGCAGTCTACAAAAGACACTACAAAGACTGGATAGAATGTCACACAAATTTATACAGTAAAGTAAAAGAAAGAATAATCAAAATGTCTCATATTCTTGATAGACAAATTGATGTACCTTGTCTTTGACACATCTCATGTGAGAACTTTCAACTAATTTCAGAAGTAAGTGTTTACAGTCCTAATGGTCAGAATGCTAGTGACTTTGCACTATAAAATCAAAAGGTTACACCTACTACGTTTTCAAGGATACGCTATAAAGGAGGGGAGTAGGTTGCTGCTTCTCTCCTCTTTGTTATACAAAGAAAATTTTGTCATTTTATACTTACACTTCAACCAGCAAACCATTCACTCCAAGATTCCTAAGGGAGATGTATGCTTCAAAGAAGACAAATTAGAGCTTCTTGTGCAACAGGGAATTTGGTCCCTAATCTCACATTACAAATTTAGTAGACTAGACTGAACCACATGGGAGAGTAAGTGAGTAAGGCTGAACCATATTTAGGCTGTAGTTCTAAATAGCCTGAAGCTTAAGCCAACCCTAAGACTGAATATTTCTCCTGAAGTTCCAAACCTGAGTTTTGGGACCTTTCTAATTCAGGGAAGAACTAAATTATCCTGTTAGGAAAGGAACTAAAGGACAAGAATGAAAGGGTCCTCCAATGCAACTAATATTTTCCAGTTCTTGTTAGGCCAAAGCAAAAATCTCTGAGCCAAATTCTCCTGAGAGAAAGAATAGACAGAGAATGACACAGAAAGAATGATTGTTTGGAGTAATCTAATTAGAATGCGGATTTCTAAACTTTTTGTGCACTCTGATCAAGCCTATGGACCTCTTCTTAGAATCATCTTTTTAAGTGCATAAATTAGATCAAAGCACATAGGCTTGAAAGGGAAACCAATGATATTTAAAGACAGTTAGTATATTAATAGTATATAAAAACTATATTTGAAAAAATATTTGTAATATAAGGATATATATGCTTCTCAATGCATTAAGTTAGAAGTTCTAGCAGCAGATCTAATAACTATTAAAATTTTCAGCATTGAAGAGCATAAACAATATTTGGAGGTTATCTGTAAAAATTAAAGTAATATAAAAATATCTGCAATTTTAATTGGTGAGAAAGCCCCAGTTATTTGTAGTATTACTGTGCTTTTCTTGCCTACATGTGTAATAAAAGGAAAGGCTAAAATTTAGTTAGAAAAAAAAATCAGTTAGGGTCTAGAGAAAATATGGACATTTTTCTTCCCCATGAAAATTCGAGGAAAAGAGCCCCTGAATTATAAGAAGATGGGCCATATTCTCCTCCCCTTTTCTAATAGCATTGCCTCTTGCTTCTCCGTTGGACTTCTAAAAGATAAAGAGTACAAAGAAATAGAGGACCACAATCACACTGACCTTCAACTGCCAGGCAGTGACCCCAACCCTTGAGAAACAGCTGAATTGAAGTTGTAGCTTTCTCTTCCTGTAGGATGGAGTACTCTGCTCTTTATCCTTAGGGAAAATTAAGAGAAGAAAATGAAAACCATAAGGGCAACAAGTCCTAGTATAGGGTCACCTAAAGACATTCCTCTTTGTCTCAAGAAAGGAATTTGACAGACTACTGGAGAAGTTCCTCCTGCTGTTTATTCTAAGCTTTGTACCTGCCTGGGATTAATAAGATTAGTTCATTTTCCTAAGCCTTATGGAAGCCTCATTATATCACCACCAAAAGATTCTGGAGTAAGTCAGGACAGTTCCTTAATTCATTTTACCTAAACCCACACTATAAACCAGATCTAACAGATACTTCCTGTTTCAATCCTAGTTTATATCTCCCTCTCTTCCAAAGCTACTCAGTCAGTAAATAGTGAAGCTGTAATTGAAACCTAAACCTTTCTGATTTCAGAATATTCGATTTTTTTCTTTTTTTTAATGTCAGCATATTATAGGGGTACAAAAGTTTAGGTTATGTATATTGCCCTTGCCCCTCTCCCCACGAATCAGAGCTTCAAGCGTGTCCATCCCCTAGACGGTGCACATCACACTCATTATGTATGTGTACACCCATCCCCTTTCCCCCTCCACATCTGCCCGACACCCGATTAATAACATTAATGTTATTCCTAAATGTGCTCTTAGGTGATGATCAGTGAAACCAATTTGATGGTCTGCTATGCTACCCAAAGGGCTTTAAAAATCTCTGAGTTTTATATTCTATGTACTTAGTCAAAAGCAAGATATTAATAATTAATATTTTGTTATTTTTCCTAATATAACACATATTTATTGAAAGACCATTACATCAAAAAACACTATGCTAAACTCCAGAGGTACATATTGTATGCAAAAAAGACATGGAAACTTTGCCTTAATAGATCTTGTAGTCAAGAGAGAAATATAGACATTAATCAAAGAGCCATACAAATAAATACATAATTAAAAATTGTAACTGTCATGAAAGTAATTGATGAAGTGCTGTATAATGGGAACTTCTGAACAAGTCTGGAAGTCAGGAAACACATTCCTGAAAAAGCAACATTTGTGAGGAGATAGGATTTAACAAATTATTACAGAGGATTTTTCCCCTTCTAAAGTCATTTTTATATTAACATATTAGTTGCTTTAGTAATTTTATAAATAAAAAAAGATTTTAATTATTAAAAAGCAATGACTCAGAGATAAATAAGACACCAATTAAGTGATAGAAGGGATTTAAGTTTCAAACATTCCCAATAATTCAATTTAAATCATTTAAAGAAATCATCTTCCCATACACAGTTTCCTACAAAATCATTGATTATTTATCTCTAGGGACTTGGGGGTGAGGGCAACAGGGAGTGACTGCTAATGAATACTGGCATTCTTTTGGGGGTGAAGAAAATGTCCTAAAATTAGATAGTGGTGTTGTTATATAACTTGTGAATATGCTAAAAACCACTCAACTGCACACTTATAAAGGGTGAGTTTTATGTACGTGAATTATATCTCAATTTTTTTAAACAAGGGTAAAAAATGAGCGACCTGAGTCACTCATAGATTAACTTTACACACCCTTGATGTGATTATTATTAGTACAATTTATATATGGTAACATGGAAAATCTACCAAGGAATAGAGCTATCCATAGGCCTTTGCCATAGAATGAGTCTTCTTTCTTTAAAATCACACTGTCTGATGGAGAACACAGCTCACAGAGCACTAAGGAATGAAGAGGATACCTTCCTAGCCAGCAAAATCAGATGAATCCAGGCAGTGAGGTGACAGATGTAGAAGCTCATAGCCAAGTAAGTTGACTTATTGAGTTGTTAAAATGGTTTACAAGCCACTGAGTACCACATTGGGAGGAAATTATTATATTTTTGCTATTAAAAAGGATTGTGATATTTAGCACAATTAATTCATGAGTAATGGAGCATTATTGGAGGCTTCTCATCTAAGGCAGATAAACAAAATGAAGTACTTATGTTTATATAGGAAATATGAACAGGAACATGAAAGGAATGGATGGATAGTTAGATATTTTCACAAAAATCAAAGTTTTTAACAGAGAGAAAGAAACAGTAGTCATTTAAATCTTAAAGTTGATCCTGGGAATAATAGCTCTCTGCATTCAAATTCATATCACAGAGTTTAAGGGTTAGGAAAGGCCTTCTCTTAAAAAAAAAAAAAGTTCCATGGGAGATATAACTTTCAAACACATTCTGTACTAAGATTTATGATTTGTGACATTCAATAAGGCTATATCAAGGCATAAGTAATTTACTAGAAATATACCAGCAGTTTTGTAAGGTACAGCAGTTCTTTCAAACTGAAGGAGTCAGAGGCCACATCTAGTAAATTATTGATTTAATATACCACATTGCTCTTTTGTGACCTGCAAGAAGTCATTACTTTTAAAAGTACCTAACTTGCTTTCTGTGAATAATTTATACATTATATAATTTCATTATTGAGTATATTTGATAATAAATTATACATTACACAAGTGAAAAGGCAGATGTGAAATTGCAAGTAGCTTAAGGCTATGTTACATGTATTATAATGTCTCTAAGATACTTGAACATTTCATGTACATTCACATAGTATCTCTTCCACATATATAGTTTGAGATTCTTCTAAATCACTCAGTGGTAAGGTACCTCTTATCGTTCTTCCTCTTCAGTCCTCCTCCTTCAGCCCACACATATACCCCTGCTCAAACCACAGGTGGGAAGTCCTTTTCATTGGATGGCAAGGGAACATTAAAACCTGGTTGCAGTTTCATGCTCTGATTTCTCTGTAAATAGCACATCTGTCTACTGCATCATTGCATATATAATGTTAGAGTAAAACAAGCATATATGTAGTACAGTTGGATCATGGACCCATTTTACTTATCCAAACTAAATCATACAAATTTAGCCAAAAGAGGATTTTTTAAAAGTAAGTAAATAGAAAAAGAGAGAATAAGAAAAATAATAGGAAATTGAATAATGTGGGCAATCACACAAAGAAAAGGCAAAAATTTCAATCACAGAAAGAAAAAAAATGTAGGTTTATATGGATTTACTAAGAGAGGGCATATCTGGATTCTATACTGAAATTAAGTGATTTTTCTGGGGTAATTTCAACCAAATGAAATGTTTGTATAACATGCTAAGTTTGGAGCACCATTTTATAGTAGCTTAGTCTTGCAAGCATAATTCATTTAATCATTAAACAGACATTTATGCAGAACCTGCTGTGAAAGACATTGTCCTAGGATGAAAGGGGAAACAGTAAGATGTGTGTGTTAGGAAAATCCCTTGCAGAGTTATAAGCTGTGGTGATGAGTAAAGCTGCGAGTCTATTGGAAAAACCCATATAGAAACTGTTGGGAGCTTGGATTGTGCCAGTTACAGAGGCAAAGAAGGTAGAGAGAAGCAGATAAGCTATTAATACATAAGAGTATAATCAATAAATCAATGCTGTATTGGACCTCATGAGTCAGGGAGAGGGAGTCAAGAATAATGGCATTTTATAAGTAGGCTAAATTTGACATTTTAAATTTTTAACATAACTTGGCTGTATAGGTATACATAAAACACAGTTCTTCAGAGCTACAGAATCATAATTAATTACTATCAATTACATAAACATTAGAATTATTGCCAAAATGGTAATACATTTTAGAATCATTGATTTGGCCTTTTACAAGTGTGTTCTCGGGAATACTGGTCCTATGAGATATTACATGGAAAACGAGTTTGCCATAGTCAAATGTTTGTGGTAAAGGTCATCATCTCCCCCAAACCTCACTAACGTCTCAAGTTCTATAGAACCCTGTTTCTTTCACCCATGTATTTCCTGCATTTAATCATAGAACCACGTCTTCTCACAATTCATATGTTCTACCAGCATGCTATTAAGAATATAAATTTATGTACCATATAAGTTATAATCAGAAATAGCTGAATTCTTATGTTTACTATATTAGGATAGATATAGGCTGTTTAGAGAAACAATAGCCAGTTTGACAAAAGGCACAAAGGTGTACATGGTAGATGTCAAATGGCAAAAATAGGCATAGAATTCAGTCATGGCTTGCTTTTATCTTCTACCTATTGTTAAGAGCTAAAAAGATAAAGAGTGCCATTTTCTCTACTGGCCAATAAGATGACATTAAAACAGAAAACAAGAATATGAAAAGCTTCTGGAGACCAATATTGGGAGAATCAATAAAGTTAGCCTGACTTAGTCTTTATTCCATTTGTATTATGTAGACATAAAACAGATTACAACAGATTTATATCACAGAGCATAATTTTCCCTTATTTATATTAATATATTGCATAAATATTATCAGTTACTATAATATTCTGCATTATTGACTTATAAATTAGGCCATGCTGTAGGCACCAACCAGAGGAAACATAAAATTATGACTATCAGTACAAATAACAGAATCTAACATAGTATTAGTTACTGTAAGGACATGTGATTAAACTGCAACTTCATATATATTCATGGTTAAAAAAAAAAACCTTCATACTTACAAATAAGATTTTCAGCACAATCTGTCCTGTGCATTATGCAAAATTAAATATATGAAACAAATTGAGGCTGTCAGACACATGTTAATGTGGGATGGCAGAATTTTCATGACTAAGTCATAGAACTGAACTTGAGTTAGAAGCTCTCATTTTTATTCATATTTTCAGATATAAAAATAAGAGTTTTTGTCATGTTCATTCAAAGTATTGTTATTTTAATTTTGGAGCACCTTAAAATCAGAAAGAAAATTAGTGTAAAACATACTACTAATTCTTGAATGATTCTCTCATCAGTAGCATTATCAGTTGAATAAAGTTATCAGTGCTGAAATAAGAATACACCTGACTACCCTAATCTCAAACAATAATGAGTGATGAGAGTGATGCATCTATGGTTATTATCATCACTGTCAATTTGTTGTTGTTTCTAGAGAGTTCTAATTTTAGTATGTTTAATTCTAACTGTTTATTACTCTTTTATAGAGTTTATTACTCTTTTATAGAACATTAAAGAAAAAAAGGAAGAACATTCATTAGCCACTCAATACAACATACTGTGGTGTGTGTGTGTATGTATTTAAATATACTGTGTTATTATATTTTTAAACTTTGGTCAGGAATCCATCAAAAGTTTTGACTTTTTCAAACTGTCTTGCCTCTTCCCGAGGTACCCAATACATCACTACATCCAGTAAGTACTCTTTAAAAGGAAAATCAGACATTAACTCCAATAAATTCCCGATATAATACCTAAACTCCTTCAGCCTTTTTCTCAAGTCAGAGAGGAGTGTTACTACTGATGTCTAAAGGTAATCACTCCACTTTTGTTCTTGATCTTAATTTCTAGGTCAATGCTCCTGATTTTCCCTTTGTAATGATTCCTTCCTCCCCATCAAATCAACAAAAACACCCATTCAGCTTTCATCTACCTCCAACTACTCTCTACATTTCCCTCCTATTTATAGTCAAGAATTTGATTACTTTTGTACTTCTTCACATACCACTTACTCTTTATCCAACTACAATCTAACTTCCTCCCTCTACTCTAGTTCAGGGTTTGGCAAACTTTTTCTATAAAGCTGTGATTCCCAACACCCAGAGCTGTGGAACAGTACCCAGTCCCTGGCCTGTTAGGAACTGTGCTGCACTGCAGGAGGTGAGCAGAGGGAAGCTTCGTCTGTATTTACAGCTGCTCCCCATCACTCGCATCACAACCTGAGCTCCACCTCCTGTCAAATCAGCAGCAGCATTAGACTCTCACAGGAGCACAAACCCTGCTGTAAGCTGAGCGTGTGAGGGATCTAGGTTTCACCCTCCTTATGAGATTCTTATGCCTGATGATCTGAACTGGAGCTGAGACGGTGATGCTAGCACTAGGGTGTGGCTGCAAATACACATCATTAGCAGAGAGGTTTGACTGCACAGAGACTATAATAAATCAATTGCTTGCAGACTCATATCAAAAGCCTATCAGTGAGTGGCAAGGGACAATGTAATAATAATAGAAAAACACCTGCCAGTCTGTGGAAAAATTGGCTTCCATGAAACTGGTCCCTGGTGCCAAAAAAGTTGGGGACTGCTGCTGTAAAGGAATAAATAGTATTTTGGGCTTTACTGGCCACATAATATATATGTGGCATATTTTGTAGTTTTTGCTCTGTTTGTAACTCTTTAAAAATGTAAAAACCTTGTTTGGTCTATAGGCTGGATTTGACCTGCTGGCTGTAACTTGCCCAGAGCTGCTCTAGTTGAAACTGCAGTGTTAATAACACCAAAACCTCCTTTTTGGTATTTGAGGGGAATAGTAAATTATGCTCTGTCCTTCCTGCACAAGTTCAAAGCTGATGAAGAAACAGGCTGAAGGAAATCAAACCGTCAGCTTTAATGTTGATAAAAGATGAGGAGCAGTAAACAATGGGCTTTCTACTAGCTGCTCGCAATAGCTACAGGCCTGCCCTTGGAGGTGCCCTGAAAAACTTACAATGTAGAAAGGCATCTGAGTAAGTGAGCTCTGTAGGCATAAAGCTCCCTTACCTGTCCAGGGATCACCAAGGTAGAAGTTCTTGTCCAGGGATCACCAAGCAGAAAAATTCCACGGCCAAGGGGGAAGCGGCAAGGCCAGTGGGCTGGCATATTTAGGAAAAATTCCTCCTCATTCAAACCATAAACTGAGGGAAGAAGAACCCCATTCCCTTACACTCCAGATTGCCAAGTTAACCAAGACTCCTTTTTCATTTATTAGCCAGTTTGCAACATTTAACCCTTTAAACATGCTCTTTTCACTGAAACTCTTCCCCCTTGTCTCCCAAGAGACTCATTTCTCCATAGCCACCTCTCTTTACCTGATCCTGAACCTTTGGTGTTTCCCAGAACCTCCTCTTTGCCCATCCTTTCTCATTCTGCGTACTTTTCTGAGTGATCTCATTGGCTTAAAGAATATCAACTATCATACCTACGACTTCAATGCCTAAATCTCCATTAGAAGCTCTGGTCTCTCTCTGGGTTCCAGAGCTATGAATCCTAATGTGTCCCCTATCTTGTGAATAATGTAAATACCATCTATAAATTTACCAGAAACAATGTTTCACTCTCATCCTTTTTATAAGCATACCACATTTGAGCCTGAGGCCTCAAGGCATCATCAGTAACATCTCTGATTTCAAGAAAAATTATATAAGCAGATAAAGATTAGTGAGAAAATAGAGTACTTAGATGAGTGGATGAATGTATTTGTACAGCCATCCATGTCCCGCATATAAATATGCTTAATTTTATGGCAGCATAATAGGATTGAATTTGAGTAGAGTTTCAAAGCCTGGCAGCAAGTAAAACAATTTCCCACTTGCATATGTAATTTTTCATCATAATAAAAAAGATGATTAATTTCACACTCCTATCATAATTAAAAGCAAGGCCACCATTATTACCTTTAGAGGTAACACCATTATAACATTATTGTGTTATATACTTTGCTTCTGAGAACAGTAAACTTGAATACTTACAAAGTTTTGTATGTGCACAATTTTTTTTTATTTCTAAAATATTTAACACTGGAGGATTTTGTTAAAAGATGCAAATAAATTATACAACTTAAAATCTGCTAGCCATAATTTTTTTTATGTAGGAAGATAATCATAGTATGAATTTGTAAATTTTTTTCTAAAAATTGTATTTTTGTCATTTTTATTTCCTAGCACCCTGTGGAAGTCGTTCAACAGGTTCAGAAGGCACTGTTCTATCACCAAACTATCCAAAAAATTACAGTGTGGGACATAATTGTGTTTATTCTATAGCAGTTCCCAAAGAGTTTGGTAAGTAAGATTCATCTCATCATGTAGTATTTTATTCCAGGCATGCTTTATTTTTCATTATATGCTATTTGAATTTTTTAATGAAAATATCTACTATCCATAAAGTAATTTACTCTGCAATTCTTTTTAGATGGTGGGTTTGTAATAATAAAATTTTGAGGCCATTTTACTCAATCTGAATTTACAGTCAAGTACACAGGTGAACAACAATATAAAAATGAAAACAGGATTGTTTTTAATTTTTAAAAATAAGTACACCCAGTAACCTTGCAAGTGCCTTCATATTGAAATTATATAAAACGAGAAATTACCAGAGCATAAAGCCAAGTGTGCTGTGCAAAATATGCATAAAGTCAAATATATAACTATTACAATAATAACGAAAGTATTTACAAAACAGTCGTATCAGTTGTATTGTTTATTAACGCATTTCCAGAAAGAATAGATTTTGGTTTTGAGCATCTAGTTTTGGAGACAGCAATGAATATAAAAAGATAGCAAGGGACATTTCAGCTCATCTTGTCAACCTGACAATCTGTTCTGCATTGGCACTAAGAAGACAATGTGTCCTCTGCTGCCTTCACATCTCTCTGATCACAAGTCTTAGAAGTCACTTATCTGGCTTCTAAAGGTTTTGGATCTGAGATCCAGCTGGATTTATCCCAGATTAAGCTCTGTTCATGGATGGATAGGCAAGGGAAATTTAGGGAGCAGTAAAGTATGAGAGAGAGGATGAAACTTCATAGACTTCTACAATTTAGATTTACAGCATTGCGTTACATGGAATTCTTACAGCTGTAATGAATGTCTGGGTCTGAATGACTCAATATTTCAGCAGAAGGACATGGATTTTATCATTAGAAATTGTTGAATAACATCTTGACTCAACATTTCTACCACTGATATATAAAATAAGCTGATGCTTCCAGTCCAATTTCTTATAACCAGATACTACCTATATATCCTCCCTTTCTCCCCTCTGAAACAAGTTCAAGATCCCCAACTTGAGAGTGTTGTCATCAGAAGTGAAGTGCTAAACCTTTTAACATTGAAATAGAGTGATGATGCTAGCATTAGCAAGGTGTCTGTTTCTTTAGTCTTCTGTATTTCTTTCCCCTAGTATATTGGTTGGTTGAATCAAAGTTGAGCTCTTTGATAGTGAAGAAAGTGACAGTTTAGAAAGAAAAACATCGTCCACTTAATTGTGTTTAATTTTTACCTTTTTGAGTCCTCCCTTTGCTAGAGAGGTTTATGTTTCCCAGATGCCAAAAATGTTACTTTGTTGCTGACAGAATCCTGACAACGATTGTCCAGAAAACTGCCTGTCTCTCTGAGTTCTTTTTGGAAGTCATTTCTTTGTTATGTATACTCTATTCTTGAGATGCCATGTGGCCAAAAGAATGACAAAGAGTAAAATTAGCCATTACATTTCCTGGCACATAGACATACTATTCACCCTGAAAATATTTTACTGTAGCCTACGTATGCTCAAAAAGAGAAGAAAAAAGACTGATTAAAATAAAAGTAAATTAAAAAATTCCTAAAGAATGGAATCTTTGTTTTGGCGGGGTTAATGTAAATTGAATTTAATCATCTTTTTTTTTTTTTTTCTTTTTTTTTTTTCTTTTTTTTTTTTTTGAGACAGAGTCTTGCTCTGTTGCCCAGGCTAGAGTGAGTACCGTGGCATCAGCCTAGCTCACAGCAACCTCAGACTTCTGGGCTTAAGCCATCCTACTTCCTCAGCCTCCCAAGTAGCTGGGACTACAAGCATGCGCCACCATGCCCGGCTAATTTTTTGTATATATATTTTAGTTGGCCAGATAATTTATTTCTATTTTTAGTAGAGACGGGGTCTCACTCTTACTCAGGCTGGTCTTGAACTCCTGACCTCGAGCGATCCACCCGCCTGGGCCTCCCAGAGTGCTAGGATTACAGGCATGAGCCACCGCGCATGGCTGAATTTAATCATCTTAATGTAAAAACATAATGCTATATTAGGCCAATGAGAGTTGGTTTTTAAAACTAAGCGTTCTTATTTTTTTTTAAATAATTCTTCTTGGTTTTTGTTGTTAAGGATAAGTTTACTTTGATTTATTAGCAAGGAAACTGATTTTATTTTATAAATGTTGCATCATTCTTTATTTCAAATTATAAATACATTTAAACACTTGGATTCTAATTTCATCCCTGTCACATCTTAACTATCTTAACTATCTTGTCTTTGGACAAGTTACATAATCTCTTTGGGATTCAGTCCCTTTATTGGTAACATGAGAATGATTATGTCTGCAGGGCAGAGTTGTTTTTAGAAATGAGATTATATATATAAAGTATGTCTCATATAGTTCCTGCTCAATATCACTGGGTTAAAGAATACCAGGTTCAAAGTCAGGTTTGTGGGTTCAGTCTCAACTCAACAATTTACTTGCTTTTTTTCACTGGACAAGTAACATCATCAGGCTTTTTCTCATCTCTAAAATAACTTTTATAAATATCTACCTCATAAGATTATTTTATAGTTAAATAATATAAGTATGTAAGCGATTGGCATAATACATAGTAAGTCACACACACAGGTGCACATACACACAATATTCTTCTTGTTGTTCACATTCATATAAAACATCTCCCACTCCCCCAAAAAAGATAAAATGACCTGGATTATTGGATTGGACTAGGGTCTTAAAAATAACATGGCTAAAATAAAACAGTTATTTGTATTATTTAGTTAAAGCATGAAAACAAATATTTTGGGTTTTACATCTCCAGTGGTTATCCAGTCATCTAATGATTCCTTACAATTTTCTTGGTATTGGAATTAAATAAATCATGACCATTGACTTCTTCCTATCCCTACTTTTATCTCTTTGATGTGAGATGATCAAGAAATAGTGACTAGGTCTCTGCAAATAAAATTCCTTTTTTTGCTTTTGCTTCTTCTCATTCTCACTTTGCCATAATTTCCTTCTGTTGTCACATTGAGCTATTTTTTACTACTTTTCAGTATTACTTCATCACATATCTCATGTTTTTCTCTTTTCTTGTCATTTATCCCAAATTATAATCATTCCTTCTTCTATATCTTTTATATGCAGACAGTCTTAGAACTTGACTTTTAAATCATTTAGCACACTCTGTCAAATGCACTCAGTTCATTCTTTGGGATTGCATTTTCCATAAAGGTTAAAGTTCTGAAGTCATTATGTAAAAAGAAAGTCACATATAATTGACATTACCCATGCAAATAAATTAAACCAGCCAGGGAAGACTATCTACAAGATTTTGCATATACCATATTGTTTCTGAATAAGTCTAACAGGGACATTTTTTCCTCCAAGGTAAGAACAGATGACAGTTGCTTCCGATAATTCCATATGAGCCAGTTGTGTTTCTTACAAGTCATGTTATATTAAATTATTTTTGTCTGGTCTAGAATTGAATTCATGTAAGTTAAATATGTATGTAATGTGACTCTACTGATCCATTGAGTGAATACTATTTTGTCAGCCAATTCCCATCTTTCAGTTTCTCTAAATAAGAAAATTGTTAGTTCATGATATTTTCATGAACATCAATGGATTTCATTTGAACTTCAGATATTAGAATCAGTTTTTGCAATCTTCATCCTATAGATTCTAGTTGTTTTAATCCTTAAAAAAACAATTCTGGATCAATTGGATAGCATTTATTAATATTTTACTCTCTTTCTTCTACATTATTAAACTATTTCATTTGGCTTTTAGGATTTAAAAAACCCTAGTTTATCAAAAAATATATCTTAATTTCTCTTCATCTTTTAATTCTTAACCACCAGTTATTCTTTCTTGTGGTTTAGGTGATTAACTCTTTATGCATTATCTTTAAGTTCCAAAACCTTGAAAGACAGATTTTATTTTATTTTAAATTTAGTGTAGATAAGATGCTTTAGAGAACTGCTGTTTAAGAGAACCATTGATACTGTCAGAAGGAAATTTTTTTGTAATATGTATTTATATCTAGAGTATAGGGGTTTAAATCAAATTGTAGGGAGGAAGGAATTAATAAAATCGGGAAAGAAATTCTCTATTTCAATAATCGTGGCTGAGAAGAAACAGAAATAGATAGGATGACAGCCAAAGCAGGGTATAAATAAGAGATAATGTTTGTTTTTATTTGTTTTCTCTTGGGATAAAAGATACTGGAGTATTTATTTTAAAGCCCAAAGAGAAAGACACGGTAGAGAAGGCAAAATTGAAGATTAGAGATGGACCAATTGGTAAAGAAAGATCTTTGCGGCAATTGGAGGAGATGGAATTTAAAAAAACAGAAGGAGGTCTTCTTAATAATTCAGAAAAAATGATACACAATTAATAGCATAATATCTGAACTAGTTTTGCATGGAATATTGCCTGTTGGAATTATCATCCCTTTCCATTCTCCCACCCTCATCTCCCCTCAGTCACCCTCTCCTTACTTTCTGGGAATTATCTGTAAAAGGGGATGTATTAGTGTCCTAAGGTTGCCATACGAAGTACCACACACCTGACGATTTAAAACAACAGAAATTTATTCTGTCATGGTTCTGGAGGCTAGATGCCTGAAATCAAGGTGTCAGTAGCACCATGCTCCCTCTGCAGGCTCTAGGGAAGGATCCTTCCTTTCTTCTTCCAGTTTCTGATGCTCCCCAGAAGTCCTTGAGGTTACTGGGCTTACGCTGCATCGCTCTGAATCACTCTGGTCTCTGACTCCATCTTCACAAGATCTTTTTCCCTGCCTGTCTGTTTCTGTGTGTCTCTTTGTCCTCTCTTCTTATGATGACACCAGTTATTAGATTCAGGGCCCACCCTAATCCAGTACAATCTCATTTTGATCCTTAATTAATAATATCTGCAAAGACCCTGTTTCCAAATATGGTGACATTCTGAGCATCTGGGTGGACATGAATTTTGGCAGACACTACACAATCCACTATAGAGGATGAACTATATTACCACAATTTTATGTAGAAAATTTTATTATAAATTAATATAAATTTTAATATAAATTGCTGTATAAGGCATGCATCAAATATTAGCTGTGTAGACTACAAACTGACATTCAGATTTTTTGGAAAATTCCAACACTTAAAACATCTTGGGATATCCGGGTCATCTTGGTGACTTACTTTTGTGTTTGGCCTCCCAGATAGTTTCATCTCTTAGAAGACCCACCCTGAAGGCATGTTTGTTAGTTTATATAGCTTATTCTTTCCCAAAACTTAGTTCTCACTTGTGGAATATTGTAAATGAGCATAAAAACCTTCTTTTATTTGCCCAGTTTAATCTGCCCTCTCAACTCTTTTGTTATTGGTGGTCTCTTGGTGCCTGAGTATCAAATTTACCAATCCCTAAATCACTTGAATTTATTGTCCATCTAGTCTGCTCTGTACCAGTGCCACAGTTGCTAAAACCTTTTGTGTATTGCTGTAGGAGAGGCTTTTTTTAAGTAGCTGTCACCACCTTGAACTTCTTTTCTACCTTCACATAATTTTTGTTTGTTTCTTACTCCCAACCACTGTCTTTCCCAGCTCCCCTTGCATTCCTCTTCTTCCTGTCAATCTAGAAACACTTTTCCCTATGACAGTACCCACAATGTGGGATTATAGTTTTTTTTAAATGTTATTCTTTATCATAGTGTGATACCGAAAACACTGATAATTAACAACTATGTCATTAATTCTTATTATAGTCATTAAATTTAGTATTTCTTTTGGGCTGATAGACTTAGGCAATTACATAGTGGTTTCTAAATGCTGTTTGTTTTGGCAATATCACATCTTTCAGATTTCTACATAAGCTATTAGGCTGTGAAAAGTAATCTGAAAATTTAGGTCTCAGAATTTAGAAGGAAAAAACAAAAACAATAGATTGAACTTTGTAATATGTGCTAATGTAGTTTTAACTTGCATATATAAAGTTAACTCTTTTCATCTTTATGTTAAAAATCATAACAATTTTTTTTGCTCTGTATATATTCTCTTTTAAAACTCACACATATATTTGATCATTTTGATCTTATGATCTTTTGATATTGTCTGTAATTTTTAAAATAATCTATTTTATTCAGCATCATTTTCATAATTTATGTTGTTGTTACCTATCTTTATACTTAATTCAGTAATTTATTGTCACTAATTTCCCCCCATATTTTAGTGACAAATTGTTTTAAGATTCTTTTTGTATGTTCATTAGGTCAGTAAATCACTTTATTGACATTTTAGTTCTCCTGGTACAAAGTTTTCAGAAATGAATGAACACTTAAGATCAATAAAGGCTTTTTTATATTTTATATTTATCTAAAGTTTATGACATTTTATGTTTAGCAGTACAATTGCATCAAAATCAATGGTTACTCTTTTCTAAATATTGAATTTGTCTACAATGACAAATAATGTTCACAAAATGTGTGTTTATTCAATATTTACATTTACTATTTGTCATTACTTGTTCAGTTTGGAACAATTGAAAAGAAAAGGAAGGTCTTTTTTTTTTTCAAACTGATAGTTGTTTTAATATCAGTAAGCAGGAATGAGTATGTTATTTTTGTGCCCATAAGAAAGGAAACCCTTAATTTTTGAGCCTATCATTTTAGAGAAGGGAAATGTGATTATCAAATACTTTAATGATTATGTTAATTATTTGGGTATAATTTATGTAATTAGAGCTCAAGCCATTGTTTGGTCATTTGATTAAGCAGGTTCTACTCATGCTTGCATTTCAAAGACTATTGATGACACCATAAGTAGCCAGGTAAAAATGTCCCTTTGAAGCCGAAGGCAAAAAGTATTGTATCCTATTGAAGGTAAAGGCTGAGAGGCTGTTGAAATAGGCACTAAACATGACATACAATCCAAAACAATAATAGCAAAATATTTCACGTTCAATGATTGGATGGAGTCAGTAATTTCAGTAATATTGATTATGGGACCCTTGATGTGTGAGACCACAGAATGAAGGTTGCAATAATCCACCATGAAGTGCCATTAATTTTTCCGGGCTTAACAACAGCCAAATCAGGCTATTAAATGGAAAAATAGTGGGGATATCACCCTTTTTCTAAATAAGTCTTCTACAATGGGTTCCAATCTTTGAAAGTTCTTTATTATTTTACATACGGCCATATTAACTAAATTTTCACTGAGAGTAAAAGTCCATGGGATCCTAATTTGTTAAGCCTATTGCAAGTGACAAAGACTTACTTTAATTTTATTACCTTTTTGGTCAGAACTTCATAACCACTATGGGATATTCTTTGTTCACTATTTTCTATCTCATAACTCCTTTAGGTTATAGGGAGTGCCTTGTTTAAATTCAGGGGGATCCCCAGGAATAACTATAATTTGATCCTCTGTATAGATTAAAGCCACAAAGGTTTGCAAGTTGCTGCATCTCAATAGATGTTAAAGTTAATTTAGAACCCATGTGTAGAGGCACAAAAAAAACAATCAAAGATGTATATTTTTGTCTTATAAACTTTTGTCTTAAATTTTGGATTTCCAGCTGGGTCAGATTGTGAACCTCTCTTTTGACTTTCTATTTATCCACCCTGTATCTAGTTTTTTGCTGTGCTGGTGGTTTTGGTTTTGGTGGTTACTATATATATTCAGAAGAGGGGAGGTCTCTTTACTTTGCTCATATTTATAAGTTTCTTCTGTTGGATTATCTCAAGTGAGTAACATCAGAGTTAGGGGCTTCCCACATGACAATGGTTGCTTTATAGGGTTTAAGGACCATAGGTTTAATGTGAGTTTGAATTAGCACTGTAGTTGTGCCACCTAAGTGCCAGAAGTGATTTCCTCTATAAGCCCAAGGATCAGAATATTTGTTACAACAGAGGCCTGGGCGGCAGTATTAGCAAAGACATTTTATAAAATCTTAGCGAGTCATCTACTTTTAGGAATTTAGACCTCAGTACACCACACAGAACTGCTCTTTCTCACAGTCAGCCACCCAATGAGCCCATATATTGCTCAGGGTATCAGCATTTTCCCTAGAAGAAGGACCAGTGCCTGGTGGACACTCCTAACCAACAGTTACAAGATAAGAGTCATTCCTCTGAACCTAGCATTAGGCACAGTTTATGCTGGAATAGAGACGTATAATTCCATATGAAACACGCAGCTAAGTCCTAGTCATAACACACAAGCCAGGGTTACCTTAATGAGGACCCAACTCCTGGTTCTAAATTCTGATTATTAAAACTGATGTAGATTGATTAAATTTATGGTAGAGATTCACAAGAACTCAGCAAATGCAGCACAAAGCAGTGTAGCTCAAAGTGCAAGTTTTCTAGAAGATGGCAGAGCCAGTTACTAAGCCAAAACAAGAGAAGAAAGACCTCTGGTGGTTGTAATCATCTAGACACCCTCCTCACTGCATTGTTGTGGTCACCCTACGCATGGTTTGGGTTTTGACACTGATAACATGGAAAGCTTTGTTACTCTCACATAATGAGGCTTTCTGAGGAGAGGAGTGGAAATTGCCAAACAGGTCCAAAAAGGCATGAGAACGCAGGGAAAGGAAATTGGCTTTAGAATTTTATTGTAGTTATGGAGTAGTAGTGGGATGAAGGTTCCTTTGCATCCTGTCATGACTTACATGATTTTTCAAACTTCCCACTGGTGTCAAAGAAGATGCACTCAGGCTTCCTAATTATCTTGCCTAGATGTGGGCAGAAGGGGAAGGGAGAGTGGTGGGGCTTGAAAGCTGTCAGCAGTCAAACATCAAAAATGATTTCAAGCCAGCCCTGGTTGTGTGCGCCTATAGTCCAGCTATTCTGGAGGCTCAGGCAGGAGGATTGCTTGAGCCCAGGAGTTAGAGGTTGTAGTGAGCTGTGTTTGCATCACTGCCCTCCAGCTTGGGCAACAGAGTAAGACCCTGCCTCTGAAGAATAAAATTAAATTAAAACAAACATAAAAAATAAAATCTTAAAAAAATGATTTCAGACCCTGTAATATAAGCTGAAATTTATATATGTGTATCACGTATCACATATAGATATATGTTACATATGTCATCTTTCTATTATATCCTCTTTTCACTTTAAACAAAATTATTTCCTTTTAACTTGCAAGAAACTGAATATAATATGCTTCAGAATGTGATTAGCTCAATTTTCAAAATACTTGTCAAGTGGTCTATTAGGTTCACATGATGACATGATGAATGTCTATTCACATGTATGGTGTAATGAATGTCAATGTTAAATGTTTTACATTTCTCCTATTTTAAGACAGTAATAGAAAATAAATTGTGCTTAATAACTCATAAGACAACTTTGGAAAACATGCTACTGGAACATGAGGCTAGACATTTTCCATAATTTTTTTTAAACAGTGGTTGTGCTGTTTCAACATATTAGCTTTCTTCCCATTTATGTTTGCCTTTATTTTTTGCTTCATTTTACCAAGGCGGTAAGTACAGCAGTTGTTTGATCAGGCCATTTACTACCAGTTGCGTCAGATTGCTGAAGATTATTTTGAAGTAAGGTTCAAAATCATAAAGTCAATGATGATAACAATAATAAACTGAAGATAAAACAGTTACTGTGGAATAGTGGAAAATATGGTGAACTGGGAGTCCAGAGATCTGGATTGTAGTCCTTTATCTGCCACTACTTGACCATGTGAGTTTGAGCAAGTTGTTTTAGCTTTCTGGTCTTCATTTTCTTGATATATAAAATGAAAACCTTGGTTTCTAAGGACCTTCTCAGTTCAAAAATTTGTGAAATCTACTTTTAAATTTAAAGATTATACTACTGGAAGCTAGAGAAGTAATGTACAGGAAAGTATCACCAACCTTTCTGAAATTCAGTTGTCTGCTCATAGAGGTACATGGATTCGTGTCATTTCAGTAAATTTCAAAGATAACTATAAATTTAACCTAAGTCTGAATCTTTTATGTTTATGCAAAAGTGAGATAAATTACAGAACAATGGTATGTTACACTCTTCTTTATTGTTTTCTTTTTATTCTTTTCTCTTTTACAATGCATCAGAATATCCTTAATGGTCATTTTTACCTTTCTCGCTGCTATCATTAAAGTACCATAAATACCTCCAAGGGCTCTTCACATTTTTCAGTTCACCACAAATATTAGAAAATTAATTTTCTACTCTATTCATGCAGTAGTAGTTAGACATAAAATAATTCCTTGAATTAACCTGAATATTCATATACAGGGGCTAAACATTTTCTGCAACGTTTCATATAAAATTTTTAGTTTTCCTCTTAAGAAGTTGATATAGGAGAAAATTTGAAAGAATGAAAAGGAAAAAAAAAAACCCACAGTTCCCTATATATATGCATTACTTTTTCTGAAAAACTTTTTATGGAGAAGTCATTACACACAGCATTTTTTAGTATTTCATTATTCTGTCATGCAGAATCACATTTGTAATATTTCATACCATGAAAGATTAAAGCTAGAAGATAAATGATTCACAAGAGCACACAGCATGCCACAGGCAGAGTCTTTTGTAAACATGGAATAGTCATCATTTTTGACACTCTCCCACTGATGTTTCAGGATGGTATAATGATCTCTAATTGTTTAACACTGCAATCCAGTGCTGATTACAATTAAAATACAGATGTTTATTTTTTTCTGTTTTGGTGACTCATATGATTTAATTTACCTGCTTTAGACCAAACAAAACAGTTTGCATTTGCATTTTGGAATAATTTATTTATTTGAAAACTCAATAAATTATATTTCAAATAGGTTAAAGAATTGATAGTGCTTATTTTGTGGTTGGTATACAAACACATGGTACACATCACACACTGTAGAAATGCTATTCTAGTCTCTGAGTTAAGAAGGATTTAGATAGTATTCTCTTACACTTTATGTAAATTCTTAATATTTTAACCTAGCTGCTTTTGGTGAGAAGGGGAAACTCAAAAACAGATGTGTAACTGGAATATTTTTCAAATTCACTGAGGCTATGTTATATACTAAAATACCAAAGTAAATAGCAAAGTTTCATCTCTCATGTAATAGTGCTTCTCTTAGTAACACTTTATATAAGGAATGTCTTTTCATATTGTATAATATTTATTTTATTGTAACAAGGATTGCCAATTAAAATTCAAAAAAATATTTGGTTCAATGGCAGATAACATAAATGAGAACAGTATTTGGACATAGATAAGAAGAAACGGTAGGTATAGTGAACTAAATATCCATGCCTCCTTGAAGGTGGTTTAATTCAATAAGATTTAAAACACAGTATGATCTAAACAAAACTCATCCATGGAATGACTTTGACTTTCAATCTAGTATGTTTGTTGTGTTTAGAGGTATGGAAACTTAATGACTCCTTTCTCCTTTACTTAACCCTTTTGTTGCCCCTTCACTAACTATAAATTCGAGAAATACACTATTAATAATTCTAACCTCATTGTGGGTAGAGATCTATATTATACTGCTTGTAAATGGTAATTATTCACTAATTGGATCAATTATTTATTCAAACAGTGTGTATAGCCTTGAGTTAGAATTTGAGTAAACAAGTTATGTAAACAATGATTCCTGTCCTTCAGGAGATCACAGGAAAGGAATTAGATAATTGAACAGTTTATTGAAGAAGTATGTGGAAATTGCTATAAAAACAGCTATATGATGTGGGAAACTGAAAGTTTGAGCGCCTGCTATGGAATAGCACCTAAGGCAGAGTGGAGGCTTATTTGGGAGATGAGGGTAACAGTGTCAGCAAAAATTATTTGATGAGATGATGTGTGACCTAAGTTGTAAAGAATGTGCAATTGTTGGCTGGAGTAGGATATTCTAGCTAAGAGGAACAACACAGGGAAAGACATAGAAATATGGTACATGACTTCTGAAAAAAACTATATATTTTTCTCTCTGGTTGAAGAGCAAAAAGCAAAGCACTAGTCAGGAACTGATATGCTTGAAACTAGAGAAACAGCCACAGACCAGATTATGGAGGGCTTTGTAAGCCATGTTTAAAACAATTCAACAAATGCTTGTTGAGCTCCCACTCTGCTTCAGAGAAACATTTTCTAGGCTGAGGATACCTGATGCCCAGTGAAACAGAAATGCTTTATTGGTCTCATTAGTATACACTGAGTAGTCAGATAATCCAGGTATAATATTCGCCTAGTACATACTGGTACAATTTCAGTTGTTAGTATTTTGAAATATTTTCATGCTGTCAGCAAATAACCGTTTCTCAAGTCTCCTGAATCACCCCACAATTATCTGGCACCTCAACCCTTCCCCTCAGCAATTAATGGGGTAAAACATATCCTAGCAACAATTCTGACTGGTCTGTGCCCAAGTCATATTGATTAAATATTTTGAGAGTCACTTTGCAAATATAATTGAATAAACTCAAACACACGCACACAATTATGATCACAAATTTTGCTAATGAGCATGAAGGGTGAGAAAAAAATAGGGTATTATGAAAAAGAATAACAGGAGGCTCAAATTTAGATTAGGGAGATTAGTGAAGATTGCAGTATGCAATGCAGTATGAGTAGGAGATGGAAATGTATCCTGTGTGCTGTCATAACTAATGAAGCTATTTAAGCAGGGGATTGACAAAGCCTGTTGGATATTTTAGGCATATCCTTGGGGCAGTGTTAGGGTGGCTATTCCAGAGGCACAGAGGAGAAACAATGAAGGGACTAATTTAGGCAGTGGGAGAAGGAAGGAAAAACTCATAGTTTATGAGGAATATTAGAGATGAATGAGATGTGTGTGTGTATATGTCAATATTCTAGTGTAATTTGTGGTCTCAAGAGAGAGATTGACAGAAGCAGGCACATGAGTAGAAAGGGGCAAGCGATACCACTGAGGCAATGAGACTTGCTGTCAAAGCCCTTCCTGGTGTCCGGACTTGAGATACAAATCCAGAGTCCAATCATCAGTTTTGCATTTTCAGAAATTCATTGTTGTCAGCTAGCTCAGGGAGCATGCAAGCTTCAGGAGACAGGTTCTCATTGTTTCCTGCTCATCAAACCCAGAGGGAATGATTTATAAGTCACAATGCCACTCTACCAATTTATTGTGAGAGAATATTCAGAAAGCTTGTTAATCTTGTCCAATTGCCTAGAACTTTTCATGTTGGTGGCTATATCTCCTCCTTGGAAAAATGAATATAATGATTTATCAATTACAGTCAAAAACTTACGGAAGTGTAAGAACATCAGGAAGGGAGCTTGATGTACTTGAGAAATTTATATCTAACTATTATAGCTGGTGGAAACATTATCTCCACTAGGAAAATTTATTTAGAATTCACTAAACCTTTCCCAAACCAACCTTTCCCAATATCTAGGTGAGGGGGCAGGGACAGAAAATTCAAAAACAGTTTGGAAATATTGGGTTAAAAAATTTGAAAGGCTTTCAGCTTATTTTCCCTGAGCCTTTTCCCAGACTTTAATGTGCCAATATACGTATTCTCTCTCTCTCTCTCTCTCTCTCTCTCTCTCTGTGTGTGTGTGTGTGTCTTCGACTGGGACTCTTTTTATAAGGTTGCAGCTCAATGAAAATACTGCACTGTTATCTCTTTCTGGTCAGAAGTTATGTTTTTTTGTTATTAAATTCCAAGAGCTTGACAATCTTTGGCACATTAAAAAATTCCATATGTATTTACCGAATGTGCAAATAATTGAAGTAATAGATGAATCACATAATGCCTTAAACTGAATGAGGATGACACATTCTTATTTTTATAGATGCTTGTCTACCATATTTAGTAACCAAAGTATTAATTTAATCATATTTCAATTAACCAAATGCTTGCTTAGTTGATAACTCCATTTTAATATTCATAAAATTAGGTAATACCCTAATTTCTAAAGGAAACTCTTACCTTGATTATTTTTGCAGGTAACTCACATCATTTCATATTGTTGAATATAATTTATTTTATTGCTCTACTTTTGGCTACCAATTAAAATTTTCATAAACAAATATTATAAGTAAGACTGATAAGCAAAATGCATAATTTTTAATTCTTATCAGAATAACTTTTAAGGTGAAATTGAATCTTTAAAGTTATAAAAATCTTGTTTTATTGGTAGTGTCATGATCTGTCTTTGGATTGGTTGAAAATAGTGACCTGTTCAAATTTATTGAGAATCTATAGTGTAAACTGAAATTCTCAAAAGGTACAATGCTACTAGTATCCTATAGAATGTTCTGTGAACCATATTTCCTGCTGAAATATTTCAATTAATTCTATGGAGAAATATCCCGTGAAGCTCTTATAACATATGAAATGATGCAATTCACATGCCATAAATTCAAATGTTCAAGAAGTATAACTTTCCATTTTATCCAGAGTTTTATCTAGATGTCTAAAGTTTAGAGAATGCCAGGTCAGAGTAAAGATGAGGAATTTGGGAGCAGGGGATAAATGAGGGGAAACAAGGGAGAGGTTAAAATGAAGCATTTAGTCCTGTATCTACTGAGGCATCCTTTCTTCCTTTTTTTTTTTTTAATTTCAGAATAATATGGGAGTACAAACATTTTGGTTACATATAATGCCTTTGCCTGTGCCCTTCACCCAGACAGTGCACTCCGCATCCATTAGTTGTGAGTTTACCCACCACTATGTCCCCTCTCCCACCTGACCAGCACCCAATGAATATTACTAGCATGTGAGCACCTTAGTGTTGATCAGTTAGTACCAATTTGGTGGCGAGTACATGTGATGCTTGTTTTTCCATTCTTGTGATACTTCACTTCAAAGGATGGGCTCATGCTCTATCCAGGATAATATAAAAGGTGCTAGTTCACCACTGTTTTTTTGTAGTTGAGTAGTACTCCATGGTATACATATACCACATTTTATTAATCCACTCAGGTATTGATGGGCACTTGGGTTGTTTCCGTATCTTTGCAATTGTGAATTGTGCGACTATAAATATTCGAGTGCAGATGTCTTTATAATAGAATGTCTTTTTTTCCTTTGGGTAAATGCCTAGTAGTGGCATTGCTGGATCAAATGGTATGAGGCATCCTTTCTGATATCAAAATGTCAGTCCAGAATTTGTGGCTCCATCCTCCTTATCTTGACTCCAAGGTACCTTCTTGACCTGGCTTTCCCAGCTCTATCTGCATGTCCACAAGTATAGTACTTGTGTCAAAGATTGACACTTACCTGAATTTCTTCTAAGAACCGAGGCCCAAGGGCCACCATATCCTGCTCAAATCTGTCTACTAGGGTTTGGCCTGGAAAGGACTTGTGTGCATGCTCACCTCAGAGACACTCTCCAGTGACCGAATCTCAAACTTGCCTGTGGATTCTCCTCACTCTCTTCCCAGTGCAGAGAAACTTCTACCCTGTGTATTGGCGGGACAGAGAGAATAGGGCAGAGGAAAAATTCCATCTGACTAGCCAAGTATATTTCCAAATGCTTTTGGTTTTGATGCCCACACATCATCTTTGAAGCTCAAAAGACATTTGGCTGTTATTTCTGTTCTATTGTGCCATTACCTTGTGTCATATGAATCAATTTTATGAAATATACTAGAGATTCATGTAGGATTTTTAGTTTTGCTTATAATTTCTCTCTTTTTTTTTTTTTGAGACAGAGTCTCACTTTGTTGCCTGGGCTAGAGTGCCATGGTGTCAGCCTAGCTCACAGCAACCTCAAACTCCTGGACTCAAACAATCCTTCTGCCACAGTCTCCCAAGTAGCTGGGACTACAGGCATGCGCCACCATGCCCGACTTATTTTTTCTACAAATGTTTAGTTGTCCAGCTAATTTCTTTCTATTTTTAGTAGAGATGGGGTCTCGGTCTTGCTCAGGCTGGTCTCAAACTCCTGAGCTCAAACGATCCACCCGCCTCAGCCTCCCAGAGTGCTAGAATTACAGGAGTGAGCCACCATGTCCATCCTTACTTATAATTTCTCATTTTATAATTTTCTCATTTTATAATTTATATTGGAAAGATTAATATTTCTATTCTTCTTCTTAATAACTCTTTTGGTTGTTTTTGCATCATGTTTTGAGTTTATAGTCATATTTAATGAGGGTTTGTGTCTAGCATGTTTGTTTAATCCTAAAACATATCCACCTGCTGTAAGAGGACAAAATGTGTAGCTGTATGATCTGGGTTCCAGTCTTGGCTATGGACCTTACATGTAACCTCAGCCAAGTTATTTATCTTCTCTGATATGAACTTATCTCTAAAATAAGAATAATTTGATCTGTCTCACACTAACTCACAAGATTTTTGTGAGCATCAAAAATGAAATGTAATGGTTAGTTATAATCTTTTCAATATTTTCTTTTCTCATTGGTTAATTTTAAGAAACATAACATTTTAGAAATACTATTTTAAATATATTTTTGAGTACTGAACAAGTATATGGTTCCATTCATTTTCTTCAGATAATAGGCTTCCCCTCTCCCCTGAAAGTACACATGTGTTTCATTAATAGTATTTTATAGAACCATTTATCTTTATCCAGTACTGACTACACTTAAATATTTAATGAATTCTGAGCTCCACAAAGTGCTGATCACTAACTTTCATCTATCTGGTGATTGCCTTCTGTATCCATTTGCTAAATTCTAAAACTTACCAAGTTGTCTTTGTTCATTTTTGCTCACTTATGCTGTAATTATTTGTGGATTTCCACTGGAAAAATAAAGTTCACATTCACAGTTCTTACCTACTTATAAAGCCTATCATTAGATATTTTCTTCCAGCTCTCTACCACCCATTTTTCTTCCATAATATTTGAAACATAATCTTCATCCACATTTTTTCTACTCCAAAATTTAGTTTTATGTTTACTTAGGAAGTTGTATGCTGTCTGGATGTGCTTCCAAATAATTCCAAGGTGGAGGGCTAGGGTGGTTTTTATAAATGAAACTAGACTATTGATGAGTAGATAATTTAAATTTTTCCATATTAATTTTTTAAATCAATTGATCTTTCACCAGCATTCTTCTAAAAATAAGGGACAAAAAATAAATATAAAAATCTATACTTTCAATTTTTTTTAATACCCAACTTGCATCACCTAGAGTTGATTGTGGAATTGCCATGAGACCGTTTTCCCACTTGAGTCAACATACTGAGATTGCATATAAATTACTTATTTTCTCATAATTTAGATTGTTTTAGATTTAAATAGGTATTATGTCTTTTTTTTGTAATTTTTTTTAATTTATTTATTTCAGGATATTATGAGGGTACAAACATTTTGGTTACCTTTTATGTCTTTGCCTCACCCAAGCAAGGATTAGAGGCATGCCCTTCCCCTCTAGAACGCTCACCGTGTCCCTTAGTTGTGAGTTTACTCCCCCTAAACCCCTAATCCCTGGAGAATATTACTACCGTGTGAGCACCAACGGTATCATATAATTTTAAAGAAGGAAAGATCAAGTTCTAATCTTTAAATTAGCTAAGGAGCTATGTAAATTTGGTTGAGTTATTAGATCTCTCTGGGTTCTCAGTTTCCTCATCTCTAAAACAAGAACATTGAATAAAAAATTCTGAGGAAATCTTTCACTGTAACTTTTGTTATTTAGACTTTTAACTATGACATCTTGACCTGTTTATTATGCTCTGTGTCTCCTGACTACTGTGGAGGTTAGTAGAGGTGGAGTCTCATCCCAGTTCTGCGATTTACTTAATGGTGATTTTGATCAAGTTATTTGCTCAAGTTTCTTCATCTGAGGAAATAATTGTCCAACCACATGGCTTTCTACCAAGAATCAGTAATCTAGTGAGAAATAATTTATAGTATGGAGCACAGTACATGTCATGTACAAAATGCTCAGTTAATTTTAAATAGTATTTGCAATAATATCTCCTCTGTTAGGCCATTGTTTTCTTCTTAACTGAATTTAATTTTTTTTTCTATTCAGTATTTCATAGTTCATTCTTCAGAAGACAGGACTAGAATTCTACAAAATATTCCAGGAAGTAGATTTTTAAAATTTACAGAAAAAGTGTGTTACAGTCATAAAAATAACCAAATAACAATTATTGAGAAATAAATTTAAAATGTACGAAATTATTTCCTTAGATCTATGTTGTGTATTATTTGTGCAGTACAAGTTGTTTGTCCAAAATGATGTCTTGGTAAGTAAAGGCACATATCTGGTTTTAATTGATTGGCTAGCCCTCCTCACTCAAGTGAACTGAGTTAATTTAATCTAGTTGATTTCTGTGGTGATATGACCAGAGAATTCACGTCCTGGCATAACACAGAACAATGTTAGAGTTTGTAGGTTAGTTATTTGAGCTCTCAAGACAGTAATTAAAGGAAATAAATACATTATTTAAACAAGCAACAGATGTGTAATATAGTTATCAGATAATCCATTGCTATGTGAAAACACTGAAAACAGCCTTCTACAGAGTTAAAGCTGCTGTTGAAAATGTCTTAAAAAGTCAATAAAACATTGTCTACTCACCCAGTAGTTTACATCAGTGAAAGAAGAAAGTTACATCTACTAGATTAAGTAGTCATTTCCCTGTATATTTAAGAAATTTTAATTGCAAAACTTTACTAGCTGGAATATCTAGTTTTAATTTGTCTACTCTTAATTTTTTAATCCACATGCATCCATTTTTGGAAATGATGCAAAGTAGACATAAAAAATAGCTTTTTTCATATCAACTTTCTTATTCTTAGTTAAGGATCCTCATGTTGTCAGAAAACTGTATGTTGGTATGATGTATACATATTAAACATGCCACAACCAACATCATATTATAAACTTGAATCAAGTGCTGAAGAATAAAATATGTTTAAAAAACCTCAAATATGGGTTGGTTTTATAACTATTCTGATTCTTTATATTCAAGGTCAATTTTGTACTTTGCTAAGATTTAAACAGTGTAACATAAGAAAGTCTGAGATAGGCTATCTAACCTCACTTTCCTCTTACCTGGGAATTTTGCAGACATTGTGGCAGTGTGGTTTGGCAGATTGTATATAAACAGATCATAAATCACAGCTGGGGAGAATTTCAGTCACTGGTTCAGTGGCGGAAATGTAAGCCAAATGAGCAGATGCTATGAGGAAAATTAGTATCTAACCAAAATAATAAATTATCCCAAGATTTGTTTTAAAAAATCTAAATAATGAATACCTTTACATAAAATCAAATATAACACTATTGAAATCTACATTTATATCTTTAAAAATATTATACTTGTAAATAATTATTAATTTTGCTCACTAACAATATCAAAAAACTATATCATTAATTAAACATACTCAAAAAGAAAGCATATGTAAAAAAGTTTTACTTTTAAATCATATTGAATGCTTTTTAAAACCTTCAAAACTAATGCTTCTATAATCTTTTAAAAACACATGTATTTTTGTCTTAAATATTTTAATATTAATTCTAAAAAATATAAAACACAAAGAAATTGTTTTAAATTATCCAGAACTTCACTATCCAGTGGTAATGACTGTAAATCTTTAAGCTTTTTCTCTCTAGTTTATTTTACATTTAGTTTTAATGAAATAGTAAATGTAGATTATATATGATTTTCTATCCAAATTTTTAGCCATCTATATTTAAGCATTTTTGTAAGCCATTAAATTTATTTTTCACCATCATGATTTTTAATAATTGCATAATGTTTGTTCCATTATATATTCTTACCAAAGTCGATTTAACTACTTCTATAATACTAGACTTTCAGGTTGTTTACCTTTCTTTTTATGGTTTACAAATATCATTGTAATAAACATGTTTTTCTATGTTTTTGGTAACATCTGATGGATTTCTAGACTAGATTCCTGGAAGAAGAATTATTACTTGGTCTGAGGGCACGAATAATTTTTGAAGCTCCTGATACATATTTTTCAACTTCTTTCCAAAAAGGTTATCCAATTTACAATCCTGCCAAAAGTGTAAGAAATTGCCCAGATCATTGAACCCAATTGTTTTTTTGAAACAAAGCTTGTATATTTACATAGAAGCTGCAGGCCACTCAGCTACAAATTCAAAAGTACTTCTTACAATTAAATTGTCCAGGAAAAAAGACATTCAGTAGAAGCCTCATGAGATGCTCGTATCTGGATGAACTCACTGTCAGTCCTTCACTTTGCATTTTCCAAACTAAGATTTGAACAGGTCTTTAGGGACTCAAGCTCTCCAACCACACTTATGAGGTACTAATTTATAAATCAGATGACATTTTATTTAATATTAATTTACACAGAGAAATATATGTGCCAAAAGGGCCATAATACTAATTTTAGCAAGCCAAAATATCTCTTTCTGACTGGAAAGTCTTCTTAGAAAACTAAAATCTGAAGATTACTTTTTAGTACAGAATCATTATATAAAATAATTCAATGATAATGATAAGTTACATTTTCAAAGCTGATAGTCTAAAACATAACTTTTTGCTGTAGATGTTATCCTCATTTGCTTGACCAAAAATAATTGCTCTTTCTTTAATTTTTTACAATGCAAACTGAGCATCACCTTTACTCATGGCATCTTAGTTTGGATGGGTATCCACCAATTTGTAAGACTGTACTTGGTATTCTATCAGTTTTCATTGGGTTGGTATTTTGCAATCTTTGTGTTCTCATCAATCAAGTTATAAAAACAGCTTATAGCTGGGTGTTTATGACCATTTTACTTTTGTAGGTTGTTCTTTTTCTTATCAGCATTCCATTCAGAAGCTCCACATTATGGCAATTCAAACTATTTGTGATATGCACCATTCTGTATATTAATTACAGTGTAAGTGAATCTTCCATTTCAATTTTCAGAGATTATGCTAACTTTTGATAGTGTGGTTTTAAACTTATGGATAGCCTAATTTTAAAATCTGATTTCCAGTCTTAATAGAAGTATGACATTGGAGTAGTTCTTAAACTCTCTAGCCTCATATTCCTTGTCTGTAAGATGAAGATAATAATCTTATAGAATAAATAGGAGAATTGTCCATGTGAATAATTATACACAAGTGCCCAGAATGTAGAAAATGCTCAATAAACCTTAACTATCATTACTTTTATTACCTCATAATAGAAATGATCAAATCTATGTTTTCCCTTGTTTGACAAAAACATCTCCAACAATTTAAAAGAGTTTCATTTACTTTTAAGAGCAAATTATATGTAACATAAACATTCAGAAACGTTGTTATTTTAGAACCTCTCTGCAACACGGGGATTTCTAATGCACATACATGCTAGTTACTTTAGTTTCTTGAACGTTTTCTTTTTAAAATTTAGAAATCATTTAGAATTCAAAGAAAACTATACATATTTTAGTTATATCTCCTCTCAATTTATGAAATATATTCTTAGCCATGTAAAAGTGTATTACTAATTGGCAAATCTGTGGAACATTCCCTTCAGAAGTTTAGAACAAAAGAAAGATGCCTGAGCAATACTATTTAATCTTATCTTAGAAATATCATAAGATATGAGACAGGGGAGTGAATATTGAAAGAAAATAACAAAATATCATTATTTTCAAATGATTTGATTTTACATTAGAAAATTCAGAGAGAACAAATTGGAATTTCCAGAGGGTACTGGCCTCAGGTAACTCAGTCCAACAGATAAAACCAGGGCACTCAGTACATGTTCTTCTCTGTCTCTGCACTCAGCTTTTCACAGTGTTAGTTTCATCATCACTCTCCTCTCAGGGTTCCTTATCCTGCCCCTGACCTCACCCCCTCATACCACCACTCAAAGCATTTCCTTCTTGGAGGTAAAATGGTTTTGCCGGCATTAGACCTCATAAATTTATACCACACCATTAGAAGAATGAGAGTCGTCCAGTTTTGTTTTATTTTCAACACGAAGAGAAAAGGAAGCTTTTTAAAATTTTCTTTTTACATAAATCTCCTCGGAATATCTACTGTACTGAGATTGAGTTACTTTTCAATCCTTGAACTGCCCTCTAAAGCTAGTGAATGGGACACATTGAATCACTTAAACCAATGAAGATGTTATCCCTGGGTTGGATGTAGAACCAGTCCCACTCAAATCATAAGGATCGAGAATAAGATTCGTAATGTAAAAATAATAATAACAATAATTAGGGTACACTTTAAGCAAAAGAAATATGAAAGGAACTAGAGTAGCAAACAAAGCAACATGTATTCATTCCATGTATGGATTCCTGATCCCAAAGATCCCTTTCAGTTCCTAACAAGTAATACTTTAAATATCCACCCCTCTTAACTTTCTAGCACTTTGGCCTGTTTCAAAGAGCAATAAGGGATTAATTTGTAGTCCTTTATCTTTCCCAATGTAATGCTGTAGGAAACCAACTGATCCTAAAATTCCAGTAGAGTTTTTTTTTTTTTTTTAATGAGTTGTACTGCAAAGTATTTACTCATTGAACTTGTTTCCTAGGGCTGCTATAACAAATTACCACAAATTGGGTGGCATAAAACAGCAAAAATTTATTTTCTCACAGTTCTGGAGGCTAGAAGTCCAAAATCAACACATCCTCAGGGTCATGCTCCCTCTGAAGGCTCTGGGGAAGAATCTATTCCTTGCCTCTTCCTAATTTTGGTGGTTGCTGGCAGTCCTTGGCATTCCTTAGCTTGTGGTTGCATCACTCTAATTTTTGCCTTTGTCCGCCAATGACCATTTTTCCTCTGTTTTATGTGTGTGTATCCAAATGTTCCTTTCCTTATAAGGACATCAGCCAATGGATTTAGGACTCACCCTGCTATAAACTGAATTGTGTCCCCCTAAATTACTATGTGGAAGCCCTTACCTCCATGTGACTGTACTGGAAATAGAGCCTTTAAGGAAGCGATCAAGGTTAAATGGGGTCATAAGGGAGGAGCCCTGATCTGATAGAACTGGTGCCCTTTTGCAAAGAGGAGAGACTTCAGTGTTCTCGCTCTACCATGTGAGGATACAACAAGAAGGCAGCAGTCTGCAAGCCAGGAAGAGAGCTTTCAACAGAACATGAGCATGCTGGCACCCTGATCTCAGACCTTTTAGCATACAGAACTGTGAGAAACCAGATTTCTGTTGTTTAAGCCATCCACTCTATGGTGTTTTAAATGGCAGCCTGAGCTAACTATTAAAAATACACATCTTTTTCTAGTATGACCTCATCTTAACTTGATTACCTCTGCAAAAAAACTACTTCCAAATAAGGTCACAAAACACAGGTATATTTAGAGGGGACACAATTCAACCTAGAACACTATATTATATATATTTTTAAATCTTACTAAGGGATTTGTGTTTTGAAGATATGTTTCTATTTAAAAAGAAAAGCTCCAGGCTACCAATTTTTTCCAACCTTTTTAGCAGGTAATAGCACAAAATAGGTCCAAATACATTTCCAACCATGGGCAGCAGTTATTTTTGCCCACAAATGGGATTTTATGTATATATATATTAAATCAAAGGCTGAACTTTGTTAAGATTATACCAGGTAATAACCTATTTCCAGAAAGCTAGGTCCACAGAGCCTAAAACAAATACCCAAAAAGAACACTTACAGAGACTAGCAAAGAATCTACATACTTCTTACAACTATATTGTCATAGTAAATTCAAAACCTAAGTTCATTATATGAAGCATAAAAAGGGTACTGAGGCTGGATGCGGTGGCTCATGCCTGTAATCCTAGCACTCTGGGAGGCCAAGGTGGGTGGATCGTTTGAGCTCAGGAGTTCAAGACCAGCCTGACAAGAGTGAGATCCCATCTCTGCTAAAAAAATAGAAAGAAATTAGCCAAACAACTAAAAATAGAAAAAATTAGCCAGGCATGGTTGTGCGTGCCTGTAGTGCCAGATACCCGGGAGGCTGAGGTTGGAGGATTGCTTGAGCCCAGGAGTTTGAGGTTGCTGTGAGCTAGGCTGATGCCACGGCACTCTAGCCCACGCAACAGAGTAAGACACTGTCTCAAAATAAAAAAAAAAGGTACAAAATTTCAGGAACTACAGTGGTCTGATTTGTGGGACGGTAATTATTAAAGAGACTTTAAAAGAATTTACATCATTGTTTATAACATCAAATGGATGTGGTCATAGATAAGCATGAATTAAAAATTGTTGAAGCTGGATAATGGCTGTGTGAGTTTCATTTTATTATTCTGTTCTGTTTTCTTACATAGTTGAAATTTTCTATAATAAAAGTTTCAAAGTAAAGGATTTCAGAGAATAATAAAGCAGAAAAAATAACTGACATATCACTTAGTTTGAATATTTATCCAAAGGCTCAAAGAGATTTTTATCTTACTAGACTTATCTTAATTTCTAAAAAAAAAAAAATTGTTACTAAAATAAAATCTGATAAATTTAACATTACATTTTATTTAAAAAATAATCTGTAGGAAAATATAATAAGTATTACCCTGTTGAAAGCAATTTCTTCCCACATTTCCCTCCTTTATCTAATTATACTAAAAATGAACAACAACTTCAATCAATAGAACTGAGAAGAAAAACATCTGAAAGACCAATAAATACTGGCATTATGATGGAAGAAGTAGCAATCAAATGATAAGAACTAGCCTAGGGGAATGTCAAGGAGGCATATAACAGGATGTTATCCAAACTGAAAACAGGCCCATAGCTCAATATCCAATGGGAAAAAATATGATTTTCATAATCTGGTTATTGAAAGTAAAAATCCTCCATTAAGCCCTGAAAGCAAAGTATATTGAAGCTATTTTATACAAATTTAAAGTATGCTATATAGACATATTGAAAAGATCCAAAGTATATAAAAATAAAGAAAAATCTAAAAACTACAAAAATCAATAAACCTACAAAGGCTTTTAATTCTGAAGCCTTCATGCCATAGCTAGAAATCAGATGAACAACTCTGTTTCACTATGTTGTAAATAGGACTCAACTGTCATCCATTTTTGCATATAAATTTTAAAATGCCTTTAGCAGTATGTCTCAAAGTGTGAACTACCTGCATAAGAATTACTTGGGGTTCTTAATTAAAATGAATATTCTTATGCACACTTTAGTTTGATAGTCTCCTAATTTATAGATCCTATACCATGTGATTGATTCTTGGCACCCTCAAACATTGACAATATCAGCAGGCCACTATGCTAGAGTTCTTACCATATTGAATAATGTTATTTATGTTTGGGAAAAGACTTACACAATATTTGCTTAAGTAAGACTGTTACTAGGCGTGTGATCAGAGGACTAACTATAGTCAATGGACATGGGATAGCCTAAGGGGTTAAGAATGTAAGTTGTATCTTTGCAGAATTTTAAATTGTAGTCTCAACACTTCTTAGCTATGTGTTCTTGGGGGAAGTTCGTTGATCTCTCTGAGTCTCAGCTGACTCAAGAGTAAAATATAGAAAACATTAAATTCTAAGTTTTCTAAAATCTCCTTGGGGAAAAAATATGAATTTACTTCTTTCTAGAACCGTTTAAGAAAAGCTTTCAGTAATATACCTTCTGTTAAAAAGATATAACCAATGCTGAAATTAATTAATTCTCCATGTTCTAAAACTTTGACTCTTTAAGTACAGTTTTGTAGTTTCCATTGTGTGAACGAGGGAATTGAAATAGTAGGCACTAGCTCATAAAATATACACTAGACTTTGGTACTTGATTTCATAAAAAATTGTATCATGGTAAGGTCAGCTGCCTTTAGGCTGTACTATATATATGTCATCACAGAAAAATGATCAGGTATATTCCTCCAGAAATGGTTTTTTATTTCCTCCCTTCCCAGCAATGTTTAATGTTGAAGAATTTTCTTTTTTAGAGCTACTTTAATATCTTATGCTTTTTTGTTTTAGTCATACATTGTTAGATATGATTTTCATGTAATAAAATATGTGATATTAAGCATACAACTCGATAACTTTTGACCAGTGTGTGTAACACTCTTGTAAGCATTATTCATATCTATATATATACATATATATAAAATACATTTCTATACCTGAGAAAATTCTCTTGTGCCCCTTGCTATCAATTATCCCAACTGTCCCCTCCTTTTCCCAGGAAACACTGTTATGATTTTTATCACTATAGATAAATTTGATCTTTTCCTCAATGTCATATAAATGCAATATTACTGTACACACTATTTTATGTTTGGCTTCTTTTTTTGTTCACATATTTTTAAAATTTCTGGGTAGTACTCCATGGTATAGGCCACAAGGTGTTTATCCATTGTCCTCATGATGGACATTTGAGTTATTTTGAGTATGGATCTATTATGAATAAAGTCATTATTAACATTATTGTTCAGATCTTTTTGTGGCCATATCTCTTCATTTCTCTTTGGCCAATACCTATGAGTGGAATTTCTGGGTCACAGGATAGATGTGTGTTAAACTTCATAAAAATTGCCAAATAGTTTTCCAAAGTAGCTTACCATTTTACACATTTGCCAACAATGTATGGCTGTTTGATTTATTTCACGTGTTCACCAGTATTATCAGTCTTTTTAATTTCAGCCATTCTATATGGTGTGTGTATACTTTGTTTTAAAATCTTTTCCCCTAATTTTTTTACAAACATGAAACAATAATTCAGTTTCAAATGAATCACCAAAATTATGTGGAACTTATGCAATCAAAAATAGTTACTCGGTTATGACTTTGAGAAAGTTACTTTAACTGTTTGTCCTTGTTTTTCTTTTCTGCAAAATGTGAATAAGTATAGTACCTACCTCATAGGACTGTTATAAGAATTAAGTGAGTCAACATATATAAAATACTTAAGGCAGAGTCTGGCACATAGTAAACATTCCATAAGCAGTATTAATACTATTAAAAAATTTATTAGCAATAACAAATGCAATTAATAAATAGTATTGGAACTATTATTATTAAGGGCCATGCATTTTGTTAGCTTTTGAGAGAAGAATGATTATCAAAACCAGGTCCTTATGAAGCTCATTCTCATTGAAATCAATATAGCTGATTTTAATATATAGATAGACATAACTAGAGCATTTCCCCTACTCAGCTTAGCTTTTGTTCCATTCTTCTGTAAACAGAACAGCCAAAGAATAAAAAAGAAAGAAAAAAATGTATGCTTAACGTACTTTACTAAGAAATTGTACAGGTTGCACTCCATGAAGAGACTGATATTTTACTCTTTTTGTGTGGACATTTTCAAAACTATTGATAAGGTGGATTTTGCTTAATTATATTTCGGAAATTTGATTTTCTTGGACTATGGTCTTTTATCCCCCAAAATTCATATTTCTCAGATATTAGTAGTTTCATTTATTCTTTTTCTTCATTATTTTACTTTGACCAAACTCTGGTTAAATTGTCATGAGGTAAGTTACTTCAAAATAATCATTTTCTGCTGCATGTTTAGTTACTACCTGTCAGGGCATGAATAAGGGTCAGGCTTATTCGGTATATGTATCCTAGATGTCACTGTAGTCCTTGGCATTTAGTGTGGGAAGAACAGCATTTACTTAGCACCACTGTCCTAAGCAATCCGCTTTGTACTTTTTGTATAAGTTGCTAACTAAATCCACAACTCAGTGCCTAACACCAGGCAAACACTCAGTAAATAACATTAGGATATGAAAGGCAAAGAGAACAAGGAGGAGGGATCATATAATTAGGGTAAAGTACAAGACAATGTACCAGAGGCTCCCAAATACAGTGGCTTGAACAAAATGGAAATTTATTTTTCTTGTATAACAGTCCTATGGTAGACAGGGCCTGCACCGTCATTTTGCTCTGCCATCCCTTAGGCCAGGCTGTTGGTCTTGTCTGCATGACTGAATCTGACTCACCTGCATCACATCTGCATTCCTGTTTGTGGGAAAAGTGAAATGAATACAATGAAGTCAAGTCATTTTCTTTTAAGGTTCAGACACAGAAGTTTTACCCATGACTTCTGCTCATATTCTGTTGGTGGGGGCTGAGTCACAGAAATATATTAGGCTACAGGGAGTCCAGAGAATGGATTCTCTATGACCATTTGCTCTACTAAATAGTGAAAAAACAAAGGAAAGGATGGATACTGGAGGACACTTAGTTGTCTCAGCTACAAGGTAAAAGGGGGAAGAGGCAAAAAGTAAAGAAAAACAGGCATCAAAATCATGCAATTTTTAGATGGAGATATTGAGGCTTAGATTGTTAAGAAATTTGCCTATGGTCCTCAGCTACTAAGTGTCAGAGCTGGAATGCAAATTCAAGTATTGCAATGCTGGTAATAATGATGATGGCCCAAAACTCTATACTTTTTCAACTACATCTCATTCCTTAATAAATGATACTGGAATGTTTCTCTAAAAATATTCCTACAGATTATATATCTTTATGTTATTATCACGATAATTTTTGCAGTTCTCCAAAATGAAATTATCATTTTAAAATCATATTACACTATGTTGCATTTTTCAAAGGGGTTAAAGGTAAAGAATCTCATTTTATTATCACAATACCTGTGAAGCATGCAGAGAAAGTAAAGTTATTACAATTTTACATATAAGAAAACTTAGGGAAATTCAACAACTTGTGAATTTAGCCAGAATACGAGACAGTGACTAATAACCAGGGCTAGAACTTATTCTTATTCCTCCTTCCTCAGAATACAGTGCCCACTTTGGAAAAAAATACAGATAATTTATTAACAAATCCATTAGAAATGTGTTGTAAAAGCCCATTACAAAAATATCCTAATTTAAGGAGTTACTATACTGGTTTACAATTATTTTCAAATTCCATTAACCAAATTCTAACTATCCTTTTATGAATCTGTGCTGTTGAGCACTAGCTCTACCAAGATAAACAACATGTGAGCCATGGGCCTGTTGGCCAATTTAACATTTTCTAGAGAAAATTAGAGATTCCTTTAATTTACTTGATAGATTTTCACAAGAGAAATTTTTTTAAAAGCCAGTTGAGTTTTTTCTCTTATTCCTTTACTTTTTCTTTAAATTAACTATTGCTATAGTATACCCAATTACTTTGGATTTCAAATAGCAAATCCAATAACAGAGTCAGATTTTTTTTTTTTTTTTTAAAAAGAAATGCTGGCCAAACATGGTGGTCCACACCTGTAATCCTAGCACTTTGGGAGGCAGAGGCAGGAGGATCACTTGAGACCAGCAGTTTGAGACCAGCCTGAGCAACATAGCCCAAGCCCCTGTCTCTACAAAAAATACAAAAATTAACTGGGTGTGGTGACACATGCTTGGAGTCCCAACTACTTGGGAGGCTGAGGCAAGAGGATTGCTTGAGCCCAGGAGTTTGCATCTACAGTGAGCTATCTAGCCTGGGCAACAGAGCAAGACCTTATCTAAAAAAAAAAAAAAAATTGCTGAAATTACTACTGATAATAGCATTCTGAAAATTCAGAACATTATGAGATTAAATTAGTCATTTAAATAAAGAAGTTGACAATGAACTCAAGAAAATATCACCTTAGTAACTCCAGCAGAAATCTGAATGGTCAGCATTCTGTCACATGTTAGATTTTATAATCAGAAATCAAAATTTATCTCCATGAAGTTCTACTTCCTGATCAGCTGTTTTACAGAGTCTCTTCTTAAAATGGCAACAGCTAGTCTCAAGCTCTTAAATTTAAATGGGTCAATTTTCACTTGCATTCATTTCTTCTTTTGCCTTCCACTCTTTCCCCCTCCACCATCACTATAAATGCTGTGGCAATTTATAGTGGAATGGAATGAAAAGGACAGCAGCACAAAACATACCAGAGATAACTATTCTGGTCCTGGTGATTGCTTGGATCTGGTTGGAGAGGTTAGGTATGATGTAGAATTGTATTTGAGGAAATTCCTGTCTCTGCCCATCAAGTTAATAGTGTGGGTGCAGGGATAGATGAGACACAACAAATAGAAAACTTTAAATGAAAATATATCCCATAGTACTAAGTAATATGTAGAATGGACAAGGAATGAAGTAGGAGGGATAGGAGAGAGACATCATTAAAGTATGAGTAATGGAAGATAGAGAAGCCCTCTTGGGCTTTCATGTAGTTATTTTGGGGTTTTTTTTGCCCTGACTAATGCTACTGTATTCACCATGCTTATAACATTTTTGTAAGAATTACTGTTAAAAATGCTGGAAAGCCACTAAATGGATGATTATTTTTAAAAAACCACTAAAATCTAACCCAAAAAAGGACATTTCTCGTACAAGAAAAGGTTTCCATATCCAAATTTATTGTTCTTATAGTTCATATCCATACAGATATATATATAAGCCAAAAAAGGCTTCAAAAAGAGGAAAATATCATATGGGATGCCCATGTTTTGTTGAAATATTTATTTTTGAATATTCAAAATTTATATTTGAACCTTGGGATCCTTTAACTCATCTGTTCAGTTGAATATATACTTCATCATGCCAAAGGCTATATGTAAAGATGACTCCTAATCTGAGGTGTTTACAATTTGTTCTTCTGAAAGAGCATATTCAAATCATCGATAAACTCTTTCTGTAAATATGTATACACTAAACTACTGTTTTACTTTTATTTTTTATAGAACATTTAAAATTAATGAAATAGAATGTGTTTGCTTGTTGGAAATAATAAATTGACGGAAATACATGAAACATGTTGGAAATAATTAAATGTAATGCATCAACTGCTTTCAACTGTTGATTTTACTCCAAAAGCTATTCCTTTTCTCCATTAGAATGCTTACATAACTCTCATATCATTTTCGGTTCAGGTACTAAATCTTATATAAATCCAGTGAATTTCATTAAGGTGTAGTCATAACCTAACTTAATCAGTCTCTAGCTGTGCTCAAATAAGAGCTTGCCATTCAACCAGGTGTAGAGTCCGCACTGGATAAAGACTAGATACAAAACCATGAAGATTTCCCACTGAGCATCCACAGTTGACTTCTCACAATGACATTCACATTCATTCAAATGCCATATGCCTGCACATTGTGCAGATTTGTAATACATTTCATTTTATTGATATACTGATTTCATTTCCGATAGTATATTCAAAATGTTAGAGTTTCAGTAGACTCCCATTACACTAATGTAAAACATTCAAATGGAACCTAGGAAGAAACAATTATCACTGAATAACAATGCAAGTAGGGGGAAAACGTGCCTGTGTATATAGAATAAAATCTAACTTGTCTTCAGAATTTTTTTAAAGCATAAAAGCTAATCCTATAGCTGGGAATCATTTATTCTATTCAGCAGTATGAGATGTAGTATATAGTACTATAAATAATTTTATAATTTTAAAATGATTTATATCCACACAGTAATGGATAAAAGAAGGACGCCTTTTTCTATATACTCATGTATATAGTCCTAGTAATTCTTTCTGTGGATGGGGAATGAATATACTGATTTTTTCAAATAAAAAAAAAGGCTCAGAAAAGAATTAATCTCTCTTCTTATGACTTTATTATGCTTCTTTTAATATATCTTTGTATTATAATAATTGTATACCTGTTTGTCTTTTTCATCAAATCAGTTTTTCAAGATAATGATCAGCAATTTAATAATCAGTGGAGTACTTTTTAAAAATGTAGGGTTCTCAGCTTCTATTTCAACTTTATTACTAAGATTTTCTGGAGCCAGCTCCCCAACAAATTTTAAAAGCATCCAAGATGATTCTTACATGCATTCTATTTAACAACCATTGCACTAGACTGGAAATCATTTGAGAAATGCATCATGTCTTAATTCATCTTTATCCCTTAGCATTTAGGGCATTGCCACAAATGATTTTTAAATGTAATTGAATTCAAATGATTTTCTTCATTTTATACCTATAGTAAATGCATTATGCTCATAAATGTCAAAAACAATAAAATCTTTGCAGAGTATTTGATAGTCAAGATAGTATACCCACCAATTAACAGTGACAACACAATGGAAAAATATAGAGAGGAAAAATGTACATTGTTTTCAGTGCATAGTATATCAGGCACAATTTTGAAATCTAAGCCATAAATCATTTTTTAAGCTATCTTGAAAGTATTCAAGTTAAAAAATGTGCCCCATCTATTGTTTTGTCTTAGTAAGCACTCTACTAACTGCTGTGAAAAAATGATTACTCAACAAAAAATATTTTAAGTTGTTGCATCATATACCCAAAATGTATTACTTTCCAGAACCTGGATCTGACTTCACTGAAATTCACCTGAGAAATTTGACCTTAGAAATGAGCTCATGATGAACAAACAAGTTTTCCAACTACTTTTCTACTTTTAAAAGCCAAGATTTTCAATTTTGGCATACACCATACACTGTATGGTGCCATAGTTAGAAATCAGGTTAGATTCTAGTACTGGCTTGTCTTTAACTAGTTGTATGATCATGCCTAAATTACTTAATTCTAATTATTGTTTTATATATGAAACAAGAATGTTAATACCTGTGTCACAGAGTTCTTTAGAGTTCAGAAATAATGTTTATAAAGCTCTTAGCCTTGGTCTTGTTATTATTTTTTGAATACTATTGTCATTATTGTTATTATGATTGGCATGCTTGAAGATTCAATGCTATCTCTCCCACACACAGAAAGATATTCTTTATTTTAAAGAAAAATAACTACTTTTTCAACCTTTCCATATATTATTCCTCAATCAAATCTGTGCTTATATCAAAAACATTGTCCCAAAGCTTACAGTCTCTAATTTCTCTGCTTTCTTTACCCCTGCAAAATCTAAGTGCTATTTTCATTGTCAACCCTGAGAATAGCTGCTCTACATGCTTAAGAACAGATAAAACAATTTGTGTCACCTTGTTTGCTGAAAGTTTTCAATCAGTCAGGATGGGCTGTGGATTGAAGACCTACTCTGATGAACTAGTCACTGAATTTGCTTCAAAGAAATTTAGGAGGTCAAAGGTTTTCAAGTTGGAGGCAACTTTACAAATAGATGAGCCCTCTCATTGAGTTCACACCCAGAAGTGGTAAAGGCTACAGGTTTCATGTGCCCTAAAACTTATTATTCTGGGGAGTCCTTTCTAAGAAAAAGAATACAAAAAATGTGTTGCTTCTGTAAATTTTATAAAACCATGTATTCTTGTAAACATGTTGATGATCCCCTACTAGGGTCTTAGAAGGAGCCTGTGCAAGGGAGGAGATTCTTTAGCTTCACAGTAAATTTATATTTGCAAAGAGGAATTAAATGATTGTTTTTCTCTCTTTCTTGAGTACTTTATTGTCTCTTTCTGGGAAAAGGAAAATGTGCATAGAAATAATAATGATACAGCATTTTAGACAGTATTACGTAGCATAGATTATAAGTACTAAAGAGTCCATAAAAGAGAAAGAAAATGCCAGTAGCCATTTGGAGGGAATAAAAAGAAGATATTTAAAAATGTGCTACAACAACAAAGATGATGATAATAAATTAGTATAGTAGACTGGAACTTGTCAAAGAACCAATCTGGTATTAAATTCCCACTCTGCCACATAAATTGTATAAAAATAAATGCAATCATGATCATATGCCAGGCATTATGCTAGGGGTTTGCATTATTATCATATTTTATCTTTATATCAATAGAATGAAATAGGCTTATTTTATTAATTTGTCCGCAGTTATTTTGTTACTGAGTCTTAGTGTTTGTTGAGTTTGCAACTCAAATCTATCAGATTTTACTAAGTAGTTTACACTGCCTTGAAGAACTTCTCAAGGGTGCTTAGGCATAGGTGAAGATCGCCAAGTTCATTCTGGAAGCAAATGAAAGTACTCTGGAGTTATTATATTTGGAAACCTATCCAATTCCTGGATGGCTTAATCCCATATACCCCACTGATGAAACAAAATAGCTATTACACCATAGGTACACACTAATGGAATTTTGCAAATAAATTTAATACAATAACCATAATAGAGATTCATACAATAAATAAGAGAAACAATTGATCCTAACAAAAAAAATTCATCACTAAAATAAATGGCTTACTACCTTCTTTTTAACTCATCGAATACAAAAATTAATAATTTTAACTTGATTAAAAAGTTTTCTGCAGTTGTTTGTAAAGCAAAAAATCATATTTATTATTTATGTGGGTTCTTAAGGTGATGCTTAGACATAAATATGTCCCTATACAATCTCTACCCATAAGAACTTATATTCTGCTCCACATGGCTCGTAAAAACTTAAAAAGAATATTCTTCTTTCTTCCCTGCTATGGGTCATTTTTGCCCTTGGAAGGTAGCTGTCTACAATGCTGAGTTATTTTGTCTTCTTGGAATATGAGTTTACTCTCTAAATTCTAAATAAACAATGATAGCGTTGCTTTCACTCAAACTTCTTTATAGACTGATCAGCCTGTACCTCTGGAATAAGAATTTAACTGGAGTCATAGTTATTTTTCTTCCCTGTAATTCATGCCAAAATGTAATTGGAGCCAGGCATGGTAGCTCACACCTGTAATCTCAGCACTTTGGGAGGGTGAGGCAGGAGGATTGCTTGAGCTCAGGAGTTGGAGACCAGCCTGGGCAACAGTGAGACCTTGTCTCTACAGAAAAAGGTTCTTAAAATTAGCCTGGTGTAGTCACAGCTACTCAGGAGGCTGAGGCAGGAGGATTGCTTGAATCCTAAGGTTACAGTGAGCTATGATGATGCCATTGCACTCTAGCCAGGGCAACAGACCCTGTCTCAAAAAAACAAACAAAAAAGTAATTGGATCTGTGTTAATAGTTCTAACAAAGAGTTAACATAAACATTAACAGGATTATGTTTTTGTCTTTGTGTAAAAATTAACAATTTAACTAGCACCTGATATCATTATAGAAATTCAAACTTTTTGACTGAGACCCCATTAAGAAATATGTTTTGCTTCTTAACTCAGTTCATACTTTCTCTTTCTTTCTGAGATGTCTTCTGTTCTGTTCTACTCTATTCTACTCTATTCCATAGTATCCTAATTCATTAAAAATGTAATGCTTGTCCTGATCTAATAAATTGATTTTATAACCTATTAAAGGATCTTGACCTTGCTTTTCTACAACCTTGAGTATATAGTAAAGAGCAATACAAAAATACATAGTCATGTGTCTCCAACTCCTGTATAATAGGAAAATATTTATTAACATATGTGTTCTTAGCCTTACTTCCTCCTTTGCTCTCTGTTGTTGCTTTGCTCACTCTTTTTATTTATTATTTTCCTGCAGGAGATATTTTTCAGTTTTCAAACAACTCAGGGGTGTGTGTGTGATGCAGAATCAAAAGATGGGAGAGAGAGTAGCAAAACTAAAGATGTGAAAGGAAAGTAAAAACTTGCAAAATTTCAAAGGTGTTAGGATTGGGCTTGGGAGGTAGCTTCTTTAAGAGAGAGGAAAGAAGAGTTTTTATAGCTGGATGTAGCAGAGGGAAAGTTAGTACGGAAACAGTAAAAAAAGTTACTAAGCATTATCTACTGCCTATCCATTTTTTATATGTTTGTACTTGTGATGAATGTGACTCAATGTGCAGAACTTCACGAATGCTTGCCACATGGCCAGTCAATCCCTGAAAAGGAATATGTAGCTATAAAGCATAGCAAGTTTCACACTCAAGGTGACAAGCATGGGTCAGCTCAAAAAAATTTCACTTTGTAGAGAGACTAGATTTCACAGCTCAAGGTGGCCTTCCTATATTTATTGAGTAGTACAGACTACAGAATTCATCCATCATTCCTATGTTGCTCAAGCTCTGCCTCTCTAAAGAAATTAAACAGTAGACACATGCCATATCTCATCACCATTCATTTTTTTTACTGCCCTTTTCTCTAAGTCATTACTAGCAATCTGCAACTTTTACTGTACCATGTATTCTATGTATAAAATAAGTATACAGTGAGAAACTTTCCTTTCCCAAAATTATTAGTAAAGAAGCTATCACCTCTTCTTTATATTGCCAGTCAGCTTGAACAAAAATAAAATTTAAAAAGTATGACTGATTTTTCAAAGATAAAGTTAAAAATTAATTTTTCTATTTAGTAATAGAATCTGCCTTTTTGGTTAATCTTCTAAACATTAAAACTAAATGGAGACATCAAGTGTGTGATATCCAGAGGTAGTGCAGCCTTCTTTCAGTTTTATCTCTTTCAATTGTTATTCAATGGCCTGTAGTCTAATGAAGTTTATTAACCCAAACATCTGTGAGGGCAGGGAATGACTTGATGACAGTAATACTTAAATTATCTTCAGAGCCTGATTTGGGGGTTGATAGAACTTAAGCAACTGGCCAGAGCATCAATCTACACAAGTAAAAATTGATCCTGTCCTCATCTAGAATCCGTAATTACCTCAAGAGAAAGTAAACACACACACACACACACACACACACACACACACACACACACACATTTGGGACAGGCTAATGTAGGCTATGTATTATATCTTACAGCTTTATACATCAATCTCTAGACCAGTGAACTGAGTATTATCTGAAATCGGCAGTGCCATCAATCAAAATTCTGGAACTTTCCAATACTTGGCATAGGGTTGTTTAGCACGTGATTTATATGACCAGTTTACTATGTCTCCTAAGATATTTGTCATCTAGTTCATAAATGCTCTTTTATAAATTCATATTCGTATAATAAATCTCATATTTTGAACATAAAAATTTATACAATTTTTATTATTAAACAACCAGTTTCTTACTGATCCAAGTTAGTAATTAAAGAATATTGATTTAAAAAGGCAACAAATTATCAAGCTGAGGATACTCACAGGTTTCAGGCTGGCCCTAAGTACTTGGCACAGATAGTGATTAATATAATTGATTACATGAGTGAGTGAATTTAATCACAGAACATTTTCTCACACAGGATAAAGTATCTATCTTGGGAAGGGTGGGAAGGGTTATGGAAAGCGGCTGCAGGGGGTGGTGAAAACTACCAACTCCTTTCCCCACTTGATCTGGCTTCTGTCACTCTTGTATTGAATCACTTTATGGCTAATTCTTGGATTTGTTTGGGGAAGAGAGTAATGATGGGGAAAATAAAGAATTGGATTTAGAAAACTGATTTTAAAAGCTCCTGACTTGATATATAGTATATACTTGTTTATAGTACAAGTATTCTCAGTAATAAACTTATGTTTACTCTCCTTCTTGCCTCAAACAAGTAGGACAAAACTTAAAGACATTCTAAAAGCTAAGAAGATTTTATGCAAAAAACATTAGTGATAATGGCAGCCGACACTATTTTTTTAATCCCACCTGTTGCTGAAATACAGAAACTTTTACCTCTAATTTCATTTTATCTCCAAAAGATCCACAGAATAGTGGCTTCTCAGAGAATGTTGTTTACTGACAAATAATTGATAATTTTTAAACTTTAATTTCTTTATAAAAGCAACAAAAAGTCCCTGGTGATCTATTTAGCAGAGGTTATACACTTTCATATTTGTAAAGGAGTTTGTTCCTCTGAATATTTTGCTCATAAATATTTTTAATTATTGATTGCCTATGTATTAGTAAAGTTTAATTTGATTTTAGGTTAAGTCTTACATAGTTTTTAATGATTGACTTCAATTTCTTTCGAATTTCTCTGCTTAAAAGGAAATCCACGTAGCAAAAGCCATAGAAAGCCATTCTTAAAGATTTTCATACTAGTAATAACAAAAATATTGTTAGCCATAGCTTTATGTTGTCCTGTCACACCCTGGGGTCATAGAACTCATTTTATATACCTATATTTCAATATTTAATGACTATTTTTTTCATGCTAGACTGTTGGTTCCATGAGACCTACAACTGTGCCTATCTTTTTTATACTTGTGTCCCCAGTGCCAAATGCAGCATGAGGCACAGGTGCCTGATATCAGATGTCACCTTTAAATAAGAATTGCATGGATGAACTTGGAGAACATTATGTTAAGTGAAATAATCCAAGCACAGAAAGACAAATACAATATGATCTCAATCATACGTGGAATCTAAAACAGTTGATCTCATAGAAGTAGTGAATAGAATGATGGTTACCAGTGGCAGGAAGGTGGGGAGATGCTGGTCAAAAGACAGAAAATTTCAGTTAGATAGGAGGAATAAGTTTCAAGAGATCTATTGTACAGCATGGTCACTATAGTTAACAATATATTGTAGTCTTGAAAAATGCTAAGAGAGTCGATGTAAAATGTTCTCATCACAAAAAAGACAACTATGTAAAGCAACACATATGTTAATTAGCTAGATTTAGTCATTCCACAATGCATATATACTTCAAAACATCACGTTATATATAATAAATATGTAGGATTTTATGTCAATTTAAAATAATTTAAAATTTTTTTAAATGTTTTTAAAAAAGAACTAAAGACAACGTATGTGTATCAGAATAGGTAGTGCCAATATTAATGCCTAGGAGTTCAAGAGAGTTAAGAATGTTTGGGGCTGAATGATGAGAATTCAAAGAGGATCCATGGAGAAGATGAGCCTTGTAGATGAGCAGAGTAGTGGGTGTCATACATGTAGAGAGGAAGAGGGAAGGCGTTCTAAGCAAGGAGTAGCATGAACAGAACACTAAGGAATCTCCACCACTGAATTTAGCATATAGGGTTGTAAGTGTATGCTAATGGACTGGTCCCTTCCATTGGCCTGTGGGATCTTTGGGAATTGTATATCCTCAACTCCAAGAATATTCATTTATACTGTACATTATCAGCACTCAATAAATATTTGTTGAATAATTGGATATTAACCTGGTTTCTAATCTGGCTCTAAATTTGAGGTCAAGTTTAGGTTTTCTCAGTTTTTTTCCCCTCTTAGGGGAGGGGAAAAATCTTAGAAGATTTCCTAAGAAATCTCCATTTGGTTTCTTAGTATATCCAAGTTTTTAACCTTCTACAATGAAATTGTTTTCTCTGTTTTAAGAATATATTTCTGTTTTAAGAATAATGTTTGTGTGTACTTAAATTTTTATACTCCATTTTACCTTGGCTTTTAGTAACTCCAAGTTCCTTTTCCAGAAAATAAACTACAAATCCAGATTTTAACAATTGCAGAACAGTTTTTTTTTTTTAATGAGCATTAATAAAACACTAATATAGTTTAATAATCCAGAGTTCACCTCAGAAAATGAAAAAGTACACGTAAGTCCTTTTCTTAATAGTAGTTGTGGCGATGGTGCCAGGGATCTAGATAAGCTTTAGAAATAAATGCCAGAGATATAGTTGGGGGAGAAAGAAAATGAAAATATCGAACTATTTATGCAGCCCATCTGCTCAATTCCACAGCAAAACAGTCTTATATAGGAAAGTGACATGATCAGATTTGCATTTTAGGTTAATCACTTCCATAAAGGCATGGAGAATAAATTGGAGTTGCACCAGATTTATACATGGGAACATCACTTAGGAGGCCAGAGATGATGTGGGCCTGAATTGAGGATTTAATGATGGGAATGGAGAGCAGGTGGTAGGTCAGAATTAAGACACATTTAGAAGATAGAAAACAATGGCTTGCATACTTCCATTATTCTGGGACTAAACTCCATAGGGCAGACCCTGCACCTCACAGCCTAGCATAGACACAGTGCAGGCCCTCATAAATATCATTAAATGTATTGGGTGACTAGGCAGATATCTTTCCTCAAGTTGGGAGAGATTTGGCAGAGGAAGATGAGTTTAGGTGTGGACAGGCAGCTTGTTTTTATTCGACTTGAAGCATTCCGTGTTGCCTCCTAAAGACAGGAAGCCATCAATCTCAAGTGAACTGAACTAAATAAATATCCTCATTTTCATTATCCTTTTAAAGCAACTTGTGGTAACTCAGTTTATATTTAAGGAAGCTCTACTAGATATGATTGATAATTGCTTAAACAATATTGATTGTCTATGAGAGAAAACAAAGAAAAAGAAAAAAGAGAGCCATGAGGGCACAATATTTTTTAACACTCGGTGTTTTAAATGATTGCAAGGTATGGTGATTACCCAAAAAGAGTGAAAACATTGTCTCAGTGTTTCTGATTCTATTTTTGTACATAATTGGAGTTTCTACATTCATTGCACGAACATGTAGTGAGTGCCAAGGAAGGTACTGAGATACACAAATAAATGCTCTCAAGTAGTGAAGATAAAAGATACATAAATCAGTATTTCAAAATAACTTGTATGACCAGGGTAAGCAGTGGATACAATGAAAGAATATTTGTGCAGAGCTTAATCTGATAAATTCCAAGGTAATGATAGTGAGGACTTGGTCACAGCTTACCAGAACTAAGTCTTCAAAGGTGATTAGACATTAGCTAAGAAGATCAGACAGAGAGGGTAGCATAAACAACGTCAGAGAAGTAGGGAAAACATCACAATTTTAAGATATGCCAGTGGGGGCATCAACCTGAGAAGTCTGGCTTCACGGGGGTAGAAGAAGAAGGGTCACAGAGTGTCCAGGCACTCCTTACTAAATGGAATAATTTAGTTGTTTCAGCTTTTTTATCTAATAAAATGAAAAAAGTTAAATATGACTTTCTTATTTCGTTTCTTTGATGCAAAAGAATTGTTTCACAAAAATATAGGAGGTTTATAATCAATACAATCTATTAAAATGTCTTATTAAATTTTTAAAATGTTGTCACCACCACCCTCTACATATATACAGAACACCCCCCCACACACACACACACATACACACACAATTGGCCAATGATATTTTATGTTGTTCTTTTTTGCCCTTGACACAGTAGAACTGAACTAAATAATAATTTTTCGAGTAAATTTTTAATAATTTGGAATTTTCCTAGCTCACTTTTCTTCATGCCTCCAACTCCATTTTACTGTATATTCCTGCATTTATACTGTATTTGATAGAAGAATGATTGTAAGACAGTGAAATTGAACTTGGCTTATTTCAATTATGCCATCTTTTGTAACTACTTGGATTATTTTTATTTCTGCTGAAAATTTAAAAGACTGAAATAGAGTCCAAACTTCAGTAATTTTCCCCATTTAAAAAAAATTGCATTCATGTAATTAAAGTACTACTTCATCTTTTTTTGGTGCCATAATATTTGTTTTCTTATTTTTTAATTTGTATTGACATAATACATGCATATTTAGTTTAATAAAATAAACTTTTCACTATATTTTCTGGCCATTATTATTTATTCATTTTGTGATTATTAGTGAAAACAATTTTACCATGTGGGGGAGGAATGTTAAAAAAAGATCTAATCTGAGTGTTTCATGTGCTTGACATGCCATTGTTTGCTATAGTGCTTAAAAAATGGGTGATTTTAATTCAAGAGGCATTGAGTATGAATCTCAGCTGCATAAGTTATTCTTGGGGTGGTTTGGGGTCTATTTTCTCATTCTCAAAATGGGGATAATAATACTTACTACTCAAGTCATCATAAGTGAAATCTGAAACTATGCATCAAACACCTCACAGCAAATCATAATTCATTCTTCTATTTCATTTTTCTTTTATTTAATAAGAACTTTGTTGTTCAAATGTTTTTTAAATATTACTTATTCTGAATAAGTAACTAAATTTCATATCTGAGTTGTTAGTTGTTTGAGATTCTTTACAGTTAAATGATGCTGGACCCCATTAGTAATAACCATTAATAAAAGAAATTACATATAAAAGGGATCATCATCATTCCAAAATAAATAAGAGACCCTGAAAACCTTTGAGTCACATGTAAGTTACAAGTAACATTTTGAAAGTTACCCAGGTAGGAGTGCAGTAGCATGATCATAGCTCACAATAACCTCGAACTCCTGGGCTCAAGTGATCCTCCTGAGTAGCTAGGACTACAGGCGCATGTGTCACCATGCCTGGCTAATTTTTTTCATTTTTATGTAGATACGAGGTCTCACTCTGTTGCCCAGGCTGGGCTCAAACTCCTGGGCTCAAGTGATCCTTTTTCCTTTGCTTCTCAAAGCTCTAGGGTTACAGGCTTGAGCCACCATCCCTGGCTCAGTTTGTTATGTTCTGACTTCAAATTTAAATAATATTCTGACTTCAAATTGTTATTTCCAAATTTTCTTCCAGGTTAATTTGGTCTTAATTTTTGGATTAAGTCAATTTAAGTTGCTTAATTTATGGACAATTCACTTAACGTCAATGGAGAGCGATAAGGAGCCATGAGAACAAATCCAAGAAGCCCACAGTTACTCTTATATGGCTGCATTTGCTGTACTTACTTATGATGATAATTTGGATCAAGCTCAGACATACTCAGGGAAACTGAATAATTTTAGGGAATTACTTATCTTACCCTTCTTGATCTCTAGCAGGGGTCTTAATAAAAGTTCCTTTAAGAATAAGGTTTCATTCATTTTATTAAAAAAAGCAGTTTTATTGTATTTTGAAGTGAGTTACTAGGCTTTGTAAACAATTTGACTGACATATAATACAAAGTGAGTCTTATGCACAAATAATTTATGTTCTTTATAGGTTATTAAACTGATAATGATAATTAAATCTATGTTTAAATTAATTTTTAAATATTTACTTAAAACTTATTAATAATTTTTCTTACCTTTGTTATGTAAGCTAGAAATACATTAGTAAATGGATGCATTTGTTTTTTCCATTCACATTTTAATATTATCTTTCCTTCTATTTGCCATTGATCTGGGCTTTGAACAGTTACTGTTCCTCCAAGTAAGGTAGGAGAAGTAGAGGTGATGCTATTTTAGCTCCTTTTGCATTCAGATACAAAAAATGATTAATTTTCAACCATTTTCCCTTTGAAGACAATCCAAAACACATTTTTCACATGGCTTCTTTTAAAAGCTAAATGCTTTATAGGATTCTATGAATAAAATTTGCACATATAAGTAAAAGACTTCTTTATAATGTAATATGAGATATTTCCGTTGGAATTCTAGCTTATTAAGTAATTTAGAATGATTGTATACTACACAGCTTCTGGCATGTCTAGACAACACATGGAACTTGAATACCTCATCACACAGCAATACAAGGACTTTCACCTCCTTGATAGTAAACTAGAATATGCTTTAACATAATATATCTATCAATTTTCTTAAAGTTGATTAAATTAATATATATACATGCAAAAAAAAGTTTGGGGTCAAGAGTTGAAGACCCAAATATTATTTATCAATTAGTAATACTATTAATAATCCAAATAAGTTTTACATGTGCACCAAGGAAAAAAGTCTCAAATTTCTTTCAGCTGTATCTGTATACCTAAATGAATTTTTAGCCAAAAGTATCTTCATTTCCCTACGTGCACAGTACAAATCAATTTGTGTAACCAAATTATTTGTAATATTCTGAAATTTTAAAAAAAGATATGAACATTTCATAAAGTTTACTTTTCCCAAGGAATATGCAGATGACTAAACAGTTTTTAAAATCTCTTTATAGGCTATGTCTTCTATAATATATACTTTGTATCTTCCCAAGTGCCCAGTAGGATGTTCTACACATAGTAAAGATTGTTGATTGACCAACAAAAAATAAAAATAAAAAAGAACTAAGAAAAAGTATCTTTATTTGAAAAACTGAAATGTATCGGTGTTTATGAAGTCTGTAATTTCCATTTGCAAATTTCTCGGCAATTAGCTAAGTGTTTTGCACATAGTAAATAATAATTAATTTAATAAAGGTATGGATATTTGTGATGAAATTACAGAAGAATATTAAGGTGCTTTTGACAATGATAATGATAATGATGTTGCCAAAAATCAGTGATGAAGATGACAACAGTGATGGTAATGAAGTTAAAACAGCAATGGCGAGATGTGTTACTTTAGTTGTATTTGAAGAGTAGCCCTGTGCAGACCAGCATAATTTTTTTTTTCTTTTTTTGGTTATAGACAACACAGTTTAAGACTGTTTTTAAAAAGATAAAAAAATTATTATTGAAAAAAAGTCTTTTGGGGAAGTGAAACAATAAGACCATTTGTTCACTATGGCAATTCAATGTGTTTCTTAAACAATATATAGTCTATAGATTTATTTCAATAACTCCATGCTCTGTTATGTGTGTATGTGCTCTCTGGAGAAGGTTAAGGAACTGAAAGTATATGTATATAGCATCTGATAAATTGGACCAAATTACTGATAAGATCTCTTTCAATGTTGATATCTTATTATTCTTGTTTCCAGTGTTAAGATTTCTTATTTATTTCCATTAAGATTGCTACTATTACTGCTGACCATCACATATGACAGAGTTAAAAATAAATGGTTAATTTTATTTATTTATAAATCATATATTAATTTTCAAATTTTTAAGAGAAAAGATCACAGGATATGCTGTATGTATATGTAAGTGATATTGTTTATATTATGTATCTACTGGGCAAAATGCTTAATAGGTTAATCTTTACAGCAGTCCTAAGGAGTGGGTATTGCAGATTATGAGAAGATTTGGAAAAGTTTAGTAGCTTATTCAAAGTCATACAACAAGTAAGTAGCAAAGCTGGCCAAATCCAGGTTTGTAGGATTGCAAATCCAAAGCTCTTTATGACTAACATTTTTGGGATAATAATTGTGAAAATAAAAGTTACTTAATAGATTCTGCAACTCCTCCAAATTCTAAAAAACTCTTCCTAAAAGTGCTAAGAGCCTACAGAATATTTAACCCCTTATTTATTAAGAATACATTTTATATAAATGATATGTGTATTTTCAAGATAACAAATTTACTTCTTTATTATTGATTAAATAATAATTTGACCATTTAGGATGAATGTATTTATAAATATGCTAGAAAATATTTTCCCATTGTTCTCAACAAAATATTCAAAAACTAATTCCCTCTTTTCTTTTAGTTCAGATTCTTTATAATGGATCTTAATTGTGGGGTTTTGTTGCAGTAAGATTTCCTCAATGACTTTCAATACTACTTGTTCACCAGAAGACCCCAGGCTGCTATGCTGTATAGGGCAATGGTTAAGAGACCAGGCTCAAGATAAGCCCATATCCTATGAATTCAAATCTTATTTAATAGCTCTTTTCCTTGCTAGCTTACTATTTTTTTTTTTTCTGTAAAATAGAGATAATAGTGCCTACTGCAAAGGTTTTTTTGAGGAACAACCTGGCTGATACATAGAAAGAGCTTTACACAATCCCTTACATATATTATAGTAAGGGTTTTATGAATGGTGACTAGTTAGCATTATACCTTTTTAAAAATATTTTTTAATTACCTAGAAAATAACTGAATGTACCAAATATCCCATTTCTCAATTTCTAGCAGCAGCAAATTCTCTCACTTTAATTGGACATTTCTTATAGCCTCCAGTCTGGGTAGAATTAAATCTGTAATAAAAATAAGTAAAGCTTGAAATTCCTTGTGTTATAAAAATGTACAAGCATGACTCTCAACATGATAAGGCTAGAGCCCAAGATAAAGAGATGATTATTGATATATTTTCTTTTTGGAAAAGCTAATACCTCTTTTAAAATGTTGCCCTATGTAAATAGCTGTGAATTTTGCCAATTAAAGAGCCCTTAGGCAGTGGCATGTTGAGAGTTAAGGGGTTCCAGGTGCTGTGCCTGCTGAAAACATGTGGCATGTATAGGAGGCAGTATGCTGAGTGCAGTTAAAGAATTCAGTGAAAGCAAGAACTTGCATCTAGGATCAATGCTAAATTGTAATGTCAAAATCTCATATATAAAACAGAGAGAAATAGAGCTTCTCAAATCAAACTAGGAGTTAGGAGGACCAGGAACCATAATCCACATAGCAATTCTCTCACCTCTAAAGGCAGCCACCAAACCGAGTACTCACTTGCAGTAACTTCATAAAATTAACTCTCATAAAAAACTAGATGACAGTAAAATTTTGATCAGTTGAGGTAATCCTATTTCAGTCTCCATGCCTTCAAAAGATTCATATGTTTTCATAGATATTAATATATGACCTTAAAAATAAGATGGGGTTTGGGGATGTTATACATTTTTCAAAAGTTACTTTAGTGATTCATCAACCAAATGAAATATATGGACTTTGGGTTCTAATTTGATGAAGCTAACTGTAAAAAGACTCTTTGGGGAAAATTAAGGAAATGAGAATAAGAAATGGTTATTAGGCCGGGCGAGGTGGCTCACACCTGTAATCCTAGCACTCTGGGAGGCCGAGGCGGGCGGATTGTTTGAGCTCAGGAGTTCAAGACCAGCCTGAGCAAGAGCGAGACCCTGTCTCTACTAAAAATAGAAAAGAAATTATACGGACAGCTAAAAACATATACATATAGAAAAAATTAGCTGGGCATGGTGGCGCATGCCTGTAGTCCCAGCTGCTCGGGAGGCTGAGACAGTAGGATCGCTTAAGCCCAGGAGTTTGAGGTTGCTGTGAGCTAGGCTGATGCCACGGCACTCACTCTAGCCTGGGCAATAGAGTGAGATTCTGTCTCAAAAAAAAAAAAAGAAAAAAGAAAAAGAAATGGTTATTAGATGAAATAAAGAAATTGTTAATTTTGTTAGATCTGGTAATTACATTGTGGCTATTTTTTTTAAGTCCTTATGTGTTAGAGATAAATACTGAAGCATTTATGGAAAAAGGATATGATGTTGGGAGTTGCTTAAAGGTACTCCAAGGTTGGGAATATAGGGAGCTACGATAGGAAAGGACAAATGAAACAAGATTGGCAAAATGTTGATAAGGGCTTAAGCTGAGGTGATGGGTTCATGGATATTTATTTCATTATTCTGCCTATTTTATATATGCTGGAAAATTTCCATAATAAAAAACCTCACTGATTTAACTTATAGTCCATAGGAGAATATTTTCCTGACCTAAATCTGTCTGACCTAGTTGGGATTTGGCAAACATATTCTGCCATGTGTAGAAAAACTCTTAGAGACAGTTAAAGAACACCACTCATCCAAATTGAAAATGAGTTCAAAATAAAAGTGTTAATAAAATATTCTAACACTTCAAACTTTTTATTTTGCTTTCCTGTTTTAATTCTTTTAAACATGCAATAGAATTACTTATTATGTTTTTCTTGATTTCATTGCTTTTAAGCACCAAATTAATTCTCAGCTGCTGGGAAATGTTACAACTGCCAAATTGCAGATAAGCTGCTGGCTTGCACTTGAATAGATATTTGCTTCTGGAACAATTAAAGAAAATTGAACTATATTTGCTATAAGATGGTTTCTGCAATGTCTATACATTTAAAATATGTCAAATAGGCAGTTTTGAAATTTTGGTGGTAGGCAAATTGTCAAAATACAGACAGAAAACCAGCTTTAGAGAAGACTGAAAGTAGATATTATGGATTTAGTCAGTAAACCTAGTTTATGGATTGACAGAAGTATCACACAAGAAATTGCTAATGGAAAGATAAATTAGGACTCCATTTACTGTTTTGAGTTCAAAGCAGAATTAGATTCCTACAGCTACTATTATTGGGATAATTGCTTACCATAGTCAAATCCATGAATTTTTAAATAACATATATTTCCTAATTATTACAAAATGGCAATACATATTAAGATTTTGGTATATGTATTTTCAAAGCCAGAATGATCTCATTGTACTCCATGAGCTGCTAACCTATCACTTCTAGATTGTTTGCTCTAGAGCAGGATTGGCCCCAGCATTTAAGGTGTAACCCAGCTTCTCCTTGGAGATTTTAAAATGCTACATTAGAACAAAGCACCTCATTGTCCGTTAGTAGTTTACTACACTATACTGTAATAATAACAATGAGTGTTTGGAATCTAACTGATATGTAGAAAATATAAAAGTTTCCAAATGATTGATAAAACTTTTACTTATTATTACAGTTAAGTATCCCTTATCTGAAAAGCTTGGGACCAGAGTGTTTTGGATTTCAGATTTTTTCAGATTTTGAAATATTTGCATATATATAATGAATTCATATGCACCTTATACATATAGCTTGAAGGTAATTTTATACATTTTTAAAAATAATATAGGCTACTTATCACAGAACATCAGGTGTGGAATTTTCCACTTATGGGATCATGTCAGCACTCAAGTTTCAGATTTTGAAGCATTTTGAATTTTGGATTTTCGGATTAAGGATGTTAAACCTGGATATCAATTAATGCAACTTCTTTACTAACTTATCCAGTACTAGATGGCATTTTAAAAATAAATAGCACATGGATTTCATTTGGTACTGATTTAAAAAGTTCTGCCTTTCTGGTGACTTTGAGAGTAAACTTTCATAATACTAAGGTTTTATTTATATTTTTTTCATAAAATTGAAGTTTTGAATGAATACTTGGTAATAATCTTTAAATGAGAAAGCCTTTAAAATAATGAGATATCCAAGTGGTATAATGATCCCAAAATGCAACCTTGTAGCTATTTACACAATAAGTACTTTCACAGTTCATTTTACAGTATAGACAGCAAAGATTTCTGCACAGTAATCCTCCTCCACAGAGGTCTTGGCTGGGCACAGTGGCTCATGCCTGTAATCCTAGTGCTTTAGAAGGCTGAGATGGGAGGATCCCTTGAGGCTAGGAATTCAAGACCAGCCTGGCCAACATAGTGAGACCCTGACTCTATAAAAAATAAAAAATATTACCAAGGCATAGTGGCATGTTGTCCCCGCTACTGGAGAGACTGAGGCAGGAGGATCACTTGAGCCTAGGAGTTTAAGACTTCAGTGAGCCCTGATCATGCCACTGCACTCTAGCCTGGGTGATAGAGTGAGACCTTGTCTCTAAAAAATAATAGAAGGGAAGTCTTATTGTAGGCTTAAAAATTTCTAAAATTTTGTCTTGAAATATTCACATGAGATGAAAGCATAAGGCAAAATTCATGTAAAACTAGTCAAACCTTTTGATAGCTTATGTCACCAACAGTAATTTTTTATGCTTTCACACATAATCCAGTGCAATTCTAAACACATCTTTGATTTGAATCTTCTTTATTTCTGTTCTGTTAGTAGTGTGGGTGCACATGTGCATTTTCATCTGTGCTGTGTTGGTGAATAAAATGCAAGCTAAACAAAACAGGGGTGCCTTCTTACAAAATTTTTAAGAGTGGCATACCAGCTGAGTGCCTCATATAGTCCCCAAAATAAACCCTAGCATACAAAAGAATGTGTAGATTTTGCAAAAGGAGTAACAGACATATTGAGAATCAAGTTGAGATCAAATAGGAATTTATACTTTTTAAAAATTTTTGTTTCTGCCCAAAGTCCTTTCTGCATGAAACTATTTCTTCTTTGATGGAGTTTCAATGACCTTACAATAGGGGGACATAGGATGGAGGGAGTAAACAAACACAAGTAGACTGCCCTCTAAGCTTGCTCCCCTTTTCTTAGCTCTAATAGGAGTCTGATAATTACATTTTTCTCTTCCACCTAAATGATAGAATGTAAAAACAAGTAGACAGAGAATTGCATAGACATATGGAAGTTGTAAGACAAACTGACCTTGATTAAAATTGGTAGAATACTCATCTAACCTAGTCAGTTCTATCATTTGTTCTAAATATGCTTGTATACAAAACAGACAATAAGAAAGGATATGCTAACATCAAATGGCAGTTAAATATTGCATATCAGTATGAGAGGGTGATCAGATATTGAGGGTAGGGGATTTTGGCTAAACTCACTTCACAGGATTCTTGCTAAAATTGAACAATGCAAAAACAGACACAGAAGTAAAAAGTCAAGGCGTAATTAGGAAGAGGATTCAGAGGAGCATGATTAAACCTTGGTAAAGGAGAGACTCTTTGTCGGCAATGCTAGAACATTTTGATAATATTCCAGAATAGTGTTTAGTGGAGAAGGGAACTTTAATTTCTTGTTGCTTTGTAATTCATGTTCTAAGCAAATGCACATCCCTATGCGCACTAACCCATTTTAGTGCATTATGTCATGCTTTAGGCACCCCCTAATGTGTTTTCCACAATCATGCTTTTAGGGTAACTATCGGTGTGTATTGATCATTATAACAGTTTAGCTATGCTAATGCTCTGGAGTTTCTTTCTGCCATCCCAGGCACTGTCCATCATTTATTGGTTTACACTTGGTATGGCTTAATTAGGCAGAGTGGACAAAGTCTCAGGAGTTAAATGAATATGACCAAAGGAAAAAAGATTTAACAGAGTTTGGTATAGAATAAGAACAAATGATTATTGAAACGGTTAAATGAAAACTTACACCAGAAACCTTCTCAGTTGATGGAACCTTGCGTCTCTATCTTGATTGGATATGATACTGTAAAGACTAGATGTTAAATAAACCTTGCTTTATCTAGGAAGGAGGGTAGTTAGATACATAACCTTGTCTAATTCTGAGTTTGTTTGCTTATGGAGATGTAAATGAACTAGGACAGAATTTTGAAGTTGGGATACTATTGCACCAATATGATCTAAATTAGAAGTTTCCTCTAAGTTATTTAAGTAGACTTTTTATGTGATTTTTAAAAATCTAAATTTTTAGATTTAAATTTTTAAAAAAAAATATAGTCTGGCACTCCCCCAAATGTTGCCCATTGGAGTTTGGTAGAGAATTTGCTTTGAAGAATAGATTTAAATGACTAGCACAACAATAATCTGCATGGAAAGATGTACCCAAAATGTCTTGTTGTTGTTTTACTATTAATTTGATTATCTAATTTAACATCTTTCCTAGGTAGGATAAACTAACAGAAATAGAACTAATGGGTTCTCCGAGCAGGGACCCTGTCTATATTCATGACAGCCCTTTTTAACCCTAGCATTTAATCCAATTCCTGGTACATCATAGAACAGAACCAAGTAATATTGGTTGTATTAATAAACTATATGGTAAAGTAAAATGTATGGAGAATAAGAAGCTCAGAAGTAGTCTCAGGCATCAAAATAGATTATTTGCATTGGTTTATTTGTAGGGGTGTTTTACATGTTTATTTTTATCTTGCTGGTTTTACTTTTCTTACTTTTTATGGCTTGCTATTATATATATACACACAAATGCAGCAAAATTGATTTTTTTAACATAAGGGTGAAAAACATTATCTTTAACATCTATTATGCTTAAAGAAGAAAAAAATCCCTTAAAGTGGTATTTCTCTTAAGAAACAGCTTGATGTGTAAAACTGACTCTAATAGCCCGATAGCAAAATGTTTTTTGATATCTACATGCATATCTCAAGAGAAAGCAAAAGAAATCTGGAGCTGAGATGCAGCTTTATCTGCATTCTTTATCTCTGCTTGGAAACTAAGAAACAGACCAGAGATCTTGCCATTCTAAAAGGCATAAGAAGCACAGACTTCAGGGGTTGATTGTAATTCTAGAAATAAAAGGGTGATCCAGCCATTAGGTTGAGACATCAGCATCTAAATCAGTGTTAAAAGATAATTTTTTAAAAGAGGGCATAATCATGATTATCGTACAAATATAAAATATCATGCATCAAAAAAATTATTTAACTACCAGTTAAATAATAAGAAACCCAGTAAGATGTTAGAGTGGTTCAAAAGAAAATTCAAATAATCAAATGATAGATGGTTGATAGATAAATGAGAAGGGGATAGACATCAGGAAGGCAAAATGAATTTACAAATAGATGCAGAATAGTTTTGTTCATTGGACAATAATCCCTTGCATTACACCACAGTCCCCATAAACACAAGTGAGCCAAGTTTGCTACACAACTTGTTTACCAAAAACAATAACCAGTAATCTTTTGGTCCACTTTAAAATCTTTTACAAATTTTTCCTGCATCAATTTCAACAAGACAAAGGGTGCCTTTGGCTATTCAGAATATTTTAGAAGTAGAAGATCTACTGCTGTCTGTACCTAAAAAATACCGAGTAAATTAAGACATTTACAGACAGAATGAGAAAGCAAACCTGAGGGCTACCATTTAGTTGTTTAGATTTCTGAGTGAGAAGGGGGAATTTGGTTCAGGATTACAACATTATCAGTTTAATGAGACAATAGTTAATATGATAGTGTATAAGAAACCAGATCCCTGTGCAAATGTTCTTGATTCTTCATGCTACAAAATAATTTACTTAACATATGCTTTAAACTTTTATGTTTAATGTAATGATTCAGTATCCTCTCAGAGTAACTTTTTTCTAATGAAAGCTATCTTTAATTTAAAATTTCAGTTGCCTATATTATTAATGCAGGGTTAGATTGCAATGAAAGAAAAGTGGTTTGTTCATTGCTTAATAAGGCAAGATTCAACACTGTACACCCCCACCCCCTACCCTTCTCAACTCTCCCAACTAAATTAATAACTACAACAAATTATAAACACAAATTACTAACAACACTCAAAAGAACATGACCTACAGGTTTCTTTACTTAATATGATACAAACATATAGTGTTAATGGCTGCATTATTAACAGTTATGGTTTCAACATATTCAATTTACAGGTGTCATACAATTCTGGCCTATCTGTAGAGAGGTAACAATTAAGAAGAGACCTAAAGACAAGAAAAAAAGAAAGATTTTGGTTTTCACTTTTTTCCTTAGGAAAAGTTTTTGGATAACTGTCTATTTTGGTTGTTTCAGATGTTTATAAAGGTAGTGGTTTGCTTGGAAATTGGACAAGTTTTCTAATGGAATACTTGTGATATTTAGGCAGAAATAGTTAACGATTGTTGAATTTTAGTTTTTCATAATGATTTCCTAAAAAGATTAGAGAAAGAATAAGTTATCCGTCAAGAGCCTTAGTCGGTGTGCTTGATGTAGCAAAGTTCCTTTGATTAGACTGATAGGATTTTTCTTTTTTTATTTTTATTATTTGCCAGTTGGTAAGGCAATGGTAATCTGCATTACAACAGAAACATTTTATTTATTTATTTTTCTTTTCATTATCTAGTGCAGGAATATAATAGAAACTTTTTAAGACACATTTGAAAACAGATCATCAAGACACCAATCTAATCAAATGCAAAAACAGAAAAAAATCTTTTCTAATTTTTTTTATTATTATAAAAATAGCTTGCAATTTGGTGGAGCAAATTTGGGATCCTTTTAGAAGGTCTGAACTCAAATTTTTTTTCACATGACTTGTAAACCATTACAGTAATTTACTACCTGTATCTGGTTTGGTGGAAACACATTTGTTTTCATGACTTCTAGGAAATATTTTAAGGAGGATTATTGGCAGATCTGAGCACTGCAATGTTCAGAAATTGTTCACAACAATGACACTTTATCTGCTAGTGTGTTCATTTTCTTTTACTCCACAAGGAACTGGACTGAGATCACCAGCTTATTTTTATAGGCCAAAAAAATCTAAGTGTAACTTTATTTACAGTATTATGTGTATACCTGCATTCATATGCAAAATTCAGGATGTTTCAAGGGAACTAACTAGTCTGTTTTCACGGGAACCACCAGAGGATGTCTATAACCTTGATTTGAGGTGCAAAATATGAATCAGAACTTTTAAAATATATATGTATATATTCATGCAATATATAATTTAAAGTAATGTGATTTTGTATTTATAAAAGTTATTTTGCTTCTACAGTATTAAATTTTTTAAAAATTATATTCTTTTAAACTCCACAATTTTCTATTCAATAAAATATTTTGAGGATAATTGTTGTCATCTGTTTCCTTTTTTTAAAAAATGCTAAACTGATTTCTGCTCTGGAACAGGTTCTTTCTTTGCACTTATAGTTTTGGTAGATTCTTCATGTAAGCAGATTATGTAATTAAAGAATAAGTTTAACATGAAGTTTAAAAATAAACTTATAAATCTCTCTTGGTAAGTACTTCAGAACTGTACTTACCAGGAAAAAGTAATCATTTTGTAAAATTTTATAATATCTCAATTGCTGAGGAATCACAAATAATATTTCTTTATTTTAGCAGAAGATTAGCAATAAATGTTTAGGAATCATTTTAAACCTATATTGTGCATTAAACACTGTACTTGAAAAGTATCTTGCTGATATTTTTCTGATGAAATTATTACTCATAATGGAATATTTTAAGGGCAATCTAAAAAGAAATCCCCTAAATTAAAACTTTGTCTATCTCATCTAAAAGAGGAGAAAAAAATTAGAAAAAGAGAAGAGAGTCACAAAGTGAAAAGAATGATACTACCATCGGGAAAAATCCAAACTATTAATAGTTACTATAAAGTATTAATCATCAACCTGGAGATTTCTTATCTAAATTAAATCCTATACCTATTTATTTTCAAAAAATAGTCTTCTTAAAATTATATTGCTTTTATGTCATGGTCACTACGTTTATGACCTGAAATACATGTGTCAGGAATATCAACCAATTGGCACCTATCCTCTTTTAAAGGTAGAAAAAAAGATGACTATTATATTGTAATACTTTGTTCTCTCTCTCCTCCTCTTTCTATTTTTTGTTTTTTGTTTTCGTTTTTGGATGGTTGGTGATTTGTTTGCTTCCTCCTGGTTCCTGTTGATCAGTGGTGTTTGGCCAGTTTGTATTTTTCCAGACATCACTCCACGATGTTGTTGAGGTGTATGATGGGCCAACTCAGCAATCTTCTCTGTTATCTTCCCTCTCGGGATCCCATTCAGGTATCCTTTAATAGAACTGCCATGCATCAGTTATTGATTATAGACTGACTTTGACTAGTATTGTAGTGAAGGTTGAGAATTATGTCATCCATATTAGAAATGAAGTAAACTGAAAATGGAATCATTTTTTTTCTTTTTTTTAAGAATGGAAACACAATTAACAGTAACTCAGAAGGTTGAAAAAACATAACCAACTATTTTCTGGGATTGTAATTAAGTAAATATAATATTTAATCACTTAGTTTGTGATATTTAATGTAATATAAAATATTTAAGGATTCTTTGAAGAATGAGACAATACGTATCAAAATGTAATTAAAGCCTTCTGATAAAAAGGTTGCAATTGAAGCTGAACCCAAAGAAAGTATATTGTTAGCAGTAGGATATTTTAAAGTAATTTGATAGAACATAGATTGACATTTTCAAATGACAGTGTAAGATAATATAATTTGTTAGGTTCACTGAATGAAAATTATTTATGATATCTTAGTGTTTGTTTTGTTGAGTAGGAGAATCACTTCCACTGAGTTCAGGTAATCAGATCACAATTCGATTTACTTCAGTTGGACCAATAACAGCTAAGGGATTTCACTTTGTTTATCAAGGTAAGTGACACTGTAGTCTAGAAACACACTAAGGAATGATATCAATTTCCATGCTATATTCAGAGTTATTTAATGATGAGGTCCTCATAACCATATAGGAGAGATAAAAGGTTTTTCTTTTAAGAGTCTTACCCTGTCCCCTCCCTCCTTACTAGAGTACTATCACTTTGACCAAAATAAAAAAGACCTGTTGCTTCCATCATCATTCTCAATTTGAATGTCTGATTTTCCTTCCTTTCAACATATTGTTTTCAAAACATCTATTTTTTTCTGACAATTCTTCACTCTCTACATTTTTTATTTTCTCATAGTCTAGCACTCTAAGTTAAAAATGTGTAAGTTTTTCTGCTGATCTATTTAGGCATGCCAAGGAAATCATTGCTTCATTCCAAAATTATAGTTTTTCATTCTCTCAGGAGAATTGAAACTTTCTTCACATTTATTAAGGATTTTTGTACAGTTGGAAGTTTGTTTACATGTTTTTTTCTCACCTTTTGTAGATGATTTTCTGTGTTGTCATTAAACTAAATCAAGAGCCATCATTTGAAATATTTTCTTTGGATTATGTATGATTGTGTAGCAGTTCTTCTCAAATGTATCTTGAACTTTATTTCTAAGAAATTTCTAAACATTTGTGATGTGATATTCTTATTAAACCCTCTTATCCCATTTGTCAGTTGACTATAATATTATCCTGTTTTATTTTTAGTAGTACTTCCCCCAGTAAACAATTTGTGGTATTGTGAAATTAAAAAGGCACTATTACAAATGTAGTTATATTTACTCAAGTCACATAAGAGGAATTAATCTATTTGGAATTCATCATATCACTTTTTGGGCTGTTGTAAATCTCTTTAATCACATTTGTTATGTGTTTTAAAAAGAAAAAACATCCTGTTATCATTCTATTTTACTAAACAAAAAAAAGGCACAATTAAAGGACATAACTATAAAATCTAAAAGCAATCTCAAATTTGATATTGTATGATTATTAAAGTGAAAGCTTTATTGTTGTTAATCTGTCTGACTTATTTATATTCTGCTTAGTCTGAATGTAGTTATTTTTGTCAATAACAAACATGTTTTGCAAACTAAGTTTTGTGAACGTGTTATGAAATTAATAAAATGTTGTGTTTACTTTCTTAAATCTGTTTTTAATTAAGAATCAAATACTGAAAACAAACTGTACAAGTATTTGCTGTAACCTGTAATATATTTTTTAACTTGTTATTCCAAATTTAAAAAGAAAAAAAAAAAACCTTCAGTTTTCATCTCACAAAGTACAATATCTAACTAAAACTACTTTGCTAAATTAACATGAATTTGGTAAAACAAAATATAGATAGAAAAGCATAGTTAGTGTTGTTTAAATGATCAAAAGTAAAAAGTTTCTAGTAATAAGTCTTGATAGCAATATTCATTTTAAATTGTATTTTATTCTGTACAAAATTTAAAACTTTTAGGAATATATTCAAATTGTTAATTCAAGTTCTAACAAAAAGTGAAGACTGCTTTGTAATATGTTTAAATATTTACATTTTGAAATCTGTATTTGTCTACCAAATATGAAATTAAAATAAATAATTATTTCTATACAGCTGTTCCTAGAACAAGTTCTACACAATGCAGTTCTGTGCCTGAACCAAGATTTGGAAGAAGAATTGGCAATGAATTTGCAGTTGGTTCATTGGTTCTCTTTGAATGTAATCCAGGATATATTCTCCATGGATCCATAGCAATTAGGTGTGATACAGTGCCCAATTCTTTGGCCCAGTGGAATGATTCCTTACCTACCTGTATTGGTGAGTATATAAATTTGTATGCTCTGTGATTATACATATTTTATGTAAAAATTAGTTATATTACATCTTTTAATTTCTAAATTTCACATCTAATTATGCACCAATTTTTTAATAATTTATTAGGTATGCTGTATTTAATTATGAAAATTAAGTAGAGATTTGTTGTAATTGTCTTGGTGATGAAATCAATGAAAGAAATTTGTGTTGGATTAGCTGAATAGTTTCCTCATTTATTAATTTATATAGTTGTCATCAAATGAATTAGAAAATGTGCATTAGTAAAAAAAATTTTTTCTTTAATCTTAGTTATATTCATGTATAAAAATATAAAATAGATTTTTGTCAGTCTTTTACAAACATAGATGGTAACACTCTGAATGACTAGAATGCATAGGATTAGCTAAAAATCTCATTGTTTCAATGTGTATTTTTGCAATACTGTATCTAGTTTACATTGGTAAATAGAATATCTACTATCTAAAGTCATGGGTCCTTTGTAGTTTGGAATTTCATAGTATTTCAGGATAATTACAATGATTCTTGGTTCTTGTGGAGTTCCATACACATAGAAAATATATAAAGTTTGGAAGTTACCCTCTTCTTTGTCCCAAGACCATATCTGGAAATTAATACTTTTTAAAATTACATAGTATTAAATTCAAAGAGTGTTAAGACTTAACCTCAGGTTAAGAAATATTTCTAATGTGTTGAGTTCTTTCTCATTAAAGTTTTATTGGTCTGTGATTTGGAAAATAATATTTTTGAAAATAAAAGATAAATAATTTTTTTATTTGAATAATCTCAGTTTTCCACTCTCCATAAAGAAGAAATGAATGCTTATATGCATGCATATGACATACAAAGTAATACATATATAAAATTACTTCTTAATAATGCATTTTACAATACCTTAAAATAAATCATGTGCCAATAGTTTTTATTTTTAACTTTTAAAAACACATTTGTTCACATAATGCTGGTTCATAGATCATTAGAATAAAATATATTTTGATATTGTGAAATGATGGAAAAGGTGCAAAATTCATTTCTAGTAAGGAGGGAGTAAAGATAAAATCTATTGATATACATTCTTAGGACATGTAATTTGTATAGGACATATCTGCTCTAACTAGGTAGAATATATTTTTTACCATTTAAATCTGGACATTATTAATAATTGTGCTGTGGTAATGGTATTAACTGGGGCTGTTATATATAAAAAGGATGGTCTCCTGATTTCTCTAGAAACTTGATACCACCACTCCCCCCGAACAGATGTACTAGTATAATTCCCAGGGAATATTTTCTTACAACAAATATTTTAATTCTGCCCACTACAATAAATGGAATATGAACTATTCTTTTATTATTCTATTATTTGTTGAAAGACCACCTACAAAAAAGTAATTAGAAACACTGGAAAGCTGTAAATGACTCTTCAATGTTCTTATATTTTAGCTAAATAACCTTAATTTCTGATATGTTTATCATTTACTTAATGCCACTCTGTGACAGTGCTATCATCTGAATGTCTGTGTTCCCCAAAATTCTTACACTGAAACTTAATCTCCCGTGTGGTGGTATTAGGGTGAGGCCTTTGGGAGATAGTAGATCTTGAGGGCTCCACCTTCATGAATGAGATTATTGCTCTTATAAAAGAGACCCAAAGAAGCTTGTTTCAGCCTTCTACTGTGTGAGGGCACAGCTAAAAGGCTCAGTCTATGAAGCATTGAGTAAGCCCTTGCCAGACACCAAATCTGCTGGCACCTTGATCTTAGACTTTCCGACATGTAGAACCATAAAGAAATACATTTCTGTTGTTTATGAATTACCCAGTCTATGATATTTTGCTATAGCAGCCTAAAGAGTCCAAGACAGCCCCATGCCATGCTAAGTAACTTAAATACATATTTAATTTAATCCTTAAGCAAACCTACGGAGAAGTTACTCTTGGAATTTACAGATGCATAGAGTGTTAGAGAGGTGAAATAGTTCTTTCTAAAGTGGCGTAGCATAGTAAAGGTGAAGACAGAATTTAAAACTAAGTTTTTCTATCTTCAAACCCCAAACTAATTGATAAAAATACTGCTTTTCTTTATGTTCTGACTTATAAGCTATTTTTTCCCAGTTATATTTCCACATGAAATTTATCATGTAGAATTGCTGACCCTATTAAAATACATTTTTGACAATTAACAAGTATAAGAGATAAATCAATTATACTTGATGTTCCTCCTGTTTTGTGCCTAGTGTAAAGCTAAGGTTAATGGGACAAACAGATCTTCCCCTTGGGTAATCATACTCTCATAAAGACAAAACAGATCATGTTCTCCTTTCTGAACCACAATATATATTTGACTTCATTCTCTCATAAATAAATTATTCTAAACTAAAGGAATCATGAGATAAAAGAAATATTTCTACATGTCTATGCCAATGTTAGTCATGCAATATGCATAAATTGGAAATTACAGTGTTTTAAATCAGGTTAATAATTTAAGGCCAACACATAATCATAATAAATCTCTTTAGACTCACAATAGATTCTTAAATGTTTTTCTATAAATATCAAGAATCAATCATTATTTCTGCCCCACTTTCCCCAGTAATTAGTTACATAATTTTTGTGTAACTAGTTTGTTTATGTAGGTATTAATAGAAAATATCAATGCTATAAAATAGAAAGTACCTAAATAAGTACTTGTCTTTAGTTTCATAAGTATTATGAAATTTTTCAAGATAATTATCTACTGTAAAAACAGTGATATGATGACATGGAAATTAGTAAGCTAGCTCATTAATCTTTAAATATCATTTAAAAAATCTATTCCTCTAGTTGGAGTGTTCAAAGAACCTTCACATGCCAAGAACTGAAATGAAAATTTGTGAACTACTCCTTAAAGTTTCCATTTGTTTGTATATTTATCATGTTAATGTCCTCATTAATGGGGAAAAGTTGTAAAGAAATATGTAAAATTGAGTTAAGTTCTCACAGCTGGGAATTGTACTAAGTTCTCAGCACATGGGTTAATTTAGTCTTGTGTAAATATTGTGGGCTTTGCCCTTAAGACTGAATGGAAGTTAGTTACTTTAAGATCTTGGAAAATTTACATAATCTCTTTGATCCTCAATTCCCATACAGATAAAACAGGAAAATAAGAGAATTTCCTCATAGATTTGTTGTTGCTATTAAATGATTAAAAGTCTTAACATATTTCTTGGAACCTAGTAGGTACTAACAAATTATTTTTGATGTTGCCAAACCACAGATTCAAGAGAGCAGACTACAATTCTAAAAGTATTGGATGCAGAATACAGAACTTAATACACAGTGCCAATCGTGTTTGATATTATTGATTTCTACTTGTTGATATTTTGCTTTAATATTAATAACACTTTAATGTTATTATATGTAAAATTTGTGTTCCACAAAAGATTTTTGTATCTTGGAAAAGGCTGAAAGCATTGACTTCTATCATTCTTTCCAACTGTAATCATTTAGAATTCCTTGGATGCATAACAATTATTTGCACTTTTAAGAAAGGTTTTGGGGAAATACGATGATTTTATTGAGAATAATAGTAATTATTTATTAAAATACATTATTTGGAGGCCGGGCGCGGTGGCTCACGCTTGTAATCCTAGCACTTGGGAGGCCGAGGCGGGTGGATCATTTGAGCTCAGGAGTTTGAGACCAGCCTCAGCAAGAGCGAGACCCCGTCTCTACTAAAAAAAATAGAAAGAAATTATATGGATAACTAAATATACATAGAAAAAATTAGCCGGGCATGGTGACGCATGCCTGTAGTCCCAACTACTCGGGAGGCTGAGACAGTAGGATCGCTTGAGCCCAGGAGTTTGAGGTTGCTGTGAGCTAGGCTGACGCCACGGCACTCACTCTAGCCCGGGCAACAAAGCGAGACTCTGTCTCAAAAAAAAAATAAATAAATAAATAAATAAAAATAAAATAAAATACATTATTTGGGAGGACCATGAAATGTCTTTCCTTCAGTTGATGCATTCAATGTCAAATGGTTGAAGAGGAGTTGACTCAAAAAAAGACATATTCATGATATGGTTTGTTTTTATTATTTGCCAGATTTTTTAACAGAAAAATAAAGTTACAATTAAAATTCTTATTGCTACATTTAATTGACCTTAAAATATACATTTAACCAACATTTGTAGTCTACCTTTTCTTCTGATGCTGCAAAATTCAAATATTACATTATCCAAAGAAATAAATTTTCTATGTTCATGAATATATACAGATGAGACAGGGTTAGAAAAAATAAAGAATGGAGAAATGAGATGACATGGAAAAAAGGGGAAGAAAGAAGAGAAAATGAAAGAAAATTTTATCAAAAGGAAAGGGAAGTGAGAGAAGTAAAGAGAACATTTGTGAGATGGAGATTAGAGAACAAGAAACTATATATTTTAAACCACAAATTGTTTTTGTCTGAAGCTGAAGAAAGCCCCTATTTTACATGATTATTACAAAGCTTTTTCACTTGGTTCATTACAATGTTTGCCATCAGAAATAAAAATCTATGTAAATAAAAGGAAGGTTATGCTGTCCAACTAGGGCATTATCTCAGCAAGTAGAGTGGCTCACACCAGGGACTAAAGCCTATAAAAACTTTCTGACTCTTAGTCTATGGCTAATATTCAACTTTGGGAGTGAAGGCTAGTTTACTGTTCTCAGCTTAGATTCAGCCTGAACTCACTTCCTCCTTTGAGGACAAAAGATAAGGTACTCAAGAGCTTGAACAATCTCTGTGTCAAAGGCCCAGCTATCTGAAGTTCACTGGGCTTTTTGAGAAACCTGTCTCTGGATCCATGGAGAGCCTTCAGAACAGACTACCTTTTATTTTACATTAATTTGTGCTATGGTCTGAATGTTTGTGTTCCCTCAAAATTTATCTGTTGAAATCCTTACCCACAATTGATGGTACTAGAAAGTGGGGCTTTTGAAAGATGACGAACGGGACTAGTGTCCTTACGAAAGTGACCCAGAAAGATCGTTCACCCTTTCTACCATGTGAAGACACAAGAAGAAGATGGTTTTCTATGAACCAGGAAAAAGGCCATCAGTGATATCAAATCTGCTAGTGCCTTGATCTTAGACTTTCCAGCCTCCGAAAAAAGTATGAGAAATAAATTTCTGTTGTTTATAGGCCATTCAGTTTATGATATTTTGTTAAAGCGGCCTGGATGGATTAAGAGAGTTTCAAAGTACATATCCAGAGATAGAAAATTGTATGACATGACAAGATTACATGAGAAAAACACATTGCCTTATACCCTTTTAAAAATATTGTTCCATGTAGAACAGGTGTAAATCCAGAAAGTTGACTATATTACAGATGGACATATGGGGTCTGTGTGAGGCAAGAAATAGAAAGGTGATGATTCTAAACGACATTCAGAAGATAGCTCAGTTTAGGTTTTACCATTTGGTCCAACTACTAATCTTTACATATGAAAATATGTTTGCATTGCTATTTTTATCTACAAGTATTTTTAGCTTCAAAATGTCTTGAATAAAAATGGCCATGTCTTAAAATATTTGAGAAAAGAAAAAGCTTGATATATGAGTCAAGTACAGAGCTATCTTAGGTTGATATCAAAGCCTTCTCATAATTTTCTTTAATTTTCGACATTTACCTGTCTAAAATATTATCTCTTTCAAGGCCTTTGAACTTTCTCTTCCTTCTGATTGGAACATGCATCCCTTAGATATCTTTTTGTCTCACTGCATTGCTTCATTTAAGTCTACCCTTAATTACCTTTCTTGATCATCCTGTCTAGAATAATTTTCTGCCACCCATTTGCCATTCACTCTCCATACTGTTATTCTGCTTTTGCTTTACCATCCACCGTATTATATATAGTTTTGAGGTTTTAAAATTTCTTACTCTATCTTAATCTGCCACCTTTCCCCTGACACTATATTGTTTTTATGCTCAATTAGAAGAGGACCTGGCACATAATAGGTGTTCAGTAAACATCTGTTCAATGAATGGATTTTAGCAAATAACTGTGGTCATTTCCTGAATATTTGCAGAGGGTGTAACAACTCTGGCCAACTCCCCAAGTACAAGGTCCATGTATTTTCAATTTCAGTATTCCACCACATGGTGATGCTCTTGCTCACTTCACCTTTGCAAATCTAAGTTTCAAACTCTTCCGAGATCTGTAGGAAATCTACGTAGGTAAAACACAAGCAGTAGATATATATGGGAATTTTTATTCAGGAAACAAATTCTCTGTTTTCACTTTACAGTTTAGATGTAATATTTGACAATCTATTTACAGGATTTTATACATGATGATTGTTTTTCTCTGCCTTCACAGTTCAATGAATGATCAGTTAACAGCTTAAGCCAAGTAAGCACCCAGTTGAAACCAAAAGAATACTGCTTTCTGCATCCTAATGATTTCTATCTCAATTGTATTGTTTCAGTGTCATAGTTCTTATTATTACTATCAACACTTTCATTTTTTTCTGTCATAGTACAGCACAATAAAATATTCAGTAATTTTGCACATACTGACACACTGAAACTGAACTGTGGACTGGAAAGCAGCCCCATTAGACATAATATGTGAGTTGTGCTTATAGTTAAGATGATCAAATACTAAATTAGAGGGTCCACAAATTTTAATAAGCATGTATAAAATATGTAATAATCTTGTACAAAGCTGTAGTGCCAAGGTATTCTTGGGTAAATTACAATAAAATGCAATGATATTTTAATTTAAATTGGGCTTGGAACAAATGTAACACTGAAAAATAAAACTTGTACTTTAGACTGAGTTTCTGTCTTCCAAATTTGACCTTGTTACATCAGATTTCTTAAAATCTTCATTCTCATAAACCCTGAGGCTCTCCTCCCTCTGAGACTTTGTGATTCAAATAACCCCCTGCAGCCTCTAATAGCTTTGACAATATATGGCCTTAGGCATAAGTACTTCTGTTAGTGGGAGGTCTTTTTTGAAAAGCCCCTGAAGCCACCACCTACTCCCCTTAGGCAAAAAGTCTTTAATTAGCTGCTTATCTGATCACTTTTATCTGGGTCTGTTTTTTCAAGTCCTTTAGAGACCCAGAAAGAATTACTTTTACTTAGAGCATCTCCATAGCAACACATGCCTATATTCATCTTTTCTTAGAGTAGGAAGGAAATTGATGAAGAAATGTATACAGGATCTCAACTCTCATTCATTGATTCATTTATTCATCCATCAAAATGCTATTAAGTATAACAATAAATAGCAAGTAATAGCATTTGTATGAAGCACTATTAAGCATTATCTCATTTAATATTGACATCAACTCCAAAAGGTGGATAAAATTATTTCTCTTTTACAGATAGTAAAACTCCTACGGTTTTGAGACAAAAGCAGAATTAGATTTGGACCCAGGCTGCTTGATTTTAAGGCCTGTTTTCTTAATTTACATATTATGCTGTGTAATACTAATCCCTGGGAAATTTATCCTATATCTTTTAAAAATAGGTTGGAAATGTTGGATTAAGTAATACATATGAGAAGTAAAATTTGTAAAACATCCTGTATGTGATATTGCATGTCTGGGAATTTTTTATAGTGTATTTTGTTGATTAAAAAAAAAAAAGGAAAATGACTGAGGTATAATTTGACAAATATGGTTTGTTTAGGAAAATATTGAAAGACAGGAATGATGCAAGAATGATAAAGAGGTAACTTGTAACTCTAAGATTTATACAGATATATACCCAGTCCTTCAACAATTTATTCAACAAGCATTTATTAAGTTCTTACTAAGTACCAGACACTATCCTAGGCACTGGCAGCATAGCTTTGAATAAGAATATAAGATTCTTGCCCTTACATTTTACATTTTAGTAGAAGGAGAAAGAACATATCAACAAATATATTCTCTTCTTTCGGGTAGCGGTAGTTAAAGTAAAGCAGTGGCTGGGGTTAGAAGAGGATGTCTAGAGCATGCTGCTATTTTATACCTGAATGAAATGAATAAAGGAAGGATTGTATAAAAGTCTTGGTGCTTAATAAGTGTATGGACTTTGAGAGGAAGAGCATTCTTGACATATCCAAGCCACAGCAAGAATTCCAGATGTCTGAAACGCAGTAAATGACACCAAAGAGTGATAGGAGATGAGTTTAGAGAGGCAGAACAGAGGCCAAGTCATATGGAGACTTGCAGCCCACAGTGAGTTTGAATTTTCTAAGTGGTGTGGGAATTCATTGAGCTAGGGAGAGATATGACCTTAATCAGTTTCTAAAAAAATCACTGTAATTAGTATAAGGAAGGGTGGAGTAGAAGCATAAGACTGATTAGAAGCCTACTGCATTGGTGGAGGGGAAAGGTAATGGTGATCTAGATAGGAAGACCGTGGTCAAAGAGATGAGAATTGGTATGCATTGGCATACCAATTGGGAAACTATGGAGCACTTAACACACAGAGGAGTCAAGAAGACTTAAAGAGACAACATCCACACTGCATGTCCATAGATGGGTAGGTGTTAGACAGCTGGGAGAAGGACAAACCAAGTGACAGCATGAAAAAAGCATATTAGTTTAGTAGCCTGGGTTAGAATGGGTGATTGGAATGGCAAGGTTCTGGGAAATTATAGTTATGAATAAGCCTGGAGCTGAAGTTTGAGGCTAATAGAATTAATTAAATTTATCTGTACAATGCAGGCAATGGGGAGATTTTGAAGGAGTTTCAGGAAGGAAGTAACATGACATATTATAATTTAGACAGATCATATTGACAGTAATTTGGACAATATAGCACATGGAAAATACACCAGCCACAGGGAGGCCACTGATGCGATTAATGTGGTAATAGAAAAAAAAAAAAAGAAATGAGGGTGAAGTAGTGTAGTGTCAGGGAGGATGGAGACGAAGAGCATCTATAAAGTATTTTCTTTCTTATTTGGATCAGTGTTTCATCAACCACTATTTTCCTTCTATTTTGGAGGTGAAATTTATTTTACATTTCTTCCTCTATCATTTGCATGCTGTTCTTAAATTGTGCAAAACTCTTGGTTTTCTTTTTAAGTGAGCAAAATTCTTTTTGATCAATTTAAACTGAATTTGTATATAACCCCAAAATACAGATTTATAAGAAAATACAACTAAATAACTTTCTGTAAAAATACCTTATTACACTATTTTAAAAAGTTTGTAGGACTCTTTTTGAGTAATTACCCTGGGTTTTGCATTTGGCTTTGGAACTGGCATTAAACTGTAATTCACTTTTTTAATTATTATTACAAAAGATATGTCCTTATATTTCACCACTATAGCCAGAGTAGGACAAATGCCCAAGGAGCGTAGTACCATTGGTACCTAAAATAGCAATAATTATAGCAAAAGGAAATATAATTTATTGATTCCTTGCAATGTTCCAAACAGTATACTAACTTCTTTCTGTGCATTATACTCTCTATATATTTTTCACAGAAACCTTTTGGAAATAATAGCATTGCTGTTTCACAGATAAAGTATCTGTGTTTCAGAGAATTTAAGGAACATGTCCAAAGTCACACAGTATTTAAGGGTTGTAAGGTCACGCGTAGAATCGAGCTGATAGTATTAGTGGTATGAGAATTTTACTTTCAGATCTAAAAATGATAGAAGACTTTATTGACTTGAGAGTAGGTCTATATACTTATTCTTTGTTGCAGTAGTTGTAATGGCAATAACCAGACTAGAACCACATCAAGTATCTTCATTCTGCCAAAGAACATAGACTTTGGCTGCAAATCTGCCAGGATTCAAATCCCAAAATTATCTCTTAGTATGTGATCTTGAGCAAGACAGTTGCTTAATGACTCTATTTCATTTTCTCGGCTGTAGAATGTGGTGAATACTTATTCATATCTCATTGAATTATTGGGAGGCTTAACTGAATTAAATACGTAGTGTTTAGAAGAGTGCCTAGCTTACAGTAGGCTTTATATAAATGTTATTATTGTAACCTCTAATTGTTATCAACATCCTCATTATTTCTCAGATGATGCCATTATTTCTCAAAGGATACATGAAAGGGAAAGTAGCAAATAATTTCAAATAATACTTCAAAAACCTCTATATCTAAGATTGAGCCATTTTTAAAGCAAATTTAGTCAGTGCACTTTTTAGTAATATAACACAAATTTAATGCTATTAGAGAGTTAATTGTATGATTTTAGATATGCCATTGGAAGGTCATCCATTAATGTGGCCTAATTACTTTTTTAAAGTTTTCATGGTATAGAAGAACTTAATTTTCATTGTTCTTATCAATTTAAAAAATAGTATGATTTGATTTTATTTGCAAGTCTAGTATCTATCTAAAATGTTATCTCTGACCTTTTCTCTTCCTTTAAGCTTTTGCATTAGAATTAACTCCCTCTCCTGAACTGTTTTACTTTTAGTGCCCTGTGGTGGAATTTTAACTAAGCGCAAAGGGACTATTTTGTCTCCTGGATACCCTGAGCCTTATGATAACAATCTAAATTGTGTATGGAAGATCACAGTGCCAGAGGGAGCTGGCATTCAAGTAAGAATATTTAAATTTTTCTTCTTTTCATTGTATGTTTGAAGTTAATCTTATCGAAGATGACAGAATGAACATTATTTCTAAATGCTTAGCAAGTGATTTTGACTGACATGCATGGTGGAAATTAATAGAAAGATTTATTAATTTTTTCCTGTGAAAGTAACAGAAAGCAAATTCAGGATGGTATAAGCAATGAAAAAAAATTGTTGCCCTGCATAACATAGAATTTCAAAGTAAAACAATTCAAGAGTCGTTTACTTCAGAAGTTCAGTTGCGTTATTTCTGACCCTAGTTACTTACATCTCTCTGTTCTGTCATCCTCAGTATATTGGCTTTAGTCCTTGGACTTTCTTTTTATGGTCTTGAGGTGACTGCAAAAGCTCTAAGCATAACAGCCTTACATAGCAATGGCCGATAGCAAAAATGGAAGGTTCCTATCTATGTACATTTTCAATGGTTAAAAAAAATTCAAGAAACCTGCCAGGAGATTTTTCCTCCTATCTTATTTGTCAAAATTGCAATCATATCGATTCCTAAACCATACACTGGGCAATAGCCCATGATTTACTTTGATTTAGCTCCAAGAAAACAATATTAAGTGCTTGGAGTAGGTAAGGGAGCTCAGCCTCCTCTGATGTACACATTTCTTGTTTAATTGAACTAAACCACGTCTCTGTTAGCAAGGAAGAGGGCTGGTCTTTTATAGGCAATCAACAGTGGTGTCTATCATGTCATTGTAATTGTGACCATTTTTTTCTTGGAGCACTTTGACCAGTTTCTCTGTTTTACAAAGAGATTGTTTCTGGATGAATTGATGGCATTTTATTCCTGAGTCATTATATACTCTATGGAAGGTAATTATACATTATAAAATATTATATTGTCTAATCTTCATAAAAATAACTTGATTATTTCTCCAATGGAATTATAGGTTTTCCTTTAGAAACCTGAGACATGTAACAGTTGTGGGAAAAGTAGCCAAGACATCATGCATTAAAACTGTAATTTGATAGCATAATTTTTAGTAAAAAAAAAATGAGCTTCTTGAATTTATAATTATTCATAAAATTTTAAAAGTTACTTGACAAGTGTAGGAATAAAACAAACTAGTAAACTAATAAGAAAATATGAAACATGTACATTTTCAGAGTTTTAAGGACATCCGTAGACTGTAGATATATGTTTACATTCTGGTTAGCTGTACTATAAGTTTATGGCCAATTTGTAAAATTTCAATATAACTAATCAATCCTATCTTAGTGTAATACAAAAACAAGGACTGCAGGATTGTCCATGTTCCAGGGTATACAGAGGATCTGAAATGAGACGGTAGCTTTAGAACCTTCACAGAACTTTAACCACACCATCTGGTTGGTTATAAGCTTCTGAAGGTTATCCTAGAGCATCTCTATATTACAACTTATTCATTTCTGTCTCATCTTAAAATAATAGAAACCCTGGCATATTTCATCCTTTATTTTTGACCCACTGCAATGTGGCTTCAGCAACCAATGTTCTAAGCAAGCCCCTGTCATAATGAAGACCTCTTGTCTGTGGTCCCCAATCCCGGGGGGCCACAGAATAGTGCTGGTCTATGGCCTGTTAGAAACTGGGCCACACAGCAGGAGGTAAGCAGTGGGGGAGCAAGTGAAGCTTCAACTGTATTTACAGCCACTTCCCATCGCTTGCATCACCTCCTGAGCTCCACCTCATGTCAGATCAGAGGGGACATTGCTCTCATAGGAGCGCAAACCCTACTGTAAACTGTTCGTGTGAGGCATCTAGGTCGTGCGCCCCTTGTGAGAATCTAATGCTAGATGATCTGAGGTGGAGCTGAGGCGGTGATGCCAGCACTGGGGAGTGGCTGCAAATACAGATTATCATTAGCAGAGAGGTTTGACTGTGCAATAAATGTAATGTGCTTGAATCATCCCGAAACCATCCCCCCACTCCCTGGTCCACAAAAAATTGTCTTCCATGAAACCAGTTGCTGGTGCCAAAAAACCTGGAGACTGATGATGCTCTATGTGATTAAATCCATCATGTTGCTCATCTTCCTTGTTTTGTTATCAGCTGTCTATCCTGCTGATTCTCTCCTCACTCTTAAAACACTTTTTTCCCCTCTTTAGCTCCTATGACACCAATATTTTCTTGGACTTTGTTTAGTTTTCTTTTCAACATCTGTAGTTCCTGCTTCTACATCCCTTGCATCATCGTTTCCTCTTCCAGTTCAACCCATCATTCAAATATCAGTGTTTATAAGATTCTGTGTCCTTTGTTCATCTTACCTTATACCATTCATTCTACCTCCTTGTCTACTTCCAGGACTTCAGCTACTATTATGTGCTGATGATGCCCAGGACCTGAATCATAAGAGACAAACAGAAAATAGTTTTTTGAATGGAAAGCTGAATAAATAATGATTTCCAGACCTAAATGACTAACCCAGACCTCTCACTTAAGCTGCACATCATATATCCAACTGCCCACTGGATATTTTCAGCTAAACTTCTTGGTGGCATGTCAAATTCAACCTGTCTAAAACTGACTGTAAATTTTTCTCAAAATTGTAGATCTTTCCCAGTGTTCTCTGTCTCAAAATGACCCCTCATCCATTAAGTAGCACAAGCCAGAAATCTTGATTTTTCTCCGTCTCCTACTCTCCACAGTGAAATATGTCACATCTGTCTTTCACAAATCTCCCAAACAAGTCTATTTCTCTCTAACCATACTTTTGCCACCCAAGATCAAGTTGTTATAATCCCTGTCCCGAGTTCTCATTCTCCTCCAACCTATTCCCCGTAGGACAAATAGAGTAACCTTTTGAAAATAAATATCTAGTATCACTTTCCTACTTATAATACAATTGTCCCCAATCTCCTTAACTCCTTGACACAATTAATTATGGCTTTGTGCTCCGTTTTCATTTCTTGGCTATCCTATTCACACTATTTTAGTTTTTTCATAAAAGCCTGGCTTTCTCTATTCTCTGGACCTTCATGCATGTTGTTTCCCTGCTGCAACACTTTCCATGATCTCCCTTTGTTTGACTTATTCTTACTCATCATTTCTGTCTCAACTTAAATACGTTTTCTCTGGGAGGCCTTCTATGAACTTGAGACAAAGTTAAGCTTGTTATATGTTCTCATAGCTCTCTGTAATTTCTTTATCATAACACCCATCATATTTTAATGTTACTACCTAATTATCTGTAAGCTCATCGGGACAGTACCAAGTCTGTTCTGGCAGCTAGCACAGTTTCTGGCAGTATATGCAGCATAGTGCCTGGCAATATATACTCAGTAAATGTATTTAGAATGAATCAATGAATACCTTCATACGCAGTAGAATTTTGGCTATTTTAGAGAGTTAACAGGCATGATGAATTAACAAGATGTTTGTAGAAAAACTATGTTGTATGTCACTTGTCTAAGGCAAACATTCTTCAGAAGTGGACGCATATCAATGATACTATAAAATCTTTCACTGAGGAAGTACTTTGTCTAATGATTGCACTTCAGAAAACAAAATTTGAGTGTAGTAGAGCACTTAGGAAACGTATTCCCTGTGAAGTATATTGGACTTTTAATTTTAATTCTAATGGATTACCAAGCACTTTTAAAAAAATAACCTCTCATATGATGCTAATTTTAGGCATATCACTAAATCACAGTAACTTACATACACATACACACATATAATATACACTTACATATACACACATGTAATATATGACTTATATTAAAAACTTCACTGAGTTTACCTAAAAACTACCTGGCCTAGTGCACTAGGTTTAAAGCAATGTTTGATTTATTTTACTCTGTTGGGCTGAGTATGTGTATGAGTAAAGACTTACATGAATAAATCATGTATGGGATGAAATAGTCATTGGTGGAAAGAAGAGAAGAAATATTTGGAATGCTGAAAATATTACAATAATATAATTATTGAGAATGATTGAGCATGAAAAGTTAGTGGGGAGGAGTGTATTCATCCATTTGCCCATTTTAGGAGAATTTATTAAAGCGAGAATCCCAAAGGTACTACATTCAACAGTTGACAATGATAGCTGCCAAGAAAAGGGCAATCTTTATGTAATGAACCATGGGGAAAAATGTTGGTTACTAACTATGTCAATTTATAGCATGATCATCATAAATTTGTGTAATCTTTCAAACAAAATAAAATGGGATTTGAACAGATGCATGTTAGATGCCTAGTTTTAATTATTGGAAATTCATTACCTCATAAAGCTATCTTATTGCCAAGATGGACAACTTCATCTAATGTAAAGTTTTTCTGAATGCTGGATCAAAAGCTACCTCTTTTTAAATCTTTACTTGGGTCCCATTTGGCTTTCTATCATGGTGGGTTCTCAATCATTTGCTTCAGTCTCTTAACAGATCTCATAGCATCACCTGCTAATTCTTCTGACCATTTTGAGCTTCTATAGCCTCTATCTTTTTATTATGCCAAACTACATTTACAATTTACTCAGAATCCTAGTGGCAAATTATATGAGATATCTGTGGCTGCTGTAATAGATTACCATGAACTTTATAGCTACAAACAACATTAAATTATTTTCTCACAATACCAGAGGCCAGAAGTCCAAAATCAGCTTTACTGCACTGCAGTCAAGATGCTGGCAGATTCTCTCCTCCCCATCCCTCAGGCTTTAGAGAATCCTTTCTTTGCTTTTTCCAACCGCCCGTGGTTGCTGCCATTCCTTGGCTTCTGGCCATATCACTCCAATTTCTACCTTTGTGGTCATGTTTCCTTCTCTTCTATCAGCATCAAATCTCCCTCTGCATCTTTTCCCCTATCTCAAGATCCTTAAATTAATCACACCTGAAAGACCCTTTTCCATGTAAGGTACTATTTCGGGGTCCAGGGATTAGGAGCTAATATCTTTGGCAGACATTTTTCAGCCTACTATAAATATGTATCCAAAATTAAACAGATTTTTTTTCTTCCTTCCAGGTAACAGGTTTCCTGTTGATGTCTACATTTTTGTTCTTGCTACCCCTCTACTCTCAATAACTCAGAAAAAAAAGATAAATTATTCTTAGATTTTCCTACTCACTTCCTCCCTTACTTGAATCAGACAAAATTCAGTAACTTCCCTTACAGCAACACATGTGACATATGGTTCCCTCTTTCTACTATTCCCACCTCTAACCCAGTTGAGCTTTTCATTGCTTCTCTATGCCATAAACACTGAAATATTACTGTAGTAGACATTGAAATGTCTTTTCACTTTTATTTTCTTCACCCAGTACAGTGCTGTACTTAGAGCACAGTCCTGATTATGCTCTTTTTCCCACTTCTAAACCTTCAGTGAAAAACTGAAGATATATTTATACCTTATGCCTTAATTATCATACTAGTGTTTAGCTTTTAGGGAGTCTCTCTCTCTCTCTTTCTTAGCTAAGATTTCTTGAGTCCTTACATGCTGAGCACTATTCTAAACTCTTTATACATATTAACTAATTTAATTTTTACAACAAATCTATGAATTAGATAATTTTATTACAGTTATTTATATAAGTAATCTGAGGCACAGAGAAATTAACAACTTCCCTAGGGTTACATGCCAGTGAGTAGAGGGAGCCAGGAAGTTGCAAATCCGGGCACTCTAAAATCTGTGGTATTTATGCACTAAACTTGATTTTTTCTAACTTTTCTATGCTTTTACTAACTTTGTATGCATATTTGCTCTTATGTAAATACCCTCCACTGTGGCTAAATTGGATTACTAATGGTTCACTAAATCTAGCTCGTGGTTTGCCTTCTCTACATTTTCACACAGTCAATAATTTCCTTTAGTGGAAAACCTCTCAGAATCTTAAGCCTAGCTAACCTAAATGTCAATTCCTGCATGAATCTGTATTTTTTTTTTTTTAGCTGAATGCAACCTTTTCTTCCCTTGAATTGAAGGAAAGGAAAATTCAGATATGAACAGGGAATTGATCATTGTTTAAGGAGGTGGTGGTATATTTTACAGTCATAGAGTTTTACTTCTGGTCTTCTTCCTGTCCTGGAACATTGCCATTGGGTCTAATGCCAATCACACAGGCAGGGTATCTATTGCCATGTGGCACTCACTGCTAGAAAAGAGGCACCAGAGTTCACTTACATGGAAGAATAATGATGGACTATTTTGCATATAAGAAATTTTTAATGAATGAAATTATCATAACTAGTGAATGAGCATATTGCCTGTATTTATAACAGACTTTAGCTAAAAATAAAGTAAATTTATTTTAATAAAATTATTCCTTTCTCTCCTCCAAAACTATAAAATATTTAATAAACCAAGAGCAAAATAGATAATGCCCACAGTTGTGAGGGTCCCGTGAGTTCTTGCAAAAGCTCAAGCTGTGCTAAGTGATGTACAACAAAGTAACACATGCCTGTTTCTTTAAATAAAATTTAATAGACGTGAAAGAACTCAACCCCAGCATTTTCCTTTTCAACTTGAGGGACCTTCTGGGTGATTTAGCTATTATAACTCCATTCATAAAAATAATTTTTAAAAAATGCATTTGATCAGTTACAAAGTATCACGTTTGCTATCCATATTGAGACCTATTAAAATGTGCATGGGGATAATAATGTTAAAAAATTTTTAAATAAAAGGAAGAGAAGAAATTGAACAAAGTTTATGCAAGGAAAGGAAAAATAAAATGTATCCAGGAATAAATGTAGTTTAAAAAATGTGTATGATAATTTCCTATATACTGGTGGACCACAAATCTGGTTATTTCCTAATGGCTAAAAGCAAATGAGAAAACTCAATCAGTGACAAGAATTTAACACTCTAAAACATAAATGTTAACCAATTGCTTGGAACATGGATCGAGATTCTTGGCACTGAGTCATTAGGTTAACTCAAAGCTTTAATAAAGAGAATGTTCTGAGATAGTGACAGACATTCTACATGTCATACACTTAGTGGGTGCTCCATAAGGCTTTTCTTATAAAAATAAGCTCATGTAGGCCAGTACTGTAATGGCAAAGATAAGCTCTATGAAAAATATTTCTATTAAGGCCCACAAAGATGGGATCCAGGATTTGAGCTCTCTTTTCTAGGGGGGACTTATACACTGCAATATACACACATATATGTGATTAAAAATGTGTATATTCTTACCAGTAATTATTTTTTCACAGGTGCAAGTTGTTAGTTTTGCTACAGAACATAATTGGGATTCTCTGGACTTTTATGATGGGGGAGACAACAATGCTCCAAGACTTGGAAGCTATTCAGGTAAATGAGAGAGCTGAGCTTAATTAAAATACAGATATAATTAAGAAAATGAAGATATATTTCTAGAGACTTACCTAAAACTCTGATTTGGTGGTTTTAATTTGGTTTTTTACAAACTATACACAATGAAGTCAATTGCAAGATTAGAAGTTTGAAAGGCTTTAAAAGGTAATGTCAAAATTTACTATTTAAAACCTTATTATATTCTTACCATATTTGTGTAATTATTTATTGATGCTTTTAACTTAGCAGTAATATTTTCAGCTGAGTTGTAGTTCAGGAATAGTATATGTGCCCTTTTTCTTAAAAAAGAAGATGAATTTTAATAGTTAATAATTAGACTGTGCTTGGTAATTATGATATGTGTACTTAACAGAATGCCATGTAGTTTTTAAAATAATCATAGAGACTGTGTATAACAACATGGTAAATCCTACAAGGTACTATTAAGTAAGAATAAAGAGAATACAATATTACTTCTACGAAATAAATAAAATGCTATAAAATTAATATATGTCTATGTAACTAGACCAGATGGAAACCCAAAATAAAATATTCTGATTTTTTTAGGAAAGATATTGGCTTATTTTTTAAATGTTAGATTTGTTAAGGTTTTTTTTTTTTTTTTTTTTTTTTTTTTTTGAGACAGAGTCTCGCTTTGTTGCCCGGGCTAGAATGAGTGCCGTGGCGTCAGCCTAGCTCACAGCAACCTCAAACTCCTGGGCTTAAGAGATCCTACTGCCTCAGCCTCCCGAGTGGCTGGGACTACAGGCATGCGCCGCCATGCCCGGCTAATTTTTTCTATATATATTTTAGTTGGCCAGATAATTTCTTTCTATTTTTAGTAGAGACGGGGTCTCGCTCTTGCTCAGGCTGGTCTTGAACTCCTGACCTGGAGCGATCCACCCGCCTCGGCCTCCCAGAGTGCTAGGATTACAGGTGTGAGCCACCGCGCCCGGCCCATTTGTTAAGGTTTTAAAGGTAATTTACACAATAATCTGAAAGCTTCTTTCAGCCTATAGAAATTGAAATCATGAGTTTCCATTAATTTTTACTATTATACTTTTTAAAATCTAGAAATAAACATAACTGAACTATTAGCTCATACCTTTCATGTATACTGAAAATGTTGGAATGACATTAAGATTTTAAGAGATTTTTAAATGGAATATGATAACCAATTATTCAGCATCACCAATGAGGAATGGAAAGACATATCTAGAGCAGGAGTGATTTGACTGAGACATAAACAACATTTAGATAGACAACTTTCCTAGAAAAATCTCATGAAATTTTGAATACACTTTTATTGAGGGTAGATTAGGTGTAGTACTTTCTTAGTAGTAATATAATGATAAAGGTGATAAATAACAGCTATTGATTACTGAGTGCTAGCTCTGTGTCAGGCTTGTCATAAATTTCCTCATTAGATCTTTTTAGTAATCCTGGTAGATGATTGAAGCTTAGAGCTATTAAGTTCCCTGAGGTTGTAAAAGTAATGTTAGAATGGTATTGGGCCCCAGCTGGTGTGACTCCAGGAGGCACAGCTGTTAATCACTAAGATTCTCTAAGGGATATAAGGCAGGTAGAGTGACCTTTTGAGTTTCTGTTTACCCCTTTCTTTACTCCTGTGCTTGCAGTAAGCATGCTATGGATAGAAAGTGAGCCTGGTGGGCGGGTGGGGTGGAAAAAGCAATTGTATTCCGTAATAAATTCATCCTGTTATTTCATGGAAGGCATCAGGGGTAAGAGCCACAAAACTGTAAGCAAGTGTAAAGTAACTAGTTACCTATAAAGAAATGTTTGTGATGCTATCAACTCATATGTTTGTTGAACGTTAGCTTAACACCCACAGAATTGACAGTTAATAACTGTTTTTTCGTGCTTGCTATTTGAAACTGCTAGAGTTGGAGTATTAAAGATCTTAAACTATTTTCTCAGTATTACTCAAGGTGTAATTGGTTCATGTAGATATTTTGTATTTTCACACTCAATAGTTGAATAAAGTAAACCTGATTTCCCTCAGAAGTTCATAAAAACATCATTATAATTCATTTGCTGAGAGACAAGGTTAACAATAGTTTGTATTTGGGATTTTTTTTTGAAAGCTAACTACCACACCTTGATTAATACATAGTTTTACTGGTAATCTATTGACTGATTAGTAGTTAACTTACTTAGTTTTACAATAATGTTTATAATGTCGTCATTGACCTGCCTTCTCAATTATCATTTCAGGAACAACAATACCCCATCTTTTGAATAGTACATCTAATAATCTATATCTAAATTTTCAATCAGACATCAGCGTTTCTGCTGCAGGATTTCATCTTGAATATACAGGTAAAAATAATATAATGTGCTATTCAGGAAATTTAAGAACAAGTTTTATTTTAATTTTAAAAGTATTACTTTAATTACAAATTATACAAAGTTTTAATGATTTCACTAGAATTTATAAGTATTTCTCCCTTTATTGTAGTAAGAAACTTAACATGAGATCCCCTCTCTTAACACATTTTTAGATGTGTAATATAGAATTTATTATAAACCCTATGTTATACAGATCTCTAGAACTTCTTCATAGTGCCTAACTGAAATTTTATACCTGTTGGATAGCAACTTTCCACTTCCCTTTCTCCCCTGTCCCTAGCAACCACCATTCTACTCTGTTTCTATGAGATTAACTATTTTAGATATGTCATGTAAGTGGCATCATGCAGTATTTCTTTATTCTGAAGTATTTTATTCTTTTTCATCCTGTTGTAAATAAGATTGTTTCCTTAATTTTCTTTTGGAATAGTTCATTTTTAGTATATAGAAACATAATTCACTTTTGTATGTTAATTTTGCATCCTATAACTTTACTGATTCATTTATTAATTCTAACAGTTTTCCTGTAGACTCTTTTAAAAAATTTTTTATTAATCAATAATTGTACATATTTCTGGGGTACATGTTATATTTTGATACATGTGTATAATACATAATGGTCAAATTATGGTAATTGGGATACCCATCACCTCAAACATTTGTCATTTCTTTGTGCTGGGAACATTACAAATCCATCTTCTAGCTATTTGGATATATACAATAAATTATTCATGACTATAATCACCCTACTTATTGCACATTAGGATTTATTTGTTCTAGCTAACTGTATTTTTGTACCTATTACTCAATTTCTCTTTATTGCCACCTCCCAGTACCCTTCCCTTCCTCTGGTAACCATCATTCTACTCTCTACCTTCATGATATCAACTTTTTTAGATCACATATATGAGGGAAAATTTGCAATATTTGTCTTTCTGTGTCTGTCTTATTTTATTTAACAATAATCTCTAGTTCCATTCATGTTGCCACAAATGACAGGATTTTATTCTTTTTGTGGCTGAATTATATTCCCTTGTGTATATACACAATATTTTTTTTATGCATTCACCATTGATAGGTACTCAGGTTGATTCCCTGTCTTGGCTATTGTGGATAGTGCAGCAATAAACATGTGAATGCATATATTGCTTCGATATAACGATTTCCTTTCTTTTGTATATATACTCATCATTAGGCTTGCTGAATCACATGGTAGTTCTGTTTTTAGTTTTTTGAAGAACCTCCATATTGTTTTCCATAATGGCTATACTAATTTACATTCCCACCAACAATGTTTAAGAGTTTCACTTTATCTACATTCTTGCCAGCATCTGTTATTTTTTTGTCTTAATTTTTGATAATAGCCATTTTTACCTGGGATGAGATGATATCTTATTGTGGTTCTGTGGAATCTTTAGGGTTTCCTATATATAAGATTATATCATCTGCAAACAGGGACAATTTTATTTCTTCCTTTCTGATTTGGATGTGTTTTATTTCTGTTTCTTGCTTAATTGCTCTGGCTAGTACCTCCAGGGCTGTGTTGAATAAAAGTGGAGAAAGTGGGCATCCTTGCCTTGTTCCTAATCTTAGAGGATAAGATTATAGTTTTTCACCATTGAGTATAATGTTAACTATTAACTTTTCATATATAGCTTTTATTATGGTTAAGATAAATTCCTTCTATACATAGTTTGTTGAGAATTTTTAATAATAAAAGCGTATTGAATTTTGTCAAATATATTCTTTTGCATCGATTGATAGGATCATGTGATTTTTTTTTCCCTTCATTCTTTTAATGCAACATATCACATTTATTGATTTTTTTTTTTGACATAGTCTCACTCTGTCGCCTTGGGTAGAGTGCAGTGGCATCATCATAGCTCACTGAAACCTCAAACTGCGCAGCTCAAGGGATCCTCCTGCCTCAGCCTCCCAAATAGCTGGGACTATAGGCATGTATCACAAAACCCAGCTAATTTTTCCATTTTTAGTAGAGATGGGGTCTCACTCTTGCTCAGGCTGATTTTGAACTCCTGAGCTTAAGCAATGCTTCTGCCTCAGCCTCTCAGAGTGCTAGGATTACAGGTGTGAACCACTGTGCCCGGCCTGATTTATTTAACTATCCTTGCCTCCCAGGAATAAACCCCACTCAGTCATGGTATATGATTTTTTAAATATGCTGTTAGATTTGGTTTGCTAGTATTCTGTTGAGGATTTTTGCCCCATGTTCAGCAGTGATATTGAACTGTAATTTTCATTTCTTGTGCTATGTCCTGCTTTGGTACCAAGGTAACATTGATCTGAATAAATGAGTTTGGAAGTATTCCCTCCTCTTCAATTCTTTGGAAGAGTTTGAGAAGAATTTCTGTGAACTCTTCTTTAAATGTTTATTAGAATTTACCAGTAAAGCCATCTCATTCTGGGCTTTTCTTTTTGGGGACAGTTTTGATTACTTATTCAATCTTTTTACTAGTTATTGCTCTGTTTAGATTTATTGTTTCTATGACTTTACAGTTAAGTCTTGGTAATTTTTATACTTTTAGAAATTTTTTCCATCTTTTCTAGGTTATCTGATTTTTCAGTGTGTAATTGGCCATGGTAGTCACTTATGATTCTTTTTGTTTCTGTGGCATCAATTACAATGTCTCCTCTTTCATTACAAGCATTTCAAACTGTGGAAAACAGTAACTAAATCTTGTAGCATTTTGGAACTGGAATTGGAGTAAGTGACTACACTTGTTGGCTTAGAAATAAACATTAATCTCCCAATTTCCTACAAGGCTTTTATTCACAAAAACAGATTAGTCCCCCTAGTTAAATACATATATAAGACATAATGTTGTTTCATATATAAAATTAACACAGTGTAATCAGGTGATTATTTGGATAATTATGGGTTTACTTGCTCTCAGAATATAGGCTCCAGGAAGACAGGATCTGACATAGCAGCTTACCATGTCCATTTAGGTTGTCATTATGTCTCTAGCACTGAATCTAGTCCCTGAAAGTTATTAAGCATTCAAAAAACATTTGTTGGCTGAATAAATGAATTAATGGACACAATACCTAGAAGTGAAATATAAACATGTATAATGTTGGTATGTGTCATTAACATCAGTATACCTACAGTGATGCTAGTATTCAAATGGGGTTTAGAACCTAGGTCTGTACACATTTTATAATTTTGGTTGCCTCTGCTTCCTGAAGGTACCCCACTAAGTATTATCTCCTCAACCTCACCTTGTTCAGGTCACTCAGTCCATCACTGAAACATTGTTACCTACACTGGAAGTTTTGATAGAAGAGAAACTCCCAGCAAAGAACAGAGGCTTCAGTGATAGGTGTGTGCTAAATAAGTACCAGTTAATTGACTTTTTTTTTTTTTACAGTTTTTTTTTTATAATAAAGTTTACTTTTCAGTTATTGCTTACCTCAGATACAGTGAAGGTATTATAATGTAAATACATGACAAATCCATAAAAGAAGACTTATGCATTCATTCTGTATTCAATCAATAAATATTTTGAACACCTACTATATGTCAGATACTATGCTCAACACAGGAAATTTGAAGATAAATATGTCACAGTATCTTTCTTTGAAGAGATGACAGTCTAGTAGAAGAGGCAGAAAGATAAAGCAATAATACAGTGCTGTGAATACAATAATAGAGATATTTGTGGTAGAGTACACAAAAGCAGTAAGTATTCAGATCTATTTATGAAATTCAGGGAATACTTCAAACAGGAGGTGACACTTGGGTTGAGTCTCAAAAAATAAGCAGGAGCATTTCACTTAGGCAAGAAGGAGTGTGTATTTTCAGCAGAGGAAACTTTATGTTCAGGCAGAGCTATGAAATATGGCACATTAGGAGAACTGCAACTATTTCACTAGGGCTGGTGCATAAGGTTTGAGGGAACAGCAGGAACTAAAGCTGCTGATATAGGCATGACTGCTCCTGAAAGGCACAGAATGTCAGAATCAGAAACTGGACTTCATCTTAGGTTATGCAGTTCAAAAGTAGCATATGTTTTGATAGTTATTCATGATACGGACCATTAAGTTATCATAATCCCAAGTAAATCAAAGAAACTTTTTTATGCCTCTTGTGTACAAAGTTGCATTTCTAAAACATATTAGATTCATTTGTATAAGATAAATCATATATACAGAATAATTAAAATTTAATGGGTTTATTTATAAAATTATCTGTAACATTTTTCAAATTTTTTGTTAGACATTCTTATTTTTAATAAATGAGGGAAATTGAACTATATCTTAATTAACAAATAATAGGAGTTAATAACACATAGTAGCTTGGCCTATTAGAATAGAATTGTGAGTCTGCTCTTCTTACTCTGTTGCCGGGGCTAGAGTGCCATGGTGTCAGCCTAGCTCACAGCAACCTCAAACTCCTGGGCTCAGATGATTCTTCTGCCTCAGCCTCCCGAGTAGCTGGGACTACAGGCATGTGCCACCATGCCCGGCTAATTTTATATTTATATATATATATGTACATTTTTAGTTGTCCAGCTAATTTCTTTCTACTTTTAGTAGAGACGGGGTCTCGCTCTTGCGCAGGCTGGTCTCGAACTCCTAAGCTCAAATGATCCACCTGCCTAGGCCTCCCAGAGTGCTAGGATTACAGGTGTGAGCCACCGCGCCCTTCTTGACTACTATTCTTAAGGGAAAACAATGATTAGTGGTTTTAAATCTTTTCATAATTTTAAGTCTTGGAAACCACTATATTTGATAGAAAAGGCAAGGTAGAATTTAAGCATTTTTAATCATGATCTTTCATTTAGACAATAAAATTGAATGTCTAACTATGTGGAAGACACATTAGTTAGAACTGTATGGGAATTGGAAGATGAACGAGATAAATCTTTTCCCTAATTGAGTGAAAACTTTATTACATGGAATATGTTTTTTCCTATACTATATTTGTGACTGTTTATGCAATTATGTTACAACTAGTTGTTTCTATAAAATGAGAAATCAAGGAATGCCAATATTCTCTAAATTAATTATCTGAATCAAACTAGAAAATGTGAGAAAGAATTTATCATTGGTAATGAATAGATATAAGAACAAATGAGGCATTGATGTGTTTTACACGAAGTTGCTTTAAGCAGTAAGACTACTAACTCTCCTAATGGTCTAGAGGCTACTCAAAGGGAATGGCATTAAATTTGTTAACTTTGAATTCACGTGATCTAAAGTACATTTCCTCAAAGTGGTACTTGGGTTCAAGATGATCCCCAGATACTTCTTAAGGATCATAGATATCTAGAGTTCTTTACCTAAGAGAAAAACAAACAAATAAATAAAAATCTAAGGTATCATATTTATTCAATCTAAGGACAGTGTCAACTGTATTTTTCAAAAACCACTAGGTGCCAACCTATTAGAAGATGATGAGATGATCAGCAGAATTTTTAAGCATTGTGTTAATGGGCCTTAACTAAGATGTTATCAAAACATTTGCTGAATGCTCTCTTTTAATTGGAACAAAATTGTTATAAACCTTCCTGCATTAAAGTAAATAATTAAAAATACCAGTACTACAAAAATCTTGTAAAGGTATATTTGATAAAATAATATATTACATATTATTTTATATTATTTGATAAAATAATATATATGAATTATAATTAATATATAAAATAATTTTATCAAATCACAACTTAGCTGAAGTTAAAGTATTTTCCAGATAGATAAAGACTTTTTTCTTTTTGAAGAAATTAAATAAATGGCTCAGTAAATGGTATACTTGGTAACATTGTCACATAATAGTACAGCTGCATGTGTTGTTTTTAAACAAAATCAGTGACTATAAATTGCAATCAGGACTCTAAATAGAAAAATCAAAGAATAGAGAGAAACAGAGAAGAAAAAGAAAGTTATAGGGTATAGAAAAGGAAGGTAAGGAGGATAGAGGGAACAATAAAGAGAAATGAGAAGAGAAAATGATACATTTAGTTAACAGTAGTGAAATCAGTGCCGGAGGATGCCTAATGTTCTTTCAATTAATTAAAAAGATTTTGCAATATTCTTCATGTTTTCAAATCTATCATCTAATCAATAAGGACTTTAACATAGTATTTGTAAAATATTGAGTTTAAGTGCAGAAGAATGGTAAGAGGTTGAAAAAGAAAATTTAAAAATTCAGTACAGCTTTACAGAATTCAAGTGACTAATGAATTCTGCTCTGGTCTTTAAGGACAAAGTTATAAAATAAGCTATGACAGCATTTTTGGCTGCTTTGTTAATAACAGATTGACTAGCAGTAAAATGTGTTTGGTGATCAAGTGCTACACAGAGCAGCTGTGGTTTGGGACAATATCCAGCAGAGCAATCAGAAAGGCTGACTGTTCACTCAGTGCACACTCGGGAATATTACTTCCAGAAACTCCAGAGAGTACAGTGCCCTCTACCCAAGCACCATGGATTTTTTTTCCAAATAATCCATTTTGTTTATGGAAAAGGTATCTTAAATTCTGTCAAGTTTCAAAAAGGTAGGCTTCTTTAGTGGAGAAACATCTATTTTTGTGGTAATTCAGGAATCTGTCCATTTGTGGAGGCAGATTATATTAATATTAACCAGACATAGAAATTTTAAAGAATTTGTTCATATATTTAGAAGCCCCTCAAATTACTGGCTGAAATGTATAGCCTCTGTAAGAGAAAACTGTGTTTTCTAATGAGTATAAACAAGGACCATAAGAATTTTTTTTTAAACCCTAAGTTTAGATACTTAGAAAAAGCAAAATACTTAAGCAATTGGGGACTAGGGAAAATAATAGTGTTTGAGTGGTGTGTGTGTATCCATGTGTGTAAGCAAGGTAGGTATATTAACTTATAAACTTTTATTTTTAATCAAGGAGACACCTATTTCACTACGCATCTTTGGTAGTTCGTTTGTGACAGCCTGCGAGATAAATGTTCTGCCCACTGGGTAACATAAGGGAGGAATCATAATGGGTAAATAACAATCTATAATCACACTATAAATACCAGCAACAGATGCAGAAGATTTTAAGGTTTTATATAAAAAAGGATAGATTTTTTTTTTTCATTCAAGAACACAGACTCTTACTATATTTCTAAAAGAGTATTTTAAGTAGTAATGGTTTCAGGAAACATGGCAGGTGTTCTTCTTTCTTGGTAAATGGAAATTTGGCTGAGATTCCTCCCAGCAAGCCAGTGTTTTCTCCATCTGATTTTCCTACTCACTGATGAGGTTTAAAAAGAAAGAAAAAAAAATCTAGATTATTTGATCACACAGTTACTACACAAGTACACTCTGTTTTTTATTTACTTAAAAGGTAAATGATGGCAAATAGATTGCTTTTTATCACTATAGTGATCCTTTCCCCCTTGAACTTGAGATAATGACATTTTAACTCTGGAATACTTGACCCTTAATAGTACGATTATTATTATCATTATTTATATCAGACAAACCTGCTGTTACTTCTGCTCAATCCTTTCTATAGCTTCGTCTTGTTAATATTTCTAAACAGTGGATCATTTCATACCATTGCCTTCTTATCTACTAAATAAAGGCAACATTGTTTAGCCTCTTACTCCAACAATAATTTCTTGTGTCATTTTTCACATGTGTATTTTGCAATATTCTTCACCTAATCAAATGAAGTAATTATTTGTTTCTTACAGGTATCATGCCTTTCCTATCTCTACTCCTTTCAGCATTCATTTCCTCTGCTAACATGCTCTACTTCTCTTCTTCTTTTTCTAGCTGTAAGACTCTTAACTCTTATTTCTACCCTAAATCTTAACTTCAGTGACTAAATCAGCCCCGCCCAGGAGTTTCTTCCTTTTCTGAATTCTGATATCACTTCCTTTTCACTCTTCTCAATACCTATGTATTCATTCATTCAACAAATATTTACTGAACACTTGTGTATTAGGCATTATTTATATAAGTAAACAAAAGAGACAATATACTTTTGCCACCATGGGGCTTATAGTCGATCAGGTGAAGACAGACAAAAAATAAAAATATAATAATGATGTAATCTGTATATTTCAGAAAGTGATGTCATAAAAAATATAGGTGGAGAGTTGAGGTATCAGGAATGTTAGAGCTGGAGAGAGATGTTACGATGGTCAGGATGGACCTTATAGAGAAGGTGACATTTGAGCAAAGAATGGAAGGTGATGCAGCAATAAGCCTTGCTGATAAGTGAGGAGAGTGTATTATGGAACAGCCAGAGTAAATACTGTAAAACAGAAGTATGAAGAGAAAGTAAAGTAGTAGAAAATGAGGTGAGAAATGGAAGGGTAAATGGGGTCTTACAAGCCTTTTTAAGGAGTTTATTTTTGCTGTAATTGAAATGGGGAATTATTAGAGAGATTTGAGCAGAGAAATGGCATGCTCAGACTTACAATGTACTGCTGTGTTTTGCAGTTAAGTAATAATTTTAATTAGCATTCTTGAATTATCTCTCTTAATGAATACTAAACTACATGTGGGCAGTGTATTGTACATTATTTATTCCCAATAAGACACAAAAAAATGTGTTGCTCTTTTTATGCCTACAATGACTATTTGCTGGAAAACTGAAAAAAAAAAAAAAAAAACAGTGGTTACGTTTCTCCAAGGGACATTAAAACTTTGTATAATTATGGACCATGCCTTGGCTACAGTCATCCAGTACCCAAATATCTAGCTGCCAAGAAGCTAGTTGTACCAAATGTGCTAGTCTCTAATAGGTTGTTTTGTTAATTACTTATTTAAAAAGGAAGACTAGATTTAGAAAACTACATTTTTTTTTAGAAAAAGAAAAAATATTTTCTTTGTTTTTGTAAAATTTTTTTTCTTTTGTTCAGGCATTTGATTATATAAATCTAAAAGTTTATATTTTTAAAGAAAGTTTTCTGTGTAGCTGGGTCAAATGCTTTCATACACTTTTCCTTTTAAAATAATTGAAGCAAGGAAAACTATTTAATAATTTGATAAGTACTAATATTTTGGAAATACATTGGTTTGTCCATGACGGCTTTCAAGGTGTGGTACAACCACATTGCAAACTGCCATTTGTACCAGAGCGTTATAAACTGTAAACATTTGAATGACTGCTTAGGTTCTTAAATACTGGCTAACAATACCTCCATCATCATTATTATAATCATTATAATGAAGATTATATCATCATGAATATATCATCAAAAAGCTAACATTTTTAAGTATTCAGTATATGCCAATACCAGTGCCAAATATTTTATATGCATATTTGTATTTAATTTTCCCAACAATCATAAGGCAAATATTATTTTTAACCCTATTTCACAGATGGGAAAACTGAAGTTTAGAGAATAACTCAGAACTTTTACAACCCATGAGTAGTGGAGTACACCTCAGATAATTTCTTTGCAAAGCAAGCAGTCCTAACCACGATATTGTTGCCTTCCTTGTAGCCTCTTCCCATAATTTTCCATCTCCATGTTGCCTCCCAACAAACAGCAAACCCATTCATTTATTCATGAAATATTTGTTGATAAGTATTTGTGGAGCACCTACTAAATGCTAGGTATATTTTCTCGGTGTCTGTATCACAAGTTTATACAAGGTCCAGCCCTAAAATATTACTAAACTAATGGGAAGTAAAGACATGCAAACAAGCACAGGTAACTGCAAAATGGTGTAAGTGCTATTAATATGTTTATGTAAGCCAGTACTTCTCAGATAATTGTGCATTATAATCATCTTGTAGGAATTCCAGATAGTAAGACCCCACCCCAAAATATCAAGTCAGTTTATCTGGGATTTGGCCAAGCATTTGCATTTTCACCAAGTTCCAGGGGTTACTCTCACAATGACCAAAATATGGGGATAGCTTGTGTAATTTAGGTGATGAACAAAGAAGGTATTCACCATTATACCATCAAACAGGTTACTGGTGGTAGAGTCAGGGAAGACTTCACCAAAAGACAAAAAACGTCTTTCTGGTAGATAAGAATTAAAGGATAGATATGGAAATAGTTTGATATTTCAATCAACCTTCTGGAATGTTGATGTATATAAGAGCATTTACTCTGGGATCAGACTCTAGTTTCCACCCTGGCACTGTCATTTGATAGTCATGTGACATAGAAAAATTCCTGAAGTTCTAGAAAAACTCAGTTTCTTCACCTATAATATGAATTCTAACTTGAAAGATTGTTTTAGAATTAAATGAGATTATTTATGTAAAGTGCTTTTTGCAGTGCCGAGTACATAGTAAACACTTAAAAAATGCTGTCCTTTATTGCTGATGAGATAAACCCACATAGCTGGAGTAATCAGTCAAATGATACTTCGTGCTGGAAGATTAGATTAAGTATGTAGCATTTTCTTTTCCATGGATAAAGAATAGACCCCTTGAAAGATTTAAGTTCAAAGAGTAACATAAGTTTTGAATTTTTGAAAGGCCTTTTTATTTTGGAAGTGTAGAATGCATTGCATGGTAAGATTAGGCCAGAGGAAAGGAGACCAAGAGGAGGCTGTTGCATTGGTTCACAAGTGAAACTCTGGAGGTTGTGCAAATGAAATGGCAACAGATTCATGAGGTATTGACAGGGTAGAATTGCAAAGGTTTATATGGCCGGTTAGGGTTGGGGAAGAGAGAGAGGAAGGAGTAGAGGATGATTCTCAGGTTTCTGGTCTTCTGTTTTGCCTTTTAATTTAGGTAATATCACTTTTTATGTGGTCATAATTTTACTTCATTCCATTAGAGTGCTGGCCTTGGTTCTCTTTGATTTTTAGCTCTTAGGTATTGATTTCAATATATCAGGGTCAACACAAGCACTTTTATTTAACTATAATAATTGGACCTCACATCTTGCAGTGTGATCTAGGAACCAAAAGCATTTTCTAATGTAACTAATGATAATGACACTGTAAATATAGTCTTCAGAGTGAAGTCTGTATAGAAGGTGAATATGGTGCTACTACTTGCAAAGTAAGAAAAAGTGGCAAATAGATATCACATTTATTATGCACATATATGTTTTTAATATTTATAGTCATGCTCCTCAAACTATACTCTTATGGTGGTAAAAGCTGTTCTACAAATAAATTGAATCAGGGCAGTTCTAAGTTACAGACATACAAAGTGAAGTAATAAACAAAAATCTCTCAATTTATAACTTCACTCCAATTATTTTTTCTCTGAAACTTTGATGTCTTCTGATTTTATGCAAATGATTTCTAAAAAATTACCGTACATGTAAGTAGGCAGATAATATTTATGAAAAGATTGAGAAAAATAGCCAATTTTGCTTTTTGTTACTGGCAAAGGGGATTGAATATTAAAGAGGAAGAAGGTAGGCATAATATTTGCCTAGTAACCTTGGGAGACATAAGGAAAACTGAGGCAAATATACCAGAATTTTGCGGAAATATTTCTCTTTGATCAACATAGAGAAGCTGAAACACTCGTTAGGGGGACCTGATTAGTATTTTATAGTACCTGATATAGGTTATCATGAGTTGACATAAAGCTACTTTATTCTTTGTATCAGGAATGTGTGCTGGTTGGCAGTCATGTGAATAGATGTAGCTGCACCAAGTTCATAAAATATCCAAAATTTTTCATAAGTGAAATATCAAAGTTTTCTTTTTCCTTATCCACAGTAGCACTGGGAGGTGGAAATCAATTCTTACATTGATAATTTGTGATTTGTGTTGATTTGTTATTTTTTTTAACATGTGTTCTCCTGGTTGTAATTGTATATCTTGCATAATCATTTTTGTTGTTAGGGAAAATGATCCCAGTGCATGTCATTAAATATATCAATTCATAGTAGTCTTCCACAAAGAGAACTTGTAATTTCTAGTTGCTCTGCCATTTGAATGCTAGTAGAACCTCAGCATTAGGTCTTGAATTAGAAGACTATTTGCCTGATTGTAATATGAATGTGTCATTTCCATCTCGTTTCTTTAAATTTGTTGAGGCACATATTTATATCTCAACTAATGGAAAATCCTAGAGGGACCTTGCAGCATCTATAAATCAATGAGCAGAGTTTGGTTTTGAACTTATAAAATATACATGTTTTGAAAGGAGAAACTATATGTAGTAATAGTGTTTGCAAGGTCCTCTGAGAATCTTTGGATGTCCTCAAAGATCTCAGGACATAGTCTCTGAGGGAGACAAAGGTACATATTACTCTAATGAATAGATTTTTTTCTCCCCCTCCACCTAAGAGCACTCATGATTATAATTTTGCAGTATATCTGGGAAACAAAGGAGGTCTGAAAGCATCTTTCCATTTCATGCAATAGTTGGAGGGCTGGTCTGAATATCTAAGAGCATAAAAATAGTCACAAAATAATAAATGCTCAGAAATTTATCCATATGACTCTATCTTATAAGAAACAAAAGATTTAATTCAGCACAACTGTTATTTTACTGCTTTCTATCCTCGTGCAATATACTTAAGAGATAATGCATTAGGTCTTAATGAGTTTACTTTTATAATCACTAAAAATGGTCTTCTCCCTTGGGCTAATTATATAATTGATTATTTGAGAAAAACAGGGATTTTAAGATTAATTATATTTTTACTTATACTAATTTTCTTGTTGTAACTAGTTTATGCACATCAACATCTCATAAATTATTAATTGTGGAAACACCTCCTGCCCAAATTAAATTATTAGTATTTGTCATTTCTAATTTCAGTTCCCATTAACTCAGAACATATTGCATGCAAATAAGTGTAACTGATCTTTATAAACACATTTCACTCCTTAACCCTATAAGGCCCTTACAGATTTATCATAGTTTGTTTCCTCTTTTCTTTTGATTATATTTTATTTCCTGGTCATCTCATTGACTTTTCACCTCTTTGTGGTGATGACTTAGAGATAGTTTTAGCTTGTCTAGGTTTCTGAATTTTGTAAACATTGCGTTTTTGTCTTCATAAACTTTCTCTAATTATATATTGAGCTAATGACAATGCTCCTGGTGCCCAGAATTTTCTTTCAGTAAAGCCAATAACATTTTAGCTGCATATAGAAGAAGCTTGTCATGTTGGGTCAGTCAAAAGACTCAAGGTACTTCAATTCTTAGTGCTTTATATAAAACTTCACATATTTTCTTTATGTGAGTATTCTTAGATTATTTATGTGAAAAATCTTGAACTTAAACAGAAATTTAAGATCTTCTTTATGACAACAGGAAAAAATACTCTTTAATAGAGTTATTTATCTAAAATACAAACTGACATTCTTCCATATCTAAATTCTTCCATATCTAAAACCCTTCAATAATGTTAGTTAACATTTGTTGAATGCTTCCCTGGCACTATTCTAAGTATCATGCATATATTGTTTTAAGTATCACAATGTGACTATGAAGTTGGTATTTTCTCATCCTATTTTATAAGATAGGGAACTGAGGCACAGGAAACATCTCAGAATTTGAAAAAAAAAATGCAACTAGTGGAGGCAGGATGCACACAAGAGGTTGTGCTCTTACCTCTAAATTCTCCCTCCATTATACACAGAAGGAAAGTGCAACTCCCTGTGTTGGTGGTTAAGATTATAAGACTGTTCACAATCTATCTTCTGCTTTCCATTTCAGCTTCATTTCTTGCTGACTTCCCAGGAACACTAGAATGTGTTTTAGGGAAAAAACTCCCCATCCTTTCCAAAAAAGAAAGAATAATCTCTTAGAAGTCCATTCATTTAACATGTTACTGTCTCTGCCAGAACATCACATGCACCTTCTCCCTCATTGGGTAAATTTGGTAAAAGTATAAAATTTTTCAGTACTTATATGAGTTATTCCTTATGAAACAATTGTTTAAACAAAGGATGACCTTCATTTATTGTGATTGTTCCACCACATGCTAATCATCTGTTAAGCCGTCTCTGTTTCTTTCTCCAACAAGAATCTATTTAGAGCATAGTTGATTATACTGCTAATTGATCTCTCCACTCGCAGAATCTAACATGATACAGAGCACGCAATAGGTACACACTTAATGCTTATTGAATGAATGAATAGTAACTACATGTCATGATTCTATTTTACATTTTTTCATTTTACTTAGTATTATTCTATAGGCTAAAATTTTATAAGTAATATCTATTTGTGAATATCAATCACTTATACAGAGTAATGCTGTGTTAAACATTAGTTAAGGTAAACATAGGTAAAGTAAATTAACAAAACATTAAGGATCAAGGTAAATGTTAACAAAGGTTGCCCTATAATATGTTCCCAAACCATTGCTGCCCATCAGTGACTATTAATAAAGTCAGAATTATTCCTTACAAAAAATACTTGCCCACAAACATTCAAGTTACTTATTACATTATAAGTATTTGACAAATACTTGTTTAGCAGATTAATTAATTGATTCTGAGGTACATTATGCCAGAAGAAAGTCTGCATACTTACCAATGCAGTTTTCTACAAGTCTTCAAACTACTAGACCAACTCACATTGGATTCACTCTTTGATTATCGTGAACATCTATATTATTCTTGAACAGTTATCTTTATAATAAGTGTGGAATGCCAAATAGTAATTTTGGTATATATTTTTTAAATCCTCAAAGATATCATGAAACACGGAAATAATAGTTATCTTGTACCCATTATTTAGAGAAAGGTTTAAAATTGAAAATATGAAATATATTTAGAATAACAAGATCTTTACTATCACTAAATAAAACCTCTTGTGCAAAGACATGTGATTTAATTTCTGTTCCTTTCTCACATGAATGCAAGACCAATATTTTGGTCTTCATTTTTAATAGGTTGATATATAGGTTGTCAAATCAAATTTATGAATGAGGTTTTTCTTTAACAAAAGAATGTTGCTGGGAGGCTTAGCACAAATTAATCTTTTTTCCCTTCCCTGTCTCCCTCTCTCAGTGCACTGAATACTCATTCAAAATAATTATGGAATACTAGAAAATGTACATATTTAGATATATAATTTATATATTTAGAATTATCATCTAGCTGTATAATATATATGTATGTATTCAAAATTATAAGCTATAAGTGATATGACTAACAACATTTCTGCTCAGATTGATTGCCTTGTGAACATAATTTGAAAGAATAATTTTGGGTTATAAATAAATAATGGTAATGTGAAGAAATGAGGGTTTAATATTTTCAGCCAAGGTAACTGTCTACAATCATTTGACAACAGACATAACTCTATGCAATTTTTGATATGGATTTGTCCCTGGATCCATTTCTGTTTTGTTTTTGGCTACAACAGCAGATTAATTGATCCAATCCCATTAAATAAGATTTACCCAGAGGGCATCTTTGATTGCCAAGGACATAATTTTACAAAATTTATAGCCATGAAGCTTAAAATGGCTCATTATTTTGATTGCTTTCGTTAAACAGGAGATTAGCTTTGGTTAAGCAGAAGGGAAGCCTTTACAACGTTTTTATAAAAATTATCTTTTTCTTGTTCATTTCTACAAATAACTTATTGATTCTGTCACTTATAAAGAAGTGAAACGTGACTCTTAAAGAGGACATTTTTAAGTTAATATTTAACCACTCAGAAGTTTAGTTGTGTAAATAAAAAAATGGCTGAAATATTTGAATTGCAGGATTTTCAGATATTTCTATTTTACCTTCTTTAGTGCACATAAAAAAAACTGGCTGCCAAGAAAATGAGTGAGGCCATTGCTTCATTACATTACTTTCTTCCCTGAAACAGTCATCTTCAACAGAAATTAGCTAGCCCAACTTAATCTCTTCTAGAAAAACAGAAGGGAGTATGTTCTTATACCCCTAAATTCTCTGCTAATACTAATTCATTTAATAGATGTTATTTTATTATGCACAAAAATAATTCATGTTATTATAGAAAATTTGAAAATCCAGGAAATTATAAGCAAGGACATACAAATCACCAATAATCATATAATCAAGAATAATAACCACTGCTATGTGGCATATTTCCTTTTGCTCATTTTTTTGTGTGACTAATGCAAATAAGAATTTTTTAACTTACAGAATTCTTTTACATAGCTTATAGAGTTTTATGTCATTTTTTGAAAGTTAGAACACTTTCATAAAAATTTTATCTTGTTCGTGTATATTATGTGTTAAAACCTTCATTTAAAAATGAGAATCTCAATATTCTACTGCCTCACTGTAACCGAGTTTTATTTACTTTCCTCCCAGAGAAGGAAATTACCACTGCTGGTTATTGATAGTTTTCTGTGTATGTGACCCTGAATGGAAGTGAAATCATATTAACAAGACATATGTTTATACCATAACTCACTATTTTTATACTCAGTAATTCCTGAAAAGGGCTGTATGAAATCAAATGAGTTTAATGTGTGAGGCCCATCAATGGGTTTTAAATGAAATTAAAACAAATGAAAGACAATTTCTATATCTTCTTGGATCTCAAGATCTAGTTAGGGAAGAAAGACTTAATTCCTTAAAAATTTAAAAATAGGTTACAATTTAATGGTACTTTTTTGTAGATCCATAAATTCAAAATTACAAAAAAAACAAAACCAAGAAATATGGAATATGATGCATGCTTACAGACCTAATTAAAGCACTGGGCATTGGAATTCCAATCTACAGACTCCGCTTATCAAATTCAGAGCAGCCTCAAATGTATTCCCAAATGACCACTTTACTCATGGTCTTTGCTGCCTGACTTCCCTAATCTAATCATAACTGTCTCAAGTTACTGCTTTTATGTCATTTTCTATCCTTAAATGTCACCCACTTTTGCATCATTTAAACTACTCTAACCATTGTGTTATTAGATAAGGTATCTTACATTTGCATAATTATATGTTTATATTTATTAAGAAATAATAAAGGTAGGGATTCACTCTCTTTCTTACACTATACATTCATTTACACAACCAAATTATTTATTAAATGCCTCCTCAAGACACTGTGCTCTAAGCTCCCTATGGAGCTTCCATTCTCAGAATGGTGATAAATACCGAACCATTAATTGCACAATTATTTATTCATCATCAGTTTGTGTTGAGTGTCCCAAAGGAAATGTAGCGGGTGGTGCTACAACAGCATCTGTCAGAAGTGAATAACCTGGCTGAGGAGTGAAGGAATATATAAGTCATGTAATACTTGAGAATTTAGTTTTTAATGGGTTTTTATTTATTGAAATACATATGTAGATAGCATAATGGTTTTGGAGTGGTGACTTCTAACCCATTTAAATATGCATTGGATTAACTTCAAAATGTGAACTACAAAGAAATAAATAATAAACAAGGGCTTTTATTGAAGATAAAAAGTTTTTAATAATAATACTCACATATTTTAAAAAATGTTTTGGCAAAAAATCAATTTGTTGATTAAATGAACCATTTTAGGAAAACCACTTACATTTACTATGTTTTTATTTTATGTTCAAAATAAATTCTTAATGTAAAAATAATGAAAATGTTTTGAATTATATTCTTATATCCCTTTCAGAAAGAAAACTGACCTCAAGTAGTACATAATACTTTTAAGGTCTCAATGAGACACGTGTTTTTCCCTTTTCTGCTTATAGTCTCTTTGGAGAAAAAAATCCTACTTATAATTATATTTAAAAAATTTTACATATAAGAAAAAGTACATCGAAATATACCTCATGAATTAAAAAGTCCATTCTTTATGAAAGAAGCAGCAGGTGGGCTGCTGAAGATAAAATAGCAAGTAATTTTTTAGTCATTTCATGAAGGATGTTTTGCAAATATTTCATTTTATTCTCATAATAAATTATTATTTTTATTTTTCATGTAGGGATTTTCTTTTTGGGGAATTTTCATTTTTTGTTTTATAATAGAAGACAATTAGGCTTGGAGTTAAAAGTCTATTTAAGTATAATAATGAAGCTATTTAATGGTTGCTGCTGTAAAAATAAAAATGGTAGAGTTTTATAATGAAGTTTGAATGTGCATCGCTCGTAACATCTAAAGTTAAATCTATTTCACAGAAAATTCTTTATGTCTCAGTGTAAAATATAGTTTGATAGGACATCAATAACCAATTTTGGCAACTTAATATGCATAATTTAAGGATTTATCATTTGAAAGTTACATAGATTATTATCATTAAATATTCTTAGCAATTGGTTTGGATTCCTGTCCTGAACCACAAACTCCTAGCAGTGGAATTAAAATTGGAGACAGATATATGGTTGGTGATGTGGTATCCTTTCAATGTGATCAAGGCTATTCTCTTCAGGTAAGCATATTTTCAAATTATGGTTTTAACTTACATTGCCCTTTCAGTATGTTTTAACAGACCAATGATTGATAATCCACAGGTTTTACAACAGTTATCCTGGGCTGCATAGCACAGCCTTAAGTTAAAACGGTGTTCAATTTGTTAATAAAATATATGCATGTGAGAAATTGCTGGAATTGACTAAATTTGTTTTGTCGTGAAGTAACAAAAAATAATTTTGAATCAAAATTAATTTTTACTTCACTTTTGTCTCTATTCACAAATGATTGTGAAAATTGAACTCCCAGGATCTTTAGAATTTGAAAATAAAATGAAGTACTATTTAAAGTATTAAATGAAACTTCCATGATGGTAAATTCCCCAAATTAGTGAAAATTCACTACAAATGTATTTTCCTAAGGAAGTAGATTTGCAATATGTATTCTGATTTTGTGTATTTATATTGATCTTTTTAAAGGTTTTTTTTGGGGAGGATCTCGAATTTCTGATCTCATAAAAATCTTAAAAAATAGACCCATTAAGAAAAAAATTGAGGGAGAAACCATTTCACGTGTTAAATAAATAAAATCCTTAGAGGAAGTAAAATTAAAAATTAATAATTTGTAGTCTTTAAAGTTGTATCACAAATTATTAGTCTCAGAAGTGCAATCAGATCTTTCTGGACTTCAGATTTCAATATAAAATTTAATATACTTTGGTTTGTCTTAATATTTTTATGAAAGAATTTAAAAATTATTCTTTAACTGATCTTGAATATTACAGTAATTTATTATAAGACCCTTTAACTTGTATAATCATTGCAGTATTTTAGTAGATGTTTTGATAGAAAAATATTAAAACCACAATTCTAATGTGATGTATCTTATTTTTTTTTACCAGGATTCTGTAGTGTTTACATTATGTCACAAGTATATATAATTAGCTTTCTTCTTTTAAGACATATTAAGATTTCCAGTAAAAGTAAAAATATATATATAAAAGACAATATATATTTAAGCTTGTTTTCATAATAACCATTCACTACGCTACTGGACATTTTATAAATGTGTATTGAACTGCATTGTCTTATTTATGTAGGGTCATTCCCACATTACATGTATGCCTGGACCAGTAAGAAGATGGAATTATCCAATCCCGATTTGTTTGGGTAAGTTAAAAGACTTATAAATTATTTATAAGCCTTGTCAAATTTTAAAAATACATCCTGTATGTAATTTCTTCAAACATACAATCTGCCATTTGCCAGGTTTTATGGAAATGATATTTTGAGGTAAATGTTTCACATCTTTATTTTTCTTTTTTAGTTTTAAATTTTTACAATTTGTTTTACCCTAAACTTCAATATCAGTGGATGGCTTAAACTGTAGAAATTAAGAAAAGATTTTTTTTTTTAATTCCTAGAGGGTTTTTTCAGTATACCCATAAATCAGGAACATAAGTAAATATTCTATTGCTTACTATTGAGCCAGACTAGGTAAGCAGGTTCCTTCCTATTCTGGCAGGACACCTCACGTGTCTCCAATAGTGACAGGCAATCAAGATATGGGATATGGCAAAAGGAAAGCTGAGTACTTTGAAAGTATGGGGCCAAATTTTTGCTCTAACTTAATGCTGCTTCTAAATTATTTTTATCTACCCTTTATTTTTTTTCTTCTTTATTTTTGTTATCTGTATGCAACTATTAACATACTGGGCTCTACAGAGTATGAAAAAGAAATGTGAGGTATGATCCTTATCTTTAAAATATTCATTTACCATTTGGAGTGGTAGAAATAAAAGAAAAGAATTGATAAGACAATAATTTAGTGTTAAATTGTACCACTGACTACATGATGGAATTTCAGAGAAGTGAGACTAGCATTGACTGAAGTTACTGGGAAAGATAGTTAGCCCATAAGGTTTACATACAGTTTTGGAAACTAATTATAATTAAGATACATGGATGAAGAAGCTAACCCTTTCTGGGTAGGGGAGAGAACACAAATAAAAAAATGTCCATGACTTATTTGACTTATCTCTGTACAATGACCATATCTATAGTGTATTCATTTCCTTGGGTTGCTATAAAAGAATCCTTCAGATTGGGTGGCTTGAACAACAGAAATTTATTTTCTCACAATTATGGAAGCAATAAGTACAAGAACAAGGTGCTGGCAGATCGCTTTCTTCTAAGGCCCTCTGTCTTTAGCTTGTAGATGGCATCTCCTCCATGGTCTTATCTGTGTGCACCCACACTCCTGGTGTCTCTTCCTCTTCTTATAAGGACACCAAACCTATTGGATTAGGGCCTTGCCCTTATGACCTCATTTAACCTTAATGCCCTTCAATAAGGCCCTATCTCCAAACAAAACCACATTAGGCATTAGGATTTCAAGATATGAATTCTGAGGGGACGCAATTCAGTCCATGACATCTATGTACAATGTGCACAGTTCTTGTTGGAAAGGACTGAAAAATAATGTTTAAGAGTAAGAATGTGTATAATTGGCAAAATATATTGAAAGCACTCAGACTTTAGATGATTTTTAAAAGGATTTTTTGGGGGTACTATGAATAATTTATAAATGCATATTATACCAATATTAAAATTATAGAATATATGTGCATATAATACCTTTCTAAAAATTTATATATACAGAAAATGCTAATTGTGAATATATTGTACATGGTGTTTATATTTGGGTGTGTATTCAATTGAGTATAAAACATTGAGAATATAAAAGAGTACAAAGAACAAAATAAATAATGTGCTTATTGATGGGCACTTATGTTGCTTCCACATCTTTGCAATTGTGAATCGTGCTGCTATAAACATTCGAATATAGATGATTTTGTAAGGGAATGTTTTTAAAAGCTTTGATAAATATTGTCAATTGCTTTAGATGGTTGCACCAATACAGTTCCCATCTTGTTATAGTACTATTATCAATTATTACTCTTCAAAAATTATTAATTTTTTTAGGTAGAGAAAGTATTTTGATTAAATCTGCATTTCAATTATATATTGTTATCAAGGCAAGTATTAGATGGAAGTGATATTTTGATAAAATTATACTAGAAAGTCTTAAGTTTTACTATATAGAATAAATTGGAATACTTGCCAGTTGTTGATGTCCAATGTATCTATTAATATATTCAAATTTCAGCTCAAGGCACAATAGCCATGTATGGAAAATGCATTATCCTTTGAGTTTCTGTTTGCTCACCTGTTAAATGGGGTAATAGTGTCTACCACAAGGTTTATTGTGAGGGTTAAATGAGAGAATTTATTTAAAGTGTTTACCACTGAACCTGGAGCACACAAGGCACTCAGGCTGGCACTTATTATAGTGAAAAATAGGTAATAACTTATTGGTTCACTCAAAGGGGAATGGACTTAAAAAAAAGGAGGTGAACATTATAATGAGATATTTGATAACATGGACAAAGTTTGCAATATGTAGTTAAATATAAAAAGGCTTAAACAATTTATAGTATAATCCTATTTTCATTATATGCAAACATACATGCATATACTATATATATGTATATATTCAAAGAAAAAATATAAATATAAACATATTATCTGTGAGTGGTATAATTCGAGGGCATTTTTATTTTTTTTCTCTTTTTTTTTGTATTTATAAATTTTGAACAATAAGCTTGTACTACATTTGATAGAAAATTAAAATATTTGAACTGCTACATGGCCATATTGTAAGGAGATATGCCAGGAAAGAGGCTGATTCAGAGAATATCTTAAAACAGTAATCATCAGATAACAATGCTACAGCCCTGTGAGCTGGAAAATAAGCAATCTGCCAGATATTTTGATAAAAAGAAGGAAAATTCATATGAGATTTTAGATATGAGAGACAACTAACAAGTAAAAATCTAAAATGATTTTATTTTGGAGGACTGAGGTATGACTATGTCCCTAACAAACAAAGTGTAATGGAGCACAAAAAAGTCTACTATGAAACCACTGGTAGCACACATAGAAATGTCATTCACGGCATAGGAGTGTTGAGATTGCAGAGATACTGACGGAATAGACATGAACAATTGGGGAAGATGGATGCATTTTTTTGTATCCTTCTTCATATGTCTTTTGTGATTTGTCATTTTTTCCTTCCTTTTTTTCATTATGTTCACTCTTTATTCTTGTTCCTTCTTCCTCCTTTGACTTTTGGATTTTTCACCCTAAAAGGAGGGGTGGCCAATGAAGAGGACAGGATTTTCAGATCATATATAAAGAGGTAGAAAGTAACGGAATTAGAAAGACAATGAGTAACTTAAGACTTAGAATTGTGAAGGCAAGCAAGTAAAAGACAGTCCAGTCCTTGTCTTTTTTGCTTCTGAGACAAAGTCTCCCTCTGTCACCCAGGCTAGAGAGTGCAGTGGTGCTATCATAGTTCACTGCAACCTAAAACTCCTGGGCCAAGCAATCCTCCTGCCTAAGCCTCCTGAGTAGCTGGGACTACAGGCATGGGTCACCACATTCAGATAATTTTTTCTATTTTTAGTAGAGACAGGGTCTTGCTTTTGCTCAGACTGGTCTCCAACTCCTGAGCTCAAGCAATCCTCCTGCCTTGGCCTCCCAGAGTGCTAGGATTACAGGTGTGAGCCACTGTGCCTGGCCCAGTCCTTGTCTTTTACTCAAAGTTCAGAACAAAGCAAAACAAACCTACAAATGTAATCTTTCCAGAAACTTTAAAAAATATTTTTGATTGATCAAAGTATTTTCTTTATAACTCATTAATTATCAGATTTTGTGGTGAATATATGATATATATGGACAATCAAATTTTAGAAAAATGAATTGGTAAATATTAATAGTGTATATTTGTTGGAAATTTATTTGGTTTAAGGATGAACTAAGATTTCAGAAGGATAAAAAAGTATGCAAGTATATCTTTAGAGCTTGATGATAATCACACATTTGAAAGAAAAGTTTATATGTAGGTTGTCTCCAAGATTATATATATCCCCTAGTAAAATCTGCTTGATAGATAATTTATTCAGTTTACATAATAAAAGATAGCTGTCAAACTTGTAATTGAATATTGTATAGAGCATTGAAAAAATTCCTCCTGAATTTGCCTTTATAATATATAACCTGAAGTTTGAGTATGTATCTTTTGCTATTCTTAGCAAGAAATAAATGAATAAAATTGTAAATAAGTGTTCTATACAGGTAACTTTTGAATTTGATTTGCAGTCATGAAATCTGATTCATCATCCAACAATGAAATGATAAAAATGTGCATTTAGGGGAAAGAATGGGATTCTAAAATGCAGTTGATCTTTAATGCATGTTAAATAGTTCTATCTAATCATTTAAAAATAAAATGGGTAGTTTTCTATTTTAATTTTTACTTAGCTTATTAATAGTAAACCTGTATAATAGGGATTCTAAAACAAGCACATTTATAAAATCTGCCTGAATTCTCAAATTTGTGTGCATCTCTACTTGTTTACTTTGCTATTCTTTGTCTTTTAGTATAAAATAAGGCCATATCTCATGTATAATATGTGAATCCTTCATGTGTTTATGAACTTAAACCAATATTCTTCTTAAAATTCTTTAGTGAGCCTTCTCACAAGAAGAGATAGGAGGGAAGGATGTTAAAATGATTCCCTCTTAAATACAATGCTTAGTCAGAGCTAAAGTGGTTGGCTTGATTTTATTTTAAATTATATCATGTTGGTAGTGATTGAAAACATTACTAGGAGTAACTTAAGGAAGAGAAATAAACTGTCCACTGTGGAAAAGGACATGTCCTCTTTGTTCAATTGCATTCAAAGCACATGAGCTGTTACTTGCTATGCGATAATTGATTTAGTTTGCACTTATTTCTGAAGAAGGAAGTATGATGTCTTTGTATATTATTTTAGAAAATGCATTGCGCATTGATTATATTTGCTACCAGTGCATGATGGATGAGAGCTGACAACATTCAAATTTGTATCAGTTTTAATTCAGAGACTTGCTGAAAACTTGAAATGATTTTAATATGTTTTTAATGCAGTGAATTATTCCAATACTCTGGTTTACGTGGGACTTTTATTATTTTACAGCTCAGTGTGGTGGTGGTATGTCTGATTTCAGTGGTGTGATCCTCAGTCCTGGCTTTCCTGGAAACTACCCCAGCAGTTTAGATTGCACTTGGACAATAAAGCTTCCCATAGGTTTTGGTATGTATATTAAAAATACATGAAAGAATTTTCAAAATTTATTAATGGATCTTTAAAAAGAAATATCAATGGCTAATAAGAACTTATAAAATATTCACAAATAGCAGTTTAGTTTGGGAATATATATAATTAGGTAAATTGAGGAGTGAAATTTGAATAATGTTGCTTCAGCCAAATAAATTTCACCTGGAGTACTTAGATAATTGAAAGTATATGGGTATTTTCTATTTCTGCCCTCTATTTATTGTTTAATTGACAAATAAAAAATGTATATATTTATTGTGTTCAATGTGATGTTTGAAATATATATGCATTGCAGAACAGTTAAATCAAGCTAATTAACATGTTACTTCACATACTTATTTTTTTGTAGTGAGAACACTTAAAATCACTCAGCAATTTTCAAGAATACAAGACATTTTTAATGACTATAGTCACCATGTTGTACAGTAAACTTATTTCTCCTGTTTAATTAAAATTTTATACCCTTTGACCAACATTTACCCAATCCCCCTCCCCTAACCCCTGGTAACTACCATTCTACTGTCTGCTTCCATGAGTTCAACTTTTTTAGACTCCACATATAAGTGAGATCATGTGACATATCTTTCTCTGCCTGACTGACTTCATTAACATAGTGTCCTCCAGGTTCATCCGTGTTGTTGTACATGACAGAATTTCTCTCTTTTGTAAGGCTGAGTAATATTTCATTTTGTGCATATAGCACATTTCTTTATCCTTTCTTCAGTTAATGGACACTTAGGTTGATTCCATATCTTGGCTGTTGTGAATAAATGTGAAATAAGCAAGAGAGTGAAGATATGTCCTTAAGATCCTGATTTCAATTATTTTGGGTATATAAATAGTGTTAGGGTGTGAATTAGTACACAGGTGGAGAAAGATTTCTCAACACAAAGATTAGAGTAGTTTTAGAGAAAGTTTATTTTACTTCTCAAAGGGTGAGAAGGGCATGACAAGTAAAGAAAGGAAGAAGAAGTATTGGCCCTGGGCTAAGGTTTGGGGATTTTTATTGGGGGTAAAGAGAAAGAAAAAACATAGCTATGGCTGTCTGCTGATTGCAGAAGCAGCTGTGGAGTGGCTGTGTTTGGTTTTTTTCCTTTTTTTTCGTTTTAGTGAGCCTGGCTTATCAGAGTCGTTGGAAATATGGCTCTGGCAGGAACTGAGACAGAGAGCTTGCATCCCTGCTGTCTGCTCAGGGCTCTTCAAGGCTGTTAAAAAAAACTCTCAAAAACAATTTAAGCCACAGGTGTTTAACCAAACAAAGTGGCAGTTGTGCTGTGATTTTTCCCTTCAAAGGGGCAATTAAGTTCTGTGGGTTTATTCCTCTTATTTTCTGTTTGATGGTTTGTTTATCTTTTTCTGTTAGCTAGTTTATTAGCAAGGCCGTACTTTCACACAGTAGTGGGATTGCTGGAACATATGGTAGTTCTATTTTTAAGTTTTGGGAGAACCTCCATACTGTTTTTCATAATGGCTGTACTATTATAATTTATATTCCCACCAATAGCATACTAGTGTATTTTATAATTAGATATATGTATGGAGAGAGAGATATTTTATGATATTTTTCAGTTGATATGTATGGATATAGCCTAAGTTAGACATGTGTAGCAATGATAAATTCAACATAAATCTTATGTATAATTGTTTTTGTAACTCTTTTCTTATTGAAAAGAGTTGGCTTATTGGCTGTAGCCAAGTAGTACATAAATAAATTATTTTCTCATAATCCATTGAATTCATCTCATTCTCTTTTTAAATAAATCGAAATGTAAGTTTTACATTTGAAAAGCAGTACAAATTTTTAAATATTAAATTTAAATACAGAAAATGCATATCTTGCAGCCTCACATATTAAAGGAAGTGTCTCCAAAGTCCTGAGAATCTGATTTTATAGAAAGTTTAATATTTTAAAGCATATCCATGGAATTCCTTTTTTATCATTTAGTAACAAAAAGTGAATTTGCTTGGAAGCCCCAGTATAGTTATTCATAGCAAAAGCTTAAGAATCAGAATTCCAGAGTTTGAATTTCTAGTCTACTGGGCTATTGTGTAAACTTAGCGTGTTGTTTTGGTTCTCTGTGACTCAGTTTTCTCATTCTCATGAGTAACTATGAGCATTAAGTAAGTTAGCATATATAAGTTACTTAGAGCAATGTCTAATAAAACGAAAACATTGAGTAAATGTCAGATTTTGTTATTAACAATTTGGAGAATGGTGGAAGTAAGGAAAGCATCCAAATCACTAAAACTGAATATTAAATGAATTAAGCAAACATATTTTAATTAGGCATTTATTTTATTTTTTCCATCCCAGAGACATTTCACTTCACTTCTATTTTATATTTCCATCCCAGAGACATTTGACTTCTCATATTCTAGTTATACTTATAAAGATATTGAGACTATATTGCAACATGACCACATACAGTAATGATCACTGGATTTTAATGAGATTATTATACAAAATTCAGCCTTATCTACTGACAAGAAAAGTACTAAAAGAGCACACTTGTAAATTGTATACAACTAAATGATATTTTTGAGAAGTTAATTTATCTTTTATGAATGAATAACTTCTAATGAAATTATAGAATTCATTCATGCTAATATATTAAAAATTGCAATTATTTTTATCTCAAATCAGTCTTTTACATAACACTAATTAAGTGGATTTTTACCTTTAAAAATTGGTTTATATAATTTTAAATGGTATTAACAAGAAAACCACTTTCTTGATCAGTTTTTATATGCAGTGATATTATAATAACATGAAAGAGATTTTTCCTTGTAAATAATATTGGGCATTTTAGAGCAGTATTCTTTTATTTTGAACTTTAGCAAAGCTAATTGTCCTGGACAGACAGCAAACCCATGGCCCAGATCTTGACAGTATGTCTCCTGACCTAAATGGAAACATATCTAACTAAGTATATTAATGTGATTGTGTGTGTGTGCTTATGTTTAATTTGTAAAAAAATAAATTAGTATTATGTTTGTTATTTTCTCCTTTAGGTGTACATCTCCAGTTTGTAAATTTTTCTACAGAAACCATACATGATTATTTGGAAGTAAGAAGCGGATCCTCAGAAACTAGTACTGTTATTGGCCGGCTTAGTGGTCCCCAAATACCATCTTCTCTCTTTAGCACAACCCATGAAACCAGCTTATATTTTCACAGTGACTATTCACAAAACAAACAAGGGTTTCACATTGTATACCAAGGTGAGAGGAATAATAAAAAGTGAAAGCTTATTTAACCCTAAATCAGCTATTGGACATCTTTAACTAAATCTAAGTATTTTCTGTATTCTATTTTAGGAAGAGGAAAGAACTTAAACCAAATAAAGCTTCAATTAGGAAGATTTTTTTAAATAATACAAATCTTAGGAAACTATACAAGGGGAATGATGTCTTTCTGCGACCTTAGAAAATCTTAACCATAAAAAAAGGATTGAATTAGTCTGAAGTTAGTACACAATTAATTTAAGGAAAGCAAGCTGAATATCAAAGATTTATCTTTGCTTTTATATAAAAGTAAATATATTGAAAAGATATTCTGCAGTACTCATGTTATATGTAATATTATTTTATTTTACTTTATAATGATAGGATAATATGACATTCATTGATTTTGTTCTATTGCCATTAGACTATAAAGTAAATGCTTTGATAATTATATTATATTAGATCTATCTCTCCTATAAAACTGCTGTATGACCTTGAGAAAGATTTTTATCTCTTTTGAGCACAGTGTGGACAAGTAGAGCTAGGCTCAATTGCTGATTCTGCCTATTGAATCTAATGTGGCCTAGGCCTTATCCTCCATTTCCTCATTTGCATAATGGAGTTAATGATAGTAACTTCTAGATAACTTGCATTGAACTTTATATGATAAAATGTATGTAAGGTATAGACCATGATATATATCATTAGTAATTATTCAGTACATTTTAGCTATTGTTATGATATTATTTCAGATCTTAGAAGTATAAGTTCTGTTCAAGTTAATTGTTTACAGTTATAATGGCATTTTACACAGTAAAATTCTAATGACTGAACTTTTTAACCAAAATAACTGAAAATTTTATTATATCTCTGCTCTAATTGTTAAGGGACTTTATGAGGACGTGATGCTTTTGGATCTGAGCTCCACAAGAACAGGGATATTTGTTGGCTTATATTGAGTGCCTAGAACAGTGAGAGAACAATAAATATTTGCTGCAAGTATCTACCAAAAAAGAAATTTGAGAGCAGTTAAAACAGAGATCGTAAATGTTAAACCACATGAATCTAAAATAATTATAAAATGGAGAGGAGGGAAAAAAAGAAAATCAACAAATAAAATAAAATAATTATAAATTATATTGTACTAGTGTGCATGATATAAAAACACTAGGTCACACATCATCATTTCCATAAAATAGGAGTCATTTGTACCACCTCTTAGCACAGAATTAAGCATGCTTCCAGGGAAATTAATTATTTTAAAAACAATTGGGTAACTGATTGAGTTTCTCTCTTCTTTGCTGCTAGAAGGCTCAGAACTATATTTGTGGTGCACTCTAGCAGGTATGAATGGCCTTATGCCATGCTTTTTGCTATCCACCTTAAACCTGACTACATGTTTTTTCCTACCCTCATTTTCCCTCTCTTTCTCAAAATAATACTCTTATTTGAATGATACAAAACTAGAATTTGAACACCTGCACTTTTCAGTTAATATGTCCTTGAAAAACTATTTATTATTGATATAATAAAAGCATAAAAGATACAAAAGTTTTTCACTGTTATTAATGTAATGTTATATTATTGACATGAGTCATAATGTATTACAGTGATGAGTAGATGTTATTTGTGAATCACATTGAGTTTTAAAACTATTTCTTCTTATACTGAATTTGTATAATTGAACTATGGCATTTTAAACAAATAGTTAATTTATATAGATTCACATAGTCAATATTATTTTTGGATTAATTTTGTGGTTAGATTTTAAGAACTTTATGAGCTTTGGAAAAATGCATAGTATACAATTAAGTGGACTCTTCTATTGAAGAACTTGGTTCCAAAATTAGTGTTATTAGCAACAACATTATTAGGTTTGTTAAGTCCTGTATTGTATATAATATTAGAATGGGAGTTTTTCTCCTGAACATTTGAAGTCTATTTCCTACACTTCCTTAATAAACTTAAAAGCATAGAAAGGTGAAACACTGTATGAATTATCACAGGATCATACATTTGCCTAAGAGTTCTTTCCTATTTAAATTTTCTTTTACAAATGTGTGAAAATCAAAAGGTTTTATGTAATACAATAATATAGTCTAACACCTAATGATCAGATGATACATATTTGCCTTAAGTTATAATGAGAAGTCTTTTGATTTTTAATATTTGTGTGTGGAATATTAATTAAAATGAAAAAACAAATTAAAAATAAAAGCATTTAACGTTTTAAAAGAATTTGTTTATTCTGAAATCTGTAATTGTAAAAATTGGAGTTATATTTTAATAAACATAGCATAGTTTATTCAACTTCAAATGTAATTTTTTGATTGGGGTAATATAGAATTGTAATGGTCAGTAGCAAAATAGTATCTATCAGCAATTTAAATTTTATTAATTTGAATAAATTTTTGAATGTCTTAATAATAAAGCTTTAAATATTTGTATTATATAAGTATATACCCTGTTCATGGGTTCAAAATTCATTCAGTTATGTTTATTAAGCGCCCACTATGTGAAAGGCAATGGGCAAGGCTTTGGGATACAATGATAAAAAAAAAACAAATAGGAACTTTGATCTTACAAGGAATGTAAAGCAGAAATATGAACAAATAAACAGGCATTCATACTGCAGTGCCAGAAATACCACAATAACTGAAGTACAGAATTTATTTTTTATTAGAAGGAAATTTTTTTCTGGTACTGTATTTTACTAAATAACTTCTTTGGAGAAACTCAACAGAGGTATGAATATTGTAGCTTCTTTTAGAGTGAAAAAAATTCAAAAAGGCTCAGAATTAGACTTACACATATGCTCATTTTTTCCTATGTATGTGCAACATAACCAAGAAGCAGTTGCATTCTATGTAAGGGAATCAGAATATATCTGATTATAATTGTGGCTATAAGAGGAGTTTACATTTTCATTTAAACTTATAATTTATAAGGATTGCACAAGTAGGTGAAGAAACAGTGCATTATTATGAATTGTATTAACATTTTAAATATAAAAATTGTAGATATGAGAAGAAATTCATGTTACACTGTCATTGACATCATTTATCATAAACCTGAATAACTATTTATAATAAACTATGAGCAGCCTGACATCTATTTGTAAATTGCAATTTTACTGTAGTACCCATCTGAAATTCAGAAAGGAAAAACATCTTTCTTTTTCCTTTTTCCAGCCTATCAGTTGCAAAGCTGTCCTGATCCTCGCCCATTCCGAAATGGTTTTGTAATCGGCAATGATTTTACTGTGGGTCAAACCATTTCATTTGAATGTTTCCCAGGATACACATTAATTGGAAATTCAGCTCTCACATGCCTTCATGGAGTCAGTCGGAACTGGAATCATCCACTTCCAAGGTGTGAAGGTATGCTTCCGACTTGAAGCTGTCTTTAAGGTGGTATCATCTGTGTTTAATAATTATCATTTTGGCACTCTTGCTTGTCTTCGTCTTCCAATAGCTTGCTAAATATGCAGTCTCTATTTCAGTTGAAGAATTGTCAAAAACAAAAAAAAGCTAAGGCTCCATAATGAAGAACAATTTTTCACTATTGGCAGGAGTGCTAACCTTCCCCATTGGAAGTGAAAATAAAGTTGATTGACACTTTAGAGCATGTGCGTGTGTGTGTGTGTGTGTGTGTGTGTGTGTTAGGGGTGCTTGCGTGTGTGTGTGTGTGTGTGTGTGTGTGTGTGTGTTAGGGGTGCTTGCGTGTGTGTGTGTGTGTGTGTGTGTATTTAATAGTCATTCTTATGTAGATCAAAAATAGAACAATAACTCAGATACTGCTACTGAATTTGAATACCTTTCCTCTAGAAAACCCTTTTAAATGAAAAGGTTTTGAACCTATCGCAAGGCTTTATATGTATACTGATAGGCGACAAAAGTTAAACATTGATATAAAGTATTTGAAAGTAGAGAAGACAATGTAATTTACTAATTTAGTTATCGTTAGTAACAACAATGCAGTGTACCTCATATGGAAAAATATTAATAAACAGAAGTTGACTATATGCTGTGTATTGTTACCAACTTCATTTTTATATACATCAACTGAAGTAAAAACAAAACACAGATGTATTTTATATTACCTAAGTGGTATGAAATGTTTGCCTTTTCTCCATAGTCTATTGGTTTTGGTTTTGGGGTTTGTTTTTTCTTTTACATTTTATTTTGTTTTTCCATAGCTCTTTGTGGTGGAAATATAACTGCAATGAATGGCACCATTTATTCTCCTGGGTATCCTGACGAATATCCGAATTTCCAAGATTGTTTTTGGCTCGTAAGAGTACCCCCTGGGAATGGAATCTACATCAATTTTACTGTCCTTCAAACAGAACCAATCTACGATTTCATTACTGTATGGTAAGCCAGGATCATTGCTATTGATTAATTCAATATATATAAAGTGAAACAAGGTAGGAATGAAAATACATCACAATCCTATGTTACAAATTGTCATCTGATATTTGTATTGCTGTAACTGATAGTGACAATATGTGTTTTGTAGAATGAGACAAACAAGAGAATAGGGTTTTGGCTTATTTGCCACATGAAGTAGCTAAACAGAACAAAAACTGTACAGGTGAAAAAAAGATTTAAAGATATTATTAAATTAAGGTGCTAACACAGGGAATTAACAGAGCAAGTTTAAGGTATGGAAGTTTTCTGTTTACAAAAACTGGTGAAATTAAGAGCTTCTATTCAAATGATAAGTATTTAATACAACTACTGAATTTCTGTCCTAATAATTCATGATAAATATTATAATCATATTATTATCCAGTTAATTGAAATATTTTTATTTAAAAATATAAAGGAAATCTCTGAATTAATAATCTACAATTGGTTAACAGAACTATTGTATGAGTTCTAAGTGTCCTAACTTTAATAACCTATGATGCTTAAGATAGTTGGTGAAGAAAATAAAAGGAGGGAAAATCATAAGCACTTAACATCAAAGATTTTGTCAAAAACTGAAGATAATGTATGGCTGAAAACTAATACTGATGACAACCTAAATGGGTACATTTCATTTAGGTAAAAATGTGATTTCTTTTATACTTTGCATTTTAAGTTATGTTATCACCTATATACACATAAAATATACCAATATGATTCACACTCATTGGTTATTTTGTCTACTGCATCTTTATTATTAATATAATAAAATATGATATACGTATATGCAACACGTTTCTTTAAACTTGCTACAAAACTCTCCCCCTAATCAATTTCAATCTCTCTTCCTTCTCCGTCCCCTGTCTAATAGGGATGGACCAGATCAAAACTCACCTCAGATCGGTCAGTTCAGTGGCAATACTGCTTTGGAATCAGTCTACAGTACTTCAAATCAGATTCTAATCAAATTCCACAGTGATTTCACAACAAGTGGCTTTTTTGTGCTCAGTTATCACGGTTGGTATTATCTCAAAGTTTCTATTTTATTTGATAATGTTTGAATTGTCCTGGAGAAATTGAATGTAATATATGTTTAACCAATGATTGAAAAGATATTACAATTTGACACATTTATCATCACTGTAACTTTAGCATTTCAAATACATTTACTTGCAAAGGAAGACCTCTTATAAGTATTTAGGGACATTAAAATGTGAGCAAATGAATATAGGAAATGAATCAGTCAGAAATTACTCAGTGGAAAATAATCATTTTTGCATGGAAACCAATAAAAGAGAACCAGCTGTTCATATTTTATTGCATGTAATTTTGAGACATCAGTAGATTTTTTCTATAAAAAATGTTTAATCTGTTCAACCTGCTGTGAATCTTTTTAAAATTAGCATTCAATATCTTTATGCTTTGGATCACATTACTCACTCATTTATACTCTTGTTTCAAAACTCTGTCTGTTTTAGAATCTTACAGTTTTAAGTGACTATTCCAGATCATTAAGTTTATAGCTTTTACTCCCATAGAATAATTTATGAAGAATCTAAATTTTATTTCTTTGCATGGAATTATTCTAGGTCCTATAGTCATAACATTAACTTTTTGAAAGGACATTTAGAGTGTTTCACAGAGGTGTTTCTTTTCTTTATTTTCTTTTATCCCAAATTGATTATATTCTATTATAAATAAGAAAATGTTTATGTAGTTATAATGGTTATATCCTTTTGTATGCTATGACCATAGTCCCATAAAAACACATTCTGCCTCATGTAACTTTGTCAGACTAATTCCATGAGTATTTCACAAGACTAGTAATCTACTAAATTAAAATTTCAAGTTATCTGAAAGTGTGAGGATGGACATGCAGTTTGTCCATTGCATTAATGTACAACTTCAATGTTTCATCTTTTTAACACATAGTAACTAAATATCTGATACTCAAAACTTATATTCCATGAAAAGTATAGTAAATCAAATATGATTGTGTTTAAAGACATTTAAAGCACATTGAGTCTAGAAATAGTCATAGAATTGACCATAAAATTTTTGAGTTGCTTAATCTGAGCACTTATCAGTCAGTTAGATAGTATCTAATTAGTGTCTTGGTAGTGACCCGCTGCCACCAGAGATGTATGTGCACTCCAGCATAGCCAATTAAAAAGTGGAATATTTAGTTAGACAACTTATATTCAGACTGGTTTTTTTTTGTAATAAGTCATTTGCCTTTTTGACTTAATTGGTCATTGATGCTGGCAGTATGTAGGTACAGGTTAAAGCTGCAAAAAATAGCATTATGATTTTGATAGATAACCATAACTTAGAAACCAATAAAAAATCATTAAGATCAAAGGATGAATTAGTTTCTGAATCATGTTATGTACATTTTCTCTCTTCATGAATCCCTGCCTAAATTTTATCATTCTGTGGACAACTCATAAAGGTCTATTTATTGATGGACTATAAATATCCATATGATAACCGTATAGGGAGTGTAAGATTCCTATAAAATTTAGGAGGCATTTCAAAGAGAAAATCTTATCGGGAGAAGGAAGTCACTGTGTGTGTGTGTGCATCTGTATAGAAAAAACGTGGGCCGGGCGCGGTGGCTCACGCCTGTAATCCTAGCTCTGGGAGGCCGAGGCGGGTGGATCGCTCGAGGTCAGGAGTTCGAGACCAGCCTGAGCAAGAGTGAGACCCCGTCTCTACTAAAAATAGAAAGAAATTATCTGGCCAACTAAAAATATATATACAAAAAAATTAGCCGGGCATGGTGGCTCATGCCTGTAGTCCCAGCTACTCGGGAGGCTGAGGCAGTAGGATCGCTTAAGCCCAGGAGTCTGAGGTTGCTGTGAGCTAGGCTGATGCCACGGCACTCACTCTAGCCTGGGCAACAAAGTGAGACTCTGTCTCAAAAAAAAAAAAAAAAAAAAACGTGGATGACAGAATGTATATACATACATACAAAATATAAATGAGGATTTACATGGAAACATATATGAATGTGTACACATACAGTCTCATTCAAAAATATGTTTCATTTGACTTTTGCAACTGAGTTTTGAGACATGTATAACAGAAATGAATTATTTAGGAATTATGCAGATCAAATATTCATTTAGCACTTTATTTTTCAGTTGACCTTGGACAAGTTATCCTTTGGTTTCCACTTTCCTCAGCTGTAAAACAACATGATAGGATTGCTGAGAGTATCGAATGTGGTACTCTATATATAGAATTTATTTGTTACTAACATATACCAGACATATACCAGATTGAACCATATAAAATTGTTGGTCAAAAAATGCGGAATTTTTTATAGCTCAATGCAAAAAGTATTGCAGTTGTTAGTATTATCAACATTACATTGAAGAAATGTTATAAGTATCAGAGAAAATTGATAATACACAGTTAAGCATATTGCCCAGCGGAGTAGATGTTCAGTAAATATTTGTTTCCTTACCGTATCTTTTCTCACATTTTAGATTTTTCTAATAGGACATTTGTTTTCATTAAATTTCATAATAAGGCATGAAATATTGGCAGAGCCTACTGAAACCTAATGTTTGAATCATTATCTCTGGAAATTTTACCCAAATCTTAAAATAACCTTGATATTTGGGGATAGAGCCAGGGTTTGTGTTAAAAATTGACTTATACTTTAAATTTCTCCAGCCCTAATAAGATACTTTTCCTAAAGCACTGCTTTCATCCTGACTCACCTTTTCAAAAATGCATGATGACTACATTAAATTAAATCTAAAGCTACCCTATAATCCAATTCACTGAATTTTACTCCCTAGTCCCTGCTCAATTTGAGTCAGGTTGGTTCTCGCGCTGCCTCCTGAACTTCCATTCTTAAACCTGTCTCCATCTCCAACCACCTAGGCTTGGTTATTCACATATCTTCAGTTCTTTAAGTCTTCTTTTTTTAAGGCCCGTCTCCTCCATTTCTTGATGATTTGAACTCAGTGATCACTACCATCTCTATGATTGCACTTAATATTTTTACCAACATTTGAGAACTTAATTACAGTGTGGTGTGTTGGTTTATAAGCCTCATGAATTCAATAATAGAGAGTGCTTTTTTGAGGACACAGATCATATTTCTTCTCATCTCTTTCATGTTTCTATTATTGACCGATTATATTTTAGTCTTACAGTGGGAGGTCTGTGTTCAGACTCTTTTTAAATAAGTTTGAGTTTATCTGAGCTGTATTAGTGGCAACTTTCAAAAAGATCAGTTTGGAATTAGTACATATGTGCCTATCCCCCTTCACTAAAACAAAAAGGGATGCCTACTGTCAAAAAAGTATTAATGCAGTTAATTAACACAATTTATTATAATTTAAAATATAATATATATACACCAGGCTTGTATTTAGAAGCTACAGCTTGAGGCCAAAATGAGTTCTTATAATGGCAAAAAATTAATCAAACCATTTGACATTTTTAATAAATAAACCAGGTAGATGTAGATGATTCATTATTCAACACTTATTTTAAGACTATGTATATCTAATCTTACAATAGTTTACTGCCTCATTCAGTTTTCTTTAAATTCTCATATTGATTTAATAGCTACTTCTATTATACCCTGCCTTATAAGTCAGGAGTGATTTTTCTCAGGACTTGTATATTTATTTTATAAATTTGACAGTTCAATATTTTCATGTATTTTATTAAGGTCACATTGATCATTTAGGTTTTATTTATTAATATATTCTTAATATGCTCGAAAAGAGAAAAATATGTTTTTTTCTCCCTAAACTAACTTCCTTTATGAGATCGAGGCAACCATCTGTCTTTTATAAAATATCACCTTCATAAAGCCTTTTATGATCAAAAATAACATTCATAAAAAGCTTTGCAAAATGAAAGTTCTCTGCAACAAAAAAAATAGGACAGGCATAAATGTTGAGGCACTTTACCTCAGATATCATATTTCTTCTTCATTTGAGGAAATGTTTTTGTCACTCTTTGTGTTGTCATAATTGTAATTTCCTAAAGTAAGAACACAGATTTTTTGAAATCTGCTATAGAATCAAGATGGGGTTGGTTTACAATAAATGATAATACTCAGTCCTCATCAATGACTCCCAAAAGTTAATTACACAAAATCCATTTTAACTGCATGTTTTTGCAGACAGTGACCTTTTATAATAATCACTATAATAGTGATAGCTACCATTTACTGAAAACTTAATATTCTGGACACTGAGCTAGATGCTCTCCATGTACTATTGCTAATTTTCATAATAACTTGATAACATAAGTATTATTTTCCCATTTTAATGGTGAAAGAACCTAAGGAAAAGAAACCTATTTTTTTCCATAGAAATTTAGTCAAGGCCAGGCATGGTGGCTCACGCCTATAATCCCAGCACTTTGGGAGGCCAAGGTGGGAGGATCTCTTGAGGCCAGGAGTTCGATACCAGCCTGAGCAACAGAGCAAGACTCTTTCTTTAAAAAAAGTTAAAAAAAATAGCAGAGCATGGTGGTGCACGCCTGTAGTCCTAGCTACTCGGGAAGCTAAGGCAGAAGGAGCCCATTAGCCCAATTCAAGATTACAGTGAGCTGTGATTGGGCAACTACACTCCAGCATGGATGACAGAGAGAGACCCTGTTTCGAAAATAAAATAATTAATACAGTAAAATAAAGCTCAGTCCTTTCCAAATTTTAAAAAATAAAATAAAATAAATAACTATAATTTAGCAATAGTACATTGATAGGTTTATCACACTTGGTATGTTCTTTATAGTTTCCAGAATGTGCTATTGTCACAGTGCCAAGAGAAAATAAGTTTCATTAGGGTGTAACTTTTGCCAACCAAAATAACCAGGAAACTGCAGTGTAGCCAGAATATATATTTACTACTGTAAATGGTTATTTTAAGATTTTTAAATCTACTATCCAGGTAACCTCTTTTTGTAGCATCAGAGCATTAAGGAAATTCAGTTTGTATACAGATTTTTTTAGTGAGCATAATATGATTTAATAATTTGCATTGCCTATTTTTTTTCTATTATTAGCACACCTTCCTTTAAAGAGTGAGTTGATTACAAGATGATTCATTACTTTTAAGAAATGTATTTAAAAGACCTGTACAGTCTTTCAGGTCATCTTTTAAGGTTATATTACTGTTACAATAAATGCTGTATTTGGGAACAAGTACATTTAACTCTACAAAGTCTCATCCTAAAAGAGACTGCTGCAGATATAAGGACATGTTTTATATAAAACATAAATCACGACTGCTTTACACTGTGTGACCCCGTTGCCTCACACAACCTAAAGACCTGACCTCCTTTCATATTTTAATAGATAGAACACTGAACCCATAAAGGGTTTTATTGTTAGATGTCCAGAGAGCATGGGGGGTATGGACGTCATGTAATAATGTGTGTGTGTATAAAATGAAGTAGTGGAGCTAAAAAACAAACTGTCACGGGGAAAAGATAATACCATTTACTATTACTTAAATGATTTAAATCACTAATTATTATTAAAATGACTAAAATTCATGTTAAATTGCTTACTTTATTTTGACATTTTGCTGTATGTATACACCCCTTAATGAGATATGGTATTCTATTTTTTACAATATCTTACTGTCTGTCCCTTCTAGCCAAAGATCATCAGGAACACAGCTTTTGTCAACCACAGTTGGATTTATTGACTCATTATAATGAGTAAGACAGCAAACCATGAGGGATCCTGTGGTATCTAAGCAAAAGGGTGTTAAGAGAGGTTTGTTATAGGATTTTAACCATGTAACATGTTTTCGGGAAAGTTCAAGGAAACATGGTTTTCCTCTGGATTGGATGCTGTCAGAAAATTGGAGCAATTTTATGATTGGATATCTTAATCCTTTTTTTCTAGAAGATGAAGGGAATGAAATATACCTATATAATTGGTGTGGGAACAATATTTACTCATTTTACCTGAGGTGGAAGAATCATGGTCATTTTGATGATTAGGACAGCATTCTTGTTATGGTTATGGAAAGGTCTTATTTTTGTCTTGTTCAAGCAAGGTCAGAGAGTTACCTTGTCTGGTGTTAATTTTTAATGAAATTGTGTATGTTCAGCAGGAGATCATGTCTTATCAATTAGAGACAGATCAATGTACCAAGTAACTCAACCATGCGGAGAAGAGGCTGTTTGCACATTACTTTTCAGATTCTAACGGGCTTAGTACTAAGGCAGGATGCCTTCAATTAACTACCTGCACACAGGGAAGTCAATTTATATAACAGAAATTGTAATTTTCCTATGATAATTCAGAAGATTTCCCAACAGCTTTGTTTCCCAATAGCTTGTTATTCCTCCTCTAGAGAAGTATCAAGAATGACTTCTTGTTGTTCTATTGCTCATGATAGAGACTGTCTCTTCTCTAAATCCAAGGGTAAACATTTGCTCTTGATTTCTAATATTCTCCATTTTCAGGCAGAAAAACAGACTGATATAAAAATATTAATGGCACAAAAGTGATATTTGTAGGTAGTTTAAACCCTGCTGAAACATACCTCTATGATTCATTTCAACTCTGTAGCACATTTTCTTCAAAATGGAAAAAGAATTGTTTATTATTTTCCCCTCTTCATTAGAACTCTGATTACATTTATTTAAATACTCTGCTTTCAAGTGGAAGTGCTTAAACTTATTTCAGATAATTTTTGAAATAACACTGCCAAAATCACATAACTGAACATATAATTATTAATGGTTTTCCTCTCCCAAATCTTTCCTAAATCGTGAGATTATCATACTTGAACTAATCTGGGTCACCACTGAAGTACACTGAGGCTTATTTAGAGCTTAGAATTTAACAAGAGAACATAGAACATTATTTTTGTCCTCTGTAAGGAGGAATACTGTGTCCTTACTTGGCAGAAAGGTTATGCGCTTGTGCTTTTTTTGGTTTGGAGAAGGAATGGCAATTTGCCACTGTTCTGTTTTGTCTTTTTTTGAAGAAGCCTTTAATAGCTCAGTTGAATAGAAGTAGATAAATGCAGCATTCTTTTCTAGAAATGGGTTGGATGTTTCAGTGCAAAGAAAATAGGAAATTAAAAATAACCAAAAATTATTGCCAGAATCAAACCTTAAAGTGATTTTGAGAAGCAAATTTGCTGGACCAGGAACCAGATATCTGTGCACATTTGAACAAAAACAGGGCACCATTTAGATAATAGCCATCCTCAAAAGATACTGGCATGTAGAATATGATGCCCTCATTTAGCTGTTAAATAGTAGATGGTGTTTTAAAGCTGGATAGCATGTCAAATAAAATGATTATTCTAAAGGGAACACAGATTTAATTCAAATGGATACTTTAAAAGTATAAATATCTATTTTATGTAGTTTTTCTGTTAATGGTCATGACTGTAAAACTGTTTCTAAATAGAACAATCTATGAAAACCATGGACTAAAATAAATGCACATACTATTGAAAATTTAGATGACATCATTTATATGACTTAATAATTTCAGTTCTTACGGTAACTGGATTGTGACCTGGTCTACCTCATTTTACTTCTCTAGGTCACCTTTTCTCCCCACCCCACTCCTCAATAATGAGATTAGAATAGATGATTTATAAGGTAACTTCTGGTTGGTTTATGATTGTAACCCGTATATTGTTGGCTATATTCATACCAGATCTGTTTATTTTCTACCAAAGTAACCAAAGTATATATTTTATACTGGATGAGATATTTATTTTATTAATTTAATTAATTAGTATTTCTTAAGTATGATTTCCAGAGCACTATACCAGTTGTTTTGAGACCACAGACCACTACAATACATATTATATATAATTATTTATATAAAATGTGTTGCTAAACTCATAGATTTTATATTATACATTGTACATCAATGTAAAGCAATAAAGAATCTCAGAATTTTCAAAGAATGTCCAATTTAAATCGGAATAGAAACAAAGTGAATAGTTTGATATGTTCTGGGAAGTCACATGGGTGCTTTGAATGACATCCTGTTTGTGAGGAAGGTCAAGTCAGGTTGAAGTTATATGTGTACGTGGACACAAGCATTATCACAGCAGCCATGCTGTTGTCAATACTTGTCAAACAGGGAATGTACTCTCTTTTTTAAATGATAATATGTGTCAGACTCTATTGTAATATTTTACTCAGTCTAGATTTTCTGTCCATTTTACATATGAGAAGACTGGAGCAGAGTCTTAGCAGTTTGCTTAAGGTCATAGGCTAGCAAGCAGCAGAGCCAAGCCTTGAACACAGTCTATTTCCAGAGTAAATATTTGATCAGGCTGCTTTTTGCACAAAACTAGTTACCAACACAAATTGGAGGATGTATATTTTCCAGTGATGTTAATTGGTTTGACAGAAACATCTTCAGAAAGAAAAACAGAGCGGCACAATGTTTAATTTCCCTGTATGGCCTTTAATTACAAAACATCTGAAGTATCACACCTCAAAATCTTATTACACCCTGCTCCTACCAACCAAGATAACATGCCTAAACTTTACTCATAGTTACTTAAGTAATTTGCCAAATCAGAAATGTCCTTTGTGAATAAGAAGCAAAAATTGGGAAAAAACAGGAAGTGCTAATGTTTGTGTTCTTCCTCATTTATGAACAAGACATGTCTTGAAGGAATGGAATCCCCATTTGATATAATAATAGCTTATCCTTATATAGTGCTTAAAATGTGCCAGGCAGTGTTCCAAGTGCTTTGCACATATAAACACGTTTGATCCTCATAATCACCCTTTGAGATGGCATAAAATTATTGCTATTATCATTACTATTTTACAAATAAGGAAAGCAAAGCAGAGGGTAAGTAACTTTCCCATGTCTTCCCAATTTGTCAGTGTTAGAAACAAGATTTGAACCCAGAGAGTCTGGACTAAGTCCATATTCAATATCATAAGATTGTGTGTGTGTGTGTGTGTGTGTGTGTGTGTGTGTGTGTGTGTGTATAAACTCATTACCATTTTTTAAAAATTTCTTTAGCATTCAGCCATTCAGCAAATAATTATTGAATGCTTCTGTGTGCTGGGCATAAAAAGAGTTAGCTGTTAATAGGCTAAACAAGAGTTCCTGCTTTCATGGAGCTTACATTCTAGTGTTAGAAAATGGATAGTAAACAAATAAATAATTCTTACAGATGGTGAAAACTGACAGGGGAAAAATAGGAAGATGTGAAACAGAGTAACTGCAAAGGGTCGACTTTAGGTAGCATGAACAGTGAAGACATCTCAATTTTAGTCATGTGCAGACAAAGTTATAAAAGAGATAGGAAAATAGTTTTCAAGACAGTGAGATAGACAAAAATAAAATTGTATAGAACATAAAGTTTTAGACATATTATAAAATGTTAAGTTGCCAACCATTTGAGAGTTATGTTGACTAGGGAATTGAAGAGACTTCCGTAAGGGTTAGGTTGTATACAGGTTTGATTTTTTCAAAGTTTATTATTAAAAAATGCAGGGATGTGGTTTAATATCTTTTAGGAGGTGAGAATGGCATCCTAGGTGAGTGATATGCCACATGACTATTAGTGGTCCTTGAATTTTAAATAGAGGAGACAAACTGTCTTTGTCTGTTTGTAGCTGAAAATGTAAGCTGGTTAATAGGTAAGGGATGAAGTTAATTAGACAAAGTTAGAGACCCTTGGAGATCATAGTCAAGACTTTTAATTTAATGTGTAAGTCACTTGGGGACACTGAGTTTTTTAGAATCAATCAGCAATTGTGTATGTAACACCCTGTAATATAGGCTTTCTTTTTTTAATAGGAGAAAAGCACACAAATTTACTTAATGTATGTTTACATGACACAGGAGTTCCCCTGCCAAAAGAAAAGAAAACTCAAAGAAGAAGCTATAATAGAACCAAATGCTTATATGCTGAGATGGACAAAGAGTAGTAAATTGTGAAAACATGACAAGGCAAAGGCGTGTAGGCTAGGGTGGTTAATTGGGTAGTGAAGTACCTAGGAAGAGCTGGCTTTCATAAAGTTTGTACAGATTTCTCTTGGCTTCAATTTCCTGCCATTGATGACAAGAATGTTACTTTTCTTCTGGCATAGGGAAAATGTCTTCCATATGGGGATTTTATCGCCTACTTTCAGGAAGAAAAAGGGGAGGTCAGAGTGACCTTGCTGCACTGATGTTTTCTTTAAGTGCTTTTAGTTCAAAATAACCCGTATTCCAAAGTGTCCTATTTTGAGTGTCATGTTTTGAACTCCTTCAATATAAAGCCTATATTCAATTATCACCAATTGCCTCAATAATGTCTTTTCTAGCCACATATCCCAGTGTAGGGTCCAATCCAAGATCCAGCATTGCATTTAGTTACCCGCCAAGGAACCTCCCATCATTTACACGCCCACTCTCCCCCTTTCAAGTCTTCATTATCCATCATTCCACACTCTGTGTACACATTATTTAGTTCCCACTTATAAGTTACAATATATGGTATTTGCCTTTTTGTATCTGAGTGGTTTTGCTTATGATAATGGCCTTCAGTTCTATCAAAGGTGCTGCAAAAGAAACGATTTCATTCTTTTTTATGGTTGAATAGTATCCCACTGTACATATACACCACATTTTCTTTATCCGATCCTCCATTGATAGACACATAGGTTGATTCCATGTCTTTGCAATTGTGAATTGTGCTGAGATAAACATTCAGGTGTAGGTGTCTTTTTTATAAAATGACTTCTTTTCCTTTGGGTAAATACCTGGTAGTGGGATTGCTGGACTGAATACTAGGTCTACTTTTAGTTCTTTGAGGAATCTCCATATTGTTTTCCACAGAGCTTGCAATAATTTACATTTCTATTAACAGTGTATAAGTGTTCCCTTTTGAGCACATCCATGCTAACATGTATTATTTTTTAAGTTTTAATAATAGCCATTCTGACAGGAGTAAGGTGGTATTTCATTGTGGTTTTAATTTGCATTTTTCTGATAATTAGTGATTTTGAGTATATTTTTGTATGTTTTTTGGCCATTTGTCTATCTTCGTTTGAGAAAAATCTATTCATGTCTTCTGCCCACTTTTTGATGGGGTTATTTTTTTCTATTGACTTGAGTTCTTATAGATAATGGATATTAGTCCTTTGTCAGATGTATACTGTGCAAATATTTTCTGCCATTCTGTAGGTTGTGTATTTACTTTATTGATCATTTCCTTTGCTATGCAGAAACTTTTTAGTTTAATTAAGTCCCATTTATTTATTTTTGTTGTTGCTATATTTGCTTTTGGAGTCTTAGTGATAAATTCTTTGCCTAGGCCAATGTCCAGAAGAGTTTTTCCTACACTTTCTTCTAGAATTATTATGGTTTCAGGCCTTAAATTTAAGTCTTAATCCATCTTGGATTAATTTTTGTATATGGTGAGAGATAGGGACCCAGTTTCATTCTTCTACATGTGGCTCTCCAATTTTCCCAGCACCATTTATTGAATAGGGTGTCCCTTCTCCAGTGTATGTTTTTATTTGATTTGTCAAAAATCAGTTTGTTGTTGCTGTATAGCTTTATTTATGGGTTCTCTATTATGTTCCATTGGTCTTTGTGTCTACCTTTATATCAGTATCATGATAATTTGATTATTATAGCCTTGTAGTATAATTTGAATTCAGGTAATGTCATGCCTCGAGATTTGTTCTTCTTGCTTATTATTGGTTATTTGTGTCTCTTCTCTTCATTTTGTAAGGACACTAATCATACTGGATTAAGGGTCCACCCCAATTCAGTATGAATTGCATCTGAAACAATCTATTTCAAATAACATTCTCAGGTTCCAGGAATGACATGAATTTTAGGGAAAACTATTCAACTCAGTACAACAGGTATGAAATGACAGTGTTCTAGACTGAGATATTGGCAGCAAGAATGGAGAGATATTGAACAAGTCCTAGAGTTCTGTTAAAAAAAAATCTAGAAGAAATTTATGAAGATTGAAAATAGAATTGTTGCAAGCTGCTTATGATTGAACCTTTTGTAGTACTTTGTCTTAAAGTGTCCAAAGAGAAACAGATGAAAAGAGATTCTTTTCATTAGCCCTTTCTCCTTACATTTTATTCAAAATTACATAGTTCAACTCTGAATGGCATCTCAGGCAGATCCTGCTTACAGTCCATCCTCTAGCACTCTCTAACTCACAATTGTCCCTATTTCATCTCCATTTGCAATTTTAAAGTCAAGACTCATCTTAGGGAAGATGGTTAGAGACTGTTTCCTTCCTAAGAAAACCTACAGTCTGTCAGTTATTTAGCAAATGTTGATTAAAATATTAGTATAGCGACAGGAGCCAATTACTGAATTATAAAAAAGGCAGATAAACAGATAGTCTCTGTCATGTTACTTAAAGTCTGTATGAAGACACAAGGAAGAAGTAAGCAAAAAAATAGACAATAGTAAATTTTGAAACAAGCCATGCTTATAGGTGCCACAAAGCAGTGTTCTGTGATTAGAAAATAACAATGAGAGTTTTGAAAGGAAGGCAATGAGTAGGTCAGGAGATGTTTAGCCCAGTGATAAAGAATTGGGAATTGAGACATAAAGTCAGAACTGTAACCAAAAGAATCCATGAAATCACATAGGTGGAGATGTAGCAAGTTTATTCAATGGCAAGTTTGTTCAGAATTCAAATTTATAAAATTGATCAAAATAGAATTGCTCTTATTGTAGAGGTAGGCGATAAGGGCATTACGCCTCAGACCCTCCATGGCCCCACAGTAATCCGTTAGCTTTTAGGAACACATTTTATAAAACTGATGATGATGGGAAAGAACAGACAATAAGACACACTTCAGCTCACAGAACTCATGTGGTCTTAGAAAAATAACACACTATCTCTAAGCATTATATTCCTCATTAATAATAATTTACAAGCTCTGGTCTTTTAAACCTTGCAACTGAGATATCTAGGTAATTCTCGGCATATTCCACAGATAACAATAGTCATAGATTCCACACAAAGAAAAGTTTGCTTCTTCTTTAAAAGAATGAAACAATTTATGATTAGCATAAAGATTACAAATAACTTTACAGGCAAACAGAAGTAAAATAATATATATATGGGCATCTCTACATTTCTCTAATTTCTAAATTAATTTCTGTTCTACGTTAAAATCAGACAAAATGTTCTGTTTTCCTCTAATTCATAGTCTCATAAGGATTTCTCTGTGTAGGGCTTCCTCTGTATACCTTCTTCCCCCCACTTTTCTTTTTACTTCTTTGGCATTTCTTACAATTACAATTTACCTTTATAACTGTACACCTTTTAAGGTCTAAATTCAGGAAAACAATTTTCAAAGTTCTTAATTGCTCTCCACTAAACTTCTTCTCAAAAATTCAGATTATCTTTTTCTGCCCTGGGCTTCTTTGCCAGCAAGTCTTTCCTCTAGTGATAACCCTTCTGTGTATAGCAGTGTTTTACTTGCAAATTAACAACCCTGCATATCAAGTACTTTTATAAACAGGTTAAAGTACTGGAAGGAAGATGTTTGAAGTGATAGATAACAATTTGCAGAAGGAAATTGAAACAAATTTTTCTTGATTCATCACTCTTCATCTGCATTTTGAACTTTTTTCCTTTTCTCTCTGTCTTTAGTAGCCTGGAAGTTTGTTAGCCAATTATATCCTCTCACAAGTGGTTTTTGGTTAGATGAGATGAATCAATGACTTAATCCTTTGCTGAAGTTTTTGTTCAAGTTTCCTCCTCCATCTGAAATGCTCTTATATTCATTATTGCTCTTTAGAACTGGAAATATCTTACTCATTCTTTAAAGTTTACCTCATTCATTTTCTTTTAGAGGAGTCTTAACTGCTCTAGTTGATGTTCCTCAATACTCCCATAATACTCTTGCAATAGGGGCAATGTTGAAGATATGGGCTTTGAAGTTGAAGGACATAACCTTTAGTTTTGGCTATGCCCTGTACTAATTCTGTGGTCTTGAACAAGTTACTATGTCTTATAAATCTCATTCTCTTTATCCACACATTGAGTACACAAGAACCTCTAAGTTTAAGTAATAAAATTAAGCATATAAAACACTTTCATTTGCCTGAGATGTTATAATAGCATAAACATGTTTCTTGAATAAATAAGAGTATAGTACATTTTTAAAAGACTTTTAGAGATAACAAGACTTTATTCAAGCAAGAAATTGTGTTACAAATTTTTTGTATCATATGGGGCTACTAGGCATGATGCTTGTATTCATAGAGACCTTTCCCAGGTTGCCTTTAAATTGTACCAAATACGAATCTATCTAATACAATAGGATGACCTGTTCAAGTGATGCAGATAATTAAAAACATGACAGACAGTCAACAAACAGATATCTCATAGTTACCCTAATGTAGTTTGACGAGAGAAAGCTCTGGAGCCAGACTGCCTAGGTTCAGACTCCAGCTTTGCCGCATTATAGCTGAGTGATTTGGGCAAATTCTTAACTCTCTTTAACAGTTTTCTCCTTTATAAAATGGGGATAATTATAGAAATATTAATAGTTACATAAATTGAATAATAAAATAATTTTTGTGAGGATTAATTTAATATAAGTATCTATAATAGTGCCTGGAATTGAGTAAACACTGAGTACTTATTTCCAATTATCACTGTATGCTAGGCACTTTGCTAAGTGCAGGGGATTCTGTGATGAACCTTGGGGAAGAAAGGCATTGAGTAAGTAAGCAAACATGAATATATAATTTCAAATTGTGATCATGCCAAAAAGGAAAAAAAAAGAAAAAGAAGGTATTATGAACCACATAATAAGAAGGACTAGAATGAGAGTAAGAAATAAGGAGTAAAAAGGTAAGCATTGTTACCATGGGAAAATATTTGGCTATTTTCTCTCAATGTTGTAGTATATGTTTAAAAATAAAGAAATAATTTAAACTTGACAACTTATACATTTTATTTTATTTCTATAAAACAACCTTGCATCATTTCTTTTTTTCACGTATGTGAGTACATGCAGTTGCTCAGAAAGGGAATAAACACATTGTCTATCTTTATAGCCTATCAACTAAGAGTGTGCCAACCTCCACCACCCGTACCGAATGCTGAAATTTTGACAGAAGATGATGAATTTGAAATAGGTAAAGTATGTTAAATTGCTTTCAAAGAAACATACTCTTAGCGGAGCTATTTGTTTGAAAAGAAACAAAAATAAGGAATAATCGTAGCCTGTCTCTAGATCCCTTCCCCTGGGTTGGTAGAGATTGTTTAGAATTCTTTAAAAAGGAGAACAATGAAAAGAGGAAAGGGAATATTAGACAAGGAAAATGAATTTTGTTTTTCCAGGATGTACCATTAGAAAACAGTGTGGTAATTTGAACTGTATTCTGGTGATTCTTTCCAAATTATTATTTTGCTGACTTCTGACACTATAGTTCTAACTTCTGTTCTTTGAATTCAGATCTGAGCCTGGATCAATAGAATGAATGGTATGTAGGGTATATTAGAAGATATATTTCATTTCCATATCTTGGAAAATGCTTGGTTGATTGCCCTTGATTTGATAATAAATAAATAAATAAAGAATAAATGAACTGAATCCAGATAATGCCTCACAGTTTGAAAAATGATGTAAGAAGGCATCTTCATGTTGCCATAATAAACTTTTATCATTACTATTATAATATTAATTTTGGTAGAGACAGATTAAAAAAACCATCAGTGACCAATGTAAATCTAATTTTAATACAAAAGCAATAAATAGAAGCCTTCTAACTACTGGATATATTTTTATTAAATATCCTACCTATACCAACCAAATTATTTCTTTATGACTATTGCTTACATCCAGCCAGTATGCACCAGTACAGGTGGACTGGTAGTTTACTCTTGCCTTCAGTTCTGATTGGTCAATGCCGATGAAGTACTGGTTGTTCAATAGTTTAAATATCACTCCTGCTTATAACTAATAAATTTTTTAACCTGATTGAGAATGACTGAAGGAGAAAATATTCTTCTCTTACAATTGAAATATATGTTTATTTTTACCATTGCCTTGTTGCTTATCTGAAGCCACCCTCCTCTCTCTCTTTTTTTAATAGGTGATATTATTAGGTATCAGTGTCTTCCAGGATTTACTTTGGTTGGTAATGCAATTTTGACATGCAGGTTGGGAGAACGACTCCAGATGGATGGAGCACCTCCGGTTTGTCAAGGTACCAGTTCTTATGATTATTCATGTCTTAAATATTTGTTTTATGTTTAACACAATATCTACAAAATTGACAAAAATCTATTATATAAATATAAAATATTTAACTGGCAATAAATAAGTTATACAACTCGTATGTGGTATTTCATTTAGAAATATTCCATTATTTCTCAGATTTAAATTTAAACGTCTTTGATTCTTTCAAGGTTTAATTTTTCTAGTTTAGCCTGAAGTCAGTTCAACTTACTTAAATTATTTTTGCTCTGAAGGGTGGGAATGGAAGTGGAGAAAAAGAGAAATCACTTTACATAAAGGTTCCAATGTTAATTGCTTTTGCTTGGAAACAGTTTCTATTCTAACCACTATGTTCATTTAACTTTATTGCATACCTGTTAAGTATGAAGATCTGAAGAAAAGACAAACAAAAAATAAGTTTTAAGTGGCCTTTACCACTTAAAGCCATCATGGGATAAGCAAGATGGCAGTCGTACAGTGTTTAGGAAAGAGAACAGGAGGCTGTAGAATCACATAATTTTTAACTGCTTGTGGGGCAGGGAAAGATTGATGGAGGTGTTGTTCCCTGAGTCATGAGTTCCAAATGACCAGTGAGACTAACCCTGGTAGACCAGAATTAGAGAAAGGGCAATCTAAGTGGCAGATGCTCATGCAAAGACACAGAAGTGAAAGACAGTGGGGCATGGACTCCAAGAATTTACTGTGGTATAAGATGGTGATGGACCTTGAATGATGCTCTAGTGCTGTGATGTTCAGGAATCATTTATTTTGATTTGTCTAGCCCCTAGGCCCAGAACAGTGCCTAACACACACTAACTAAACATAATATCGGTTATTTGAATAAAATCGAGTTGTATTTGATTCTCCTTTCCACATGTTTTGGGATTGCTTCTTTCATTGGGATTTATTCCTGAGAATATGGAAATCTGTTTCTTGTGCAGTATCTTAACTTCTACATTAAGTCTAAAACAAAAATTCTGTTTATTTTTCTAATCATGCTATAAATGGAAATTAACATTTGATTTTCTAACTATTTGGGATCCTTACAAGAAGATGAAAGAATTTTCACAAAAGACTTTTACAGTAACAAAAAGAAAGGCAGGTTAGGAGGTACGCACCATCTTCAATGTGAGAATTTCTTGTGGTCTTAATCAGTGCTATTAGAATATCTTAAAGTTGCTTGAGTATTCTGCAGTCTATCACTTAAATATTCTAAAAATTTAGATATCATTCATGCAGCTTTCTCCTGCATGAAAGACTACTGTCTAGCCCCTTGGGATTATGTAGAATCCATATTAAGATATTTAGATATGCAAATGGAGAAGATAGGGTGGGTATCAGCCTTTTGGGGAACTATAGGTGGAAAAATAACTTGAGCAGACACAGGAGGTGTGAATGAGTAATTACATAATGGGACTTCTATCTCGACCCCAATATATAAACTACATTCTGAGATCTGGGAGGGCAAGCTTCTTGCTTTTATATTTGGATCCCAATTCACCGAAAGTTTTATTTAATTCAAATAAACAAAACCACCCAGATAACCTAGATATTTCACAATCCCTTATTTCTCAGACCTTCAATGTCTTATTTCCAAAATAAGACTTTCCTGTAGATTAGTTATTGCAGCTCTTCTTATTCTGTCTGCTGTGGAGAATATAAAAAAAAGACAATAAATGTTTTCTCATGATAACACTTCAGATACTAGCTAAAAGTTAATAAATCACCCTCAGAATGAGTCTATCTAGAGTTTCTGTATTAATTAATAAGGCGTTTAAGCCAAAAACCTGACTTTATGTTTTTGTTTAATTGAGTTAATTCACAAGCTTATTAAAAGTTATTAGTTTAGAATCTGTCAGAACTAATCTACACTGTTTTTAGTCTATTTTAAATTATTTGATTATTTTCACTCTTCCTAAAAGAAGCAGAATCATTTTTGTTCTCTGTTCTTTGGATCCTCTTTAGTTCTCTATATTCCACTTAAAATGTAGAAAACAATTCCAAATATGGTTTTCTTAAAAGAATTCCATGTAAGTGAAATCTAATGAGTGATTATATTTGGTGGTTTGAAAACATTGAGTACAACAGAATCTGTGAGACTTGGAGCACTTTAAACTTTCTGGGCACCAGATTTCTTATATGTGTAATGGTTTTCCAATGGTTGGGAAAAAAATTAGAAGAAAGAAGAGGAAATAAATGTCTTATCTTTTATTTATCTATTTATTTATTGTCCCGAAAAGCAGTGCATCTTCTATGAAGAAAAAAAGAAATCAATACTATAAATTTTTAGGTCATACCTCCAGTTTTTGAATGATAAGCTTAATACAAGTTGTCTCTTCTAACAAATAATTCAGAGAATCATCTTCTTTATAGTTATTGAACATGAAAGCAGAGTGCTCTATTTAAAATGCAGTTTTCACTGAGGTTCTAAAAAACTAGCACTATTTAATAATATCTTTCTTTGACAGTGCTCTGTCCTGCCAATGAATTACGGCTAGATTCTACGGGAGTCATATTGAGCCCCGGATATCCTGACAGTTATCCAAATCTTCAAATGTGTGCTTGGAGCATTTCAGTGGAAAAGGGTTATAATATCAGCATGTTTGTAGAATTCTTCCAGACAGAGAAGGAATTTGATGTTCTTCAGGTGTATGATGGTAACCAAGGGTTATATTTATTGGATATTCATAAATTAAGTCCAAATGCTCTAAGTATACACGCAGACTTTCAGTATGAAAGTAATTTTTGGATCTTAAAGTTAGTTCATTAAAAAAGTGATTTTATAATATCTTATAGATATTTTTAGAAGTATCAACATTCAATTTACCTTTATATCATATATAAAATTGTAGTTAGTTCAATTACTGTTTTATAAATTATACACATTTTAGCTATATAGAATTAAAATGTTTAAAACAAACATTTTACAATATGTTTTTAGTTATTGTTGGTAGATTGGCTATGAAGAAATTTGACCATATTTAACACTATTCTAAAGAGATAAAATAGTAAAGATAAATGAGAATATAATTGTTCAGTTTTATCTAAATTGTATTATTTTCTTTCTGAAGGACCAAATATTCAAAGTCCAGTGCTTATTTCCCTCAGTGGAGATTATTCATCTGCTTTTAATATAACTAGCAATGGTCATGAAGTATTTCTTCAATGGTCAGCAGATCATGGCAATAACAAAAAAGGATTCCGGATAAGATATATAGGTATGTAATGCCTATGGCTTCAGTACAGGTCTCACCTGCACCTCAGTATGGTTGTGATTAAAGAGCACAGACACTATTCAATTATTCATAAATTCAAATCACAGCTCCTCCCTTGGTGTTTCCTGAACAATTTATGTAACCTTTCTATTTCCTATTTTAATGATGATAATTCTACATCCCTCGTATGATTTTGTAAAATATTAAAAGCACTTAGGATACTTATGACTTAGATAAGTTAGTTACAAATTAAACTGAAATGTTTAATGCTTTTTAAAATAGATTTGTTGAACTCACAGAAAACATTAACAGTGTTGCTCAACTGTATATTATCTAATCTATTTAACAATTCCTTTAAATGAAAAGTTTAAACAAAAGATAAACATACAATGATAAACACATCTTGTAAAAACCTTTAGTTCTGAAAAAATAATTGTCACTATTGCTTTTCATTGAGTGATATTTAGACAAATGTGGACTGAAAATTTTTTTTAACATCAAGGTGACATAGCTTTTTCTATATGCCTTCTTGTTTATAAGGTCTACTCTTACTGAGCCAATAATTTTCTTGTTGAGTAAGTGTACATAAATAGTCCTACATTATGTGAAGGTTATATTCCTTTTCCTTACCGCCATCCTAAATCATGTCAGATGCCATGGATATGTGCTTGATAGCAGAATACCTCATAATCAGTCAGCTGTCTCTTTATATACAGAGTTCAGACCATGCCTCTCAGGGCATGTGTCATAGCTAATCAGTTCAGCTGAAAATTACTTTTATAAGTGTTTTATAAACAGATCTGACACAATAATTATAAGCATAGACAAATTTGGAATTTCAGTACTAAAATGTATATTCTTGAATTTTATATAAATTTATAATTATCTATAATGTATAAATAAAATAATTTTATCTAATTGCTTTGCTTTTAAAACTATGAAATGACAGTTTAATTTTAATTTAGTAATAATTTGTCTTTTATATATTAGAGATAACTTGTCATTGACAGCATATTACTATTAGGTATATGCATTTTACCCTGTAATACATTTTTATTAAATTAAAAAGAATTTATTATGCATTCAAAGAAGAAATGTTTTAAAAAATTGAAATATATGCCCAAGGCATCCTTAAAGTTTTCCATATTTAAATCTATGTTTCTATCCTATGAACAAGGTAAATATCTTTCTATTAAAGTTGTGCCCAAGCACAGCATTTAAAAGCCAGCAGAATAAACTGTATTTTTAATGATCATTAAAACATAAAGAGAAATGACTCAAATTAAACAATTATAAGTATTAAATTGACTGTATTATATACCATTCCTATTCATGCTAATATTCATGACAAAGTTAGATATAAATATAATGAAAATACCACTTTTAGCCCCCAAGAACAGCTTGGCATATTAAATATGTATTTTTTCCTGTAGAAATGACAAGTGATGACATATATATTTTAAGTCCAAGCCATTTCTTACTACTTACCCCCAAAGCCTCGTTTTTCTCAGAAGAATACATAGAAGTTTCAAAGGGTAAATGGAATCTGCCATGATGAATAGTTTCAAAAGTACACATATATGAAAAAGCTATTTGACATTATCTTTTGACATGTCAGACTTTAGGAGATGAAAAAACTTATATTTTAATGGCAATTTTTATCACCATATTTAAGCACTCTTGACAGAAGGGAAACTCTTTAATAGACTGGGAAAGAAGATTATGAAATGTGGGGGATTATTTTAGACATCAACCAAAATGAAATGCATGACCTAACATGATATAAGTGTCTAGAGATAACTTTGAAGTGACATGTAAACAACATGCTTTAAATATTGCTACCAAGTCTGTGGCATTTAGGTCCTTCAAATGACAGAAAATGGAGTTTAAAAAATTCAGCAAAATATTTGTAGGGCTTTTGAACCTCTAGGGTGTCAAGAAAATACATTTCAATTCAGAAGACGTCTTAGGTGACAATACAAATTAGAAGAAGAAAGCCCAGAGATAACTATATCTCCCAAAAATTGTGCAAGTAAATTATTTTCAAAAGAGGATAGAAAACACTATGATGTACAGATGAATTAAAATTTACATACAGGACCATTGACCTATTTTTAAGTACTAATATTCACTGTCTAGATGTTTATAACTTTGGGTAATAAAGAATCTCTGATTCATTAATTAAGCAACTATTTTTTTTTTCTTTTGAACAGCTTTCTACTGTAGTACACCGGAATCCCCACCTCATGGATACATTATCAGTCAGACAGGTGGGCAGCTTAACAGTGTGGTCCGCTGGGCCTGCGATCGAGGATTCCGGCTTGTGGGGAAAAGCAGTGCTGTGTGCAGGAAGTCTTCCTATGGCTATCATGCATGGGATGCACCAGTCCCTGCTTGTCAAGGTGAAGTATGCTATCCAAAAATGGATAAAATATTAATATGAGATTAACCCCATTTAATTTTTTCATTTAGACCACTCAAACTTCCCAAAATAGAAAGCATATAGCAACTTTGAACCCTCACATGAAAAAAATGCAAAACATTCTCAGTTAATAAAACATGGGTCTTACCTATGATCTACTTTTTGGACAGGGTTTATATAAAACAAAACAAAATTTTAAACAGGTTGATCAAAATTTAAAATCAAACAATAGCACTTAAAATTAGCTGAGGAGGCCGGGCGCGGTGGCTCACGCCTGTAATCCTAGCTCTGGGAGGCCGAGGCGAGTGGATCGCTCGAGGTCAGGAGTTCGAGACCAGCCTGAGCAAGAGTGAGACCTCGTCTCTACTAAAAATAGAAAGAAATTATCTGGCCAACTAAAAATATATATACAAAAAAATTAGCCGGGCATGGTGGCTCATGCCTGTAGTCCCAGCTACTCGGGAGGCTGAGGCAGTAGGATCGCTTAAGCCCAGGAGTTTGAGGTTGCTGTGAGCTAGGCTGATGCCACGGCACTCACTCTAGCCCGGGTAACAAAGTGAGACTCTGTCTCAAAAAAAAAAAAAAATTAGCTGAGGAATAGATATTCCAGGTCCCTGAAATGGCTTCTTTTACCTTTTAGACTGCAATTTCTAATTCATGAAAAGATAGCTCTCATAGGCATAAATAAATAAATGTGAAATGAAAGAATTATTGTTTCCTTGTTCTGATGATGCAGGAAACATTAATCACTTACTAGGATTCTGGGAAGCATTATTATCTTAGTGGGTTATTAACATTGAAGGTGTTGACTTCATGCAGAATAGATATATTTTAAAAACCTATCAAAACATCTGTTTTCCTTTAACCAATGAATAACAGGAGTATTACAATTTCTTAGTATTAACTGATTTCCCAGAACTGGTTTGGGAAAGAATCTTTAATCTTACAATTTCATAATTATTGGAATTAAATATATATAAAATAAACATTAAAATACTCTGAACTTTAAACTTTTGCATTTCATTTATATAAGGATTATTAATATTTATATACATACATGCATATATACACACATATATGTTACATATATAATCTTTAAGAAAAATTTTGTAGAAATAATTAACTATTGGTTAACATAAAAATATCCTAAACTTTGTGAAATTTTGAAATTGCTTTGTAGAATTAGCACTATCATTTCATTGATTTTTAGGTGTATAATATTATGTTAATACTTACATATGGAGTCATTTTTCTTCATTTAAAATTGTTTTACAATTAATATAGAATAGAAATGTGGTTTAAAAAGAAGATATTTGATGTGGTAAGATGACAAAATATTTGTAATTCAAACAGCCATTTCTAGAAATTGATCTTTTATTATTATTAAAACAAAAAAGATCATTTTATAAAAAAATTTGTTGGGATGTGACTGATCTGTTCGGACATAGCTAATTAAAGTGAAATGGCTATATGTCATTGGGAAGAGCTATTCACATAATGCAAGCTTTTGTTTTGTTCCAAATTTGTTTTACATTTTTCAGTCATCTTCATTCTTTTTGCCTCTTCAATCTCCTTATACATCCTCACATACATTTACTCAAGCTATAATTACACTAGGTGAGCAAACTTAAAGGTAGAAAATTTAGTCAGCTATCTCTGTTTGTGTTTGGCCAAGTGTTTTATTTCTTTTCTACACATCAAACAACCATTTACTGATTACCCCCCTCAGAAATTGGACACATTTAATCCCACTATCCAATTGAGTATTGGTAGAAAGAGTCACTTTGTATTCCCTGTCTCACTTTTAATTTATGATTTCTTGAGAGTTCTGCAGAGAAGCCTCTTTGAGAATCACTCAGTGATGATGATTCTTCTTCTGACCTGGATTTGTTCTTTTATTTTTTCTTTTTTTTTTATACATACCCTATCTTTATTTTTTTAATTCTTCTTATTATTTTTTATTTCAGCATATTATGGGGGTACAAATATTTAGGTTACACGTATTGCTTTTGCCCCACCAGAGTCAGAGTTTCAAGCATGTCCATCCCCCAGATGGTGTGCACCACACCCATTAGGTGTAAATATACCCATTCCCTCCTTCCCCCTCCCATCTGCCCGACACTGGATGAATGTTACCACTATATGTGCACATAAGTGTTGATCAGTTAATAACAATGTGATGGTGACTACATGTAGTGCTTGTTTTTTCATTCTTATGATACTTCACTTGGTAGAATGGGCTCCAGCTCTATCCAGGATAATATAAGAGGTGCTAGGTCACCATTGTTTTTTGTGGCTGAGTAGAACTCCGTGATATAGATATACCACATTTTATTAATCCACTCATGTATTGATGGACACTTGGGTTGTTTCCACATCTTTGCAATTGTGAAGAGTACTGCTATAAACATTTGAGTGCAGATGTCTTTTTTATAGAATGTCTTTTTTTCCTTTGGGCAGATGCCCAGCCATGGGATTGCTGGATCAAGTGGTAGTTCTACTCTTAGCTCTTTGAGCTATCTCCATATTACTTTCCACAGAGGTTGTACTAGTTTGCAGTCCTACCAGCGGTGTATGAGTGTTCCCATCTCTCCACATCTACACCAACATTTATTGTTTTGGGACTGTTTGAATAAGGCCATTCTCACTGGAGTTAAGTGATATCTCATTGTGGTTTTAATTTGCATTTCTCTGATGATTAGAGATGTTGAGCATTTTTTCATATATTTTTTTGGCCATTAGTCTATCTTCCTTTAAAAAGTTCATGTCCTTTGCCCACTTTTTGATAGGCTTTTCTTTTCTTTTCTTTTTGTTTTTAGCTGAGAAGTTAAATTGTAAGCTCTCCACAGGCACAGTAATTGCCCTATGATTTTAGTACATTGTCTCTTTTTTTCAGTTTTAAAATAAAACCATTTTATACTAAACATATATGTGGAAGCTATACTGTTCATATTTCTCTATACTTGATCTAGATTCAATCTACACTATCCCAACAATGTGTGGTTAATTTTTAAAAATCGTTACGTACACCATTTTTGGCGAGGGTTTGACAGGGATGTAGCTTATCACAAATTGAAATTCCCAAAAGTCCTAATAAAATAAATATTGCTTTAATAGACATCAGGGAACCATTTACCTTTCAACACAATTTTAGTTCTGTAATTAGAAAGCAGAGATAATGTAATTATATGAGATTGCTTATATAATTTATGAAGTCAACATTACTGCTTTTCTGTTCATAATTTGCAGGTTACAAAATTACAAAAGATCAAACTATTCAGCACTAGGGATTCTGCCCTTCAATTTTGACAACTTTATATAGATTTTACTAAGGTCTTTCACTTTATATCCCATTCTTGGATATATGAAAACTAAACACAGACATGGAAGGTTTATAAGAAAAGTAGAGATAATTTTTGGCTGAAATGGGAGATGGATGAATAGAACACAGCATTTATAATATTTAAACTTAACTCGTGTCTTTCTGTTCTTTATTTATTTTTCTATGAGAAAAAATATAATTGTTTTTTATAGTGTATAAGCCTTTGTATAAAACCTATAAGAATAGATATATTTCAGAATTCAGAAACTTTCTTATTTTTTAAAGGTAATACAGCACATATACTAGATATTATGAAATAACTCCAACTGGTTCTGGGGTAATATCTATATTCAAATACGTTAATATTTCTACAGAGTTATGTATAAATATTCACTCTGAGTATGATATATGAAGATATAAATCTCACTTTAATTGGGATTTTGCTACCAAATATATTCTTTGAAAGATTTTTACTTCTTTTGGAAATGCCAGTTGTGTACTTGTGGGGCAAAGATGAAAAAATCAATATTAGGGAAATTTATATAGTCTTTTGAAGTTATACAGTGTGAAAATATATATAATAAACTATGAAAATATAAAATTTTATTGTCATTACATCATAATAAAAATAATTTTCACCTAAATCAAATGTATTATAGATAAAAACAAAGACATCTATGACATATCAGTGAAACTCAGGAAGATCCTAACTAGGTTTTAATACAATAAATCCTGGCCTTATATTTATTAAATATGTCCGATACATATGATACTCTGGATGGTGCCCAAACACATGCATTTTTGCTGTACCTAAGACAAAGAAATAGCCAACTTCTAGGTAAAATACATCTGTGTATTTTATTCCTGGACAAAATAGTGATCAGTATTGGTTGCCACTCCCATTATAATCTTTAATTCTTATCTGACAAAATGGATTAATTGCTATATATGGTGGTGCAGCCATGGACTTGCATTAAATACACTCTTTACCTAACTTCCATTCTTATATAATCCACATGATTGTTGATAGCCATGCACATGAAGAAACCAAGAAATAAAGTAAGAAACCAAGAAATAAAGCATTAACAATGTATAGATTCACCAATATAAAAACACATTCAATAGAAGTTTGAAAAAAATTATTCAAAAATCATTGTTCAGAAAAATATTTTATGAAGTATTCTGAAATTGTTACAGAGAAATTGATAAAATCCGAATTTTTTAGTTTTACATGTCTTACACTTTAACAGGCTTATATAATAAATGAAGCATTTTTTTCTGTTTACACTGTTTTGTGTTTAATCTAGCAATTTCCTGTGGGATTCCTAAAGCTCCAACAAATGGAGGAATACTCACAACAGACTACTTGGTAGGAACACGAGTTACCTATTTCTGTAATGATGGATATAGATTGTCATCAAAGGAACTTACCACTGCTGTTTGTCAATCAGATGGAACATGGAGCAATCATAACAAAACCCCTCGCTGTGTTGGTATGTGTATTAAAGAAATTTAATCACTTGTGTCTCTATTGGCATCTTCTATGACTTGAAATTTTATGTATTATTGAATTTTAAAGCTAATCTCTGAAATGAAGTAATGTCTAAGACAGAAATAAAAGTTAAACTGTCTCATACCATGAAATACTGGAAGACAGTATAAGGACTTTTCACTCATTTTTGGAAACCTTAGAGTATTTATGTCAAAAAAGAGACTTTTTATCTTACATAATGATGTTTAATTTATTTTTTTAAAATTCATCCTTTAATTAACATGTATTTTCAGTACACAGTCTCTTGAAAAATTTTTACAGTTTGCTTTAATAAAATTTTATTATAGCATATTCAGCTCTGATATTTATAAGGATAAATGATGCTGCTGAAATTATCCATAACTTTCAACTTTTGTTAATAATTCTTGTGGTTACTTACACTTAGAATACTTCCCATTGCCATCATTATTACTCTAATAGGTAAATGAATATTATATAATGAAAATAGACATTAATTATGACAAAGTGCTTGGTAGCAAAAGGAATGGAAAATATTGCCTTAAATAAGGTCTTTTATTTTCTCTATACTTGAATGATTTCTTCCCATTTAGTATGAACATCTCAACTTAAGTATGATTTTACTTAAAATGCAGATTGTTAAATTGTTTGCAATCTTAACATAGGTATCTAGTAATGCTTCTATTTATCTTGAGCAAGTTTTGAATTAGCCAAAGTTTATATCACAGCTCCTACATAAAAAGGCCATTCTCATCCAACAAATTTCCTCAAAATATATTCCTTCCTAAACTTCTAAAGAAATAAGGGAATAGAGGTAAGGCAGAAATTGGGATTCTAAGTAGGCAGAATAATATATACAAGCCTCTGAATTGTGAAACAGCAGGACCTGTTCAAGGAACTGCCAACAGTAACATGCTGCTGGGGGAATGGAAAAGATTAACATGGAAAAGAAATAAAGAATAAATGCAAAAGGACCTTATATGGCACAATAGTAAATGAATTAAGGCAGTGGAGATGTAATGCATGAAATAGACATGACATATAGTTGGGAGGTGAAACAGACATGATTGACTTATTGGCACTTATATTCTCTGTTTTTTGTATAGTTGTTACATGCCCAAGCATCAATTCTTTTACCTTGGAACATGGAAGATGGCGAATTGTGAACGGCTCCCATTATGAATACAAAACTAAGGTAGTTTTCAGCTGTGACCCTGGGTATCATGGACTAGGTCCTGCTTCTATTGAATGTCTTCCTAATGGTACCTGGAGTTGGAGAAATGAAAGACCATATTGCCAAAGTAAGTATACACTTATTTAATAAGCTATCTTTGGTGACTGAATTGCTTGAATCGCTTCCTTTTCTAAACACACTAGATCAAATAATGAGATAATATTATCAATGTGGTCATTTATTCTTCTTACATTTTGAAATTTTGCAATTATATTTCAGTGTAGTAGTAAATACTTGTGAAAAGAAGCATGGGCTTTGGATTCAGAAATCTGGTGTTTGAATTCTAGATCTATCATTTACTTTAACAACTAAGTAATGTTTATTGTATACTTATTACTTGCCAGACACTCTTTCAGTCCTTTGCATGTATTATATTATACTCATTCTGTAAAAAAAAAAAAAAAAAACCTGAGCCCCATATTTGATTATTTTTTGAAAGTTGCAGAGCTTATAAATGGTGGATAAATGATATTCAACCCAAGCACTCTGACTACTACAGAGGTCTTTTAATCATTGTTTATTCTCTCTGATCCCAAATTCTAAAACTAGAAAATTATGATAACACCTATTATATAGAGTTATTGTGAACATTTAATAGTATGACTTATTTGAAATACTGCCTGGAACCATATTCACAGGAGCTCAATATATATTGAACAATTAAGGCATTTTGTTTCCATATATTCCTATAAATGTCCAGTATCTAATATAGATAAGCTAACCAACATAGGATATTCAGATGAATACTTTGAACTTCCTTCGCTATATTTATTGTCTATTTTGTGCCAGGAAATATGCAAGGCTGAAAATTCAGCACAACTTATGGGGGTGGGGAACTTGCAGCTTTGGGGCCACATGTGGCCTTCTGGATCCTTGAGTGCCACCTTTTGACTGAATCCAAATTTTACAGAACAAATCCTTTTAGTAATGGGATTTGTTCTGTGAAGTTTGTATCTGGTTGAGTGGCCACAAATGGGGATCTGGAGGGCCATATGTGGCCTTGAGGCTGTAGGTTCTCCACCCCAGTCTGAAAATATGGCCTCATTTGTTTTTGTAAATTTTTGTTGTATTCCTCCAAGTTTTCTCCCAGAATATTTTCTGCCTGTACTTTCCTTGTTCTTCCAGGATAATTTCTTCTAGAAAGCACATGGGATAGGAATATTTCAAACAGCTAGGAAAAAATTATCTACAACAGAATTACTCATTTAGTCAGATATTCAACAAATTTACATTATAATCACTCAGTAAACATTACCCATTATTGTTTTCATTCTAGAATGACATTTCATTTGTAGTCTGTAAATATGAAGAAGTCATAAGAGATGGATTCTGTACAACCTAGCAAGTCAGTTAAATCTCTCCTCTTTAATTTTTTAAAATTTACAAAAATCATGTGAAATATAATTATATCTAATGGATCTTGTAAAAATACATGGAATGCTCTTAAACTATAGAGTCCTCAACAAAAATTAATTATAATTACTATCTTAGTGTTGGTTTAGATACAAAGAAACTTTGGCTCAGGTAGATCAAAGGACTTGCCCAATGTCACTTGATAAGTGAGAGAAAGATTTTGGACTAATGAATTATCCTCTCTATAATCTTGTGATTTTTCATTCACTACAACCAGGTTGGCTAAGCAAAAAATGCAAAGAAAACAACTTCTTGTCTCTGTCACTTAGAAGGTTTTACAGAAACTCAATGGGTATAAATGTTAAATTATGTCATCTCTTTTCTCTACACCTTCAAAGTCATTCAAACATGTTTTACAAATGTCGGTTTCAATTATAAATATGTCAAATCATAGGGAAATCAAAATGTTAAAAGCATGGTTTTGTTAGAAGTGCATCTTGACTGTGTCTTTAAGAGTTTTTACTTATTTGTCATTTTTAAGTTATTTCCTGTGGAGAACTACCTACACCTCCAAATGGAAATAAGATTGGAACTCAAACTTCATATAGCTCAACAGCTATCTTTACCTGCGATTTGGGATTCATGCTTGTGGGCTCCACTGTACGGGAATGCCTATCTTCAGGTCTTTGGAGTGGATCTGAAACCAGATGCCTAGGTACAGATTTTTATTTCATTTTAAGCAAACATGCCCCTGACCCCACACTGAAGACGAAGTATCCCTTTTCCCTTAATATGAGATGATGACTTATATTCACTCAGTAGGATGCTAAAAACCAGAAACTGCTTAATTTAAAAATGGCTCATGATAGAAAAGGTATTAAACAGATAACTCTTAAAGTTAATCAACTAGTATTCCCAATGAAATCTTATGTCATTAAGGAGAGACACATTTTCTTCTAGAAATGGTGAAAATAAAAAAGGTGAAAACTAATTGGTGAAAATTATATGTCTGCATACTCAGCTGGATTAATCACTGTAGCAGTTAATTCTTTCCAAACCATAGTCAATTCTCCTTTCACCTATTTACTTGAGGTAATGACTGAAGAGGAAAAACAATTTCTACATATAAACATCTTTCTCCCTTTTATTTCAGAAGATATCAACATGTGTAAAACTACTTTCTATTAAAACTTTAAAAATCTCTTTTTTGAACCTGATTTTAATCAATTAGGATTTTTTTTTCCTTTAGGATTCTCTGAATTTATTATTAAAACTATTCAGTAAAATAAACTGAACTAGCTCATTCTTTTTACCACTCTTCTTATTTATGAAAGGAATATTATGATATGCTTCATCTCCTTTAGCAAAGACTTCAACAATTTCTTTAATATTAAGAGAATAATATGATTTATACTTTATTTTTCTCTAAAATGGTCTCAAGATATGACAGCAAATATTGAGTTAGGTAATAATGAAAATTGTTCTAATAATTATTCACTTCTTTGTTGGGAATAAGGCATGGTATTTTTGTTTACCAATTTAAAAATTGCTGATTATTGTGAATAGAGTACTGCAAAATTTGTACAATGTTTTGTCTCTAAAAAGTTACTATGTAAGAGTATGACATACAGTAGAGAGCTCTATATTTTAGCAAGTTAAATTATATATTTTGCTAATAAGCTTGAAAGTATTCATAATAATGCAATCATTATTTGAAATTTAAAAGGGTATAGCTAGAAGCTTTGGTTAAAATTCCTTTTCCTTTGCCCCTTCTCAGGAATGTTTATTAATAGGTATGCTTGGAAACCCAGCAACAATAGTTTCTTTATAAAAGTACATATGTTTGAATATACTGAGGAGGCTCCTTGAGCCCCTGAGGTCTCCTAATGAACTAGGGCCTGGCTGTGGAACGGGAGTCCTCCCACATTAGGATCTCCCCTCCCTGACTTCACCATCTCACCAAGACAGAACAGGGCAGTGAGAGTAAGGGGTCATGGTGCCTCCTTCCTCTAGCCCAGGCTAAACAGATGTATGAGACCACTTATTTTCTGCAATAAGACTATTGCATAAAAAAGAAAATAGTAAATACCCAGTAGTGCTATTGTTGTATTAAATGGTAGGTCTACATTTAGTTCTTTGAGGAATTTCCATATTGTTTTCCATAGAGGTTGTACTGCAATCCCACTAACAGTGTATAAGCGTTCCTTTCTCTCAGCATCTACGCCAGCCTCTATTGTTTTTGTACTTTTTAACTAAAGCCATTCTGACCAGGGTAAGGTGATATCTCATTGTGGTTTTGATTTGCATTTCCCTGATGATTAGAGACATTGAGCATTTTTTTTTCCTGTTTATAGGCCATTTGCCTGTCTTCTTTTAGAAGTTTCTGTTCATGTCTTATGCCCAATTTTAATGGGGTTGATTTTTTTTCTTACTGATTTGCTTGAGTTCTTTGTAGATTCTGGTTATTAGGGAAGTAAATCTCAGTGGAAATCAAGCAGGGGGAGGGTGGAGAGGGGATGGGCAAAAACCTACCTGATGGGTATAATGAACAATATCTGGGTGATGGGCACACTTTTAACCTTGAGTCAAGCATTACAAAAGTGATCCATGTAACCAGAAACATTTATGGCCCCATAATACTTTGAAATAAAAAAGAAAGGGGAAAAAAAAGAAAATAGTAAATAAATCATTATGTATTAATGTGTGATTGAATAATCAAATAAAATATTTCTTAATAGTTCCTAAGCTGACTTTGGTTATATTAATTCCAATTACAGATTACTTAGTTTACTTATAAATTTGTAAGTAAACTTAGTTGACACATAAATTTGAAAATATATGTGTAAACTAAATTTAAAATACTCTTTTATGACTATATGCTCTCATGAACTGTTATTGTGTACTACACATTATTTATTGAACATGCTAGGTTTCAGTCTGAGACAGTTCTTAGAGCTCTCATGGCGGAAGAAGGACCAGACATGCCAAAGTTAGGCAAGCACGAAAATGAGGTTTATCGAGGAGAGGAAAGTAGGATTGTAGGGCAAGAACAAGATATAGGTTTACAGAGCATGGTACATATGCCATGGATGAGGACTGGACCCACTGTCGCAGCAGGACAGGCAAAAGGAAGGGCAAAAAGAGAGAGAGAGAGTGGCTATTTTCTGCGTCTTATTTTACAGTGTCTGGATAGGGTCCTCCCTTGTGGTTCAAAGGTCACCATGGAACCACTTTGATTAGACAGTTGGGAGTCACATGACCTGAGCCTTAACTATTCATGTGGGTTCCAGGTCACTTCTCCGGACTTTATTGTACCCATGTGGCTTGGCCTGTGAGCTAGAGAATCCTCTTCATTCTTTTGCAGCTGGCATGCCAAGTTCTGACTGACAGATTTGCAGGGTATTCCCTCCTCCCCCAGGTATGGAGAATTAGGGTGGGGCAGGACCAAGATGGGGCAACAACACCCACCTTCATCCCTAGGAGACCCGGAATCCCTCACTATCTACCTAACAAACATTGTATATAGTGTATGATTTTATTCACTTATTTAGAATCTTTATTCTGTTCTCTGGAAAGACAGGACATAACAGGAATATTTATAAGAAAACATTGCCTCTCAGTCTTTGACAACATCATCCATTAAAGGGAATATAGTGTTGACATCTAATATAAATTCAAAAGAATGTTGCTAAGAAGAAAGTGCAGTTGTTAAACAAGCAAATCCTACAATCTTACACTGTGGATGGACCTTAAGGATTCATTCTTTTCAACTTGCTCTTGTAGCCCTGGACGCATTTGGCTTAGAATGGCTACTATAGTGTGTTTATAATTGTTTTTCTAAGAAAAGTGCATTTATTCTCAACCTTCCAGCATTTTATTATGAAATTTTCAATTGAAAGAATTGACAATGAGCACCCATATGTCTACCACTTAGATTCTGTCAATTAGCATTCCGTCATATTTGCTTATCACATATCTATCCATCTTTCCATGCCTCTATCAATCTATCAATTCATTTTTTGATGCATTTTAAAATAAGTTGTGGACATTAGTATATTTAGATGCTAAACATTTTGGCATGTATATCATTAGCTAGAGTTCAGTATTTGTTTACAGTTTTTGTTTCCTTTTTTACTGTGGCAAAATTTATATACAGTGAAGTGCATTTATCATAAATGCACTTAGATGAATTTTGACAAATGTGTACACCTATATAACTGAACCATTATAATGATATAGAATATTGTCACTACCTCAGAAAATTTTCTTATAATCCTTCACAGTTACTCTGCAACTCTCCTCTCCTGCAACCTGAGGCAATAACTCTTCTAATTTTTTTCACTGTATATAAGTTTTCCCTATTCTAGGAATTCATATAAATGGAATCCTGAATTATATACTTTTTTGTGTAAGGCTTCTTCATTCTCTTTCATCCATGTTGTTGTGTGTATCTGTAATTTGTTCTTTTTATTGCTCAACAGAATTTCATTGTACAAATATGTCACACTTCCACTATTCTGTTGATGGACACCTGGACAATGTCCAGTTTTGGGTTATTATGAAGGTCTTTTAGTGGGCTGAGCACAGTGGCTCACAAATGTAATCCCAGCACTTCGGGAGGCCAAGGTGGGAGGATCACTTGAGGCCAAGTGTTTGAGATCATCTCTACAAAAAAGAAAAAAAACAATTAGCCAGGTGTGGTGGCACACACCTGTAGTACTATATACTCAGGAGATTGATGTGAAGGATCACTCACTGATGTGCAGTGAGCTATGATAATGCCACTGTATGCCAGCCTGGGTGACAGAGTGAGACTCGTCTCTACAATTTAAAAAAAGTATTTTTGTGGACATAGGCATTAATTTCTCTTGGGTACTCAGGAATAGAATACCTGGGAGAGCTCCACTTTTCTTACATTCTCTCTAGCATGCGGTATAGTCAGTTTTTTCATTCTATCCCTTCTGCTGGATGCATAAAAGTGTCTCACAACATTTTAATTTGTATTGTCTTAATGACTACTGATAAGCACAGTTTTATCGGTTTATTATTTGTAAATTTTTCTTTGTGAAATGATGAAGTACCATATTGAATTACATACTTATTATGAATTATAGGTATTCTTTATACATTCTGGTTGCAAGCCTTCATCTTTAAGCGTTTTATAAGTATTAATATTTCCTCCTAATCTGTTACTTGTCTATTCATTTTTTAATAGTGTCTTTTGACAAGGAGGAGTTTTCAACTTTGGTAAAGTCTATCTTTTGTTGTTAAAGTCTTTGCAGTTTCATATAAATTTTAGAATTAGTTTATCAAACTCTAAAAAAAAAAAAAAGCCTGGCAGGATTATGGTCAGTATTGTATTGAATCTATACATCAATTTGGGGAGAATTGACATCTAACAATATTGAGTCTTTCCATCCATGAACATAGTACATTTATTCATTTGTTCAGGTTTTCCTTCATTTTTTTTTTGCAGTAGCAATATTTTGTAGTTTTACCATAGAGATCTTTTGTGTCTATTGCTAACTTTATTCCCTAGAATTTTTCACTATTATAAGTGAAATTTTTCATTTTTAATTATATTTTCCAATTGTTTGCTGCTAGCATATAAAAATACAATGATTTAAAATATTTATTTAATATCCTGCAACCTTTCTTAATTCACTTATTAGTTTTAACATTTTTTTAAATAGAATTTTGTACATATATGTTATCTGAGAATAGAATAGTTTTATGTTTTTTGTTTCCCAACATTACATGTTTTTTCTTCTTTTTATTAATGTAGTACACAATGTTAAATAGAACTGGCTAGAGTGGACATCCTTGTGTTGTTCCCTCTTTCAAGAGTGAAACATTCAATATTTTACTGATAAATATGATATTAGTTGGAGGTTTTTTAGATGTCTTTATCAAGTTGAGAATATTCCCCTATACTCCTAATTTCTTGTTAGTTTGTATCATGAACTGGTACATAGTTTTTCCACATACTTCTTTTGCATCTGTTGAAATAATTATACAGATTTTTTTTCTTCTTTGCTTTGTTAATATGTTAAATTACAGTGGCTAATTTTTTCATCTTAAATCAACTTTTTATTTCTGGATGAACCCCAGACAATCATGATACATTATGATTTATATATGTTGCTAGGTTTATTTTTTTTAATTTGTTAAGGAGTTTTACATCTCTTTATGAAGGACTTTGGTCTTTTTCAAGTGTCTTTTTAAAGTTTTACTGTTGGGGTTATGGTCGCTTCATAAAACAGGTCAGGAAGTATTTTTTTCTTTTTCTTTTCTATTTTCTAAAAGAGTTTGTATAAGATTGATTTTTTTTTTCCTTAAATGATTGAATTTACCAGTGAGAACATCTGTGCCTGAGTGTTTTATGTGGGAAGGTTTTTGTTTAAGAATTCCTTTAATAGATAAAGGACTATTCATGTTTTCTGTTTTACCTTGTGTTAGTTTGGGTAAGTTATAATTTTCAAAGAATCTGTCCTTTTCTTCTGAACTGTTAAAATGCATTGACATAAAGCTGTTCTTAATATTCTGTTATCCTTTTGATTTTTGTATGCCTTGAAGTAATATCACTTCATTCATTCCTGTTACTGGCAATTTTGTTCTCTTTCTTTTTGTATTGAGAGGGTTAGCTAGAAGTTTAACAATTTTGTTGCTATTTTTAAAGAGAAAATTTTTGCCTTTTTTAATGTTCTTTATTGTTTGTCTATTTTCTGTTCCCTTGATTCCTGTAATTGTCTTAAATATTTCCTTCTGTCTACTTACTTTGGCTTTATTTTCTTTTCCTTATTTTGCTCCTGTTTTTTTTCTTTTTAAGGTGGAATTTTAGGTCATTGATTATACACCTTTCTTGTTTTTAATAAAAGCACTTAAACCTATAAATTTCTTCACTAAGTACTGCTTTATCTGTATCCTTCAATTTTGATAATTTTCATTTTTATACACTGTATTATATATTATAATTTCTTCTATATCCAAGTGTCACTAGAAATATGTTTTCTTTTAATTTCCAAATATTTGGTATTTTGCTGAATATCTTATCTTTATATCATATAATTATTAATTCTTTATAGCATGTCTCTAAATAAACTTTAAAGGTTTAGTAATGTTACATATATAAAAAATAAAACAAATCCCAATTTTAAAAATATAACTTTTTAACCCATTTCAGCGGGTCACTGTGGCATTCCAGAACTCATTGTGAATGGTCAAGTCATTGGAGAAAATTATGGATACAGAGACACAGTTGTGTATCAATGTAATCCTGGTTTTCGACTGATTGGTTCTTCAGTGAGGATATGTCAACAGGATCACAACTGGTCTGGTCAATTGCCATCCTGTGTGCGTAAGTAAGCATGGCAAAAGAAATTAGAGACCTTGGATCTCATAGAATGACCAATAATTTTTTGTTAGGCAAGATAAATATTCACACCACGTGCGCGCGTGTGCAGGCACACACACACACACACACACACACACACACACACACACACACATATGGATGACAACATAAAATAAATTCCCACAATCCATTCTTTGATACTGCTATCCAATAGTTTTTAAAATGGGGTGTGTTTAGGAACAATAGAACTATCTACTAGGAAAGTATAAGATATCAGAATGTCAGTTATTATTATTTGTGTTTTATCATTTGTACCCTCCTAATACTCTGAAATTAAAAAAGATTAGAAACTAAATTTAGCGCTTATAGTGTCTATACAAATATATTGTTAAGTGAATATTCATGTATGAAAGAAACATTCTCAATAAATGTTTAATTATAAGCATTTAAATTTTTTGAGACGACCATGCAGCAGCATCAACATTGTTATTATGTGATATCACACAAAGCATTTTATAGTGGAAAATATTTTGGATAAAATTTTTCTAATAATTGTGATCCTAGAGCTACTACATCAAAATCATATCGTGGTGAAGCATAGTGGGTAAAAATAATCATGAGACATGACATGAAGAACTTTTGCTCTCATTCCTGTTCCACTGCTAAATATGGGAGCTGATGAACCATTTAATCTTTTCAAAACTGGATTCCCTTATGTATAAAGTGAATGGTTGAAAGTCTAACATTATGGCCTCTTTTGGCTTCAAAATTCATTGCATTCTTAAATGTATCAAGATTACACATACATTGTTAATATAGCTATATTTTGTCATAAGTGATTTAAAAATTTAAAAATTATTTAAAAGTCTATTTTAAAGCACTATTTGCACTATTTTTAAATTTATGCAAAACTGTGTAAGTATTTTTAGAGTTGTTTTAATAAAAGATCTCACCAGTTCAACAAATATCCATGTGATCTTTTAGGTTAATTTAGATATGAATTCACATATGAAGAATAAAATGGATATTTAAATAATATCTTTTTGTTATAATTCCTTAAATATACTCCCTGTGCTTTGTGATTTTAATGGATCTTTTCCTATATGTGTGATATGAATTTCACCATGTGCAGTTATTATAACTGATATATTACAAAAATAAGAATAGGGCAGAATAATGATAATTCTATTTTATTCTCTTTCTCCACTGAATTCCCAGATGCGTTCAATATTTCACATCACAATCTATCCCATTTTGGACCTTAAAGTCAATTATACATAAATTCCTTCTACTATTTCCCTAATAATTTCCATCTCCAGATAATGACATTTATATTACAATTCTTCTTACTAAATGAGAATAAGTACTGTAAATATGCTGTAATTATAACAGCAAAGGATCACAGGATAGAGATTTTGAAGGCTTCAGAGAAATAACACATGGGACTTTTACTATGGATTCACATAAAATATTTAATCTGTGACTAAATAAATTGCATACCTATATTTATAAATTCCATCATTTTCAAATTTTTATCCAATCAGAAATTTAAAGGAATTCTAGGTCATGGAAAATACTTTCATGCGTTGATAATAGGATAATGGAACATATAGTTAACAATGAAAGTTACTTTTCTAAGACACAGACACACTCACATGCAATGCCTACACACACACATATACACAAAGACGCACACACAAATGATTTAAAGACAGTAATATCCTGGTAGAGACTGTCCTAGATTTTTTCTCTTTCATTTGTATTCAAGCACAGCCAACTAATACCACTGTTTTTCTTGTTGAATAATTGAGACTATAAATTAGAAGTGGCCCTAGGGATAAAACTGGTTTCTTTATTGATAATTTTAAACAAGAATAAGATGAAATTAAATTTCCAAATGAATAGGTTGACATTAACAATACACTGAAAAATAATTGCTCTTGGGTCATTTTAAAAGTACTAAAAATGACTATGGTCTTTCCTTGTGCCCAATTATGAAGCACTAGCACTGAAGTTGCTCTGATTAATAAAGTGAGATAATGCAATAAAACAGTTCATAGAAATACAGAGTATTTAAGGAAAGCCAGCACTACATAAAATTTATAGTAGGACTATAACAGTAAAAACACCTAAATATTTCATCTAGTTGAAAACATTATTTCCAAGAAAAATTGTGTTAAATTATCAAATGTCAATGGTGAAAGAAATAAACCAGAAGATTGATTGGAGAATTTTAATGTTGGTATCTCCAAATATTAATGACAACTCTAACACAGCATTGTGCATCATTTTCTGTTGTCCACATTATGTAGCCAACTTAGTTTACTTTTCAAGCACACTTTTGCTTTCCAATCTATTATCCATAAAAATTGATTATATAAGTAATATTGAAAGAACTATTTCAAAATTAAATGCAAAGAAACCTGCCTTTAAGTATTTTCAATTTTTAAACTTAACTAGAAAAAGAAAACTGGTTCAGTTTTGTTCTTTCTTGATATTAACTACTGACACGAATGTCCATTATTCCCCAGATTTCTTTGAATTTCAATATTCTTCCCTAAAAAAATGTAGAGAGAAAGAATAAAATAGTTACCATGAAACTATAAACATCTATGCAGCACTTGCATAAAATTATCACAACTTTAAATACTTCTTTATTTATTGTTTCTATTAGACTATTAAGACTATATTGACATTCTGCTTTGTTCCTTTGTGTTAGTAAAAGTACTTAAAATATATTTCCACATAAAAGTGTTATTCTGTCTACTTTTTGAAATGGTTAAACATAATTGCCATGTGATAACTGATAACTAAATATTCTTGTTTTGTGCTGCCCTTCCTCCACCACCCATGACATTAGCTGTTAGCTGTGGTCACCCTGGGAGTCCAATTTATGGAAGAACAAGTGGAAATGGATTCAACTTTAATGATGTGGTGACATTTTCTTGCAATATTGGCTATCTTATGCAAGGGCCAACAAAGGCACAATGCCAGGCCAACAGACAGTGGAGCCATCCTCCACCTGTATGCAAAGGTAAAAGTCTAACTGTCTTCCAATTTGGGTCATGGTAATGTGTTCGTGTAAACATAGATGACACATTTGAAACAGCTTGTACAGAATAGTAGAAAGCTTTCAGCTAATAAAACAAAAAAACTTTAATATTGATGTCATCTCATGAACAATGCTTTTCTTTTTCTTAAATTTTTCACTTATATTTTTAAAAGTTAAAAATGGCAGACTTTATTTCTTTAACTTTATCATCTGTACCTATTTTGTGGCTGCCTATAAAAAGTCATTGTGCAGTTTCCTTCATAATTAATGGAACTTACCTTCGGCATTTATGCCTTCATATTTTTGTAAAAACTATGTTTGGGGCCTAGATTACCATGATACCTGCATTGAGGCTTTATTATTTCCTCTATAGAAAAAGATTGAAGAGAATTCTCTGGTATTTTCTCATTTTGCAAAGAAGTATGATATACTTCATATTGTCTGATAAAATTCAACCAAATTATCATATTTCCACATGTTTTTTTTTTTTCTCATGGCTCAACGATAGCTTAAAAAGCATCATTCCTTAAATCTGTGCTCAGCATAATACTCACGGAGTTGCTGTTGTTCCAAAAATTGCCAGAATTTTTCCTTTTTTCATATTTTCAACCACACAGATTTCAGTTCATTATCTGTATAGTTCATGGATTAATTTTATTCCAAGAATCTTTGGTTTCTTTAATTAAATTTCCCTTTGAAAATAAGTTTCTAAATTTCTAATAGAAATACATGTAAATGGGTGTGTGTATATATATTATTCTGAATATACCTTTCAAAATTTGTCACTTGTTTAGTGGTCAACTGTACTGATCCTGGAATTCCAGCCAATTCTAAAAGAGAAAGTAAAATAGAACATGGAAATTTTACCTATGGCACTGTAGTATTCTATGACTGCAATCCTGGATATTTTTTATTTGGATCTTCAGTTTTGATATGCCAGCCAAATGGACAATGGGACAAACCTTTACCAGAATGTATCAGTAAGTAGATAATGTGAATTATTCCTTCAGAAAATTCCATGTGAGCAATATGGATGTATATTGACTTTATAAAATACCTAAAGATATATATCAAAGGGAAGCATACTAATTTTATTATTTGTTTTGAAACGACTCTTAACCTATATTCTGTCAATTCAACGCCCAAATGCCATTTTTTCTTAATATTAGTATGATAAATATTTCTCTATTATTCTTTGATTTTGAACTTTGATAGAGCAGATAGAATATGAAAAGCAAGCATCTTTCATACTCAATGATATATTTATCCCATAAAGGCAACTACATTTTTATTTTGTACAAATGTTTCTGATTTCATTTAAGGCAAAATTAATTTGAAACAGTCATAATGGGTTCAGAATACATGGGGATTTAAATAAAGGTGTTACTTAAAACATATTGATCATAAACAGACATATGTAATAATCATGTGCATAATCTTTCAAGTCAGTGAATATTTAATGAGTGCATTTTGTTTTATGTTGTCTTAGGAATTGTAGAATATACATAAAATAAATTATAATGAAATGCTTATAATCAGCATGTATAGTGAGAAAAATAATTAACAAAAATAAATCAAAATTTTGTGAAGACAGAGAAGTGAACATGAATTCTAGGAATTCAGTCAATTGATAGGTCTGCAGTTGAACTAGATCTCAAAAAGTTGGTGAATCTTGGACATGTTAGGGAAGAGAAGAACTTTGTAGACTGAAGGAGTAGTATGTCACGAAATCATTAATTTTGGGCAAGTAATTTTTGGTTATACTAAATTGCTAAGTTATAAAATTATTTTATGATCATGTTTCATTTAGAGGAATTTCTTTTATGTTCATGGGGTAGTCTTTAATGAAAATTTCGTGACAGCACTCATGTACCAATGAAGAAGCAAAAGTTTTTGCTTTGTCTATAAAATTTCAATTTATGTATATGTAATTTGGTAAATTAGCCTGCTGATGAAAGTTAATTTGATATCTTTTTTGTAGACTGACTGATGTAATTGTTTGAATAATTCACTTACTTGGTCTTGTGTAGCTACAACATTAAAATTAAAACTCTTTTTATAGGACACGTAAACCTGAAATTCTTCAGATGTTCTTAGCTCCCCTATATTTTTTTGCCTTTTCATTTCCTATAGCACTCTCTAGTAGTGTGCTAAGTACTCAAAGGTTTTATTAAGTTTGTCTCCTCGTGTGCTGTTTGATACTCTAGAGATATTTGGCACTCAACATTCTTTTGAGTATAACTGACAAGGGGCACACATAATTCCCAAGCTACCTCTAGCCCATAAAGAATGTTCTGTAGTGTGTTGACACCTGATTCTGCTATGCCTAGCAGTGTTTCGATTGACAAGCCACTGAGTATTTTGTTTGTACAGCATAATTTACTCATTAATGACTTGGAATGGAATGATTCTAGACTATAAATTAGATGTGAATCACAGACTCATCTCCATTCCATCTCTTGTACCGTTAAAATTCTTCCCTTTTACTTTCTGTATGGCTTCACTTTGAATCCACATGGCATTCTACGTCCTTATTTAGTCAATCCACATTACTCCTATCCCTAACTTATACATCTTTGTCCAGACATATACACATTTCACACCCATACACATGTGCATATGGACACATGAACCACCCCCACACATACAGATTTGTCACAATCACTCAATCATTGTTATGCTTATTTAGTTTACAGTGCTCCCATTGAACTCACCCTCAGAAGGAGTAGATTAACAGAATAGCTTCTGTAACTGCAAATTCCATTTTATTTTTAAAAAGCCAGCTTTCACATAGATATTTCTATGTGAATTTCTGGAGATTTTAGATGTTTGAGCAGAAAATTTGCTGCTGATTTATTTTATGAACAAGTTGGTGCAGGTTTTTCGATAGGAGATATAAAAAAATTTTATATTCAATAATTATGTATTGTAGTGATTGACTGTGGACACCCTGGCATTCCTCCTAATGCAGTCCTGTCTGGCGAGAAGTATACTTTCGGGTCTACTGTTCACTATTCCTGCACAGGAAAGCGTTCCCTTCTAGGCCAGTCATCAAGGACTTGCCAATTAAACGGTCATTGGAGTGGATCACAACCTCACTGTTCAGGTACCACTTGAAAAATTGGACAATGTGTGTTGGAAATTGCATTATTATTAATATTGTTAAGAACCTATACACAAAATAATATAATATAAAATAACACATTTCTCTTTTTAAAATCTCATGAGAAAAGCTGAAACATTGTTTATACATTATTAGAATATTTCTCAGGTAATAAAATTTAAAGTGCAAAATAACATTGATCTTGTAGATGACAAATTACAGATAGATGTTTTGAATTGCATAGTGTCTAATGTAAAGAATGTGTTTTTCATGAAAATTAAAATCTTTTCTTAGAGTAACTCATAGAAAATTAATTCTTAGGTGATTATTCATATAAACAAACACACACACATCCCCCAATTTATTAGGAAACTGCTACTGAATTGCGAAAAAAAAATTGTACACAGATATTTAAAAGTGAAATACTGATCTTAAAATTTTGTATGGTTATTAATATTACAGCACATGAAAATGAGATCTAAAGAAGGATTCCAAAGAAAAAGGGCATGTCAAAAAGCATGTAGAAAGAGAGCAATTTGAATGCTTATATTTTAAACTCCTCTCTGTCTCTTTCTCAACATATATTAATATTATGGCAACTTTGATTAGAATTATTTAAGAATAAAGACACTGAGTAAAGATTATCTTTAACAATAAAATCAAAAGATGAACACCTAGTCATCAATAAAATCTTTATTAGGAACTTCAGTCAAAATTTGTAAGTTTTGGTTGTTTATAATTTATTTTTAGGGTTTCATGTGTGAGAAATATATAGTTCATTCATCTTTTGTCAATAGTCATTGGTAGAGAGAATTAGAGACAGAAATTTTAGGCTACAGAAAGAACTATATTATAATATTTACATGTCCTAGCACACCACAGTTCTACTTTAACAACAACAACAACAACAAGATTATCAGTAATAGGAAATTCAGAGAAGGAAGAGTGCAAATTACTGAATTTTGTTTTTTAATTTTATAAGTTCGTTGTCATTTGAGTCCATAGTTATAAATTTTCTATTAGCTTGGTTATTAACTAGGTTCTGGAAATCCTAATGAAATGTCCTTAACCTACTTAATGTTTCCAAATATCACTGATTATGGAAAATAATGCCATACTCTGCAACTATCTTCTTTTCCATTTATGCTTTTTCTTCTTATGGTGGAGTCAGATAGGAAATATGAATTACAATTTTACTAAGTCAACGTATATTAAAACACAGCATGCACAAAACAATGCCTACCTGACTGTGGCTTAAATCATGAACTCAATAAATGCTCATTGAAATAAATTAACTAGAACTACATTGCATTGCAGGTGATGCTACAGGTACATGTGGAGATCCAGGAACTCCCGGTCATGGTTCTAGACAGGAAAGCGATTTCAGAACCAAAAGTACTGTACGTTTTGCTTGTGATACTGGTTATATCCTTTATGGCTCAGAAGAAAGAACATGTTTAGCTAATGGCAGTTGGACTGGAAGGCAGCCAGAGTGCAAAGGTAATCTCAAGCAGAAACTAAATATATTGAGAATGCTGGAATTTAGTGTGTCTCCAAATTCAGTTGGGTACTACTAGGGAAATTACTCTTACCGGTTCTCCCTGCCCACAAATATCAAATCAAAGCAGTAGTATTCCAGTTACACTGACACCACCCTATAAGAGAACTATGACTGGTAATAATTGTTAAAAATAAAAAAATATTTCATTGGTCATTTATATAAAAACATGTTCACAACATAGAAAACATTTAGATTGAAAAGGTAAAAAAAATTGTTAAAAAGAGTTATTTTTTCCCTTTTATAGTAGTCTTCCCATATACATGGGGGTTTCCAAGACCCCCAGTGGATGCCTGAAACCACAGATAGTATTGAACTCTATATATACTATGTTTTTTTATACATACATGCCTGTGATAAAGCTTAATTTATAAATTAGGCACAGTAAGAGATTAACAATTATAACTAATAATAAAATAGAACAATTATAACAAAATATGGTAATGAAAGTTATGTGAATGTGGTCTCTCTCTCAAAATATCTTTTTGACTGTACTCATTCTTCTTGTGATCTGTCTATCTGTTAACCCAGGTAGCATATACAGAGTGGATATCCTGGACAAAGGGATGATTTATGTTCTGGGCAGGATGGAGCGAGATTGCATTATGCTACTCAGAACTTAAAACTTCCGAATTGTTTATTTCTGAAATTTTCCATTTATTATTTTCAGACCATGGTTGATTGCAGGTAACAGAAACCGTGGAAAGTGAAACCACGGATAAGGGGAGACTAGTTTACCTATATTTTAGATATCAGGGAAAAAATAGGTTGTTCTTATGTGAACATTACCCCAACATCTGTTTTAGCTTCCAGATGTGTAGAAGTGGAAAACTACAGAAAGATGCCTAAGTATGAGTTAGAGTTTTGTTTGTAGAATACAATTGCTAGTTACTATAATTCATACAATTTGGGGTGTGTGTATAAAATTGTTACTTGTTCTGACTCAGAGATTCAAGATTCATAATTAAATCTTAAAAGATTGGCTAGAAAATGAAATGTTGCTGAAAAATTACTCTTGTGATTTAAATTGCTTTTTCTGTGATGATTTTATTGCAAAAACTAAATTTGTGAAGTATTTATAAAACTTACTTGATGTTGTACTAAAGATATTGGTTTTATATATAGAACTAATTCCCAATGGAACCTTCCTGAGAGTTTTTTGATTGACTATATTATAGAAACATTTTATGTTTAAAGTTAATATTCATATTCTGGAAGAGATAGTTGCCTTTTTTAACTGGACCAATTTTAATAATCTTAAGAGACAGTTGCAATTTATTTTATACTGGGAAATGACTTAGAGAACATAGTTGCTGAGAAAAATATAGTAAGGCAGACTAAACTGTTCACTTTATTTCTCAACTTTATTTTCCAAAATCAAAGTCTCTTTAATGATGTTGTAGTGATTGTTATACATGCAGCATCGTTCCATGCAACATTGGTTGGGTGACATCTAAGTCAGTCCTTTGTCCAGCTGATCTACAAAATATTTTATAGATGAAATGCAGACTGATGCTGACTGTTCTGTTAGCATGCATACTAAGGATAAAAAGAGAACTGTGAGTTATAGCAAACATAATAGAATTAATATTTTTGTCATATATCAGGCTCACATAAATCACTTAGGAAAACATTTTATTAGATGAATGGGCAAAGGAAGTGAATAGAAATTACAGAAAAGCAAAAAGATTTATAAACTATAGAAAAAATCCCACAGGACTCATAATCAGAAAATTATGATTAAATGTCAAGGCATAATTTTTCACCTATTTTTAAAATAATAATAAGAAATTCTTGTGTGTATGCAGTAAAATTAGAACTTTAAAACATTTCAAGGTGATTTTTATTGTTATTCTGAGAGCAATTTGACAAAAATGCATAAATATTCATAGGATATATCTATACCTTCAATTTATTACTCCTAAGGAATTATACTAAAGAAAATAAAAATATTAAAGTGAACACACAATCATGAAAATGCATTTCCATTTCTAATTATTTATAACTACCAGTATTTAAAACAATATTACATAAAAATATTATATAAGCAATTGTCTATTTATATAATTTAATAGTGTAGAGTCAATGAAATATTAGAATATACGCCATGAAACAATATGAGAAAATGTATATCACATAAAATTTAATTAAAAATCAGATTTAAAATTATGTACTTTATTAGAACCATGGGAAATGATATTCATTTGAGAGAAAGCATGAAAGGAAATACACAAAATAATAACAGTTGTGAAATTATTAGTATTTTTATTCTTTCTTCCAAATATTTTACATTGTTGTTATATTACTTTAATAATTTACAATAAAATATAAAAGCTCTCCCAGAATGTGAAGGATAAAGCACATGTAAAAATTAAAATACCAAATAATGTGTTAAAATGACTTCATTTAATTCATAAATAGGTAAATACAAATTTAAAGAATGTATTATATTTGACAAACTGACAAAATTTTAAAAAGTGATGGCAAATGGTGTTACAAGGATTGTGTGAAAACAAGCAAAGTTTTACACTATTGATACAAGTACATATTGTTATAATATAATGGTTTTGTCTATGGAAATATACCACAAACTATTTAAAAATATTTATAAATAGTCAGTAAATATTTATAAATAATATTTATTGAAACACAATACTTGTACATATTTATGGGGTACCTGCGACATTTTGTTACATGCATAGAATGTTAATGATCAAGTCAGGGCATTTGAAATATTCATCACCCTGTGCATTTATCATTTCTATGAGTTAAGAGCATTTCAAATCCTCACTTCTACCTATTTTGAAATGTACAATACATGTTGTTAACTATAGTCATGCTACTCAAAAATGACTCAGAATTACCACTTTTAGATATTTATATTAAAAAATAGGACCAATGAACAGAATTGTGTATATAAGTTAGAGTATATTATAATCAAAAATGATGAAAAAACAAAACTAAAACAAACTTAGTATTTATCAATAAGGTATTGATTAGGTAATTATGAATGTAACCACAGTGGAAAACCATCCAGTTACTAATCTTTATGACAGAAAGATGCCCTAATTGTAATGTTAAGTAAGAAAAATAGACTTATAAAATGGAAGATATAATATGGTTCTATTTTTTAACATTTCTCTATCGTATAATCTGTGCCTAGTACAATGCCTGAAATAAATGTTGAAATGATTAATTCCATTAATTTCATACACATGAATATATAAATATTTTATCTAGTGTTACCTTTTAGTAGTGGATTTAAAAGCAATCCTCACTTTCTTCCTTATACTTTAATTTATTCTTTATCATTTTAGAAATGGCAATTTATTACTTTGATAAAAAGAAAAAATAGTATAGTGATTTTAAAATAAGAATTATCTCTAGCAACAAAAGAAAAGTAAACATATAAAATTTGCTTCATATAATGCATCACAAAAATACTCAATTAACAAACGTGCATTATGTTTAAGCTTACATACTAGCCTGAATATGATCTAATGCTTTTATTATATGCTATCAGAATCATCTCTAGGAACTTGTACTAGATGAGTAATCTACCATTAACTAGTTTTGTGACATTGGGCAAATTATTTAATTTCTCTGTGCCTCAGTTTCTACCAATAAATGGTGGTGTTATTGATACCAATTCATGGCATTGTTGTGAGGATTAAATAATACTGAAAAAAGTTGTGCTGACTTATAGTAAGTGGTCAATGAATGATAGCTATCATTTTTATTAGAGTAGGTCAATTGACTACTAGGAGGTGACTTGCGAGAGAGGAGATGCTTTGTCAGCTAATATTAAATGTAAATGCAGTTGTATTCACAGGCAAACAATACATCTCTTTTCTCTCAAATGTCAATATTACAGAGGGGAAGGAAATGCTACTTCTCTTTGTTGTGTCTACCAAGCTTTAAGCTTCACTCATGATAGATGATTCACTTAATTTTTTAGTTTAAGTTAATTTTACTTCTGTTTGATTCAGATAAAAATATTCTGAGTAAGAAAAACTTGTGTACTAGGTGTGGGGGAATTAAAGACAAGAGCCAAGATCAGGGCAGATTAAAATATATATAAAATTTTAAAAGGTTTGGCTTTTACTAAGAATTTGGGTAGTAATTCCTAGAATTGGGTTTTGTCTCATTTCCATACTTTATATGGTTGTCTTGGTGATTTCAAGGGTGGAGAAATTTTAAAACCATGATGTAAACGATATTATAATTAGCCAAAGTTCATGTAAGGTGACCAAGATAGCTGACAAGCCAGTTGAAGCTGGTTCTTGGGTGTGATTATCAGCCCCTTTTGTGTAAAGTTGTTTACTTTAACACCTGCACACAATCTTCAAGCCCCTGAGTCTGGTCTCAACCCTGTCTCCTAGTCTCCCACTCTAACAATATTACAACAAAATTTGGTATTTCATTTGATATAAGATTGCTTTTAAAATATAAAAAATTCACTTATGGCATTGATGGCAAACAGTTAAACATGATATATAATAGTTAATCATAAAAAGGCATTTGTGTTTGTGATACCTGTATAGGATATGTTGAAAACTGAATAAAAACCCATCACTAGAATTTAGTTACTTTGTTTTCCTCATTTTATTTTTTGGTACTCCTTGGTCTAGAAATAAATTTTAATGTAAATCAGGTATATAAATAATAATATGCATGGATGCTTATAATATTCAAATTATATACTATATATCTGTCCCTTTAGAAGTATAAATATAATAAATCTCTATTGAATCTCATGATTGTTACATATCTTCCAATTCTACATGAGACGCTTTTTAACCAGAGATTTTTATAATCCTTCTCTGGAACATTTTGTGATACCTGAAGGCAATACAGTACTCTTTGAGTAATTACTTTACTTTGTAAAGTTTTTACTGAAGCTACTAAAAAAGTCTTAAAAAGTATCTGTAATATGATTTTCATACAGTAATTAAGCTAATAAAAGCAACATAAATTCATTTATTTTGAATTTCAACTACTTAATTCATTGTTTATTTGAGAAGTTTTTACTGATTCTTTGGATAATTTGAAAGAATCATCTAGTTGCTTTTTGTGAAAGGATTTCTAACTGCATTATTCTTATATATACTCTTAAACATTTTTGCTTTATAGCTGTACAGTGTGGTAACCCAGGGACAACAGCCAATGGGAAAGTCTTTCGAATTGATGGAACAACATTTTCTAGTTCAGTCATTTATTCCTGCACGGAGGGATATATCCTTTCTGGACCTTCAGTTAGACAGTGCACAGCCAATGGAACATGGTCTGGAACTTTGCCTAATTGTACAAGTAAGTCTTTTCTTAATATTTAGAAATCATTAGTTTTATGAAAGTATTTGGGACTATATAAATGTTTGTGTGTGTATGTGTCTGGTAATTAATAAAACTATCTGAGGTTTTGAAATATTTGTATTGTCTTTCATATTAAAGGATGGTAGTAGTGATTACACTAGTGACTTTAAGAATCAGTTGCTTATCAAGCTGGCAGAGGAAAGAGAGATCACAGAAAATAAGTACTATTAAATGTAATTTAACAGAGTTTAAGATGATTTAATAGCTATAATCGAGATTAAAAATACAAAGGATGTAAATTTATTTTGTCAATCTAATACATATCCATAACCAAATTGATTTTTTAAAAGACGTACTGATTATTTATGAGTTCTTGCACTACTATAGAAAGTCCTGATAGCTGATTTGCCCTTTTGATATGTTAAAAATATATATGGCATTTTAGAGATTCTTCATTATAATAAAACTGCCCACTTGAGGGAATTTTTGAAAGATGTATTTAAAATTCTTAAAATTGTATAACTTAATGCTTATATGTGGAATAAAATGCTATTTATTTAACCAACAATAATACATTTATTGGAAAATTATTGTTTATATTTATTAAGAACTGTATGTGTCAATGTGGGTTTATCAGTTGTAACAAACTTACCACTGAAGTGTGGGATGTTGATAGTAGGAGAGGTTTGCCTGCATGCCAGCAGTATATGGCAATTCTCTGTACTTTCTGCTTAATTTTGCTCTGAACCTAAGACTGCTCTAAACAGTAAATTTATTTTTTAAAAGAATAAACATAACTGCAGTGACATGTACAGTAAATCATAATTTAAAAAAAGAGTTGCTTAAAATGTGGCCTGAGATTCTAGGAGTCATGAGAAGGGGTTGCGAAGCCTCAATAGCAAAGGAGACTCTGAAGGTACTACTGGGAGTGTCTTTTTTATTGTAATTTGGACAGAGTGTAGATACTTTTGCTGGAGGGGAGTGTTCATGAAAAGTGGGCCAATTTATGAATAACAACATCAATAGGCTTAAGTAAAATTTTTACAAATGAGGTATATGTTGCTTCCAGGGCCCGAAAAAACACGGGGCTTCTTTCAATGCTGTGGTGCTGAGGTCAGTAGTTGTCTCTCGATAGTGTCAGCCATGGAACAGCCCTTGATTGACCAAATAATTCTCAGAAATTTAACTGAGAATATACTGCTTTGTACTATATGTGAAGCAATGATCATCATCCTGCTCCACCCCCCCCCCGCCATTTTTTTTCTGAGCTTCTTTGTATTTGTATTTCCTGAATGAATGGTTCAAACGAATCTACTCAGAGGAGGGTGCCATGAAAGTAATGGCATGCCTGCATTCCTGAAGAAAATTGTTAATAGTTAATATCTTGCCTGCAAAGGTTGTGTGTGATAACAGGGCTATTGAGATACCCCATGTGCATTGTGTCTCTTCAGAATTAAAATCAAACTATGACTGAGAGGCTATTAAAATAAGCTGCATAGAACAAATTAGCCAAATCTATAATAGCAAAATATTTTGCAGTTATTGATTACAGCCAGCAACTTTAGTAGTACTGAGTATGGGAGTCTTAATCAGGATTACCATGGCTTTTAGGGTGTGGTAATCCACTTTTTGATGCCATTCATTTTTATCAGGTTTTAACAGTGAGCAAATTGGGCTATTAAAGGGGAAAACAGTAGGAACAATGATTGTTTCCTTCAGTAGGTTTTATGTGATGGTCCTTAATTACTATAAACCTTGTTTTAATGTATATTGGGCTGTATTAACTATTATAATTAGGAGGGAAGGTCCCAGGGATTCTGTTTTATCAAGCTGATTGTAAGTGCCAAATAATTAATTTTAATTTATTACCAATTGGTTCAGAGTGTCCATATGGGATATTTTAGGGTATTGGACACTATGGCCAAGGGGAATTTAGGCAAGGCAATAGTTCAGCGTTCAAGGTGAGATATACATGTGTGTCTTCTATTTTATGTTTGGCAACTCCCCTAAAGTACAGGATGTACCTTATGTATATTCGGTGGAATTTCCAGGTATAATTATAGTTTGAGTCCCAGTCTCTATTAAGACCACGAAGATTTTTTTAAGTGCTGCATATCAGGAGGTGTTAAAGTTAATTTAAAACCTATGCTGTAGGCTGGGCATGGTGGCTCACGCCTGTAATCCTAGCACTCTGGGAGGTTGAGGTGGGAGGATCCCTTGAGGTCATGAGTTAGAGATTAGCCTCAGCAAGAGCGAGACCCCGTCTTTACTAAAAATAGAAAGAAATTAGCTGGACAACTAAAAATATATAGAAAAAATTAGCTAGGCATGGTGGCGCATGCCTGTAGTCCCAGCTACTCGGAAGGCTGAGGCAGTAGGATCGCTTAAGCCCAAGAGTTTGAGGTTGCTGTGAGCTAAGCTGACACCATGGCACTCACTCTAGCCTGGGCAACAAAGCGAGACTCTACCTCCAAAAATAAAAAATAAAAAAATAAAGCCTATGTTGTAGAGATTTGAAAGCCTATCAGTGCCCTTTTATCTTTCTGTTGAATAAATTATTTTAGTAAATTTTGTATTTCTAGTGTGGGTCTTTGTTTCAGTTTTTATTTCTTTTCCTTGTAACCAGCGGTATTTTTGTAGGGAGGAGGTAGTTACTGAATACACTTCAGGGGGAAAGGTGGTTCTCTCTATTTTGTCCATATTTATAACTTTCTTCCTCCAGAGAGTTTCAAATCAGTATTTTCAGTGTTAGGGGTCTACTTGAGGGCAATTGTCACTTTTTGGGTTTAGGGACTCCAGGCTTAAGTCAGGTTTGAATTAAGCCCATAGCTTTGCTGTGGGTTAGCACAGGTGTTCTTTCTCTATAACTCTGAGAAAAAGTGGCAGACACATATCCTCAGCAGCAGCAGCAGCAGCAGCAACCAAGGCATTCCACAGGTTCCTAGTGAGCTATCTGCTTTTAAAATTATAAATCTGAGCACACCAGATGGTGACTGCTCTTTCTCAGATGGACAACCACTGGATGGGACTGCTTAGTGCACTGTGTATCAGTCTTTCCCCTGAGCACTCTATAGAATGGGGTCAACCCATGTGTGAGACATACAATCAATAGTCACAGGGTAAGACTTGTTTCTCTGAGCCTCGCATCGTTCGGTTGAGACATATGATTAAATCTAAGACAAACAGATAGGTCCAGGGTGAGATATACACAACTCAGGATCACCATAAGGAGGGCCCCAGACCCATATTTCTGTCTCTAAATGTCAATTTTCAATACTCTGACTTGAGTCTAGCATTTAAATCTATGACACAGACCAGAGAAGACTCAGCAAATGCAGCACAAATCAGCGCATCTCAAAGTGCAAGCACATTAACACATCTCAAAGCACTCCTAACCAGTAGGCTGCAGAGCCAGTTATTAAGTCAAAAGCAACAGAAGGCAGGCCCCCAGGTAATGGCGATCATCACTTAGACCACCCTACTCACCGTGTCAGTTGTTCTGTGGTTGCCTAGTGAAGGGCATGATCAACCTCCTCCTCAAAGTTGGTTCAATGTTGACTGATGCTACCACGAGACTGAAGATGTACCAAGAAGGTGTGAAAGATTGCCCATATATTGAGACTTTCGAAGCAGAGTAAGGCAAGCACCTAAGCTTGGTCAGAAATAGCTTAAGTGAAGGGATGGATGAATAGCTTTTTTCTTTTTTTTTTTTTTTTTTATTGTGGTTAGTGGCAGGAACTTGGGGAGAATTCCTGTGTGCGAGCCAGGGTTTGTATGGTTTGAACTTCCCTGCTGGGCCAAAGCAAGGAAGCAAGCTGACTTTCTTGCCAACTTACCTAGATGCGGAGAAAGGGAAGTGAGAAGTAGAACTTGAAACAGCAAAAATAGAGTCAGACTCTTTCTGATAATTGTTGTCAAAGATTTTACTTATTAATATGTTATCAACCTCACACTACATTGTTGGATAGTTTTATTTAGTCAATTGTTTCTCCAAGAGATTTAAATAGCAAGACAAATCTTAAGTATGTATGTATGCAGTTACCACCTCAGGGGCTCTACATTCTATTGTGTAGATCCATATATCCAAGCAGTATTATTTTTCTTCATCCTGAAGGACTTCCTTTTAATATGTCTCATAGTGCATTTCTACTAATGATATTTTTTTCAACTTTTCTTCGTATAAATATGTTTATTTTTCATCTTTTTTTAAAACATATTTTTTCTGGGTATAGAATTCTATATAATAACTAGTATTCCTGGCCTTGTTTCAGCACCGGATACTGTTACATCTGATATTTCTATGCAATTCTTTTCCCCACCTTGGGGAGTTTCCTCACAGGCTGATCAGAAATCTGCTGACTACTTGAGGAGTTCCATTCCTAGATCTCCAGAGGTCTTTCTCTGTGAATGTCCCACAAACTCTATCCACATGGTTCTCTCCTGACTCTCAGATCCATCTTTTCAACTCAGGGGGTCTGCTGTGCTCTGCATGGGTTCCCCTCTCCTGCACCATAGTCCGCAAACTGTCTTAAGGTAGTAAGCAGTAAGGTGAGGCAATCAAAGGACTCATCTAATTCGTTTTGTTTCTTACCATTCAAGGATCACTGTGCACTGTTTTTGTTTTTGGGTTTTTTTGCCTGAGTATCTGATGTCCATCGCTTTGAAACCTTTTTTTTAATACTCTGCCTTTCTTTTGGTTGTTTCAAATGGAAGATAAATGATTTTATTTAATATGTTACTCCATCTTAAAGGATAGCAGAAATCTTTGTACTTACTTAGAAAATGTCTCATTTTTGCAATGCTGAACAAATATAGGTTTAACAATGAACAAATATGCTTTACTGTTTCCATACTACAGTATCTCATCTGAATCTTTGAAATTCTTATTCATCTTTTTAGTATTAGCTCAATGACACATTTGGCAAAAAGCTTTTTCAGGACACTTCTTCCTCATATTCTTTTTTAGCTAAAAGTGTTCTCTCTGTACTATTTAACATTTCTGTAGCAATTACCTATACCACTAAACTTGAAACTTCATAGTAACCGGGTCTGTTTATCTCACTGACCCTTTCAAGTCAAACACAGCACCTAATGTATAAGAACGACTCAATAAATAATTGTTGACTGACTGAAATACACAAATTTTATATTAGCTATCAGCGTACATGATTTACCATTCCAACTCTGTTTTAAACTATTTGTAAACAATAGTTTGTAAAAAATAGCCTATAATTTTTTACAAACAATATTTGTAAAAAGTAGCCTATAATTTTATAGTTAAGATAGCACATAGATCCTGGTATATAGTATGTTTTCAAAATATAGTGAGCAAAGAAAGTGAAATAATGAGAATATTCAGAGCAAAAGAAATGGACTTACCTATTCATTTTTTCCAGTTAATAATTATTTCATTTACTCATGGATAAATACTTCAATTTTTATTTAAAGATCTTTTTCAATTTTAGCAAAGATAAACAAACATTCTATTTTTGTGATTGAAAATTACATTGATTTTTTATTGAACAGTCTCCATTTTTCCTTAGGAATTTTTAATCAAGTTAAAATTCATTCAATTCAAGACAAACTGGTTACAAATAACATATTGAAAATATAAAAAAAAATTTTGTTTATATCAGTTATTCAAAGAGGAAATATTATATCGAATAAAATAATTCAAGTGTTAGTATTGAACAAATAGTTTAATAAAATTCAATGATTGAATTCATCATTGAGTTCTTTCAAACTAAAAGCTGAAATTTTGTAAGTTTATTTACTTCACAAACAAACAAAAATGCTAACACTCCAGTAAAACATAAGTCAAAAAGCCAAAAGAAAAATAAACCCCTGAAAAGAAGCAAAGAGAGAGGTTTCAGTGGATATTAAAACAGCCTAAAATTCTATAAAGAATCTAACATCTTGATAGCACTTCTATGTGGTGATCAAATTGAATTAGTACCAGTGCTTCAGTCCTTCTCATTAATATGCAATGAATGTAAATTTAAATATATGATTGATAGAATCAGATCATTTTGGAGATTGTCCTAGACTCACATTGCATAGATCAACAGAGGTACCAAAGCATTTAAAGAACTTCCTGAGCGCTGGCAAAGCTCAATGCTAAACAATAATTCTACCACACAAAGGATGAAATTTCCTATTCAATTTAACTCGTCCCTATACATACCAGAAAGGGTAAATCCAAGTAAAAATGTGTGGATTTAATATAATTGCCTTTTGTAGACATTATTTTTTATAGTGACAATAGGCAAGGACGTAAATGTGAATTTGAAATAAATTAAATTAGGTATGAAAAAAATGTAAACTACCTGAACAAGATTTTCAGACCAAGATCCTGATAGCAATTCTTTGAAAACTCATATGTCTTAGTTCATTTGTTATGCCATAACAAAGTACCTGAGATTGGGTAATTTTTAAAGAACTGAAATTTATAAGTTCCTTTTATAAGGACCTAACCCATTCATGAGGGCAGTTCCCTCATGACTTAATAACTTCCTAGAGGCCCTGCCTCTGACTACTGTTGAGTTGGGATTTAAGTTTCAACATGAATTTTGAATACAAGCGTTCAAAGCATAGCACCAAATAAATAAAACTTTCCTTTTTTTCTTTCCATTCTAATGGTTACTATTTCTCCTCATAAATAGTAGTATCTGTCATTGAGTGTTTACCATTTGTTAGATTTGTGCTAAGTGCTTTACATAATTCTCTCACCTAATTATCATAACAAATGTATCAAATATATACTATTGTCTGTTCTGTTTTACATCTAAAGAAATGCTATCTTAGGAAAAAACACAACTTTCTTTTCCACGGTAACACAGCTAGTAAGTGTTGGATTTAAGATTTAAACTCAAGTGTATTTGAGTCAAAAAGCAATGTTTTTGAGTTTACTTCTGTCTCTACTTTTGTACTTTTCCCGTTTTTTGTCTTTTTGCTTTATTCTATATCCTCGCTACAATGGTCAAGTGCTTATGACATGAAATAATAATAGGACATTGCTGGTAAAGCATATGGAAATGTCTCATTAATTTGTAGCCTATTTCTCTCTAAATTTGCTAATTTCTATTTTCTCTGCATTTAAAAATTCGGATTTTGCAAAATTATATCATTTCTTAATGAAATGGCCTCTTTTAAAATTTGATTTTACTTAACAATCCCTTTTGCTTAACATCACAATTTCTTCTATATATTTAATTAGTGATATTTTTTGTTAAATATACAGTGCAAATATGTCAATAATAAACCTGCAGACCTTGCAAGAAATTAGATATTTTAATGCGATGAGTCAAAGAAAATGAACTGTAGAACTGTGGAATCTCACACATAATCATTGACAAAGGGGATCTGGTAGAATTTGGACAATATCAGTTGAAAGAGAGAAAATCAGCAATATTGATGATATGATAGATGTTTCAATATAGGAAGATTTGAATATGAAAGAATTAATAGAGTCCCTCAAAAAAATAATAAAGCCCTTGAAATATAAACTAAATATACTTTTACAATGGTGTGGTGAAAATAAATTATAAAGTATTGAATTCTATTTGCATTATTTTCACTTTTTTATTATAAAATTTTATCACTATAAGTGGCTTTTATCTTGGCTAATTATCCTTGGGCAACTAGTACTTCCTGCATAATGAACATCAGAGGAATTATTTAATTCTTAGCATGATATTTTATTTGTAACATGTAGCAATATATTTTTATCTAAAAAAACTTTGAAAATGAAACAGAAAGAGAACTGTGGATGTATAACGTAATTGGATTTTGTATGGATTCAGTTACACGAGGCCTACTATCATTGGGCACTTTGGCAGGAACTGAGAAGAAAGAGTCCAGTAGGTAAGGTCTCTCCTCTCTTATATTTCAAAGGCCACTAAAGTAATGATGGCATTCTAAGCATTTTTGCCCTTTGAGATTTCTCACTAGGGTGATTTGCAACTATGCCTTTTCATTTGCTTGATTGCCCAGCAGCAAAACGCACATACACACACACTCAAACATACACACTCCTTTTCTGTTTTTAAAAAATCCAGTCACACATGTAGATGTGTCAGCTATGATTTGCTTTGTCCATTTTAATGATTTTAGAAATATTTTTGGAATAAATATAATTTAATGGTAATGTCTCCCACCACCCATGCTTGGCCATAGTAGAGATACTGGTAAAAAGATAAAATTTTACTCACCTAAATTCTACCATTATTCAACCAGATTCAGACTATCAATGAGTTGAGAAATTGACTCTTTAATTAATCTTTTGCTAAAAGTGCGCCTCATAAGCAAAAATTCTTCCCTTTTCGCAATACCAGTTGTTCTGCAACTCCAGATAGGTCCTTATAGTATCAATTATCAGTGCTGGAAAGAGAAGCTTCTTGAAGATAACAGGTTTTCTCCTGGATGGATAAAAGATCATATCATGAAATCAAGAATCATGTATTCATTTAAACATCATGAACAGTTTGGTAGAAGAATAATATATGTTAAAAAGCATCTTCAGCACCAAACCAAGCTGGAAGAAAAAGATATTTGCCATAACACTAAGTAGCTCAAAACAGTACCCTGATTTTAAACTTTGGTGAAATTATTTTCTGTGATGTCCAAACTGAAAGAGTGATCTAAAAACCAACAACAAGTAATTACTCATTCAAAAATACATTTTTGTGTGTGTCAGCACAAAATTCTTCAGGATTATAATTATATGAGGATCCTTTCCTTTCAAAGTCTAGCAGGCATAGCACCTCCAGTACCCAGAGCCCATATTACACAGTGCACGTGGTGTTTTGGAAAGACCAGTGCTTAGGATGGGGCTTGTCAAGTGGAATAAGGATCAGCCTTCAGGCCTATGAAGAAATGCACTCATTAGTTTTCTTGGATTTTTTTTAAAATTTATTTATCAACCAGAACTTCTGCTTCCAAAATGACCAGTTCCCAACACCCTGTATGTGGCAGATCTTATTCATTGGGCCAGGGCCAACACATTTAATCAGGTCGAGGTGATAAATGAATCTCAAGTTTTTTGTTCCAAATGACCAGCATAGATTTTTGCTTAATTTTTGTCACAAACCTGAAAATTCTCAAAGATTTTTTTTCTAGCAGAGGATAGGTCAAGGAGTAGAGCTAGTCTCACACAGGAGAGGGCTAGAGGATATTCCTGCATGAAACTGAGTTAAGCTAAAACAGAATCTAAATCTCCTGAAGGAGTGAAATCTATCCGTTACTGCAGTAGTTCTCAAACAGGGAGAATGTGGCTTCCCAGGGGATATTTGGCAATGTCTGAAGATATGTTGGTAGTCACAGTGCAGGGGCAGAGGGTGCTATTGGAATCTCACAGGTAGGTGCTAGGGATACTGCTGAATGTCCTGCTATGCACAGAGCAGCCCACAACTAAGAATTATCTGGCTCCAAATATTAATAGTGTCAAGGCTGAGAAACCCTACCTTCCTGAGATCTAAAAAAGAAAACCAATTTTTGAATTTGGAGATTATGTAAAATCAGAGGCATTATGAGAGGAATGGTTTGGCCATCTTTTTGGAACTTCATTTTTCTATGGTAAAACTCTGTTTTGGGCTTGAAGCTAGAAGCCTGGCAGAGTATATGTGTAATGATGCCCAAGCAAGCATGTTCATTGCTGCATTATTTATAATAGGAAAAAATGGAATAATTCAAACATCAATCCACAGAAGTTTGCTTGCATAAATTATATTGCATATATATCTACATAAGGAATATTATGCCATTAAAAATAAGTTACATGTATCTGTATGTATTAACATGCAAAAATGTCTATTAGATATTGAATAAAACATGAATTATTTTAAAGAAGTATGAGTAATGTGATCCTATTTTATTTAAAAATGCACATTTATAATGCTCATGTAAGAAGTTAAAAGAGAAAGTAGTTTTGAAGTGGCATAGATTGACTAGAATTACCACAATTATGTCTTATTTTTAGTGTAGAGCTTATTTACTTAGATTTATCATTACTAATGCCAAATGGGCATCAATTACATAACAGAAGAAAGAGAAACTTACCACAAAACAAATTTAAGCCCTTAAAATTATTTATGTTTTTGAGAATTTGAACTGACAATTTATTTAATCATTCCTTCACATACTCAATCACTTATTTATTCTTTAATAAAATATTTATTCTCTTAGGAGTCATGCACTAGACTATGCTCTGAGAATACAACAGCATACAAAAGAAACAGAATATCTGTCTTTATGAAGTTTATTGATGTGTGTGATGTGTGTTTTAGGATTTTGGTGATCTTAGATTTTCTTGCAATAAACCACAGCATCCTGTTGTCATGCACTGATATCTCTGAATTTTAAGTCCAAAGGAGCTATTCTAAGGTTTTGCCTGAAGAGACCAAAAGCTTTTTTGTTGTTGTTGCTGAAAAAAAGCTGGTAGTGAATGAATGGACTCGTGGAGCAGGTGCTGTTTACAAAGACTGTTGCTATTAGAAACTGCCTCTTTGACTAGCCTGTGCTTCATTAGGAAGTCACCAAACAAATCCTTCTGAAGCTTTTGTTGTCAGGCATTTCATTCATGGTGCTACCACAATATGCAGAACTCTTTCTTCATGTATCTGTAAAATAAATCCTCTGTCCTTTCTTTCTGTGGCTGCATCTCAGCTCCTGTGCCTTTCGACTAGTCTGGCTGTTCCTTCTTGCCAAGATTCTAATCCCATTTGTAAAGCACTGCCCAGAAAATAACAATTTGTAGGTGTTCTCTTTAATTTCCTCTTCCTAATTAGAGTCTACTTGATAAATATAAAGTAATTTCAAATAAAATAAAATAAAGGCTTATACTCATTTTAGATGGTTGTAATTTTTTAAATGTGAAAAGAAAAAACGTATTTCTGGTAAATGAACAGGATCATTTGATTTCCTGTCCAATTCAGTTGTATCATGAAAAACAATCTTTTCCTCATCAATAATGACAGGAAGAAAAGCCATCCTGTATGCAAAACTCTAATTAGGACTGAGATAGAAACACTCAAGGAGTTTGATTTCAGCAACTGTCTTGAGGGTTCCAAAAATTATTAGGTGGAGTGCCCTGAATAGTGTTCTTTAATTTAAATGCCATTATTCATAATCTTAAAACTTCTTAAGCTCAACAGATCAGAATAATATGAAAGGAATCTTGACATTCATAATTCTTCATGATAAATTAATAATACAGTATAACTGAAGTGCTATTAAGGCCTCCCATGCTTTAATTCATTCTTAGTCTTTAATCCTGGACCTCCAAAATACTGAAAAGAATGAATTTAAAAGAGAGAGAAAGAATGGACTTTGGATGGGGAGAAAAAAAATCACGGAGATTTACCTGGGGAAATTATTTACTCTTTTGTGAATAAAAAGATTTAGTATACTAAAAGGCAAGGATACTACATGTTTTTTAATCCCCCCAAAATAAAAAGTCTAACCTGTTATTTTCTTTTTCTTAGCTGCCGGAAAGCATTTTAGCCAACTCATTGTCAAATCATGCTTAAATCCTGTGCCTCAAAACGGCACTTTTGTGACTTATGTATAATCTTTGTAGTGTTTTATTTAAATGCCATATTGTGTTATTTGTATTTTCTAAGCTATCTCAAGTTTTTGAAAGTTTTGGGGTGGCATGATAAATAAATCGTAATATTATATATACATTTACACTCACGGGCATGAGGCCAGTGCAACTGATAGAACCCCATGCTCAAAAGCGTCCTGTGCTTAGAGTTTAGTGCTCTGTGATAGTCATCTCAAAATTCTTAACAATTACATCTTCAATTTTTTGTTTCATAACCAAAGTGCTCTGTGACAATGGCGCTTGTGCTAAGGGCTTGGAGCCTCTGCTCCTGTGTGGCCTGCCTTCCTGCCTTCCTCCTTGCATCCTTGGGATGGGTTCTCAGCTTTTTGCTCCCCACAGCCTGGTGCCCCTGGCCCTGGCTGACCTCCCCATTCCTGCTTTTACTCTGGGACCACAGACGCCCTCAACTCAGCCTGTCAATTGTGTCCTCAGTAGAGAGAGATTCACATTACACTGTTGTCCTACCCTCTAGTGGGGGTTGGGTGCAAACGTGGGGATGGTCAGTGTTGGGTATATTCATGAAGTCTTGGGGAAGAGCAGAGCAGCAGCTATTCCTGTCCTGGGCTGGCAGCAACATGGACAAGGAGTTGGGTTGATGAGTCCTCTCACCCACCCACAATCCAGGTAGCAAGTACATTCCAGAGTGGAACTTGCAATGTGTTGGGGATTGCTCTTCTGCCTAGGTTGGTGGCTAGCTGAGAAAAATGAGAAATAAGTTTTGCTCTACCAACTGTGGCATTTTCATTTTGCACTGAACCTACAAATTATGTGTCCCACCCTGTATGGGATAAATTCACATTTTATACTTTATTCATTCTTTTATTTATTCAGTAAGAAATATTCTTTTTGGACTTACCATTGTTTTAATTAAAAAACCATTATAATATACAGTTGATTGCTGCTGTGCAGAAAATATGCTCTCAGTTCAGTAAACCTGTAAATTAGAGATTTCAGTAGCCATATGGAAGAAACAGACTTCAAATATCAAGTTAGAAATCTGCTTCCATAGGATGATTTCTCTGTGGTCTTATAATGCAGGTAAAAGAGGTGACTGCATTAGAGTTCACTATAACACAATGGCATATTAACCTAGCCTTTTCAGGGTGTAAATAACAGTTTCTGAACCATATGTGTAGAATCTGTAATAAGTATTTGTGATCATAATCTGGAATTGCCAGTATGTGGCTTAAATATGCTTGTGGTTTATGATTAAAAATAAATATAATAACTAATTTTCCCTACCTATATATTAAGTATGCCATATGCTTACTACTCCTCTTCATTAAATACATGCCACATTAACCATCTGCTCTTCCAATCCAATACTGTTAGTAATCAGTTGTGGAGACCCAGGTATACCAGCCAATGGACTGAGATATGGAGATGATTATGTGGTTGGACAAAATGTTTCTTACATGTGCCAGCCAGGCTACACAATGGAATTGAATGGCTCCAGAATCAGGACTTGTACTACTAATGGCACATGGAGTGGAGTAATGCCAACTTGTAGAGGTATGATAATAATTTCTTCAACATTTTAAAATGGTAACCACTATGTATTTTCTTATGTTTTATATGCAGATTTAAAGTACATTTAAATAATGGTTTTTAGCCTTAATTCCATTTCTTTTTCTAGTATTGAAAAATGGCTGATGCCATTTTTTTAACCATAGTGTAATATACAGGATTTAAAAGTGATACTTTGACATAAACATTGTATCTTACTGTGAGTGATGACAATGAGCTTTAGTGTAACCAAAAGAACAAAAATATTATTTCTGTTTTATTAATATTACTAACCTTAATGAATTATAAATAATTTGCCCATCCACTTGGGTCAAGTCATTCAAGGATGGGGAAAAATACTTTCTATAATTTGAGAACAGCCAGCCTGGATTATAGAATTGTAATTTTTCTTAAGGGAGAGAACCTGTTTGTTCTAAGAATGCAAGCTAGAATTAATGTTTTAGCCAACATAGGCACAGGTTTGCTATTTTATGCTGTTTGTTTTTCCAGTGGAAATATTTTAATGAATTTTTTTGCCGATTTTTTGGATCAATTGTGGAATACTGTAGAGGTAATATCAGACAATGTATATTATTTTATAATAATTTTGATTTGTAATAATTGAGATTTCTCATCCAGGCATTTTTAAAGTGTCTGTGGACTAATAGTTTAATATCTCCCTGACTTATAATCTAACAAAAAATAACTGCAATGTTTTTATATTTTTCTTCATGATTATTGTTTCAGAATCAGATCAGTTTAAATATACATTTAATGAAATTATGAACATATATGAATAGACATTTTTACATTTTAGAAGTTATTTTATACAGTCATTATTTCATACTGATAATTTCAATTTTAACCAACACCAAAATATTATTAAAAATATATTGTTCGTACAAATAACACAATTATTCCTCATTTTTAGATTTTGAACTCAGCACCCTTCCTTTTTCTTTCATCTCTACATTATCCAACCTGTCTTTACTTGACAACTTGAAGCAATTTAAACAAAATACATTTAAAAAATTTAAAAATGCATTTATAAATTCTGTAGGTTTTAACATATGAATCTAAGTGGTTAAAGAGAACCAATTTGTATATTTTAATCAAATTCATGACCTGTGTTTTCAAAAAAGTCACAGAACTGCTTCCAAACTCCTTGGTTACAATACTGACACTATATATAACCAAACAGCCCAGCTCTTCAGTCTATCTGAAGGTCATTGAAAATTATTTTATATAAAACCAATAATTTATCAGTTACAGTATACTAGATAGAAGGTCACCCTCTATTTGCCTTCCCTTAGATGTCAGGCAGCTTGCTATTTTGTAAGAGAATCTCTGACAAGCAGTAGCCATTATGTTGCCAAGAAAAAGTTGCATCCTAGAGGGATTAATTCCAGGGATGTCTCAGAAATACTACCAGGAGAATAAAACATGTCACACCATATTGTCCTCAAAAAGGTTAAATTAGCACATATGCTTCCTCTAATGATATTTATTTATATTTTTTACACCCAGGATATTTCAACAGCTGTGTCTAATCACTGTTAATGTAATTGCAGCTGTTACCTGCCCAACTCCTCCCCAGATCTCTAATGGAAGGCTAGAAGGAACAAATTTCGACTGGGGCTTTAGTATAAGCTACATCTGTTCTCCAGGCTATGAACTATCCTTTCCTGCTGTTTTGACCTGTGTAGGGAATGGTACCTGGAGTGGTGAAGTACCACAGTGCTTACGTAAGTATAATTTCCATACTTAAAATTATATTTTAAGTAACAGCTGTTACTTAAAAGTTTCAAATTTCTGTAGAACAAATATGTGATTGTTAAGCTCCCTCCAATGCCTAATTAAAATTAAAAGAAAGCCAGTATTTACCAATGTAGCTAATTTTCATGTAATCCAATTATTATATTCCTTCTGCTTGGACTTCAAATTTTAGGCTAACCTGCTTTGTTTATAAACTTTTATTACTTTTCAAAATTATTTTTCAAACTAAAGACCCTCTTAATTCTAATGCTGGAAAATTATTCATATTTATGTCCAATTTGTCTTAGATGAATACTCTGTAATTTACTTTCAAATCTCTTTTTGCAATAAATCCATGTCACTTCTACATGTTCATTCAAATCAAGTTCTTATGATGCCATTGTCATAATAATGATTGTGATTATACATCTAAAGTTACCAGGGTAAACATAGAGATAAAAGATTATTATTTTTAACAGAGTTTCACAAACACACACACACACATCTCACACCAAACAATAAATCAGTGACAGATTTATGAAAAACATAAATATAAAAGTTTTAAATATTAAGTGTCTAAATGACCTCAAGTTAAGGAAGAATTTCTTAAACAAGATGCAAAAGGTATAACCCATAAATTGAAAAGTTGAAAAAATCAGCTACATTAAAATTTTAAAATTTCTTATTGTCAAAGACCAAGCACAAACTTGGACAATATAATCAATATGTGTTGAAAACAGTGGTAATATTTAGAATATGTAAATATTTTCTAAAACAAAAAAGACAATACAATAACATGAGCAAAAGACGTGGACAGCTATTGCCTAACCAATAGATTGAAAAAAAAAAATTAGTATCAAGTATTGGTGAGGATGTGGAGCAATGTAAATTTCTATAGATTCTTGATGGGTGTGTAAATTCACACAACCATTTGCAAAGCTAGTTGTCATTATTTAGTAAAGTTAAAGATGCACAGAGTCTATTGCCCAGAAATTGTATTCCTAGGTATATGCCCTACATAATATTTTGTACATGTGCCTGAAGAGACATGTACAAGAAAAATGATACCAGCATTGTTTTTAGTGGTAAAGTTAAACAATTTAGTGCTCATATATACATATACATTTATACACATATATATATATATATACACACCATAGACACACATACACACACACATAAATGTGGTAAAATTACCAAGAAATGTATGGAAATGAAAAACCTAGAATTCAGGATGAGACAAAGTATGTTACCCGTGCTTGATCTGGGTGGGGCTCACAAAGAATTGCAACAGTATTAGTAATTTTCAAAGTTGAGTGTCAGGTTCATAGTCATTTAATAACTTACTGCAACTCATATTTTATATAAATATTCTTTTGAATGAAACAGATATTTTAGTATAAAATAAATACGTTTAGTAGACCTACTATAGAATTATGATGACTAACTGGAAACAAATTATTAGGTGTACTTTGGCATAGTTTATCTGAAAAGCTTCCTATTAAGTGATGGCAAATACTGGGCATACACACCACCATTTTACTGGCTCATCAGATCACTCATAATACATTTGCTCCAGAGATAAATTATTAACCAGTTAGATTGAGCATGAGAGATAAAACTAAATTATTATTACACTTGTGGTCTATTAGACTGCAGTTCATGTAATATCCAAAGGAGTTCCTTCCAGGTATTGTAATACGATTTTTAGAATAAGTCTGTTCCAGTGCCTCAATATTGATGTCACACAAATTGGCCCTTAAAATTATGATTCATGGTAACGATCATCTTAGAAAATACGAATGTATTCTGAATGAGACTAGATACTCCATGGCTACTCCAGAATAGATAGGATCAAGGAGGTTTTACAAAGATGGGTTTATGGCAGGTTTGCTTGTTTGTTTGATATGACCAAAAAAAAAAAAAAAAAAAAAACATGATCAAGAAGTTATCTTGATATGGTATTTTATTTCTGGTTCTATTAAAATACAAATAATAAAATATTTATTGACGTTTGAATTAGAATAGCTGTCCAGATATAATAAGGCTAACTTTGCCTCAACTTCTTTACATGTATCATTTCTACTGCATGTAACAGAGCTCCTGGGAAATATGTTTGGTCATGACATTTTCATGGATAATGATATTTGAGCTCAGAGAGGGAAATCAAATTGTAAGGACACAGTGTAACTTTGCCACCATTCAGGGAACCAGCTACATTGATATGTGGCCTAAGGTCATGCAGCTAGTAAATGGCAGAGTATGAATTCAAGTTCAGAAAAAGTGGACTTACAGAGCAATGCTCTTGTCCATTGAGTAGACAAATGCATTAATTTTAGAGACTTTATAAAGAGGAGTGTTTTTTCTCTTTAATTTTGTTAAAGATATGTCCTTTCATCTTAAAGTTTGTCTTTGTGAACTGAAGCTATTTAAAAATAAACCCTGTGTTATAAGCCTTTAAACCTGACATCAGTAGGTTGTTTGGTTTACTACACGCAAATACACAGATAGAAAGCAGATGGAATGACACACAGAGAGGGTGGTAAGGAATTGAGGAATTTAGGTTGTTGAGTCTCCTTTCTTTTCTTTGTTGAATAGGTATAAGATTCTGAGATGAATGACTTAGCAGAATATGCAAGAGAAACACTTCAGAAACAGGTTATGAAATAAGTGATAGAAACAATCACTCAAGCTGAAATGCCATTCATGATGTTTACTGAGGAAATAGCTATTGAACTCAAAATGTGCTAGATATGACCAGATTCTTGGTCCTCAGGGTGTGATGATATACGTTATTGCCAGAAGTGCTTGAATGCCAAGTAGCACAAAGGTTTAGGATACCAAAGAGATGGTGAAAATTAGAACACAATAAACCAATGGTTATTGTGTTATTTTAACTGTGTTACTTTACGCTGAACTTTTCCCCTCTATTTTGTTTAAATTTTTATTTAATGATTACTTTTAACTGTTTCAAACATTTAGATAATGTTACTAAAAAGAGGTTTGAAAATTCAAGTTTATCCTTGAGTCTTGAATGGCAGGAAAGGTCTTTCTTTGAATAATGAGCCCAAGACTATGGTATTCTATAATTAAGATATGCATGCATCCCAGTAGGCTTGGGCATTCCTAGTTTATTCCTGTTGTCCTGGCAGGTATCTGCTTTATTTAGAGTCCCCATTTTGCTCTCAGAAGTGTCTTGGTTTGTATGATACATTTTACGGTCACCCAACCTATAACCTTCTTAAGGCAATATTTATACTTAAAAGTATTTGGTTGTTGCTGTTTGTTTGCTTTAAAGGGACATACACTTTCAGATACTAAATCAGCATATTTGAAAATTGAGTACATTTCAAAATGGTTCAATTTATAAATTATAAACTATGTATTTTTTACCCCAATAAAAAATATTGAAAGCATTTGTTATAGGTACATTTGCCTGGGTTATCTACTCAACTTGAAACCATTTGATCTCATCCCTCATACACTTCTGCACGCTCACTTTGCTCCAGCCACACTGGCCTCCTTATCTTCCTCCAACTTGCTAGACATGCCCCAGCATAGGGCTTTGGCAATGCTGTTTATCCTCAGCAGAAGGCTCTCCCTTGGGATATAACCATGGCTAAACACTTTTTTCTCAGTGAGCAACACCTTTGTCACTTATTTAAAACTGCCCTAATCTCCTACCACCCACCACACACACACACACACACACACACACACACACACACACACACACACACAGTCTTGATATTCTTCCCCTGAACTATTTTTTCTCATAGGACCTACTGCCTACCCACATATTACCTTCTCTTTAAAATTTATTTATTATGTTTATTGTTTGTTTGCTTCTCTCACAAATATAAAAACTCCACAAGAGCAGGAATCCTATTCTGTTTACTGATATGTCCAAGTGTCCAAAACCACATAGAATGGTGTTTGACTTTAGTAATTAATAAATATGTTGAATGGAATCATCTAATCAATTTGTTTAATAATTCTGTCCAGTTGATCTCTTCAGCAGTTGTTGTAGGACATTGAGATCCTTTAGTTTTGTATAGATTTGGACTCCGATGGCCTTTTCTCTTAAAAAATACCAACATTATTTTGAAGAGGAAGGCAGTAAAATACTGGGTTATGTGCTCCAGGTGTTCAGAGTATTCAGAGTATAATAAAACAAATAACCATATTTTTAATATACATGTAAATGGCATTGCAATCTGTAGAGTACAGTCTGGAATATTATGGGTGGGTTCTTTTTGACAGAGTTACTATGAATTACATGCCTTTTTACAAGTGTATTTCAACTTTGCAGCCTGAAATATGTGATTTGAATCTGGTTGACACAAACCAACAAAAATATAAAAATGTCTGTATTTATTAAGGTAGTCTAGTAGGTGGAAAATATCTGAATCTAACTAATTATTTGAACATTACACTGATTTTTTATTTGATATTTATTCATGTAGATATAAGCTAGAAAATATAAAATTTTTCATTGGAATAGATTATCATGGATAATATGTCATTTTAATGCAATATTCCAATTAGTTGTCACCATTTTTCTAAACTGTGTACTCTACCAAATTCTAAATCTTTGCTATAAATGTCTTTGTTTTCACTTTCAGCAAAGTTTTGTGGTGACCCTGGCATACCTGCCCAAGGAAAAAGAGAAGGCAAAAGCTTTATATACCAGTCTGAGGTTTCATTCAGCTGCAATTCTCCTTTCATATTAGTGGGATCCAGCACCAGAATATGTCAAGCAGATGGCACTTGGAGTGGTTCGTCACCTCACTGCATAGGTAATATTAATTAAAGGCTCATTATGCTCAGTAATTTTGGAATTAATAGGTAGCAGTGACATTTAATGGTTTTCTTTATCCTGTAATCTATAGTTAGCTAAATATGAAAAACAAATGTAACATATTGAACCAATTAGAAGGCACTGAAAATGAATATTGGTAGAACATATGACATTATTTTTGGCATTTTAAGCTTCTAGAAGAAACATTTGAAATAATTTTGTTGTATATCAGTAAAATAATAAAAAGCTTTCAGATTAATGACATTATTAAGTACCAATATTTATTTAGATCTTATAGTTAATAAAGCATATTCATATGAAATGAGACTTGTTCCAAAAATATCCAAAAGGTCTACTGATTTCAAATTCACTGTAAGTACATTTCTGTAATCCTAAAATTAAATGCCATCTTTGGTAAACTAATCAAATAATTTTTCATGCAAACAAACCAACTCAGATATTATCTACCATTCTTTATACCTGAATCTCCTACAGGTGTCAGTGAAATTTAAATTACTAAGTCCTCTTTCTAGAAAAAACTTCAGGGGAGTATTATTCTGCCTAAATTATAATTTAGCAAGGTTCTTGAGCAAATGTTTTATGCATGTGTACTTCTTTCATATCCTTTATTTTTCCTTAACTTTGTAGCCACAGAGTTTGTTAGATGTCAAGTGCTTTTATTTTAGAAGGGTTCAAAGTTCAAGAATTGACTATGAAATGTAGTCTACCTGAATTTCTTGCTTCCAAGTTAGCAGTTTTCTATCAATGGAGAGATGCTATTAGATTTGCATAAACCCCTGGTCATTTAAAACTGTTTTGTATGAGAGAAATATGACCATTATAAATTTTAAAGGAATATTATGCTTTTAATCTTCACTTTAGAACCCACCCGTACCTCGTGTGAAAACCCAGGTGTGCCACGACATGGATCTCAGAACAATACTTTCGGATTTCAAGTGGGTACTTTAAATAGATATCTCCATTTAGTATAATACTAGGACAAAATGCTTCGTTGGTTCATATGCATATAATCTTGTTGACAAACAATAAAAAGTCATTTTGTATGCTTATATCTGCATTCATAAGCACATTAAAAAAAGGTAATGGACAAGAAAAGGGTGAAAGTAAAAGAAATTAGGAAAAGAAAAATATGCTTCAATAAAATAGCCTAACTGAACATAAAGGTAAAATAAAAGAAAAAATGGAGATAGTAGTGAGCATAGGAAAATCCATAAGAAGTATGTAGAGGACAGTAAGTAAGAATAAGTGAAGGAGGAAAGGAATAAACTCTACAAGAAGTGGGGATAGTTAGGAAAAGTAAAGATGAAAAAGGTTAAAGAAGAGACTTTTGAGACAAACAGCTAAAATATTAAAATGTGGTTATTCAATAAAGCATTAATTGTGTATAAGACTAAAAATTTCTTTTAAACATTGACATTGATGTGGGAAATTTCTGGAAATGACTATGAGATTTTATTATGCAACACATAGTTGGATGTTATATTAGAATTCTTTAACATGCCCAGTCATGTGTGGCTGACTTTCTTTCTCTCTTTTTCCAATTTAAATTTTAGGTAGAGATTCAGCTAGTTTTCTGTTACAGGGGTCCAAGGGGAGCCAAAGTACATACTGATTCTGAAAGGAAATAGCCAATTTACACATTACCCAATTGCCTTGTGTTGCAGGGTTTTCTAAATTGTGCTATTCTGTGTGAAATTCTGTGTGAACCTGAAGAACATCCACTTCTAAAAGAAGGGCTCATCTAAGGTGCCATATTTTTGTTGCTAAAAATAGTTTCCATTTATCTACAGTTCAGGCACAGTATGAACGTTGATTTGATAGCATTTCCAATTCTTCTGGTTTCCCTCAGTCCTGTATAGATAATACAAAAGTGTAAAAACGAGTCTCAGTCTCTATTTTATCACTGTTTTTAGAGAACTTTAGATTCATTTATCTATAAAAGTTTGTATCAATTGATCTAAATCCTGAAAAATGGACAACTAGCTACACAGCATTAGTCCTCATCATCACATAGACGAAGAAACTGAATGTGACTTGCTTTGATCACAGAGCAAGTTGATAACAGCATCATGATAGAATACAGAATCGTAATGTTAGTGTCTGTGCACTGAATCAGGCTGATTTTTCTGAAGAATATGTGTCTTTTCTAGTAAATGTTTTTTGAGATAATGGAAATGATTGAGTTTAAAAGAGTCATCCAGCAAAATGAATAGAATCATTAACTCTGCATTTTAATAATTCTATTGTAATCAACGAAAAATGTTATCACGAAGTTAACCTAATCTTGAATTTATATTATTTGGACTAATAAACATCTATCAGATCATTATATTCTATCTAGATCAATATAAGTAGACTAGATTTTAAATATGATAATTAAAATTAAAAATTTACTGAATATTTAAATTAGGGACATCAGCTCTTATACATGCATATGGCAGGTATGCATGTATGTATGTACATACATACTAAATATGCTAACTAAATATGTATAAAGCCAATACAATAACAAGTTATGTAATTCTAGCTAATACCAATTTATTGGTGGATTCCAGATGAATATGGTCTTCTATGCAAAAGGTATCTTTATCAGTTGAGAAAAAAACTCTTGCTTGCAAATAACAGAAACTGTTTTGAGCCTTAAGCCTAAAGGCATTACAAATTATGTGCGGGTATGTCCAAGACCCCCAAGTGAAGGAAACCAGATGAGACCCATCAAACCCAGAGTGTTGGCACTGGACAGCAGTACTCAGTCTTTTCTATTGCTCTCTATTTTTTTGCCTCATATTTTCTCTCTGTGGATTGGCCATATGGCCAAATGTGCATCATTTCTATTTACATCTCAGCCACATACAGAAAGTGATTGTCTCAATCTCAATTCCAAATTTCCAGAGAAAGAATCAGAATGTCCCAACTTTTGTATTCATCATGCTTTGATAAGATGGCCAGTAGTGAGTTCTGAAGTAAAATTACAGCTGTAGAAAGTTCACTTCTGGGAGGGGCAAAAGAGGATTATGAATTGCAGAAGCACTCAAATAAGTTTCTTAGTTTTCTCTTTAATGTCTTCATTTGTTTACTCTTTTTCTATATAGATTTATATAGTAGATTTTTGAACACAAATATAGTTTATTAACATAAAAATATAAAACCTGTTGCTAGGGTTGGTGAAAACTCTATCGTTGAAAAAAGACACTTAACATTTTTTCTCTTGTTATTCAAAATACTATAAATTGGAATAACTTTGGCTAAAAATAGATTGGTAGTGAAGGGAATAGCTGCCAAAATGATTGATAAACATCTAGATTAATTATGGAGTAAATACCAAGCACATGTACGCATTAACTGTTGTATTGCTCTTTAAATTGAGCTCTGGGCAATGGAAGATACATTATTTGGATTTAGGGCTTGGTACATAAAGTTATTATAGATATGAAATGTTTTTAATCTGACTCTTTATTTAACTTCAAGATATTTAACCATAAGATATTCAACCCTACCAAAATAACCGTGGTGATAATGCATAATTCCCTGTTGATATTAGTATCTATTACATTGAATGAGGCAAATATTTTACACAGTGTTATATTACCTTAAATGATGAGTATAATGACATGAATTATGAAAGAAAAAACTCATAAATATTTATTTTTTCAATTAAAATCTTATTGTTTTTGAATACAAACTCAAAAAAATTAAACTTTTCTTAAACCAGGAATCACAGGCCACAGTTGATGCTTAGTCAATAAAAAACCCTTGCATCTTATCTTAAGCATCTGTTATCTCTTCAGTTTTATGATTTTGCCTATCTAATTTTATTAATCTTAATTTATCTTAGTCTTTTATTAGAAGCTGCCTAAATTTTTCTTGGGTGAAATGTTTAGTATAAACACATAATAAAAAATATAAAAATTAGTTGTTTAAAAATATATTACAGTCTAGGTGCAGCGGCTCACACCTGTAAACCTAGCTCTTGGGGGAAGCCTTGAGGTGGGAGGATCACTTGAGGCCAGGAGTTGGAGACTAGCCTGGGCCACATGGCGAGACCCCATCTCTACAAAAAAATTAAAAAATTAGCCAGATGTTGTGTCATGGGCCTGTAGTCCTAGCTACTTGGCAAGCTGAGGTGGGAAGATCACTTGAGCTTAGGAGGTTGAGGTAATAGTGAGCTATGATCAGGCCACTGCACTCCAGCCTGGGCAACAGAGGGAAACCCTGTCGCTAAAAAAAAAACAAAGGAATATTTAGAGAGGATGTATTTAATATATACATTTTTGAAACCTTTTATATATATAAGAATATATATAAATATATATTTTTAAAGTTCTTAAGAACCATGCTGATACAAATAGACACAGTGAAAATTCTAGCAAGAGTCATTTGCTATGAAATTTCATGGAGGAAAAGACAGATCTTATCGAGAATGTTCTAAATTTATGCAAAATGTGTACTAATCCTATGACCTACTATATAAATTTCATGATTTAGGAACTAAGATATAACATTTAAGAGGAGAATAAGAAGTTAAAGAAGATAAGTGGCATTTACTAATCAAACATCTTAAACTTCTATAATGCATCTGCATACAATATTTGGGTCAATTTAAAGTGATTTTTACTGAAACACTGGCTGCAATTAAAACTGGATATGGATTATTTTTAATTCCTGATATAAGAAACTTTCACTATTAATTTTCACAATGTATATAGTTGGTTATACAAATAGCACTTTTTATTAGTAAATATTGGTGGGAAAGTTGTACAGAAATTAATTTTTCCAATGACTTTTTTGAATTGGATTATAGAAATTTTTATGATGTTACTTATTTTCTACAAATAAGCAAATTATATTATGCATATGTTAAAAGTTATTCAGAGTCAGAAGGAACTATCATGGTAAACTGGGAAAGGATAGAGAGCTATGACTGAACTAAATCTTTTAGTATAAGAGCTAGGAAAAGAAAGTTGGAAGAGGCATTCCATGCACAAGGAACACCATGAAAATATGCATATGTTTAGAGAATACAAAACTTAAATATTATTTGAGCACAAGTTGAGTAAAAGTAAGTCTTTAATGATTCTAGAAAGATGGTCAGTGGTCAGGTAATGGAGGCCTTTATCTGCCATATTAATATAATATATTAATAACTTTATCTTAATGGGTGATGAACCAATAAAAACATTAGGAAGGATAATGAGGTCAAACTTCTTGTTGCATAGAAAACTTTTGACTTCAGTGTAGAAAATAAATTGAATGGGATCAAGACTGGAGAAACAGAGACAAGTTAGAAGATTCTTTTAATTGTCTATGACAGTAGTTCTCAAAGTGTGGTCCCTGACCAGCAGCAGCAGTATCACCTGCTTGTTGGGACCTTATTGGAAATGCAGATTCTTGGGCCAGTTCTTGATCGATCAGGTCAAAAACTCTGGACAGGGGGTCAGCTATCTGTGTTTTGGTAAAATCCTTCTGGTGATACAATGTCTGCTAAAGTGAGACCCAAAGCCTGTGGAAAACATGATATATAAGTGGGAAAAGAAAAAGGGGGGATGGTTTGAGAAAGATTTAGAAGGTAAAATTATCAGCACTTGGTGGTGAACTGAATGAGGGAAAGATGTATTGGTGAAAAGTGGCACTTTTAACTGGGATCTAATCTAAGGTAGGACTGCTGGATTGATAGAAGTGGTGGGTTTTGTAGAACTTGTTTGACTGAAGAACAAAATTGCAAACTGTATATAACCAGTCACATAATCTAGGCCATGTTGGAAAGTCAAAATCTGTACCACCATTTTGTACAACTTCACAGAGTATGTGAATGGCAAGCTCTGGAGCACAATTCAAGGAACTTCCTTTATACTGAATGCAATATGAAGGGTGCCCCCTGGAGTAGATCAATGTAATAGCCCTGGACAAAATGGGGCATCATGGAAGACATAGCACAAGATAACAGGAAGAATAAAGGTTGCCAGAGAATAAATTTTGGAATTGAATGTTTTCAGTATAGCACTGTTCTGGGTAATAATGACAATGTGAGAAATGGTAGAATTTAGCATTTTAACGTCCAAATGGAACCTTGGTATCAAATTATGTCATCTTAGGCTTAGCCTCATGTTGCTTTAGCAGGTGGGAGTAGGATTAAAGGGAAGGCAGAAAACAGGGAGTGAGTGATAAGTTCTAAGACTGAGATTAAACACTCAGACTCCAATTGCTGATGAAGTCTGAAGTAGCACACCCTAGATATCCCTTATCTTATCCTCCACCTCTAATCATTTAATAAATCTTGTTGATTTTTCCATGTACTATATTTTGAAGGAATGACGGTTCCCCCCCCCAAGCTTACTGCCACAAGTTAGTCTGGCTTTTAACTACTCAAATTTAAAATGGTAGTGACAGCCTCATAATTAGGTATTCTTTCAAATACCATAGCCTCCATTTGAAACCCTTTAGAAACTGACTCTGACTCGTATGCCTCCAGCTTAGTCATTATAGCTAGAATTTATTTAAATCATATGTGCCATCCCAGGTTGGAGTGGATTTTATATCCTATTTCAATAAATCCTTAGAACAGATCTCAAGACAAATAACAATATCATCCTTATTTATAGATGAGAAATTAAGTCTCAAAGAAGAGATATCATTCATTCAAGTAAGGTCAGATCCAGAATTCTCTGAGATCTGTTTTCTTATTTACTGTGTCCCCCCTTTGCCCTCCCCCCGACCCCCAATTTCCCTGCTCACTTTGTGAACTATCCACACCAAGCAATCAAATATGCTGTTTTCCCCTAAAACATATGATGTATATTTTAACATACATACATTTTCTCATCATGTTCTTATCTTTTCTACTTTTGTAAAAGTCATTCTCAAACTTCAGTGTTCATTAAAATCACCTGAGGGCTTGTTAAACCAAATTGTTGATCCCTGCCCTAAGAGTTTCTGGTTCAGGGAGTCTGCAGTAAGGCCTCAGAATTTACATTTCTAACAAGTTCCTAGGTGATGTTAATGTTACCAGCCTGAACACCACACTTTGAGAGCCATCATCATGTATATTATCTAAATTCTACATCCTTAAAAGTTTATGTATGTCTTCTGTTGTATATTTCTGTTACCACCACAACCTTTAGTAATCACCTTAGTCTCTAATTTCATATTGTGTTTACTGTCTTCAATATTCATTTGCCTCCTATGTTGTTAGTTACATTTATTTCCATCTCTATTTTTATCAGTCTTTATTTATTTATCTTTATCTAACTCTGTCTTTCTCGTATTCATGTGCAGTTTATTGGCCTTTTCATATCTTATATATTTTCTTCAAATTCTCATGGCAAAAAGTTTTGCATCTATGTATACACTGGGTACCAAACTATTTGATGATGATATGTAGACAAAGAGATCTAGGGGTTTTTTTTTATTTAGTCTTGAATTTTTTCCCAGTTTTATTTTAAACCAGATTTCAATTTCTTTTCCTTCCAACTCTGCCATACAGAATTTCATTTGACAGCATTTTCTCACCCAGGGTTTTTTTTTTTCTATTTTTTGCTATATCTGAAGTTGCATTGGGACATTTCATTTTTCTTTTTAATTTTTTATAGGTAGGAAGTGTTGTTCAATTCCATTGCAAAAAGGGACACCTTCTCCAAGGGTCTACAACACGCACTTGCCTCCCTGACCTTACATGGAGTGGAATTCAGCCTGAATGCATACGTAAGTATTGTGGGTAAGAATACTACTGTGGGTAAGAATTTATGTGCATTTTTTTCTTTCAAGCATGCAAATAAATTTATATCTATACAACATATGTATCAAATTGATTTTTAGATTATTATAAAACATATTTCATGTATGTAATTTTATTACTACATCATAAATCCATGCCTGGGAAGCACTCTTTCTAAAAAAGACAGATGGCATGAGGCACAATTTTGTTCTTTTTATAAAGCTTTTAGGATGTTTAGTTTGGCCACCTGGGCGATGATTAGTTTTTAGTTTCATAGATCTACATCCGATCAATCTTAAATGCTCTGAGATATAGAAGGCTCCAATCTAATGACTCTTAATTATTTAAAATCACTTGTGAAAATATTCTTCTGAATATTTTCTGAGGAAAACTAGAAACATCTACAAAATAAAATATTGATGGATACCTTGACCAAAAATTTGAAAACTATTTCAGGATTTCCTGTGGCCTATAAATATTCACTGATGCTAAGTTGAGAACACTTGCTGTATAGATTAAATAAGAGCAAGCCCAAGGTTACTAAATGGTTTCTCCTGTCCTACAATTAGAAATAAATTTCAGCCGGTCAGCTACTTGCCTCTTCTTTCACAGCAGTTCCCTCTTTTTATCTTTTCTCCCGTCTTTTTAATTCTGAGTCTCTTCAGGAAAAATAGTAAAGAGTAAGCTGAAATGGAAACACTCATCCGGAAGGTATCTAGCTTTTAGGATTTGCTTAAGCCCAAACAAGCCCTGTGAATTTTCTCTAGCCCTGTTCAGAACTACCTACGTGACCAAGGGGACCCTACAGCCCAGCAGCTTACTTAAAAGCAGCAGAACACTCCACTGAGTTGTCATGTTACGTGCTTGGTTGGCTTGTAATACTTAAATACAGCAAATTCCTTAAAGGAGAATTCCTCAGAACATGTCCTTTAGAATAGCTGCGTGGGCCGTTCAAGGTAGAGAATTAGAAGTGAAAGGAAACATGGAGAAAAGGAGACAGAAAGATGAACAAAATGATACTTCTAGCATATGGACCCAAACATGGCCAGAAAATTCTATAGGTAAAAAAATTATTAAAATGTACTTTTATTAGAAAGTGTTAATATCAGAGCAATGTAATGAACTGTGGCTGTATTTAACCTTAGAAAATTGATTTTTAATGTAAAATCAATATAATAAATTTAAAATCATAAAATAATACTTCCAAAACTGGTATAGAAAACCTGAGCTTAACAAACTTTAAGAAGTATCTTGGCCGGGCTCGGTGGCTCACACCTATAATCTAGCACTCTGGGAGGCTGAGGCGAGTGGATCGCTCGAGGTCAAGAGTTTGAGACCAGCCTGAGCAAGAGCGAGACCCCATCTCTACTAAAAATAGAAAGAAATTATCTGGCCAACTAAAAATGTATGTAGAAAAAATTAGCTGGGTGTGGTGGTGTGCACCTGTAGTCCCAGTTACTTGGGAGGCTGAGGCAGTAGGATCACTTAAGCCCAGGAGTTTGAGGTTGCTGTGAGCTAGGCTGACGCCACGGCACTCACTCTAGCCCGGGCAACAAAGCAAGACTCTGTCTCAAAAAAAAAAAAAAAAGAAGAAGAAGTATCTTACAGATCCCTTAAAATACTTATGTTCACTGTGACTCTTTAAAATGATGGTATAGTATACATTCATGAATTTATCCACAGTCTTTTTTTTCTCTAATTTTATCCATTAACATCTATCAGTGTTCCACAGATGATTATTTAGGAAATACTAAAGTATGAAATCAATGTATATATTTACATTGATACATTTTCCTTGGTTCATTAGAATAATTATTTGAAGGTATATTTATATAAAGGCATTAAAGTATATCAAAAATATATTGTGACTCCTGTCTCAAAAATTCCTTAACACGTCTACAGAAAATTAACGTTATTCTCTTCTCTTAATATAGCCCACAGCTGTAAACAGCCAGAAACTCCTGCTCATGCAAATGTAGTAGGAATGGACCTTCCATCTCATGGGTACACACTAATTTATACCTGCCAGCCTGGTTTCTTCTTAGCAGGTGGAACAGAACATAGAGTCTGTAGATCTGATAACACCTGGACTGGAAAAGTTCCTGTTTGTGAAGGTAAGTTTTCTCTACAGAAGCTTTTAACACGAGAAACTGTACTATTTTTGCCTTACTTGGATCAAGAGACAAAAATCTCAAATTAGCTTAGGAACAAGGAAAATCACCAGCAACTCCAAGGGTAGGAGTAACGTAGACATGTCTGGATCTAGAGGCACAGAAATATCATTCCGGTCTTTTTATAGCTTCTCCAGGCAGATTTTTCTTGCTTTAATTCCCACTTCAAGTTCTCTCTTCAAGGTAGTTTTACTATTTTTGCAGGGCTGTCATAACAAAGTACTACAAGCTGGGTGTCTTAACCCAACAGAAATTTATCCTTTCATAGCTCTGAAAGCCAGAAGTCCAAAATCAAGTTGTTGTCAGGAACTTGCTCCCTCTGTAGGCTCTAAAAAGGAATCATTCCTTGCCTCTACCTAACTTTTGGCAGCTTCTGACAAGCATTTCCTGGCTCAGAGCCGTACTCCAATTTGTGCCTCCACCTTTATATGGCCGCCTTTCCCACGTACTTCTGTGTGTTCTCCTCTTACGAGGACACCCATCATTGTAGTTAGGACCCACCTTAAATTAAGGATTATTTTTTCTCAAGATCTCCAATTAATTATATTTAAAAATACCTTATTTCTAAATAAAATCATATTCTGAGGTTCCAAGTGAACATGAATTTGGAGGGTATACTATTCAACCCATTAGAGTAGGGAAAACTGCTACCAGCTTCTCTGTGTTCATGTCCTTTTACCAGAGTGATCCTAGTAGAAGGAGTCTTTCTAAAAGTTTGGTCAGAAAAGCACTATTCAGGTCTCTGATTTTCACAATTTTGAACTGAGCCCATCTCTAAAGCCATTACTCAGCCAGAGCAATATGGTATTTTGACCAGATTTAGGTGAAATGTCCCCACCTATTGCTGTGTAGTCAGGACAATTCCCATCGGGATAAGAGGTTGTGAGTTTACCAGATATAAAAGGGTTATGTTGCCAGAAGAAGCTGCAAAGGAAATTTTTCTGAAGTTCTTGATAAGGTCATCAATAAACTCCTTCTCCTTATATCTAGCAAATCTTTTTTGTGTTTGTTTCTAGACCTTCTAATTTTTGATCTCTTGTAGCATTCGTAAATGACAATGACTTTCTGTTTCTTAAAATGTTTTCACTCCTTTAGCCAGAACATTATTCTGATTTTTTTCTTTCTAAAAATTTTTCATGATAGAAATCCCTACTGTATGAGAAGATCTGATTCTTTTGTTTGCTTGTATTTTTCTGTCTCCACTCCCCGTCCTCCTATCTGCCCCTCCCCAGCTAGAATATACTCTCATAACAACAGACTTTTTTCAGTGTTTACAACTGCAATTTAAATATCTAGATTAGTGCCTTAAATGTGGAAAGTATTCAATGAATATCTGTTGAATAAATAAATATTTTATTTTCTCCTAATTTTGAGTATCCATTCTCCATTTTTAAAATAAGTTTTTTCTTTCCTACCCATGATTTTCTAAAGGCTAGTGCTTTGCCATCTCTCTTTTTCATCCTTTATTCTCTCCTAAGTGATCTTATTCAAGCCAACGGCTTCAATAGTCTCTTCTATGGAGATTACATACAAATTAACATTTCTAGCTCATTTATCTTTTAGCTCCAGACTTGTAAAGTGCTCACCTGACATCTCAACTTGAATTCTTAAAAGACATTTCAATACTCAGTACATGCAAAACTAAATTTATAAATTTCCTTTCCTTATATAGTCTTGGTATTCCCTATTTCAGTGATACCACCATCATACATCATACAGTTTTATAAGATTTCTAGTAGTCACCTTAGATATCTTCCTATCCCTGTAAATTCACCACAATTTCAATAGCTTTATTATATATCTCATTTTCTGGTAATCTAACTCAGCATTATTTCTACTGAGACTACTGTAGCAGCCTCTTCACTTCTCTGGTCATATCAATGCTTGCTCCTTTCCAAATTTTTCTTCATTTTGCAGCCAGAATGATGTTCACCCAAATCACTTTCCCTGTTTCCTTTTAAAACATCATGTTGTTCTTAGAGTACATGGTCTACAAAGCACCATATGTCAGAGCTTCTACAACTTCCCAGTCTCTTCCACCACTCTGAATGATTTATTTGTTTTTTTGCCTTTGATTTGGCTTAAAACTTTAAAGATTTTGCCTTTGAGTCTGTCCAATTTTTCGTAGCACCATAAGCTATCTTAACAAATTTTGATTCTTAAATATGAACCCAACCCAAATGGTTTTTGCCTTTTGTCAACAGGAACATACTCTTAGCCCTCAGCTTCCATGTTGGAAACAATTGTTTGGCTTATGCCTCTAAAATAAGAAACAGTATCCAAAGATGATAAGGCAGCACTAATCTGCCCCTTGTCCCACTGGAGTGGGGGTAATTACTGAAGTTGTTAGCTGTACAAGAGACTGAGATGTTGTGATGGATAGGAGAAAATTAAATGATATATCAGATAATAAAATTGACAATGCATCACATTGTGTGATCTTGTGTATTATTAATTATATCAACTTTTATAAACATTTTCATTTCTTTTCATAGCTGGTTCCAAAATATTGGTGAAAGATCCTAGACCTGCACTAGGAACACCCAGCCCAAAGTTAAGTGGTTAGTAATTTCATTTGTTTTCTAGAAGTCATAATTTTTAAAATCTACTTTCTTAACACAATAACTGTTTATTTAGAAAAATATATTTTGGTATAGAAAAAAATATACATTTGAGTATCTTGAATTTGATAATTTATAAGATATTGAATGTAAATCAATGTAATACTGTGACATGATAATATTACAAAAATATTGTTTACAATTCACTTTGCCAAAAATGTTTATACTTTTCTCTATAATACTTACCTTGAAGAGAATCTGTAAAAGGCTATAATGTAATAACTATACTTTTATTTAAAATATTAAATTTAAAAAGATCTTATCTATAATTATACATATTTAAATTATATATTTACATAATTATAAGTAATTAAATACATACTTTAAAAAAGGGAACTAAATAGTATGAGAATAAAATATCAGCAACTTTTAGAACTTGTCCAGTTTATTTTCAGTTATTTTACTTAAAAAACAAGTTTTAAAACCTAGCATAGCCATTAAAAACACAAGCTTTAAAGTCCTATAACCTTAATATAATTTCCATTTTATGTACTCCCCAGCCTGTGACGTTAGAAAAAATATTTTATGTATCTGAGCCTTCATTTCTTTATTGGTACAAAAGGAATAATGATTAAATTATTGCATAATTTGAAATTGAAATTATTGCATAATTGAAAATGAAGTGCAAAGTGCTAAGCTTATGTAAAGTCTTGATAAATAAGGTCTGCTTTTTTTTTTTTTTTTTGAGACAGAGTCTCACTTTGTTGCCCCGGCTAGAGTGAGTGCCGTGGCATCAGCCTAGCTCACAGCAACCTCAGACTCCTGGGCTTAAGCGATCCTACTGCCTCAGCCTCCCGAGTAGCTGGGACTACAGGCATGAGCCACCATGCCCGGCTAATTTTTTTGTATATATATTTTTAGTTGGCCAGATAATTTCTTTCTATTTTTGGTAGAGACGGGGTCTCACTCTTGCTCAGGCTGGTCTCGAACTCCTGACCTCGAGCGATCCACCCGCCTCGGCCTCCCAGAGCTAGGATTACAGGCGTGAGCCACCGCGCCCGGCAGGTCTGCTTTTTTAGTATTAGCATTTTATTTATGTTATAAAAATGAAAAGCTACAAGTAAAATAAGAGCTTAGTATTTGATCTTTACCTTGGAGACAAACTTTGCTTAGTTGCATCGGGCCAAGAACAGTGGTAGAATCTAATTTTTGTTGGGTTCAGAAGTTCTCAATATACATACTATAAAAGTAAGGTGACCACTAAACTGTGAAACTTACACTGTTTTGTTTTTTTTTTTAACACTCAGTGAAAACGTACTTAATGCCACTAAGACAATCAAGGAATATGTCAAGATAAGGTAGAGTTAGCAATGGAGTCAGAAAACCATAATGGTCAATCAATGCCCAGAAAATTCCAAGAAGATGCTTTATCTGGAAGCAGAGGGTTGCTCTGAATAATAGCTCCAGCACATCAAGCATAAACCTGCACTATTCTGGGAAAAACATGGCCGATGGTAACCCAATAGATAAATCAGCCAGACTAAAAATTTTATAAAAGAATATGAAAGAACAATAAAATTAATAAGCTTTATCCAATATACATATATAAAGATTTCTATATCAAACAGTTATAAAATGTATATTGTCCTCAAAGGCACATGAGATAGCTACAATTGATCATATATAAAATAATAAATAAATCTAAAGAAAATCCAAAACAAAGTTTTCAGACCTGATTATCTGACCATGATTCAGTTAAAATTTAATAAGAAAATGCATAATTAAAAAAAATTTTGTACATTTATAAATTCAAAGCAAGTTAGTACTGATAACTCATGAATTATAAAAGACATTAAAATGGAAAATATAATGCTATAATTTAGTTATATTGAAAAAATCTAAGTACCAAAACTTGAGGACTGTAATAAAAGCAAAGCTGTGAGGGATATTTATAGCCTTAAATCTTTACATTAAAGAAAAAGAAAGTCTTGGAATTAGTGAGTTAAGTGTCCCTGTTACAAAGATACAAAAAGTATAACAGAATAACCAAAAGAAAGCAGAAATCAATGTAATAACAAAAACAAACCAAAAAACCCCCAAAAATAACAGAAAAAAATCTCAACAGAGCCAAAAGCAGTTCTTTGAAAAAAGGAACAAAGTAGAAAAATTTTTGGTAAAAATAACATAACAAAGGAAATGTGAATATAACTACATAGAGAGCAATTTAAATACATTAGAAATATATTAACAGAAAACTATCAATAACTATCAATGTTTTTTAAAATGTTAAACAAAATAGACAAGTTGCTAAGAAAGTATATCTTACTAGAACTAATAAAGTTTGAATAATATTATAACAAATAAAGTACTAGTTAAAATAATTTCCACAAAGAAAAACCAGGCCTTTATTGCTCTACTGAAGAATTCTACAAAATTTTAAAGGAATGGAACAGATAATCCAAGTTTTGTAAAAATTCTTTTAAACAGTAAGACTCATTCTGTAGGCCCAACATAACCCTAATAACTCAGATAACAACTTTATAAAAGGGGAAAATTCAGGGCCATTTGACTCAGTACTATAAGTGAAAAAAATCCTATGTAAAATCTTAGCGAATCAAATCTAACATTTTAGTAGAAATGAAACATCAAAACCAAATTGGATTCATCATAAATATGCAGAAATATTTTAGTGTTAATCCTTAAAGTAATGTATCACATTAAGAGATTAAAGCGCAAAAAATTATGATAATTGCAATACATGCAAAAAATTTTATAAAATTCAACACCTATTTATGATTTTTTAAATTCTTAACAAATTAGAAAGGAAAAGACTTCCTTAACTTGAGTAAAAGTATCTATAAAAATTCAAGAGCAAACATTATGTTACATGAGAAATCATTAATCAATCAGCATTTCATTTAAAATCATGAATGAGACACAGTGATTAGACTACTCCAAAGTTGACAAGAATAAAAGTTGGTAATTGTATCAAAGTAAGAAGCATGATCGTTTATTTGACAACACCACGAAGCCCATGAAGCAAAGTTTAAATTCAAACACGTTTTGAAAGAAAAGGTTATGACCATCATTGTCTTCCTTCTTTTCATTGATATTCCACATCAATGTTAGTTAAATGACATTTTGGAATTTACAAAGGACTGCCAAATATTCATAATCATATTTAAATCTCAAAATAGACTTAACAATAGAAAGAAATATTACCATTCCTTATACATGGGATGTGAGTGACCAAATAGTATCTGTCTCTCCCATCTGTCATGAGTTAGATTTCCCAGCTGTGTGTGGGAAAGGTGGAGGGTGGTGGTGGTGCACTGGAGCCAGGAGATAGAGGCTCATCATGGTCAATTCTGTGCAATCCCCCATACTCTGCATTTAGTGATGTCATGTTGGTAGCTTGAAATCTGCCCTTATGGGAATATTTCTACCATAGAAATCAGCAAATGCCACATGTCAGTTTTTTTTTTTTTTCTTATGAGCCCGTTGTTAAACATTTACTACCTTATCGGTGATTAATCCTGATGCAACTAGCTTTGCTGCTGCCACTACCTATTTCTTTCCATTGCTGTTGTCTCCTGCAACTAAAGTTCTCTTTCATCCTCTTTCAGCCTACACTCCTTAATTCCCCTAAGCACCATAGACACAAGATCATTAGGTATAGCAAATTTTTATTAAAGATTTTAGGGTACCAAAGAGTAATCACAGTATAGGCCATGGGAAATAAACAATCAGAGAGGCAGCACCACATTTATTGAGTGCCTACTATTTGCCAGGCATGGCCTTTAAAGAATCTTTCTCCCTTTCTCCTGTAATTTCTGCAACCAAGAGCCTATGACCCCCTATTCCTGACCTTTCTAATGTGAGGCAATTTAGCCTGTCAACTGCCCACTGCAAAGCATGTTCTAGATACACTTTTGTTAGTCAAAGACTCTTTTAAAGTGCTTACCAAATCAAGGGCTTTTTATTCACACACTGTATCAGAGATTTAGGTAAGCTTTCCCTATACATACAGAACACAGTGGTGAAGTCGGGGATTTGGGGAGAGAGAGCCACTAGCAGTATGACTTGGCAAAGGTCACAGAGCCAGGGCTATTTATTTTTGATGAAATTAACTACATGGCTGATAAATATATATTTATATATTATTAGCAGTTATATAGTGAGCTATAAGAGCAACAGTGTCTCTATTTTATCTGCATAATATTAATAATAATAGTAATGGTAGCAGCTAACACTTAGCCAAACACTTCACATTCGTTTGTTTAATCTTTCTAACAACTCTGTGTTAATCCCATGTGAATCATGAGGAAATTCAGTTTTAGAAAGTTTAAAAATTCATGTCAATGACACAGTATATAAATCATAGAGGAAGGACTTAAATATAAGCAGCCCATCTCTACAGTCTGTACTTCCAACCCTTCTGCTATTAATATATTGCTTACGAATATCATGGAAATACAAATTTCAGTTGCTAGTGAAATATGTAGTAAAAACTTAACTCTTGAGGATAGTTTATATTGATTCTCTATAGTAGTTTTGCTTTATTTATTTGATAGAACTCAGGGAATGCACAATTTGTAAACCCACTCTGTGATCTGACTGGTAAGAAGATGTCAGGTGACATATCACCACTAATGTGTGAGGGGGGAAAAAAAAAAGACTTCTAAATCCACCTAATTCACTCACTTACCCAAATAGGCATGAGTCCCTTGAATACCTGATTTCTAGGGATGTGCTTTACTGTGAGGTATAGGATTAATGGAAGCTTCTCTCAGCTGCTTCCCTAGAGCTGTGTAGACTGTGATGTAACTAATTTGCATAATTCCAATTTATGTAAATAATTTATATAAATATAATAAGTCTTATTTGGCTGTTATTCAAAATCTACGATGGTGTTTCTTCCTTAGATGAAAGTTTTATAATACTTAGAATATTCTTTGTTTGTATCACAATTCATCTCTCTCTCTCATGAGAGTTAGGCAATTCTAATGACAATTCTAGACAATTTAGTGACAATTTCTAAAAATACCTGTAAACCTCAAAGTTGTAAATATAGTGGAGCTCTGTTCTTCTTCAGGAGCATCTATTATTGGAATAACTGAACTTATTATTCTGTTAAGCAGACAAAAGGGGACTCCCTCCCCAAAATTTCCAGGGCCATTCTGCAAAAAGGGTGTTTTAACTCTATGCTCTTTTTTCCATGAATCTATTCCCACTGTTAGGAGAAAAACAGGCTTCCTGGGACTTGTGTATAGACTGACATGGCTCAATTAAATAATTTTATTTTCCCTATGAAAGAAAACTGTTGTTACAGGAGACCTAATGTAAGTGAAGTATATATTTACTTGAGTTCTAAATATAAGCCCCGTGTCTTTAATTGGTACTGTCTGTCTCTCTTGTGGATGACCTATGAACAAGTCTAGTTTATTACAATTTTGATTTGTCCTAAAAACTTGAAACATGAAGAACTCATTTTATAACAGTCAACATTAGTGTGTATTTAGCAGTATATCATTATTCAATAAACTAATATTCATTAGTCTACTATTTAATGCTTATATTTTTATGATACTACAAATTGAATGTGTGGTTTGTTTAATCTATTCATAGTTCCTGATGATGTGTTTGCTCAAAATTATATATGGAAAGGCTCTTACAATTTCAAAGGAAGGAAACAACCCATGACCTTGACAGTTACTAGTTTCAATGCTTCCACTGGGAGAGTTAATGCAACACTGAGCAATAGCAACATGGAGCTGCTACTTTCAGGTATCACATTTAAAAACTCCAAAGAAAATAATACTTTCATGCATTTATTTCTATCATGATTTAATTATTTTTGTTAATGATTTTTATACTGTGAAATATTTATTTTGATACATTTGTTTTTGATGACATTTATATTCATTCAGAATCAAGGTTTTCTGGTTTTTGGATTGATGAGTAAATATTACTGCACAAATATAAAACTCTGTAGTTTTGAAATAAGTTTCTTCAAGAATTGTTTTTTTGTAGCCAGAATTAGATGTCATGTATTAGAACAGAACTTTTAATTTAATATGAATACAAGTAAATCTTTTTATATTCTCATAAAACCAAAGAGACCAAATCAGTGATTTCCAAACTATTTCTATGGCCCCAAATCATTTCTTAAAATGTTTAGGTGTCCAAATTTAAGACAGAAAAGGTAGAGCTACACTTATTTAAACAGGCATAATGGAACCAGCACCTGTTTAATCTCTTCAAGTTTCTGTTTCCACTGATCTAGTACCCACATCACTCATTATCTTTGGTTGCTCTGGTTTTTCTCCCATTCAGATATTTTCTCAAATGTCATCTACTCAGGCAATACTCCCAATGACCAGATCTAAAGGAGACTTCATACTACAAATACAGTTGGACACACTCTTAGTATTAGACAGCCTCCCGTTTCATTTTCTTCTCTTTACTATTTGAAATTATCTTATATTATTTGTTATTTATCTATATTCTCACAATATAAGCTCTAAGAAGAGAGCTCTTTCCAATTCATTATTCTGTCCCCTGAGGCTAGAAGAGGATCTGGATCAAAATAGATATCAATAAATATTGTCAAATTAATAAATTTGAATCATCATTGTTCTCATGTTTAAAATGGAGCATTGATATTTGATATTGAAAATATGAAACATCCATATTATAAACTTCTTGTATATATATCCTATGTAATTATTAATAATGAAATAATTTTGGTATAATAAAATGGAAAATAAAATCATATTCATTGATTTTCTAAACTTTAAAAGAAATAGTGAGCATTGTTTTGTACTATCAAATGATTCTTCCTGCATTAAACCCAAAGTAAAAAGTATTAGAATTTAATATGTATTATATTTTTAAAAGTATATAAAATTATACAGTATTAATTGAAAGAGCTTCAAATGAATGAGAAAAATGTATTTAAATTGTGACAAATGATTTATCTAACTTTGAAATGTAAACACATTTTTTTTATTTTCTGTAAAAGAGTTAGCCCAAAATAAATGTTTACTTATTCTGATCTAGAGAAACTTCAAAATATATTCCTACAAATATAGAAAAACAAATATAAATAATTAGATTAATTTACTTTCACTCAGTCTCCATATAAACAAACCAATTGTAGTAGTTTGCCAGCAATATTATTTTTGATTACTTTTATGTCCTCTTCCTATTGATTGTAATTTACTGTAGGCTAAGATCTATATTCATTATCTTTGTCTTCCCAGCATATTATGGTACCTTATTACATAGGTGAAAGATTAAGTGAGTCAATGAATGGAGTCAAATTTTAGCCAACAGTTTATTCTTTAAAGCCCTTTTCCTATACTGTTCCCCTAAACATGTTTACACTTTGGCTTTTTTCTACTCTTAGAATACTCACCATTTTAAAAAAACATTGTATATATTTTTGTTTATCTCCTTTATGGTATCACATGTATTTACCTTCTCAAACTAAAAATTCTACTTTATTTTCAAGACTTGTCTAGAATGCTTTTTCTTAATAAGTATTTCCTGATCATTCTAGTGTGAAATGTTCCCTCTCTCTTCTGGCCTTTTATTTATCACATTCTTTCATGTATTTTAGTTAGCTGTGTATCTTACTTGTACCTCATTGGAAATTCTTGAGAATAGGAATAACATATATCTATCTTTGTGGCTTCAGCAGTACTTAGAATATTCTCTTTCACAGGACTGGCACCTAATTCATTATTAAAGAAAATATCCAGAATTGTAACATTTGATTTGTGTACTTGAAGATTTTAGAATCGGATTGGAGGAAGAAACCATTTTGTTTGCAATATCTTGGAATTATGTTATTATAAAAAGTAGTACTTAATTTTAGTAGCATAGGTAATTTAAACCTCACAATTAAGATTTAAGTTGAGGGTTTCAGCCAAAAGACAGATCCATGTATATTGCAAGATTTGTAAACAGCATTATGGGTAAAGCCATCCTTGCCTTGGGCCTTGTTTTATTTCTTTTCCTACTATATATTCTACATGATATATTTAAGGAGTTATAGATAATAAAATGAAGCATAACTATTTACAAAATTAAGACTAAATGTCCTTGCATTTTACAGGGGTATATAAAAGTCAGGAAGCTCGCTTAATGTTACACATATATCTTATTAAAGTACCAGCTCATGCTTCTGTGAAGAAAATGAAGGAGGAAAATTGGGCTATGGATGGTTTTGTAAGTATAGTTCTTTAAAAGTCTGCTGCTGATTTTAGTGATAAATTTGTAGTTTGTCCAGAAAAAGGGAATTTTCCCAATTTACCTAATAATGAACACATATACACACATTTGTGTTAGTATATACAAATATTTAGTATTCTAACGTATCAAGCCTAGGATTATTGGATTCTGTAGTACATTGCTTACTTTTGTGTGTGTGTGTGTGTGTGTGTGTGTGTGTGTTTGTAGGTGTGCATATAGTTTTTCATTGGTTTCATCAAATGTATTCTATCTACAGTCAGCAGTATGATAAATAAATCTGGATAAACTATAATTCAGTCTTTGTCTGGAACCACTGTTTAAGGCATATGCAAAATATTTACAAAATGCATCAATTAAGTATTCCCATTAAATTGGATATAATTTTTTATGAAATTTGTGAAGAGGAACTTATGTGAGCTGCTTTCTGTGGGGAGATAGTTACCATAGCTTCACCAAGGAGTCACTCTGTTGTATTGAGTTACTTATGTGAATGGAGTTTCTAAATTAACAATTGGAAGCAACAAGTCTTTTATTAACCCGCTGGCCAGGAATCTTTGCTGAAGAATAATCATGAGAGATCAGACCATATACTCTCAAGTACCAAGCCTTCTTTTATAGTGGGAAAGAAGGTACTATAGTAGGTCACAGACTTCAATAAGTTTGGTTCCTGAGGAAAAAATTTCAATCCTGTTTTTCTCCACTGTTACTCATGGAGTTGAGAACTAACTCAACTCTTTAATGCACTCAAATTTTTAACTGTATTATTTCATAGAGGAAAGAAAATGAATTTATTCATTAAAATACTAGAGTTTGAGCTATTCTCTTCAGAACTATTTCATTTTTTAAAATGGCCATGCCCATAGTATGATGTTGATAATAAGAAATAATTCACTTGTTATGAAATGTCAGACTTCCATGAGGGGTTTGATATACTTTGCTTTTGGGTGGCGATTCAAGTTTTTTACTCCTTTTATAATAACATACGTGACTTAGGTCAGCGGTCCCCAACCTTTTTGGCACAAGAGACTGGTTTCATGGAAGACAATTTTTCCACTAATCGGGGATGGCGAGGATGGTTTCAGGATGGTTCAAGTGCATTACATTTATTGTATACTTTATTTCTATTATTACAGTGTAATATATAATGCAATAATTGTACAACTCATCATAATGCAAAATCAGTAGGAACCCTGAACTTGTTTCCCTGCAACTAGATGCATGGGGGAGGCAGGGGGCAGGATGGGAGACAGTGACAGATCTGACAGGAGGCAGAGCTCAGGGAGTGATGTGAGTGATGGGGAGCGACTATAAGTACAGATGATGTTTTGCTAGGTTGCCGGCCACTCACCTCCTGCTGTGTGGTCCAGTTCCTAACAGGCCTGGGGGTTGGGGACAACAGACTTAGGTACCTAATTGACATTAGTAGGCACAAACTTCAGGGTAAATTCACATTACCAGTTAGCTATGTGGGTCACCAAAATGTACCAATCCTTATTTTTAACCTATGAGATCAAATGACATTATTTATATAAAGTATTTTTTAAATATAGGATTTTACACAAATGCAAGGTGCATGTAGTAGTTAGCATTTACAGCATCAGACATAGCCAGGAAATCTCAGGGTCAAACAATAAGTATTTAGTTCTTTCTCATGTGTCAGGGGTTATCTGTGGAGCCTCTGCTTGAGGCTGTGGTATCAAGTTCAGGTTTGCTCTGCGTCTCATTGTCTCTTCCTGGCACTGAGGCTGGAGGGTCAGCCCTGGAGCATGTTCTTTTCTTGCCCAAAGTCAGAAGCTCTCAGAGGGGCATGTTGTTCTGAAATAAGCTCAAATATATTGACATATGCCTGTTTTTTAGAAGCTCAATTTAAATATAATTCACATGTCCTACAATTCATCCATTTAAAGTGTACAGTTCAGTGGTTTTTACTATATGCAAAGGTATGTGTCATCATCACCATAGCTGATTTTGGAACATTCTCATCACCTCAGAAAGGAGCTCCACAGCCTTTAGCTATCACCCCCTCTACCCCTCCTCATCCTCACCCCAACCCTAAACAACCACTAATTCATTTTCTGTCTCTATAGATTTCCTTGTTCCAGACTTTCATATGAATAGAATCATATAATATGTGGTCTTTTGTGACTGGCTTTCTTTCAGTTGGTATAATGGCATATTTTATGCCTCTTAAGGCCTAAGCTTGCAACTGACCAATGGCAATCCCACCCACGTTCTGCTGGCCAAAGCAAGTCACAGGGCTGTGCCCAACTCACTGACCTAGGGAGTGTACTCTTTCCAGAAAGGCTGGTGGGAGGGGCAGGAGGAATACACATATGTGGAACAATAACCTCATTTACAAAGTACAGTATTTTTAGAGTTTGTGTTTTAATTTATCATTTGTCTGAGTCTGTTTCATTACATCATTGCTTTTTCTTTTACAAAAGGTGTTTTAGCCTAAAAGAAATCTATATATTCGTATCATTATATTAATAGCCACTTCCTTTTTTCAACACCATAATTATTTAAAATTGGAAAATTTACTTTTGCTTTTAGTTGGAAAATGTACACAATGTGCTGTGTTTTACAATAGCAGAAAGATATCAAAGAAAGGAACTTGGGATAATATCCATTTCAGAATAAAATTGGGTATTTATTAAGGCTGGGAAAATATAGCTATGGCCATTATTCAGATTTATTCAAACTTTTAAACATTTTTAGGTTTCTGCTGAGCCTGATGGAGCTACCTATGTATTTCAAGGATTTATTCAAGGCAAGGATTATGGACAGTTTGGACTACAAAGACTGGGTAATGTATTCATTTTGATTTCCATGAAGTTGCTTTATTACTCCAGACATCATAAGAAAAGAGAGTGGATTCTGTACATTAGGCACAGTTACTACATTTTGAATTCTGCATTGTCAGGACTATATATTGATACATTTGATAGCCCTTTTAAATAATCACATTCTTCAAACTATTGGTTCTTTAGGTACCAATTCAGTACAGTGTTTAGGTTTTCATCATATTTCTAATAAACATGACAAACTGTCTTTCTCTTAAGCAAATAAAAAGGAGAAAAAATGATATAGATAAAAAAGGAAATATTAAACTGTAAATTATTTTATCTTATCTCATGAGAACTGTAATACTTCTCTTCAGTTTGAATATTGTTGCAATTTTCTTACTCTTCTGAAAATGTAGTAGCATTTCGAGAAACTCATAGGATCTGGAAAGGGAAAATAACTTTGAGGAATGGGCCCAGTTGGGAACCTGGTGCTTTTCAAATATGGAAATTTGTGGTAGAAGGCACAGGGTTTTGTCATTCTTGTTTCCAACTCTTCTATATATGTGTGTAAACATTTAATGGTTTTGCTAGGATGTATTTATAAATAGCTTTTGGTGTATGATTCTCTTAAGGTATACTGTATCCCATTATTACATCATGACATGGATACTTAAGGAATAATTTCACGCTCTAAGAACTACTATCTGATGTTTACCTTTAAAAATCATTACTTTGAACTTTTCATAAATATACTGAGTCACTGGAAAAATAAGGTACAAAATAAGGTACTATTTGTTTTTAACCTGGACAAAGGTGTGGTTTAGTTGAATATAAATGTTCATAATAAAGGGAAATTAATTTTCTCTAAATGAACAATAATAACAAGATGTCATTTCATATAATGTCTCCCTAAAATTGTGTTAGTTTTAAAAACAAAATAAAACACTCATTAACATGGTACATTAACACAGTTAGTTGTGTTATTGAGTGTAGAACATTCTCATATGATATTCCCCAAAGTGTCTCTAACACTACAAATCTAAAACAGAACTTATATAAAAAAGGAGCTACTTCCTCTTCTCCCACCTCTGTGCCAACATCCCTGATTTCTCTCATTTTTTAACTCTGCCAATGCCATCACCATCCTCTCAGCTACAAGTAGACACGTCTAACCCTGTGCCTCCTCACCTCTGTCTTCCACACAAACAAGTTATGTTAATTTTAACTATGAATGTTCCTCAGATCTATCTTTTCTTGCTCTTCCTAGGATTCTAGTTCAAATTTTAATTTCCTTTTTTATCTGGGTTGCTGTTACAACCTTTTAACCATACCTGTTTCCAGACTATGCTCTCTCAAGTCCATCCTGCCCTAGTCACTGTTCCAAATCTCATGTCTTATCATGGGGTCTTTTATTTCTAAACACCTTCATTTGCCCCTGACTGAAGTGGGTCGTAAGTTTGTGCTGTTTAGAATGGTATTTATTCCCTTTCAGAATCTAGCCATAATTTGTTATTTTAGCCTCCTACTCCTACCACATGTCAATGTGTGTCACATCCCCAACATAAGCCACTTGCCTTCCCATTTCTAGACTTGTAATGATCCTGCTTCCTTTTTCATTTGTTGTTCTACTGATTCCTCAAAGCCAAGACTATATTGTATATTCTCCAGAATTACTCCTTCCCTTTGTAAAGCACATTGACCATTACTTCATGCTTGATGTATACACCTGTTAGTGTCTGTATACATCTTCCCATTGTTGTATAAACTCCTCACTTCAGAGATTCTGCTTATTTTTTAGTCTGTATTCTTTCTTGGAAAAATATCCTATACATGATAGGCATTGTGCAAAAATGTGTGAAAATGAGTTGAAGGAGTTTCATGAATTATTTGTGCTTGCTGGGTACATTTCCAAATAGATATCTTAAGAGTAGAAGAAATTAATTGGTTCATAAAAGCAGAAATCAATTACAATAAAATAGAGTTGGTTTTGTATTTATAATCCTTCTTTTATTTTGTAGGACTGAATATGTCAGAAGGTTCAAATTCTTCGAATCAGCCTCATGGTACAAATAGTAGTTCTGTGGCCATTGCTATTCTTGTGCCTTTTTTTGCACTTATATTTGCAGGATTTGGATTTTATCTTTATAAACAAAGGTAAGTTTATTGATGTTTAACTACAAAATGTTTCCCAAATCTGTCTTTCATGTTATTTCTACTGCTCTAATTCAAATCCTAATTTCCATTTTTTGGAGGGTTGTTGACTGTGTATTAACTGTTGCCACAGTTGAAAAACTTACTTCTCCTGCCCACCCCGGCAACACCAGATACACGTAACAGAATTGCTGTTATATTGCACAAGCATTCAATTTAACCCTTTTTCTTTTTCCTGTCCATTTCCTAATATAGAACTAATTATACAAGTTATTTTTACATTATCCATAATGAGACTTTAGAGATAGAAAATCTAGGTTAAGGTTTAAAGGAGAGATGATATCACCTGCCAGATTTCTTTAGAAAACTAGGAAGAAGCTTGTATCCACACCTCTCAGTTCACATGACAATACTGACTGATTTTGCCCAGGAAGACGGATGGTAAAATGCTCTATTCCTCTTGTTCATCTTCTGTTGCTTTGATGATTATACAATTACTACGCTATATTTGTGATATATCTGGTATATAACTATACATAGTATTAGTAGATCCTATTTACTTCACCCATTATAACATCCTGATGAGAGCTTTACTATGTAATTCTTCACTATTTGGGACAATACCTTATCAAGAAAAATATATGTAGGTAACCAGATAATTAAATTGTTATTACCTAATATGTTTTTTTTCAAAAGTGATGTTTTTAATTTGTGTCAGCCTGAAATAACTAAGAATGATTTATTTAATATTATATAAATTTATAGTGAGTGTGAATTAGCTGTTGTTTAGGTCTGGCTAATATCATATTTTATTAATAGATAAAGAATAATCTTCACTACATTTATTCATAAAACAAGCTATGTCAACTTTTTTATTGTGGAAAAATACATATAACATAAAACTCACCATTTAAGCCATTTTAAAGTATATAATTCAGTGGCATTTAGTACATTCACAATGTCATGCAACCATCAATCCAGTATAATCCCAGAACATTTTCATCACCCCCAAACCCCAAAAGGAAATTCCATATTCATTAAGCAGTTACTCCTCATTCCCTTTACTCAGACTCAAACAACTACAAATATGCCTCATTTGGTTTGCTTATTCTGAATATTTCATATAAATGTAATCATACAGTATGTGACATTTTGTGCATGGCTTCTTAAACTTAGCAGAAATTTTTCATATTACGTCCACATTATAGTGTGCATCAGTACTTCATTCTTTTATATGGCTGAATAATACTCCATTGTATGGATATACAATGTTTTGTTTGAAAGTATCCATTCATCCAGTTGATAGACATTTGGGTTATTTCTACCTTTTGAATAGTGTTACTGTACACATTTGTATGCAAGTTTTTGTTTGAAAACTTGTTTTCAATTCTCTTGGGTATATACTCATAAATGAAATTGCTAGGATATATGGTAATTCTATGTTTAACTTACTAACCACCAAGCTGTTTTGCATAGTAGCTGCACCATTTTACATTCCCTCCAGCAATGTGTGAGGGTTCCACTTTCTCCACATTCTCACCAACACTTGTTATTTTCTGGTTTCATTTGCTTTTTTTTTTTTTTTTTTTATAGCCATCCTAGTGTATGTGGCATTGTATTTCAATGATACAATTGATACAACTATACAGTGAAATGTGGGAAAGAGAAACTAGATTAGCATTAGTCAAAGTGGGAGAAATAAAGAAATGAAACAGAAATTCAAGACCAGCAACCTACACCACCCAGCCTAGACTCCATGTGTTATGTTAACTAAAGGCAAATGTTTAATTATCAGTAACTCTTTGGGAACTATTTTCATGACTTGAGTATTAGTATAGTCATTACTTCTTTGAGTTTTTGAATTTTCCTGCTCTAATGGATATCATTTTAAAAATCAAATCCAGTATTTGTGTTTTATGGATACTCCACATACTTTTGCATATTAGGCTTCAGCATCAATTGTCTATTATTCATGGAATCTCCTTCTCCTTCATGCAGAACTAACTCCTTATCCTTTAGGTCTCAGATTAAATTTTACTTCCTAAGAGAAGCTTGTTCCTATTAACTCTCCTAAAGTGGCTCCTAGTTACTTCTTATATGAACCATTTTCCTTTTCATCATAATGAATTCTCGTTACTTACTATTTTTTGTTTTATTTATTTTTAATTTATTTATTGTTTTCTATCACTGCAATGTGAGCTTCATGAGAGTAAATACTTTGTATGCTTTTTTAAAAAAATTATATACCCAATGCCTAGAATCATGACTGGGACATAATAGATGCTCAGTAAATATTTGACAGATGAATGAATAAATAGTAATGAGATTTAAATTCACCATCATCATTCTCATTTATTTATATTATACATAAGTCATAATTTATTATTTCATAAGAAAAATTATAAAACCCATCACATTATTTATTTATATTTATATTAGTCATATTAGTGCTGTACATAAATATGTATTATATGTAAGTGAACACTCATATACTGCTGGTGGGACTGCAAACTAGTCCACCCCTGTGGAAAGTAATATGGAGATACCTCAAAGAGCTACAAGTAGAACTACCATTTGATCCAGCAATCCCATTACTGGGCATCTACTCAAAGGTACCAAAGACATTCTATAAAAAAGACATCTGCACTCAAATGTTTATAGCAGCACAATTCACAATTGCAAAGATGTGGAAACAACCCAAGTGCCTATCAATACATGAGTGGATTAATAAAATGTGGTATATGTATACCATGGAGTTCTACTCAGCCACAAAATACATTGGTGATCGAGCACCACTTGTATTACCCTGGATAAAGCTGGAGCCCAGTCTACTAAGTGGAGTATCACAATAATGGAAAAACAAGCACCACATGTACTCACAATCAAATTGGTATTAACTGATCAACACTTACGTGCACATATAGTAGTAACATTCACTGGGTGTTGGACAGGTGGGAGTGGAGAGGAGGGGATGGGTATATTCACACCTAATGGATGCGGTGCACACCATCTGGGGGATGGACATGCTTGAAGCTCTGACTCGGGTGGGCAAAGGCAATATGAGTAACCTAAACATTTATAGCCCCATAATATGCTGAAATAAAAAAAAATACTAAAAGTAACTAGGATTTAAAAGTAATAAGTAAATTGTTCAAGTTTGATTTATTGAGTTTATAATTTCTCAATTAATATTTTTAAGCTATATTATCCATGATAACTCAAGTATGTTATGTTTGAGCCCTAGTCTACTATTTCTAGAAGAAAGTTAACACATAGCTAATCAATGTTCTCATCAACAGGACTGCACCCAAAACACAGTATACAGGATGTTCAGTTCATGAAAATAACAATGGCCAAGCAGCTTTTGAAAATCCCATGTATGACACCAATACGAAGTCAGTGGAAGGAAAGGCAGTACGATTTGATCCCAACTTGAACACGGTTTGCACAATGGTATAACGAGGCAACATTGCCTTCATTGGAAGTTTGGAAATCGACACACAAAACAGTGCACATTTAGTTCACTGCTAAACCAATTAAAGCACACTTTTCAGGACATGCTGGGTCACCTTTTCCTGAGGAATGATAGAGAAGAGTGTTTTTTCATAAACTGGACCATAATTCTTCATGTTTACCATGGAGAGTTTTACAGAAATTCGGCTGCACTCTGAGAGTGCTTACTCACAGTTTATTTGCTTTTTTTAAAAAGGAGATTATTCTAAAACATAAACTTATTTGCATATATTGGAGGAGCATCCACTATCAGTATTTCTGTGCTTTATAAACTATATTAGAGGAACTGGGTTTAAAAAAAAAAGATATAGGGTAGAAAATAAGAGCTATACTTACAAGAGTCAATAGATCACTGACTTCTCTTTAACTGTCCTGAGCTACATTATGTCCATAAGTCTGTACTTCGTACCACTTTATCAGCTATTCATTCTTGTCAAGGCATTGTTTTCCTTACTTAAAATTGAATCATGACTTTAAATGTTTGTGAGCTAATTTATGCCACAGAAGAGATAAGGTTGCTCACTCTGATTTGACTCCTTCTGTTTTTTGTTCTTCAGTATCATATTGATATTCTTTTTTAGACTGGTTGTTATAGTTTCTGCAAATGGCAAGGTCATTGTGCTACCCTCCTAATTTCTTCATTATGGAGTAACCACTATTATTCAGTGAGCCATGGGGTGGTGTCTAATTCCTCGCTTCAATATGTTTTGTCATCTATACACCATTTTGTCTGGCAAAAATTATCTATAACAATGATTATTTTGCAGTTATCTGAGACACCAAACTTACCATCCTTTACTTCTCATTGTTTTTGAAAGACCATCTAGAACTTATTAATAATCCATTGTATTTAGTTTATGATATATCTACATTTCCTACCAGTTGATCCTTCAAATTTAACATTATTTTGACACTTTTAACTTTCATCTAACAATGATTAGAAATATATTTTGGTCCAGTTTCTAAATGTGATGACTGAAAAAAACATTATTCTTGCAAATCACCAATATAAATCTGTTTCCTAAAGTTGTAGATTTATCAAATTTTCATATATTTTAAAATTCCTGTACCCTTATTCTTAAAAAAGCAGGTTTCAGAAAAAATAGGTTTCTTTCATTGTCAAATGAAAATATGTATTTGTTAAGTTTTTGGTGGCTCATTTACAACTGTATCATACAGTAATGCCAGCATTTTTATTTAATAGGCCATTGTCTTCCTTTTATAGCATGTTTCACTTCATTGAATAAAATTATGTACCCAGCGTGAACTCTTTGTTGTTGTCCCTTTCAAATATGGATAACTCTGTTAACAGTCTCGACATTTTGTATCATGAGACAGAGTGCCTAAGAGAAACCATTGCACCTGGGAGCACTGCTTGGATCTAATTCTACAACATTTAGTGAATTTCTTGTAAACCACTTGGAGATACATTGTTTTGGAAATTCATACAATTTTCTCAACATTGTACTCTATGACAGGATGCAGTTTTAAATTTTATGCCATCAGTTATTTATTCTTGTTTATTCAAATGACTGCAATAACAACGATTCGTTCATTAATGTTAAGGTTAATACATTTAAGATCTTGTTTAAACATTGTTTCTTCTGCAACTGGCTACTCCTCTTATATTAATGCATACACTTTTGTAAAGAAGTATATTTTTATGAAAAAAACTTTGTAAAAGTATGATGTAAATTTTCAGTGCAATGTAAACAAAATAAAAATGGATTATTGCTTTTGTAAAATGTGTATTCCTTTCAAAATCATCGACAATTCTTCTGGTTAGTAAAAGGAATGAACAGCCCACGTTTATCTGTTATTTTTAGAAGTTCCAAAACTACATGTTATATATACATTTCATTGACAACATAATAATGAAATATGGGGTTTTTTTTATATTCTATAATCCTCAAGTACAGTATTCTTTTAAAGAAAATTAGATTCCAAGTAAATATCACAGTACCATAAGAACCTCATCTTAGAAATTTCCTTAAATGTTAATATTTTTAAAATACTATCTAAATGTATTTAAATGATTTCTAATATTTCTGTAGTATACTTTCATAGGGATACATTTATAGATATGAACTCAATATCTTTTTGAATAGCTACATTAAAGTAATACTCAAAAACAAATCTATTTTTGCCAGGATGTAGGATTTCCACAAATAAATGGAACATGTAAACATATGTTTTAAGCAAAGTTTTTAAGTTTCTGTAAGTTCAAATCACAAGTTATTTAAATTCAATTTTATTGGAGAACACTTTTCACAAAACACAGTGTCTTGATATTTCAGAACCTCAAACTGCAGCCTTTATAGTCTATCTCTGCTTATTAGACTTTAGTTTTAGAAATAAACACTTCTTGATATAATTGTAGTCGCTTTGTTAACTTCTTTACCTCCACCTTTCACTCATTTCACATATTCTATATTTTTGCTTGTTATTCTTTGTCTTCATTTTTATTGTGTTTTTCCTTTTCCTTTTTGTTCTTCCACTTTTTAATTCATTTTCTCTCTTCTGATACTTTTGTTAATATTCTTTCCTTCTTTTACATGCCTTTAGCTTCTTAGCCTTTTATTATTTATTTTTTTACTATATTTCTTTCCTCTTTATCTTTTGCTCTCTCAAAAGTTAGCAGAAATTTTAGTAGAAGTAATTTTAAAAAGCCTTGGTCGGGCGTGGTGGCTCACACCTGTAATCCTAGCACTCTGGGAGGCCGAGGAGGGAGGATCGCTTGAGCTCAGGAGTTCGAGACCAGCCTGAGCAAGAGTGAGACCCCCATCTCTACTAAAAATAGAAAAAAATTAGCCAGGCATGGTGGCGCATGCCTGTAGTCCCAGCTACCCGGGAGGCTGAGGCAGGAGGATCGCTTGAGCCCAGGAGTTTGAGGTTGCTGTGAGCTAGGCTGATGCCACGTCACTCTAGCCTAGTCAAGAGAGTGAAACTCTGTCTCAAAAAAAAGCCTTAAAAGCCTTGTTGCACTTCCCATAGCATAAGAACATTAAAGACAAAACAGGTTTTTCCCAGAGTTTCTTGATATTGGAGGCTGAAAGGGACTGTGGAAATTGATCAACGGGCAAGATTTATATTATCTGTCCTTTGCACTTATAAGTGAGAAAAATAAAAGGGACATAACATTGACTAAAAGAGCCAATAAAATAACCATATAATACTCTTTCAAATTAAATGAGAATGTATTACCTGTCAAAGTATTAATCTGTGAATATCTACAAATTTAAAATAGGCATAGTTGAAGTGAGGTAAAAAATAAATCTGTTCTATAAAATTATAGAAGCACATGGGACTAAGAAATAATTCATAATGGGCAGTTTGAATTTTGGCTGAAAGAAATATTGATTTCCTTCCTTTTTTAGGATAACTTTGGGGGAAAGGGAATATTGATCTGAGAAGATATACATGTTGTAAAATCTAAGAAATATCTTTCTGTCATCACTTCCACGAACTTGGTGTTCCAAAGTAATGTAAGAGAAGATTTAAAAGTTACTGGGGAATAGAAATGGCCACTGGACGTTAGATTTCATTCTTCAGTATACAGAGCAATGGAACTAATGAACACCTGCCAGATACTTTTCAAACTTTTAATAAGTCCCCATGTGTACCATGTGTAGTAATTTTATTAGTCTTGGAAAAAAGTATATATTCCATAGATTCAAATTCAGAGCTATAAATTATAAAATGAAAAACAAGAAATCTGTGTTTAAACTCTCATCAGACCCAAACCTTGCTTGTAATTGTTAGCAAACCTATGAAAATAGGGACAAGCCCGTGGCTGTAGCAGAACCAATGAGATACAGAGATGTAGAGAAGTACGTAGAACAATATACACGGTATGAATTAGAGGGAACCCAAAGGCCTTTCTTCTCAAAGTTTCTGCCTTACACCCTCGAGTTAAGATTTTATATCTGCAGAAGGAATTATTAGAATGAGATATATTTTACAGAGAATATCATATGACAGCACTATAATCCCAATAAGCAATTAACACTTAGCTATTAAAGAGAAAGTCAGTAGAGCAAGCCTACTTTGAAGGACTTCTTTCAAGTCTGTAGCCTCCTTTTCAAAATGGTGTTTTTGAATGTATAAAATCAAACACAATGGAAATTAATTGTAATAAAATAGTTATAAAATATATGTACATTAATGCATATATACTAATACATATATATCCATATAGACACATTTTTCTACTGAAATATTAAGTAAGCAGGAGGGCTAATAACTTCTGCAATTTTGATAAGTAGTGATCATAAATAATATTTTGAGATGTTCATAACACTTCACATGACATGAAAATATGTGTGATTTTTATTAGTGACAAAATCAGAGATTATTTTTGCCTAACTTTATGATTAAAGGGAATATATTTTGATTAGAATATCAGTGACGAAAAAGATGTAATGTTTTTTCTCATTTCAAGTTTTCAAACTCTTTGAAATCTATCTTCATACCAGGTTAAGAACCCTGCTTATAAGGTTGGAATTTACAAGTACACTGTGATCAGGGAAGAAGGAAGACATAGCCTGCTCTCTTGTGCTACTGGCAATAAAAATGGAGTGCTTAATTTGGACCTTGGTTACCAAATATCAGCATAAAGTCAATGAGCTCTAAGAATAAATGTCATTAATCAATTCATTTATTAACATAAGTATTTTCTAACTTTAAACATACGTGCACTATTCTATTATGAGGTATAATGGATATTAGAAGAGTAAAAATATAAGAAACACATAGATCTTATCTTGAAATAACTTGACATCTTTTCAAGCTATAAAAACATTCTTAAAGTATATCTAAGATATCACACAAGTCTATGTGATGTCTATGTATGTCTTTGTATGCTTTCATACTTTTACTATTTTCTATTAATTAAAATTAACTTTCATGAATCAGAGAATTTGACAAATTTTAGTGTATTAAATGAGATTCTACCCTCTTATTTTAGTCTAATAATTAAGGGATATAAAAATGATTTGGCTATGTGACATCAATATATATTTTCAGAATATTCAGAATTTGATGGAATTGATTACATTGAAAACTTCATATTATTTCAATTTAACACCATGGAGAACTTGAACAATTCTTGATAAAATGATCATAGGCTGTTCAAAATAGGGTATGTATGTTTTTTATTTTTATTTCATATGTATATGTTTCCTTAGGAATCTTTATCAGTAGATATTTTATCTGTAAAATATCACTTGCAGTTTAACTGAAAAAGAAAAGCAAGCACAATTTCAATAGAAATGAATTAGGTAAGACAATGAGATAAATGTCAAATTTATATTTAATGATATGCTATCCACTGAATGGGGGAAATCAGTATTCAGTTTGGCCTAGTAATTCTACTTTTAATATGTTATCCAAAGGAAATATCAGAGATGGTTATTTGACATGGCTTTTCTAATTATGCATTGTTTGTATATGGTGAAAAATATATCACTAGTCACCAATGTTTGAGCAACGTATTCACTGAACTGAGATTGCATTAGAAATCACCATACATTTATAACTAATTATTAAAGATTGTGTGAAAAGTTTAACAACATGAAGAAGACTTCGACGTTTAAATGTTTAAAACAAAAACCACTCTGTCTCTCTGTTTCTGTTTATCTCTCTTTTCTATCCCAAGTACACATGTATCCAAATGCAAATATTTTGAAGCAAAGAAAAATGTAAATAGATATTATCAGAAGTGTGATTTTAATTTTTTTCATTTTACCTGACTGTATATATGTTAATTTCATTATAAAAATAATAGTTTTAAATAAAAAATAGCATGAAATTTTAAAATTAGGTTTTACTTTGCTAATAACTTTGCTTGGAAGGCTCAAAAGTGAGAGTTGAAGAGCCTGAATTTAGAAGACACTCACATGAAATGTGCCTCTATAGGTAATCAATGATAGTTGAGTTAAAAAAAAATCAAAATTGTTTGAAAATGTCCTAAGACTTTTAAACTAAAAAGAATCTCTAGGATTCAAAGTGATATCTATACACAGTAAATTGTCTAAATAATTTAAAGAATTGATAAAAAAGATTAATTCATTTAACAATAGATGATTATTGTCAAATATCTATAATATATATTTCGTTTTCCTTTTGTTGTTTGCATTGCATCAAAATTGTCCAGAAAAGATTTTTCCTTGAAAATGAAACTCCCTCTAAAAATGTTACTAAAGTACTAAAGAAAATCTTACTCAATATTTTTATATTTTTCTATATAGCTTACAAAAGAAATATTTCTTCAAATAACTATTACAGCAGATATTTTACTTTATTGAACGTGTTTTAAAACCTTTAAAAAAAAAAAAGACTAGACCAGAAGTTCACTTTTTTATTATTATTCCTTCAAGCCTATGGAGTTAATGAATCTCATTTTCCTTAAAAGCAATTATATTATCCAATTTAATTTTATTTTGCATTGTATTTTCTAGTACTAAGATGTATTTCAAGTACTTTTACCTTGAATTGTGCTATGTAACTAATTGCAAGCCATACGTGACATTTTAAAATATTTCTTGGAACTATAAAAAAGTAGAAATTGTATTATTCATTCAGTAACTTAATAAGTGGTTTCTTTTTTTAAAGGGCTTTTTGGTGTTCATATGTCCCTCTACCCCTACTCGCCATATGATGTTGTTAATGGCAAATTCTAACAACACTTGTTTTGGGAATGCGTACTTCAAATTTTCATATATAAAGGATTTGATATACACTATTTTAATAATGGACTGCAGCAATATCTTATTGTTTAAATTGCAATTTAATTTCCAACGCTCAGAACATGACTGACAGTGTGCAAGTAACAATAATGTAGACAAGTATTTGGAGAGTGAAAGTCAAACTTGCATGTAATCCGTATAAAGTATGAAAAGTTAATGTTAACTTTAAAAACCTCTAAGAATTAACAAAGTGAATTTGTTCACAAGATAAATTTAACATCTAAAAAAATTTAAAATGACAAAATTAATAGTTCTATAATAATACTTGTTTCAATTGTCAAATTGGTTCCAATGTCATTGATTATATCAGGAAACAATTTGAGTGTAGTGGAATTTTGTGTTTGTTTATACACAACTGCCCCAGTGACAGACAACTGTGAACACAGACAATTGCACCCCATTGAACCTAGTTGAATAGGAATACCCGAAAATACACACTGCAACTATCCTACCAGCTATTTCAGTTCATCATCTGTGTCATGGGACACAACCATCAACATCTAGTGTGACAACTCTTCATCAGATTTCAGATCTTTCCTCCTCTTTCCTCCAACACACAATATCTCACAAGCTGCAACCATCCTTATGCACACTTCCAAAAGCACATTTCAGGTCTTTCTTAAGGTAAAGTGCCATATTTATTTTCGTATATATGCATACAATCAGGCAGAATTGTGCTGTCACTTTTATTAGATTTCTTTTTTTTTTTTTCCTGTGTGTCACTGACAAACTTTTTGTGAGTTATGCTCTTCACTCTTTTTTTTCTTCACAAACCTTGTGGTTTCCCATTGCATCGTCTTGCCTGGCACAGTGAGTTTCAGTAACACATGTGTCACATTAGAGCAAAACTGATTATAATTAGTTAAGTTTCCCCATCTTAATGCATGCTCATTTTTCAAGCATTAGAAAGAATAAAAAAATTATAGAACAAAGTCTTCCACTTCTGTCCCCATATTCATAATTTCTGTGAACCTCAGTTCTATTAATTTGTTTTTTTATCCTTGCAGAGACAGTTTTGTCATACAGAAGGCAATATTTCCTCTCCTATTTTTACCAATGTCCACATACTCTATACATACTTTTCTGTACCTCATTTTTTCATTGAATATATCTTGAAGAGCTTATCATAATACAGAAAGCTTTCTCACTCCACTGTATGTATATGTACACCATAATTTATATAAACAGTTTCCTAAGAATGGACATTTACGTTGGCATTTCAATCTCAAGTTATTATAAACAACATTTAATTTTTGTGAGTATTTTGTGAGTGTGCCAATATATCTATAGGTTAAATGCCTAGAAATGAGATTTCTGGGTCAAGGAGTGTGACGTATTTGAAATTTTGATAGGACTGTAGGATTTCCCTAAAAAAGAGTTTTGTGACATTTTAAACTTCCACCAGTAATGAATGGCACTGTTTATTTTCCCATTTATTTAGCTTTTAATATTACCATTTTCCAATGCACTTTCCACACACAATATTAGATAAATATTTCTCCCTTTATATTTCAAGAATTTATATTCAGTCTCTTGCTAATAATCTATGCCAGCATTTCCCACATCATGTTCCACAGGATTCCAGTATTGATCAAAATGCTCAACGGATGTTGTTTGAAAAGAAAAATCATCACATGGTCAAAAATAATTTTAAAAACCTTGACTAGAACAGGCTTCCCCCAGAAATTCTCAGAACATTTAACATTAATGTGAATCTTGAATATTGAAAATGAGAATAAAAGTGAAATATTTCCTAAAATATTTGACCATGGAATGCCTATTAGCATTATGTACAGTGCTAGCATTTCCTATACTATAAATCAAAAAAAAAGAAAAAAAGAAAAGGAAAGTTCTATAACACCTCGGCATCCTGGAAAGATACATATGAGCATACACATATTTTGGGTTATACTTTGTCTAGATGTTGGCTTAGCTTTTCTCTAAATTTGCCAAATAGTCCAACCAAATTATTTATCTTGGTTGATATATCTTGTTTAATACCTGCAGCTGTAGATAGAGAACAACACATTGTAACTCATAAAATATTTCTTCACAAATATCAGTATTTTTCTGGTAAAGTGTATGAGATTTAATCATAGCAAAATAATTCTGCCACCCTAATTATTATAGTTCACAAAGATGACTGGGTGAGGACGAAGAATTAGTATTTTCAAAGTGTTAATAAATATAAAATATACTAAAATATCAATAAGCAACTAGCCAACTTTTCAAAGAACAGTCGGAAAATAATATTTTTGTTTTAAATTCATATTATTAAAAAAGAATCATAAGAGAAACGGTGCAGATATATATTCTCCTTTTACATTCCTTTAACACTATTTTATCTTCTTCATCACCCCAACTTTAGTAGCTTTCAGTTTTCCAAGCAAAGCAAGTTTGTTTATCATTATGATTTCACAATTTAGAGGAGGGCCAGACCTTCCTCTAAATTGTGTGAACACTTTCAAGGTCAAATCTTATTCATCTTTGTATCTTATTCCAGTGAGGGAAGCTGGGATTGAAGTGGGACTATATCCGTTAATTATCTGGGAAGATGTGAGGTACATGTGAGGTATTTAGCATTCTGTATACAATTAAAATATAATAAATTTAATATTTTTAGAGAAATTCTGTAAAAGAGGTGTTTATATTCTTGTATAACTGGCATAAAATAAATACTAAATAAATCCTCTTTGAATAAAGTCAACCCTATATTCCTCTCTTCACTCAGGGATTGACTCTATAAAATTATTCTGCATTGCTTGTGTTAAGGCTATATAGTGTTCAGGGAGGTTGTGCAGAAATCATTTTTGAAAGTATTTTCTGGGAAATATTGTAGTAAGACAGTATAGGACAGGACTCGGGCCTCACTCTTGACCAAGGGAAGCAACTTGGGGCTGCATGGCCCAGACTAATTAACTACAGAAGAGCAAATAACCCCTAGCTGTTGGAATTCAGCCATAAATGTAAGGAAGGGGGCCAGACCGTCTCTTGAGTAATGCTTTCCAAGCCCACTGAAGCAAGATGCTAACATTAGCTGATAAGGAACCTGGCTGCAAAGAAACCAGACCTATCCATATCTAACTACAAGGAGCTTTTTTTCCTCTAAAACCAAGAAGGAGAAAGAGAATATTTGAGGGTTAAAATTAAAAAGTAAAAGGAAAGTTGTTTGTTTGAGTAGAGCAGCAGTCCCCAACCTCTTTGGCACCAAGAACCGGTTTCATGAAAGACAGTTTTTCCATGGACAGGGTGGGGGTGGGGGAGAGCATGGTTTCAGCACGTTCAAGCGCATTACAATTATTGTGCAGTCAAACCTCTCTGCTAATGATAATCCGTATTTGCAACCGCTCCCCAGCGCTAGCCTCATCACCTCAGCTTCACCTCAGATCATCAGGCATTAGATTCTCACAAGGAGCATCAGCCTAGATTCCTCACATACGCCCTTTGCTGTAGGGTTTAGGCTCCTGTGAGAATCTCATGCCTCCGCTCATCTGGCAGGAGGCGGAGCTTATGCAGTGATGCCAGAGATGGGGAATGGCTGTAAACACAGATGAAGCTTCACTTGTGCACTCGCTGCTTGCCTCCTTCTGCGCCCCCTGGCTCCTAACAGGCCATGGACATGTACCAGTCTGAGGCCTGGGGGCTGGGGACCGCAGCCTTAGAGAACAGGAAGAACTGGAGGCACACTGGAGCCACCTCAAGCCAAAAACGACCCCCATACGGCCCTTAACCTGACTTTTTCTTCATTATAGTCTCATTTTAATGCCAACAGTCACACCCAAGGGTGGAGATTTACCATGCTGAGACATATGGCACATGAAGAAGCATGTAATAAAACTATGCAGGCGCAAGTAAATCTCTACTTCTACATGCTTACGCGTGTCACTGCCTCCTCACCTCACGTTCCAGCATAAGCCCCAGTAGAGTCTTGGCTGTGACTCCTGTCTGGCCTCTTGTTAACTTCTGTTAAACAGCCAGCCCAGGGGCCTGTGCTGGTAACAGTATGGACTAAGGTTGAAATTACATTAATAATGATAACATAACTACCTCATGAATTCAAATGTTTGGTGTTTTTCTAAATATTATAATTGGGCTATTTTAAAATAATTTCTTACTCAAATTTGCTCAACCAAGAATAATTCTTTAATTAAGATCTTATGCAAAGCTTTTTGACATGAGAAAATTACAGATTTCTAGACATAATTTGGAATGTTAGATAAAATTTATCCATTATTCATCAGGCATACACTAGATATCAACTTCACAGAGGGAGAAGTTTTTGGATATCTCAGAACAATGAGATGACAAGTGGCTGTAAGATGAATACTTCATCAGTGTTCTCTAGGCAGCTTCCTTCAGCAATTTCTGCATCTATTCTAGAATTGTGTCAGTAACTAACCAATGTCAAATCTTTAGTGAATTAAAAATTATTTAATAGTTTATTTTATTCCTTTGTAATGAAATGTACTTTAATATTGATTATATCTTTTATTATCTAACATAACTATTTTGCATTTACTTGATATTAAATGTGTCAATGTCAGTGTCAATATCTTTCAGTCAGAAACCACCAGGAATACACAAATATTTGAACAAATGGGGTTTATTACTTATTACAGTGAGGAAGAATGCATGTCATAGAGAACCTTGAGGTATCTCAGTAAGAGAGTGTTAGAATTGACTTACTGTAGGATTTAGACTTGTCTTTGATGATTTTGGAGAGTGTTCAAAAAGTGAAATTGGAAGCAGGAGTAATTCTTGAGTATTTTAATAAATCTTAAAAAGGATGAAACACTAGGCAGAAGTTAAGCTGTAACTGATAAAGAAGTAGCAGTTATTCATATTAGTTAGAACAGGGGAATGTTTGGTCATTTTTATGTCTTGGACAAAATTGATGTTTTGTCTTTGTTCAGACATGGTTTTTGGAGTGCTCTTGTTTTTGTCTTGATTTATCATAGTTATCTAATATTGACGGTCTGTGAAATTGTTCATGTTCAACACGAGAACTTCAGGGCCTAGCTGTAGTGTCAGGGTAGTTTACAGCAACACCAAGTCCTAGGTGATTGCACTGGGGCAGATCCTCCTGGATGTCCAGCCTGCTTTTCTCTTTCTCACCTGTGTTCTACTTTGGACTAAATGCTAATATGAGTCAAAATTTAGACTCAGAAAAAAACGCAAATTGTTTATCTCTTCTTTTAGCTTTAATTGGAGAAATATGATAATTCAACTGCAGGATTTTTTTAGTAATGTTTATCAATTGAATTATTTTATTAAAATTATTGTTATAGGAGATTTTTATCTTACTATACAGATTTTTGATTCCTGCATTTATGTATAATTTACATTAGTAGACTTTTAATAAACTATAGATATATCTTCATAAAGCCCAAACAAAAGATTTAAATGGCACATGTTGATACTAGTTTCATGAGAACTAGATGGATATTTAAAAAGTAGTTGCAAATCAGTGTGTGTGTAGGTAGCAGTGGTTGAAATGTCTAGGTAGTGAGCATAGGATTAGATACAGTGGATTTAAGTGGAATTTTGTTCATGTTATTAGTATTTCTGAAGGAACACCTTTTGCCCATTTAAAACCTGTTTTAAAACCTTCAATCATTGACATTCACCTACAACTCAGCATATCAAACTAGATGAATAGTTTTCAAATTTCTGTGGCATCCATCATAATGATTTGCTTCCCATTTATTAGGTTATTCATGCCAGTAATGTTTGTGTCATCTGTAACAAGTCCTTCTCCTTCATTTCCCATAGCCAGTGTAGAACAATGTCATGTCAATTTTACCTACTAAATATTTCTTGAATTCATCCATTCTTCTCCCGTTGCCAACATTCTAGTCCAAAACAGCATATCTTTCTGTTGAACTACTCAGGACAGCAGCCTCCTAAGGGCACTGTCCACGTCTAGTCCTGTATCTTTTAATCTGTTTTCTATATTGCAGCCAGAGAGAGGTTTCAAATCTTACCCTGTGATAAGGAGTCTAGTAATATCTGTTTAAAGTACTAATGAAACACAGAGAAGAAAGTGATTAACCTTGCTGAATGCAGCTGATTCTAAAATAATTTTTGAATTGATTCATGAAGAATGATAAGTGGTAGGTAGATGGTGATGAGGAAGGGAGCAAAGGGAAGATCTCAGGCCAGGTGCACATAATGTGGAGACGTGCAGGTATGTTGAATAAACACGGTTGTTTAGTAAGTAGTCCTGAAGCACAGGGTGCATTTGGAAGAAAGAAAAAAGATGAGACTAGAAACTTTAGAAAGTACAAGATCAGGAAAGTAAGTCTCTGTATGCTCTGTTGTGGGAGTTCAACTTTTCCTTTTATGAGACTGGGAGCCAATGAAGATTTTAAAGACCTGGAAACAGTATTAAATTTTTGTTTAGGGGTTAAAAAATAAAATCACTCTGGCAGCAAAGAAAGGGGAATGAGTTTAGAGGTAAAAAGTTCAATTGGAAAGACACTACAGTATTCTAATGAGGTCTTTCAGGACCCTCATGTACCTCAGTTCTAGTTGTCTTGAAGAGGACGTATGCATCGAGGTGACATAGAGAGGCTGAGAAAAATGTGGTAAAGATTAAATGTGCCTGGTGATAGAGAATAACAATGAATAAAAAAAAAGAAGCCTAATTGGACTTCCCAAATTTTTGATTTAGAAAATATGTTTGGAGAGTGGTAACACCAGCCAAAATAAAGTATAAGACAAAAAAAATCCAAGTTGCTCTACATAAGAGAGGAGATTTTAAGCTTAATTTTAACCAAGTTCCTGGGATTCATTTCTGTCTCAAATAAGTAGTCACAAATATGGATTATTCTAGAGCATGGGATTGGTTAAAACAGGCAAGACACTAGCGACAACTTCTCTTCAGGCACAACCAGCCCGGAATGATTTCATACTGTTTTACATTTGCACTTTTTATTTTTCCTCTATTTTCCCTTGGTGTTTTTAACATTTGATTTTTATGTTTGAAGTTTTTTTTTTGTGTGTGTGTGTGTGGTTAACACCAACCTATTTCAAGTATGCTGAGGGAAAATGAGAAGGATCACTTTTTGTAACAGAGCTTTTGAAGTCACATGCAACTAAAGCCCCAGGAACCTGAAAGTTTGTGGAACTACAATCAAAGCTGGAAAATACTAAGGAGCAAATTTTAAATTTACTGGAGGAAGTTACGTTCACCAGTTTTTTTCCTACTATCTGGCAGATTCTTCTACCACAGTCAAATACATTCACAAGAAAACAGAGTTATTTTTAATTATTCCTCTATTTTTATCAGGTAAGTTCTAAAATGTGATTGACAATTTTTATTCTAAAACAACAATAGCCACAATGCAATGGAACAATTATAAGCAAGCTTACAAATTGTTTTTTAATTAATCTTGTTTGCATGTGTAGATTTAAAAAAAACTCTCCAGAAAAGATTACTTGTGATTTTTTTGTCATACACACATATATATGTTTTATATATAAAATGTATGTATACTGTACATTTCCTGGAGATCTAAGCATAGTGGAAAGCATATAGTCATCACCCAATAAATATTGTAGAATTGCTTGTTTGGTTATTAATTGATTTTAGGTTATCAACTTCACGTTTGAGGACAGAGAACTTAAATTATTTTTCATGAACATCCAAGAAAAAAGTTAAAAGTCTCCCAAGAATGGACTTAAAAGTGCAGTAAGCAAATGGTGGATGAGACTATAATTATTTAAAAAAAAAAAAAGTCAATTTACACAGGAGGAGGAAAGAGGGGATATGTTGAATGAAAGAGAAATACTGATCAACATGAATTTCAAAAAATGTTGAACAAGCCAACATAATTTATAGCTCTAAATATAATGGCCTATAATCTATATATCATGAAAGTTAACTAAAACTATTACCATCATTTGGGGGACTGGGAAGAATGACCAAGAAGAAGAGGGTAACGTTGCTTGATAATTAACATATCCATTACTGCAAATACTTTTTTTGTGGTAACAGCATTTCAAATTTACTATCATTGATTTTGAAATTTACAATACATTATTACTAACTGTAGTCACCATGCTGTGCAACAGATCTCAAAAGAACTTATTCCTCTTATCTAACTGAAGCATTGTACCCTTTGGCCATCATCTCTCCTCACTCCTCTTAACCCCAGCCTCTGGTAACCTCCATTCTACCCTTGGCATCTATGAGTTCAATTGTTTTAGATTTCACATATAAATGAGGTCATATATGTCTGTCCTTCCGGTTGACAAAAAAACTGTTAAACAACAGTCTGACTTATTTCTGTTAGCATAATGTCCTCCAGATTGATCCATGTTGTTACAAATGTCAGAATTCCCCTTGTCTTTTAAGGCTGACTAATATTCCATTGTGTGTATACATCACATTTTCTTTATCGGTTCATTAGTTGATGGACACGTAGACATTTTTGTCAAGATAAGCTCTGTATCCTCAGGGTGCATCCAAGCATCTTTTTTTCTTAAGGAAAATGTGGTCATCTAGGGAAGTCCAATATGATGCAGGACCAGGGGAGGGATATGGGACTTTGGTGACTTTCCATTAAGATATGAAGACAAGACAAGACAAAACAAGGCAAGGCAAGACAAGAAAAGAAAAACAAGCTTGGAAATTTCCCAAGAAAGCCTTCCAGCATGGAAGTTTGGTTTTATACAACAAAGATACAACCAACCTATTGTGAACTCCTGAAATATTTATAATTTCTTTTCATCTGTAAAGAATAGTTTAAAAATTGCAGAGTCGAAAACGTATTTGGGAATTGAAATGTGGGTATGAAAGTCTATAAACTATGGCTGACAGGAACATGCAAGGTCACCTCTCTATTGCTCTAGTTCAATACCAGAGCCCATTTTTCCTTTTCAAAAATTCCTAAATCTCATTTATAAACAACATCTCACTTGTCAAATACAACAAACTCTTAAAAAGCCAACGAAAAAAGGAGGTGATTTATCCAGGCAAAAACTAATCAAGTCATAAGATTCAGAAAAAATAAAGAAATAAAACTTTGACAGTATTCAAGTTTTACTAAGAGAAAGAAAAATGAAATCTCTTGGGGGGTATCAGAGGCATTAGACAAAAAGCAATTTATTTCAACTATCTCTTTAGACAAAGGATGGATAGATTATTAATGAGACTATCTTTATAATCTAGTTTTATTCTTGTAGTGGAAAGAATTTGGCAAAGAAGGATTATTTGTGTTTCAACTGCATAATATCGTGACAGTTTCCCATTTCCCTTGAGTGGCAAATAGCTAATGTGGGATACAAATATGCTACCTTTGGCTTGATGGGAAATGTGTGTTTCAGAAACTTCAATAATCTAGCAAAGAGAATGTTTACCAAATCCAAAAGAACAATTTGTTGCTTATTTTTCTTAAGTTTAAGAAAGAATCTGAAAACAGCAAAGAATTGCAAAATAATTCAGGGAATTGCCCCAACCAACTAAATTACAATGATATCAAGGATATTGAAAATGTAATTTTTGTTTAGTTTTAAAAATATGGTCTTTGTACCTGAACATCTTTTTTCTTTGACCCTCTGCTATACTTAGCCCGGCAGCTCTCTCCTCATGCCCCTCTGACTAGGCAGTATTCATTATTGCTAAAGAAATTAAGGAAATGGTAGTGCTTGAATTATTTACAAATGTATGCCACATTATCTGAATTGGATTCTGATTGTTACTCAACATGTTGTTCAACTACAGGTTGTTCCAGCTTTTCAAATTCAACATTTTCAAAGGTGAATTTATCAAATATTATGGTATAACTTCCTAGTTACCCTAATTATGTTAATGGCATCAGCAGATCTACCTAAGCCAGAAAATTGAGATCTGTTAATTACCCCTTTCAACAATATTATTGTGTTGAATTGATTTTTTAAATTTCAAACTTTTACATTTATTTTCTCTCATGCACTCATGCTCAACATATTAATTATTTCTGGGCTATTCTTAGACTATTGCAATAGCCTTGATATAAATTTGCCAACCTCAAATGTATTTTATGCAGAAATGTAAGATTAATTGTTTAAGGCACAACTTTGTTAAAATCACCCCTACTTTAAATACTTACAATGGCTTCCTGTCAATTAAATTCCCAATTTCTCTGCTGGAATTTGAGTTATTCTGAAATCTCTTTTGTACTCTTTAGTGTACACAATTGTTTGCTCACCTACAGCCATTCCCCCATTCTTCCTTGCTAACAGAGCTTCCTATTTTAATTGTATCCCTAAAAGACACTGAGAAAACCTTGACTAGTTTAATCCAGAAAGTTTAGAGTGGTTCTTTTACAGGTGATTTGCTTGTGAACCAGTCCGACCGTGAGAGGGAAAGCCTGCTGTGAATTATCAGGAGAGATATCCTTGCCAACAGAAAGCAGCCACCCAGCCCCACAAAACCAACAACTATCTTATGTTTGCTGGACATTGTCATGTCTAATTATAACATCTAATATGTGGAAGCCATTTAACAATAGGGTGAAGCAGAGACGAAGCTTGCCTGAGAAAATTCAATGCTCTGAAAATTAGAAAAGAATCTCAGAAATCACAAATACTGGGAATTTTGAGCTAATGAAATATCAAACCTGGATTTGCCCTACCATAAACTTCTTTTCATATAAAATAATATTTGATAGCATAGCCTTGTTAATAAACTATCTAACAAAAAAATGAACTAACAGAAAAATAAAGAGAAAACTCAAAACACATAATTATCCCTTTAAAGGAAAAAAAATCAAAACACAACTGCTCTTTGTTAGATTAACCACCGGTGTGACTTAACTTGTTCTCTTTAAAAGTGTATTTTTTACAACACTTAAAAAACACGGAACAGATAGGAGTGTGATACTTTCCTAGTTCTCAAGTCAGACCAGATTCCAAAGACAGCCTCACAGAAAAAAGGAAAAAAACAAAAAACAAACAAACAACAACAACAACAACAAAACAGAGACACAGCCATTTCACAGCCACTTTTACTATCAGTTGACAACACTCACTTTTTTCCTTTCTCTTTGTCCCCATAAAAAGCCCAAGCCACTGGTCCTCTGGGCTGGCACTTCTTTCTTTCTTTTGTGTACCGAGCCCTTCCCCCTCAGGGAAAATAAAAGTAAAATAAAACTTTTACTTCTTTCTATCCTAATCTTTGTGTCAAAAAGTCTTTCTCATCCCTAGTCGCTAATCCCTACCCTAACAATATTATTTGTATTTTTGAAGCCAGTTTTCTGTTACCTGTATATGAAAGTGTACTCTTAGAGACTTGTCCTATGTTATAATTTGACATAAAAATGCAGATGCATGAGTTCATATTTTGTGTGCATCATCTACAGGCTACTCAACCTTGGGCAAATTGTTTAACTCTCTAAGTTTCAGAGTTATTATTTTGGTAAATTGGGATAACAAAGTTTCTAACTCTTTTTGTCATTTTGAAGCTTAAATAAGTTAAAACCAGTGATGAACTTAGAATAGTGCACAATCAATGAAAGTGCTCAATAACTACTCATAATTATATTATTGTTTTATTTTTATTTACATTCACTCCACATGCCATAAATGTTGCCATATATCCTCACATCCTACTACTCACCGGAAATGTTCTCTTTCTTAGCATCTCTACCTATGGAAATTCTGGCCCCTCCACAAGTTCTGTTTTAAACGCCACATTGATTCCACAGATAAGAGTAAAAAATAATAAATAAGTAAATATTTCTTTTCTCCAAACTCCAAACTGTTCACACCTCTCTTGGTACTTACTTTATTAAAACTGTTGTTACAAATGTCTGTGTAACTCAGTTTTCCATTGAAGATACTAAAATATTTTTACAGTCAGGTTATTCTGTAATCATAAGCAAAATCCCAAAACTCAATGGCTTAGCAAGATAAAGATTTCTTTTTAACTCATGCAAATTCCAAGACTGGTCAGGTAGCCCATCTCCATCTTGTAAGTAGGGAATCTTTATTATGTGCTTTTGTTTGACAGGAAAGACTTCTACTCTGAGTCAAGAGAAGAAAGGAATGGAGGATGAATAATGACTTCTCAGTATTGCTCAGGAATATAGACACATTACTTCCTTTCATAGTCCATGGTCAGAACTATTAGAGGGGCCCAACTTAGAGTAGCTGGGATACGGAGTGTACTACAGAAAACAAAGGCAGTCCCTGGGTTACAGACTACTCAATTTACAGCATTCCGTACTTACATACGGGCTCCCAAGACTCCCCATTAGGATAATTTATAATCAAATACTTAAATCAACAATTCAGGAACTAGTTTCTTTCGCACATGTAAACAACTCCACATGGCGTAAGCAGTTCATCGGTGCAGAATCTTTACACAAATGGCTAGTCTCATACTAGCCTAAAGATTTATACAGTCACTTACGCACAGCATCACTTTTGTCTTTTTCTGTTTACCCTTATAACCATGCCTCCCAAGTGAAAGTCCACTGCAAGTCCAGGTGAGCCTGCAGTGAATAGAAAGGAGATTACAATGGAAACGAAAGTAGAAGTAATCCAGCTTTTGCAAAAAGTCCAGACACCATCGGTCACAGGAAAGCAATAGGCTTCAGTTAGCTGCTCAACTGGGAAAGGCTTCAGTTGTTCTACTATCGGAACAATTACAAAGGATACAGTGAGAATAATGAAGCATGTGAAAGGCAGTGTTCCAATGAAAGCATCAATTGTTACTAAGCAGCATAGTGGATTAATTATTGAAATGGAAAGGTTAGTATCGATTTGGTTAGAAGATCAAAATAAGCATAACATTCCTATTAGCGTAGCATTGATGCAACATTAGGTGAGTGTTAACTTTTAATATTCATTTTTGAAATTTCTATCTTCTATCTAAACTTTTTGTGTGAGTTTGTTTTTATGTTCTGTTTCTTTGAATTAAAAGAGCACAATAGTTTCTGTAATTTATTACAATACAGAGATATTATTATTACAGTATTATACCATATTATTATTACTATGTATGGGCCATTACACTATGGTTATTACTATTGTTCTTATTACTGTATATGCACTGGTCATCAGAGATCTGATTTATGTACAAATCCAACCTGAAGATATTCTCAGGAACGTATCTCATCTGTAACCCAGAGACTGCCTGAAAAATACAGAATACTTGCATAATATCAGGATCTTCATTGCTTTCAGCATTGCTGTAGGCATTGCCTTGGGCATTGTATTGGGCATTGCTGCAACATTGACTTACTGAGTCAGGAAGTCTCAAAACAAAGTTTCAAATTACCCTGATCAAAACAGGATGGAGGCAGGGCAAGTTCCAACTGGTTAGAACCAGGATGGTGAAATATCACCTTTTCCATGCTCACAGTATAATGCCAGAAAAGATGGTTGAAAAGTTAATTGTGAACATGCCAAACTGCATATTTTTGCTGATGAAAGTTTTATTATTTAAATGTAAGAAGACAAGAATATTTTAAAATAAGATTCTTTTGCCTAGTAGACCACTCTTTAAAAATATATCTGGCTAAGAAATTGTATGTTGGGTTTGTATGAGGAGAAACAAAGTGAAAAGCTTTAATGGAACTTAGACACTTGTAATAGTTTTTTTCATCTTTTCTTGGTTCAATTATAAAATACTCAAAGACCATTGAGTTTTAAGATGAAGTATTTTGTGATATGCTTCTTAGCTCACTTTAGGATATGATCATCCCTTGGTATGTTGCTGACTAGAAAACGATATCTCTTTTTTTAGATGGTTTTTATAATATATTTTCTATTGAACCCACATACACATCCAAATTTCAGGGGCTAGTCTCCTATGCTACTCTTAGCAACTGGAGAGCATTGTATTCTCAATGGAAGAAGGAAGGCTTCAAGCCATGTCTTTTCATGCAGAATAAAATCAATCAAGACATAGACTATCCTTTTTTTATCAGAAATGCTGAGTTTTCAATGAAATAGAAGAATTTTCTCAGAGGTAATACAAATCCAAGATGCAGGTGACCAATTTTGGAAAAGTTGAATTCACACAAATCACCAAGGATGATAAGAGGCCAGGAAACAAATACAGCATTTTATTGACTAAGACTTCATTGATTTTAAGATGCTCTATTATTCTCTTAGAAAGACAAGTTAAGCTATGACACAATGCTTTATTGATAGCCCTGGGCAGTGCATGCATTGATCACATCAGCCTCTCATGCTATGACATTTCTTTCATCTATTCTGAGATATTTGGCAATTTTCCCTGCCTTCAGTTGAATTGTTTGGCATGGGATAGGCTATGTATATAAAATATATTATTTTTTTTAATTTCAATAAGGTGATACAGCATTATCTTCTTGAATCTTCTCATCTCAGATCCTAGTATCTGGTGGTTACCACATATGAGCCAACAGTATTGTTGTTATTGTTATTATTACCACCATATATGCACTGTTCATTAGGGATCTGAGTTACACACAAATCCGATCTAAAGACATTCTCAGGAAGGTGTCTTATCCATAACCCAGGGACTGCCTGTATTTGATGAATACTGTCTCTGCCACAGTTCACTTTCTTGCTCACAAAATCTCCCTTTGCTGTGTATTTCCACACTTTAAACATGTTTGATTCCTTTCTTAGCAAAATGTATACAGTTGTGGTTGATCACTTCTCTAATGACAAATATTTGCTTCAGTAACTTTTTATTTCAATCCTGAAATATAATATATTCTTTTGGAAGATATTTTTAATAATATTTGAACATAACTCAAAATGTTGACAACATCAACAGCCATGACCAAATTTCCACATGCATAAGCAATGAGCACTAAGTCATAATTGTCAAGTGGCTGATTTTATGATATTATTGATGACAGGATGCATTGCAACTTCAGAGATGTTATAATATGAAGTTATGTATGTGTCTAAGTGTGACTGAAATGTGATAAGCCACTGCTAGCCTGTTGACTGGAATTAGAGATCCCTCAGAAGAGATATAAAGGAGAAATAGTATGAGCAGTTACAGGAAGAAGACCTGAACTAAGAAACTAGAGAGTGAGTAAAGGTAGAGGATCTATGAGCCTGGCCATCACAGTATAAGGTGAACAATAGATCAAAGAAAGCACTTCAGATGTAGAAACAAAGACAGGATGGTAGACCTCAGTAAAAGAAAAGGGGAAAATCACTGGCAAAAAAAGTAACTGATGCCATAACCTCAACTGCACAGTTGCTAGATTCAAAGATTTGCAAATAGCTGTCATATCTTAAGCATCAATAAGATGTACATATGATGGGAAAATATGTGTGCATATAAATATGTGTTTTTATATATGTGTATATATATATCCTATATTAACCAAGGCAACATAAAAAATTCCATTATTATAAATATAAAAAATGCATTCCTTTTTAAAGTCTCAGGTACTTTACATATATTTTGGTCACTTAATTATTTCTAAGACCATAAAGTAGATGATTTACCCAAGGTTACGCAGTTAATAAAATGATTTAAACCTGCCTGATTCCAAAGCCCGCATTACTCACCAGTATAGTACTTCCTCCTATAACACAATTTAGACATTATATTCAGATATTGTGTATGATAGAAATGCATGCGCTTAGAATGTCTTCGCATTAGACTAGTATGGAAGCTCACAATCAAATATCACCAAAAAGCTTAAACTCTGACAGGAAATGACTATAGAAGTGATGCTCCACAGAGAGAGCTGGGATCTACTCATCCCATTTCCTGGAATATTTAGCTGCTTAGAAACAGTTGAAACTGTATTTTCATGTTTCCTTTTGACAGGAGATATTTTAATTTATATGTAATTTATAACAGCTCATACTATTTCCTTCATTCAATAATTGTATGTCTGCTCTCATTTAGGGAACATCAATTATGTCTGTTGAGAGAAGCTAAATCTACCCATTGAAAAGCCTCCTTTATTCTTTATTTGTTAAATTGATTAACACACATCTTCTCCAGTGTGGGAAAGCATACATTCAGTAGTCTACATAGTTTTCACACAAGAGAAGGAGGGTTAATGCTGCCCTTGTATATCAGGTAGAGTCTTGGCAGGAAAGGATGGCACACTTAAGCTAAGTAATTTAAGGAGAGCCTTCATAATGGGACTATTTACAAAACTGTAGGCAGGATTTAGGGAAACCAATAAAAGATAATGGTGTACCTAAGGCTAGCAACAGCACTAGTTAAACTTGAAGGGGAAAAGGAGTGGTCACTAGAGACATGAGAAAGCCACTTGCAAGGCTTTGGACTTTTGCTAAGGACCCAGAAACCCATGATCCAAAGGGAAAGAGCCAGGGAAATTTCTTCTTTGACCTATCTTGTCTTCTGATCACTTCCCGAAGCAAAAAAAATAAACCCATCAGAAGAAGTTAAGATACTGGAGGAAGAGTATCTCACATAAAAGTTTTTCAACTAAAAATTTTTATGCCCAAGGAATTAGAATTTTTCCAGCAAGGTTTTATACACACACACACACATAACCTATATCCTATATAAATTTGGCCTACCTAACAAAAACTTATTTAAAAATAGTAAATATAAATAAAAATGTGGTGAGTTAGTTCTGTAATAATACATTTTATAAAGTCTTCATTTCAATTGTATATTATATTCCCATTAGATTACAGACCTTTACTAATGAAAACATTTTAAAAATGATTCTTAAATACTTTAGATTAAAGGTAAACTGTAAAAATAAATGCCTTCAAATCTTTTTCCCTGATTCCCAAATTGGCTGAATTGGCTGCCATTTAATTAAGTTTTGTGAATGCAATAACTCATAAAGTTGTGAATCATTTCTTCTCCGATGAACTGCTCAATAATGGAAGAAAAATAAGACTTTCTTTCTTAAAGCTTTTTGAAGCTGAATGTCATCTTGCTCTTATCGACAAACATGCTACTGAGAGAGTGCCTTTTCATCTTGTTGACATGGATCATATCATAAAACCAGAGAACTGGAAGCCAGCCACCCAAGCAATTTGGACTGTGTCTACACCGTTTCAAAAGAAACCTTTGGAAAGGAAATATTTCTTGCAAACTGTCTAACTTGTCTACATAGATTATATGGTCGTGAAAAGAGGTTGACTATGTTTTCTCCCTTGTACGTCTAACTGCTATTGTTGCAATGTGCAGGCACAGCTGCAGTGTATTTTCTTGCCTTTGGAAAGATCCTTGTTTCCACTGTTATGACCAGGTGAGGATGTATAGGTTGGTACTGAAAACCGTCTTGGTGGATCAATACGAATCTCCTTTCCTTTACACATCATCTTCTAAAAATGGGAAAATAACTGACATGTTTAAGAGGGCATTTCCACAAAAGTGTCTATTTCCAAAAGCCAGAGAAAGTACACAAAGTTTGTTAAACTTCTACACATGCCATGGTTGATACCATCTTATATTTAAATTTTAACTCAGTTGAATCAATAAGTATTGAGCACATATGAAAAAGACACCATAACTAAAAAATTGTAGTAAAATAATAACACTTACTGTATGTAAATCCAATTAAAAGGATTAAATTGGCATCCTCTGCTACTTCTTGGGCATCGGGTTTATCCATTCAGTAGGATTGCCACACATAATCAGTATTAGCTGTTAGCTATTGTATATATGTGTGCTGAGTTCAACTCTGTTCATTTAGCCAACAAATATTTATTGAGTGGCTTCTATGTGTCAGGCGCTGTTGTGTGTGCTGGAAAAGATAAGGATGACACCTCACTGAGTCATTAGTTAGTACAGAGAACTAATCCCTTGACTCTTCAGTGATTTTTGCATCATTGGTTCTCAAGTGAAAAAAATCTTGATTTAAAATAGCTATTTATTCACTAAAAAGGTAATAGTGCAATAGTAATTCAGCCTTTTCTTAGCAATCAATATATATCTATCTATATGTCTTCATAGGAAGCACTTGAAGTTAAGAACTTGGCCTGATGTTGGTTTTGGACTTGGAGATGTTTACAAGTGATTATTTCCTAAAATGTACGTCTCCAACCTTCTCTCCTACTTTCTTCAACAGGAGCCTTCTCTTGCAGCATAGCTGGTATTTACTATCTCTTCTTCTTGTCTCTTTGTTGATGCCTCCCTCACTCCTGCTGATGAGAAAAGGAGCCCTTTTGCAGTGCTAGAACCTAGAATTGCGGGCTCCACAGAAGCATAGCCTATCTCAGGAGGAAAACTGGTGACTAATTGAGGTATCACTCCTAGTGAAGATGGACACTTCCAACCAGAGTTCTTACAGTCATTTTAGCCAGCAGCTTTCTAGAACTGTCAGACGAAACAGAATCTTGAATGGGACAAAATGGGATATTTTTTTTCTCTCTCTACAATGTTAGCATCATACAACAAATCTGTAACATATATCGCATTCCATTTAATAATTAATTCTAGCCCTCCCTTTCCTGCTAAATAACCATGTGACTTGCACAACTCTAAGTTTTCTGAAAAATAAATTATGGATGATATCATTATCTTATACAGAGGTGATTTGAGGGTAGAATAAGACAACACAGGTGAAAATTTAAAACAGTTACTTCAACTAGACTGAAGCTCTGTCAAGTCCCCAATCACCTCTGCTTTGTTCACTAGGGAATTCACAGAAATTTCATGTCCCTGAAACATGGTAGTAGATCATTAAATATTTGTTGTATGAATGAAATATCTTTGGAAACTCTATTCTTCCATCTCTCACATTAATATAGTGCTACAAAGAACTTCTTTGATGCTACTAGTTCATATATACCCAGAAAGTAAAATTTAAATGGCTAAGGAACCATAGCAATTTTCCTATTAATATTATTCTTTTCAATAACGTATACAAAGTCATACAAATATGTTTTATAGTGCAGCCAATACAGATTTTTAAATATTAAATAGAAAATAACTGTTGCCATTATATATAGGTCAGTGCAAAAGCAATTGTGGTTTTACCATTATTGAGATTTCCCATTTGATATTGGAATACATTCTTAAATAAATGTGATTATATTATACGTTATTTTAATGCACATTTCTTGCTAATGACATTACTTGATGTTTATTTGATATTTATTTTAGATTATGGAAATTATGTTAAGCAAATTTGAGTGATTTTCTTATTTTAGTTCAAAATTGGTTGTAAAGCAATGGAGACAACTCACAACATCAAGAACATACAGTGCAGTGGTGGTTCAAGAAGTTTTGCAAAGGAGGCAAGAGCCTTGAAGATGAGGAGCACAATGTCTGGCCATTGGAAGTTGGCAACAACCAATTGAGAGCCATCATCAAAGCTGATTCTCTTACAATTACAGGAGAAGTTGCTAAAGAACTCAACATCGTCAACCATTCTATGGTCATTCAGCATTTGAAGCAAATTGGGCTACGTTTTGCCTCATCCACCATATTCACCTGACCTCTCACCACTGACTACCACTTCTTCAAGCCTTGTGACAACTTTTTGCAAGAAAAACACTTTCACAACCAGCAGGATGCAGAAGATGCTTTCCAAGAGTTTGTGGAATCCCAAAGCACAGATTTTTATGCTGCAGGAATAACCAAACTTATTTCTCATTAGCAAAAATGTGTTGATTGTAATGGTTCCTATTTTGATTAATAAAGATGTGTTTGAGCCTAATTATAATGATTTAAAGTTCACGGTCTGAAACCACAATTACTTTTGTACCAACCTAATATTTATTTGGTTTTGTTGAACAGCATTTAAGTGAAAATGTTGCTCACTACTGTCATAAAATTCTTTCTCCACCATACAAAACTTACTACTCATGTTTCCAGGTGATCATTTTCATCTACCTGGGTAGAAATACCATCCCCTTTCATTTGTTTTTCATATTGATACTGTCTTGAACACCACTATGCTATATTGTAACCAAAATCCCTAGGGCTCTTTACTTTTTTCTTAATTTATCCAGAACTACATGGATCTTCTCAATATAAAGAGAGAAAGTCCAACTTCCAAACACCTATTTCCACCTTACACTTTCCAAACACATCATTTCTAGAGGGAGAACTGAAGAAAGCCATCGCTCTCTTAGCAGACTCTGGTTTTTTGACTGTTACTATTTTTGCCACTCTTGAAATGGGTTCTACATTTCAAATAAATCACTGGTTTTGTTGCAAGTACATTCTTAGGTCCAGACCACCTAATCCGAACCCTAACCCTAACCCTAATCAGCGGAGTCCCATACATGGATCCCCAACATTCCAGTTCTTTACTTTGCACTTCCATGTTCAGACATTTTTCTCAAAGAACTCCTGCCATACAAGACCACCTTTACAGAGAGTTGGGACTATTTCAAACCATCAGAAAAATTTTAATATTATTAAACACCAAAATACAAGTGATTAAAGTTTAAATATGTTTTCTAGTAAAATAATTCTTGAGCATTGTGAAAAATAGTTTTATAGTTTCAGGGACTTTGAGACCTACACTTGCAGTCTTCTGATTCACTAAGGTTTTGCCCTTTGGCTCAAAACGCACATGTCCGAAATAAACTCATTCTACTTTTAAAAGTGAACATTTTTAACTTTTCTCTTTCTCTTTTTGACATTCCAGTTGCTTAAGCCAGAATTTATAAATAAAAATTTTGTTACATTACATCCTTTCCTGGTTTGTTATACTTAATTAATTGATCACTAAATCTAGTTAATTGATACCTTGATATCTTTAACATCACATACTGTTCATCTATTATTGGCAATGTTTTAGCTCAGATATTTATTATGTTATGTCTGGCAAAACTATAATTGTCCTCTTATTATTCTCTTCTCCTCTCATCTAACTTATTTGACATATTGTCACTTTACTCATTCATTTGGCATTACTGAATCTAGTTCATGCCTGCTTGACCCAGGCACAGTGCTAGATCCTGGGGAGAATTCAAACCAAGTCTCTGTCTTTAGAGCTTAGAGCAATGAGAAGAGTAACTTCAGTTTAGTGTAATGGGTCCTACACTTGAGGAAATACTAGGTGCTAGAAATGACTGTATTAAGGGACAAGCAATCCAGAGGAATTGACATTTAATCAAACTAATGGGATTTTTAAATGAGCATTTGACACTACACAGTTAAATTTTAAAGAGTCTATTTTTCCAAGTATGGACAAATAAAGAGCTCTGGGAAGACTCATCACCATCTGTATAATGCAAAGTAACTAATAGTAATAACAATATTGATTGAAATAGGTATAACTTAATAGAACAACTTTATTACTATGTTATTAGTAGAGCAAAACTGATTTTGTATGCATGAAATAAAGATCAAAGAAATTAGGATGATATTCTTATTTTGGAGGAAGTATAGGGACAAATATGTAAAAAGCATACTAAGGGCTGATTAAAGAAATAATTCACTAGAAATGTTAGTCCTTGATTTCCTTGTCCAGTTTAATTGTGGATTTTCCAGATTTATTATTTACATTCAGGGCAGTTCAGTCTTTGAAACAATAACCAATATTCAGGCCCTGTTGACTACTACAAACCTCTTCCCTACCAATAAGTAGGGCTTGAGTTTGTTTGTCTGTTTTTTGTTGTTGTTGTTGTTGTTTAGCTAGTCAGCACATGGCATAAGCTCCAAGGCACCAATGTGCAACACAGAATAAAGTGATGGTTAAGACATTTGACTGGTAAAGGCCATTCTCACTGGGGATAAGTGGTATCTCATTGTGGTTTCAATTTGCATTTCCCTGATGATTAGAAATGTTGAGCATGTTTTCATATGTTTGTTGGCCATTCTTCTGTCTTCTTTTGAAAAGTTTCTGTTCATGTCCTTTGCCCACTTTTTGATAGGGTTGTTTGATTTTTTCTTGCTGATATTCCTGAGTCAAAAAGTCCCAAAACAGTAAATGTTGGCATGGATGCAGAGAGATAAGAACACTCATACACTGCTGGTGGGACTACAAACTAGTGCAACCTCTGTGGAAAGCAATATGGAGATACCTCAAAGAGATACAAGTAGATCTACCCTTTGATCCAGAAATCCCATTATTGGGCATCTACACAAAAGAACAAAAAACATTCTCTTACAAAGACATCTGCACACGAATGTTTATAGCAGCACAATTCACAATTGCAAAGATGTGGCAACAACCCAAGTGCCCATCAATACATGAGTGGATTAATAAAATGTGGTACCTGTATACCATGGAGTACTACTCAGCTACAAGAAACAATGGTGATACAGCTTTGCTTATATTATTCTGGATAAAGCTGGAACCCATTCAACTAAGTGAAGTATACCAAGAATGGAAAAATAAGCACCACATGTACTCACCATCAAATTGGTTTTAACTGATCAACACCTAAGTGCACATATAGGAATAATATTCATCGGGCAGATGGGAGGGGGGAGGAGGGGATGGGTGTAAACATATATAATGAGTGTGATGCGCACCATCTAGGGGATAGATATACTTGAAGCTCTGACTCAGGGGGGCGGGGGCAAGGGCAATATATGTAACCTAAACATTTGTACGACCATAATATGCTGAAATAAAAAAGGAATAAGTAAAACATAAACAACAACAACAAAAATAAAGGTAGATCCACATTGTACACACACACACACACACACACACACAAAAAGACATCTGACTGAAAATAAAGCTATAACAGGTTTGAAACCTGGCAAGCCTTTTGCTAGCTCTGTGACTTTAAGCAACAAAGTCATATAGTCTTTTTAAGCCTTAGCTTCCCTACCTGTAAAATTGAGATATATTTACTATCTATATCAGGAAAGAGGTATGAAGATTAAATAGATAACATATATAAAATGTTTAATACATGTAAAATATCTAGTAGTACCTGAACTAACAGCATTCAATCACTGTATGCTGTGGCTACTCTCACTGGTATAACTACCATTACTATTACTACTACTATTTCTTTTACTATGAAGGCTGCTATCATTACTACTCTTATTTTTACTGTTAACACTAATAGTCAGTTTAATTGGTTTTATTCTAGTACTGTTGTATCCAAAAAGGGTTGACTCTACCCTAGACAAAATTACTTTGGAGTTGAAGACAAGAAATAAAGCTTATTTTTGCATTTACTTTCTCTAGCTATTTTAAATTCTACTGGGTTAATGTGTTCCATAATGTACATATAGTATCATCATAATACTGTGTTCATTATATTTAAATCAATGTGCTAAAATTTAGAGTGCATATTCAAAATGTTTTTCCTCATAGGAGTACATGATGATAAAAGTCTGAAAAACACTAGTCCAGTAAGGATACAAGCAAGTATAAGCCACACATTTTAAATATTATAATAAATCCTGTGGGAGAAATATGGATATGAAAGCCCCACATAAAGAAAAACCTCCAGCAAGGGTGCTGTGTTTGACCTATGGGAAATCTAGGCAATCCACAGTGTGGTCAGCACCATGAAGTTGGTCCAAATGGGGCATAAAGGTGACTAATTGGGCCAGTCAGATTCTATCAGACATTTGGAATGGAAAATACAAAATTCGAATCAGTAAATTTAAAGTGGAAGAAAAAGCTGAAAAGATAAAGATGGATTCATGAAAAACAGGGATCTGTGATTATTAACTGAAGATATAAGTACGTAAAAGTGATAAAAACACAGATGTTGAAAGGTCAAGAAGAGAGAGAGCATGAAATGGTTGTTAGGAGTAGAAGTGATGGAAACAGCCAGAAAGAAGCTGAATCACCGCAAAGAAGAGTAATGAGTTCTTGCTATTGAGGGTGCATAGAGATAGCCTGATCCCTAGAGTCATATATCCTCTAGCTTCTAAATTACATTTTAGTCTCTGAAAGACCCTGATATATTGCAGGTGCTGGGATCTTCTTATCTTTATATCCATGTGTATTTCTTTTTCAATATACCCCCAATTATTGGAGGTAACTTGATCGATTTCTAAGTCTTCGTTTAGCAGGTTCAAGTCTCAGGCCACAAAAGCAGGTGTGCAAGAAGTATAACTTCCATTAGTTTTATATAACTCAACTTAATTACTATTTTGAGCCACAATACCACTGAATAGTAGAAACTCAGTCAATTCTACGTGATTTTAGATACTTTGGGGTCCCCCACCATTGCTCTTGGCATCCTGTTCCACAGGACTCAGGTACTGACAGGGCAAGAAATAGGGATAGTTCATCTGCTGCCTGGTTGTATTCTCTCCACACAGGCATTTCTGACAAGGACAGGACCACTGGAAATGCCTTTGGTTCTTGATGTGCAAAGATTGCTCCCACATTATTCCTCACTCCCAACTGCAAGATTGGGAGCTATAGAAAACTTAGTGGAGCTGTAACATTTATTTTACCACTCTTCAGCTTTTCTCAGGACCAACATCTGAAATACTTTAAACTTTGAGTACTCTGGAAACCTCTCAGATCTATGTAACCTGTCTTCTTATGGTGGCTTTTCTGTGCCCATAGAACTGGTCAGTTCTCTGTTTATGGAGTTTATGATGCAAAAGGTACATCTTCTTTAAGACCCCTGAATCTATCTAGGAGTTCATTGTGTCTCTCACTCCACTCTGGAACTTGTTCCAAGAAGAGTTGAGCATACATCTTGTTCTACAGGCTCTACCTTTATTTATTTATTTATTTTTATTTTTATGTCAGCATATTATGGGGGTACAAACGTTTAGGTTACATATATTGCCTTTGCCCTGCCCAAGTCAGAGCTTCAAGAGTGTCCATCCCCCAGACAGTGCACACCGCACCCATTAGATATCACTATGCCTATTTCCTCCTCCTCCCTCCCAACTGCCCAACACTCGATGAATGTTGCTACTATATGTGCACATAAGTGTGGATCAATTAATACCAATTTAATGGTGAGGCTTTACCTTTATTTACTCATATCTTCCTTTTTTTCCCTCAACTGTTAGATTTTTTTTACCTAACATTTAATTATAAAATATTTCAAACATACAAAAATGTTAAAATAATTTTACAAAGAACACTCATATATCTACCACTGAATCTACCATTAACACTTGTTTTATCTGACATCTGTCTCTGTCTATCTACCCAATCTTATATCCACTCATCAATCGTATTTTTGATGCTTTTCAAAAGAAATTGCAGACATTAGGAACCTTCCTCCTAAATGCTTCAGCAGACATATCATTAATCACAATTCAGAATTTATTTACATATTTTGATGTAAATTTACATACAATGAAATACTTAAATCTTAAGTATATACTCAATGAGTTTTGACAAAAGCATAAATCTGTGTAAATAAAACCTCTATCAAGGCATACAGCATTACTAGCATTCCAAAAATTTCTTTCAGGGTCTATCCCAGTAAATTTCTGCCCCAATGTCAACTAGCATTATCATTTTTTCACCATAGATTAGTTTCCCTCCTCTAGAACTTTGTATAAATCGAATTATGCACATTTCGTGCAGTTTCCTTCACTAGCATGATGTTTTTGAGATTCATCTATGTTGAGTTTATGTGCAGTTTATTCGTTTTTATTGCTGAATACTATTCCTTTGTATAAATATGCCAGTTTGTTTATCCTATGGATAAACACCTGGCCTGTTACAGGGTTTTAGCTATTGCAAATAAAGCTTTTATGAACATTCTAGTATAACTCTTTCTGTGAACATATGTTGTTATTTCTCTTAGATAAATATCCAGGAGTGAAATTGTTGGGTTATAGTGCATATATACATATATTTAGTTACATAAGAAACTGCCAGAAATTTTTTGAAAGTGGTAGTGTCATTTTGTAATTCCACCATGAGAACTTGGTAGAGTCTTTATGTATGAGTGTGTTTTGCAGGGGATAAAGTAGGATAGAATTTGAAGAAAAATTATTTTATTCACCAAGTAGCCTTAAGCATCAGCTTAGATACAGATGAAGCATTGCCTTTTCTGTGGGAATGGATGGCAAAAGAGCTCAATGAGGAAGGGTCGTAGAATAACTGGAAACACTAGGGAAGAAATGCATTTGTTCACTGAAAAATTTATAGAAAGCCACTGAGCTCAATATTAAGGAGTGTCACAGAAATGAATGATGAATGTGTGAATGAATACATGGATGAATACTTCGCTGATCTGTCTATATTATGAAGATAGTTACAATAAAATAACTAATCTCACCTGTTCTGTTTCTAAGAATCACAAAGCTGCCTTCTGATTATAGCTTAGTGTCTCAGATAGATATTCCACCTTAGAAAGATTGTTTCAAGTTGTTTACATAGTATTCCTTATTGTACTTTATTTCCCCCAAAGGAAATAATGAACTTTATGTACACTAGTGAATTATGGTAAATTAGGCATGCAGTTAATTTATGTCAGTCCCTATAAATTTCATAACTGCTGGGTGCTGTTAGAGGCTGCATTTTAAACTGTCTGGTTTCTACCTCATAAACTATTAATAGCTCATTTTCTTTTTAGGATGGGACTTACAATTTATTTCTGACTTCTCCCAGTGCCTAGCCTAGTGCTGGATAATAACAGAAAGCCTTCAATCTCCAATCCTCCAAATAAATGCAGAGATAACTCTTAAACCTTGTTTCTTTTTACATAAAAAACTACTTAAAAGCAACTTAAAATGAGCATGGCAGCAAGTTTAACAACCTTTTAGAATGCATATGTGTATTTGTGGACTAACTAAGCAATAGTAATATAAACATGCTAATAATTCTTTTTGTGTAGTCTATGTTCTTATAATTCTGCTAAAATGAGAATTGATAGTATGATGGTCTTCTGGCTGATTTGATTCTGTCCTGTGTTTTTCAAATACACTTGGATCACAGAATACTTTCTTTCCAATTTATTTCTAAGTAATGTGATTCGACTGGCTGGTTCATTTGCTCCGTGTTCACATTCATTCACTTGATTCAGTAAGCAGACATTTACTGAGCCGCCGACTGACGTGTGACAATCACAGAGCTAATTTAAAGATTTATAAAGATAAATTCACTCTTTGAACATACCTACAATCTGGTAAGAGAAAAAAAGAAAAGGCATAGACACAATTAGAAGAAAAACATTATTGGGGTTAAGATATGTATGCTTAGACTCTATTGTGTCCAAGTAAAAAGAGAAGGAATCATTAATATTAGTAAAGGGAAAGAAAAAAAGAATGTGTGATAAAGCTAGAATGAGAAGCAGAGTTAGATCAGAGATGATACCCCTCAAGGGCATACAATTTAAAAAAACCCACTTGGTTTTAACTGTTTTTATTAATAGTGTGCATTTATTTGGTTTTTCATTCATAGCATCTTTGCTAATGTCTTCCCTTTTTCTATTCTGTTCAGATGGCTTTATTTACTCTGATATTAAGGAGTAATTGGAATTATTATTTAGTTATTTCCACAAGGAGAATCTCATTGGTAATTTCATCAGGCTAAAATTTCTCCAATTTGTGAGTTTTCTCCAATATTTAGACAGGCTGATATGGCTGGTAGAATGACCACCCTCCAAAGATGTCTACATCCTAATCCCTGGAATCTGTGCATTTGTTAGGTTATGTGGCAAAAGGGAATGGAAGTTGCAGATGGAATTAATGATATTAATCATCTGACTTTAAGATGAGGAGAGTGATCTGAATTACCTAGGTAGACACAAAGTAGTCACAAGAGTCTTTCAGAGTGGAAGAAAGAATTAGAAGAAAATCAGAGATGGCAGCATGAGGACGATTCTGCCCAGTGTTGCCAGTACTGAAGATGGAAGAAGAAACCATGAGCCAAGAAAAGCAAGTGGCCTCTAGAAGCTGGAAAAGACAAAAAAAATGAATTCTCCTCTAGAGCCTCCAGAAAGGAATGCAGGCCCCTCTACACCATGACTTTAGGCCAGTGAGACCCATGTTGGATTTCTGATCTACAGAACAGTAAGATAATAAACAAGTGTTATTTTAAGCCTCCAAGTGTGAAGTAATTTGTTATAGCAGACGTCAAAAACTAATACAGCCATCTTCAATGATAACCTCTTCTCATCTGAGAACTTGAAGTATATTTTTTGCTAACTTATCTTGGCTTCCAACCTCTGTAAAACTTACATGTCTATCTGGTTTTAAAAGAATATCTAGCTTTTATTTAATCAACAAATATGTCTGGGCACTTGCTATGATCCAGAGATTGAGCTGGTCACTAGATATACAGTGATAAAGAACCCTTCTCTCATAGAGCTCAAAGTCCGATGAGAGAGTAGAATATACAGCAAAACAATGACTTTCTGAAACAGTAAGCACAAAGCCCCATGTGGAATAAACAACTATTAATAAAACCAGAGGACCTAATCCGGTTTGAGAGGAGTTGGAAAGGTTTCCATGAAAAAGTGACATTTAAGTAGTGATCTTAATGGTGAATAGAAATTATCCCTAAGTAGGGCTGGGTCATAGAATTCCAGGGATCTGGGAAAGCTGTGTGTATTTCCCGAAAGGGGAAGAAGGCCACAAATTTCAGTACAGAGATGTGAAAGGAGCCATGTTCTTTCCTCTAGCATGAATCCTTGGTGAGCTTTCACTTGTACCTTCTACCCACCATGTTTCCTACCAGTCTGATTAGAATGTCCCTTTCCCCTTCATAGCTACATATCTGTTATTTATTTACTTCTCTAGGTTTGCATAGATCAAAAAAAAAAAAAAAATCCCCTCTCATGTCTCACAGCTGGAAACAATCTTTTTGCCTACATTTTTAGCACTTTATCTGTTCCTCTCTCATGGCATTTATCACTCTCTCCTTTGTGGTATAGTTATTTTTGAGCATTTCTTACTTCCCAGATGAGACTATAGATTTTTAGCTTTTCAAATGTTCTTGTAAAGTGTAAAAGGGCAGAAAGCAGCATATGGTGTGATAGTACTGGGTGTGATATAGAGATTGAGTCTGAAAAAAAGTTGGAAAGCTGAAAAACATGAACATGCTGAGAAAGGATTAGGAGCTGAATGGAGGCACTGGTAGCATTTTAGCCTTTTCAATTTCTCACCAGCCCTGTAGCCACATATGAATAATCATTTCTCAGTTAAACAATTGTTATGACTCTTATTTTCAGTTCTCTGCCATTTCCTTCTATCTGGAGATAAACTACAACGATCTATTTAAGCAAAATGCATCTAGAGGATCTTCAACTCTTCTGCCACCAAGTGAGCTGGCACATTCTTGTCACAAACATACACCTAACGTGAGAACATATGAAAGAAAAGTAAAAATTGTAGAGTTATCTGAGTTTTCTCTACTTAGCACAGAATATCTTAATATTTGAAAACACTCCCAGATTGCATGTGGATATTTTAGTGATGGACAAGTTCCAAAGTGATAATTTTAAATCTCTTCTGTGAGATATTATACAATATCTCACTGTATATGTCAGGATATGCTAAGTTATGTTATATCAAAAATATTAATGTCTTAAAGCCATAAAAAAGATTTCCCACTCTTACTACATATCACTGAAAGGTTGTATGGAATCTACTCCTTACAGTCCTCATTCAGGGACCAGGAGAAGTAGTCCCACCAGCTAGAACAATAATATTTGCCACGTCGGTGGGGAGAGAGAGAAGAATTGACTTGGCAGCACTTCTTAACTGCATTTTATTGACCTAATCATCGCATAAGACTAGATCATTCTTATTTCAAGGGAGTGTGGAAGTACAGTCCTCTCATAGACTCAGAGGAAGAGGTTATAGCAGAAATATTAGTAAGTAGCTGTAGTATTTGCTATATTTATTTACCTGGATACAATAATTTAATTAATATTTTAAGTAAATATATTAAGATCCCCAAAATAAAGCAGCACAAGAAAAATCTTATGACCATCCATGATGGTGACTATTGTACAAATGACTTCTATTGAAAATTGGTAATTAAAGGTATATTAAGCACATCTCTTAACTATTCAATGAGGACTATATTGGATAATCAAAAATGCCACAGTTGGTAAAGGAAGGATCTTATTTACAAAAGAATGCCAGCTAACTCTTATAAAAGGGATATTATTAAGCAACTGAGAGTTTGTAACCCCAATGAAATGATTGACACAAGCAAGGAAGGTCAACGGGTGCTAAATCCAGTAGAGGAAAGGTTGATTGGATATGGAAATTCCCTGAAGCCAAGTTTCACCACACAGGTAACTTGCTGCTCACAGAGAGAAAATGTGGTTTCCCAATGGAGAGATCTAGCTATCTCCATCTTAATCCTGTAACTAATCTTATCATTACTAACAGTGGAATAAACAGATAGGAATTTTCATTACACAGTGACACCAGAGAATTATTTTTGACAAATATGTTTAGCCTGTGTTTAATTCCTTTTTTTTTAATTTTAGCATATTATGGGGGTACAAATGTTTAGGTTACATATATTGCCCTTGCCCCCCCACCCCAAATCAGAGCTTCAAGCATGTCCATCCCCTAGGCAGTGCACATCGCACTCATTATGTATGTATATACCCATCCCCCCCCCCCCCCCACATGATTAATGTTATTCCTAAGTGTACTCTTAGGTGATGATCAGTGAAACCAATTTGATGGTGAGTACATGTGGTGCTTATTTTTCCATTCTTGGGATACTTCACTTAGTAGAATGGGTTCCAGCTCTATCCAGAAAAATACAAGAGGTGCTATATCACCATTATTTCTTATAGCTGAGTAGTACTCCATGGTATACATATACCACATTTTATTAATCCATTTTAATGTATTTAATTTACTTAACAATATCTTGTGTTTAATTTACTATAGTGTATTTAATTTACTTAGTGTATTTAATTTACTGTAGTGTATTTAATTTACTTAACAATATTTTGAAAAAATTTAGCAAATAAGTTAACAACTATTCACTCTGGGACAGCTGACTAGGAAGATTGAAGATTGGCCAGGAAGGAATCTTGTCTCCACGTCAGCAGTTCATACTTGAGGGTAGAAGGTGATCATCTCAGCTCAAAGACACAGTCAAGAGTAAGATGAGCTTGAGAGTGTGGTTACCTGAAGCAAGGTAAATGATTTCTGGAAAGTGAAAAGTACTCTAAATTGGTAAGGGTCTAATGTAGGATTCAAATTGAGGTCTGACTCTAATTACTGCATTCTTCCAACCACATTACATACAGGATGGAATTAATCATGCCCTCCTTGTGTTTTTGTATTCTTATCAATAGAGAATAGTACATATTTGACATTGTCTTCTGTCATACATATGTTTGTTTCCTTTATAAGATTATATGTGAATAGAAACTGAATCTTATTCATCTTTGTATATTTATCATGTAATATATGAGTAGCATACAGTGACATTCAATGATGTATGTTAGAGTGAATTAGCTGGTACTGGCACTCAATGAATACTTGTAAGATTGAGAATGAATAAATTATTTAATTGAAATGAATAATGTTTAAATAACTCTTATGGTGATTGTGCCTTGTAATAAATTCACATGCTCTTCTAAAAATATTTCAGAATATCTTGGTAAATTCAGCAACTTTATTACTGTACTCAAAAGTGGAATTGAATAATATCTGGTGAAAGCTGCAAGATGTTCCTGTACTAAGCCATTTAAACACATTCATCACTTTACAACTTGATGAACTTCATTTGCTGACACTTTTAATACTTTTAATCGCATATTGGCTTTTCTTCAAAATTGGAATTAATGGCCTCTGAAATATTCAGTCTTCATGAAATTGTCTAAAGAAATGGTTTCCTTAATTTCATATGTTCTGGGGTGTAAGCAAAGCACTACAATGATTAATTATTCCCATGAGTAAACTGTAACTGCCCTTATCTACATGTCAAAATAGCCTTCTAAGGTGTTTACTTCATTTTACCAGCACTATATCGGTACATTAATTCATGAATTATTTATTCTGTTATACCAAAACAACCTTGATTTTGAATATGTTCTAAGGAATACTCTTGCATTTACATTACACTAAAATTGATCTGAAATTTTTAAGTGAATATGTATATCCATGACTATATCAGACCTGACAGCCTCAGATAATCTGGTCTAAAATAGATAACATTTTTATTGTTAGAAATACATTTCATTTCTAAGTAAGCTCCCTATTCCCTTTCTATCTTGTCAAGTGTACTTAAGTATTACCTATAAAAGACATGTATTTAATATTTACTCAGTGTCATAGCAATCTCATTAAATACAAAAACTTTGAAGGAGAAACCCATTTTACAGATTTGGAAACTTAAATATCTTCACTCAGAGGCACTCAGCTGGATAATGGCAGGTGGGTGATTGCCTTCCCACTCAGTCTCTGTAAACCTGAACTTTCCTAATAGCCAAGCATGCACCCCCTGCTTCTGCAAGTGGTGGTGGAGGGGCCCGGCAGAGACAAACAGGAGCTGTGGAGGGGATGGTGGATGGCGAGGGCTGCTCCACTGACCTGCAGGACCTTCACTGGGTGCAGCAGGAACCGTGCAGTCCAGAAAGGAAAGTGTGGCAGAACCCGCAACATCCAACTAAGCTTGTAAGCACAGGTAGCACACTTTCTAGAGTCTCCAGATATACTTGGTAAATACTTTACAGGTGAACGTGGTTGTGGATGAGCAGGTGGGGTAAAAGCCATGGAAATCTCATTATTCTGTTTCTATTGCCTCATGTGAATGCATAGGCTGGTGAGGCTTAGGTATACCAGTTACACTTGGTTCATTTCTATCTGGATATGCCATATGTTAATCATAAGGATATCTAAATTCTTGTTCTGCCCAATAAAATTTATCTATCTCTGGAGCTCTTCTAAAACAAAAATCCCACAGACTTTTTCTTCAATATTGATAGAATGGAAAGGCTATTAGAGAGAAATGAACAGAAGTCAGGAAAGTACAAGTAAAAGAAGGATTTAAAATAGAATACTCAGCAAGCAGCAAAAATAATCTTGAAATTAAATATTTCCCTTACTACATTAGGTGATTTAACTTTGTTCAAATATTCTAAAAATCATGTGTGATTTTTGTCAAACCCAGAGTGAATTCTCATTTTCAGTGTACTACAAATTGATTACTTCATAGCTGCCAAATAATTTGTTTACTTGCATTAAAATCCCTGTTTATGTGATATGTGTAGATGACAAATAAGCTAAACTATGAATTCCCTCATTAGTAATATAAGATAAACATATCCATTCCTTTAATAGAAGATTCTACTCTTATTTTAGGAATAGGCCTAACTCTAGATGTGGATCTCTAGCTAGATTTTAGCCCTGCCAACACAAAATAATTTTTTTTTTTTTGAGACAAAGTCTCACTCTGTTGCCCAGGCTAGAGTGAGTGCCGTGGCATCAGCCTAGCTCACAGCAACCTCAAACTCCTGGGCTCAAGCGATCCTCCTGCCTCAGCCTCCTGAGTAGCTGGGACTACAGGCATGCGTGACCATGCCTGTCTAATTTTTCCATATATATTGTTAGTTGTCCAGCTAATTTCTTTCTATTTTTAGTAGAGACGGGATCTCGCTCTTGCTCAGGCTGGTCTTAAACTCCTGATCTCAAGCGATCCTCCTGCCTTGGCCTCCCAGAGTGCTAGGATTACAGGCGTGAGTCACCGCGCCCAGCCCAAAATAAATATTTTTGATAACAAAGACTTCTAGGTTTATGTACATTGCAGTATCTTATTTCTATAGTATTATTTTTCACGTTGGTTAACTTATGCAAAATTGCTGACCAAGGAAGGGAAATTACAAGCATCTTCATGAGAAGAAACAGTTTTAGTAACTTTTTAGATGTGTTATTATATACTCTATATAAGAGACAATAATATTTGTTAATTTTTGTGTAACTAGAGTTTGAGTCTATAAAAGTACAAAAATTGTGCCAAGATTAACTCTTGAAAATATATAAGACAAGAAAATAAAAGCCTGAAAGCATGAAAATCCTGTGGCATGCACATTATTTCAGTAATATGTAACCTTTTATGTTGGTTAATAAAATGCTTAGGGATATCCTATATTCCAGTTTACATCTGATATGACACTGGAGCAGAGGCAATATTTATTTCGTTTGATGAAACCTTTAAATGCCTCACTTTTATGAGGCTCAATCAAATATTTTCCTTGTTTCACAAATGTTCAATATCCTTCACAATAAAAAAGTCTGTAATTATCACCCCTTATAAAGCTTATTTCTGAAGAATATGAGATAAAGTACAATAATTTCTTTATAGCACCTTCAAATACTGTGGAGATTTCTAGAAATTCAGAAATTATCTGGTTCTGTCACTGTATTCAGGTCAAACTATGTGACCAACCAAGATACCATGTGTGAACAGGTTGATTACTTCTTCTTTGATAAATCACCATAAATATGTAAAGTGATTATATATCTCTATTGTCATAAACAAAAAAAAAGCATTTTAATTAATCTTAGTTGTTGATCAGCACTTATGTGTACATATGGAAGTAACATTCATCAGTGTTGGGCAGGTGTGGGGAGGAGGAGGGGATGGGTAAATTCACACCTAATGGGTGCGGTGCGCACTGTCTGGGGGATGGACATGCTTGTAGCTCTGACTGGGGCAGTGCAAAGGCAATATATGTAACCAAAGTGTTTGTACCCCGTAATATTCTGGAAGAAACAAAACAAAACAAAAAAACTCAACAAGACTTTAAAAATTATTGACATAATTTCTACGAATGATTTAGGGAAATTAATTTTTATCATTTTCATGAAACATACAACTATCAGTGCCTTGTATGATAAACAAATGGTATTTAATTTACCAAATTATGAACAACTTACATAAAAGCAACAACTGATCATAAAGAAAAAAGATAAACAGAACAAAAACCTCTTTAACTCAGCCTTCCCCAGTACAAATTTTGTAAAAATGATGTCAGGTATTTGTTTTCCTATTTGTTTTTATATCATTAAATAATTATCATTTTCATAATGTGCAAGTATTTTACAAACACAAATTGGTTCCCAAAATTTTACAAGTCTTCCACTCAGCAATATACATAAAGTTACACATAAACTTCACAGTGATAAAAATATTCCTTTAAAAAAAACCTTCCTAAATGAGACATTTCTTTTTACTTATTCAGATTAGTGTTCCTAGAAATGAGACCAGATTAAAGAACCATTTCTCTATTTAGTGTTTTTGTAATTTAAAAATTATATTGAAATCTTTCTTTGTAGTGAATTTTGTGAGTTAGAAGGTGCAAGGAATACTAGGAATAAAATTTTCTGTAATTGTCTACCTGTCCCCTAATTTTTAAATGAAACGAGGTTTTTCATAACCACTTAGTTATCTATTTATTCCACCAATATTTACTGAAAACCTTCTGTATGGCAGACATTATTTAGGTGCTGTAAAATCTCCTCTAAGAGAGTAGCACTGCCAACTTGAATTAATGTGGGAATAGTTGGGATACTGAAAGGGGCTTGGATTTAGGATATACTCAAGGACCAAAAATGATTGGCTAATACAGGGTGAAAGAGAGAGAACGTAAAGATAACTCCTGAAATCTGGGGGCTGAGCAGAATGTAAATGTACTTGCCAGTTACTGAATTTGGAAGAAGCCAAGGGGAGGAAATTAGTGATGGGAAACAGGAATTCTGTTTTGGATATGTGAAATCCAAAACAGCAGTCCAAGTGGAGATGTCAGACTGTTGGATATATGTGTCTGGTATGCAGATATGGTCAGAACTAGAGATATAAATTTCAGTAATCAGCACATATGTGGTATTTTTGTGTAATATCTTACAGTGATCCCCAACCTTTTTGGCACCACAGAATGGCAGGTAGCTGAATCTCAGGCAGTGATACAAGCAATGGGGAGTGGCTGTAAACATATCCCAAGCTTCTCTAGTTCACTGTCACTGTGAGCTGCCTCCCCCCACTTCCCTAAGTTTCATGGACAACAATTTTTCCATGGATGGGTGATTGGGGGAACAGGGAGTGAGGTGGCGGGCGACAGAGCTCTGTGGCCCAGTCCCTAGCCAGGGGACTGGTGATGGCAGCTCTATAGACTAACGTACATTTCCATCACATTTGTTTTATTGGTTTCAACATTTCCTTCATATCTGATATCTTGCAGGATCAAATAAAATCTCTTGTTTTCACCAACTCAAATACTTGCATAACTCCCAGCAATTCAAAAATTCTGAGTCCACTGCCTTATAAAACTCTGTTCCTATATTTTCCTCTGGAGAAGAAAATTTGAATACAACTGAAGGAAAAGAGACATCATCATCATTATCATCATCATCATCACAAGTTGAGAGACAGTTGAGAGATAATTGAATAGCCTATTGCTTAATTAATATAAAACATCTCAAACCATGAGATGTTAATTTCTTTTTTCCTTTAGATATGACATTGTAAAAATATAGCCAAATTTGCTATTGTTGAAACTATTCTCAAGTTGTTAATTCACATTTGGAAGCTACATTAAATTCATTTATATTTAAGAATGTTATTTGTCAAATTAATGAGAATTAATTATACTTAATTATCCCCATTCTTTCTCAGTAGTCCTCTTGTGACCATTGGCACATATTGATAAATTGATGCCTAGGACTAGAGATCCAAACTTTGGTTACAAACAGAATAAACTATTTGTTTATTAAAGTTTTAGTCTTGAACTTCTTAGTTCAGCTAAACCTGTTATATACAAATGTAATAGAAAGTTCAATGGATATTTTAACATGTTATTGCACAAGTTCACATTATCACAACGAGTGGACAAGAGACTATATATAGTAACGCATAAAAACAATGTTAAAAATTGTTTTTAACACTTACTATGTGAATGTCCAGGTTTATTTTTATTTATGTTTCTTGAACAACTACTCTGCTTTGAACACTGTTTTTGAATTTGGGGATACATGGGAAGAAATCAGATCACAAAGCAATCTATTTTTCACATAGTGACACATAGTTGACGTGTAAGTTACCACTTTCAGAAAAACACCAAGTAACAAGCCATTCTAAAACTTAACAGCATAAAACAAACATTTTAAGTTCATAAGTTTGCAAGCCAATTATGAAAATAATAATGTGGGCTATAATGTTGGTCTTCTGGGTGGCTCTGCTCCAAGTCGTATAACAGATTGACTGGACATGGCTCTTGGCTGTGGTTTGGGCTCAGGTCTTTCCATGTATTTTTGTTTGGGGGCCCAAGATGAAAGGCCATCAATAAACCATCTTCATGCTCTTCTCTTGGTGGATTATGAGAGTACAAAGCACATTTCATCATCCTTCTTATGTCATATGTACAAAATCGCATTGGCCACAACAAGCCGTAAGAAAAAGTCTAAAGTCAACAAAAATGAAGTCATGGCAAGAATTTCGATATATTACAAGATAGCAAAGATTTGTGGAAGAGAAATTAATTCTACCAGAGCAGTAGATACAAATATTACCATTTTAAAGAAGTACAGAGAAATTGTTGGCTGTTCCAAGATCACACAGCTAAAAAGTGGCATAATAGAAAGTCAAGATTATCAGATTCCAGATTGTGATCTTAATCAATGAACTATACTGCCTAAGAATTTGTTGCATCTTACATTTAACTTATCTCTAGAAAGACATTTGTTATAGATTTAACATTCAGTTAATTTCTAAAATATTTGTGTTGTCTGTTGTTCATAAGTTTAGTCCAGTAGATTGATATATAATATACACACACATCCCTATAATTGTGTGCCTATATGCATATACAATTGTTTATACATGTATAATTTTCTGAGATAGAATATTATAGTATTTAAAATTGTTGTATATACAATTATATATACATGTACAGTTTTCTGAAATAGACTATTATAGTATTTAAAATTATTAACAATCAGCAAGTAAGCCTACTATAGTTGAAAAAAAAGTAAATTTGAAATGAAAACAAAGATGGGTTTGTATGCTGGCTTGGCTACTACAGTCATTAGGTCTTCATCAGTTTACGTCTCTGAATCTTGGGCTTACTTATTATTAACTGATGTAATATTACTTAGCTAAAACATTTGTTATTAAGATTAAATGGAAAATGTATTTGTTTATAGTTCACAATTCCTGATTCATAGTTTCCACCATATCCCTAATTCAAGATAATAAATTAGGTTGATCTGTTAGACACATATCATCTGAGGAAGCAACATTATTATAGTTTAGAGTAACTATATTATAGGAGAGAGAAACATATTCAAATATAAGACCTTGTGATATCAGCAAATGGCTCTTGCAGATCTAAGATAATATTATATGTCCTAAAGATTTAGTTACCATTTTGTATTTTATAGCACTGCTCAAATTAAAAAGATATTGTGTTTATATCTTCCCCACACATACATTTACAAGTGTAATAAAATTTTGGCTAATTTTGGAATTTTGACAATAAGCTTCCCATACTGACTGCCAGAAAATTGAAATTAATTAGTGAATAGAAGAAATTCAGTTTTACTTAAAAATTTCATTTATAGATTATCTCCCAAATTCCGTAATTCTAAATTATTAGAATTTAAAAGTATTTTAAAAAATTAAATGCAAACATACCTACACACAGTCCTGAACACCATATCTTGTTATTATGAAGATAGCCTATCTTTTATTTTTTTCCATTTGTATAAAAGATAACTTGTAAGATTTATAATCTAAAAAAAAGATGTGACAGTTTCTTCAGGAACAAGGTTACTAGTGAGTAGTACTTAGTTTTATTAAATTTAGTACTATACTCATAAGTGTTTTAATATGGAAGTTCCTTTGCATAGTTAGATAATATGCCTGCAGGAAATGGAAGACTTTTTGTAAGAATGTCATTCCATACCTTTTATGTATACTCACTTGAAACTGCTCAGACTTTTACATTCAATATTCACTGTCCATTGAGTCAGCAAACCAAAAAAGGAGGGGTAATTCTGAATAATTTTGTTGTAGGTCTTGTACTCAATAATGATTTGGGGAGGATTTATTTTTTCTATGTTTGTTTTTCACACTTCAGTTTAAAGCAAATAGAAGGTAAGCTGTGGATATTAGTAGGAGCTATTTTGAGAATGACAAAAATCTTCTTCCTTAGAGATCTTGATATTGTGAATAAACAATAATATTTCTGTGACAATGTCAAAGTGAGAGCACAGTGGTCTCACCAAATAGGGACTTCCAAGATATGAATTCCTCAGGTGGGTACTGAAATTCTGATTTAAAATAAAATAATTTCATAAAAAACATGACAATATTATGTCAATCAATTTGGAATCTTACCTGAAATTGACAATTTTCTATAAAAATTTTTTTTCAAATTACTAAAATGTGGTAATAGAATAGACAATAAACAAAAAATATATTTAATTGCTATCGAAAATCTACTTTCACACAACAAGTTTAACAGGTCTATGTGGTTTTGCAGACACATTTGACCAAACTACAAAGGAATAATCTCTCTCTTACGCATCTCTTTCAGAAAATACAAAAGAAAGAGTACACACATTCAATTTTTGAGGCTGTTTAATAATTACAGTAAAACCAGATAGAATCAGACAGTATAAGAAGGGAAAATGGATGACATACATGTTATATAAACAAATATTGCCAGCAAATAAATAGCAAATAAAATCTAGTAGAGAGAGGAGGGAGGAAGTGTGTGTGTAAATAAATACATCATGTCTAAATAAGGTTTATTCTTAAAATACAAAGATGATTTAACATTAGAAAATTATTAATAGAATTTGTTATGTAATTGAATTATATACAAATCATTAACACATTTAAAGAAAAATCATATCTTTTGAGTAGATATGGAAAATATACTTTAACAAAGAGTATATGAGAATATTCTTAACATAATAAAGAATATTACTAAGTTCATGAACATGAGATGTCTTTCCGTTTATTTGTGTCCCTTTAATTTCTTTCAGCAGTGTTTTATAATTTTCGGTGAACAAATTTTTCACCTCCTTAGTTAAGTTTATTCCTAAGTATTTTAATATTTTTGATGTTATTTTAAGTGGGATTGTTTACCTAATTACTTTTTCAAATTGTATGCTGCTAATATATAGAAACAGCTTATTTTTGTGTGTTTGTTTCGTATCCTACAACATTACTAATTTTGTTTAGTAATTCTAAGGGTTCTTTTGTGGAGTCTAGGATTTTCTACATGTAAGATCATGTCATCTGCAAACAGACATCATTTTACTCATTTTTCTTCCCCAATTTAGATGCCTTTTATTACTCCTTGACTACTTGTACTGGTAAAAACTTCCAGTACTATGTTGAATACAAAATAGTCAAACTCCTAGAAACAGAGAGTAGCATTCTCATTTCCAGGGGCTGGAATGAGAGGGATATAAGTAGTTGTTATGTAATGGGTATAAAGTTTCAGTTATGGAAGATAAATAAGTTCTAGAAATCTATACAACAATTTCTATAATAAACAATACTGTATTGTGCACTTAAATTTTTTTAAGAGAGTAGATCTCATTTTAAGTGTACTTGTCACACACAAACACACACAAAAGGCACATGAGGAAACTTTTGAAGATAGTAGATATCTTTATTACTTTGTGGTGATTATTTCATGGGTGTATGCATATAACCAAACACATCAAATTATATACATAAAATGTATGCAATTTTGGGTATATCAGTTATACTTTAATAAAGCTGTTAAAAAAAGAATACTATTAAAATGATAATAAATACTAGCAATAAATAATCAGATGCGGTCCCCTTAAAATCAGATACATACAAACCAGCCTGCCGTTGTTATTTCTAATTGGGAAGAAATGATAAAGAAATGAGTTACAGAGATAGCTGCGAGATGGAATACTGTCTCTGTCATTATTGGCTGTAAAATATCAAGCCAGTTACTTATCTTCTTTTCACCTAATTTTTCTCATCTGAAAATTGAAATAATTATAATATTATCTACCTGATCTGGGATGTTGTGAGTTTTAATAAGTTATCACATGTAATTTGGATGGAAACTTAGACAAAGTAAACTCTTAACAAATGTTACCCATTGTTATTACCTATCCTTTCATTAAGCATTATTTTGGATATCTTACTCAATGAAATAAGAAAGAAAAATTTAAATTAAAGAAATAAGGATTAAAAAGTAAACTGTTCCATTACATTAGAAAATTCAAGAGAATCTACAGAAAATTTTAATTTATAAGAAAAGCTTACACTCACTATGGCAGCAAGCATATATAGTGCCTAGGAATACATGTAACAAATTATGTACAAGGCATATTTAAATATTATGAAACTCAATGGAAAAGGACATAAAAGAAAAACTAAATACATGTAAAGCTATCCTATATTTATGGATGTGATAAATTGGTTAAAAAGGTCCATAATCTACTCCTTTAAAGGTAATTTATAATTGAAATTAAAAGAAAAACAGAGTCTTCATGTGTGTTTGCATTTTTGTAGCTTGAAAAACTGATTTTGACATGTACACAGAAATGTAACAAAGCCAAAAAGAATCAAGGCAGTTTTGAAGTAAAAGAATGTGAGGACTTATTCTGTCAAATATCAAGATATTGAATATTTCTGTAGTTTTAAAATAGGGTGGTTTTCTGGGAAATTAAACAAGTATATCAATGGAAGAGAACAGAGAACTGAAGCAGTCACACACAAATACAAGTCATTGGTATATAAAAATCACCTGGGAGGAGGGAAAAAAGGACTTTATTTAATAAATCATATTGAAATAATTAGCTATCTTCCTAGAAGTACAATAAATTTAGTACTATATTTAATACTATACACAAAGACAAATTCCAGATTGAATAACGACCAATGTGAAAAACACTTCTTTAAAACATTACTTTACTAAACATAAAATGCATTACTCACAAAGGAAATTAGATTCTTATTTAAAGTTAAAACTTTTGTACCACAAAGACTCCAGTGATAATGTTAAAACAGACACACATAAAAACTAAGCAACAACAAAAAACTAAAAACATGTCACAGATTAGTAGAATATTTATATTTATAATAATAGTTACATATTAGTATTATACACTGATATTTGTAATACATTTATTATAATGAACTCAGAATTCTACAAATGTGTAAGAAAAAGTTACATAGCTCATTTAAAAAATTGCAAATATATTCACAGAAGAGGAAACAACAGTGGCCAAAAATAAATGTAAGTCTTGCTAATATGCATGAGGGTGAATTTAAATAATGATCTATCATTTTACATTGGATAGACTGACACAATATAATAGTGTTGATATCAAATTCTGGTGAGGATGAAAGGAAGTAGAAATGAAAAACTGGTGCTTGAACATTGCTAGTTCATGGAGTGGCTCCTTCTTGGGAGATGATATTTCAAGCATTCTTCAGGATATACAGAAAACCCCATCTAAGTGGTTGTGCTAGTTTGTTTGTGCTACTATAACAAAATATCTCAGACTAGATAATTTATAAACAATAGGTATTCATTTCTCATCATTCTGGAAGCTAGGAAGTCCAAAATCAAGGCACCAACAGATTGATGTTTAGCGAGGGCTGCTCTGTGCTTCTAAGATGTCACCTTGTTACTGCTTCTATAGGGGAAAGAAACACTGTGCCTTCACATGGTGGAAGGGACAAAAGGGCAAGACAGAGCAACCTTCAACCTTGAGCTCTTTGGTAAGAGTGCTAATTCCAAAGGCCACACCTCTGGAAGGCACACTTGTTAATACTGTTGCATTGGGGATTAAGTTTCAACATGAATTTTGGAGGAGATACGCTATTTTAAATGATAGCAGTGGTCTCACAACTTTTTATTAAATATGTGAATTCTAGCCTCTGATTTAAAAAACATTCAAAAGCAAAGTTCTAGTCTGTCTACTGAAAGAATTTCCAGTCTTACACATTTTAAAGTAAGGGTATATCTTCCTGGAATTATAGCACTTCATGAATCAGAGAAAATAAGCAGTATTTCCAAGTCATCAGGGAATTATGAACTGAAAAGCACCAGCTATTGTTCTGATTTAGATTACATATTATAGAGCATAATCTCTTCACATTTGATATCCTGTGGTCCTCATTTTTTGATACTCAATTTCTTATTTCAAGATTAAAATTTCAGATATGTGTTACAATCCTAACACCAGTGAATAGATCTGCAGCATATTAAAGTCCCCCACAGCTATATGATCAGATAATAGACTATATGGAGGCATTTTCAAGAATCTAAACTAGAATTACAAAGAAAAATCACACCAGGCTTCAATCCCAAGGAGGCAAGAGATAAAGTAGACCAGACATTTCAACAATATTAATTACTAATAGTTGTGTGGGCTCCTACAGGGTCTCACAAAAGCATGTGGCAATTTATACTCAAGGATCATGCAACACCACTTGAATGCCTTCAGTTCTTCAGTTAAAAATGCCAACTGATGGATTTAGTGATAACTGAACTTTTAGGTGCTTATGTTGCTTGTAATTTTTGTGCTTATATTAATTTAATTTTAATGAATATGAAAATTCTATTTTATGTGTTTTTATATGAAAGTAATGGACATGGCTGAGATATTTGTTAATATTAACATATGTGAAATATATATATATATAAGCTAAAGGATAACACTCTCTAGATAGAAAACAAGCAATTTTGGCTTTCTGAAGAATATGAAAATCATAAGAACAAAAATATACGTTTTGGATTAAAAAGGAGCAGAGGTTGAATTCTGGATCCACTACCTAACAGTAATATCGTACATAAGTTACTTTTATTTGCTTTTTTCCTGTTACCTTATTTTAAAAATGAAAACATTATTCCCTACTTCTTAGTCTTATTTGGGTCCTATGCAAAGCACTTAGTTCTGTGCTGGTACATAAAACATGTCCATTGGGGTGGGCCCTCCCACACTGAATCTGAACTGGCCCGTGACTTGAATTAACCAACTGAAAGACACAGGAGTGATGTTCCAGGACTGAAGAATCTAATTATCAAGAAAGACTGGCAACTTCTTCTTTTGTGTTTTGGAATTCCTGGACTACCACAAAAATTCCAGTTATCCTACTGGAAACACCAAATGGAGAGAACACATGGAGAAGAGTCTCGAGAACACGTGAAAGGAAGAGCAGCCTGGCCAGCTCGGTGTGAACTCAAGGTTTCCAATCACTCCAGCCCCAGCAACCATCTGTGTGCTTACAGAGAAGCTATGTGAGATGAGCAGAATTGCTTTGCTGAAGCCTGTCAACCCAGAGACCCATAAGAGATAATGGAATTGTGGCTGTTTCAATGATTATATTTAGGGGTTTTGTGAAGCAGTGATAAACTAAAACAATTATATCAAAACATCTTATAGAGCCTTCAATCATTAATTAAAATAAAACCTAAAACCTATTGAGTTTGTACTATGTGCCAAGTGCTAAACTGAGAATACAATGGTGAGCTCAAATGGTGAAAGTTCCTGCCCATGTGAAATTAGAGCCTAGTACAGAGTATAGATATGAAGTCAAATGATTAAAACAAAGTGCTGTGAAGGAAAGTTGTAAAATGCCGTGAAGAAATCTGATGTAGTCCACAGGTCATGGAGGCTCTCGAGGAAGTAAATTTGAGAACATTCTTACACTGCTGGTGGAACTGCAAACTAGTACAACCCTTGTGGAAAGTAATTTGGAGATACCTCAAAGAGCTAAAAGTAGAACTACCATTTGATCCAGCAATCCCCACTACTAGGCATCTACCCAAAGGAAAAATAGACAATCTATAATAAATAAATCTGCGCTTGAATGTTTATGGCAGCACAATTCACAATTACAAAGATGTGGAAACAACCCAAGGGCCCATCAATACATGAGTGGATTAAGAAAATGTAGTATGTGTATACCATGGAATACTATTCAACTACAAAAAACAATGGTGAACTAGCACCTCTTATATTATGCTGGATAGAGGTGGAGCCCATCTTTCGAATTGAAGTATCACAACAATGGAAAAAACAAGCATCACATGTGCTCACCACCAAACTGGTACTAACTGATCAACACTAAGTGCTCACATGGAAGTAATATTCACTGGGTGCCAGTCAGGTGGGAGGGGGGTGCTGGGAGTGGGTAAACTCACAACTAATGGGCCTGGAGTGCACTGTATGGGGGAAGCGCAAGCTTGTAGCTCTGGCTTGGGTGAGGCAAAACCATTATATGTAACCAAAATGTTTATACTCCCATAATATTATGAAGTTAAAAAAAAGAAGGATAACTAGGTAACATGACATTGGGAGACACATTTTCCAGAAGAGGGGACAGCTTATGCAAATGTTGTTTAATAGGAGGAAAAGATTCAAGGAGCTCAAAGGTAACTACCAAGGCTGGAGCACTGAGAATAAAGGGACGAGAAGGACAAGATGAGTTTGATTAGGGCCAGATTAAGCTGAATCTTATATACAGCCCATGATACAGGAGAACTAATTTAAGTGCAAAGCACATACCTTCCATTGCTCTTTGTTATAAACAAACTGATCTAACTATCACTTTAAAATAATTATTATGGGGGGTGGTGAGGATTCTTTTGTATTTGCCTTTTTGGCTTATGGGGAGGGTTGTTCTAAAAATATAGATATTGATTTTCAAGCCACACTTGAAATGTACTGAATCCAAATTTTCAGAAGTTAGATACCAAGATTCAATGTTTATTTATTTATTTTTATTTCAGAATATTATGGGGTACAAATGCTTTGATCACATAAATTGCCTTTGCATTGCCTGCATCAAAGCCACAAGTGTGCCTATCCCCCAGATAGCACACACCACACCCATTAAGTGTGAATTTACCCATCTCTTCCTCCCCCCTCCCACCTGCCCGATCCCCGTTGAATTTTACTTCCATATGTGCACGTAAGTGTTGATCAATTAGTACCAATTTAATGGTGAGTATATGGTGTTTGTTTTTCCATTTTTGTGATACTTCACTTAAAATAATGGGCTCTAGCTCCATCCAGGATAATACAAGAGGTATTAGTTTGCCACTTTTTTTATGACTGAGTAGTACTCCATGGTCCACACATATCACACTTTATTAATCCACTCATGTATTGATGAGCGTTTGGGTTGTTTCCACATCTTTACAATTGTGGATTATGCTGCTATAAATATTTGAGTGCAGATGTCATTTTTATAGAATGTCTTTTTTTCCTTTGGGTAAATATCCAGTAATGGGATTGCTGGATCAAATGGAAGTTTTACTTTTAGTTCTTTGAGGTATCTCCATATTATTTTCCACAGTTGTTGTACTAGTTTTCAGTCCCACCAGCAGTGTATGAGTGTTCCTATCTCTCTGCATCCAGGCCAAAATTTGTTGTTTTGGGACATTTTGATAAAAGCTGTTCTCACTAGAGCTGAGTGATCTTTCATTGTGGTTTTGATTTTCATTTCCCTGATGATTAGAGATGTTGAGCATTTTTTCATGTTTTTTGGCCATTAATCTATCTTCTTTTGAAGAACTTCTGTTCATGTCCTTTTCCCACTTTTTAGTGGAGTTGTTTGATTTTTTCTTGCCGATTTTCCTGAGGCCTTTATAGATTCTAGTTATCAGCCATTTATCAGATGTATAGCATACAAATATTCTCTCACATTCTATAGGTTGTCTATTTGCTCTAATGCTTGTCTCTTTGACTTTGCAGAAGCTTTTTAATTTGATCGGGTCCCATTTATTTATTTTTGTTTTTGTTGTGATTGCTTTTGGGGTCTTCTTCATAAATTCTTCACCTATGCCAATGTCTATAAGAGTTTTCCTAACATTTTCTTCCAGAATTCTTATGGTTCCATGCCTTAGGTTTAAGTCTGTTGTCCACAATGAGTTGATTTTTGTGAGCAGTGAGAGGTGTGGTCCTGTTTCAGTCTTCTACATGTGGTTATCCAATTTTCCCAGCACCATTTATTGAATAGGGATTCTTTTCCCCAGTGTATGTTTTTGTCTGCTTTGTCAAAGATCAGATAGCAATATGGGAATGATTTTATATCTAGGTTCTCTGTTCTGTTCCATTGGTCTATGGCTCTGTTCTTGTGGCAGTACCATGCTGTTTTGGTGACTTTAGCCTCATAACAAATGAATAACCTAGGAATATATTTAACTAAAGAGGTGAAAGACCTCTACTGGGAGAACTAAGAAACTTTGAGAAAGGAAATAGCAGAGGATATAAACAGATGGAAAACCATGCCATGCTGATGGATCAGCAGAATCAGCATTATTAAAATGTCTATACTACCCAAAGTGATCTACAGATTCAATGAAATCCCTATTAAAATACCAACATCATTTTTTGGAGATCTATAAAATCTAAATCTACATTTCATATGGAACCAGAGAAGACCCCATATAGCAAAAGCAACCTTGAGCAAAAAGAACAAATTGGGAGGCATCAATTTACCAGACTTCAAACTATATTATAGGTTTGTTTTGTTTTGTTTTGTTTTGTTTTTAAGATCCTCTTCATTTCAAATGCAAAGAATCCATGGACTGAAATTTGGGAACCACAGGTCTAGAGGAATAAGAGCTACAATTGTCTTTCCCAATATGTAAACAAAAACATGGAGCCACAGGAAGGTTAAGCAACATGGCTTTGGATGCACAGTTAACTAATTGCATAGCTGAGATTTTAACACAGGCAACTTGACTCCATAAGATGTGTTTTTAATCTGTACAGTACAGTGGACATTAGTCCCATCTCTGATGCTGATATCTTACGGTTTGTATAGTGGTAGTATCTTACCCAATGAAGTTTATCTGAGATGCAATTATTGCTAGTTAAATATCTTAGTTTTAAGTTTCTTCATATGTAAATAGAGGAAACTGGGCTGCATGATTTCTTCAGTATCTCTAAAAAATTAAGACTTTTTGTCTACTGCACTTCTTAAATCTTGAAAATAAAGATCAGTGTACAGTATGAGACCTTGAAGGAAGCTCATCATTACCACAGTTGCTGATTACTTCCTTACATACCAGATATATCATCATTTCACACTTGCAAGTTCTGTGACCATAGGCCTCCAAGCATGTTTCAAAAAAGTTAAGTGCCTATTAAAATAGAAATAACAGAGCAGGATACATAGGTTCATTTCTGAGAGAAGAATAAATCCAGGACTGGATTTCTGATGTTCTGGGTGGGAGTAGCCCACAGGTACATTGTATGGAGCTACATGAGAGCCAAAATACAGGTGGTAGCATGAATATTGCATCACCTCAAACAAGCAGTTGAGACAAAGCATGAATTTAAAGGAGTTGAGGGTTTTGCAAACACTGAAGAGAAAACAACAGCTGATATGGAACCTATGGAGTCCATGGAACCCAATCTGGATAGAAACATTGATCTTAAAAAACTTGGATGGACTTGAGAAATGATAACATCGTACAAAGGCTGAAGTGATGCAGGGACTTTGAATAAATAGCCTGTGGCATCTTTTTTGATTGACACAGGGAAGAGGTTCCAAATTTCTTTTCCCTTTCTGCCATTAGCATGATCTGACCCCTTTCATCTGTCATGTCTTTCATGCTGCACTAATTAAGAAAGTAAGTTCTGAATACAACTACAATATTTTTTTGCTATAAAAATATCCATCACTAACTCAGAACTTACTTGTTTCAACAATTCAGTTCACTGTGGTAAACGAGAGGATAGGTTCACTGCACACTTGCAAGACCTTTAAGTAATCATTAAGTAACAATTAGAAACTGAATTCATGAAATCAGTTCATAAATTCTGTTTGACATCAAGAGATTATTTATACATAGGAAATACCAATGTATTTTTCAATAAAATATTGATTACCTTTTTTTCCTCTATACAAATTTTCTTTTAAAAAATATGTCCTGGAATGTCATTGAAACATAGTCTGACATATGAGTGATTATCAAAGTAGATAAAAGTAGAATCTTTCTCTAGTTTATTGTCTAGGGAACAATTTCTAATCATCTTGCTCCCCCACATGGAATAGATATTTGACAAGAGGGAAGTATTTTTCACAATTGATTTCTAAAAGATGAAGTTGTACAAAAATACTTCCGTTGATACATACATCAAATTTCTTTTGTGATGTGCATTTTGTTTTTCTTAAAATGTATTGCTCTCATGGTGGAGCTGTATTTTAATGTCTCTATACATAAAATAAATCAAATTATAAAAGTAAAGGAGAAAGAACCTATATTTTAAAGGAGCAGAAATGCAGTTTTATTGAGATCTGCAGTTGTTTTTAATTATCTTAAGTTATTGTGATCATATGCCATACAAATATTCAGAAATTATATGTCTGTTACTTTGGAAGCAGCATAGCTATATTTTTTAAATAAATTCTATTTTTCACAGTGCTATATAAGTAAAATTTCAATAGTCAATGTGCCAATTTTGTCCCTTCAAACATTTTATCATAAAAATTATATATTGGAGTATTTCCATATTTAAGATCTATAAACCTGAGGAGACTGTGGTTAAATGTGAGGCAGATAAATAAAAATGATGAATAACTCAAGAAAGGTTACTAACAGTACATTTGTCCACCACATTAGTTCAATCTGCTTCTGCTATAAGTTGAATATTGAGGACATTTTCAATTAGGAAAATAATTTTTGTACTTAATTTTCTCTGATGATGCTTTTCTTTATGTATTAGTAGAAACCACATGTCTTACATTATAATTTATCCATAGATAAAGCGTTGTATAGATTTTGTATCTTATTTGTAGGTAGAGCATATATTAATGTTATATGTCATAGGCAACAACTGTTATGAAAATTATAGCTATCTTTTCAAAATTCTTAGATTTTTATCAAGTTAGTGAAAGTTTAATGTTTCAAGCATAAAGTATTTAAAAAAATATTTGAATGAATGCCAAATGTATTAAACAAGAGTTACCAGAAAATAATTTAGAGTTTGAGTTTGAGAAATGTAAAATAAGTTGAAGGGTTATTTCAGTTATTTTTCTCTGCCTTGTCTCTTGGACAAAAAGCTTAGAGTCTGACAGAAAATAACATGTGAAGTCCCTAGGAAACAAAAATAAATTTATAAATAATAAAAAATTTAAAATTTACTTCAAAAATAAATATCTAATGACCTATAGCTAAATATGATAGTTTAAACAAATGAGCTCATAACCAGCGAAATCCCACTGAATGATAATGAATACTTGAAAAAGTTATGAACTCACAGGTAAAATTGTGGACAAAGAAGTAACACCAAAGAATATATGTAACAAAATTTTGAAAAACAGAAAGTTGATTGATGAATCATAAATGAATTAGTAAAATGTGGAAAGCTGAAAAATAACTCACAACCTGCAAGGGAAAAGAAAACACAAAACAAATTAATCTGCATCTCAGAATATCCAAAAGGAAAACGTTGGATGTACCCTCCCCACCCCCCACACACACCCATGAGCCCTAATCACACCAGCAGAATATTGCTGAGACCAAGAAAGAGGACCTAAGTGATAGCTTGATTGTAACTGGATTATCCTACTCTAAAGCCCCAAACAACAAATCCCACCCTCACAAAGGGCTCTCCATAACAAATTACCAGACTGCCATAACAAATTACCACAAATGGGGTGGTTTAAAACAACAGAAATGTATTCTCTTGCAGTTCTGGAGACAAAAGTCTGAAAGCAAGGTGTCCACAGGGCTGTTCTCCCTCTGGAGGGTCTAGGGAGGAAGGCTTCCTTGACTCTTCCTAGCTCCTGGGGATTGTTGGCAGGCCTTAGCTTCTTTGGTTTGTGGCTGCAACACTCTGGTCTCTGCCATCATCTTCACATAATTTTCTTCCCTCTGTGTGTCTTTGTGTCTGAATCTCCCTCTCTTTTCCTTCATAAAAACACCAGGCATTGGATTTAGAGCCCTATTTAACCCACTATAACCTTATCTTGATTTTACCAATTACATCAGCAAAGACCCTATTTCCAAATAGTCATATTCTGAGGTTAGGCGTGGATATGGACTTGCGGGAGACGTTACACAACACAGTACAGATTCTCTGCATTTTACTGTTTCAGGTGTGAATCATTTGCACAACCAGTGTATTCTCTTCTTTTAGTAGAGGAGTGAGATCATGTCTGTGATAATTAGTGTCAGATCCATAAAAAGAAAGAGAAAAAAGGAATTTGGGGCGTAAAAACAAAAACAATCAACCAAAAACAGATGCTGGAATAATTTTTGCTTCTAAAACATTTTGTATCTCAAATATATATTTTACTTCAATCAATAATGTAGTTTATGTGCATTAAAAATATTTGTGATAAATTTGCATGGTATTGACTGAGATTTGCACCTATCAAAAATATGTATCGTTTTCATTTTCTGCATGAGAAAGACAATTTAATGGACACGTTGATGATTTCTCTTTATATTCTTCAAATGTAAAATTTATTTTTAAAATCAGAGTGAACTGTACTCAAAATATGTTATTTTAGTCACTTAAAAATAGATTTGTTCAGTTGTAATATAAAGATATATTCTACATTTCTGCATATACTTTGAATTTAAAACTATTTGAAAAGTCTTTTTTTCCCCCTAAGATCATGATGCAAAATAGGTTCCCCCTATCACTTAATGTTTGTTTTCATAAAAATCTTGTTTTATTTTTTTCAGGAATATATCAAATAAGCAAAGCAGCAAATACAAATGCATCTTCAGGTATCTTTGTATGATTTATTTTTGTGGAGAATAAAAACAACTACGCAGATTTATCTCCCCTTTCTTTATCTTCTAGAAATCCTAAACTCAAATATGCAATTCAAATTTCTGACATCTATTCATTCTGATTTTTTTCAATGTGATTTCTGTTGTTTTATATTTCAAGGTATTTGCTTGTTCTGCTGGAATAAGTGTATGATGATATAATGGGTAAGAAAATAAGAGTTTTCATATGAATCTGGCTCCTAATACTTGTGTAATCTAACAAGCTACTTAACTCTAAGCCTCAGTGGTTTTTTTTTCATTTGAAAAGAGAGATAATAATGTCTACCTTACCAGACTATTATAAAAATTAATTTAGATAATGTCTTTACAGTGCTAAGCACTATGCCATATTCATTCATTAATTTATTCATTCTATTTCTCTAAACACTTATTAAACTTATGTATTAGCTATTATGTTATCATTTGGAGATACAATGTGGCATGAACAGACATATTAATGAAATATGACCTGATGAACTTTAGGGTCATTAAATGACCAATAAATGGGACTACAATTACTAATATTGCAATGGCCTGTGGAGATAAATTCTACACTAAAACTCACATAGCATGGATAACTATAAAATCATGAATCTAAATTTTATTTGCCTCAGATTAATCTATTTTTATTAATATATATACATACTCTGTAGGTCTTATCACCAGATAGTACTTGACCTACAGTATCTTCTCTGTATGTATTCATCTTTGAAATCTTGACTCGAGCTACCAATTTATACTATATCAGGATGAGTAATAAAACAGCACAGCAGATGAACATCCTTCCCACTATAGCTTTAGTGTGGTGTAACCAGACTGAGACGCTTCTCCCTCCCACTCATGCACTGCTGCAACCTAACTATGAGTCAACAGAGACACGATTTCATACCTATTCATCTTTGTATCCAACAGAGTGGTAAGTAAAATGTTTTATACTCCAAATAAGTATTTCTGGAACTGAAATTAATTCTGTGGATTTGGAGTTTACTCTCCTATACTGTCCTAATTGAGCAAGTTGCTCAATTTTCTTACTTACAAAATGAAAAGGTTAGAAGAGATGATCAATGCCTTCCCTTCTTCCCTGTCCTATCCACAACTGTACCTGTATTTACCTTTATCACTGTCCTCATTGTATGTAGTTGGGGTTTTTGTAATAGATGGCAAAAACTATGATATATCATTTCATTTACAGTGCTTTCTTGGTACAATCAGACACTCAGTAAACATTGGTTGAATAAATAAATGACCTGTAGACTTTAAGGCTGCATTCTTATTGTGTTTCTAGTACACATTATAGTAATGTAATGCATTAATTATATCATGCTTTATTTTAATTATTGAATTGTACTTATTTTCTTCTAAAACATTTGGAAATGCATAACGAGTGATTAGGGAAGTGTAATATTTTTATGAGGGTTGTTAGATAAATCATTGAGTGAAGATTTCCAGCACACCTGCACAAACTCATTTAAAAGCAGAAGATATAGAGTTGTTTGCCTAGCAGAAAAATGCTATGGTGATAAAACAGAAAATATCTACATTATATTTTATTTCCAGATGGTACTATGTTACAAAAGTTGAGCCTAACTAAATTATTGGGGAAATGTTTGTTCTTTAAAAACAGATCTGCCTAAATACAGTTCTAAAATTTAAGAGACTGAGTTGCACTATTCATACAATGTAAATTGCACCTCTAACAGCTAAGTTCAAATTAAATACCAGTGATTTTATTTTCCTTTGACCATGAAGAAAATTAGGAGAGTTTCATTTGAAAAGGGTAATTTGTCCAGCACATCATAAGCTTTAATTTTCAAGTCAAAATGATTGAACTGTTTAACAAAAGGAAATGTCTTTGAAGATGCAAAAAGGTTTGTGTATTAAAATGATATCAACCATTTCAAAGAATTATTGAAAAAGACATTTATATGAATATCTAATAAAATTAGGAAGGCAAAAGATTACTTTTTTAAAGAAAAGTATAGCTTTTCCCTTATTTTTTTCTTTGTTACAATACCCTTTTCACCACTATTGGGTGATGTATTAGAGTTATAACTGCTGAAACAAATAAACCCTAAAATTTCAGGGACTTTAGCTAATTTCTTGATCATATAACAGTCCAATATGGAAGCTCCTAGCCGAAGACAAGCTTTACCCTTGATGGCTGATTAGAGACTCAGGCTCCTTCTAGTCTGTACTTTTGCCATCTCTAGGGTTTCGGAGTCCATCACATTTAGCTGGCAGATGGGGGAATAGATGGTAGATAATATACACAAATAGTTCCATATAGACACAAGGCTCCTGAACATGTGGTCCCTGGCAGGGCAGCTATTTCTCAATTATATCACTGTGCTATAGAAAGGACAACACAAATTTATGGTGGAAAATTAATCATCTCTGCTTCATGTTTTCAGGGCCACTCTCACATAAGAAATTAAGTCATAGTCTTGCCCATCCTAATGTATCTCTTTATTATTCTTGCATGAAACTCCATAAAAGATTAAGTTGTATGTTTGCTTGTGTAATTTGGGGATAAGGGACCTGGTAAAAATGATAAATCAATACTCATAAAAGCGTTTTATGAACAAATAGTCAACAGATAAAAATATTTGCATGAGTCACTGGAGATTGGAAACTTATGATTCATCCTCCTTTTTTTAATACCTGAGTGTTCATCTTTACAAAGAGCTTTTGCTAATATCTGTAGCATAGGTGGTAATATTAGGTTGTTTTTGTCAGTTTCCAAATAAAATGTACTCACTTTCATTTCATTGATTCCTACTTTGTTACTTCAAAAAATAGAGGTAGGGAGATGGCAACCTTCAATCAAGCACATTTTTTAAACAAGAAGAGTTAAAGATGTCAATTAAGCTAAGTTTACAATTTATGCCATTGTACTGGTATTTTCTGGGATCATGTTAAAGAAATAATTTATTGGAAGCTTGAGTTAAAATAGTAATTAATGTAAAACTTTGTTTTAATGTTTGGGTTGTATCTCCTAAGATATTTTATTTCTCACCTAAGAAAAATGTTTTGAAATATAATTTCAATTTCTCTTTGTTTTCTGATATGACAAGCCATCTGAAAGGAGATTCAAATTGGCAATAAAGTAAATACAATGGGAAAGAGGGAACACAGAAAAAGTTTAAATGTTCTGTAAACTAAAGTATATTCTAATGGATAATCAATCATCAGTTTAAGAATCTCAAACTTTATTAATATCTAATTAAAATATTAAATTAAAAATATAACATGGACAAAGTGTTTTAGAATATAAGAAATATTACATGATGCTGTTAGGTAGACAGCTAGGGACCTCCAGCCTCTCCTGGGGACAAGGTGGGCAACTGCCACACCTGGGGGAAGAGGGAGCACCCCACTAATTGGCCAATCAGAACTTAGCAAGTCAACTGCAAAAGAATGCAGAGGACTCTGTAGACCACAGGCCAATGAGCATAGGTAAATAGACTCCGGAAAGTGACCTAGAACAATCGGCTTTCAGAGAGGCTCATGGGAGATCCTCATGCGTAGTAAGACTCAAGCTGTATAACTCCCAGCTGTCCATCAAAGTGGTTCATGGTGACAACTGAACCACAGAGACCCAGACCATACGAAGGCCTTTTTTTGTTATGACACGAGGCCTGTTCCATTCTGTCGCAAACGTATCTTACTCGTTCTCTGTAAACCTATATTTTGCTCTTGCTCTGTAATCCTATCTTTCTCTCCTCCATAAACCTTGTTTCATGCTTACGTTGCTTTTGGTGTGCCTGGTCATTCTTTGGCCAAAAGCACACCAAGAATCGAGAACAGACAAGATTACCGACCCCGAACCCTGACAATGTTGCTTGTGAGTAAAATATGGAATTTTCATAAACTATTAAGATCATTTAATCAGTTATTCCTCTCTCTCTTACATTCCAGGCTCTCCCTTTTATTTTACCAATTAACTAATCTTCTTCATATCATCTGCCACCCTTTATTAGTGCTATCTCTTTGGCTCTCTTCTTTTGTCTTAGAATTCAGACAAAAGCCATAAACATTGCTTACAAAGCCTGCCTGACCTAACCATCAGCTATCTTTTCAGACTTAATCTGCATCATTCTTCTGTTTACTTTCCATGCCCCAGCACAAGCACCTTCTTTTGGTTCCCTTAATGCCTTCTCTAGTCCAACCCACAAATGGCCCCATACACATAGTGTTTTCATGTTTATAATGGCCCATTTTCCTTCAGATCTCAGTTTAAGAAATATTCACTCCTAAAGGATGATATTTCTTTACATTCAAAACACAAACACTTTGTAATTATGCATTAATTACGATGCATATATGTTTAATGTGTTTCCTCTGCCAGATTGCTGTTTGGTGAAATAAAGATCATATTTGCTATTTTACCACTATAATCTCAGTGTCTAGTACAATTACTCACCCATAATTAAGGTGACCACATGTCTCAGTTTCCCCAAGCTTTCCTTAGTTTTTTGTCCCAGTGCAATATTAAGAGCCTATTTTTTCAATCTCAAAATTTCAAATTTGGACAATAAAATATATGTTCACCTTTTCATTGAGAATGATTTGGAATAATTATTAAATATTGACTAAATTTATTGCTTCATTCATTTATTAATTTAAATGTACTTCTTGATACAATATTGTGTGATACACACTGTGCTTTGCCTTAAGATAAGCAACGAATAAGACAGAGGTGATCCCTGTTATCATGAGCCAGTTTATTCAATGGCTATAAACATATACAAGCCTTGTGAATCTTAATGTGCATGTATGTGTACATACATATGTATGTACATGTAATCATGTACATATACACATATATTTTGAAGGAAATCAGTTTCTTTGTTATATTTTGAGATGGCTGGCTTGTCTCACAGATAGAAGTAATACTACAAACCTGTCTTTTGTCAGGGTGCCGGAGTTGGGGAGGAATTTTCATCTATAGAGAATGCAGCCAAGTCTATCCTCTCCTCCCTCATCTAGAAAAGACTGAGAGTATGACACCCTTTAAGTCCTGAAAAGAAACTTTTACCATCTATTCTCTCTGAGGGCTACTACCTTTAAGGTTTCATTTACATAACACCACCTTTGCTGGCTACTCAAATCTCCTTCTCTCTCTCTCCCAAAACCTATTTTTCTGCTTTTAAGCCCCCATTCTCTGAAAACTTCTCTACCTCATTGAAGAGGGAATCTTCATTTTCTGAGAGTTCCCATGTATACACATTAAAATAAATTTGTATAGCTTTTCTCATACTAATCTGCTTTATTGTGAGTTGATTTTTCAGTGAACCTTCCGAACCTTTCCGAGTTTTCCCTTCTCCCCAACAATTTATATATGATATATTTTTATATATTATATGCCCTTGGTCCTGATCTCTTTTTACTTACAACTCAGAGTCTAGAGCCTCTCACAATTTCCTCTTTTACATTTACTATTATTTTGCATTATCGAACTTTAAACAATTATTTCATTATTTTAAAAATTTTTATTTATGACAAAATACATATAATATAAAACTTACAATCTTAATCATTTTTGAGTGTATAGTTTAGTCATGTTAAGATTTAGTCATGTTAAGATGCAGATTTTACTAACTAAATGAGGACCCTGTCTGAGCCAGTAACTAAACCAAAGTCTTCCATTAGTGAACTCTTTCATAAGGAGATAATTTTCCTCAACAAAGAAAATAGTGTTCATTACACTGAAATACACCTCTGATTTTGTTGAAGAAATATCAATTACATTCAAGGTTTTCTAACCATTATAATTTTTTTTTGATAGAAACAAAGGTGGCTTGCTTCTTAGAATGCAAAAGAGAGGACTCTCACAAATACAGAGTGCTGCTTCTCAGTGTGTATCAAGAGCAAGACAACAGTTGAAAATCATATTCCTGAGAAGAAGCAACAAAGTTACCAGACTGCAAACAAACATAACAGGTGATTTAAAAAAGATACATTTTTTTTCTTTTTTCCAGAAATCAAAATTTCTAGTTTTATTCCAGATGACATGGCAAACCTAATGTGGGAAAGGAATTCCAGAAGCAAAGGCCCAGTGTGCTCCCTCTGTGCTCTGCAGGAATCTCTGTGGGTAGGGCCTGCTTCTGAGGGCTTGGGGAGCACAGAGGAGTGGTACATCCTGTCCCTTGTCCTCTGTCGTCCTGCCTCAGCCAGGACCCGTGGTCAGTCCTGCGCTAGGGATGGCGGTGACTCAGGCTCATTAGCAAGGAGCCGCTAACTTGATACCCGCGTCTAGGGTTAGTAATTTGGGAACCTGGAAGATTTTTTTTTTTTAAATAAACAGAAACATATGCTTATTCTTTCAAATACCATACTATACCCAGCCTTGCATGCACACATTCTGCGTGACTTGCTACTCTGGCTGGATGGAGTGATCCTACCTCTGTCCCACCTGCCGCTGGCCGGTAGAGCAGATCTGTAAAAACCACATCCTCAACAACCTCGTGGAAGTGTACCTCATCCAGCACCCAGACAAGAGTCACAGTGAAGATGTGCAAAGCATGGACTACAGGAATAAAATCACTCAAGACATGATGTAGCCCAAAGTCAGAAGGAATTTTTCTGATGAAGAGGGAGTTCAGAGACCTGCTGGAGCTGTCAGACATTGACAGCGAGTCCTTGGACATTAGCCAGCCACACATTGTGTGCTGACAGTGCCCCGAGTACAGGAGGCAGGCAATGCATCCCCTTCCCTACCTGGAACCCGATGGCAAGCCAGGTGCCCTGCAGGCCGTCGGGGATGCACCATCCACCTCCGCCAGCCTCGCCACAGGCCAGGAGTACATGTGCCCACTTCAGGGGAGCCATGCCATATGCACCTGCTGCTTCCATCCCATGCCCAACTGGAGAGAGGAGCATGAGCAGGACCCATGCATCTCCCCTCAGCACTGTGTGGTTTGCCTGCAGCCCTTCTGCCATCTATAATACTATTTTAATGTCTTATATATTAGTCACTAAAATTAATTCATTGAAATATCATATTTAAAATTGGATGGAGCCTAAGACTTTTTTGCTCAGATGTGAGATACGTTAGCATAGTGCATATACTCTTGCTGGACTACTTGATTTTGTATGTGTGTGTGCATGTGTGTGTGTGTGTGTGTGTGTATATTTTGTTTGGATTTTTTGTTTGTTTGAGACAGGGTCTTGCTCTGTTGCCTGGGCCAGAGTGCATGGTGTTATGATAGCTCACTGCAACCTCAAACTCCTGGGCTCAAGCTATCCTCCTGTCTCAGCCTCCAAAATAGCCAGGACTACAGGCATGTGCCACCATGCCTAGCTAAGTTTTTCAAAATTTTCTGTAGAAATGGGGGTCTTGCTATGTTGCTCAGGCAGGTCTCAAACTCCTGGCTTCAAGTGATTCTCCTGACTTGGCCTCCCAAAGTGCTAGGATTATAGGCATGAGTCACTGTGTCTGACCAGTATCTGATTTTGAATCCCAGTTGTGACTCTTTATGTTTTAAATAAAATTAAAAATTCTCTATTTCTTTAATTCTAAAAATATAGTAAGAATGATAGCATAAAAATAAATGGATATTAAAAATTTTTATTGCTGCTAGACTCAGAGCAAGATCAAATAAGTTTCAGCTCTCATATTTACTAATAACATTAATATTAGTAGCTGTGATGGGCAAATGGTGGGTTTTGAAGAACTTATCTCTATAAAAACAGGTGCTACTCAACAAGAATGGTAAAAAGGAGAATCTGCACTGAAGTCCTCCTCTGTCCCACTACCTTTCTCCTAGGAAATCATCTATCCTCAGCTCTCTTTAAACAACTTGTCCTCATTTTTCTGATGTAGCCTCAGGGACAAGTGCTGAGCTTTCAGTAACAGAATTTGGTGTCCTTGTGTGTGCCCACTGGTACCCCAACAGAACAGCACCCTACGACTGCAGCCATGGCTGGAGGAAGCAGGGCCTGGCTCAAGCTGTGGGTCTCCACTGGGAGAAGCACCATCTTTTCAGTTGAAAGCGAGAGAGGAACTGTCCTAGCGGCTGCCAGAGCCTGTTTAACTCTAGGAGAGCTTCTGTCTCTTCCTCCCTGGAATCAGACACAGCTCCAGCTACTTTAAACTTGTTGGGGAGAAGGAAAGGGATCTAGAAATGTCCAGACAACTTCAGTCATTTTTCTGAGTAAGTTCCCTGGCATACACACTGAGACCACTGAATCCACCCATTTGGGCAGGGTTTTGAACCTGCCAGCCCTGTGGCAGGGCATTTGTTTGGAGGTGCCATTTGGGTGGAAGTCACGAGGTTGAGTGAAACTAGGAAACCTGATTTGCATTTGGAGCTCATTTGCGGTTCCCAGGGAATGGGGTCACTAGGCCACACATTGGGGAGGGTTTTGAACCTTCCAGCCCTGTGGCAGGGCATTTGTTTGGAGGTGCCATTTGGGATGGTGGAGGCACGTTTGGAGTTGCATTCCTCTCCATTTGATTGATAGGCCTTGGCATTTTAGATTGTTTGGGAATTCCCTTTATTGTTTGTGTTTGATTATTTGTGACTTTTGTCCTAACATGGGAGGCTCCATTTCTGTTCCATCTAAAAGTCCCTTGGGAAGAATTTTGGCTGAATGGTCAACTTATTGCCATGAACCTATGCCCGAAGAAAGAATGATGCATTACTGTAACACCTCCTGGCCAACTTACGTGTTGGGGTGTGTGCAGAAGTGGCTGTTGAATGGAACCTTCAATTATTATACTATCTTACAACTGGAATTATTTTGTCCAAGCAGGTGGCCATCAAGTACTGTCCTGGTCATCAGAAAGGGCAAAAGGGAATTAGGCCACACTGACAGGGCTGCTAAGAAGGCTGCTAAAAGTGATCTGTTCCTCAGCGCCTTGATACCAACTTGGATTTAGATCACTATACACCCTACTACATGGATGAGGATGAGAAAAGAACTAAACATTGGGGCTTTGACACTTGGGATGACACAGCTAAGTGGAGAAAGAATTCTCAAGAACTTATTCTTCTACCTGAAGCCTTGCTTCATCCCCTTATGAGGCACCTATATGAATGCACACAATTATGGGTGTGATGCCTTAATGGATTTGGTGGGACCTCATTTAAGAGGATCCTGGTCACAACAAACTATACAATAACTCAGAGCTGCCCTCTATGTGCTCAAAACAACCCCAAACAGAAGAGCAACCTGTTGCACAGGGGACACAACATGTGGGGACCCACTCTTCCAATGACTGGCAAATTGATTTTACTCAGTTGCCTAAAATGACTAGAAAATTCAAATAGTGGCTTGTATTAGTAGATACCTTCTCAGAATGGGTGGATGCTTATCCTACCTTAACAGGGAAAATATCTGAAGTCACCCTAGTCCCTTGGAAGGAACTTATTCCAAGGCATGGACTCCCTTCCTCTATACAGACTGATAATGAACTCTCCTTTATATCAGAGGTAACTCAGCAATTAAGTAAAGACCTGCATCTAGAATGGAAGTTACATGCATCCTGGAGACCTCAGTGTATGGGAAACATAGAGGAAATGAATCATACTTTAACAAGGACTATAGAATTAAAGCAGAAAACCCGCCTGGAGTGAGATAAAGTATTGCTGCTTGCTCTCCTCCAGATAAGGGTAGCCCCTAGAAGCAGACTTAAGTTGAGGCCCTATGAAATAGTTTATGAGAGGCCCTTTCTAGCACTGCAAGGTAGGTAACATATTCATAAGTGAAGAAAACAGAGTAAAGCAATATATTAAACAAGTAAGTCAGATACTAACCACTATACATGAGTTTGCCTCTTTTAGGTCCTTGCCTCAACTGGAGGCACCCCTGAACCCCTTTAAACTAGGAGACCGGGTGTTGCTTAAAGCCTGGAAAGAATAAGGAGCCAAACAACAACTGACAGAGAGATGGCAGAGACTCTATGAAGTGCTTCTAACAGCTCGTACCTCATTGAAATTGTCAGTAGTAAAACTTTGGGTTCACCATACCATAGTAAAGAGGCATCCCAGGGAAGAAGAGGACCCAAAACCCAGTGGATGGGCCAGCCTTTAGGCAATCTAAAATATCTGTTTAAAAGGAAGGAAAAATGTACAAACGTTCCTTTTAAAACATCACCCCAATTAAGCAGGAAGTAGCTCAGTGACTATGTTGCCCCTCCTCCTATAGATATGGAAGGATGAAATTGACAGGGGGGCATATGTAACAGGGGGAATGGCCTGAAAAAGGGTAAAAGTATTTTCTGCCTCTCTGAAACCTCCCCTACTCCTTTCAAGAATTAAAACGTGCATCTCTGCTTCAAGCCAATGGTTGGGAGGGGTAGGGGAGTGGCCTTTGTTCTTTGTACCACAAGAAATAGCTCCAGGATATCATCTGGGTGGAGGTCACAAGGATGATGGGATGAATCAGAACCATCAACTATAGTTAAACAGCAATAGCCTGAAGCTGAAAACCTTTCCTTTAAAACCTCTGTTTCCTGCTCAGAGGCAGGACGTTGATACTTTAAGATAGGAATCTACCAACCTCCTATTTTCTGGAAAATTAATAAACTTCTCTTTCCTTCTCCTCAAACCACTTGTTTTCACTCTTCTGATGTGGCCTTGGGGACAAATACAGAACTTTCAGTAACATTTCTTTTGCTCAAAATTATACTTGAGATATATCCACGTTTTTTTTTTTTTTTGTGTGTGTGTGTATCATAACCTTACTTTCATGGTTTTGTGGTATTTTATTATAGGAGCCAAGGGAAAAGCCTTCCCTTAGCCCTCTGAAGAAAAATCATCTCAAAAAAGGCAGATTAATTGAAAAAAAGGCATAAAAAATTTATCAATGTGTACATGGGAAAACATCACAGAGAACCACCCTCCAGTGGAGTTCAGAAGCTTAAAACCATCTTCAGGTTACAAAAAGAATGGGGGCTTGGATCCTGACAAAACAGGTCTTGGTGACAAAATGGGTTATGGGAGAGGGGAGGAGAAGAATCTGTTGAGGGACAAAAATGACTACTAGCAAGAATGAATGGATCAGGGAGTAGAGATCAACTTGTAAATAGTGCTCTTTGGAATTTGAATGAGCCTGAGAGATAGACTTATCTTATGAAAGTTTCTGTTCAGGTATGGTTACATTCTTGCCCTTCTTTTCTACAATAATGAAATAGGAAGGAAGCTAAGAAAAAACAATTGTTCTTTGTGGTGGGTCCAGACTTTAGGCAGATAAAGTTGAGACAGCAGTCAGACACCCTGCAGTGTAGTTAGGGCAGGGGTCAGAAAGAGAAGGCCAGTAGGATAAGAAAGTTACAAGAATGTTGAATATGCTTAGCTAAGATAAATGTAACCAAAAAGGACATTTTAATTGTTTTACTTTATCCATAACATCTTCATCTAAGGTAAAAGGGGGAATTCCTTTAATTGGAGCATGGGCACAGTTGAGGCAACAGCATCCCTAAATGAGCTACCCTCATTAATATAGTAAAAAATTTGCACCCATCAGTGCCATGACAGTTTGCAAATACCATGGCAACTCCCAGAAGGTACCTTATAAGGTTAAGCAAGGGGAGAGTTCCCAGTTCTAGGAACTCTCCACCTCTTTCCCAGAAAACTTATGAATTTTCCACCCCCAGCTTAACATATTACTGGGAATTAGCATAAAAGGGCAGACCATAACCCTGGGGTAGCAATGTTCCTTCTTGGATCAGTCTGCTCCCTACCGTCTTTGAGAGTATACTATACTTTCTATACTCTGTCTTTAATAAATGTTTTTGCTTCACATGTGACCCTGAGTTTGAATTCTTTCTCTTGCAGGGGTAAAGGACCCTCTCCACTGATGTGGGAAGTGGTCCCTTTTGGTATCAAAGGAACTTCAGAGAAAACTTTATCCTGTGCTTTGGGAGAGATGGTATTGGTGGGCAATAGGGAGATCTTGAGGCTTCTTTAATTCAGCATGTCAAAACATTTGGGGTATCAATTTCTGAGCCCAAACACATTATATAAGTACTATTATAGATTACTGATTGATAATCTCTCCATATTTGAGGGACTTTGAAGGTATTTTTAGTTTTTGGCTATTATCAATAATGCTGCTGTAAATGTTTTTGTACATATATTTTGGTGCACATATTGAGAAAGCAGGGACCCCTCTGAGGGGACTGCTGGGCTCCCCAAGCATGGAAATAAAGGAAAAATTGTGAGTCCCTTCAAGGGAAATTTCAGGGACCTAGCTGCCCTTGAAAATTAAATAAGCAACCTGACAAGCAAGAAGATAGCAATCACCTAAATGATAGTCTCCCAAGCAAGCCAGAGTCACAAGATGTTTGGTTCCCTATAGAAACTAAAAAATAAAATCTTAACATATGTTCTTGAATTGTTTTTCAGAACTCCCACCAGATGAAAAATGTCCACCACTATCACGTGGACCTCAGGTAAAGGGGAACTAAGAAGTGAACTCTGACCTCCGTTCTCTGTCCTAAATTTCTTCCTGAGGAGCCTGAAGAGAGTCACACCCACAGGCCAAAGCTTAACATTCCTTCCCATTGACTCCAAGTTTTTAGACAAGGCCTTGTTTCCTTAACCAATTGTTAATCAAAGAATCTCTGAATCCACTTATGACTGACCATTCTTCTCTCTCTACAGGATAGCTTACCATTTGGGACCAAAACACTTTATAACATCCATGTGTTGATTTATGATTTTACCTGCAACTTCTGCCTTCCTGAAATGTATCCCTGCCCTTAAAAACCCTTGTCTGTAAGGCACTGGGGAGTTTGAATCTTAAGCGTTAGTTGCCCATTGTCCTTTCTTGGAACCATGCAATAAACACCTTTTTCTCTCACCACAAATCTCTGAGTCAGTGTTTGGCTTCGATGTGTTGGTTGAGCAGACCCAAGTTCAGTGTGGTAACAACATATATGTATTTTTCTTGGGTCAATACTAGGAAAAGAAATGAATGACCAAGCACTATTTAAAATAGAAATTCCAGGCTGGATGCCGTGGCTCATGCTTGTAATTCCAGCACTTTGGGAGGCTGAGGCAGGAGGATAGCTTGAGCCCAGGAGTTCGAGAACAGCCTGAGCAACACATTGAGAACCTGTCTCTACAAAATAATAATAATAATAATAATTTTTAATCATAATTTAAAAATAAAATAGAAAGTCCATTTCCTTTTATTTTGAAATTCCCCATTTTATTATATCTGAAAATCCTTTTTATCCTGTTTATGTCTCTATGAATCTTCCTTCTTTGAAATCTGAATCGGTACAGATCAAATCAGGACAGAGAAATCATACAGTTATTTGAACAAGGAAAATATAAAGAATTATTGGCAGTAGGGGAATGAAGTAATGGAGCATTAGTTAGTATGCAGTAAAGAAAATTTGGTATGTGGCAAAGAAAAAAAACATATTTAATGGGCCAATATTTATCTTCACAGAGCAGGTAAAAAAAAAAGGATGGATTTGGAGATGAAACCAGCCCTTTTTCTGGTTCTTCCTTTGTATTCCAGGCATACACAGGACAAAGAGCTCCCTGTTTACCCTTTCAATTTTTGACTATTATATTTTAACACCATATATAAAATAAATGACTGTTTTTGTTCCATTGTATGCTCCTTAACTATCAAAGCATCTGGAATATAGAAAGAACTCAATAAACATTTTGGACTTAGTGAGTGAATAGAGAATAAGGTAATACCCAAACCTAAATCTCAACATGAGACTTCCCCCTAAGCTACTGGACACATTCACCTGAATGTCCCCCATGTGCTGCAAGTTAAATTCATTGCTGTCTAGATCTGCTCCTCTTTTTATATTCTCTATCTTAATAAATGGCACCATCTTTCATCCAGTCATTCAACTTAGAAACTGGAAGTCCTCCCTTTTTTCCTCATTTTACATATTTAATCAATTAATCAAGTCATAGTGACACTATTTATCATTTATTGGCTATGTTCCCACTGTTATTTTCTTGATTCAGGTCCTTGTCATAGCTCTTTCAAACTGTGGTTTCCCTCCTGCTGGCCTTTCTGCCTTCAGTTTTTTAAGTCTCTGATTCATTCTCCACATTGTTGCCCCAGTTACCTAAAAAAAAAAAAAAAAAATGCAAATCTCATTACATAACTGTTTTAAGTCCCCTGAGAGGCTTTCTATTGCTGAGAGCAGTGCTTTCAACTTATGCCCTTAGGAATCTCTAGGTGAGTAGGTGACATTCAGATGTGATGAAGAGGAAGAGAAAAGGAACAGAAAGAAGGCAGGCTACCCAGCAGCTGAACTTTATCTCTTTTACATATGTTTTGTAAGATTACTTGCACAATATGTCTCACTATAAGAAACTATAACAAAATTTCAACTAGTTTTGAAAAGATTTGGAACTGAGCTAAAAGATAAATTCCAAATCTTTGAAATGATATACATCATCATCTACAATCCAGCTTTTACCTGTTTTTTAGCATGATCTTTAATCCTTTGCACTCATCAAGAAAGCAAAAATCAACTATAACCATGCTTAATTATACAAAGTTCTTTGAATAAAACACATTTTTTAAATTCAATTATGATTTCAAAAACTGTCTTGAGTAACTATTAATACTATGTGCCAGCTACTATACCAAGTGCTGGGGACATATGGTGATCAAAATAGAAAAAATAATTCACATTTAGAATTTAAGTAACATAAAAAGTGCTATGGAAAAAAATGGAAATTTGGAAAGGGAATTTGGGGGATGTAGTTTTAATTATAAACACGGTGTCCAGCGAAAGTCTAACAGAGATGGTAGCCTATAAATTAGTAAGGTAAAACATTTAGACATTTGAGAGAAGAGCTCATTTGAAGCAGAGAACATAAAATCCCAATTCCCTGAGGCAAGAGCATGTCTAAAATATTGGAGGAACACCAAAAAAGCCAATGTAGCTAGAAGAGAAGGAATAAGCCAAAAAGTAGTAGGAGATGAGATTACAGACCAGATGGGAACCAAACCATAAAGGACCATGTAAATCACTGTAATGCTCTTGTATTTTGCTCAGGGTGACATGTGGTATTAGTTTTCTATGACTGCCATAACAAAGCACCACAATCTGGGTGGATTAAAAAGAGAAATTTATTCTGTCACAGTTCTGAAGGCCAGAAGTTAGAAATCAATGTGTCAATAGGCACTATTGACTCCCTCTGAAGGCACTAGAGGAGGATTTCTTCCTTGGCTCTTCCTAGCTTCTGGTGGTGACCACCTGTCCTTGGCATTCCTTGGCTTGCATCTGCATCTCCCCAATCTCTGCATCCCCCAGCCTCTGTTATCACATGGTGTTCTCCCTGTATCTCTCTCTGTTCTTAGAAGAACATAAGTCATATTGGATTAAGGGCTCATTCTACTCAAGTATGACCTCATCTTAACTAATTACATCTGCAATGATGCTATTTCCAAATAAAGTCACTATCTGAGGCACTAGGTATTAGAATTTGATCACCTCTTTTTAGGGGATACAATTCAACCTTTAGTGCATGGTAAGCCAAAGAGTAGAAATTACATGATTTGACTTAGATTTTAAAAAGATCTTTTTGGCTCCTCTTTTCAAAGACTAAAGATGCTTTTACTAAATAAGTTTACATTCACAGATTCTGGATGGACAAACCTGTTTTTGGAGGGGCACACAAGGGAAGTCACCATTCAACCCACTATATTTACATTAAAATAAGCCAGTTTTTGGTATACCTCCACTTCATGCTCACAACTTTTATTGTAGTTTTGACTAGCCCTGTGGGAGGCATGTGGGAAGTGAACAGTTCTCACTCTAATACTTGGTTAAATCTTAGAGAAAGAAATAACTTGTCATTCTTTTTTATTGACATTTTTAGTTGCATATGACTGATATATTCTTTTCAAGAACTGTATGCAGGGCACTTACTGATAAAACAAATTTTATGTGGATAGCAGCAACTAATTCCCTTTGGTCTGGTGGGGGTAGGAAAGGATTCAATAATGGAAGTGCCATGACATGGCTGTGCCTACAAGATGCAGAAAAGTCCAGGCCATGGTAAGTCAAGTTAGTTGAAAGTGTGGGCAAATATAAGCAAGGTGTATGTGAAACAGGTACAGGGAGTAGAAGCTGAGAAGTTCTGCCACAGAGTAAAGAGAAAATTGCTTGAATATCTTTGCAATAGTGGTTTTATTATTTAATTTATGGTATAAATCTAAAACAAAATTATTTATTTTATTGTTTGATAATACAATAAGCCCTTTGAAAGCAATGAGCTCAAATATATGAAAGTGATTGTTCAACAAAAATGTATCACTGGATTGTTTTTCAAGAAAGTTGACAATAAACATGATATAAACTTATACAATATGTTAGGACTTTCTTCATTATGTAGAAAGCCTTACCCCCAATGTGATTATATTTGGAAACAGGGCCTTTAGGGAGGTAATTTGTTAAATGAGGTCATAGATTGGGTTCCTAATCCAATAGGCTTGGTAGCCTTATAAGTAGAACTCTCTCTCTCTTTTCTCTTTCTCTTTCTGTCTCTCCCTTCACCCCTCATTCCTCACATATGCTCTGAGGAAAGGCCAAGTGAGGGCACAGCAAGAAGACAGCCATCTGCAAGCCAGAAAGAGAGCTCTCACTGGAAATCGACTATGCTGGCACTCTGATCTTGGATATTTCAGCTTCTAGAGCTGTAAGCAGTACATTTTTGTTGTTAAAGCTACAAAATCTATGGTATTTTTTGATGGAAGCCCAAGCTGACTAGGAGAGTGAGCCAAAGTGATTTCACTAACCACATTAAAATCAGAAAACAAAAATCTAATTCAAACATTTATAGTTATTTTAAAAGATTTTACCCAGTGATAATAATTTAATGCATGCAGCTGCTAACATTGTTTAATTAATCTTTCCTGAAGCTTGACTTTTCATTTAGATGAAATTACTGTTCTTCTAAAATAATTTTGCTCATTTTAGATTTTGAGTTTTCTTGTGTACATATAAAAAATGAAGTTATAGTGTTAGAACCAGTTCCCCATTCGGCCCCAGGAACAGAGTGGCAGAGTCCAAGGCTGCAAAAGGCAAAAGAGTTTATTGGCTGGCTCGAGCCAGGGTCCAAGTCCCAGAGCACCAACACAGTGGTCTCTTTATGAACTAGGACCCTGCCCTGGGGTAAAAACTAAGCTTTTATGCTTTTCAGTAGGTTACATACGCTGTGCACACCATTCCCCCTCCCCCCTTAGTTCATTTGCTCCTTCAAAGGTGGCTTGATCCAGTTGTCTCCTGATTGGTTGGCTCCAAGGTGCTCCGCGTCCCAATACTTTTCCAGCTGTCTTGCAGAGTCATTGGGCGGGAAGAGGAGGACCCGTCCCTGGAACTCGTGACTTAGGCCCACCCATCTTGGGGAAACCGAAACTTAGGCCTGTGTCAGGAGATTCAGCCTGTCATGGAGACACTCGTGCTCCCCCTTCTGCCCTTCATTAGCTCCATTAACAGAAGTATTTCACAGTTATATGATGCTAGTTTTATATCAAAGCTTTTAAATGCTAAAAATAGAAAAAACAGTTAATTCTAATAATGGCTTGATTTTTTTCCCATTCAGTTTATGAAATAGAAGTAAAATGTTGGGACATTTATAATGGTCCAGTAAAACATCTGACAAAATTGTGATTACTGTTTATTATAAATTCAATTAAATGGTTCAACATTTAAGATAAAATGACATGATGTTAGGAAAACAAATTGTGTTGCAGAAAAGTTATTAAGTAAAAAAGTATTTACTAAATTAAAAGTCTGGAATTGGATATGGTACACACATAATTTGTAGCTTCATCCAATTTACCAATAAAAATAGAAGGTAAATTGCTCTCTCTCTCTCTCATTCTCTCTCTCTTTCTCTCTCTCACTCTACACACACACACACACACACACACACACACACACACAAGCACACAGATACACGTTATATATCACATAGTAAGAATGACTGTAGTTAAATTTTTTTGGTGTCTAAGCTTGTGTTAAATACAAAAGAATCTTCAAGTAGAACAGTGCTTTATCTCTTTCTTGACAATTTAGAAATATTTGAGCCTTTGAAGAATTATTTTGTAAGTGAATTTAAATATCCTTTAATAGCATTGAATGGTTTTATACAGTAGTCTTCTAAATTTTGTGGGTATTTTATTATTTTACTTTTTGGCACTGATTTTACTCTTAAAAGCCCCAGTTCAGACAATAACTTATAAACACTGTAACATTGTATATCCAATTGTATTATACATTTCAAGGAAGTGGTTGGATAGGTGCATAGGGAATGTGAGAGAGGTCTAGGCCAGATATTCAATTTGGAAGTCAACAGTATATAAATGGAAATTTAAGCCATAAAACATGAATTTTTCTTTGACTCTGAAAGTATAAATGAATCAAAGATCTTTTATTTGTAAAATCATAATCCTCATTTAAGTTTGTATTAAAAATTACCCTTCAATATGAAGTCTTAAAACTTGTTGCTTTCAGAAGTTTTGTGTATCACGAAGTCTTGTTTTTCCATAGTTGAATATTGCCTAGCTTAGATTAATAGTGCTGTGAACACAGACACAAATATCTGGTATAATAAAATTATGTGACTCATTCAATTCAGATTTTTTAAAACTTAATTGAAATTACCATTATGAGTATCAATTGCTTACATTATTTTTATGATTCCATTCTCCCAGCAGTTTAGAATGGCTACTAATAGTGTTAACCAAAATTCTGTATTTCATTGCAAGAAAAATGCCGAATATAAAAGAGATTTATACCCACATTTCCAATCTTCTAGTGAAAAAACTCTGATTGTTCTGCCAGAAACTCAAAATCAAATATCCAAAGTTAAGTGGTTTCCTACCATTCCTAATTATTTCCTGAATCTCTCTTCCTTCTCTATTTTCTGTTTCTACTTTGGAATACTCATTTTAAATGTACATAGCTATAGAACTTTAGAATTACTTCCAATTCTCTTTATTCTTTTTTTCTAAATGACTCCAAATATCAAGCCTTACTATGTTATCAAAAGTTTTGCACTTGTCCCTGAGGCCACATCAGAAGAACGATGACAAGTGATTTGAGCAGAAGGAAAGAGAAATTTATTAATTTGCTGTCAAGTTTTAAAGGGATGTTTCAGCTTGGGGCTATTGCTGTTTAACTATAGTTGATGGTCCTGATTGACCCCATCTTCCCATCTCCAGTGAAGACAATCTCGTGACCCCTTCCTGGACAATTCTATTGAGCTATTTCCTGTGGTACAAAAAGACAAAGAATGGTCCGCTGTCGTTCTGATTACTGGCCTTAGGCATGGATATAGGTTTTAATTCCCAAAAAGAATGGGAAAGGTTATAAAGAGACAGCTCATAAAACATTTTACCTTTTTTCAGGCCATTCCCTCTTTTATAACTGTACCTCTACAATAGCTATGATATCCAACTCTTCATTCTCTCCATTCTTAGTATATTCTGACCTCCATTTGCTTTACTGAATGATTAAAATATGTTTCTAACTAGCATCTCTGCTTCTGGTCTCTCCAGTCTCCAAACTTTTCTACATAATGCTATCAATTTGATCATTCTAAAGATGATTTCTAAGCATGTCACTCCTTTGCACCAAAATATTCAAGGTTGTTCCTCTGGTTAAAGGATAAAATTGTATTCCTTAAACTAACAGTTGAGTTCTGTCTTACTTTTCCAATACTATCTTCCACTTTTTTGTTTCATATTGTATGGTCTAACAAAAACTAAACTACTCACTCTTCCCCACATGAATTTTCTCTCTTCAATTCCATTTCTGAAATTGTTTGTTTTACCGGATTCTTCCTTCTCTCGTTTCGGCATATTAAAATATATGTAATCTAAATGTCAACTGATCTTGTCACCTTGTGTATAAAATTGAGCTGCATAAACTACTTTAGTAATTAATTTTTTATTACTACAAAAACAATGTATGCACTTTGGTAAAAAAAAAATTCAAATATCCATTCCACTCACCATCCATAACTCTGTAGGAACTAAAGCTCTTGGAACCCTAAGATTTGCAGAAAAATCACTGACATGAGGCAGCTTGATTAATTGAAGAAAAAGTCCCAAAAGGCTGTTGGGACAAAGGGAAAACTTCCTCTTTGTTCTTGGAAGTTTCACTGAAAAAAGTCAACTCATAATAAAGCATGTTAATAAGAGAAAAGCTATATAAATTTATTTTAATGTGTACACAGGAACCCTCAGAAAAGTGAATATTCTATTCTTCACCAAGGTACAGAAGTTTTTAAAGAATGGGGGCTTGCAAGCAGAAAAACAGGTTTTGGGAGGGGGAGAGGAAGAGGCTTGAGTAGCCAGCAAAGATGGTCTTGTTATGTAAATGAAACCTTAAAGGTAGCAGCCCACAGAAAGAATAGATGGTAAATGTTTCTTTTTAGACTTTTAAAGGTGTTAGACTCTCAGTTAATCTTCTCTAGATGGAGGAGGATACACCTGGCAGCATTCTCTACAGATGTAAATTTTCCCCCCATAAAAGACAGCTTTGTAGTGTTACTTCTATGTATGAGACTTATGGCAACCCTCTCAAAATATAAATATGTCAAATATATTTTGGGAAAAATATTTCTAATTTTCTTCAAGGTATATACATTTATTTTAATGTGTGTACACAGGAACTTTCAGAATGAAGATTTAACTCCTCAATGAGATGCAGAGGTTTTGTACTAACAAAATGAGGGCTTGAATTGTAGCCAAACAGGTTTTGGGTGGCAAGATAAGTTATGGGAGAGAGAAAGGAAGCTTGGCCAGCAAAGGTAGTATTGTTATGCAGGTAATGTCTCACATTTAGCATTCCTCAAAGAGAATAGATGGCCAATGTTTCTTTTCAGACCTTTAAAGATGCCAGACTCTCAGTTAATTTTTCCTAGATTCTGTAAAGAAAAACCTGGCTGCATTAATGGAGATTCTCTACAGATGCAGATATCCTCCTACAAAAGATCTTTACAGTTACTTCTGTGGCAGCCATCTCAAAATATGTCAAAACAATATATTTTGTAGTAAAATATTCTAATTTCCTTCAACTCCAAAGCCTATGTTTCAATTTTATGTCAACTTTTAAAATCTAGTTTAAAAAAGAAAATTGAAGGGTTTAAGAGGTTTACCTTCCAAAATCCCCATGTTACACACGAATCTTCCTCAGTTGTCACTTGCTTTACCAAAAAGCAACCTTTAGATAATGGCTTTCCAGTCTACCTACAGGCTGTTGAACATTCTACTTCAAATCAGCAATACTACCTGGCCCAACTTTCTTAAGGTCTCTATTTCTTTTCCTCCCAGTACTTTATTCCATGTTTGAGATGAGACCATTTCCTGGACTCCCGGAAGTAAAAGTTAACAAAAGGCAATCTTTTAACAAGGTCCAAGATAATCAATTGACTTTCCAACACAGACGATAAGGTCTTCTGATTATGGTCTTTCTTGGATCCAGTCCATATTTCAGGAGGGTCAGGAATGCACCTCTCAGACCTCTTGGTCTGCCTACTATGGCTACAATTGTTAGGAAGCTTAGATAAGATGGCCTATGGGGACCCTCCCTTGGGCAGCCTCAGAGTGGACCAAACTGCTGTCCAGTCAGAAGAAAGGGCATACAGGCCAGGAACTCTGGTGAACACCAATCAGGAGCCAGCTTTAGGACACTGATTTAGCCACAGGGACTGTCCCAACCACACTTAGGATGGGCGCAAGTGCACACAGAACACCTACATGAGCCAAAGTTACCTAGCCTTAACTAACATCTAATTTTCATAAACCTGCATTGCGGTCCTCTGCCCCTCCTCCTGCAATCAAAGAGAATTATGGACCACCCTCATGCCAGTACTAAGAGAGTTATATAATAGAGGCCTGCCAATCAGCCTGTCAGTTAAGAAGGTGACCTCCCAGATCAAATAAATATCAGCCCCCATAAGGCCATCAAGCCTCTTGTACCTAACGGGCCCATTCGCTGCCTGTGGTGAATGTATCTGTGTTTTCCTGCTAATAAAGCTTGTTTAATGGTATTCGTGTTATACTGTGAACTTCTGATTTTCAACCATGTTCACACTGGAACCGAGGAATTGGTGACAGGACGGGACACAATCAGCTTATCTTTCCCTAGTAGGAATCCCCCTCAACACACCCACATGGCTCAGAGTGTAGGTATAAAAATCTTTCAGGGCAGGGAAAGGCAGGTGTGCTCTTGTATTAGCCCTTTTTCTGTTGCTGATAATAGAACACCTGAAACTGGGTAATTTATATAGAAAAGGAATTTATTTCTTACAGCTATGTAGGCTGAGAAAACCAAGGTCCAGGGGTCACATCTGGTGAGAAGTATCTTGCTGGTGGGATTCTCTGAAGAGTCCTGAGGGGACGCAGGGTATCACATGGTGAGAGGTCTCCTTATATAGAGCAGGTTAGTTAGAGGGGACACAAGGGAGCTGAGTGTGTGAGAAAGACAAAGGAGTTTTTGAAGGACTCTTGATGCAGGAGGAGGGGCAGACAAACGTGCTGAGCGCAAAAAGACAAGACAGCTGAATGCTCCAAAGAGGAAGCCAGGGTGACCTAGAATAACCTTGAGTGAATCAAGGTATCATTTACATGCATTTACATTGTGGTATTCCCCATCCCCAGCAGGGATGGATGCCATGACATTTCTGGAGGAGGCCATAAAAGGAGAAATTCTCCCCCACCCATCGCTAGGGCAGAGGAAAGCACTCCACTGGACAATTCAAATAATGCAGCCCTTCCTCAGTAGGTGGAGACGATAAAAGCCCACAGAGACCAAAATAACACAGGGCCAGAGTCCAGGAAGACAAAGCCCCACTCCCAGCACTGTGGAGTGTACTTTTGCTTCCTTTCAGCTTGCAATGAAGTTCTTTTTCCATCTTCGCTTTGTTACCTGCTCTCATTCTTTGTGGCAGGTAGACAAGAAACGAAGGAATTCAGGGCACAGCCAGTAACAGTCTGAATATGCTAACTCAGGTGTCCTTCCCTCTTCTAAAGCTACCAGTTCTTCTCCCATGATAAATAGATTAATCCATTCATGAAACCAGAGCCCTCATGATACAATCACTTCTTAAAGACCCCACCTCCTCAATACTGCCACATTGAGGATTAAATTTCAACATGAATTTATTTATTTATTTATTTATTTATTTTCCCAACATGAATTTTTGGAAGGGACATTCAAACCACAGCAGCTGCCCTCTGAGGCCAGGTATACCTCCTGAGACCTTGTTTTCTCCCTTCAGATCTATTACCTTAAGACAGATGAAAAATCAGAATATCTGCTTCCTTCAAGAGAGATCTGAAGTAGGCTGGGCATGGTGGCTCACACCAGTAATCCTAGCACTTTAGGAGGCCAAGCAGGAGGATGGCTGGAGCCCAGGAGTTTAAGACAAGCCTGGGCAATAGCAAGACCCTGTCTCTACAAAATTGAAAAAATTAGTCAGAGATGGTGGTGTGTGCCTGTAGTCCTGGCTACTCAGGTGGCTGAGGCAAGAGAATCACTTGAGCCCAGGAGTTGGAGGCTGCAGTGAACTATAATATAATGATAACACTGCACTCTCGCCCAGGCAACAGAGCAAGAGACTGTCTTAAAAAAAAAAATAAAGAGAGAGAGATCTGAAAAGCCTTCAAATTTGTAACTTCATTAACATATATTATGCCCATATTCTAAAACCTAGATTGTTCATAATACTATATGTAGAGTAACAGTGTTAAACAGTGTTATAGTGTAGGTAGACCTTTTGCGATTATCACACTCTTTCATTTATTAACCTTACCTAAATGAGTATTGAGTTTTTGTTAACTCTTTCTGTAGTTCTCCAAATCAATACTCTAATTGGATGCTGTAGACATACACACATACATGCAAACATAACACACTTTTCACAAAAACAGATCATAATGAACAAGTGTGATAGAGAAGAAAGTTTCGTTTGAAAGTTTCGTTTTAAAGTTTCTCACAGGAGAAATGTGACTTTTTTTTTTTTTAACCACAGAGGTGGTCTCTTAAATGGTCATATAAAAAATCCAGGTCTCCTGGCTTCATAGTATCAAACGCTTCCCAAACTATATCAGGTTGTTGCTTTATTGTGTGTACCTTATCAAAGAGAAAGCTATTTAACTCCTTAAATCATTAAATTGTACTTTTTGTATGTTCATAAAGTTCTTAGGACTAAATCTTAATTAGAAGTTTCTGATCAAAGGAACATTACCACCTAAAAATTCTACAAGAAGGAAAGTTTTCTATTCTTGTGACTGAGAAAGGTAGCACCATTTGCATATCACCTGGAGGTGTCTCTATTCTCTAGTCTAGAGGTCGGTGCTAGCTGGTGCTAGGTGACTAATACCAGGTGAATGATGTCAGAGACCAGTGGAAGAGTTACTTCTATTTTTTCCTTTTTCTAAATGAGATATTAAAGTTTTATAACAAGAAGGAGCATTCCAAAATGAAGTGACACTTCAAGTTGCATAATTTACTGAGGAAATGCATAATAACATATTCCATGACTCTTGGACCTCTCAATCAGATCAAATTATTAAAAAAAAAAAAAAAAGGTCAGGATGTGTGTGAAATTTCTTTAAGAAAAAATATAGTACATGGTATTTTCCAAAGTTGGCTACAGCAATATGTCCTTTCCCATATCCTGTTTTAGAACTGTGGGGCATACCCCATCTAGAGGTAAAGTTGAATTTTCTCTCCTTAAATCTGAGTAATACTGTGACTCACTTGCAACAAATAGAAAGAGGCAGAAGTGATGCTATATGCTTTTTGAGGTTATACCATAAAAAGTAACAAAGCTTCCTCCTTGTTATCTGAGATACTCATTTTGGAGACTAAACCACCATGTATAAAATCCAACTACCCTGAGGCCACCAGAAAAAATTATGTGTCTGTTCAAAAGCTTCAGTTGAGATCCCAGCTGATAGCCAATATCAACTGCTAGACAGATGACAAAAAACACTTCCAGACGAATTCAGACCTTAGTGAGCAAGTCTTCTTCTGCCTTCAAGCACTCCCAGGCAGACTCCAAATATCCTGGAACAGAGAAAGCTCATTCCCACTGACTTCTATCTGAATTCCTGACCCATAGAATCTGTGAGCACAATAAAATTAATTTTGATACCACTAAGTTGTAAAATGGTTTGTCCCACAGCAGTAGCAAGCAGAACAGAACAATGTGAGTATAAATGGGAGACAAGTGGAGAGTGCCTGAAGATACAACTAAAACTTGAAGTATACTTGAAGCCTGGTATACATTCTCTGCAGTTGGGGGACCCAGTGCTGACACCCAATACAGCCAAATTGGCTGCAGCTGAGCAGAAGAGAGACACCAGAGGGCTGCAATAGGCCATGAACATTCCCACTGATGACAGGAAATATGTGACCATTTGACCATTTCTACGGAAGAGAGGTAGGCTCAGTGGAAGAGAAACCTAGCATAGGGTCTTTTTTCTTTTCCCCCTTAGAGATGGGGTCTCACTATGTTGCCCAGGCTGGAAAGTGGTGCCTATTCACAGGTGCAATATTATCACACCGTGGCCTCAGACTCCTGGGCTCAAGGGATCCTACCACCTCAGCCACCCAAGTAGCCTGGACTACAGGTGTGGACCACAACACAGGGCTGGGCCTTTTTGTGTCTTACCAAAGAATACTGCTTGGGAAAGTGAAGGAACTCTGTAGCTAATGTCTGAGTGTGGGGCTGAAATAAAAGTGTCAGCTGAAGAGGTGTCAGGCACAACAAAGGATCTTTGGCTAAAAGAACACAGGAGGATACTTCTGAAGAGCCTTGAAAGTTGTCCGGGATAGAAGGCGTTTTAATTATCTACAAGGTCCAGAGAGTTAGAACCCAGCTTAACAATAGTAGAAATCAAGAAATTTTTTTTCTCTGTTCCCTTGCCTCCTCCAAAATTATAATTACAGATAGGATGGACATCAGAGGAAAAAGTAAAAAGCTAAAAATAAACACACATATAAAAACCAGTCCTTTTACAGAAAAGGGGAATGAGACCTAGTGGGTATGCACATTTAACCCATGGTAGCAGTATGGAAGGCATGGTATATGGTCCCAGGCACAGATGGGTAGATAGGATAGGATCAAAGTGAGATAGGAGTCAGGTATCCTGAAGGCACTTAGGCCAGGGGTCAGAAGGAGAAGGCCAACAGAACAAGAAAGCCACAAGAATGTGAATGTGCTTAGCTAAGATAAATGTAGCCAACAGGAACCCTTTAGTTATTCTACTTTGACCATAACATCCTCACCTGAAGCAGAAGGGTAATTTCTTTGATTATAGCATGTGCACAGTTGAAGTAACAATGTCCCTAAATAAATTAGCCTCATTAGTGTGATAAAAAACATACCCACTAGCATCATGACAGTTTACAAATACCATGGCAACCCCCAGAAATTTCCCTGTATAGACCAAAAGGGGGAAGGACTCTCCTTCCCAGGAGCTCTCCACCCCTTTCCCAGAAAGTCCATGAATATTCCACCCCAGCTTAGTATATTATTAGAGATTAGCATAAAAAAGGAGAACCCAAAGCCCTGTGGACTGCTGCCTTCTTTGGAGCAGTCCACTCTCTACCGTCTTTGAGAGTGTATTATACTTTCTGTACTCTGTTTTTAAAAAATGTCTTTGCTTCCCACGTGACTCTGCATTTGAATTTCTTCTTGAGTGGCGGTCAAGAAGCCTCTCTGCCATCACCAGGGGTGGTTTGTGCCAGTATGAAAAGCTGGATGTTCTGTGAAGTGAAAGAGCAGTGTGAGTGGAGATGGAAGAAGTGAGTAGAAAGATAGCAGGTGCTGTTCTCCTAATTTAATAAGTCAGTGATATGCTTGATGCTTAAAATATACTGGCCCATTATTAGGATAAGTTTGTATTGTATAAAATATATAGGATAATTAGGATATTAAATTAGAAGTTACTAAGGATAGATCATGGAGCTTTTTCTAGCCCATATGGCGAATATCTTAATTATGCTAATTATGGAGGTATTCAGAGGGAAGTTATTCCAATGATGAAAACATTTTACAAATTTACACTACACTTAAAAGATACTTTTACTATTCATTGTGTTTACCTTTAATGAAAAAGCTTATACTAGTCAATCTACCTACATTCAAGTAGAAATTTTAGATGAACAAATACAATGTCTATTTTGGATGGCAAATTATTTTGACAGACATTGGGAGGGCTGGTAATAATGAATCTTTTCAAATTTTAGAAAAATCCATTTTGTTATTTAATTGGAATAAATACATATCATTTCCCCCAATACACATATATTCTGACACATCAACACTTAAGAAAGAAAAATAACAAACAAACCATAAAGGGCCATTTAAGAAAGATAAGATAAATACAATTAAATAGGGAATGAATGTGCAAAATTGCATTCTCCCTCTCAATATGAGTTATAGTCTAATGCTTATATGATATATATGTGATATTTAGTATTCCGTGTGTTTTTAATTTTCTAGTTTTACTTTTTAAATGACTTAATTTATTCATCACAGCCTGCAATTTTCAGATTATTTATAGATACAGAGGCCATTAAGCCTTGCTGCATAAATGGTAAATAATGACACCATGAAAATAATCCTTTAATATTACTTTATGAATATGTATGGCATTATTGTGAGCAATACTAATTTCTCAGAACTTCCTTATAAACAGGATAAGCACAAATAAAACAAGCAGTAGGTATTCTAACCATATTGGTTCTGTACATAATTTCCATATGAATAATTTATATAAAAAACTAAAAAGAAAGTTTGAAATTATCTGTTAGTTTTCTAGGTTAAAAGTTATTTTTTTAAGTTTTAGAAAGTTTGCTACTAGGTATTAGAAAAGAAGGGCGGGGGAAGCATATCATAGTATAAGTGAATGATGCTAACTGGAAATTTATATTCATTGTCTATAGTTTTCAGGAATAATGTTGAATAATAAAAAAGCAATAACAAGCCCAAATCTACCACCTGCTGAATTTTATACATCAAATTTGGATGCAACAAAATAAGCATTTTATTTTCAGAATTATCTTTGTCATTAGTTTTGAATCCTAACTATACATGAGAGATTCAAATATTTTTAATAGTCAAAGATATTTCACCTTAAAAAAGCAGGATGCATCATGAAAGCTGAATTGTTATAATTTTCCTTTATGGATTTTTTTCTCAAAAATAGTTTGTAATTATAATTATTAGATATCTTTTGTAAATGCTCTACACACCAATCCTGGCAATATGATTTTAAATGTCCCCAAAGGCATGATTCATAAATTTAAATTGCCTAATACCAGTAGACAGTAATAGACAACTATTTAATAGGAGACAATTCTTATTTATTATAATACTATCCACCTTTGGTGGCTTTGCATTAATTATTTAAAGTACTTTTACTTTGGGAGAAACAGATGGTTAAATCTAATTAACAATCCAATAATTTGGCATAGCCTCCATGAAAAGAGTCTTGCATTTTATTTTAGCTAAGTAACACAAATAGCTATTGCAACAAAGAGAATGTTGAGGTAGAATTAAAATATTACTTTATTGTGAATAATGCTAAAGTTAGCATCAATGGATGCACGGATTAAGAAATGTGGTATATGTACACAATGAAATACTACATAGCCTTAAAAAGGAAGTTTTGTCATTCATGGCAACATGGATGGAACTGGAAGACATTATGCTAAATGAAATAAGCCAGGCACAGAAAGACAAATACTGTATGATCTCACTTATATGGGTAATCTAAAAAAGTCTATTTCATAGAAATAGAGTGCAAAGGTGGTAACTAGAGGCTGGGGGTAAAAAGAGGGGGATGGAGAAAGGGAAAGTGTTGATCAAAGGGGGTACAGCGTTTGTTAGAGTGGAGTAATAAATTTTAGTGATCTATTGCACTGCATGGTGACCACAGTTAATAATAATAATGTATTGTATATTTCAAAACTGCTAAAAGAATAGATTTTTAAAGTTCTGACAACAAAAATAAGTTGATGAGGTGATGGCTTTGTTAATTAGCTTGATTTAATCTTTCAACAATGTATATACATAGATCAAACATCCCATAAATATATGTAATTATTATTTGTCATTTAAAAAGAGAAAAATGAAAAATATACTAATTTACATAAATAAAACCTCTTTACAAAACAATTACTAATACTCTCTTTTTTTGGAAACAAAAGAATATTAGGCATCATTTCCAAAGAACATGTACCTGTAAAAATTTTACCAAGACAATTTCCTGCTTTATTATCTCTTTCAAAAGAGTAAATTTGGTGCATAGATTTCAGTATAAGGAAAATGTAATTCAGAGAAACTAAAAGTTAACTGCCTGTTAAAAGTTAGACAGTTCTAATTTTAAACTTGGGCCCCAGCATCTACTTGCTTTGTAAATTTGAAAAGTTGCTTACTCTTTTTGGGTCTCAAATTTTTTATTTGTAAACTGAACATAATATCTAACACAGTGAATTGTTTTGGGGATAATTACAAATTTTGTAATTTTATTCTTCTTTTATTACAAAGGGAGTTTTGGAGATGCTAGCATACAGGAGACAAAATGGATGGTAGTGATTTCCAATTACAGTATTCCTGAAGCCATGGTATATAGGTAGCTGCCTGTTTATCATACTATATAGGAAGTTCACATCTTAACTTCATACCAAAGTGTAGGATGGATTGTGTTTTAAAGCTAAGAAGTGGCCAAAAGTTATCCTGTCCCTTTACTAAGAAAGATAGTGGCAATTAATCTGGCTAAATGCAAGCCCATTTAGGTACCATAACATTTTAATTAATACAAAGTTAATATTATGCCAAAAAAGTTAAACAGGTGTCCTTAATGCTGACATTTTTGGAAATAATAGGGAAATTAGTCTGACAGTCATGATAAATGCCTTCAAATGACAGCAGAGGCAGTTTCCTGTGCTTTCTATGTACTACTGTTTTATATTAAGGTTTAATCACTGTGACATTTTATATTCCCACTTGCAGAAAAAGGAGAAAGAAATTATATTTTCTATAGGCGAGGAAAACAAGATGTAGAAACATCAGTTACTTGCCAAGGTTATTAAACTAGTAGTTTGTGGACAGGACTTTATTTCAAACTGTCTGACTTTGAGAACTATGTTCTTATGAGAACTAGGTTCTTATGCTAACCTTTAGGTATTAAGTGTATCTGGATGCTGGTATGTCATCCATCATTCATAAACAAAGGCTTTGTGTACAGAAATGTTTGAAGAAGTCTTATCAATGAAGTTGGCCATTGGCAAAGCAGTGAATAGGAATGATCACATCTTTATTTCCTGTTTACCTGCCTTTTACTGTACTTGGTTTCAACTTTGTAAGTGGATTTTCATAAAGAAAAGTATCTAAAAACCACAAATATTGAAAATCGTATTATTACATAAAATACTTTTTGTGAACATTTGTCTGACTTACATAAACGTGTATAAAGGCTTCATGCGATCATGTTTCTAATAAATGTAAACAATTCTGTACAGGGAATATTTGTATTACATATTTTATTGAATTTTTTAGTTTTTTGATTTCTTTTTTATTTTTAGTAGCTTTACTGAGATATAATTCATATATGACATAATTCACTCATTTAAGTGTATAATGCAATATTTTTAGGTATATCCACAGAGTTGTGTAGTTATCATAACAATTTAATTTTAAGACATTTTTGTTTTACTCAAGAAATCATGTATCAATTAGCATTCACTCCCAAACCCCTGACTCCTCAGCTCCTTGCAACCACTAGTCTATCTTCTCTCTGTATATAAATTTGTCTATTTTAGACATTACATGTAAATGGATTCAGATAATATGTGGGCTCCTTTCACTTAGGGAATCTTTTTAAGCTTCATTCATGCTGTGGCATGTATCATTACTTCATCGCTTTTTATTGATTAATAACATTCCATTGTATGAATATACCATATTATATTTATCCCTTTATCAGTTGGTGGACATTTGAATTGTTTGTATATTTGGATTATTAGGAGTAATGTTATTCAGAGCATTTGTGTACAATCTTTTGTGTGTTCCTATGTATTTATTACTCTTGGGAATAGACCCAGGAGTGGAATTGCTGGTTAATATGAAAACACTATGTTTAACCTTTTCAGGAACTGACAAACTATTTTCCACAACAGCCACGCCATTTTACATTACCATTAGCATTATATAAGGGTGTCAATTCTTCACATGCTCACTAATGTTCACGATTGTCCATCTTAATATAATGATCCTAGCGAGTGTAAAGTGATTCTCACTGTGGTTTTGATTTTTATTTTTCTAATGACAAATAACGTTGAGCAATTTTTCAAGTACACAGTGCTTATTTGTACATTTTCTTTATTGAAACATTTATTCATATAATATGCTCATTTTGATTTGGTTTATCTGTCTTTTAATTGTTGAGTTGTAAGAGTTTTTAAAAATACATTCTTCATACAAAATTCTTATCAGATATGTGATTTGAACATATTTTCTTTCATTTTTCCATTGTCTTTTCACATCTTGATAGTGTACTTGATGAACAAAGTATTTAATTTTGATGATGAGCAATTTATCTAACTTTTCATTTCTTGTTAGTGCTTTTCGTGTCACATCTAAGACAGCATCGCCAAACTCTAAGTCACAAAGACTTACCCCTATGTATTCTTCTAGGATTTTTATAGATTCATCTCATACTTATGTCTTAGATCTATTTAGAGTTAATTTTTGTATTTGGTGTGAGGTAGGTGTCCAACTTCATTCTTTTGTATGTGGATGTCCAATTGTCTTAGCACCACTTTTGAAGAAATTTTTATCCTGATTAAGCGGTCTTGGCACTTTTGTCAAAAATCACTCTTAATTCTACCCCATTGATCTGTATATCTATCTTTATGCCAGAACAACACTATCTTGATTACTGCAGCTTTGCTGTAACTTTCAAAATTGAGAAGCATGAGTCTGCCAATTTTGTCCCTCTTTTCAAGATTGTTTTGCTTATTCTGACTCCCTTTAGTTTCTATATGAATTTTAATTATAGGGTCTACATTTGTAAGCAAGGCCATTAAGATCTGTCTATCAAAAAGTGCACAAAGGACATAAACAGAAACTTTTCAAAAGGAGACAGACCAATGGCCAACAAACATATGAAAGAATGCTCAGCATCCCCAATTCCTCAGGGAAATGCAAATCAAAACCACAGTGAGATATCACTTATCTCCAGTGAGAATGACCTTTATCAAAAAGTCCCAAATCAATAAATGTTGTTGTGGATGTAGAGAGATAGGAACACTCATACACTGCTGGTGGAACTGCAAACTAGTACAACCTCTGTGGAAAGCAATATGGAGATACCTCAAAGAGCTACAAGTAGAACTACCATTGGATCCTGAAATCCCATTACTGGGCATCTGTCCAAACGAAAAAAAGACAATCTATAAAAAAGACATCTGCACTTGACTGTTTATAGCAGCACAATTCACAATTGCAAAGATGTGGAAACAACCCAAGGGCCCATCAATGCATAAGTGGATTAATAAAATGTGGTATATGTGTATCATGGAGTTCTATTCAGCCACAAAAATCAAGGGTGATCTAACACCTCTTGTATTATCCTGGATAGAGCTGGAGCCCATTCTACTAAGTGAAGTATCACAAGAATGGAAAAACAAGCACCACATGTACTCACCATCAAATTGATATTAACTGATCAACACTTAAGTGCACATATAGTAATAACATTCATTGAGTGTTGGGCAGGTTGGGAGGGGGGAGGTGGAGATGGGTATATTCACACCTTATGCGTGCTGTATGTACCATCTAGGGGATGGACACACTTGAAGCTCTGACTTGGGTGGGGCAAAGGCAATATATGTAACTTAAACATTTGTACCCCTGTAATATGCTGAAATTTAAAAAAAATTTTAAAGAGATCTATCTATGTATCTATGTATCTATCTATGCATCCATCTATCTATCTAATTTTCCAGGTTTTTCTTTCCTTTATTAGCAAGTCATCTTCAAAAATATATGTACCATTGTCCCTAGGTATCCATGGAGGCTTTATTCCAGGACCTCTCGTGGATACCAAATTCTGCAGATGCTCAAGTCCTTGATATAAAATAGTGTAGTATTTGTCTATAAACTATGCACATCCTCTCATATACTTTAAATCATGTCTAGATTACTTTTAATACCTAATACAATGTAAATGCTATGTAATAGCTGTTATACTGTATTGTTTAAGGAACAATGACAAGAAAAGTCTGTACACGTTCAGTACAGACACAATTGTTTTTTAATGGATTCAATCTGCGGTTGGCTGAATTCACAGACGCAGAACCCAACCCACTGATTTGGAGGGCTGACTGTATATATGGTATATATCCCCATTGCATCACTCTCTATTACATCAATGACTTTTATGTTATTTATAGAATCTATCACTAGCTAAAATTATCTTGTTCATTAATATGTCTAATTTTAGACTGTCTTCCTCCCTTTGTTGTTATTTGTTCTAGAGTTCAGGGACCTTGACTTTGGTACTCACTTCTGTAACACCTGTTAACTGAAAGTGTTGAATGAACCAAGTCTTGGTATTACTATGGAGTAATCAGCATTTAGAAATCACCATAACTACCTTTTGGTATATAATTTTCCTATAGGTTGGATTGTATTAGTACAGAATTCAGGAGGGACACTTGTCACTTTTAAATATTGACTTAGTGATGAAATTTTTCTCTTTAAGCAAGGAATCTGATTAGGTCAAGATACTTTCTGCTCTGTCAGTAATAGAAGGGAAGACAAACTTATACTTGGAGGGTTGGAGTGTCCAGGCATTGTTTCAGAGGGTAGAGGATTAAACCCAAAACATATTTAAATATTTGGTGCACTACATTTTCCTCCTGTTTTTAAACATTCTTTAGATAACATCTATTTTAAACATCCCCAATATTCATTAAATTGATTCCCATTAAATCAGATAAATGTGCTAGAAAATGTTTCTAATCATGTGAAAATAATAAAATAATATCTTTACCTAACTCCTTCATAAAATGAATTCTGGACAGCTTGGATTAAAGATTTAACTGTGAAAAAACAAAGCATATGTAGTGATAGCTTTTACACAGCATAAAGAAACTATAAGATAAAGTCTATATTAAAATTAAAAAATAAACATATATAAAAAACCTGATAGAAAAGTAAAGCATAAGCAACAGATTGATAGAAGACATTTTAAACATAAAACCAAATAAAAGTATAACTCATAATGTAAAAATAATTCCCAAAATAAGACAGCACCCTGCTAACACACAAAGGGCCAAAATATATTTATACAAAAATTTATAATTTCAAAGAGTGGGAAATCAGATGTGCAAATATCCAATATCACTTGTGATCAAGAAAATGCAAATTAAAAAAAAAACTATGAGGTATCATTTCACACTTAACAGATTGGAGGGAAATTATAGTATCAATTTCTTACTAGAATGTGGGAGATGGAGAGTCATGTACTTAACAGTGAATCATGTAATGACATAATCTTTTTGTACAGTAGTTTGTCAATGGCCAGTAGATCTGAGTATGTATTTTTCCAATAGTCCAGCAAAACCACTTCTAGTAATATTAGCTCAAGGAGATCTCAAAGGCACCAAAAAAAGAAAAAAAAAAAAGCTCAGAGATGTTAATTGCATCGTGTGCAATCAACACAAATTAGAGACCACATAAATATCCATCAGAAGAAAATAGATAAATAGCTATTTGACTGTATGATGCAAAAATGGTATTTCATTTTAAATGAGTGAACTAAAACTATAGACATCCAGATGAAAAATTCGGAAACAATGTTTAGTGACTAAAGCATACTGCAGAATGATATAAATTACATGCTATTTATTAAAAGCTTAACATTGATTTAAAATTTAACACAACATAATACTACACATTTCTTAGAGATGCGTGAACATGTGGCAAAATATGAAAAAAAATAGATGGGAAGGATTCAAACTTACTTCAGTGTAGTGGCTATCCTTGAAGTGTTTGGTTGGTGTGGGAGGATCAAAATGTATATTGATAGGAATTGAAAAAAAGTAAAAACTCCTAATCTGAAGATAATATAGCCATTCACATAGAAAACCAAATAGAATTATCAAAGAGAATATTATAAATAAAAAGATAATTCAGTATATTTGCTTGTGTCAAAGTAAAAATTGTACTGGGAAATGTTAAATAGGGAAGGTTAAATGGGCTTGTTAAACAAGGCTTTATTCAAGACTCTTGTAACAGTAGCGGAAAGAAGCCAGAATTCAGTCTGAGATTAATTCTAAGGAAAAAAGGGCTGAGAGAATTTTAAGAGCTTAGGTAGGGGGAATAGTAGGCCATTTGTATTTGCTAGTTGGCCTTAGACAAAGGAAGAGTAAACTTTTCTTCTACTGTCATGACAGGTGGTAGTATTACAATCTGCAGTAAGGAGCCTACATTAGTGAGGCTTCTACCCTCCCACCAAGACTATGAGCTTCCATGTCCTTGATAAAGACAGTTCTGGGTTGTAAACCTGGCTGTTCATAGCTTACTTATAAACAGAACTCTCTCCCACTGACTATGTAGATAAGTTATAGATAGCCAGTTCATCTTAGATTATTAGTGACAAAGATCATGCAGAAATTTTAAGGTGACACATTTTTCCCAGGAATTGATGTAAAGAAATATGAGCATCTCCTACTTTTAATATTGAACTCAATGCTCCTGGGTTCATTGCAAAATCTAACATATATATTACACACAATAACAAAATTATTGGAGGTTTTCATCTTAAATCAAATAAAAAAATCATACTAACAAAAATGTTTATATTACTTTCTAACATTTTGTAGCAGGACTGCTGCCTTTCTTTTCATCCCATATTCTGTGTAACCGCTAACCTACCATTTTCCGTGTTCTTTATTATCCCCACAGATTGAGGGCTCCATGCACGTCACCAACTGCAGCTCATACCATAGCACAACTTGGTTTAGTATTAATGTTAATAACTGGTTGGCTGAATCAGGATGAGAGCACAGGGCTACAGGCTTAAATGAGCACTGTCCTGCACTTGTGATGTACATCCTAAGACTAAAGATAGACAGCCTCATCGTGTTCTTTGACAATTCTTCTTGAAATAAGTAACAATATTTGTGCCTTGCAGCCAAAATGTCATATAGTAGTTATGTAAATAGAAAAATATCTATTTCCCAGCATTGTTGTTAAGATAAATAAAATAATGTGTTTAGCTATACTTAGTAAATCTGAAAGTATTTAACAATATTTGTTGCCATTGCTGTTATATATTCTGATGCTTAAATGTAGTGACAGATAAGACATAGTTCTTTCCATTTCTATTCTGATACTTAATTTGAACACATTATTCCTTCTAAACCAGTAGTTACTAACTCGTTTTTGATTCATGGATCACTTTAAATATATTCTGAAATCTATGAACTTCAAGCCCTTTACAATACTTAGAGGTACATTGTATGCATATGGATATTGCGGATGAGGCCCTAGAACACACAAGGAATCTGGAATTTCCTAAGGCTCAGTGGATTCTAGATAAATAATCTATGCTCTAAATTACATAAAATTTATACTTCAGCATTGCACATTCAAGTCAAACATTTTTCTCAAACCAACCATTTTTCTGACTATTTTATAAAGTTGAAGGTACTTCATTTCTTTAAAAACTTGTAAAGAAATTTTTCAAATGATACATAATGGGTAACTAAAATACTGTGAATTTGCTATATAGCATGGGGTTAACTTCTATAATTTTCAATTAAATGTTCTTTCTGTACTCAATTGACACTTTTTAGTATGTTTGTGATTATAACTTTAATCTTAAGTATATCCTATTAAAAAATAACTTACATGTGGAAAAAAACAGTACTTTTGAGTACATATTGTTATTCATTTCTTTCTACTAGCACAGTCCTTTTTTAAAAAGCAAATACAATTTATATAAGATTGTACTATCGAACTGAACTGTCTTTTATTTTACAATCAGCCTGGCTTTTTATATTAGAACATGAAAAGCTTTTTTTGTAAGGAACTATGAAAATAAATTAAAGCAGTATTGAGTTCTAACCCTTATTAGCATAGGATTAACTTTCAAAGAATGGGAATGATTTAGCAAACATCAATTCATTTTAACTCAGGAAAGAATTACTCTGTAAAATAATGGTGCATCAAATAATAAATAAATGCATACTTAAAATTGGCATTTGTTCATTCAATGCACATGAAGTATGTAAAATTAAATCCAAGGAAAGGAGTAATTTAAATGTAATCAAAGGGGAGTTTGAGTGGTTTAAGTAGAAAAAAAATCTCTGGCCTTCAATTTATCATCATGCACTTACAAAAATATAACTTGTTTTCCAATTTACTTACATAAATCTTTATGTTTCTGAATTTCAGACACCAGAAGCTTAAAAGCGAAAGAACATTGGCTTGCCTTACCTTTAAATAATACAAATGCCCCTGGGGTATTCCTCTTTCTCAAACACTTATGTTAACTGAACTAGAACCTCACTCTTGTAGCCTAGGGCTATTAAAGGCCTCCTTGTGATCTCTTCTCTTCACTTCTTTACTTCCTTAAATTGTTCAGGCTTCTGTATATCTAATATTCACAACCCACTTCATCAAACCCGGGCGACGTCTTCATATTTCTCAACATATTTTCCCATGGCACACAATATGCCACGATGTAACCATGATTGCACTGTCTATGGGGGGGAGAAGAAAAATCACATCATCCACCCAAAGATTTCTTTCTGCTGTTTTTGGGAATTGTAGAACTAAAGAAAGAAACTGAGGTAAAACTAATGTAGAGAGCTTATTAGGACCAAGGTTGAGAACCGCTGCCTGGGAACACTAGGGAATGTTCCAGAGAACAAAGGAGAGAGAGGCTCAAGGTTTTTATAAAAAAGGACAAATCAGGAAAGGCAGCTATTACAAAAGTTGTTTGTCAGGAATTCTCATTGCTTTACAGAAATTCAGTAATTAGTGATTAGCAGCTATACATTTGTGAACGGTAAGGTATGAATTATGGCATCCCATGTATGGCATTGTTAGGTTAATTTATGGCCACTGGTGGAGACACTCAGTCTAGAGTTCATCTAGCAGGCAGGTTACTTAGCTCAAGGTGGGAGTGAGAGGTGACTGCTGTCACATTTCAATGCCTCTCTGGGCCTGATAATTTAAAAGGGTTTATGGTCCTCAGATAAAAAGTTTTTTTATTTCCTAGGACTCGATCTCATTTTTACTACATGGAGCTGCCTGGCTTCTATTCGACAAACTTAGAAAGACTCTGATCTCAACCCTTGACTCCTTTTGCTGTGTGTAACTTGCTGGAAGTCTAATGGTATCTTTTACTCTTGCTGCTTTTCATTCTTTAAACCTTAATAATGAGATTCAGAAAATATGATTAGGTATAAAGTTTATTTGAGCACAAAGCTTGAGGATAGCTACCTGGAAACACTGACTGTGAACGAATGGGGTCAGTATTCAAAGTGAAGAAGTTAAGGTTTCACTTATGTAGGTAGAGACAGAGAAGTTCCAGCAGGATTACAGTTTTTTCAGTAGGAGACCGGTGTACATATCCTAGCCATAGGGATTTGATTGGTTACAGATTGTTACATCCCACGGAAGATTACTTTATTACTCCATGTGGAAGGGTAATAATCTGAAGGGGGCCTTCTCTCTGGCACCATTTGGTTTTAATTATTTATAGGAAAAAAAAAGGCAGAAGTTTCAGTTGCATGCTACATGACTCAAGCCACATAACCACATTTCTCTCAGGGCTTCAGAGAAATTTTAAATTCCAACAGCTTTAAGTTTAAATTATTTTAAGTTTGAATTACTTAATTTCACAATTAAGATTTTAATAGTCTGTAGTCCTGATAAATATGTGTGTGTGTGTGTCTGTGTGTGTGTGTGTGTGTGTGTGTGTGTGTGTGTTTACATTTTGTTTTGGACTGCAAGAGCAGACATGAGACTTTAATTTTATATTTCAGATCTCAGCATACTTTTCTCATAAGTGTGTATAAGACTTTGCTCTAGTTAGCTTGTGTTGTGCTGTGGCACAGTGTGTTATCTTGTTTTGTTTGATCTATCATACTCTATATTTTTTTTCCTTTGCTTCCCATCTTCTCTTCCTTTTCTCACCTCTCATGGGAACTTTCCCTAATGAGTTTGGTGTATGCCCTTGGATATGAAATATTGTTGAAAACTATGTTGGAGATAGTAAATGTCTGTCTTATTTAAATAATTCATATTATGGTATAGATGTTTTCCTGTTTCCTGCTTTAAAAAAATATATATCAGAACTATGTTTTAATGATCTATCCAAGTTGCTATATGTATCTCTATCATAGTTAATCAAATTGTTAGTCAAATTATAGCATTTTATTTCAAAGGTTGCCTTGTTACAGTTAAAATAAGCATTTCTCCAAGTAAAACTGAATAACTACACTGCCCCCTGCTCCGCAACCCAAATAGTGCTATAACTTAGATGGTTCTGTGAGAAATTTTTCTGGATTATATAAGCAGAAGTCAGAGGATTAGTTTCTAGAATTTATGCTTACTCATTTTCTAAGTACTGTCAGATTGCCCCCAAATGGCAGCAACTGCCTATACTCCAACCAGAAAAGTATGAGAGCTCCTATTTTCACATACTAGAGGGTGAATCATTTTTCCCTATTCAATTTGGTCAATAGAGTGCACAATGTTGTCCCATTGCTGAAATTTGCATTTTTCTGATTACTAAAGAGAGAGAGCACATTTATTTTCATACATTTATAACCATTCTGTGAATTGCCTATGCAAATTCCTTTTCTAATTTTCTCTTAAATTTCTTATCTTCTCTTGTTAATTGGGGAGTTAATTATACATCAAAACATTAATTTTTTGTCAGCTTTAGCTGCTGAAATATCTCCTACCAGTGTGCTAACATTTTTCTGTTAATTTTGCCTATGCTTTCCAGTGCTGAGAAGAAATACTTTACTGTTTATTTCTGCTGTTTATTTTAACTTTTAAATGTGTGAAAAAGATTATATGGCTGAATAATTGCTTAATTTGAAACAAATTTGTTTTCTTTTTTGTGGGAGAGGAAAATGAATGAGAGGAAAGAAAAAAATTTAAACATTAAACATATTTCTTATACCATTTAAATTTGTAATTAATGCTTTTGTCTTAGTGGATATTATTGGTAAATTATTTTTTTTAAAAATTTGTAATAAACTCAACAATAGTGAGCTCATTAAAAGTGCATGTTTAATAAAAAATTAGATGCTGAATTAAAATATTTCAAAAAAATTGATAAATGTGTAACTTGTCCAAAATATTTGTTGGTATTTACTAAACACCCTGGACACTGTTGTGGTGATATCACTAGCCACATGAGAACCAAAAGACACAAATTTACTGAAAAAGTATCAGATATACTTCACAAGGTAATAGGCATTTAAAATACTGTGACTGAAAATGGAAATTTAATAGAGGCAGTTGCAGAAGGTTCATTTACATAGTACTGTGTAAAACATGACTTTACAATTATATCAGATAAGTACTCTGCTAAATAAATTTGGCTCACTTTTGGTACCGTGTGTGTGTGTGTGTGTGTGTGTGTGTGTGTGTGTGTGTGTTTGCACTTATTAGAAGTGTGATGCTAGCTATTGATGTGTTAGATCCATTACCAGAAGAACTTTGGAAACAGTTACATAGAGTTAGTAAATTAGTATCGTCGGCTGCCTTGAACAAAAGACAATTAATTCCAGTAATGAATAATTTGCTTTATCCAATTATGGAATAAAAAAATAAGTTTTGGAAGTTCATTCTGTCAGAAATGCTTGAGATTTTTTTTTTTTTTTTTTTTTTTTTTTTTTTTTTTTTGAGACAGAGTCTCACTTTGTTGCCCGGGCTAGAGTGAGTGCCGTGGCGTCAGCCTAGCTCACAGCAACCTCAAACTCCTGGGCTTAAGCGATCCTACTGCCTCAGCCTCCCGAGTAGCTGGGACTACAGGCATGAGCCACCATGCCCGGCTAATTTTTTTGTATATATATTTTTAGTTGGCCAGATAATTTCTTTCTATTTTTAGTAGAGACGGGGTCTCACTCTTGCTCAGGCTGGTCTCGAACTCCTGACCTCGAGCGATCCACCCGCCTCGGCCTCCCAGAGCTAGGATTACAGGCGTGAGCCATCGCGCCCGGCCTGCTTGAGATTTTTGTGACTGATATTTGAAATTTAATTAAGATGGTCAATGTTGAATATAAAAATGTTTTTGTCATAATAATATAAAAACAAATTTTAGGGGAACAAAATATCTTGTACTAAACATTGTCCTTACCAACGTAAGAAGCTTCTGAGCAAAATGTTCTTGGAATATTGGTGAAAACAAATGTTATAATCACACGTGTGGAAGTGGCAATGCTCTACCAATCAAAACAGAAGATAATATCTAGAAAGAGAGAGCGAGAGTATTTTAAAGAAGATTGTGTATATATAATTAGCACTATAGTGCATGTTTTCTCTCTTTCTGCTTATATTGAAGGAACATTTAAACTTTTAAAAAATTATTTGTAAATTAACTTTTCTACAATGGCATTAAACTTCTTATGTAAATACAGCCTCTAAAATTATGAAGGCATTTTGTTCAAACTCAGTTGTAAATCTTTAGTCAAAGCATTTACAACCAAAGATGGGGGAAAATTCAACTTTTCAAGCTTTTCATAAATTTTCATTATTAAAATTAAACTTAAAAAATTGGAAACATTTGACTGTATTTGTTCAAAATCAAGGGAGAAAATAAGCAATTATATGATGAGAACTCAAATAGCGTGTGTCTCAGGCAGTTAAGAGTTCCTATAACAGAATTCCATAGCCTGGGTGGCTTTAAAAAGCTGACATTTATTTCTCACGGTTCTGGAGTCTGGGAAGTTCAAGATCAAGGCACTGGCAAATGTGGTGTCTGATGGAGGCACTTGTCCTGGTTTGCAGATAGCCATCTTCTTGTTGTATTCTCACAAGACCCAGAGCAGAGAGAGAGGAAGAACACTCTTATATCTTTAATTTATAAGGGCACCCATTGTGAGGGCTCCACTCTCATGACCTAACAATTTTAATTACTTCCTAATACGATTTTATTGGGGGTTAGGGTTTCAATATATGAATTTTGAGGTACACAAACATGTAGTCCACAACAGTGTATAAGATTGAATTTTGAAATTTGATCTTTATTCTTTAGCATGTGGGATGAGTTCTTCAATAATTCTCTTAAATATTCTACTGAAATGTAAACAGATAAATAAGGCCTATGTTATGCACTCTCTAAATACGGTTAAACATCTGAAATTATCAAAATCATTGAAAGTTATTTGGTTAATTTTATCTTGTAAAAATACTTTTTGTAGAGAAGTACCCTGAATGAAGGCAAAATGATGGTGTCTGCAAAAATATTTTGGCTGAAATGTTTAACATGTTTCAGTACAAGAGAAAAATCAGTAGTATTAACTAATTACCATAGTTTTCTTCATGCATAAAAACAAAAATCAATTCTATCAACAATTACCATGTTTTTCTCTAGTACCTCAGCCACTATGAAAAAACAATTGAAAAATTATTGGGATTGGTCTCAGGATCCTTCACAGATATCAAAATCCAAGGATGCTGAAGTTTCTCATATAAAATGGAGTAGTATTTGTATATAACCTACACATATCCTCCACTATACTTTAAATCATCTCTATATTACTTAATACAATGTATCTAATACAATGCCTACACTATAACAACTATACACTCACTTCATTTACATGGATTCAAGGTAGTACTCACACACAATAAATTCAAGTTTACCTTTTTGGAACTTTGTGGTATTTTTTTTTCCAAATATTTTTAATTCGTGGTTGTTTGAGTCCTCAGATACAGAGCCCACAGATACACAGGGCCAATTATACTTATAAACTTGAGGCAATTTCTTTCCTAGGATATACAGGTATAGAAATTTTCTAATAAAGTTTAGAGTTTTCTTATAAGGGCAAGGTAGTGAAATAGTCACATAAATGACAAGTAGAAGGCAATTATTAATAAAAACAGCCAATATAAGTAAAAGGCTACTTAAAGATAGAAAACTGTAACAGGAAAGAGTAAAAATGGCAAGTTAACAATTTCCTAGATCAAAATCACAACCCAACCCCCTTTGGATCTGGCAAAAAAAAAAAAACAGATACAGTAACCACCCCCCAACACCACCCTGCCCCTGCCCCCCCCACCCCGCCACAGTCGCTTATCTGCAGTTTCACTTTCTGAGGTTTTAGTTACCTGAGGTCAATCACAGTCCAAAAATATTAAAGGAAAATTAACTTTTTAAATGCAGGTCATTATGAGGAGGATTATGAAATCTTTCTCTGTCCTGTCCAGGATGTGTTATCTATGCTGTATATACTACTCATCCATTAGTCACACAGTAGCTGTCTCAGTTATCAGATCAACTATCAGGGTATCACAATGCTTGTGTTCAAATAACTCATTTTACTTAACAATGGCCCCAAAACATAAGAGTAGTGGTGCTAGCAATAAGGAAATGGCAAAGAAAAGCCATAAAGTGCTTCCTTTGGGGTTTGTTACACATGGCTTTTATTGTGTTCGGATTCATTCCTTCTATGTCTGATTTGTTGAGTTTTATCACGAAAGGATGTTGAATTTTGTTAGGTGCTTTTTCTGCATTTATTAAATGCTTTTTCTGATGGAACAAAAAAGTGAAAAGGTGAAAGTTCTTGACTTAGTATGAAAAGAAAAAAATGATCATATGCTGAAGTTGCTAAGATCTATGGTAAGAATGAATCTTCTGTTTATGAAATTATGAAGAAGGAAAAAGAAATTTGTGCATAGTATATATAGGGTTTGGTACTATCTTCACTTTCAAGAATCCACTGGGGGTCTTGGAATGCACCTTTGGGAGATAAAGGGAAAATACTGTACAAGTAAATGAGAGATCAGAACAACTGAAGATTTACCACCTAAAAGTGTGAGAGATTATGATATTGACCTGAAAAAAACAACTGCAATTTTGAAAGGAAAAGTTGACATCCATGAAACTACAGAAGGGATGACTTCTAAATAACAAACATAGATTGCACACAAACATGATTGACAGCTGAACTATGCATGTGTAAAGGAAACTGCTAGAGGTATAGCAAAAACAAAAACAAACATGGAAACACAACAGGCAGAAAGAAGAAAAACAATCTATCATTGAAAGATAGGTCAGTGAACTCAGTAGATCAATAAAATTATCTTATTTGAAAGACAGAAAAGATAAAAAAAATTATAATAAACAATACCTCAGAGGCCTGTGAGATAATATAAACCAGACTAAAATATGCTCAGATTTCCAGAAGGTGAGAAGAGAAAGAAAAAGTTAGAAAAAAATACTGGAAGGATTAATAACTGAAAACTTACCATTCAATAATTTACAGATTCAAGAGACTCAACAACTGCAAGCTGTATAAACACAAAGAATCCACTTCTGGACACATCATAGTCAAATGCTGAAAAGCAAAGAGAAAGAAGTATTTACGAAAGCGAGCAAAGGAAAATGGAGTGATACAAACAGAAACGAGAATAGAATTAATGGATGACTTCGTATCAGTAACCATGTGCTATAGTTTGGTTTGTCTGAACCCTCCAAATCTCATGTTGAAGTTTTATCCCCAATGTCGGAAATGAAGCTTACTCTGAGTTGTTTGGGTCATGTGGGTGGAGCCCTTATGAATAGATTAAAGCCTTCCCTGTGGGTGGTGGAGAGTATGTTCTTACTCTATTAGATCCTGTGAGAGCTGGTTATTAAAAAGAGCCTGGCACCTCCCCTCTCTCTCTGTCCATGTGATCTCTGCACATGCCGGCTACCCTTCCCCTACTATCTTGAGTGGAAGCAGCCTGAGGCTCTTACCAGATACAGAAGCTGGTACCATGCGTTTTGTACAGCCTACAGAACCATGAGACAAATAAACCTCTTTTCTTTATAAATTACCCAGTCTCAGGTATTCCTTTATAGCAACATAGACTAAGATACCATTAGAGCTAGAAAACATTGGAATGACTTATTCAAAAAGGTAAAGGAAGAATAAAAATCTGCAAATAAGAATTCTAGGATGAAAGTCCTTCAGTCTGAAAGTATTGGGCATATTTTTAGTGTAACAGATAAATTCTACATTGTGATTTTAGTAATGTGTATAGTGTAGTAATGTGTATTAATGTGTTTGACATTTGTCAAAACTCATCAAATTATATACTAATATGTTATTATGTGTAAATTATGCCTCAATAAAACAAATTCTGCAGTGAGAAAGGCCCTCAGATGGGTGCTACAGGGTGGAGTTCATGATTTAGTTCTTACTATGCAGTAAGAAAATAATTTAGCCTCAGTGTCTACACCATTATACTTCTTATAACACTGACAGAATCTGGAATAAAATTTATTTTGGAGCTAGAATCATATGAAAGAGTGCCAATAATAAGAGTTCAACATAATTATATGCAGGATAGTAACAAATATTTGAATAAAAGACATTTCTTTTGGGTAGGATAGTTCCAATTTAAAATCATTTTGACTGGATAATTTGAGGCAGATAAATAGTTCATCTTTTAAAGGCACGGGAAGCACAATTTTTCAGTTTGTTCCATAACTGGGTAAATTAAAAATACACAGTTTAATGGAGAAAGATTTCTTCATATTGCATTCCAAATAGAACGCTAAAACTTTAAGCTTTAAAACTTATTTAGAAAACTAGCAAGATAATAGTAAGATAAGAGGAATTGAAAAAATTAAATCATGAGTTTATCTGTGAAACAGAGTGAAAGAGAAACTGAGAACAGCTATGGACTTTAATGAATTCATCTTTCTCAATAGATGAGTAAACTTACTATAAAGAAAAATATAGAAAGTAAAGAAGAAATTTAAATGTTGATATTAATACCCTTTAACCTGTATAAGTCATTGTTTTGCTCATGGCCTACATTTAAAAATGGTTGGAGCATTTAAAAGGATCTTATATATTCTACATTAAAAGTTTAAAACATGAATTGTGTAATCAATATTCATATTCTTGAAAAAATCTAATTTGTTGAAATTCTACATTCTATTTATTAACTCTATTCTTGTAGCTATTTAGAAAAAATATTTTTGGGATGATAATACATTTAGTGGATTAAAAAACTAATAATAGTGATAGAATAGTGATAGTGAAAGAATAATTGCTACTAATAATTGCTGTCTGTGCACCTAAGTATTTTTTGTGGAAAACAAAACAAAACAGAAAAAGATGTCTAATAATGATAAGAGTAATACATTTTTGTTGTCTTTTCCTTTGTACTAGGCACTGTTTAAGGTCATCTGTGTATATTAACTTCATCAGTCTTTGGGCCTGGCCTGTGACCAACCATCTTTGCACATGGAGAATTGGGACAAAGAGAGGTTAGGAGGCACACTCAAGTGGCATAGACATTTCATTAGACCACGTTATATCAGAGTAAAGGTTGAGATAAATGGCCTAAGGATCATAGATTATTAATTCAAAAAAGCATTTAAATAATAATACTACTACTCAATTAATCTTATGTACCAGCAATGTTGATAAGAAATATTAATTAAATAAGTTAGTCTCTCCACAATAAAATATTAAAGAAGTCATGATAATTTTAATACATAGATGCTATAAAAAAGTAATTATGAGAAAAATTAAGTTTTAATGCTCACATTAGTTCCTTTTTCTCACATTTATTGTGGAACTTTATTTTAGAGTGTGCTCCAAATCTTTCTCCTTTATTGAGCTCTGGTCTTGAGAATTTGTGTTCAAAGAAAAAACTAATTGGGTTCAAAGAAAAAGAAGTGTTTTGAGACAAAAACTAAGAATAATCATTTTCTTGAATGGCTTCCCTCCAAGTTGAAAATCAAAAGCACTTAATTAAGACTTGAAACTTCTTTTGATATGATGTACAAAAAGCAATTCCTCGTTTCTAAAATAAATATGTATTGTGGGTTTCCTCTCCTGGCAACACAGGTGAATATTTTGATGGAAAATTCATTTACTCTAGGTGAAGTACAAATAAGTTAAAATATACGGAAATACACAGTTTAAATGTTTAGTAACTAATTTTTCTTTCTCAGGATGCATGTGTTTTGGTATGGATCTTCCTAGGCTGAGATATAAGGAAAATGTGACAAGATATAAGAAATATTATAAAAAGGTGATAAGTCATACAACAGGGAAGCCAAAAGGAGTAGGAGAGATTTTGAGTTGGAAAAATAGGTGGGGGTGTTCAAATTCATCGCTATTCCTTTTCATTAATGAACAGTGTATTTGTTTATTCATGGAGGTGGGAAAAGGAGTCAGCGAGTTTGGGGAGGAAATAGGCATCTGGCGCCTGCACAGGTTAGAGTCTGATGGACAGAACCTGCAATATGCCCTGAATTCCACCGAGATATGAATGTCCTGTGCATTCCTGTGCAAACCTGGATTGAGCAAAGTTAAAATAGACAATTTACTGATAGGTTTAAAGTCTGTTCTGTTGTAATAGAAATTAAGCTTCCCTGCTTCTAATTGAAAAGGAAAAGGTGGGGAAAGGGAGGGTCAGGTAAAACACTGCTCAAAACAAAGTGCTTCAGAGGAAAGCAGCTAGCTCTTCCCAGAAGCAACCATCTTGGCCTCCTCACCTGAGGAAATCAGTGACCTTTCCTAAAAACAGAAGTAGAATGACCCAAGGGTAGTACTAGAAGGTGGATTCAGGTGAACGTGCCTCCTTTCTCTTACTGAATACAGACATACTAATGGTACGTGAACAATTAAAACATCTATTATTATCATCAACAATTTAAACTAGTTAAACCCTTAAAGGTTTCATGTTCAAGGGCCACCTGTACAAAACCCAGTCTGTTAAAAATAGATTACTGGGTACACTCAGGTAAAGTGCCCAGAACAATGCCATGTGTTTAGATAGCCAATAAATAAGCAATAACTACATTAACTTAAATGCCTTTTAAATTTTTAGTGTTGAACACTTGTCACCTGAAATTAATAAATAACATAAAAGTTCTAATAAAAATCTCAAAAACTTTATTCCATTCATTGACATTTTTTCTTAACTGCATGAGGTTATACTTACAGTATTAGGTCTTTTACTTTTAAGATTTTCTCTAATACCTGTTTGGGGAGATATCAAAATTTCTTCTATTAAAAATATAGTCTGTTGATATATTATTATGATACCACGTCTAGATTTGTAAACTATATAATTTGACAAATTTTTCAAAGAAAATTACTAACGAAGTCTTAAAAACCCTCTCCTTTTGTCCTCCTTGGTAGGTGACTTTATGTTTTTATTAGAACTAAATATGCTTTTTCCAAAACCCTCCCTGTAAGATGTAAAACATTTTTAAGATCATATTCTAAAATTTAAACACAAATGAGTAAGAAAAAGAAAATTTAATTTTACATGTAGAAATTTGTGACACGCTCTGGGTGGTTGCCTGGTGGTCGCTCAGATTATTGTTTTCTACCATGCTTACATGACCTATTTTATGTTTCATGGGAAAAGAGACTATGTCTTATGACAAATTTGATTTCTTTTGTACCAAATTAAGGAAAAATTGATATGAATGTTATCTACCAATTATATGCTTATTTTCACATTAATCAAGTCTATCAGAAAAGCAGATTCAATTATATCATAATGAAAAATTTCAACGATTTTATTCCTCATTGTGTATTGCCTGTTTTACCTGACAATTACTGACATATTCATTTCACAGGTGAGATACTTAAATTGATGAGTAAAATTCAATAGGCAGCTCCTGTACTCCTAATCTGCCTCTGAGTAGCAAACAGATTTTGGAGGTCAAATGGACTAAAATCTATCATGATATAGTCTTTCAGTCTAAAACTTTACCGTAAGCTCTTATGGCTATGAAGTCTATGCCTAACAGAGAACTAGGAGCAGCCCTTATAAAATTATTAAAGGAAAGCTTACCCAACTGCTTATATGACCTTATCCAAGTTGTAGACAATCCATGAAAAAATAACCTCATAGTATCAGGATTTTCTAAGTTATTTCCAAAGATCAACTATAACTTCTTAGATATTCTTACTTTTCTATTCCCTGATCAAGTTCTGGCCCTGAAAAACCATAGTGAAGCCCTGTGGAATTAAACAGTGTCCGATGTTCTCAACAGTTCACAATTGCATAAAGTGCGAGTAAAGAGAAAGTTAGACACCTGCGTCCCACTGTAAGGAAGTTCCTTATTTGGTATATTCATCTTTTACTAATTATCACATAAATATAGTAACTCAAGCACTAAAATATGGTGCCTGTAGAGCCTCCTCACCCTACCCTGACCACTGACCACTCAAGACTGCACCATAAAAGTCAACTTGTATAAACATGGACACCATCTCTTTTGGAGAAACAAGTACTTGAAAATTACACTTTGTAACTTTTGATCCCAGTAGACAAAAAGAATATTTTGAGACCAAAGTAGCTCTTGAATGCTATGCTTTCAACTGAGTAAAGAATTGATGTTGAAACCCTAAAAAACTGTACCATGAAATAGTCCAAATACATATTATACTATGTGGGATAGCATAAGAGAGAGTTGAGGCATTCTTATTTTTGACATTTTCATTATCTTCATTATATTTAGTTATCTTTTGCTGGTTTATTTAGTCTTTGGTTCCCTGATTGATTAATTCTATCTGCCATAGAAACTCCCTCAGAGACCTCAGATAAGGGACATAGTACTGATTGAAGGGAGCCTTAGTTTCTAGATAGCTCTTGTCTAGATGCCTCTTGACCAGAATAAGTAGTAGTATATTCATCTTGTTTACAGAGCTGATACTAACTAGAGCATTTTCTAGCTAACTATATATTAAAAGTTTTATTATACCTTATGATTTCCCACTTAAGAGAATTCTCCAAAAATCACAAGATAAATCTTAAAGCAAACAGTTGTGAAGCTATTCTCTTTCTGAGAAAATAACTGGTCACTCTAACTTGTTAGATTTAGTCCCACATTGATTAATGGTGGGGGGTGGTAGTGTGGGGAGGGGAGGTTAAACAAAGAATTCAAAGTAAATCATAGAGCCTTCAGGTGTTTAGAATGGTATGTCGAAAATTTTAGATTGCCTCCTCCATCTTGAATAGCCAAGTGACTACTAATCTTTCACTCTGAAAATACAAGGACAGTTTATACTCTGGAGAAATTGAAAAGGAGATTCTTCACTCAAAAAATCAGGCACATTTTATTAATCCACTCATGTATTGATGGGTTGTTTCCACATCTTTGCAATTATGAATTGTGCTGCTATAAACATTTGGGTGCAGATGTTTTTTAGAGAGTGTCTTTTGTTCTTTTGGATAGATGCCCAATAATGGGTATATGTATACCATAGAGTACTACTCAGCTATAAGAAACAATGGTGATACAGCACTTCTTGTATTTTCCTGGATAGAGCTGGAACCCATTCTACTAAGTGAAGTATCCCAAGAATGGAAAAATAAGCACCACATATAATCACCATCAAATTGGTTTCACTGATCATCACCTAAGAGCACATTGAGGAATAACATTGATCGGGCATTGGGCAGATGTGGGTGGGGGAGGGGATGGGTGTATACATACATAATGAGTGCGATGCGCACTGTCTAGGGGATGGACACGTTTGAAGCTCTGACTCGGGGGTGGGGGGCAAGGACAATATACATAACCTAAACTTTTGTACCCCCACAATATGCTGAAATAATAAGAAGAAAACAAAAAAAAATCAGGCACAACAGAGGTCAATGAATGAGGCTCCTTATTGAAAGTAAAGAATTAAATAAATGTCTACAATTATATGCTTACATTCATGGTAAATAACAAGACTGTGGACCCCTTCCCCTACTCATCATGCAACACTGTCAACCAGACTTATACTTTAGGCAAGAGAGTAGAATGTTCCTCTGTGAAGAAACTAAATATTCCAAAGAATTTGGTAATTGAATGACTGATTCCAGAAAGAATCAGAAAAGCACATTACTCTGCCACACCATACGGAAGCACCCCAACTACCTCTGCCCCTTCCAACTTAGCAAAAACACACCCTTTCACTCAAGGTTTTCACTCTTAAACATGAATGAATAGCCATATAGGCATAGACCCATAGATATTTCAAACAGCTTCTTATGTCAAAGGTAAAGAGCAAAGCAAGCTAAAAATTTAAGAAAGAAAATAAAACTTCCAAAAATTATAATATCCTTAGAAATATAATAGAAGATACTGCATATATAAAGTAAAAATAGAAAGGAACATTCAGAAACAAGAAAGAGTTCTTGGGATCAAATTTATGAGAGCAGAAGAAAAAGTAGAAAGTCTAGGAAAAAGCTAAAAGCTCCAAGGAACGGCTTAAAAAGATAAACAGATGAAAAAAGACCAGTGAAGAAATTTAGAGGATCAATGTAAGCAGTTGCATGTCAGGCAAATTATCCAGGAAAAAAAAAGAAAAAGAAGAGAGAAAAAGGGCCGAAGAAAATAATCAGACATACTAAAGTCTATTTCCAACAACAAGCGAGATTAAGCATCCTGCAAATGTTCTTGCAGCAAAACAATTAAAAATGCTAGATAATATGTGAATTATATCTAAATAAAGCTGTTATAAAAATGTTTTACATGCTAGATGAAATGCTTGAAAATATCTTTTTAAAATACATAGCTAAATGGAGAAGGTAAGCAAACTCCTCAGAGAAGAATGAGCCAGGAGCATCAATCCAGTTTAGTAAGAGTGTGTTGAATCTGTAGCTGCCCTGAGGGTATCTGCCCTAAGAACTTGACTTTTAGTAGTTGCAACAGGGAAAAGAACTAAAATCTGGTGTCTGTGCAAAGTAGAGAAACAGAATAATAACCTTACAGAAAGACCTCTGAAGGTCTACAGTCTCAGTGTCAGAGAAACTAAAAATGATCTCTTCTGTGAAGGGGGATGTTTAGCAAATCTGCCACATCTTTGGCACTTGTTTGCTGAATGAAAGTCACTCCTGAGAATTCATGACCAAGAGCTGCCCTCATGTAAGACGAGTTTAAAATCCCTTTACGTAGGTGGTATCAAAAACAGCCAAACTGGGAAATTAATTTAATGAGGCCCCAGGATTTGAACACCTTGAACAGACACAAGTCCCCTCTGGAGTATTGCACCTTTACACCCAGCCTCATAGAATTCTCACAGATAAACCACTGGCACAATGTGCTTACAACTTTTCAAAACCATCAGAAAATACTAAAGTAAAACAGTAGTTTACCTTTCTTATCCTCAAGGGCAATCACCTTCAAATCTTTAGTTGTTTCTTCTGCCATTTATTTTCATCTTTATAAAAGTATAAGTAATATATTTATTATACAGTTTCTTATTTTTTTGTAGATTAGACTTTATTGTCTTACTACAATGCAAAAAGAAAAGTTTTAGTTTTTTGTCTGTCTCCTCCACCCATGAGCATTTTTGTTCACACACATAAAAACAAAAACAAAACATTATGCCTGTAGTTAACACTGTTATCATATGCTTAAAAATTTAAGCTATTACTAAAATATAAACACATAAAAATAAACAAAAAATGAACACAACAAAAATAAATGAAAACAAACAAACATTTACATTCTCTAGCCCTAATCTCACATTATGGTACAAATAAAAATTTCAATTAGTTTTAAACTTTAGAGGTCTTGAGTTTTGATAATTGTGACTATACCTGCTGTCTACATGTGAGCTGCATGGATTATATTTGTAATCAGAACACACCTCTTTTCCCCCATTTGAAGTAGATTTTTATGTCATCTTCTCATTAGCTCTTTCTTTTTCCTATAAATCTATCATTAATTTACACCCAGAGGTAAAAAATTCTTTTGAGTGCTCAAGTATCTCAGATCATATATCCACCCTTCTTTTTGGGGGAGACTCTCCTTCTGGAACCCTCAGTCCTCTTGTATGAATTGTTTGTTAGGTCTGCGGCCCCGTTATGGGCATAGTCTGTACTTTTAGCAACATACTGAGTACTTCCTTTGTCACCCTTCTGAGTAAGATCCCATGATCCTTGAGTTCCCTTTATTTCTGTTCTTATTATTTATTTATTCATTCATTTTTTAGTTAGTGAGTCCTCCAATATCACACTAAGAAAGTGTACATTGGATTCAATTTTTGTAATGCTGGCGTGTCTGAAAATGCCTTTATCTTAGACAATTAAAGGGGAAAGTGAAATGATTCATAGGAATATGAAAATGTTTCAGCTTCATCAGCAGTGCAGGGAACCACATTGCATGGAGAGATTTGAGAAATATCGTGACCTGGGAATGGAGATATTTCATCACAGGGGATAGTCTGGGAGATGCTCAGGACATATGCATCACAGATCTGTCTGGGTTCATCGATACTGCAGTTCTAATGTTGGTGTTATTTACTAATGATTAAACTTTTAAAATATTTTTGTTTGAGCATTCTCAAGTAGGGTGCAATAAATACTGCTCATTATGATAGAATTCCCCATGTATTAAGTAAAAAATGACATTCACCTTCTTATCATCTCAAGGGTAAGAGAGGTTTGGGCTCTTTATATTTGTGAAAAGCAATGGAAGTTTTTATAAAGAATAATTTTATTTAGGAAAAAATACAAATAGCTAGGATTAAACTTATTGCAAATAAAGTTCAGGGTGGTATGCCAATTAAAACAACATGTTTGAAGTATTTAATGTATGCAAAACATTCAACTATAGAGAGCACATGTATTTTGTATGTGTATGCATAAAAATGCAAGAGGAACAATTCCTGGATTCAAAGATTTTACAAATTTTAAGGAAGAAAAGATTTAATCACAAAGTTATAAGGTAAAAGGTGATGAGGATTATAATATAAAGACATATTGGTATTTAATAATTGCAGTATTGCTTCTAGCTGAAAGGTTTCATTGTTAAGGCCTTGGCAAATGAATAAGATTAAGGTCTGAATATGTGAACTATAGATATTCACTTCAGAATGCAAAGAGTTTGCAGTGATTCACAGTGTTTCAAAACCACAGGGCATGTTTTAACAGCTTGAAATAGCTGAAATAAAAGAGGCAAGGTCAAACATGTACATCTGTGTTAGTCTTATGGTTTCTGATATTTACTTACTTTGTTATCTTCTGAATAAAAAAAATAAGATTCATCTCTTCATATATTTATCATGTTCAGAGTAGCTGAAGTGATGTAATACAATATAATCATAAGAAAATTTTATATTGATTATACTGGTGTAGGATTATACAATAAAAAGGTGCAGATTACAACTTTAGCCACACATTTATAATTTTATTTAGAAGATGAAATTATTTTCTTAAAGTTGTTTTATTAAAAAACATAAATGTTATGTATAAATACATTTGACCTAGTGTATATCTACAGAACAATGTTAATATTCAATATTAATCTCTTTTAGTGTTTCATTTTTGTGAAGTCAATTTTGTTTAATATTGCAATGCAAATGATTATGCAAGTGAACAGTGGGTGATTTCAGAATTATTTCCTAAAGTTAGAAATGTGTTTTTCTTTATAGTCTTTTTCTTTTTTGTCATCTCGAGAAGTTTAACCAAGCTGCAATAGTAATTCTCCAGATGAAACTTGCCTTTCAAAGACCATAGTCATGTGCGTAAGAAGTTTATGAAGATGCCACTTGAGCATTTGAGCTGATTGCATTCTAAATGAGTACAGGAGGAGGATTATAAGGGTACTTCTGGGTGCTTGTGCTTTCCAACCCACAACTAACTTTCATTTTCAAATGATATTTTACAGGTCATTGAGCTCACATTTATAGTAATCTTATAGTTGGGGGAATTTTAAGGTTCTGATTATGGGGAAAAATGCTTATGGCATCCAGGCAAGTACTCTCTCTGTTCTGACAAACTTGCAGTGCTACAATCCATTTGCTGTGCATTGCCAAGAATTTGTTTTTATCATTTTCTGCTTTTTTTCTCTATATCACTGGTTGCTGGATTTCCCTATGTGATGATATTTTATTCTTGTTGATTTGATTTAGATTCAATCTACGAAGGACAGAAAGAGCAGGGGCTCTGAATTCAGTGAGATGTCGGTTCAAATCCCAGGTCTGCCATTTATCAGCTGTGTCTCTTTAGGCAATTTATTGTTATTCACTTTTCTTCTCTGAAAACTAAGGACAAGATTATGGGGTTATTGGCACTTAGATGAAAAGCCTCATACAAAGTGTCTGGCTCAGTGTCTGTTTGGGAGGCTTTCAGTGATTTCTTTCTCTTCCTTGAAGAAAGGTATCATTTCAACGTTTCAGCATGTATTTCAAGTACCTTGTGCCACCATCTTTGGTGACTTATTGGCTCCTTTTAACTAGTCAAGTCCATTTTTATGTGTGTGAGGTTATACCTGATGCTATGTGAGTAACAATGAAATTTCTGTGTTTTTTGAACCCACTCCAAGCCTCCAACCTCTCCCTTCATTGTCACTTTCCACCTTAGTTTGATACTTAAATTATAGGGAGCATTAGTTTAGCTCACCATTGCATTTTACAGACTTGAAACCAATTGGTTCTTAATTTCATAACCTGATTCTTATGCTAAAGTGAGCATGAATTATTGAGTTGAACTTTAAGAAATTACCATTGTTAGACCGTTATTTGATCTACAGAAATTACAACTTTATATCGTTCAAACTAACAAATTCCAAAAATAATAATATTTGAAAAGTATTAATAAGTACTAATTTTCCATTATGATCTGCTTTACATCAATCACTTATTCCCATGTACAACATGCACATATTAATATATATGAGTGGAACTGGTGGTGACAGATGAACAGGGATTCCTTAAGAGAAAGTGAATACCATAGACAGACACTGTGTCAGTAAAATTTGGAACAAGGAAGAGAATTGTATTCTGTAAGCACTAAGGAGTAAATTTTGATTTGTAACTTGTTTCTATAATTTAAATAATTAATCTAAGATGCTTCTCCTTGAAGAAATCTCAGATGTTAATGGATTTTTAAGGCAACTTTTGTGAAATAAAGATAAGCTTTAATAGTATGCTTGGCATTCCTTCTCAACAGCCACAGCATTAACAGAAAACTTGAAATTCAAATATAATTCTCACACACCTGAACAATTTGCAGGTCCATAAATAGAGACATTGAATGAGTTCATCACTGCATTGTGTGTCTTCATATCAGCTAAGAAAATCATCATCCCAGATAAAAATAATACTTTCCTTAAAGCATCTCCACACATTTTCAACAGTCACTCAGCAAATTATCATTTCAGTTCTTTATATAAGACGATAATGCCACTGGCTAAGATAATGACAGTCAATTTCTCACTTAAAGCTTTTTAATTGTATTCATTTTTCTTATAATGTCTAATCCTACTCAGTGTGAAATATGCAAGAAAATCCCTGGTTTAATGTCTTAATTACAGCATCGGTTAATGTTGCTAGGTAGGTGATTCTTCAGTTTTAAATATTTTTTTTAACCCTCTGAAAAGAGAAGATAGGCAATCTTTTAAATAGATGATCTAGTTTTCTGTATTCCCAATTCTGGCAGATGGGCTATTTAGATGGCAGGGATAGAAGCTATGCATGAACTCAGCCATATGGACTTCCTCTCACCAAAGTTATGCTATGCTGAGCTATACTGAACTTCCTGACAGCAGCAGAGTCCAATTCTGAGACTTTAATTTCATGTAGCCTCATTTCCTGGGGTCCCAGATTGACTTTATTACATCTCCTCATCAAGAAGAGGACACTGGGATACACCCATATTTTGCATATAGGTTTGCCTTTTTGCCTACAACTTTTCTGCCATTATTGTTAGTGAACTTCGGAATGCTTTTTATCAGTGCTGTGTTGGCAAATATTTAACAATAAATTCTCTAAAAAAAGTAAGTGTATATATTCATATATACATCTATTATACATTATATTGATATAAAGGATATATAGGAAAAATTTCACAATGATATATTATATGAAATTTGTTATTATAAATTCCATGGAACTAACTGATTCTCACAAAATGAGTTTGCAGATTTATGTTGAGATTTTTTATCCACAGCTAATCTATGATTGCAACTAATCAATGAATGTCATTCATACATAAATGTTGATTGATATTTTCTTTTAAATTGATAAGGATAAAAGTGAAATAACAAAGATATATATTGGAATTTCACTTATTGGTGTTAATGTGACTGGTAATAGCTGCAGACATGACACTCTTTTTTTCCTCCTTGCAAAAATAGAGACGTTACACTCTTTCAAGTTTAATCTGCATTATTAACACTCTCTCCATCAATTTCTAGATAACTAACAAAACAATAAATAAAGCTGTGATTTTGCCAATTTCCAAGCTGTAAATCCTCCCACTTTGGCCAGTATGCTATCCACTAAGCTTGGACTTGGGAAAAGATATTCAGTGTGGCACATTGTCATGTAGTATTTTACCATATAGACAAAATAGATGAACATAAATTTCAAGATGATAAAGAATAGTGAATCTAGTGAAATAATTAGGAATAATGAGAATGTAAACACATCTTCCAAGGGACAGATAAATCCTAGGTGAGCATCTTCTATGACTGTCTGACTGTCTTAGTCCATTAAATGCTGCTGTAAAATACCTGAGATTCGGTTACTTATAATGAACAGAAATTTATTTATTACATTGTTACAGGCTGGGAAGTCCAAGATCAAGGCACCAGCAGCTTTGGTGCCTGGAGAGGTCCCAGTCTCTGCTTCTAAGATATAAATGGCTTCTGAAAGCTGGAAAGAGCAAGAAAACAGATGCTCTCCTGGAGCTTTCAGGAGGAACACAGACCTTTGGACCCCTTTTAGACTTATGATCTCCAAAATTAGAATATAATAAATGTATATTGTTTGGACTTAGTACAAGTCACCAAGTTTGTGGTAATTTGTTATAGCAGCAATAGGAAACTAATATAAAGGCTACATCTAATATCTGAGGATTCACTGGGGCATCTTTTATTGTAGTATCCTATGACCAATGACAGTAGTCAGTGGGAAAGTATGAGAACCCAGTGAATACAGGGTAACTTGGATCTTGTGAGTGTATTTTGGGTCACTCCACCAGTTAAAAACTCTCAACTGATGTGTCTGGCAAAGGCGAATGGGAAGGGGAGTATGGAATAAGGATGAGAGAAAGAAAGTATAATTTTCAATTATGCCTTTTTGTTTACAACAAAAATGGAGATTATAGCAGATATGTAATACAGTATACCGGGTACATACAATGTTATGAAGCCAGTTACACATGATACCTGCATCTTCTCAGTATTTTGAACAATGAAAGACATTCAGGAAGAAAAATAGAAGGAATGCAAATTTCCTGGTACACAGAATAAATAGAAGCTGATTGATTCACTGATTTCAATGTAAATCAGACAAATATTTGTTTATTATATAGGAGACATCTACTTCCACTTCTTAGTTATAAAAATCTGTTTTGGTTCCAAACCTTTTAGATGCTAGGAAAAAACATACTCATTTCCTCTGCCAAACTATGACCTTTTAAAGTAGACTATCCCATGAGGATGCTTATTTTCATAATGTTCATTTTGGCTTCTTTACAGTGGAGCTATAAAATAGAAATACTGAAATCTGCCCCTGAATCTGTGCATACATACATATGCCAAGTTAGTAGGTTGGATATCTGTAGTTTATTCTAGTAGGAAAGGTAAATAACCCACTCTTATTTATCAACTATGATGGATTTTATTAGTACCTAAAAATGGTAGAGATGGAGAATAGAAGGAGTTTCTGCCTTAGAGGGAATGAGGTGTAATTATGCATTGTTGTGGAATAAGCCACTTCCTGAGTGACTATAATAAAACCAATAATATACTCAATTGGATTTTCTTGGGGCAATTCAGCTAAGGAATAGTCCTTGTGCCAAGTTCTTGCCCTAATTGAAAAACACTAAGTCTACTCAAGGTCACCAAGGTCACTTCACTTAACTACTCCAGGCGGTGCTGCCCACATTGCAGTTAATGCAAATGGACCACTGGAGATGTACACTGCAACCCTGACCCACTGGCTACTGGCTTGCAGCTGCACTTAAGTTCCTACATCTCTAGCCTCTTAATGACATTAACTATGGCTGTCATTGACTTAATTCTTCCCTCAGCTGGAAAATTTCATTTTAATCTATTGTAAGCATAGGCAAAATTTAATATTATAAATATCTAGGCTTTTAAAACACAACCTTATTTGGTGGAATGGGAATGTTTATAGTTAAACAGGACAATATGATGCATCCTCCCGTTATCTTTCTTATCATTCACTTCAAGTAATTCATTTCTTTCTTCAGTAATTCATTCATTTCTTCAGTAAAAGGCTGCCATGGAATCTGGGGACTGAAAACAGAAATAGCAGATGTGATTGTAGGTATGGTATTCCAAATTAATCCTGTATACAAGGTTATTAGCAGTTACCTAATCACTCAAGAAAAGTGAAAAAAAAAAAAAGTCAAATTAGACCTGCTATTGTTGCTCAGAAAAGAGAACAATGCCATTATCATGACTTTGCTAGCTGAATTGGCAAAGAGAATTTATACTTTTGAGTATCAGTTTCTTGAAATCAGAGATGGAAAAAGTGCATGTCTATAGCAGTTCATTTGAAAAATAAATAAAAGCCATTGCATAGGAATGTTCTCATTTCACTATCGTAAAAATAATCCACCTCTGCCCTAACTGTCTGCCTTTGGTCCCCTCACGGCAGAAGAAATATCTGTGCTCCTCTCAAGGCTATACTCTTAAATTTCGTGCTGGATTTCATTACCTATTAAATTCTAAACAATGTCTTTCCTTTAATCTCACTCTCCACCCTGCATTATTGAATCATTCACCTCCATTGATCAGTCTCATCAGTGCTCAAACATGTTCTTGAGTGTTTAATCTGTTTTTCTTTTTTGATTTTTTGTTTTGTTTTGTTTATTTTTATTTTTTCCTATGGCTCTTGCTCATACCTCTTTTGGCTTCTGTGCTTTTGGATTCCATTCATTTCTTGATTTATCTATAGCTTGTGTGTGGATTTGATCATCTCTCATTCTCTCCTCAACTTTCTGAATTTTGGATGCTTTTTCAACCAATTTACTGAGAATTAATTGCCAAAGTCTGTAATAACATTTTTTAACCAAATCAAATGATATAACGGCTCTTTTTTTTGTTAGTAAGCTTTCATGAACATCTAACTCTGTTGTCCACTCCATTCTTCTTGAAACATTTTCTTCCCATGGCTTAGAGATACACCACTTTCTTATTTTTCCTTCTATCCCCTTGACCATTGTGCCTCCTCAGTTTCCTTTTTGTTCCTCTCCTCAAACTCCAAATGTGGTAGGGCCACATGGATCTATCTAGGCACCACTACTCTTTTCTTTATATTCATTCTTACTGGATGACGTGTTTTCAACTAAGGCCTTTAAATACTGTGTGCTGAAGACTGCAAAATCTGCAAATGCATTCCTGCCTTCCCTCCACAACTCCAGACTCCTACCACCAATTCCAAATGTCATATCTTTAAATGGATGTCTACTTGGCACCTCAAATTTAATATGACCAAAACAGAACTATTGATTTCTCTCCTCAACTGTACTCTGCTCCTTGCCTAAACTTCTACATCTCTGGAAATGTCAGTTCTCAGTTGTTTGAGCCTGAAATACAGCAGTTGCTCTTCATTCCTCTTTACTCCTCACTCCCAGATCATCTGGTCCTACTGAATTGACCTTCAAAGCAGATCACGGAAATGCCCCTTTCTCTCCATCCCCACTAATACCCACTTTAGCCCAAGCTACCACCATCTTTTGTCTGTGCTATTGTCATAGCCTCATAACTTATCTGCTTGCTTTCTCTCTTCCTCTCCGAAAGTCTGTTTCTTACACAGCCAGTAAAATGATCTGTTCAATCTGTTAATTATAAAATGTCACTCCCTGACTAAAATCCTTCAGAAGCCTCCTGTCAAAACACACATATGACTCACTTATTAAATGAGTTGGACTCAGAATGAGTAAAGAAGGAATCATCTCTATACTGTCTCACCACTGCCATTCAAAATCACTCTTTTGGAATTTTCCTCTCCATCTCAGGCTGTTTTCTTGGGCTAATTCTATAGATTTTCTAGTCACATTCATATATTGATGAGCAGTCTTGTTTTCTGGTATTAAAAAAGGCCAGGCCAGTGAAATATAATAACACTTCAATCTGTCATGTAATTTAAAGTCTCTCCCTTGACAGCTAAGGCCTGAATCAGATTTTAGAGACTATAGCAAAAGAAAGAAACATGCTTTGTTTTGTCTTTTTGCCTTTCTTTCTCTCCTCCTTGACTGGATAGCTGCTATTCCTGGCTTGCCCAGAATCTGGTATAGAGGAAAGAAGGATTTAGAAGAAATGCAAAGCCTTATGTGACTCATGCTATTGTATCGCCTGCTGTATCCTTCTGTGTAACAGAAGTCTAAAAGCATGTTTGTGGGTTTTTATTTTTTTGAAATCCGTAACTCACTTGAGACTTCCAGTTATATCTTTTTCTGGTGTGGATTATATTCCACCAAATGTTCACTTGTAACTTACCTCTCAGCTCTTCCCTCCAATGCTATAGCCCAAGTGGATTCTTTACAATTAGGTCACATCACTCTGACAGGCAGACCCCTTTGGTGAGGTCTCTATCACCCAAGTCCCTAGTATGTTGAGACAAAAGATGTGAGAGCGGAAGTGTGTAACTGGATGCAAGGAAGCAGGCACTCTGATAAACTATCGGTTTTCATCAGTCCCTCAGTGAATCTTTCCACTGTTTTGATAGGGTCTAGAGACAGGTGATGAGGTAAGAGTTACAAACTATGTTTTGATCCAGCCCCTTAGCAAGTTTATTGTTGGTCAAGCACATCATCTGGGATCTCATAGCACTTGTCTCCTGCTATGCCCAGTGTTTAGGTAGCTTATTAAACAAAGCAAACAGGAATGTCTTTTTAACAAGTAACTGTATGTGTTATAAATCTAGTATTCTTACCTTAGTGTACAGAGACTAACAGGAATTGGCTCTTGGCACATCTTATAGCAACTTCTCCTTCATACCCAGGCCCAAACAGCGTTGGCCTTATTTCAGAGCCTTACACACAAGCTTGTTCTTGCCTTGAGATGTTATGTTTGCTATTTCTTTCTTCCTAGAATGGCCTTTCTCTTGATAATTGCACACTTGACTCCTTTTTGTTTAGTGCTTTGGTTAAATGTCCCCTTCTCAGAGTAGCCTACCCTGACCCTCCTATCTGTAGTAGCAGCCAAGTCACTGTTACATCAAACTTATCATATTTCTGTAGGGAATTTCCTCCCTCCCTCTCTCAGACAACTATTTCATTTCTCTTCTCTTAACAACATCCAACACTTCCCTGCTTTTCTCCCATTTCATGAACTTACTTTTCACTTCTCTGAGAAACCAGAGCAGTGATAAGGAGATGATATCACTTTCCTACCACAAAATCTTCCATCTTATTTATGTCTCAGACTTTGCCTTCGTGTTACAATGGGTGGACTCTCTGCTCATATCTAAGTCGAATCCTGTCATTGTGGATGTATATCATCCGCTTTCATCATTCAAGAACATTATTTAATCCAGTCTCATGCCCCACCCTCACCCAGTTGCACCATCCCAACGTACATGCAAACATGCTGTAATATCTCCTATTATTAAAAAAACCCTCTTGTAGTCCCACATTTCTGTCTAGCTACATCCATTTCTATTTCATTTGTGACAAGATTGTTTAGAAACTTGTTTAAGCTGCTATCTCCAATTTATTTTTACTGTGCAATTGTTTTTTAGTCAACTCTATCAAGCTTCAACCTTACCACTGAACTAAAACCATTCTGGCAAATGTTAGCAATGATTTCAACTATGACAAAGGCCATAATCAATCCTCATTTCTCTTTATCTTGTTAAGTATTTTTCAGTACCATATACAAGCTTAAGACTGCAAAATCCATGTAGTAATCCATAAATTTATCCCAGAGCTCCAGACTGCTTTTACTAACTCCCAAGGTGATATCCCAGAATCAATGTTTAATAGATTCTCAAATTTTTATTACTTGTATCAGTTTGTCCCAGATTTGGAAATGATTAAAAGATCTACAGGTACAATATGTTCATACCATCAGTTTACTTGGCTTTCAAGGATACATGCAGAAAATATATCAAAAGAGCTAAATGGCCGCCTCATGGTTAGGAGTAGCTTACTGTCCTTCTACCCTTTTGGTTCTTGGTAGCAAGGGGTGCAGGGTTGGAGAAGCTACTCACTCCATTCTTGACCTGTATTTTATATTGTGTCTTTTATCTATGACTGCATGATAATTTTCATCTTTCTCAGGTAAGTTGCAGCTCATCAATTATGATTTTCATAACTAATGAATATATGCACATCCATAATTGATAAAAAATACAATCTTACTTTATTCATCTATTTTTCTCCATACTCTTTTTGGTCATGTTAGTCTTATTGGTTCATCTCTCAAATATATGTTATATCTGACCTTGTCTTATTTTTTTTTTTACCACTTCCAGTGCCACCACCCAAATCTATAGCACTTATCAATTATCTTTATCTGTTCTTCCATCCTCCTTTCCTTTTTTCCCTTCCTTCTTATCTGCCTCTCATCACCAGCATTTAAGCCCCCTGGGAACACAGACCTAGCCTGACTTGTTCATTGCCAAATCCCCAATTCTGATAAATTACTTTCCATGCAATAGATAGGTAATAACTAATTGTTGAATGAACAATTGATCATCTTCTTCCTTAGAATGACTGCAGGAAATAAAGTAGTTATTGCCATTAACCAGTTCCTTTGTCAAAACCTCATTAAACACCCTTGACATTTCTGAAAATACTTAGTTCTTCATGAGACTTGAGTAAATTCCCTCATTCTTTCTCATGCTTATCCTTAGGATATCCTTTTTACAAGAGACTTTATCAATCCATAATTTTGTCGCGCATGCAATCTTTATAATGACTCTTTTCTTCTTATACCATTCATCTGATAAGATCCCTAGACTTTTATTATACTTGCCTAGCACAGGACCTTTAAAACTATTGCACTGACAAAAGTCATTCTGTGGAGTCAAAACACATTGAATAATAATTTACTAATACGCTCCAGTTCACTTTTATTTTGGAGACAAAATAATAACAACAATTAATAAAAAGACATGAAAAAAAGGACAATAATAATATGTCTGGAAAAAGTATTTTATGACTAATTTATGCCATGACTCATCTTGCCTATTTAAATTAATGATTTATATTTTATATGCTTCTATCCACTTGAATTCCCATATTCAGGACTTTATGACTAACCTTAAGTGCTCCAAAACACTATTATAAAAATAAATGAGCACATTAAGTTTAGCTATCTACGGAGAATCTGAATTCTTTTAGAAGAGATTGTCATTATGACCACTCATTCTAAAGTCCTCCTAGGGGGAAGATGCATGGTCTGTAAACACTCCCTGTCAAGTGGACATCTACCTACATGATCCAGGAATAGAAAACTGAAAACTCACTAGGGTCATAGTAAGGTCAGGGAGTTAAGCAATCTCATAGATTGAGATAGGGTTACAGAAGTTCTAATAAGACTTTTGCAAACTGTAGATATGAAGGAAGAGAGACAATGAATAAATTATTACTTTATTTCTACCCTATAATTGGGCTCTGTTGAGAGGATAATATGGTCTTTGCTTTTTATTCTATTTATGTGCCAAATTACATTTATAGATTTGCATATGTTGAACTATATTTACATCTCTGTGGGGAAGCCCACTTGGTAGTGTGGAATATTTTTTTTATGTGCAGTTGAATTTGGTTTGTTAGACTTTTATTGAGACTTTTTGCATCTATATTCATAAGCAATATTGGTTTATAGTTTTCTTTTTCAGCTGTGTTCTTTCCTGGCTTTGGTATAAGGTGATATTGGCTTTGTTGAACGAGTTGGGGAGGATTCCTTTCTTCTAGATGTTATGAAATAATTTCTGCAGTACAGGTTCAAGTTCTCCTTGCTAGGTCTGATAAAATTCAGCTGTAAAACCATCTGGTCCATGAATTTTTTTATTGTTGGGAATTTTTCGTCATTGCTTCAATTTCGTTGCTTGATATTGGTCTGTTCAGGAGTTCTAGTTCTTTCTGATTGAGCCTAGGGTGGTTGTGTGTTTCCAAGCATTTGTCCACTTCCTCAATGTTTTCAAATTTACATGCATAGAGATTTTTATAGCATTTAGAGATTATATTTTGTATTGCTGTGGTATCAGTTGTAATATCTATTTTTTTAATTTCTGATTGAGCTTATTAGGGTCCTTTCCTGTCTGCCTCTAGTTAATCTTGTGAGAGGCCTGTCAATTCTGTTTATTTTTTCCAAAAAACAACTTTTTGTTTCATTAATCTTCTTTATAATTCTTATATTATGGATTCCAATTACTTCTACTCTGACCTTAGTTATTTCCATTCTTTAGCTAGGTTTGGGATTGATTCACTCTTCCTTTTCCAATTTCTTGAGACGGTTCATTAGATTGCTCATTTGTGATCTTACTGTCTTTTGGAGATAGTCATTTAAGGCTATGAATTTTCCTCTTGGTACTGCTTTTGCTGAATCCCACAGATTGTGATAACTTGTGTCCCCTTTGTAATTTTGTTTGAAGAATCTTTTGATTTCTATCTTGATTTCTTCCTTCACCCAAAAATCATTCAACAATAGGTTGTTTAATATCCATGACTTTGTGTAGGGTTGAGTGTTTATGTTGGAATTGATTTCCAATTTTTTTCCAATTTGTCTGAGAAGATATATGGTATAATTTGTATGTTTTAAAATTTGTTGAGATATGTTCTGTGGCCTAGGATGTGATCAATGTTAGAAACTGTTCCATGAGCTTATGAGAAGAACATATATTTAGTAGTTTTCAGAGAATGTTTTGTAAATGTTTGTTAGGTCCATTTGTTCTAGAATCTTGTTTAAGTCCACTTTTCTTTTGTTTATTTTCTGCTTGGAGGATCTGTCTTATTCTGCCAGTGGAGCATTAAAGTCCCTAGCTATTATGATGTTGCTGTTTATCAATTTGTTTAGATCTAATACGGTTTGCTTTATGAATCCGGGTACACCTGTTTTAGCTGCATAATTATTTCTCTGCTCTACAGTGGGCTAAACTGTACTTTTTCCAAGAAAGTCTGAACTCCAGCCTTGCGGAGGGGCCTCCTCTACCAGTTTGTCTTTCCTTAGGTACGCTCCATTATCCCTAGGGTACCATATACAATTTCCTTATGTCTTATAGGTATTCTTTTGGCATAGTGAAATAATTTTTTTTACATTAAACTTGTTTAATCTACTGTGTGGTTTTCTATCCTCTAATTGGACCCTAGCACCTCACACACTTAATGGCACTTAATGTACTAAATATATTCATTAAGTGAATAATCAATATCACCTTCTATATTCCAGCTTGATTTTCTTCTCATTATCACTGCTGGGTTATGCTCATGAACTCCTTTCCTGTGAGTAGAGACATTTAGTCTCCAAATTTCCATAGCATTTTGACCTACTTTACAGTTAATCAAATTTATGTTTCTACCAAGTCTGCTTGACAACGCGTTTCTCTCCCACATTTAAATAAATACCATTTAGGAAAATTGTGTCTTTTATTTGATTTTTGGTTCTTAATACCTGTTTGATCCCAGTATTTCTTGACTAGGCATGGATATTAAGATGTAAATCCCTTCTCTGACTCCTACTAAATACAATAGACCTTTAAATTATGCTGTAGGTGGATTTTGCCCTTTGGCACCAAGCTTATTTGATAAGGAACTTGAAAGTTCATTAAGCAGATTCAATTCTGTTGATCCCCAAATGATTTTTCACATATGGCCAAATATGTAAAATTGCTTGGCAAACAAAAATATTTAACATCTGTCATCTCTTAATCAAACAAGTGATCCAATTTTATTTATCGATGAGACTGCAGAATATAGATATTTTGAGAGTCACTCTGTGGAGTTGGAAAGCTTTACTGGAAACTAGGAGGAACTTTTACCTCTCATATTTCAAGAAACACTGTTAAAAATATTTTAAATCAAAGGCACTTCCAGTAAAAGAGAACAGTAAAAGAATGCTCCTTTACAGCTTTTTAAATAAAATTGTGTGCATTATCTTAAACAATGAAATTATTTAGCATGGAGTCATAATTTCCAATGCCATCAACACATTTATTTTCAAACTTTTTAGAAAGCACCTCATCTAGCTAAAGCACTGTATTAAGTATCCTCGATCCAAAGGTGAATAAGATAAGATTCCTTCCATCTACAAAAGTTAAAATTGAGTAGAAGAATGGAAAGTGGTACAAAATATTACAAATCAGTAGATCATGGGGATGTGGTAAATGCTGGGTAGGAGCTGAGTATAAAAATGAACAAAACAACAACAAAAAACTGGTTTAAGTCCCACATTGAAGTCTTATGTTATGATGTGACAGAACTTAGGAAACTTGTGGGGGAATTAAACTTTATGGGCAGTGAAAGTTTTCAAATAAAAATTTTAGTTGTTTTTTTTTCAGTACAAAATGAATACATGCTGATTGTGAGCAAATTTAAAGACTTTGTACAAAAATATAAAGAAAAATCTATAAAAATTGTTCTTACCTTTTTTTAAAGTATTTCTCTCAGTCTTGGATTAAGTATGCATTGTCAAAACTTTGGTGTATCTTCTTTCAGATCATTTTATATTCAACTATAAACATTGTATTATATTCTATTATAATGTGAGAGAAAGAACCCAGCAACCTTACTTACTTCATTTGACATTTTATACCCCATGCACAGAGCACTTTTTAGCACATAATATTTTCTCATGAAATACTTACTAAATGAATCATAAATGAATATATATGTGTGTGTGTGCATATACAAAGGTACAATGTAATTGCAGTCTACATATATTGTTTTGTAATGTGCTTTCTTTCATCTAACAATATGTTTGGAAGCTTTCATATCAATATAAACAATTCATCTTCATTGATTTAAAGAGCTACATTATACCATATTTATCCAGCCTGTATCTTTTTGTACTATTATTTATTTAGCCAGTCTCCAAGAAATGAATTTGAGTTGTCTATAATTATTTACTAATATGTACAATTGTACACATATTTTTGTATGGTTTTAGAATGGCTAGGTCAAAACCTATGTGAGTTTTGCATTTTCGTGAGTTATGTAGGAGTTCTTCTCTAAAAGGTTGAAGCAATTTTTATCCCTGCAAATGGTATGAAAGAATTAGGGGCCACATCAAACTTAGATTTATAAAATTGGGTCTTTGTCAAAAAGTTGAGACAGTCTCTAAAACTAAGCATTTGAATTCTTCTTTGTTACTGAGTGTAAAGTTTGTTTTCTCTAATGGTGATTTGGCAAATCGAAAAATTATTTAAAATTCTGAGTTTCCACTAGTGGAGGGATATAGGGCCTGCTTGTAGTATGTGAAAATGACAGAATCTTGTACCTTTTACCTGATAAGCTAAGAACACAAACATTCAATCCCAGCATCTTTTCTATTCACACACTTCCTAGTTATTTTTTTTTTCACTCAATAAAATTACATTAGCTATTGAGCACCTCTTTTTGGCTGATCAGTTATTTAAGCCTAGGTGATCAGGACAGACATGGTCCCTGAACTTAGAGAGTTAATGGTCCTGTGAACTTAGAGTGTAAATAGCATTTACAATAATGTGACAATTGCTGTATTTTGATCATATAAGTGAAAACAGATGGCCCACCTAATTACATCTCAGGTGACCGGGTGGTAGTCAGGTATGACCTTGAAGAGAAAGTCATGTGCAAGCTGAAATCAGAAGGAAAAGTGGGACTTGGCCAGGTAGAGATTGGGGGAACAGTGACCCACGCAAAAGAAGCACAGTTATAAAGTTCTTGGAGAATTTGTCCAAAGACCTAACAAGTCAGTGTGTCTAGAGCATTATACAAAATCATGTTATTTTCTTCATGTTTTTCCTTTACAGATTTTATAAGTTTAAGCATTTTTTTAAATAAGACATTCTCCAGTTTAGTATATTGCAGCTTTTACTACAAATTGAACTACTGATAGTTTCTTTCTTCCATTAGAGGTTTCTATGGAAATTTTTCCCTGAGTAGTACTTGAATACTCAAATTTTTAATCATATGCATAGGACTTTTCCAGCAACTGCAGCTTAAAAACATTTTGCCTAGCCACATTGCTAGGTTTGAAGTAAGTTAACACTTGTTTATAATTTATAAGTTATGAATATATAACCTTTTAGTAAGACCCACAGGTTCATAAAATAGCTGATAAAAAAGTGGAAAACATAATGGTTATCTAAATTTATAGGCTGCCAAACACATAGGGCTTGAAAAAATGGCATTAGCTCTCATAAATTATACTTGAAGTAAAATGTCATCGTGTATTTGGAAACTCTCCATTTAATAAATCATTATATGCCAGAAATGAATTCATATTATAAAAATATCTAGTATTAATGTGATAGAATTTAAATTTCTCTCTTATTCCAAGAGAATTGTATTCTCTTTGCAAGACATCTGAATGAGCCAATAAAGAATACATAAAGCAATTTACATTTTTTTCTTGGTATCAAACAGAATTAGATCCTTTGAAATTTGCAGCCATGCTCTTTAATCTTCTAGCACATATAATCCTGGTAGCTTTCTGTAGCTTTCATTTTAGTTAAACTTCCACGAGTGATTTCTGTTAAACATATATACAAGTTTCTGTTCCTAAGCTAGTGATCATCCCCCCACACAACATGCAGAATTTCTAGTACGAAAATCTTTCATAATAACACTTTCAGGCCTTAGTGAGTAAACTGGGACTTGACCATGCTAACTATATTAGGTGACAATGTGGTTTGATTTTATGTAAAATGATATGTATTGGTAGACTCATGACTCCTCAAGAAACAAACAAGAGGCCAAAACAAAAGCAAAAACTGAAGAAGTTTTCATTGTTTTTAAAAGTCTGAATGTGATGAGTAACTAGAAAAAAAACTTTGCACGTAGTAATTTACACTTATTTGGGATTTTCAGGTTTGTGGTTTTCACATCCTGTCAGGCAGCATCCTGTAATTCTTCTTCACTTTTGGTTTTACTTAATTTAGGTTGAAGCCTTGTAATTTGTTTTCTGAAGTGGTTTCTATATAGGAATGTAACCATGCCGCCTCATGTTTACAAGACACTTCACTATGTTTTGATTTTTATGGGGCTCTTTCTTGATAATCATTCGGCAAATGTAAATAGCAGTGCAATGACAAACTTGTGTCCAAGTCATTTAAAGGAGATTGTCCTTTGAGAGTCTAACTTTCTGAAGTAGTTATTTTGTCAAAAATCATTCATGACCATAAAAAGAACATAAAATTCATAGAATATTTTGATATAATACGAAAAGAATTTTGAAATCACCAACCAACATGATTGAAAATCTTTTAAAATACTTCACAAATGGATCGAAGAAGGTCACATGCAAGCCACAAATCTTAGCCTAATCTTTATTCTTTATACAGATAAAACTTTCTTTTCACCATGAACAAGGGTTCTCTCTATGAAAAGTTATAGGCTCATGCCCCCTAAACTGAAGCAATTTTTACCTTGCCTGTCAATCAGAATTGAAACAAACGCTGTAAATAACTAGGTCACTGTCAGTATAAATCTATTTCCACGTTGATGGTATGTGCATATTTACAACCTTTCTGATAGAAGTGTTATGCTTTTGAAGGGAAAAGAGAGTTTTGTGTGGGCATGAAAATCACAATTTAAAAAGTAATCTTACAAATCCCTAATGGAATATATTTCCCTAAATTGCACAGGAAAGGTAATTATACAGGATCAAATTCATAAGTTAATTTGCAAGGCACTTGAGTTGCTTGAGGTACTTAAGTACATGAAATGGAAATGAAGTACCAGTCACTGCTCTATATGGGCAATTCCTATGGTTTCCTAATTTAGAATATCTGAAGAATGAGACAAAGAGCTGCATTTTCTTAAGAAATACACATAAAGGTGGTGAAGTATATGACCTTCTAAAAGAACTCAGTATATTTCTTCTTCATGGATATATCATTATATTAATTCCTATGGCTTCTGTAACAAATTGCCACAAACTTGGTAGCTTAAAAATAGAGAAATTTACTCTCTCACAGTTCTGGAGGCCGTAAGTCCAAAATCAATATCACTAGGTGGTAACCAAGATGTCAGCAGGGCTGTTCTCCCTTGGGAAGCTCTAGAAGAGAAGCCCATTCTTGTCTTGTCCAGCTGGGGTGGCGGCAGCTGGCATTCCCCTACTGTGGCCGCATCACTGCAATCTCTGCCTCTGTGATCATATTAACTTCTCCTCTTCTGTCTGTGTTAAATCTCCTGCCTCCCTCTGGAGGGATGCCTTTCTGGTCAGGGTCCATCCTGATAATCCAGAATAATCTCCCAATCTCAAATCTTTCCTTTAATCATATTTACAAAGGCCCCTTGTCCTGTTAAGGTAATATTGACAGGTTCCAGTGATTAGGAGTTGATGTCCTAGGGTGGCAATTATTCAGCCAAATATAGTCATGGATAATGAAAAGATTCTTATGATGTATAAAAATGTTCATTGATTTACTTTTTCATGGACTTTAAAATGTGCTAATTGTTAATCTTTCTACTTCTTGAAGAGGCCTGGATATCCTTGCCATTATCAAAGAACAAGGAGATCTATATAAGGAGAAGGCTGCCCAAATATCTATGATCCTTGGCTATCTCACAGAGACGACTAGAAAAATGAGCTCTGCCTTCTTCCAGGACAGGGTTGCTTTCAAGTGGTAACAGCAGCTCGCAGAGCAGGAGAGACCCAAGTCTGTGTAGAACAAACTTCATTTATACTAAGTTCAGAAAAAGCCAGTGGGAGAAATGCAGTGCTCAAAACACCAGCCTTCAAATTCAAGATTATTTTTCATATTTGCAAGCCAAATCCTTTAGTTTCCCTAACATTTATGTTTCAGAAAGCTTCCAGCTTCTCTATTAAGGAAGTAGAATAAATATTTTTACTTCACTAACTTTTTTTTTTTTATTTTTGAGACAGAGTCTCACTCTGTTGCCTGGGCTAGAGTGCCATGGTGTCAGCCTAGCTCACAGCAACCTCAAACTCCTGGGCTCAAGCAATCCTCCTGCCTCAGCCTCCCGAGTAGCTGGGACTACAGGCACGCACCACCATGCCTGGCTAATTTTTCTATATATATATTTTTAGCTGTCCATATAATTTCTTTCTATTTTTAGTAGAGATGGGGTCTCGCTCTTGCTCAGGCTAGTCTCGAACTCCTGAGCTCAAACAATCCGCCTGCCTCAGCCTCCCAGAGTGCTAGGATTACAGGCGTGAGCCACCGTGCCCAGCTTCACTTTTAATGGGAAACAAAGAATGAAATATTGGTAAGGCAAAGGGCAAATTAGTAGACTAACCTAGTAAACATACATGTATCACTTAATTACACGGATACATTCAGAGAAATGTATCATTAGGTGATTTTTGTCATTGTGTGATCACAGAAGGTACTTATACAAGCCTAAATGATATAGCCTACTACACACCTACTACACACCTACTCTGTGTGGTACAACTTATTGCTCCTAGGGTACAAACCTGTACAGCACATGACTGTATTGAATATTGTAGGTAATTGTCACACAACGGTGTTTGCATATCTAAGCATATCTAAACATAGTAAATATACAATAAAACTATCTTTTATTTGTAGTCTGTCATTGACTGAAACATTGTCATGCAGCTCATGATTGTATTATTAAAAATAATTGAATCCTAATCCCCAAATTTTCTTACATTTAAATGTAAGAGGACATTTTTGCAAAGCAGTGAAGACAATTGTTTAAAATGCAACAGAAAAAAATATAAAAGTAGTTAACTTGGTGAAAATATTTATTTAAATAATCTTGTCACCATGTCTTACATATCACTTCGAAGTGAATAAAAGAAATGAACAAACATACCAAAAACACCCTCATTATTATATCGATTATCTTCAAAAGCCTCTGATTTAATATATACAAAGGCTTTACTTAAGAGTGATATGAAGAGAAATAATAGAAGAGATGCTATGAAGGGATGATTGTTTTACCTTGGAGCGAGTTTTAAAAATTTATAACCATTGAACATTTGTGAATCTCTGAAAGCAGTGTGGGTTTTTTGCTCTTTTAGGTTTTTTGTTTTGTTTTGTTTTTTCAAATAAACACCACTTTCTGAAAATATATTAACTTAAAAGAAGCCAATTAATTTATTTTATTATGGTAAAGGCATTGTTTGATATTTGAAGCACTGCATATTTTGCAGCAAACCAAAAAGTTTACATAAGAAAACTTTATTGCTTTGTGTTAGAATTGCAATCCAGACCTAAAATGTTATAATTTTATATTTGACCCTTGAACAACATGGTTTTGAACTGTCTGGGTTTACTTATACACAGATTTTAAAAAATGAAAGTTACACCAAATGTGCCTGCCTCTCCTGCCTCTCCTTCTGCCTCCTCCACCTCTTCCGTCTCTGCCGTCCTTGAGACAGCAAGACCAATCCCTCCTATTCTTTTTCCTGCTCAGCCTACTCAATGTAAAGACAGCAAAAATAAAGATGTTTATGAAGATCCACTTATATTTAATGAGGAGTAGATATATTTTCTCCTCCTTATTATTTTCTTAATAACATTTTTTCTCTAGATTATTTTATTGTAAGAATACAGTATATAATACATATATAGTATACAAAATACAGTATCAGTAAGGCTTCCAGTCAATAGTAGGCTATTAATTACTTAAGTTTTGGGGGAGTCAAAAGTTATATGTGAATTTTTGCCTGTGTAGGGGGTCAGCAACTCTAACCCCCACGTTGTTCAAGAGCCAACTGTATTTGCATTAAGAATCATTACACACAAATTAAAATGCATATTTTTATCATTTGCTTTTAAGTTGCCTGAAAAGACATACTTTAATGTATGGCTATTTTTCTTTGAATTACACTTTCTAAAAGGTGACAACAGTAAAAAGTGACATAATGCAGGATAAAAGATAATGGAAAAGTGTTGAAGTTTACAATGTACCTAAATAACTTCCGCTGTGGCCCTGGGTTAACTCATTCCCATGCTCTAATAGAATGAAGCTAGGCTTTAGATGTAGGCGTGTTAGCTTTATATCCTAAATATGATCCTCAGTAACTGAAATTTAACTTAGTTCGTTATTTCCTATGGTCCATTGGTTCCTCATTTCTTCAGTAAAGTGAGTAAATTAGCATATATTTCAGTGATGTTAGTGGAAGATGCAACTCAAGTGGTTTAAGCAATAAGATTTATAGTCTCACCTTAAAAAATTGCAAGGTATGGTGGCTCCAGGATTAATAAAATTCAGTGATTCAGAGACGTAATCAATCATTCACATTCTTCAAATCTTTCTTCTTTAGTATCTCTGAAGCTTTGCTTTTGTTTCTAAAACCATTCTTGGTTCAAGATGGCTACAGCCATTTCTGGTCATATAATCAGACAATATCCAAAGGAAAAAGAGACAAAAAGAGAAAGAGACTGCCCACTTTCAATCCCCCCTCCCGCATCATTCTCTTCTTCTCTCTCCCATTTCCAAAAGCATACTTGTAGACCCACATTTAAGTCTCTTTGCTCAGAATTTGGTAACATAAACTTTGCTAAAGTGATCTCTGGTGAAACAAATAAAATTATCATGATTGGTTTAAATTAATTATATATGGTGATTTAAATATTAAGAGTTAACAAAATCATTTCCAGCAGAAATGATCATTGTATAGATTAGCAATTCTTGCAAAATATCTAAGAACAAAAAGTATACAACAAATTGTAGCTATGGTTTAAATTATAGTCATGTATAAGAACCGCATCAGGAAACTGGCATGATTCATTATCAACTTTTATAGCAAATAAAAAATTAAATGATAATCTATTGAAGAACTAGTTTTACCTCACATTCCTCCCCAGTATTAAACTGTTGTCAGCAACAATCTTTCAGAGTAGGAGGCAAAATGAAACCTATTTGACATCTCTTGTTATTAGTATTTTCACATACTAGTGACTGGAAAACCAATGTAACTTGCTGTGTAATTTTCTAGAACTCTTGGTTTGGAACATTCTGTCATAAATTGAATATAAAATTAGATTGCATTAGACCAAGTCATGTCCAGTTTTTCACCTGGAGTTACCAGGATGAAATCATTAAGAAATGGTCATCAGCTATTAGGATAAAGTATTTTTAGTATATCACTGCTGTGACTATTTATAAGCATTTATATCACTCAGTTCACATGAAAAAATTAGCTCATGTCTAAAATTCCATTAGGTAGAGAATTTTAATATGGGCAAGAAAGTGTCAGTCCTACCTACCTATGGGGTAAGTTCAAAGACACTCCTTATCAATTGTTTATTTTTGATTAATGTCCCTGGATACATTATTGAATTTGGAAATATGCTTTTATAGTCTTATGTCAATATTACTTTTTAACACAGTATATTTTAGGATGTTTGTATTAGTATTTTTTCTGTTGTATTCTGCTGAAAACAATCCTGATATAAATAAAACAAACTGGTGACTAGAAGCACGTTCTAAAATATTATGTGTATCATATGTATTTTTATATGTCTCTTTTTTTTATTTTGGTAAAATGACTTCTTAAAAGAAATGAAGATGAAAGGGGGACATCTTTAACTGATCATGGAAAAATGAAAAGTTTACTGTACAGCATTGCTGTTTTCTCAGCAAATTATAGCATTATCATGCTCACTCTGCATTTATGTGAATAAACTCATAAAATGTATAAAAAACGCTCAAGGGAAGGAATAAATTAGTTTTAGTGTACAATAACAGCTCTTATACTGGTTCATGTTTTATTTGACCAGTATAGCAGCTGAAAAACCCAGTGGGGAGAACTACATATTAGACTACCTTCAAATAAAAGATATGAAACTTTTTAGATCTCTTAGAGACATCTTTTTATATAATGTGCTATAAAGTAATCTATTAGCATAACTTTCTTAGGCTACTCCAGGAGTAGAATCCAAACAAAAATATATTTTGGTAAATTATATATATTGGCATACCATCATAGTTATTTTCTTCCAAAAGTAGCTAAAAAAGGTAGACTGACATGCCTTTCAACATTAACAATGAAAACCAGAAAACATGAAATGCTATTTTAAACGTACTGAAAGAAAATAACAAAAAGTCAAGAATTCTATCCCTTTTAAAATAATTTTTCACAAATTAGGGTTAAGCAAAAATATTTTCAGTATGAAATCATTTACCACAAGCAGAATCTCACTAAAGAAATTCTAAAGCACATGCTTGTGTTATAAAGAGACATACATTGAAGCTCTGAAATCCAAAAAGGAAGAAAAAGCAAAGAAAGTTGGCTTACATTTTACAAAGGAGATATTTAAATAAGTGAAATGAGCTATTGCTCAATTTGTTTGTTTTTTTTTCCCAATATGCATTTTTAGCCATTGTAAAGGTACATTTGTCTGTTCATTTAGTCTAGTTTTTAGAGCCCTATGGATAAAATAATGCATTGATTGGTTTGTCTGTTTCTCATTTTTATCCCAAGTGTTATGAATTCACAGACACCTTAGTAAATGGTTTAACAGGAAGGAAAATGTCAGCCGATAAATATAGTAGCTCCACTTTTCCTGTGGTTAAGTGTAATGAGTTCCCTTCTTTGGGAAAGAATTGATCCAATCATTATTACTACATATAATTACATTCCTTTTGGTTTGGGGACTGGTTGGTGGTAGGAAAACACTTTTTTCATGTTGAGATCTTAAAAGATACACTTACCTGACAATTAAGATGGAAAGTAATTATAGATTTTATATTTTCATGGATGCACCTGCACTATGCAAGAACTAGACGATAATCGCCTAATTAATAAATTAGTAAAATTAACAAAACCTGTGAAAGCATATCAGTCAAGAGGACGAGTTAAGCAGAAGGACACAGGAGCCCAGAGCAGCTATCAGCAGCATAATGACGTTTGAGACCTACAGACGATATTAAAGGGACCAGTGCAGCCACTTAATGAGGCTGCCAAGACACCAGCTGCTGCTGTGGGGAACTGAGGTTCACAGCTCAGCATCTGGGTCAATGTTTGCCATATGAAGAGGAAAATGACTGAGGATATTAACGTGGAAGGGCAAATGGCACCTTTCTTTCACTGCACAGTCACTTTAAAGATGATTTTTAAAAGGCTGCTTGTCACCCCTATGAGAAAAGGTACTAATAAAATGATGCCAATGCTTCAGAATGTTTCTGTAGCCAAAAAACTCAGAAAGAAATAAAATATTTAGTCACTTAGATATTTCTTAAAATCCTCAATATTTGTTTTAGTCAATAGTATATGTACGTACATGTATATGAAAATGAGAAGTTAAAATACTTTCATAACTAAAGCAAATTTCTAAATACTGTAAAGTTTAGCTATTATCATGGTCCCTATCAAATATAACTAATGACAATGTATGTAGTCATTGGTTAAAGACCCTGCCTTTAGCATACGGAAGTCCAACAGAGTAGAAGTCACAAATACTGGGGTCTTGTTCTGATTTAATACATTATATGAATCATTCAACCTCCCTGAGTATTAATTTATTTTTTTAAAATGGGATAAAATGTTATGTTCTTTCCACTTAACAAATATCCATCAGGAGCTTAGGAAAGTGCTTATGCAGCATTTACCTAATACAAAGAAGATTATTCTTATTTAACTGTTACAGGCAGTTTAGGATCCAGGTAGATTAAAATGTGTTCACCATTTTACAAGTGGACAATTTTTTGTTAATAATTACTTAATAATAATTATTAACAATATTGTTAATTATCCAAACTGACGCTATGCTATGCCAGTTCTGTAAAACAATTTTTTAAAAATTTTCCAGCTCTGTTGACACATAATTGATGAATAAAATTGTATATATTTAAGGTGTGCAATGCGATGAATTGATCTTCATAGACACTGTGAAATGATTACCACAGGGTAACCATAGTTAGTAGTACTATATTGTAACTTAAATTTGAAAAGCAAGTAGACCTTAGTATCCTCACCTTGCAGTTACTAAGTTTTAAAAAGTTATTTATTTTTTTAATTGACAAATGGAAAATTGTAAATATTTATGGTGTACAATATAATGTTTTGAAATTTATATACTTTGTGGAATGGTTAAATCAAGCTAATGAACATATGCTTTGCCTTATATATTTATCATTTATTTGTGGTGAGCACACACTCAAAATCTACTTCCTTAACAATTTGTAAGTATACAATACATTGTTATTAACTATAGTCATCATGTTGTACAATAATCTCTTTAATTTATTCCTTCTAGGTTAAATTTTTTGTAACTTTTGACTAACATTTTCCCAATTTCCCAGCCCTCATCCCTAGGCTCTGGTAAATACCATTCTATTCTCTGCTTCAATAGGCTCAACTTTGTTAGATTCCACATATACATGAGATCATGTGGTATTTGTCTTCCTGTGTCTGGCTTATTTCACTTAACATAATGCCCTCTAGTTCATCCATGTTGTCACACATGATAAGATTTCTTTCTTTTACAAGGCTGTATAGTATTCCACTATGTATGTATACTACATTTTCTTTATCCATTCATCTGTTGATGGACACATAGGTTGATTTCATATCTTGGCTATTGTGAATAATGCTGCATGAACAAGGGAGGGCAGATATCACTTTGACATACTGATTTAATATTCTTTGAATATATATATCTGGTAATGCAATTGCTGGACCATATGATAGCTCTATTTTTAACATTTTGAGAAACCACAATGCTGTTTTCCATAATGACTATACTAATTTATATTATTTATATTCCCACCAACAGCGTACTAGTGTTCCCTTTTCTTCACATTTTTACTGACACTTGTTATTTTTTGGCTTTTTGATAATAGCTATTCAAACAGGTATAAGGTGATATCTTATTGTGGTTATTGCAATTTCCTAATGATTACTGAATGTGATTATATTTTCATATATTTGATAGCTATTTGTATATCTTCTTTTGAGAAATAACTTTTTAGATTCTTTGCCTATTTTTGAAATCAAGTTATTTGTTTTCTGGCTATTGAGTTTAGTTCCTTATATATTTTGGATGTTAACTCCTTATCAGACATATGGTTTGAAAATATTTTCTTCTATTCCATAGTTGTCTTTTCACTCTGTTGATTGATTCTTTCTTTAGCTATGCCAGAAGCTTTTTAGTTTGATGCAATCCCATTTGTCAATTTTTATTTTGTTGACTCTACTTTTGGTGTCATACCCAAAACATCATTACCTAGACCAATGTCATGAAGCTTTCCTCTTACCTTTTCTGCTAGTAGTTATTTTACACTTCCAAGTCTTATATTTAAGTATTTAATCTATTTTGAGCTGACTTTGTATATGACATAATATAATGGTCTCATTTTATTCTTCTGTATGTGGAGGCCTATTTTCTTCAGTACCATTTATTGAAGAGACTGCCCATTGCCATTCTGTGTTCTTGGTATCTTTCTCAAAAACCTATTACCTGTAAATGTGTGGATTTATTTTTGGGCTTTCTATTCTGTTCCATTGATCTGTGTGTCTGTTTTTATGTTAATACCATGCTGTTCTGATCACTATATCTTTGTAGTATACTTTGAAATCAGGTAGTGTGATGTCTCCAGCTTTTTTCCTTTTGCTCAAGATTGCTTTGACTATTCAGGGTCTTTTGTGATTGCAGCAATGTATATAATGTTTTTCTACTTCTGTAAAGAATGCCATTAGAATTTTTTATAAGGATTTTATTGAGTCTGTAGATCACTTAAGGCAGCATGGACATTCTAACGATACTAATTCTTTCAATCCATGAACACTAGATATCTTTCCATTTATTTACATTTTTGTTAACTTCTTTCATCAATGTAAAACAATTTTTTAAAAAGGCAAATTGTACTAAGATATATTATGTCAGGATCAGTCACTTCTGGGGGATGGGATACACAATGTTCTCAACTAAAGAATTGACCAGACAGAAGGACATCTGAATCTGATAGTGAGGTGTGTTAATTGTCAAATTTAGGAATGTCATCTAAAACAAGGGATACAAGCCTGCAAGAGAAATATGAGTGGTCAAGGGCATACATCCATGGATCCTGGGCCTGGAATCAGAATCCCAGATGAGATAATTCATATAAAATTTATCAACATTCTAGGAAGGAGAGTTGGAAAAAAGATGATTAAGCTATACATATACTTGAAATAAAGACCCCTCTTCAAGGCTAGGGCAATTTCAGCAAGATATTAGTTAATAATTTGATTTAAGGGTGTTTATTTTTATTCTTTTTTATGTGAAAACCAACCATAATGACTACGCCTTTTGTGAAACACTTTTTTGACATCTGCATGATGAGCTCCATCATATTTTTACTTCTCACAAACCACCTGCATATTTCTCTAGTTATATGTAGAAATAATGCCATAATGCATGAGTCATTCATTGGAGTGCTAAACAAGTCATATTCAATATGTGTTTCTTGGAAATAAAAATCCAAATTGTTTTCACTTGAAATATGGTAAAAAAAAACATCTGAAGTATTACAATGTGGAACTTGTATATTCTAGGATTTTAGGTAGTGAAAATAGATCAAGAGATATTATCAGAGCTTATATTCCAAATCAGAAAATTAATTTAATGTATCCATTTCTAAATAAGATGAAGAAAAATATTAAATAAGAAGCATGCATGTTAGAAAGGAAAAGTAAATTGGATTAAGCTGTCTTTGGGGTATTCAGTAGTTCCATTCCTGGAAATCAATTTTACAGATATATAAATGTGTGTCTGCAAAGATATGCATTCAAAGTTTGTTATTACAACATTGTAAATAATAGGGAAAGATACAAATCAAGGCAGTATTTAAAATGAAACATATGTATGTATTTAGTATCCTGGGCCAGGGATCTCACTGTTACATTTCATAATGTTTACTCATAAATATAATTGTTTTATTGAAAATGAGCTCATGTGAGAGGGAGGCAAGATAGGGTTATGTTTTTTGACTTAGTCACATGCTGGCCCCAAAGAGTACGGCCCCACAGCTACTTATTACCTGATAGTGAGCTCAGGTATCCAACTGTCTCTCTTGCTTATTGACCTCCACCGCAATTATCTTGGACATTATAAATGTTCTAAAATGTTCTATAGGAAAGGGGTCATGAGTCTCAAGAGTCTCTTCCAGGTATCTATTGATTCCAAATTTTATGATTTAAAATTGATGAAATTTTTTTTTTACCCTTTTATAACACATCTTTATGGGCCAGGCATAGTTAGACCCCAAACTTGGCTTATTAAAGACACATAAAATGAAGCACTACGGGCACATATATTAACTAAAATTCTGTAGTATTTTGTATCACTGATCCCAAAACTTAGTAGGAACATACTTTTTTTTCTTCATAATGAGCATGAAGAACAATAATCCAGGAGAAATATGAGAGATGCACTATAAGACAGAAAAGAATGCTTCACTTTTTCTAACCAAGTTCCGCAAGTGTCAGAGATAAGCTTGCTGAACCTCGTGTTTTATGGAAAAAATGATTTGTATTATTAAGACCATGATCAAGTAGGTCAGCACTATGTGATTTTTCTTCTAAGTGATATTGATAGTAATACTTTACAGTGATGATGGGGAAAACAGGTATTTGAAAAAAGGAAGGCTGAATCAAGATATATTCCACAAATATAAAGGAAGTTAATATTTTAACCTCAGCTTAACTATTTCATGGTTTAATTAATATGATTTTTTTTATATTCACTCTGCATTTTACCTCTGTTATTGACCTATCATTTTCTCAGGACTAGAAGAAAGACAACACTCAGAACCAAGCATCCTGGAATGCTAAGCATGTTATTTCCAGATGACATAAGGTCACTTAAAGGAAAAAAAAAAATTCATGTGAATTAGGTCAGCATTTAATATTAGCCTTTTTTATTACTGACAAGAAAAAATAAATATCACCAAACTTTAAGTATCAAGATCCTTACCATGAATAAACCATGAATAAACAAAGATTTAATTAATAGAAAAAGAAAAAAACAAATAGTTGTTATCTATTATTGATTATACAAGTTTTAGAGAAACCATCTATTCAGTGATATAGTTGTTTTTAATTAGACTTTATATAGAAGCATCTTTGTAGAGAACTATTTCTTATCAGGAGGCATGTTTACATTTACAACAGATGAAAGTAAATCTCATTCATTAAAATTAATAATGATTAATATGCTCATTTGCTCATTGGAAGTATATAATCAGATTGAATTAGTACTATGAATTAATTAGTCTACTAAATTAGAAGTTTGTTGTGATGCCAAATAGATGTAAGTAAATAAATGGTTGAATGGATAGAACTAATCAATTTGAACACAAGAGAGACATCAAACCATTTCAGTTCTGTAGAGAATAGCTCAAAATGGTGCCAAACAACATGCTGTCTTTGATTACATTATGTTAAAAGATGCTAACATCTATTTGAATCTTTAGAATTATTATTTTTTTCAGATAAATTAGTTAAAATGTATACATTGTCTTCACAAAATTACAGATTTGATATAGAGACAACATCAAAAAATTAAAAAAAAAGATATCGAACAAGACATAATTCCCACATTTTAAAATTCATGGTTAAGCTAAGAGGAAAACTAAGACAAATCTTCACAAACCAGAAACAATACAAAAGTATGAATCCAGAGAGCTCAGGAATCTCTGGTTGTGGCCAGAGGGCATCTGTCAATGCCTGGTGGCTTGGAATTTGTAATTTTTTGGTGCACTTTGTAAGAGGCCACTTACTGAGGCTGGAACCTGTGAAAGGCAAACACATTCATTGGGAGCGATCTAGAATAAAACACAGCTAAAGTGAGACATCATTCAGATTCTTGCCTGCTATAGCTTTGAAGAAGGTGGGGATGGAGATAAGGGGTTGTATTATGACTCTCCCTGAGAATTTTTACCAAATACTGTCTTCCATAGAAGAGAAGATGAAATAATACTATCTGTGTGGTTCAAAAGGACTCAGTTTAGAAATTTAGACTAAAATGTTCCCAAATTTTTAGCAATCCCCTAGCACCTGGCAAAAGTACAGGGAAAAACTTTTGTGTGAACTATTTTAAAATATGACATAAAATAATTCCCATAATAGTTGTAAGGGATATGAGCTCACTTAAATAAATGCAGAAACAGATCAACATGAATAATATATATTTTTAAAAATAACAGCAAACAATTCTGTATTTGTATGCATCATATAAATAATATAAAATACACACATTTAACAAATTTATATGGACATAGGAAAGAATTGAAAATTTGAATAAAAGGCAAGAAACTACAAAACTGGACAGATTTGACAATTTATAAAATTATTTGATAAAAGAAAAAAGAATATAAAAATTTAATACCTGGGCCAGCCAATTAAATTGACAAAGGCAAGAAACAGAATGGATCACAGAGAGATAAGTAAATAGGGCATTATATTAAGAGGTTAAGAGATATGGAGGAGAGAATTTCAAAAGAATCAAAATGCATCTAATTATTTACGAGAAGGATGTAATAGGATGAAGGAAGAAAGACCAAGTTAAAGGAGGCAATGACTAATAATATTGTAGAACTGATAAGGACATCAAACCTCATATTCATAAGACCAGCAAACCATAGCATGATAAATGACATATACACACAAAAACACATTTTTACACACCATGGTAAAACTATTCTAATATCAAACAACCTTCTCCCTCAAAAAAAAAAATCTTAAAACCATTAATAGCTTTTAACAGAATAAAAAAGAGAGATAGCCTGACATTTTCAGCTCCTGATGGAAGATCACAGCACTACATATAATGTAGTTTTGCCAAAAATATTCAATTTGTATTGTCTTTAGTTTCAGTCACCAATTTACAGTAAATACAGAAATATGGGTAACATACTAAACTACAACATAGTGACGCAATGAAAAAAAATTCAGAAATTAAAAAATTAAAGCTGTATGTTTCCATTAACATAATTTGACTTCTATTAAAATTATATCCTAAAATAAAATTTAATTATGAATTTTCTAATTCATAAATGATAAAATTCAAAGACCATGTACTCAGAACAAGATTTCAAGACAGTAAATTATTTAGTTATTTAATAAATATTTATTGACTATATCAAGCTGTATGCTAAGCTTGGATTTAAAAACATAAATAAGTCATGGATATTTTTCACAGGGATCTCACAGACTGTTGGAAGACACAGATGACTAAAACAGAATATGAGAAATTCTGTAATAAAACAATTTTTAAGGTGTAGTACTCAATTGAGAGACTGATCAATTCTCCTTTTTTTCTTTTTTTGGTAAGAAAAAGAAATTTGATTATTTGGCAGTCTTCTTAAATCTAAGTGTCAGTATCAACAGATAATTATAAAACTTTTATGCAAAGGACTAGGGGGAAGTGCATTTCAGGCAGAAGAGTAAAAACATGTTCAAGGTACAAGGATTGAAACACTGAAGTGTTCTGGGGATCTGTTTTGTCAGTGATACTGCATTTATGTAGTCAACATTCAAGGTTACATGGGGGTGGGGAAATAATATATAGTTAGACACTTTTCTTTTTCTTTTTTGAGACAGGGTCTTGCTCTGTTGCCTGGGCTATAGTGCAGTGGCATCATCATAGCTTACTGAAGCCTCAGACTCCTGGGCTCAAATTATCCTCCTGCTTCAGCCTCCCAAGTAGCTGGGAATACAGGTACATGCCACCATGTCCAGCAGATTTAAAAAACAATTTTTTTTTGTAGAGACAAAGTCTTGCTATGTTGTTCAGGCTTGTCTTGAACTCCTGTCCTTAAGTGAGCCTCCCACCTCTAGCTCCCAATGTGCTAGGATTACAGGTATGAGCCATAGCACCTGGCTCAGATAGATATTTCCGAACTATGGAAGAGGTTGAAGTTTGACTCTTTCAACCTGTTGCCAATAATGCAAAACTAGATTCACCTTGGAGTTTTTTTTTTGTTTTTTTTTTTTTGAGACAGAGTCTCACTCTGTTGCCTGGGCTAGAGTGCCGTGGCGTCAGCCTAGCTCACAGCAACCTCAAACTCCTGGGCTCAAGCAATCCTCCAGCCTCAGCCTCCTGGGTAGCTGGCACTACAGGCACGCACAACCATGCTAATTTTTTCTATATATATATATGTTTTTAGCTGTCCGTATAATTTCTTTTCTATTTTTAGTAGAGACGGGGTCTCGCTCTTGCTCAGGCTGGTCTCGAACTCCTGAGCTCAAACAATCCTCCCGCCTCGGCCTCCCAGAGTGCTAAGATTACAGGCGTGAGCCACCGCGCCCGGCCCACCTTGGAGTTTTAAAGTTTGTTTTCTTTTGTATCACTTTCTAGAATTGAAAGTCATTCCTGACCTACAACTTCAGGGTGAGCAACCCTCCAAGTTATCTAAGTAGAGTATCCCAAGTCTCACCTTCGCTAATGAAACCTGTGCTCCTGGAATGCTCTTTCTGCACTTCATGGCCAGAAAAACAAGTATTCTAACACATCAATTTCCCTCTCCCTTACCTCTGGGGAGTCTTCTGATTTAAAAGTTCTTCAGCTTTGAAGAGGAACAGCTAGTGCTATTACATGATTCTAAAATCTCCTATAATGTCATGGATCCCTCATACTTACTCACTGGGGTTGCCTTCTGGTCGTATTTCTCTTTGGGTTTCTGTCCTCTTCATCCTACTCCACAAAACATTTATTAATAAATGTGTTTCCCCCTTACTATCAGATCTGCTAATTCCTTTCTTCACTACATTTGAATTCTCAAAACAGACCAAAGTTGTAGTGAACACAAACCGAATTGAACACAAGCAAGTATATCGAATAGTTTTAAAACATTTATGTAGTCATTTCCTCTACCTGAGCTTTATTCCATTACTTTTGCCTGGTTTTGTTAGCAAGATGTGTTTTAGTAGCTTGGCTCATAGTAGCATAAAGAGATCTACAAGCTATAATTTGTACTCCATTCACATCCTCTGTTTTGCTGCAGTGTCTCTAGAGATAGAAAAACATTTCCATGTTTTTTCCATACCAAAAAATGGAGTACCATTGATTATTTTGTCAGTTATTCAATTAAATTAAACCACTTCACTTCCTATTTCTCTTTCAGACAGAAATCACTTTTGAGCAGAACAATATCAGATACGAAAATATGTAATATTGTCATCAACATGTCAATTTAACATAATTTGATAACATTAAAATTCGATCAAAGCTCAAAGTTGCATTGCATTTTTTTCACATTACCTTTACTCATATTTCACTTTTGACTTGTGGAAAAGCAAGCAACTGATAGAATGCTGGAGTGTATATCATAACAGCCGGTATCAGATATAAGTGCTAAAAAGTTGACAGCTTAGGAATTAAAATTCCTGGATAAAGTTTTCTTTTATAAGCATTAGAATTACCTTTCCATTTCAAATAAAGAATATGACTTTGGCCTCATTCTAACACTTATTACGAAGAACATTTCATAAAGCAGATTAGTTAAAATAGGCTTTGCCTTCATTAGTATTCCCTGGGACATGTTATAACTAATGATTTCTATTATTAATAGTCATTACTAAACAGGTCTTATGTGAAAACTTCCTGACAATTTTTAGGCATTCTTTTGCTTTAATTGCTATGAAGAAAAGAATATTTTATTATATAATAATATTATCCTTTAGTCAGTTAGCAAAATAACTTGGTTACCCAACTGTGTGAATAATTATGTGGTAGACACATTTGGGAGGGTACAAAGGAAGCAAATGGCATTTTCATTCTCTTTCCTGAAGTTCGTAAGATAGTTGGAAGGCAGAGTAAAGTCAAGTGAAAAAGATTTCTAGGTCCCCAAAGAGAGCTCAGAGAATTACTCTGCAGCATGTATAGTTTGTTGAAATAAATTCTTGAAAAATTATAAAAATCTCTAGTTTTGTAAAAGATGCAATTATGGCACTAAATAGCATTAATAAATTATAGACCTAATTAGATTTTTCTTAAAATACACCTGCCACTGGGATTGTGTCCAAAATTTCCAAAGTTTGTGACCTAATTTTAGAGGAACAGATTTCAGTAAAGGACCCACTCTGAAACTACAGTGAGGAAACTGAAAGAAAATTTCCTTTGGAATCAGATAGTGTAGAATTTGAGGGTTGGCTATAGCACTCACTAACCATGTGCTTCTGGAGAGTTTGTTGTTCATTCCAAATTTTTGTTTCATTCTCTGAAAAGTGAATATGGTAATACAGAAATTCTAAGACTGTGATAGGCTTACAGCTGATATTTATATTAAAATCATAACCATGCAAAGGTTAAATAAATGATAGCTCATTATTTTTATGCTGAAATACAGGGAAATAGTGAAATGTTAACTGTTTTAAAATAAGTGGATATTTGAAATCATTGAGGTCATTACCTTTAAATGGTTTCGTAATTGAATTTTGTAATCCTTTGCGTCTTGCTTCTGTCCTTCTCACCTTTTCTCAGTGGAGTACTTTACTTTTAGATACAGATCCAGCCCTGTGGAGTGAGGACAGTGAAGTATCTTCTGGCTTCTGTTCTTCAGGAGACTTTTAGGACAACCTTCAAGTCAAGCTTTCTGCTTTCTTCTGAATTTCCACTCCAGTTCTTATAACTTAACCTCTTATCTTGTTCCTAAGGATAATTTAACCTACTTGTCAAGAGCGAGATCAGTAGAGGTGAAGTAGTTCATATAGGGAAGAATGCAGAGGAGTTGAGATGAGACCTGGAGAGATAATTAGGGAATAACGAAAGTGATTTTGCCTCACCCCCTCCAGCATTATCAGCATTTTGTCTTTTTCAGCATATAGATCTTGCACGTTTTGAAAGATTTATACCTATGTACAGACAGCCCCAACTTATAATGTTTCAACTTGAGATTTTTCAACTTTATGATAGTGTGAAAACAATATGCATTTACTAGAAACCATAATTTGAATACTGAAACAATCATTTTGTTTTTCACTTTCAGTACTATAGTCAATAAATTACTTGAGATATTCAAAACTTTATTGTAAAATAAGATTTGTGTTAGATGATTTTGTCCTATTATAGGCTGATACAAGTGTTCTGAGCATATTTAATGTAAGCTAGGTTAAGCTATGATGTTGGTAGTTTAGTGTATAAAATGCATTTTCCATTTAGTGTATTTTCAGTTTATGATGGGTTTATCAGGACATAACCCACACTATCTTATTCCAAAGCGAATTTTCTTTCAATTTTCTCACTCTGCAGTTTCAACGAGGGTCCTCTACTAAAATCCGTTCTTCTAAAATTGGGCCACAAACTTTGGAAATTTTGGACACAATCCTAGTGACAGATGCATGTTGCTTCTTTATGTGTCTTATAGGTTTTTTTTTTTTTTATTTCAGTAGATTTTGGAGGTACAATATTTTTTGTTACATGGATGATTGTATAATGCTGAAGTCAAGGCTTTCATTATACCTGTCACCAAAAGAGAGTACGTTGTATGCAACAGGTAACTTTTTATCCCTCGTCTTGGTCTCACCTTCCTCAGTATCTTGCTACTGATTATTGGTCTGTTCAGGATTTCTATTTATTCCTGATTCAATAGTAGGAGGTTTTGTGTTTCCATAAATTTATCCATTTCTTCTAGATTTTCTAGTTTTTGTGTATGGAGGTTTTCATAGTAGTATCCTTTTATCTTTTCTGATTGAGCTTATTTGAATTCTTTCTCTTCTATTCCTAATTAATATAGCTAGTGGGGTGTTGACTTTGTTTATCTTTTCAAAGAACCAAATTTTTTTGATTGATCTTTGTGTTTTTTTTTTTCTTGGTTTCCATTTTGTTTAGCTCTGCTCTGAGCTTTGTTAATTTTTTTTCTTCTGCTAGCTTTCAGTTTGATTTGTTCTTCTTCTAGTTCTTTGAAGTGTGACATTAGGTTGTAAATAGGATTTTTCTCTTTTCGATGTAGGCATTTAGTGCTATGTACGTCCCTCTTAGCATTGCTTTTTCTGTATCCCAGAGATTTTGGCAGGTTGTGTTACTTTTGTCATTCTACTTGAAAAACAATTTTTTTTATCTCATCATTGACCCAAGAATCATTCAGCTGAAGCTTGTTTAATTTCTACGTGTTTATGTATTTTTGAAGGATCCTCTTGGAATTGTTTTCTGGTTTTATTCCACTCGTGTCTGAGAAGGTATCTGGTATGATTTTTATTTTTTAAAATTTACTGGGACTTGTTTTGTAGCCTAATATATGATCTATCTTGGAAAATATTCCCTGTCCTGTTGAGAAGAATGTATATTCTGCAGTTTTAGGGAAGAATGTTCTATAAATGTTTGTTAGGTCCATTTTGTCTAAGGTCCCTGTTAGGTTTAAAGAATTCACCCTCCCCAAACTTCCATCCAAACCTCCTATAAAACCCACCCCTCTCCCCTTCCTAGGGGTGTATTAGGCAGTAGCCTTTGCAGACTCCTAGGGAGATAAGGGAATAAAATGCAAAAGGAAATGAATGAAATGCAAACTTACTTTCCTTATCCGTCCTGGTTGTTTGAAAATAATTTATTTACTCCTTCCAGAAAAACCCTCTATAAAACCCAAGGCTCTCCCATTTTCTCTCATGGATGCCCTTTTTGGCCTCCACCCATCTGCACCCAGATACTCAAAATAAACAGCATTTTGCTACACATGAGGCTTTGTCTATCTCCCTCTCGCCTCCGGACCTAACAGTCCCCATTTAAGTCCAATGTTTCTTTGTTGATTTTCTGCCTTGATGATCTGTCTAGTCCTGTCAGTGGAGTATTGAATGCTGCTCATTTCTTTCTGTAGATGTAGTAGAATTTGTTTTATGAATCTGGAGGCTCCTGTGCATATATATTTTGCATATATATTTAGGATTGATATAGCTTCTTGCTTTATTGATCCCTTTATCAATATCTAATGACCAACTCTGTCTTTTTTTTTTTTTTTTTACTACCGTTGATTTAAAATCTATTTTATCTAAGAATTGCTATTCCTGCTCATGTTTGGTTTCAATTTTTGTGGAATATTTTTCCTCCCTTTACTTTGAGTCTATGAAAATTTTTTTTGAGTTAAATGGATTTCTTGGAGACAGAATAAATTTGGATCGTGTTTTTTTTAATCCATTCTTTAGCCTCAGACTGCCACAAGTGTGAGAGGAGGAGAAGTAACCATTCCCACCCACACTTTCTACCGAGCTCCAAATCATCCCTTGGGGGTCAGTTTCCATCAAAATTTTGCTCCTTCTTATTCTGCTCCACCACTTCTTTCCACGGGATCTCTGGTAAGGTAGGTTCTGGCTTCTCTTCCTTAGTATTTCGCCTGGGCTATGACTTCTCACCTGAATTCAAGTGCCGGCTGTGATAGTGAGGGGTGGTTCTTTCCTGCTCCAGAAGAATGCTTATGCAGGACAAGGGAAGATGCATTGTGAACCTGAGACAGGAGGGGAAGGCCCCTCTTGATGAGATTAGCAGAGGCAGGTAGCTGTGGGACACACAATCTGCTCACACCTCCCTCTCAGCAATGACAGTGGTCTCTGATCTTTGTGGGCACAAAAGTGACCAGATACCCAGCTCTCACCTGCAGCAGGGGTAGTGGGGGCAGCTCCATCCCACTGTGTGTAGAGCTACCAAAGTGGGTATGAGCTGTGGCTGAGATATTCCAGTGGGGCTGTGTCAGAGACCTGCCTCCAGGGAGGGTAGGATCTTCACAGAAGAGACAGGCAGTTTGTTGCAGGGGGAGAGGACTGCGAGCCCCACCTGCTCTCAGAGGAGGCAGTAGCTTTTGTCCTTGGGGGCACACAAAAGTACTCGGTGCTACTTATTAGTGGGAAGAAAGTGAACCTCATGTTCTGTGGAAGCCTGAGTGTGATAGATGCTCTGTCAGAGGTAGGCAGAGGCTCCCAAGTGCCCTGGCTTAATTGTCCCCTTTGGTCCTGAGCAGAATCTGTCAGTCGGGGTGTGATAAGCGCTCTGTCACAGGTGGGGCAGCCACCCCAAGGCACCCTGTCTTAATGGTCCCTGTGTAATGCTCATCAGTCCCATGTGGAAACAGCCTTTCAGCTGTGGCTGCCTCTGTGGCAGTAGGCAGGTGAGGAAGGAGGAGGGGAAAGCCCCAAATGGTGGGGAGTATCTCCACTGGGAGGGGTGCAGACAACTTCAGATCATGAGCCAGGGGCTCTCTGGTGCAGGAGAGTGTGTGTTTCACCTTCATCTGTCCTAAGAAGCATTTGCAGCACTTCTCAATCTCCTTGCTGCAGCCTGCTGCATGGGCCAGAGCTCTGGGAACACTGCTACTCTCCTGGACCTTCCTATTTCTTTGTGTTTGTCACAGTCCAAATGGGTGCTGGAGGGTGTTCATGTGGAACCAGTGACAGGGAGCCTGGGGGTGGGGCCCATGACTTCCCCAGCTGGATGGAGACCCCTAGCATGTGCACAGGCAATATGGTGCCCACTTTCTCAGCTCGGGTCCATGGTGAGGGGAGCGACCTTATGCTGTCCCACAGCCCAGTGCTCTGTTCCCAAGTAGCTCTCAGTTCACCAATGCAGCAGTGCCTGGATACGTCAGGGCAGAAGGGCTCTCCAACAGATTGGGAGCCGGCAGACTACCACAGGTGTGAGAGGAGAAGCAATCATTCCCACCTACACTTTCCACCGAGCTCCAAATCATCCCTCAGGGGTTAGTTTCCACCAAAATTTTGCTCCTTCTTGTTCTGCTCCACCACTTCTTCCCATGGGATCTCCGGTAAGGGTAGGTCCTGGCTCCTTTCCCTTGGTATTTCACCTGGGGTATGCTTTCTCACCTGAAACTTCTTCCTCTATTTAGGATAATTTGGCAGCCAATGTCTCTAGTTGGCCATCTTGCCTCTTTTTCCTGTATGTTTTATAATTTTTGGTTTACTTTCTTACATCTTCTGTAGGAAAGCAATTTGTATGCCTGGAAGATAACATGACTTTGTTTTATTCTGGACTTTATTTTGGGTAGTTCAGTCAATCCATTCAGAAGTTGAGCTTGGTTTGTGATTTGGCTTTTCCATGTGGACTCAGCATACTACAGGCCACTAATTTTAGCATCACTTTGTGTTTAGATTGGGGACTGATTTGGCAGAGGATTTTTATAAATGTTTACCCTTTTGGTGCACCCCTGTAATTTTCTCACTCTGCTCTTGCCCCCCCTTTCAGCAATACTTTTTTTAAATTGTTACTTTTTACTTAATTCTGGTTAGTCTGGTAGTAGGTGGGTGAGGGTAGGGTGTTATCTCTGTGGTTGTGAGTAAGCCTCAATTTTGAGAATGTACAATGTCTTTGAATCTTATGGTTGGGACACTTGCAGTTATCCTGTCCCATGCCAAGATATAGGTCTGGGGCTAGCACATCTTTATGTCTCTCGTCCATGGATTTTTCTCTTTCCTTCCTTCAGTGAATTGGGTTTTCACCAGTGAGCTAAGTAGTGTGACCAATGTGGTTTTCCTGAGACTGAAGGTGTTCCCAAGAGGTGAAACTTGTAGTTTTAAAACCAACATTCCCAGGCAAACTGTATAGTTAGCCTGTCACTAAGAAAGTTCCTAAACATGGGAATTTCAGTGCTAAACTGGGAAAGTACGAGACAAGACACGTAAATTGGTCATCCTAAAACTCAAGATAATAGGTTTTGCATATGCATATATAATTCATCTGTTTATTTGGCAGAAAGAATTAAGTATTTAAAAAAAGGAATGTTTCAATTGCCATTTTTTTAATTTCAGCATATTATAGGGGTACAAATGTTTAGGTTACATGTATTGCCTTTGCCCTACCCAAGTCAGAGCTTCAAGCGTGTCCATCCCCCAGATGATGCGCACCACACCTATTAGGTGTGAAGATAGCCATCCCCTTCTCCCCCCTCACATCTGCCTGACACCCAATGAATGTTACTACTACATGTGCATATAAGTGTTGTTCAGTTAATACCAATTTGATGGTGAGTACATGTGGTGCTTGTTTATCCATTCTTGGGATACTTCACTTCGTAGAATGGGCTCCAGCTCTATCCAGGATAATACAAGAGGTGTTAGATCACCATTGTTTTTGTGGCTGAGTAGAACTTCATGGTATACATATATCACATTTTATTAATCCACTCATGTATTGATGGGCACTTAGGTTGTTTCCACATCTTTGCAATTATGAATTATGCTGCTATGAACATTCAAGTGCAGATTTCTTTTTTATAGATTGTCTTTTGTTCCTTTGGGTAGATGCTCAGTAATGGGATTGCTGGATCAAATGGTAGTTCTACTTGTAGCTCTTTGAGGTATTACTTTCCACAGAGGTTGTAGTAGTTTGCAGTGTATGAGTGTTCCTGTCTCTCCACATCCACGCCAACATTTATTGTTTTGGGATTTTTTGATAAAAGCCATTCTCACTGGAGTTAAGTGATATCTCATTGTAGTTTTGATTTGCATTCCCCTGATGATTAGAGATGTTGAGCATTTTTTCATGTTTGTTGGCCATTAGTCTGTCTTCTTTTGGAAAGTTTCTGTTCGTGTCCTTTGCCCACTTTTTAATGGGGTTGTTTGATTTTTTTCTTGCTGATTTTCCTGAGTTCTATAAGACAAATCTCAATTGCTATTTTGAAATAGGTGTCTAATTTGTTCCTAAATTATATGCTGTAGATTATAATTTTATTGTGTATTTTCTATAATACTATAATATATTAGAATGATATATTAATGTTATTCTCAGTCTTGTGCATCTTTGGCTCAAAGTTTTTAGGAATTTATTTAAAATCCATGAAAATATAGAAAACTAAAAATGCAATTTTGAAATAAGAACCTGTTTGCTTTCATTGATAGTTAAAGATAGTTTTTTCATAATTTTCAAGTTTTACAAAGCATATTTATTTAGGGTTACCAAACTAAAAAATAAAACAAAACAAAAGCAGAAACTCCATGCTAGCCATGTATGGGCCTATTGACTAGAATAATATATAAAAAACATTTTTAAATATTCCTCAAGCTTTAATAATATAAGTTCATCTTCTCCTGGTTTAAATTATCTGAATTGTATGAAAAATATCTGAAATATTTTACAGTTCTAGTCTAATAAATTATAGTTACTTCCTATGTGCTGGGTCATCTCCATTCTTGGAAATTTTAAAATTTCCTTAATTCATTGTTAGTACATTTTTGTTTTTACACTATTCATGTGAGGTCAGATAAAATTAACTTCCTCTTATTCATGAGAAACATAACATACACTAAGTAACTTGCGTAAGATTACTTAATACAGAAATGTGCTGGCATTTATTTTTCTGTATTTACCCTGAGAATTTCTCTCTATATCAAAGTGCCTGGCATCCTATTTCCCAAGATGTTTATTAATGACATAAAATATTTTTATTTCCCTAACATGAAATGGGAAGTTTTTGCATGTATTTTCTAACATCTTTTACTTTGTAAAATTAGATCCCACATTTAAAAAAATCAGATTGTATAAGAATTCATTTTAATCTTGCTCTGCCTATCTTAATATTCAGTCTTCCAAGGGAGTTATTATATGTAGAACCTAAAAACTGTCCTGAATAGTTTTACATTAGGTTAATCTACCATTTGGGGTGAATATTCTTAAATTTCATTCCTCAGTATATTTTAAGTTATTCACAAAGTGATAAAAAGTTAATAATTTAAATTAAACAAACTTTGGCATAATGTAAACCAGTGAAATGTTATGATTGCACCATCTGCTAAGTAAATATCCTTTTCTTTGATTTTTATGACAAAATGATGGTTGTAAAAGTTTTATTAACAAGCATATGTTGCATTCAGAAATAGGTATCTTGTCAAGACAATTGTATAAATTTATAAAGAAAAGTTAATGAGTCACATATTTCTACCTAGACTATAATATCAAGTTCCAGACATTTCTCAATAATATATTTATCATTCATGTTACACACAGGTTATAAATGCAATGTGGCATATTTATTAGAGAAATTAAAACAATCTACTATTCCTCATTTCACATTGCACATAGAAAAGATCAGACAACATTTACAATTTAATTTTTGGCATCTTGATTTGAGCCACTAATAATACATTTTATGGTTTAAAAGCAATAATATTTCTCACAGAATTGTCATTTATTTATATTAACCATGACTTTTTAATAAAAATAATGCAAAAACCTAGAGCTGAAGATATTAAAAAAGACCAAAGTCTCTCACAGGAAGGAGAAATTTTTAAAAAGATGTCTTGGTCATGTTTTGTTTTGCCTGTTTGGTCTCCAGATTTTCTGTGAATTATCACCATCTCCATCCATGGGAAAATGCGATCCTCACTGTATATGCAAAGTTGACTGGTAAAATGGGAGGAGACTGATCTGTGTTCTGTAAATCGGTTGCATAGGCGCTTTAGAACTTGAAAGATTGATCTGTCTTTGAGCTTTTGGATATAGCATGTTGTGTCAGTTAGTGTTAAGTTTGACTGTGAATAAAAGAAACTTAACTATGGTGGCTTAGCTGAGTCAAAGTTTATATTTGTCTTGAATATTGAAGAAGTCTGGAGGTAGGCATTCCACTGCTGGTTTGGTGACTCCATAGTCACCAGGGAACTGAGTTTCTTCTGTCTTTCTGCTATGCCATCCTTAGCACTAATTTCCGTATTTTTGTTGAAGGCATCACACAAGATATCTACTAGCTCTCCAGCTATCACTTCTGCATTTCAGCTAGTTGGAAGAAAGAATGAGGGAAAATCTCAAATGTTTATGTGTCTTTCCCAACAATGTGGGAAATGTGGTCTTTATTTTGTGAAGCAGGGTAATCCTCTTTAAATTATGGTTCTATTATGAATGAAGTTGGAAAAAAATGCTATTGGGTCAGTAAGTAAGATTCTGTCAAGAAAGTAAGATTTAGGAGGCTAATTGTGGTTGTGTTCTGCCACTGAAATGAAGAGGAGAAGAAACTGTTCCTAAAGAACGAAGAAAGGAAAATATTCAAGGAATAACAGATATGAATGAGAAAGAATGATTCTCCAGTTGAGTTCCCATTCTGTAAATTATTGTCTATCACTTTTGTCTTCTTCAATTTCTACATGTAATAGGCAGATTATGATGTTTGGGATATAAAGTTTCTAAAATTAAAAGATAGCACTGTTAAAAAATTTTTATGAATTATAATGTACTATAAAAAAGAAAGTTTTAACTATTTTGATGATAATATGAGTTGACCCTAGAATGACAACAATTTAAGAAATCATATTGTTTACAGCAAGAATGATTATAAATTAAGAAAAAAAGTGCTAACACTATTTGATTAGAGCAAGACTGATACAGGAGATGGCAAAAAAAATTTTTAAAGTTACAGTAGGAATAAAGTTTTTGACTCAGTAGTATTCTGCAGCACTAGTTAAGAAAAGATTGTCCAACATAGTCTGTTTTTGTGTAAGATTATTTGCTTTTTCTCATACCAGGAGTCTCTGATATCTTTCATTTCTAGATTACCAGGACATTTCACTTGGCTGGACTTTCTAAATGACACTTTTTATTTGACATCAAGCACTAAAGATTAAGGCAATCTTCCTTAACTCCTCATTCACATTTATTTCTATATAAATTGGAAAGACTTATACTTGAAATATAGTTCCATTGGGAAACCCTTTCCTTAAAATATTTGATGATAATTGCATTTGGAATCACTGCTATTTTCTTTAGAATATTGATCTTTGATCTTCCCAAATTCTTCTGAAACAGGTTTGGTGCTTTCCCCTAGGGCAGAGGATATATTTCATCAGGGAGTAAAACACTAATGATTTTGCAAACAGAAAAATTGTTAATGGAAAATCTGTTTTATTGAATGATAAATAGTCTGATTTGATAAAGTATAAGTAAATCTGGGAAAATGTTAGTATAATATGGAAATGATACAAGTAGCTTTTTGCAGTTGCACAGAATATAATGATGCCATCACTTTTATTTATCCATTTATCACTTATTCATCTACTGTATCCTTTAATTAAACAACTATTTGATAAATATTAAGTATGTGTGAGATACTATTAGGAATCCAATGATGTATAAACCAGCATCTTCATTTTTAAGAAATTGGCAATCTGTGATTTGAGACAGCACAGATATGTGATACATATTAATGCAATAAGAGTATTACAAACCACTTATGAAATTGCTTTACTATAAGAATTGCAAAAAATAACAACAGCTATAAGATTTAATATTGCTTATATAAATAAGTGTATATATTCTGAATATAAAGGATTATTTTTCACTATTACTTTTAAACCATAAGATAGTGATTGTTGTGAAAAGAATTACTGCTTTCAAAGTGATCTACAAATGTATTTCTTCATCTGTGATCTCTGCCAACTTCCATATTTTCAATATTTATTAACTATTTCCTCTTGATCTTGTTATCCTTTAACATTTTTCAAAATGTTCAATCTGAACATGTCACATTCCACAAAAGATTCTCACTACTGACTTCTCTACATGATTATAACACCATCAAATTCTCAGTTACTTAAGACCCAGGACCCAGAATCATTAGTAACAAAAAATGTCTTCCGTTAGTTCATCATGTCTAATTAGCCACCAGCTCCTTTGTTTTTCTCTTTGCTCTATCTCTCACAAGTGCTCTTTTCTTTTCTTTTTGACATCAACTATCTTTGTCACCATATGAAATATATTAACTCATTATTCATGTTTGGTATCAATGTTAAATAGGCTTTATAAAACTAAGATGCTAATATAGGAATTAATTATGGTTTACATAAATGTAGGAGGAACCAGGATAGTGTAAAACTGAAAGGCTGGATGAATGAAAAAACTTCCATAATTTTCCAAAATAGTGGTTTCTGCCTGCCTGCTAAATCATACACGTGTTCATCTCATTTGCAAACCCTAACCTAGCACCATAACGCAAAGAGGAAACTTTCTTACACTGCTGAAGAAAGTGAATGTCATTTCTACCATTTTGGAAACAATGTTTGCGTTATGTATTAATAAGTAGGATATATTCAAACTTGAAATGGCATATAGCTGAGGAAATGAATACACTATGTGTCCAATGCCACGATTCTAACAAAAATAATATTGAGCAAAAAAGTCATGTACTGATAATGTATGCTGCATGATTCCACCTACATTTGTTCCAAAAAAATAAAAACAGACAAAACTTAACTATAATAATTATCAATGCAAAGTTAGAGTAAACTTAAAATTTAAAAGAAAACGGAGGCATGATTACAGTAAAAATCAGATTGACTGTGACATTTTAGAAAGAGAAAGAGAAAATAGCAAGTAGAAAGAAGAATGAGGACTTTTTTTTTTTTCGATGGGGGGGGGAATACTGGCAATGTTTTATTTCTTGTCCACAGTGGAAGTAATGTGGTTATTCATTTTGTGATAAATCATTCTGTGTATTTTTCTTTAGGTGCATTATAATTTTCAGTAAATAAACATTTTAAAGCTATAATAACTAGAGGAAAATTTTGTATTATGTTATCCTTCCAAACTATAAACATAAAGAATCAGAGTGGAAAGAAGGGGAACTTATCAAGGCAATGACAAAATATTAAATAGGTTGAGCTACTGTGAATGATAGACATACTGTTCAATCTATCACATTGCTCTGATTGTGATTTGCACGTTGGACCCATATTAAAGTCAAAATAACATGGAAAATGCTTATTTAAAGTTCAAAGTTGGAAGTGTCCTATTTTCCTGTGAACAAGGGCTCTTTCAAAACAGACTTGGGAGAGGATAGAATCGGGAAAAGTCTCATAATTTGCACCAGTTGTGAAAGTTATCCAAAGAGTTATTTATTACCAAAGAAAAATAAAAGCTGAAACAGTTCTGATGTTTAAAATGAAAGTAATGTAAGAAGAAAAGAAATGTGAAGAGAGATATTACAAAATTGCCAGGTAATAGGAAGCTGAACACCATGTCTAAAAAGAGAAGAAAATGCAGTAAGCTATACTGCATACTTTCTACTCCATTAATCTTCTATTCTACAGCTATATAAATCTCTAGTCCTGAAGCAGTTTCTGAAATTTTCTTTATTAAGATTATATTTCATGGTTTCACATCCATAAAATTTAACTTTAAATTCCAATTTTATGGGACAGTCTACGTAGAATGAAATCTGTTTAATGCAAACCTATATGTAGCAAGAGAAATGCTTTTTCTATAAAAATGATTTCAAATTTCAAACCATACAATTCACAGTAAATATCTCTATGGTCAATGCTTATGTCAGTTTACTTCAAGGATACAACCAATATAATCTCAAGGCCATGACTGACATTTTGTTACGCATGGTAGCCACCAGAGTGAACATTCTGTCAAGTGAATGACACCATTAAAAGTTGGATCATGCATTTCTATAAAATATGCATAACAAAATATTTTAGTTAATTAGTTTATAAATCTTTTCATTTCTCACATTACACTCTAAGCCTCCCCTCTGATCCATAAGTAATACATTTATTTCCTTTCCTCCTCTTTAATATATGACTATCAATTCCCCTTAATAATTTCTGTATCCCTAACCCCACTCCTGTGGACAATCTGTCCCTAATTATTTTCAACCACTTCTTTCTTAAAAATATTATATTTTTATAATTTTTTTGTTCAATGTGCCATCTGAATCCCAGGAGGAAACAGATGGCACACTTAAAAATGGGGTAATTAGAGGAGTTTAATAAAGCATCTAATTATAAAGTTGTGGTGAAGTTAAGGGAACTATCAAAGAGAGTTGCAGTACCCCAGGGCTAGGAAACCTGAATGAGCATGGGATAGAAGGGTTCACACAAATCAAAGAGGACCGTGTATGGGAGTTGTGATGTTTCCTGCAGGCAGTGAAGGAACCTAGGTGGTGGATACCCTGGCCACACTCTAGCCCATCCTGTGTTCTATTGCCAGTGTCTCCCACCAGCTGAAACTAATTGCTACAGGAGGGTGAGGGAGCTCGCTTATCTTGTCTATAAAGATAAGCCTCCCAGAGGTACTTGCAGGCAGAAATGATAAAACAAACAGAAAATATCTATCACATATTCAGAAAATAACATGGGAAAGACTTCACATTTTTGTGCGGCACATTATAATGATTTATGAACCCATTGTATATTTTCTTTGAAGTTATTTCTGATGAATTGCCCTATAATATTAAATATTATGCATTATCAGCTCTGTAAATTTTACTTTTCAAATAAAAATGCATTGTGAATTCAGGAGTCCTATTAGCTCACTAGTTTAAATCTTTTTACCCTGTAGGAAAGACTGTGGACTTGGAGTCCGACAAAAATGACTTCAGTCTGACTCCTTTATCTTGTAACATGTGTTAGTTAGATGAGCCTCTTTTTCTTCTTTTCAAAAAAAAAAAGATTGTAATAATGCCTAATAATAAAGTTTCCAAAGGAATAACTAAGAATAGTTTTAAATGTTTAAACTGTATTGGTTCTGGACTTGTGCTCTCTCTGAAGCAGAAACTGAAATAAACTCTTGCATGCAGGAAGCAGAAATGAAAAACAGAGGATGTGAAACGAGGACGACTGCCAATACAAGAGTGCATTTCTGACTTAATCACTGCTCTGGGTCACTGGTGTTTGATTACACCAGTACATTATAAAAAGCTGTACTAAATGCATCTTAGAAATGAATGCCCAGGGGACAAAAGGATAAAACCTATATTCATTAGTTCTAATTCCCTACTGATCTTGAACTGTCTCTCCAGCTTTCATACCCTCACATAATGAGGCTGTACATGCATGAATGCATATAGTTTCCTGAGAGCACCCCATAAAATTCCTGCCTGGAACATGTTGCTGCGGCTGTGGCTGGAGTAAGAATTTGGGATGAGAGAATTTTGAAGTGGTAAATAAGAAATGTTCATTGTAATTCCTGACACAAGATAGGTATGCTACGGGCTGTAAATGTAATTGTATCATATTATTATCAATTAAACACCAAACATTATAATAAAGCAATAAATTAATGAGTATAAAATTACCAACATGTGAGATATAATGTTCCAAGAATTTGAACATTACACTATACAGCTCTGACAATGAATGTCAATCATTGAAATGAAATGAAATGAATGAATAACTTCTCATTTGATTTCTCAGAGTAATTTTTACATATACATCTCTTTTTCATAACTTCACACTTAATGAACTATTATCTCTCAGTTAAAATATTTCGAATTCAGCAGCATCACTTCATTCATTCATTTTTATTGAGTACCTACCATGTGTCAGATATTGTTCCATGTGCTGAGAATAGGGAACAAAATAGTTTCATGTCCCTATGCTTGTGGAGCTTACATTCTAATGGTGGAGACAAATAACTGAAGGGCAAGTGTCCATAGATTATATTAAATAATGGTAAGTATAATGGAGAAAACTTAAGCAGTAGAGTATGGGAAGTACTGTGAATGGGAAAGGATTCAATTTTATATAATGCAGTTGAGGAAGCTCAACTGGAGAGATGACATTTGAGTAAAAACATCAAGGAGGTGAGTGAGGTTGCAGGCATGTGAACATTGATGGAGGACCTTTTTATGCAGGAAGAACAGCCAGTGCAAAATCCTCAAGCACGACTTATGTATTTGAGAAAAAGTTAAGAGGCCAGTGTGGCTAGAATGTGGTGAGTGATGGAGAGAGTTGTAAGAGAATTTAGAGAGGTGACAGGTCCAGATCTTGTAGTTTTCCATGTAATTGTATGAGTTTAGCATTTACTGAATGAGAGAGAAATTTACTGGAGGGCTTCAAACCAAAGAATATAAAGGGATCACTCTGGCTGCTGTGATGAGAAAAATATTTTGGGATGCAAAGATAGAAGTGAAATTATTGCAGTAATGCAGGTTATCTGACAGTACTTTAAGACAGTGTGGTAGCATTAGGGATGGTAAAAAATGATGAGATACCAAATACATTTTTATTTATTTATTTATTTATGAGACAGAGTCTCACTCTGTTGCCCCGGCTAGAGTGCTGTGGCGCCAGCCTAGCTCACAGCAACCTCAGACTCCTGGGCTTAAGCAATCCTTCTGCCTCAGCCTCCCAAGTAGCTGGGACTACAGGCATGCACCACCATGCCCAGCTAATTTTTTTTTAATATATATTTTTTTAGCTGTCCAAATCATTTCTTTCTATTTTTAGTAGAGATGGGATCTCGCTCTTGCTCAGGCTGGTCTCGAACTCCTGACCTCAAGAGATCCTCCCGTCTTGGCCTCCCAGAGTGCTAGCATTATAGGCGTGAGCCACTGTGCCCGGCCCCAGATACATTTTTAAAAGTATACTCAGGAGGTCTTTTCTGATGGATTTGACAAAAAGTATAATGAAGAGAGGAATTAGGAGTGACTAACTGAGGCTTAAGCACCTGAGAAGATGGAGTTGCTGTTGATTAAACTGGGGAAGCTTTATAAAAACAAACATATTTTGGAAGGAGAGTAGGTATTTGGTTTTTGACATATTATATTTAGAAATCATTTGTTATCCAAGTGGAGATATTGGACAGGCATTTAGATATATGAGACTGTAGTTGGAATAAGAAGCATAGAATGCTGATAAAAATTGAGAAGTTGTCAATAAATAGATGTTATTTGGAACCAGGGAACTGGATGCGAACATCAAGGGATGAATGTGGAGAAAGAACAGAATAGGGATAAGGACTGGGATCTGGGAAATTCCAACATTTATTTGTTAGAAATATGAGAAATGACCAGAAAAGGAGACTGAGATAGAGTAGCTAGAGCTAGAGAGTTAAGAAGAAAATCAGAAGTATGTGCCATCTTGGAAGCCAGGGGAAGACACTATTTCAGTGACGCAGGAGTAAGCAATGGTATCAAATGTTGCTGATACTTCAAACACGATGACAACCAAAAGGATACATGGAGCTATAGATAGTGGAGATGACTATTGATCTTAACAAGAGCATCCTGAGTTGAATTCTGTAGAGAAAAAGTGATTTGAATATGGAAAGAGAAAAAATAGGAGAGGAGAGGAGAAGGAGAATATATGTATAGAAAAATTTTCCAGGAGTTTCACTGTAAAAGGAGAAATGAGTTGGTAGCCAGAATGGAATATGGAAAATAAATGTTTCAAAAATGGAAAATATAATTGCATATTTGAATTTCTTATGGACTCAATACTGGTAGAGAGAGAGATTTATGATTTAAGAGAGAAAGAGAAAAATTGCTCAAGTGATCATTTGATCATTTATGTTGTAAAATATTGAGAAATAACTTTTAATATCTTGGATCTGAAGATTGTCTGAATGTGTGATCTATGGGGCCACTGATTTTGAGGGCAGGTTCTGTTAATCTCTGATAGATTTCCAAGTACTCTCCATCATATTCTCATGGTGGTGTCTCCTGAAGTTACATACTTTATTTGAAGACAGTGTCAGGCCTAAAAGATGCATGCTAAGGTTTTATTTAGAGACATAGTTTAACTGTCAGCCATTTAAGTATTATTCTACCATTTTCCATAAATCTCTTGAAAACAAAATTGAGCTGATTTTCTGCTTCTCTCTGGAAAAAATAGAACAACTTCAGCCACTTTTAAATGCCATGAGATTTGAGTGGCTTTCACTAAAAATTTTTAGGGAGGCTGGGTACATATTCCATTTAAGGAAAATTGTGTATGTTGCAAAAATAGATCATTTGGATTCAGTAAACCTTCCAAACAAGGACCTATTCCTTTCAATTTTATAACTATATATGTGGGGGAGTGGTGTGGGGAAAAGGAAAACTTCCCCTTCACACACAGAAGGTTCACTGAAAGAACTCACATTAAGGCAAGTTAATAAGAAAAAGAGATTATGAATTTATTTACTATGTGAATGGAGAGAATCACAGACTGATTACCCAGTTTCCCAATGGAATAGAAAGTTTATATACCCTCATTTTAGAGGGCAGGGGGAGACGAGGAATATAGGCTATTCTTTTGAGGGGCAATAAAGTGTTATTAGGGAGAATAAATAGATACTTGGGAGAATGGATGGGGGAAAGAAATTGACTTGTAAATGATTTTTTTTTTTGGAAATTAATTTAACCTGGGAGACAGGTATTATCTTTAAAATGGGTTGGGCCAGAGCTGGTTGAATTCTTGATCTTCTTTCTTGCTATATATTGAGATAACAGGGAGAAGAAAGAAAGGCAATTGTTCTTTTTAATAGGTTCATCTGGTTTTATGCAATTAGAGGGAAAGCACCGTCCAATGCCTGTTGATCTCTAAGGGCCTTTAATTCAAAATACTCTTTATATCAAACAGTGAAATTCCATGAGGTCCTTCATTCCCCTATCTGGAACTTTCCTAGAAGTTTCACACATTAAAAGCTGAGTCAGTGGCTGTGGAGAGAGAGATCCATTAGTAGTCAAGTAACAAGAGATCTGAAAAAGGAGACAAGAACATAGATTTAAAAAAAAAAATGAATGAGAAGAAAAGAACAGATCTAAACACATTTTCCCACACCCCATTAAATCAATCTCCTATTCCTGGGGATTGGTTAGACCAATAGAATAGTTTTGCTTCATTAATCTGATGGAGAATATTTACATTGTCTTTTAGGAGGTATAGATCAGTCTCTACTTGCCCTGAGCACTTTAGGTAGAAACAGCATTTCCTCCCAATAATCATGCGAATTCCTCCCTGTTGAGCTGTCAGGCCACCAACAAGGTAGTGATTTTGACATACAGTGGAGGAGGCTAGGCTGTCAGCTTCTAACAGAAGTGCTCTAAATGTTTGTGTAGTAATATTGAACCCTTGTTCTATTACCATGGATAGATTTAAAACTGTCTTTTCAATCTCTTAAGTTTCAAATGCCAGGAAAAGAGCCCTGAGCACTGAAAATAACTTAGAATTGCAACATACAAGTGGGTTTTCTATAACATAGCATCTAGCATGTTTGTGTGGTACCACTGTGAATGAAAGAGCTGCCCTTTAAAGTGGAGTACTTGGTAACAGATAACTAAGTCCACAGCATCTTGACCACCTGGGTGGGAATCACTTGTGCACTTTATCACCATACAAGACAAAAAGACCAGTGTTATTTACAGACAAGGTCAGGTTGGAATCTGTGACCTGCCTCCACCCGCCCCAACCCCCTAGTCTGGAGTTTGCTGTGCCTTTTCTTTTTCATTGACATTTTTACATCTCCAATTTCCATATACTCCTGCCAGTCTATGGGAAGAGAACATTTTCATATAAAAGGACTTTTGTCCAGTTCTGGTAGTTATAGTGCTTGGTTTTGTCACCTAACCAAGTCAGTCCGGACCTTTGGGCTATCCATATGTAATCTTTAGTGCCTGAGAGCTTAACAAGGAGAGCAAGGCCTCTCCTTGGAGCAAGGCCTCCAAGTTGCACAGGCCTGGCTTATGAGCCATCTATGATATCTGGTGATTTGACAAGAATTGACATCATGAAAGTCAGTGTCAACACCATCTATGATCTCTGTAAGAGGTGCAAGAATGTCATCTGTGGAATCAAACTGTAGGATCTGATCATAATATTGCCCTAGTATGTCACCTAGAAAAGATCCAGCACCTTCCCTGTTTTCAATGTAGAGGGAAAAATTTCTTTCTAGCTACTTTGCCTGAGCAAAAGACAGTTCTTGAACTTCCACGGAAGTTTTCCTGTGTCCAGTTAACTCAACCAACAGGAGAAGCAGTATGATGTTTTTTCTCTGGGTGCGGATACCACATCTTGTCATACATCCATCTTTTGGACTAGTCCGGTCAGGCATTCACATCTGCAGAAACAAAAATGGGTTCAGGTTCCTTTGTAAGATATTTCATGTTCTAAGTATGTAACAGTTGTCTGTACCCACTGGAGTCTAGACCTAGAGGCATTATGGCCTCATTCAGCTAGAGTGTTTAAAATAATGAGGGAGTCTAAGAGGACACTCTGTTTACAAAGCAAAATATCATCAACATACTGAATAAGAGTGGATCCTTGGGAAAGGGTTATCTAAATCAGCTTTGAGAATTTGAGAGAATATTGAAAGAGACTCTCAGTATCTCTGAGTTATTCAGAGTGAATTAATTATTAATTAACTCACTGAGTTACTTGTCTCCCCCAAAGGTGAATGTAAAGAGAAATGGTGAATCAGATTGTAACAGAATCAAAAAATGTTGAGCAGAGGTTAATTATTGTGTTATTAAAGTCACATAAACTAAAAGGCATTTGAGTTAGTTTCTATCTTCTTGATAAAATACTTGATTTAAGTGTTTATATTCAAGCTAATTAATTAGAGCTATTTTATATATTTTGGTAGTAAAATATCAGATACATATGACATATATAGATATATAGACAGGAATGGATCTTATAGCTCTTTATAATGAATTCTTATTTGCCCGCTTTTTTTTTTTTTTTTTTGAGACAGAGTCTCACACTGTTGCCCAGGCTAGAGTGCCGTGCATCAGCCTAGCTCACAGCAACCTCAAATTCCTGGGCTCAAGCAATCTTCCTACCTCAATCTTCTGCGTAGCTGGGACTACAGGTGTGTGCCACCAATTTTTTTTTCTATTTTTAGTAGAGATGGGGTCTTGCTTTTGCTCAGGCTGGTCTGGAACTCCTGAGCTCAAGCAATCCTCCTGCCTCAGCCTCCTAGAGTTGTAGGATTACAGGCATGAGCTACTGCACCTGGCCTTTGCCACCTTTTAAATATATTATTTTTTTATTCAGACTAGCAATCTCTTAATTATCTATTTTGTTGTTTTAATCAATTATTAGCTAGGCAACAATTTGCCATTAGTAAGATTTTGTCATTTCCATAAGCACTTGCTGTATCCAGGGCCTAGTATTAATATTTATACATTTATAGGTAGGCATAGCCAGAAAGTAGAGTACTTAGTTCTTTACTTAGAAATTAAGGATCCTCTTTTTACCTGGAATGTTGGCTTTGGCTTTAAGATCTCCATGAACAACTTAGGCAATGACTTTTCCTTTTCCAAGTATGCAACAAAAAGGAACAAAGGGATAGAACACAGAAATCTTTGCAAATTACTGAAAGCTGGAGTTCACATTCCCTGTAGTGTTGCCATTTACTGTTAGCTTCTGCCTGACCCAGTCAGACATTTGAGGTCTCTAACTGAATCTAAGCCAATTAACCATCAGATCTAATCTGATGGCAGACCCAGTTCAGTTTCTGTCATAACTTCCGAATCCAGCTAGAATCAAAAATTTCCTCAAACTCAGAGACTTCGAAACACAAATCTGTGGACCTCTGGCATCTCAGCCACAATCCCCTGTTGCTGTGAGAGGGCAATGAACACAGTGGCCCTGTGGATACCTCGCGTATTCGTTTGGTGCTCCTGGGGGTCTCTAGAAGCTGTATTTCAGAACCCACTTTTGACAAATTCATCAAGTTTAATTGAGTAAAGAATGATTCACAAATTGGGCAGCTGAACCAAACAGGTTTAGAGAGACTCCAGAGCTGCTGTGTGGTTGAAAAAGATTCATGGACAGAAAAGAGAAAGCAACATACAGAAAATTGAAATGAGGTATAGAAATGGCTGGATTGAGTTACAGCTCAGCATTTGCCTTACTTAAACACAATTTGAACAGTTGGCCACCTTTGATTGGCCAAAACCTCATGACTGGCAAAGAGGAAGGAGTAAGCAGGAGTGTAGATGAGTGGAGTACACTTTAGCTGGGACAAAGAAGTGACATTTTTGGTTTTGAACTTTTTAACTAAAGTACCCTTTTAAGTTAAACCAATAAACTTTAACCCAGATTATAACTTAAGGAAGAAAGAGGTATCTCCAGACAGGTGGAGAATAGTTTTTATGAGATCCAGAAAAGCCACAGAGACAGGCCAAAGAAAGGAAAGTCTCCTAGTCATAATCAAGGTGTAACTCACATTTTTTGTCCAGCCATATTTTCTACGGTCTCAGCTTTTCAGTTGATCATATATACACAATTGTCTAAAAGCCCTATATTCCTCCACAGAATACAGGAAATCAAAAGTTGTGCACGGAAGGGAAAAGAATCAATTAAATGGCAAAAGTTACATAAATATAAACCCAGAACAGTCATTCTCTGCCTGGGAATCAAACCTAGGCTGTTGAGGTGCAAGCATAGAACTTTAACCGGTAGGCTACAGAGTGAAATGCCTTTTATTATTGTTCCTGCTGGGATAATATATACCATGGTTTTTGTTGTTAGATTTTGCTCTTTAATTTTGTCAAGAGAATTCTTAAGGCTAACCACAACATTATGTGTCTTTCTTTTAATCTAATTCCTCTATTAATACAGATAAGGCAATTGTTTAGAATAGGAGATCTCTAAATTTTTTTTTTTTAAATTTAGAAGTCTTTTAATTTAAAGGATCCACCTTTGGGCCATTAATAAATAGAATTCTCAATGGTATATTTATTCTAAAAGTGATTCAATCCAATTAGTCTCTTCATGGAAAGCGGAGGTGGTAATTTTCCAGGTTTGGAAGCAAGAGGTGTTCTTAGAGAGGGCACAGAGGAGGCAGTTCTCACTATCCCCAAAAATTTATTCTCAGAAATAGACTTAAGATAGGCAAGGAGGATGGACCAATTTAAGACAAAGACTCCTCTAGATCTGGACACATTCAGAACAAAGAGCGTGTTGCTTAGAATCTTACAAGTCTCAGATTCCCAATCTTTTCAGACTGGCTGCCTGGTGTGATCTCGGAGAAGCATGCCCCCTGGATGGTGGAGACTGAGGTGTAAAATTACTACTTGGTCAGAAGACAAGCTCTCAGGGACATGAAATAAGGTGAGAGGGAAACCTCATTTTTTTTTTTTTTTGTTTTTTTTTGAGGGGGACCTGCAGCAAAGTTTGCCTTAATAGATGCTGGTCTAGTCAGACCTGCAGGTCAGGCACAAGCAGAGGGCTTACACAGGTTCTGGGCCCATCTTCTACCCTATGGTAACCCTATTTAAGAAAAAATGGCACAGAAAAACAATGACTAAGGAAAGCAACAAAAAAAAGGTTGTTTCTGAGAGGAGAGGAATCAGACAACATGAATATACATGTCTCAAAGTACCAAAAAATATATCTGAGTCACTATACCAAGACTAGTTGCATACAAAACTTTTTTTTTCATTAATCCTGAATCTGGAAAGGCAAAAGAAACAATGATCTTTACTGTGTGCTCAATTAGAGCCCACATACAGACAGAGAGAAACTGGGAGTCTGACTGCTAAGGGGTATTGTTACCATTCTGTCTGCTAATTAGAATCTATGTTCCCCACACTGTGGCTTCCAGAAGAGCAGGGTGGCTTTGAAGATCCTGCCATCTATGCCAAACTGTGCAGGAAAAGGAAAACTTCCCTTTAGCCCCTGGAAGGTTTGCTGAAATAACAACTCACAAGGCAGATTAATAAAAGAAAGATATTACAAATTTATTTTCCATGTACATGGGGAGAATCACACAGGGTTATTACCCAGTTTGCCAGTGGGGCCCAGAAGTTTATATATCCTCATTTTAGAGGGTCAGGAGTGATGAGGAATACAGGTAATTCTGTTGAGGGGCAATAAAGCGTTACTATGGAGGATGAATAGATACTTGGGAGAATGAATGAATGAGGGGAAACAGATTGACTTGTAAGTGACTTTTTTGGGCATTAAATTAACCTGAGAGCCAAGTATTATCTTTAAAGTGGGTTGGCCCTGACTGGTTGCATTCTTGATCTTCTTTCCTGAAATATATTGAAATAAAGGGAGGGGACAGAAAGGCAGTTGTTCTTTTTGATCAGTCTGTCTGACTTTATGCAAATAGAGGGAAAGCCCCTTTCAATGCCTGTTTATCTCTAACAGGACATTTAATTCAAAATACTCTTTATACCAAGGAGTCATATTTTGGGGTGAAATTCCCTGAGCTTCTTCATATGTATGTCTGCATGTTTGACTACATATATTTATTACAACCTGTAAGTGGCAGAAGTTCAGAAATCACTTTCTTCCTCTCCTTTCTGCTCTTCATTTTGTCCCCACTTTACAAATGCTCAGTATGAAAAATATAACTACTGTGCCAGTCCTATTTCCAGTCATGAATCATCTTTCTTCTTTTAAACTCTCTATATCTGTTAATCCTTTGTTGTACCTTTATAAAATGCTATGAGGGTGCTGTTAGTTTCCATACTGTAGATTAGTTTGTCAAAGCAAACAAGTGAGGTCAGTAGATATCTCTGCAATCCTATAGCCTCCAGGAACTGAGAAGTGAATGGCCTCCAGCATCAAACATTGACCAGCAACTTTACCAGTGAGAAACATTTTTTAAAACATGATCTTATATATTGACTTTTTACTTCAAATTATGTAATTTTTTTTTTTACCATCTTAAGGTACATGTGAGATACTTCACAATTGCCTTGTGACTTTATAAAATTACGGTGTCACTCCACAAAACCTCCTTTACGGAGGCATTCATTTTCGACAATACCATATATCATCATCTGGTTCCCACTGGCAGTAATCTACACCATTTATTATTCCTGACTTCTGAAAGTAAATGGGCCCAGTTCCTTGGGAGGGTGTTGGAAGTGTTCACTTAACTGCGTTTAGACCTAAAACCTTTTTTTTTTTGAAACAGTTGTGTAAAGATGAATTGTGTGAAAGTTGTCACCTTTCAGCTTGGTATTTTTCCTCCTACTTAGCACACCTGCCAACCAAGTATAGCCTTTACGACCTAATTAAAGTATGTAAAATCTTTCATGGAAAACATCATACATATTATCTCTGTGAGCCCAATTCAGTGAAATAAGTTGGAAAAATTCTACTTTAAGGATAATATTGTACTTGCTTTGATTTATAAGAAAAATTGATCCTACTGCTTAGTAATATCCAACATGCAATAAATAAATACAAATAAATACAACAAAGAGTAGGCCCATTTGCACGAAGATGTAATATGGGATCCCAAATAATATTCCTATGAAGACTCTGAAAAAATATCACTTTTGGAAAAGAGCTGTCATTATCCTAGAGAACAATTGCTTATTATCAGAAGAGTATTTTAAGAATTCTCTTTAAAAAAATCACTAGAAGTTTTCTGAAGATATGATTTTAACACACTGATTTTCACATTTCCTAGTTAACATAATGACTAATTAGGAAAAAAATATGTTCATTTCTTTCCAACAACAACTCACATGACTCCTTATTTGTTTGATTATTTATGCAGTCTTAATATCTCTCTTGTTATTGTTATCTTGATTCCTATGCTTCTAGAAGATAGGGATCATATAATAGTTAGCCTGTGCTTTAACTGACTAACCTAGCACCATGTGCAAATTGGCAACCCATGAAGGATTTTAATGCTGTTAGTTTTATTTCACTACAGAAACACTATATATAAGATTTTTGTATTTTCATAAAGCCATCTTGACAGATTTGTTTATTTCCATTTAATGTAACCCTCAAGTCCTACCAATGAATTAGGAAAGTTGGAGGTTTTGAATAATAGGGCAAATCAAGGCTCACAGCAAGCAGTTTTATTTGCCTAAAGTGTCCTGAAATGGCTTTAGTTCAGTTTCACTTTGGCTGTGGAGAATTGAGAAGAGTCATTACTACACCTGTCAGGAGGAAATAGTAAAGGACATATATTCACCAGAAATACACACCAATTCAGAGTATCTATGGATACTCAAGGAGTTTGAGGTCCTACAGTAATGGATCAGAGAAGCATGAAACATATGTCAAACTCAAAGATTTTTTTCCCTGTAAAGCTAAATAAAGGAGTAAATGAACACTATTAGTATTCATTTCGTGAAGCTACTCATGTTTCTGTGTGTCTTTTTAAAAAATCAAGAATCTTTAAAAATCGAAGCCTCAAATTATAGATTATTGTCATAAGTTGTGGTACATTACATATTTCAAGAGGCAGGCAGTACAGTTCTGTGATTTGAAAGCCATAAAAGTTAATATTAAAGTGAATATACCATTTTATCTAATAAAATATTATTGAACAAGTCAAATTTAGTTAAATGAAGAGGAACTGAGTCTGTTTCAGAACATAGATGAATGCACTAGAGGTGCTTACTGAAGCCAGAACATTTTTTTCAGCTTTGAATCTTAGAACGAACAAAATATGAAATGATTTATAGCAACTATAGAACTATCAACAGGATCATATATTTTATATAATAAAGTCACAACTAATGTATATTACTTCCCAAAATATAAAATCACTATTTATTCATAACTGCTGAGAGATGCAAACAATTAGGGAACAAAGGAGCATCAAAATGTAGAAAGACTTAGAGATACAGGTAGTTAAAGTAGAAATATAAAAAAGGAGTTTTCTGGTGGTTACAAAGAATAGTGCATCATGAAGACATTTCCAGAGTGACTCATGATTAGGGGAAGGAAATTTGGTGTGAGATTTTGACTATGTGTGTTTTTGGTAGAATGTGGGAGTAGAAGTATAGAGTTCAGTCAGCTCAATACACGTTTATCGAGTGTTAGGACCTGTGAGGGCAGCAAAGAGATATGATAAATGCAGTATCACTCCTGAGTTAGAATCAATTACATTGATTATTATAATATGACATAAGTGCTATATTAGTGTATCAATTAAATGTTTTGGTGTACAAGTTGCAATATATCAAACTAAAATTATTTCAAAGTATAAGTGCATTTATTAATCTCAAAATATATAGAGGCTAGGGGGTTCCAGGACTGGCTAATACAGATCAGTGATATTAAGACTTTGGGTTAACTTCTCTGGGATTCATTTGTCTTTCCCTTCAGGGACCTGTTGTCCTATAAAATATAACATTACACAGCAATATCAAAGACAATAAATGGCTTGGGAGTGTTATGGGATGCATGAATTGCCCTCCCCCACCAAATTGAAATGTTGAAGGCCTAACTCTCAGTACCTCATGATGTAGAGATAAGGCCTTTTAAAAACTGGTTAATGTTAGGCCATTACAGTGGGCTCTAATGAATCTGACTAGTCTTTTGTTTTTTTTTTAAATAGACAGGACAGGGTACCTTTTTGTCACCCAGGCTGGAGTGCAGTGGTGCAATCATAGCTCCCTGCAGCCTTGAACTCCTAAGCTCAAACAATCTTTCTGCCTCAGCCTCCCAAGTAGCTGGGACTATAGGCATGTGGCACCACACTTTGCTTTTTTTTTTTATTTTTTGTAGAGAAGAGGTCTCACTATGTTGCCCAGGCTAGTCTTGAACTCTTTGCCTCAAGTCATCCTTCCTCCTCAGTCTCTCAAAGTTCTGGGATTACAGGTGTGAGCCACTGCACCCAGCCTGGTATTCCTTTGAGACAAAATTTAGAAACATAAAGAGACACCAGGGGCACATGTCCACAGAGAGTTGACTGTACGAAGAGGCAGCAAGAGGGCAGACATCTTCAAGCCAAGGAGAGAGGCCTCAGAGGAAACCAACTCTTCTGGAACCTTGATCTTGGACTTCCAGCCTACATAACTGTGAGAAAGTAAATTTCTGTTGTTTAAGGCACCCCATCTGTGGTAGTTTGTTGTGGCATTCCTAGCAAACTAATTCAGGGAGCATTTAGAGGGAGTGGGGCATCCTTATGTTTCTCTCTCTTTTTACTGAGTATAATGTTTCTCAGTTACTTTTAGCAGATTTTCTCTCAGGTCCTGAGAGCTGAGACTGGGTCACATGTGCATTGCCTCGCTGCAGCAGGAAAAGCTGCACGTGTAAATGTTTGGAATTCAAGCACATAGAAACTGATGTGGGGTATTTCTGATAGAAAGGAATAAAGAAGCTAAAAATGGCAGTTAGGTAGGCAACTAATCATTTGTAAGTTAGAGGAATATGAGGGAACAAAAGAGGGACATTTACTCAAATTTTAAGGTTTAGACAGGCCAGTTTGCAAGACTTTGTACAAGTTACAAAAAAAGTCATCTTTCTTAACTATGTTTTATGACCATCTGTTATGTTTGTTGTAATAACTAAATAAATCCACTCTCACTACAAGTATAGGATACTTTCTGGAGTTGTGGTAGCTTAGGCCTCAGGAAACCATAGATGAAAAGTGGAATGCGTGAACTGAGTCATAAGGTATGGGTAGGAATGAGATTTAAAAAGAGAGAGAGCACAATGTAGCAAAGGGCACATGATGAGCAAGGTCACAGAAATAAAATACCATGGCAACACTGAGGAAATACAAGCTGCTTCATATTATTGTGGCTTGAAACACATGTTAGCAAGAAGTGAGAGCTAAAATGGGGGAAATGGACAGAACCTGGTCATTGCAGATCTGGAATAATGTCAAATTTTATGGAGTAGATGCAAATGTCATAAAATTAACACATATAGGAAGAGACAATACAGGAATAGAAGGCAGAAATGGTTTGGACACATTGAGTTTGCCATACTTGCAGAAGCAACTGTTGCGTAGGGGCTAGAACACTGGCTTGGGTTTTATACATACATGAGCTAATTCTTTTCTCTGTTCTTTGTTGCCTATAGGGCCATGGGACTATTATTTAATCTCTCTAAGCCTTAGCTTCCTCCTATGTGAGATTTAATGTGATAATATTTGTACCTGAATCAAAGGTTTTATGTGGCTTAAACATAGTAACGCACGTTAAACTATTAAATAAAGCCATATATGTTAATAAAGTTCAGCTATTCTTTCTCCCTCTTCTTTCTACTCAGCCTTCTATAATCTTTTTCTTTATAAAAATAAAGATACCTGCTGGGCTTTTGTATCTAAAACTCACGAAGTAAGTCAATTTGAGAGATAAATTAGAAAGACATTATCATAAAGTGTTAAAAATTATGAAAGTGAGTAAGATTATTTGGAAAGCCTGTAAAGTCAGAAGAGCAGTGACATTTTACAGAGCCATGGGAAACACAAATTTTTAAGGGATGACAGAAAAAATAAATTTCTAACAAAGGTTTGAGGATGTTCAGACAGATGGTAGGCAACTCAAGAAAAAAGTTTTTATGAAATCTAAAAATGTGAGGAATTTCAGAAAGAAGTGACTAGTTTTTAAACACAATAGTTAGATTTGTATAAATCCTATATGTAGCTAAAATTGATATGCTTTTCAAGTGTTTAGAGATCAAGAAAGTCAAGAATGTAGCATTATGGTGTTTATTGCCAGAGAAGTTTTACTTAATAATTGGAAGCAGAAGGGGAAGTGGAGACAGAACATGTCTACTGTTTTTGACTAACAAGTAAAGAAAAAAAATGTTTTAATGTAAGAGTAATCCTGAATCAATACGGCAGACTCTTTCTCTCTCTCTTTTTTCTCTTTAGTTTTCTATCTTTTTGGGGGGGGAGTTTGATCATGTTCATAGGCTGAGCAGAAGACAGTTTCAAGGGGAAAGGAAAAGGTAATAAACAACAGAGAGTCATTGTCTTACGTTTCAGTGAAAGAAAGAAGCATAGGATAGATGACACAGACGAATTAGGCCTTTTATAGAATATGTACAGTTATTTAGAAATAGTTAAGTAAGATATAGAGAAGGTAAGTTTACAGGTGAGATAAAATAGGAAAAATCTAGTTTCTGTGGATTTCTGAGGAAACCAAATGCTTCTTGTGACTTCACCATTAAGGATGAGCAGGAACAAGCAGTTCTTCATCTACTCAAATACATTTACCTCACTGTGCTGTAGCAACAAATGGAGCATGCTGAAGTGACAGAGAGAATATGAAGTGCTAACAGTTCACTTGCTCCTAAGTGAGGCCTTCAGCTGGTGGAAAAATCCGAGGAAGATAAACAGTGACATCCCACTCTCTTGCCTTCATTTGCCGTCCACTTGAACTCTTCCAATCTTAGGAGAGTTGGTAGAATTTACCACATAAAGTTGATATAAGAGCTTAAAGTTAATCTTAGAGCCCCTATGTTGTCTTTGAAGGAGAAGGTTATAAATTATGGCATTTTATTAGCATCTTATTATTCATATATAAAGAATAATATGATAGACTATGAGTCATAAATGGGTGGCTCTTCTCCATCTTAATTAATAACATAGACTTTATTTGAGGTGACCATTTATGTTTGATGATAGTAGAGCAAATGTCTCTGAGTGCCTGCTAAAATATATTATTTATATGGTCTGTTTGCTATATGTCAGAGAGTTAATAATAAAGTAGTGAAGAGGTTAATTAATAATTGGCTCAGCCTATCTTTCATATACTTCTCATTTTCTCTCTTTTGTAGTTCTCTGTTTCATACAGATTTACTATCTGATTAATTAATTTCCATTAATATTCAAGAACAAAGTTTTCTTTATTCAATAAATAAATTAATTCCTATTAATAGTCAAGCATAAAGTTTTTGAGGAAGAGATATTTTGAGGGTAGGTAGAAAGAATAAGTCCTTGCTGACCAGCCTGAAAGATTTTGGACAAAATTTATCATCAATCCAACTTATACCTTTGCTTTGTACCCTAAAGAACATTATTTCTAAAGAGTCAGTATCTGAATCCATATCCATTCACTGCCTTCATTACATTTATTTATAAGAGACAAGCTTTCTAACAGCCTTCAAGCTGTATAAGACCTGGCACTTACTATCTTTCTGACTTCACTTCCTACCACTCTTCCTTTCACCAACTTTACTGCTATCACTAGGCCTCCTGAAGGCGCTGGACCTGTCAAGCCCACGTCTGACCCAGGGACTTTGTATCTGCAGTTTCCTCTGCCTCCAGTGCTTTTCTCCAGAAAATCTCAGGTCTGGTTTCTCACTTCCTTCAGTGCCTGCTCACATGTCACCTTATGAGGCCCTTCCTGAAGGGTTTTCTGCACCCTGCACAACTTGTCATATTTGCCTTGATTTATTTTTCTCTGTGTACTTACTACTATATGATATATAATTTTAAAAAATCTTCTTGCTTTTTCTCCTTGGTAATGAAAATTCTACATCCTATGAGGGTGAGGTCTTTTCTGTTTTGTTCGGTATTGTATCCCTAGCACTTACTACAGGATCTAGAATTATAAATTTTTATTGAATGAATGAATAAAGGTAAGGACTTAGAGATTTAACTACGAATTATCATATAAATAGACATAAGTTTATTTGTAAATTAATATTATTAACATCATTAAATTAATACCTTCATGTAAAAGTAAAATGAAGGAGGAGCAATGGTGCTATTTTTTGTTTTCCAAATCCGAGATTATAAAGAGCCCTGCCACTAGCCCAAAAGAATCTTTGTGCATATCTGGATAAAGTGCCCTTTTCTCAACATATCTTACAGCCATCTGTAGGATAAATGTTATGCTAACTATACAAATTAATGATGACTATAGCAGAAAGGGTATCTCTCAGAGTTGGGTAAAGCACCATTGTGTGTGTGTGTGTTTGTGTGTGTGTGTAGGCTCTGGTTAAAAACTTTCAGCTAGTTTGAGCTACGGAATCAAAAGACAATGTATGTTGTCATCTCCAAATTTAAGATTCTTGAATTGCAAAACAAATTATGGCAGGCAAAACAGTAACCACTACAAACAAATACATTTTTTAAATTTCCATTTTTGGTGTATTTGTGTGAAGGTGAATTTTAAAATAACCAAAATTCTAGAAGATGATCTATTGTCCATTTGGGGGTACATAATATATTTGTTTCCAAAATACAAAATTCAATGTATACCAAAAATAAAATAATTTATACTTAATGCAGGCATTAAAGTAATGCATTAAATAGCAAGGTATTCAAACTATTAATAACTTAAAAGTTGTAAATATTTTTAATATAAGTTAAATTGTGTTTATTATAGGATAGCTAACCTGAATTACCAGTTGTGTTAAAATCTCTACACGTTCTACAATATGACACATAGTGTTCTTACAAAATTTTGTATTAACTCCTATCACAAAGAAATAAATACATATATTTTCAGGTGGAATAAGGGCATGGTAGGACACGTCCAAAAGTAATGAGTCAGTAATTTTAAAACTAGCCTCTATATCTCACATATTGAGAGTGACAAAATCTCAAATTTGTAAGAGGTCTCCAGGGATATACATATTCTGAACAGTAGCTTGAATTGAGAGTTTCTTACATCAGAGGAAATTGAAGTAGCATTAATAGAGAGAAACATCTCCTAGGAGTGTGCATCAATTCAACACTTCAGTTCCCAATCCTGCAATAAATGCGGATTGCTCCATTTATCACTGATCTTGTTATTTAGGGTCTTGCCATCCAAAGGAATGCATGTACTACTTCTATATTGGTTACTAAAGTAGTTGTTAAAGAATTACTTTGTAAAATCTGAAATCCCATTTCAACTAAGCAATAGCATGTAAGGAGTTTAGGTGGATAGATAAGGAGATCTTAGAGTCTCTAAGTGCCATATTAAATTCTAAAATGGGATAAGATTCTTGCCACACAGGTGAGAAAGAAAAAATCCATACAAACATTTTTATAGTTTTTCAGTATAAGAGAGATCGACATTAGGTATAGAACATTAGAATACCCAGAAAATAATTTTAAGTCCTGTTAATAGCATTATGTTAGTCACTTTTATGCAATTATTGCAGCTCTTGGTAAATAATAAGATACAATCTTTTCCAACGTGTTATGCTTTGCATTTTACTTCACATAAAATTATATAGCAAATATAGAGTTGGAGAAAATTGGGTTGAAAGATAACCCTAGAAAGCATGAGCCTAAATATAGACTCTCTGGACAATAAAATGAAAAGTAAAACATAAAATGGATAACATTTGCAAAAATAGTTCAAATAATATTTCCAAGTGAAAAAAATTGTCAAATTGTGACTTGAAGAGAGACAGGCTTGTTTCTGATTATTGAAATGAAAATAGTAATTTAATTTTGAAGTATGTCACAATTAATTTGCTATTAAGTACAAAAATGTAGAAATGACTTACTTTTTAATCAGTAAGAGAAAATTTGTGTATACATATGTATAATCATATCAATTTCACTCAACTTGCTTTATAACATACTCTGTTTATTAGGGGATAAAATTATTGAGTTACTATTGAAATACCAAGAGAATTAAATAATAACCATAACCATTCTATCATTTAGCTTTTGCTGTGTTCATCCCAAAAGTCAATGGCATACAATAGAAGGCATGTATTTCTCACGTGTCTGCAGCATTCAACTGATACAGACAGGGTTTTGTTAATCTCAGCTGGGGTCACTCATTTGTCTGTGTGCTGTTTCTGCTGTCTTTCCTCTTCTTCCTGGGTTCAATGGACTAGTTTAGACATATGCTTCTGATTGCAATGGCAGAAGATAAGCAAGCAAGTAGAAACATGCAAGATCCCTTGAGGTCTATGTTCTGAAGTGAACACTGTCACTTCCACCTCATCTTAATGACCAAAGGAAGTAAAATGGATGAGTACATGTTCAACTGCCTTTTTAGCTGGTAGAAATTGCAAGTCATGTGGCAAAAGGCATGCTGCAGGTCAGAGAATGACAAAGAATTAAAGAATTCTTCCACTGAGGAATGGAAGAATTGGATTGAATTGAATTGCAGAATTGAGGTCAACGGAATCAACAATCCTACAATATTTTTACAGACATGGATAGTGTCTAAAATGAACACCAGCTGTGTTACAAATGAATCAGGAATAATTCATTGAGTTGTGGGTTATCAGAATTACCTATAAACATGGCTTTACCAGTAAAGATGTTAACTTAGTTCACATAACAATTGCCAGTATTGGAGATGTAGCTCAGCAGTGTTATAGAAGACCAGGCTTTCTTTTTGCTCCAATATCTACAGTGTTGGCAAAGTCTTCTCCAAAGGTGGCCACTAAGGATCCAAGCAGCATGTCCTTACATGAAAATATCACAAACAAAAAGGAAGAGGTGGGAGACAAGGGTCACTCCTTTTTCAAGCAGAAATTTTTTCTCAGAAGTCCCCAGCTGACCTTCCTTTATATTTTATTGCTGAGGACTAGGATAAATGGCCACATGTAGACAAATTACCTGAAAGGGGAAAGATTTTCCATAATTACCTTAGTCTTGATTTAATTGCTCTTTGGATACATTGCCATGCACTCAAAATTGGAATTCTCCTAGCAGGGAAGAATATAGGGCAACAATTGTCGTTTATGAAACCAACAATGCCATAGCAGAGTGAAGGCTGAGAACAACCGTGCCTATAACATGACTGAAATATCAGTTTTAACCCTGTATATAAAGGCAAATTTAATATTTTTTCTTTTGAGATTATGTACATTAAGTGCATGTCATTGTCATTGACAAATTAGTTATAGTTGATTAAAATGACTTTATTCTCGTTGAAGTCTTCTTATCATCTAAAAGGAACTGGAACTTTTTTCACATATAAAATTCTAACTGTATCTTTACATTTAGATTAGTGAATTGGGAAGAATTATACTTCTAATAGTTATTCTCTATATGAAGAAGAAAGTACCTGACATCCTAGCTGTAACTTTTACACGATGTACATGAATAGAATTTTCCCATTATGCTTCCCAAAAAATCCTCAAATTTTGCAACAATTATGTAGTAATATTAGAAATGTTTTAGTGTTATTTTCCATCAGTAAATAAGAAAAGAAATGGTTATTGTGATAAGGTAGCTGAACAATATCCTTTCTTAAAATAGGAACAGATTCACCAAGGAGTTCTAACATGTACTCTTATCTGTGTTCTTCAGGGTTCTTCAACTCAAATTTTTATTGACTATGTGTGATGAAATACATTAAACAGATATTCAGAGGGTGTGCTTAAAACATTTTCTGAGTCTATATTGACCAGATCATAATCTGCCACTTTGCACAGAATATGTTAATAAGTTTTTAAAAAATTATATGTCTTACCATTTTAATTGAGCCTCTTGTTTTTATGTAGGATAACATTTTAAATTGAATTTTAAATATGCCCTTGTAAGTATTGCTATTTTAAAAATGTAGTCACAAACATAAACACCATAATTTTATGTAAATTTACTTTGCTCATATGTACACATTTTTGTCAAATTTTTATAAGTACAGAAATGATAGGGGAATATAAAAAGATCTAATAACTAGGATATCTGGGCAAGTTTCCAAGAAGGCCATCTTATTTATACACCAAGATTCTTTACTACTAAAAATACTACGCTTATTTATATGCTTATATATTCATAAACACATTTATTAAACAATTACTCTGTTCTAGGAACCAAGGACCATTCTAGGTACTAAGATCACAGCAATTAACAAAACAGAAAATAAAGTTGCAATTTCTACAGACCTTACATTCTAACAGGAGAATAGAAAAAGCAAGCAAACAAATAAATATATAAATATAACATATGTGAGTTGTTAATATAGGTAATAGAAATAAACATGTAAGATAAAATGGCAGATAGTGATTAAAGTTGTTACTTTATCTTTGTTTTTTGTTTTTATTGTTCTTGTTCCTTTATTTTGAATCATAACATGTCTCAAACTCCATATTCGGATATATGTATCATGGTCAGAAACGATCACAAGGATAAAGGATATTTAAAAGGTGCCTGGATTTCTGGTTCAGACATTGCCAGAAGCTTCTATTGGATTGTATTTCCTCCAGCTCTGGATAATTTATAAAATAAACAACAACATGAGAACACTAGAGAGCAAAAAAAAATTATGCAGGTATTGTAGGAAAGGAGATACTTGGAAGAAAAAAAAATGGTTTTGCATGAGTTTTCTGTTTTTATTCCTTTAGTTTGAGGGCTGGTTCAGCTAGGACCAAGGGATAGATAAAGCTATAATAGAAAATCTGCAGCCTTTTGCCCTAAGAGACAGAGAACAGAATTTGGGGCAACCACAGCCACTGCCAAGTTGAAGTGAGGAAGAAGAATCCTGGAAAAGAGAAAGCCAGAAAGAGGAGCTCAAAACGCCTGTGAATTTGTTCTGTCTGAACCTCTAACAGAAACCTGAACTATGTGAGCATGGGCCAAAATTCAAATATAAAATCTAAGACTAAAATAAATGAATGGAAATTGAGCTGAAACAGACTGCAAGGAGATGTCTGAGTCAGTCAAGTTCCTGCAAAATGAGTAGCAACAAAAAAGAAGCTACGGTCTTCAAAAGGATGTAATGAAACTCGAGTCTCTAAGACACATCACTTACAATGTCCAGGACACAATTTAAAATAATTCATCATATAAAAATAGGAAAATTAGTTATTCATAAGGGAAAATAAATCAACAGGCAGAAACCTGCAATAAATAATTTAGATGTTGGAATTAACAGACCAGGATTTAAAAGAAGTAATCAAAATAATGTTCCAATACATAAATGAAAATATTCTTGTAATGAATGAACAAATAGAAAACTTTCAGCTAAGAAATGAAAACTATAAAATGAACCACCTAAAAATTCTAGAATTGTAAATCATAATAATTGACATAAAAATTCACTGGATGATCTTGAGGGCAGAATGATGACAAAAGATGAAAGAAAGAGTGAATGTGATGATAGATCAATGAAAATTATCCAGTTTGAAAAAAAGAAAAGAAGAGATTTTAAAAAATTAAGAGGCTCAGGAATCCATGTAACGATAACAAAAGTCCTAACATACAAACATAAGTATTTTGAATATCATAAGACTGATCAACACTTATGTGTACATATAGTAGTAACATTTATCAGGTGTCGGGCATGTGGGAGTGGGAAGGAGAGGATGGGTATACTCACACCTAATGGGTGCAGTGCACACCATTTGGGGGATGGACACACTTGAAGCTCTGACTCGGGTGGGGCAAAGGCAATATATATAACCTAAACGTGTACCCCTCTAATATGTTGAAATAAAAAAAAATAAAAAATTAAATAAACTTTCAAAAAAAAAGACGAGCAGCCACTTCACAAATGAAAATATATAAATGACCAATAATGATATAAAAAAGAGACTAGAATAATTAGTCTTCATGAAAATACATATTATTACCTCTATGAGGTGTGACCTCCTACCCACAAAATGACTGAAACTAATAAGGCTGACAGCATCACATATTTGAGGCTATGAGGCAACTGAAGTGAATAATCATTAATCTGCATGTCGAATTGCACAATCCAAATGGTCCAACAAATAAAAATTGATAACATCTACAAAATATTTATTCATAAAAAATATTTATAGCCACTTTATTCACGATAGCCAAAACTAAAAATATTTCAGTTGTCCATTAATATGAAAATAGAGAAACATACTGTGGTATATTCATATAATGGAACACTATTCAAGAATAAAAAAAAAGATAAACTACTGATATATGCAACTAAATACATAAGTCTCAAAAGTATTCTGCTGAGTGGAAGAATAATACAAAAAGAATATATACTATGATTCAAATTATATGAAATTCTAAACAGACAAAGCTAATCTACGGTAAAAAAAAGTCAGTGTACTGTTTGTTTCTGAGGAGAATATACAGGCAGTATTGTCTGAGAAGCTTTCTGTGGGAACTTTCTGGGGTGATGGGAATGTTCTATTCTTTCATAGATATTTGGTTTACACAAGGATTGTAGGTGATTGCCAAATTCGTGGCATGATCCACTTATCATTTGAGTATTTCATTGTTTAAAATTTTATTTCAAAACAAAAAAAATTAAAATACTATTAAACTCTAGTTAATTTTATGCCTACTAAAATATTTAGGAAAAAGTGTTTTGATGTCTGCAACTTAATTTCAAATGAATCAAAAATATAATGGCTTGATGAATGGATAGATGGATGAAGATATGGACAGATACATGTTAAAGCAAGAAAAAAATGTTAATTTAGATTCTATGTAGTGGGTATATGGATTTTAACTTTACTATTCAATTAACCATTCTGCATGCTTAAAAATTTTTAGGATAAAATGTTGACCAAAGAAAGAGGAATGAGTGAATGGAGAGAGTGATGCCATGTGGCTATTTGCAAAAAAAGAAAACCAACAAAACAAAACAAAATGCATCTAGATAGAGGGAACAGAAGTGAAAGTCTTTAAGGCTGAAGTGTGCATCATATAGACATAATAAGGGCAGACTGTTTGAAACCAATTTATATTAAATATAATTAATCAACAGAAAAAATTCAGGATTAATCTATGTGAAACAAAATCTACTATGTATATTTAAAGTTAGGCATACTAGAACTCCAGATGTATTAATTTACTCTATAAAATGTGAAAGGTCATACTATTTGCCAGGTACCTAGATGCCTAGGATAAAATAGTGAGCAAGTTTTCCCAGTCCTATACACTCATGAAATTTGAAATTTGCATTCTCAAATTTTATTATTTTTGGCTTAGTTTCAAGAGATATAACAAAAATATCAATGACATAGCATGCTTATTAATAGTCACATGGTATAATATCCTTCTTAAAATGTTATCCAATATGTATTGAAAATTAATTTTTATGTTCCCTATGAAAACTATGAATTAGAACCTCTGAGTGACCAGGGTAATCTGCATTTTAACAAGCTCCTGGGTAATTCTAATGCACATCAACATTTGAGAAAAAACTGCTCTGTTATAAACAATACTTGGAGTCAGGAATGGAGTTGAAAGGCTGATGGTTTCATTTCTATGTGAACTCAGGTAAGGATGTATATGATGTTGAGCATCTCTTCGTCTGTTTATTTGCCACCTGTGTATCTTCTATGGTGAAGTGTTGGTTCAGATATTAATATTTTTGCCCATTTTAAAATCAGATTTTTTGTTTTCTAATTTTTTAGTTTTAAGAGTTCTTTTGTATTTCATATAATAGTCATTTATCAGATATGTCTTTTGCAAATATTTTCTCTCTATCTGTGGCATGTCTTCTCTTTCTCTTGACAGTGTATTTTGCAGAACAGAGGTTTTGGTTGGTTTTGCTTAATTTTTAATAAAATCAAATTTATCAAAAAAAAAAAACTTAACCACCTTGGATCTCAGTTTAACATCTAAAAAGGGGAGAATAAAATACTTTCCCTAATTATCTCACAGGGTTGTTGTGAACACAGGGTAATTTTGAATATAAATTATAGATTATATTCATCAAAGATCTTGTAAAGTTTAAAGAAGCATAAAGATTCATGACATTATTTGTAAGCAGGACAAATCCATTTTTAATTTTTGTTTATATATATCACTTTTTTATCCATTCATTCATTCATTGAATAGTGCTGCAATAAACATGAGAGTGCATCTCTTTGACATACTGATTTCATTTCCTTTGGACATATAGCCAGTAGTCAGGATGCTGGATCATCTGGTAGTTCTATTTTTAATTTTTTGAGGAACTTCAATACTATGTTTCATAATGCTTGCACAAATTTACATTCCCATATCAATATATAAGAGTTCCCTTTTTCCACATTGTCACCAGCGTTTGTTATTTTTTGTGTTTTTGACAATAGACATTTTAACTGGGATGAGGTGATACCTCACTGTGGTTTTGATTTGCATTTCCCTGATAATTAGTAATGTTGAACATTTTTTCATATATATCTGTTGGTCATCTGTATGTCTTCTTTTGAGAATTGTCTATTCAGATCTTTTGTCCATTTTTAAATCAAAATTTTTTTCCCAATTGAGTTCTTTATGTGTTATGGGTATTAGTCCTTTGTCAGATGCATAATTTGACATTTTTTTTTCCATTCTGTAGGTTTCCTTTTCACTCTGTTAATTCTTACCTTTGCTGTGCAAAAGCTTTTCACTTTGATGTAATCCCATTTGTCTATTTTTGCTTTTGTTGCCTGTGCTTTTGAGGTCTTATTAGAAAAGTCCTTGCTTAGACCAATGTCATAAAATGTTTTCCCTACCTTTACTTTTAGTAGTTTCATAGTTTGAGGTCCTACATTTAAGTGTCTAATCTATTATGAGTTGAATTTTGTAAGTAATGAAAGATAGGAGTGTAGCAGTGAAAAAAAAATTATGACTATTAACTGTCAGAGACTATTCACTTCTCATTTCTTTATTCTTGCATTTATTAATTCAATAAATATTCAGAGTCCCTAGTATGTATTGGACACTATTTTGAATGTACAGGAGAAAAAATAAACAGAAAACATAAAATGCACTTTAGAAATTTCTTGTTTTTACATAGTTCAACAGCAAGTGATTTCTGGACATTATCTGTACAACTCTGCCTTCTATCTAATGATAGAAATCATTATCTTAGTGATGCTGAGCTCAGAAATAGCTCAGATCACTCAGACTTTGCAAAGGATGGGAGAAACTATTTCCAAACTGCAGTAAAAGAGCCAGGGTGTTTTCACTACTTTTATTTCTTTCCTCACAGGGAACATTGTCAATCACAAGCTTCTTTCCTTTTTGAAGGACAACACAGAACATGCATATTTTCCCTAACTAATCTTTAATACATATAACATTTATAACATATAAAGATAATATATATTGTTTTATGTATATATAAAGCATGAATAATCTTTAAATGAAGAAATTTTAACCAACAATTAGTAACCATTATATGATTTCATTCTTTGTTTAAGACGTGATCTTTCTTCTAGGAAGGGACAAAGACATCCTTACCTTGAATTATTTGAAAAATGTAAAACTTGGCCAGGCATGGTGGCTCACACCTGTAATCCTAGCACTCTGGGAGGCTGAGGAGGGAGGATTACTCAAGGTCAGGTGTTCGGGACCAGCCTGAGCAAGAGCAAGACCCCATCTCTACTAAAAATAGAAAGAAATGATCTGGACAGCTAAAAATATATATAGAAAAAAATTAGCCGGGGATGGTGACACATGCCTGTAGTCCCAGCTACTGGGGAGGCTGAGGCAGAAGGATCACTTAAGCCCAGGAGTTTGAGGTTGCTGTGAGCTTGACACCACGGCACTCTATCCCAGGCAACAGAGCAAGACTCTGTCTAAAAAAAAAAAAAATTTAAAACAACTTACTTGAAAAGTCAGCTTGTTACAGTACCTGTCAGAGTAATTCCAGGATATTACCCTAAGATCATATTAGACTCTGACAGAAGAAAGCTAATGTAGTACCACAGGCTTTAAGAAATAGAAGGTTAGGTGATATATAATCTTAGTTTAAGTGGAAAAATATAGGCATAACAAATTACCTCAATGGACCCCTTCAGCAGTTCCCATTGCAATCATATATTATATAATCAAAAAATCTAGTTTATACTTAGTATTGCTATTCTATTTACTGATAGGAATGGCTCCTATTGAATGAAGTAAAATTGCTGCTATTGTTTGTAACTAGCAAAGTGCTTAATAATTGTGTCAATAAAAGCTTTTAGCATAATCCACAATTGCAAATATGTGGAAACAACCCCAGTGCCCATCAATACATGAGTAGATCAATAAAATGTGGTATATGTATACCATGGAGTTCTACTCAGCCACAAAAAACAACTGTGAACAAGCATCTCTTGTACTATCCAGGAATGAGCTGGAGCCCATGCTCTGAAGTGAAGTATCACAAGAATGGAAAAATAAGCACAATGCATACTCACCATCAAATTGGTATTAACTGATCAACACTTATGTACACATATGAAAGTAACATTCATCGGGTGTTGGGCAGGTGGGGTGGAGGAGGGGATGGGTATATTGACACCTAATGGGTGAGGTTCACACTGTCTGGGGGACGGCACGCTTATAGCTCTGACTCGGGTGGTGCAAAGTCAGTATGTGTAACCTAAACATTTGTACCCCTATAATATTCTGAAATAAAAAACTATATACATATAAAAAGCTTTTAGTGATTGTAATAACTTGAGTGTGATCAGTAGTCCGGGGTAAGCAAGAATAAAAAAGCTGAGGTCTCTTTCTCTCTCTCTCTACTTTTCATATCTTAAAGAATAAATAAATGAAGGACAAGCAGAAGCATATTAGGACTTGAAAGTTACCTCATCCAAAGAATATGATAAGGTTTTGTAGCATCTTTGAAATATGATGCACATGGCACTTATTTTATTCTTGTTTGTATTTGAGGCTACAGCCAAAAACTGAGACAGAAAGAGTTCAATTTTAATATTTTTTTGTATCAAATAATCTTTGGAACTATGGATAAAGCTAAACATTGAAACGAGCTTTACAGGTGATGTCAAAAGATCTTGGCTTCATTTCAGCTCTATTTATTAACAGTTGTAAATCCCTGAGCAGGTCACGTAGAATACTTTGATCCCCAGTTTGTACATTTATAGAATGAGGGTTGTTGTGAGTATGAATAAAATATGAAAGAATTTCATATCAATAGATTACTATACAAATATATTACATTGTATTAATTATTACATTGTATTGTATTACATTATTAACTTTACAAGATTGCTAAGAGATCACAATGTAATTATGTATACAGATGCTTGGATAGTCCAAAGCAGTATACAAATTTAAGATTGTAATAATAATAATTGTTATTCAGTATTAAGTTCATTTTAAAAAATTGTTATATCCTTTAATTTAGATAACTTATTCTCAATCAGTTTTAGGGACCATACTTTTGTTGATGTATTTTATAGAGGTCATAGCAAAAGAAATAAAATTTAAAAATAAATCCTTTATATTCTGCATAATAGAGAGATCATTTCCTTTTCACAAACTGAAATTAAAAGGCTGGTTAGTCAGCTACTCCTTCAATTGCTTCTGAAGTGTATTAGGCATAACATAAAGTTATCTCAGCATTTTTCTTCTGTTCCATATTGTGACATGGATAGAATTATCAACATTTTATGCTTTGCCTTCCTACTAATTACTATTCAGTAGTATCATTTACAAAGGACATGCTCTTTATGTGATGGGCAATATATTAATACAAAATAGAAAAATATGAGAATTATAAGCTAGATATAGGTCATTACAAATACTGTCACAGCTTCACATCTGATATGTTTTGTTCTAAAGACTATGTCATTGATCTGAACAGTTGTTTGGCATTCTGAATTACTTCCATACATCATGAAAAAGAAAATATTACAAGAACTAAGAGAAATTATGCTTTTACTTGAGATAATGTAAGTATAGATTAATTAGTGTGATAAGCATCCAAAGTAACACTAAAAACATTAAAGCATAAAAAATGCATGCCTTAAGTATAGTAGAAACATATCTATATGTAGTTTATACATGTCTAAACATTTTAGAAAGCTATAGTTAAATAGTTACATGTATTATTTAACCTTTTAAATTAATCCAGGTAGAATTATTGGATTTTAGAGATGGAGCTGATATAAAAGTGTCAAAGGTCTCAAGAAGATTAAGTAAGCTGCTCAAGGCCACTTAGCTAATAAGAGTTAGAGTCTGAATTTGAATTTTGGTCTGCTTGATCTTGAAGTGCATTACCTTTCAATCTCTATGCTTTATTGCATTTTGGTTAAAAAAATCTTTAAAAAGCTGAACTTTAAATCACAGCTTTAATATATAGATTTAGGTTGAGAATATCTGTCTTTTTGGGATAAAAGAATCCCCCCCTCTTATGTGTGTTTTATAAAGAACAGATAAAACTTCTAAAACAGTTAATGATCTTGTTCACTTCTATGGCTAATAGGGAGCACAGACAAACTCTGAAATCAGATCAGTACAACTTCAGAGCCTGTGGACTTTGCTTTATAGTGGAAGAGGGAAGTGAAATAAAACAATAGCTATATTCATTATAGATGACCAGAACCGAAGGAGTGGATAGAAGAACAGACATAGGTAAAGATATTTAAAGCGTGTTTCATCTTCAAAACAAAAAAACAACAACAAAAAAATGAAGATAGAAGAGACAGTAAATAATGATTTCTCAAGAATATACTCTGGAAGGATTTGGGACTCATTGTCAGTATAGTGAATCTAAATCAGCAAAGTCAATTGAAAGCTCAAAATGGCTTAATAGTGAGCTACTAAAAATTAATTAAAATACATTGGTAGAACAAATAAAGAATTTTTGGATTTGGGTTATCACATATTATATTTTATTTATTCAGATTTAAGTGCAAGTGGCATAAGCCAGAACTAGGCAAAAAGTGCTGCCTTTGAATACTTCCTCCATTCTCACCCTTACCTCAAAGACTTTGCACTGACTCTCATGTTAGCCTGGATTCTCTTCACTGAAGAGAAGCCCGTCACTTTTCACCTTTTTCTGACTAATGAAAAACTTCTTAAACTAAACACCATATATATTTAGAAAAAAACTATCTTAAAATATTACAACTTGAATGAACCACATGCATGAAAAATAGCTTGCTTATAGGAGTGGTGATAAAATATATGTTTAGGATTTGCAAAGAGTCACAATAGCCAATAAAAACCATAGGAAGTTAGATTTGGGGCAATTCGTTGTAATAAGTAGTTAAAGCTCCCTAGCAATTCTAAGGAATCATGATTCTGAAAATTATATATTCTTTTTCTCCTCTAACCTCTTGGGAGAGCCTCACTTCACATTCACTGATTAAAAGACATGCAGTAAAATATCTCCTTGGCATACCTATGAAACAGAATGAGTAATCCCCTTTTTAAATTAGTGATAGGTGAATCACAAAGCTTTGGGAGGTTGAGTTCTTTTTCTTCATCTGAACTTTCTTTGATGAAGAAATAAGACTAGAAAACATGTGAGAATGCATTATCTCTTGAGAGATCTAGTACTTCTATTTCAACCTTTAGCTTTAAAATGTTTAAAAATATGAAAAATTTCATTCCTGTAGTTCTAATCACTATATTTTCTCTTAGAAATGAATCCAAAAAATAGAAAATTAAAAAAATGAAAAATAGTTTGCTTTCTCCACTCATAAAGATGCCCATTCTTCATAATTTTTAGGATCCATAAAAAAAAGATAATATTATATTCTGCCTCTGGATAGAACAACTAAAACAACATCTGATTCTTGGCTAAATGAGCACTGAGTATATGTATTAATAAAGAATAAAAGGAAAGGAGGAAGAAAAAGCAGAAGAAAGGGAGAAAGGAAGAAACAAAGGAAGCATGGAAGGAGCAAGGAAGAGAGGGAAGATCTTTCACCATCACTTGTTTGAGTGAGGAGTCTGCTACCTAGAGTTTCTCTGGCTACCCTCGGAGAAACATGTCTTTTCTTTCTAAGCCCAATTTCTAACTACATCAGAGTTGTTAATAAACTATTGGTATAATAGAAATCCTTCTATAACATTTATTAATCAATCAATTAATATGCAAAGCATTCTACTACTAATTTTTTAAACAAATGCTTTGTGTAAGTCTGTAAAATTTCGAAATCATTTATCAAGTATCTTAGTTCAGGCTGCCATAAGAAATTACTATAGATTATATATATTTATATATATATATATATAACCTGAGCTTTTGTACCCCCATAATAAGCTGAAATAAAAAAAAAAAAAGAAATTACTATCGAGTGGGTGGTGTAAAGAACATTTATTTTTTTATAGTCTGGAGGCTGGAAAGTCCAAGATTGAGGGACCAGAAGATTCAATGTCTGGTGAGGGGCCTCTTCCCGGTTTCCAGATAGCAGTCTTCTCATTGTATACTCACATGGTGAAAAGCAGAGAAGAAGAGCAAGCTCTCACATCTCTTCTTGTAAGAGCACTAATTCTATTCATGAGGGCTCCACCTTCATTACTTAATTACATCCCAAAGGCCCCATCTCCTAATACCATCACATTGGGGATTAGATTTCAACCTATGAGTTTAGGGAGAACACAAACATTCAGTCCATAACATCAAGAAAACCACCATATTGAGAAAACATTCTGAGAGAATTTTTTAAAAACTATGAAACAATGGAGGCTTTTAATACCAGTTCCACATAAAGTTTTGAAAGGGCATGAGTGGAGGAGAAGAAGTTATATGAGGCTGATTAAAGACACTTAGTCATATTTGGAATACCACAGAGAGAAGAATGGCATATTAATTATAACATCAACTACTTCAATTTCTTCTTCTTCTATCTCTTAGATATTTATTGTCTGTATAGTTATGGCCTAAATCAAACTCTGGCTAACTCAAATCTTCTTATTCTCATGATTTTAAATGTATTAGGCCTTCCAAGAAGTCTCCATAAATCTGTAGTTAGGCATATGGACCCTATGATTCTTTTGCATCTTCATATTTTACCTCCTAAAGTGAAATGCTACAGCTTGAAAAGATTAAATACTCTCTTTTCAGAATCTTGATTATAGTCAAAGCACATATGAAATATTATTGGAGTAATGCTTTACTGTATTTATTTTTTCAAATATATAAATTTTACTAGAATGTAATGCCCTAGAGGTTAAGAGCCACAAATCAATAATCTTGGTATTCTCAAGAGATGTTTAAAAATAGTGTAGAAAAAATTATAGAGTAGGTTAGAGTATTCATAACCCAAAATTTAACTTTTTCTTCTCCCTCCTCCAATTCAAGTTGTATTGAGCTATATCAACTATATTCAGTTATGAGTTCATTTCAGGCATGAATTATGTCAAGGCTTAAAACACTGCTAGTGCTTCCCTCAAGAGAAATATCTATGAGGAGAGATAGGCATGAAGAAGAATAAGAGATTACCCAAGGCTGAAAGGAAAGGGAAAATAAAAGAAGTTCTTGGCCGAGGAGACAGATCTATGTAGGGCTTCTCAAAAGATTCCTATGTCAATTAGGTGGCAAGGAAGTAGCAGAAACTCAAAAGACTTGAAGGACTGGTATATATAGGGGTGATGAAAGCCCCAGACAAATGTTTAAGTGAAAGATTGAGTGGTGACCATGTAAGTACTCCACTGTCCCCCTTCCTCCATTTCCCAGCAACACTTAAGAGTTGTGGCATGACTCTGCAAGGGAATGAATAGGATGGCTCAGAAAATACTTATTTGTTTTGATTTTAAAAAATTATTCTGCTTCTCTAGAAGAATGATAGCTCAGAAGTACACATTTTGAATTATATACAAATAAAAAATTTCATTTGTTCACAGCTGCTTTTGTGAACTGAGTATCATGGCCATAGTACTTGTTTACTAGATTGTCTCAGACTGTGGAATACAGGGTACACTGAAAATGCTGTTTAAATTCTATATTATTGATAGACTTTCTCAGAATATTGCAGTAAAATTTTTATCTTCCATAATCTAAATAAAGGACAGCAATCACAACCAAGAGTACATACAATGTTTTGCTCATCATCCCATTTGCTTTCATTGTATGTATATTGGTTACCTAATGCTTTATCATAAACATTTTTTCTTCCTTTTACCTTTCAAAAAATTGTGTCCATACCATTTATTCTCTGCTTTAATCAAAGAGGTTCCAGATTCCTAATCCATCCACCATAGGATTAATGGAAAAGGAAATCTTTCATACTTTTTATTCTTTTCTTCCTGACAATTCACAACTTAAGATATATCAAAAGATTATTCTAAAATGTGCTAAGTGGATGTTCTCTGGTATATATGAGTAAAGAAAGAATAACCATAGGTCATACATGGAGACTCAATAATATGAAAGGAGACTAAGCTAAGCAAAAAATAAGCACATTTAATAGAATAAATGTAAAACAAATTACATTTGTTGGACTATCCTTGTGTCCCTGGGATGAAGCCCACTTGGTTGTGGTGGATTATTTTTTTGATGGGCAGCTGAATTTTGTTTTGTAGAATTTTACTGAAAATTTTTATATCTATATTCATAAGGAATGTTGACATATAGTTTTCTTTTTTTTATTGTGTTCTTTTCTGGCTTTGGTATCAAGGTGATACTGGCTTCATAGAATGAGTTGGGGATGATTCCTTCTCAGTGTTATGAAATAATTTCTCCAGTATGGGTACCAAATCTTTTTTGTAAGTCTAGTAAAATTTGGCTGTGAAACCATCTGGTTTGGGAATTTTTTTATTGGAAGACTTTTTTATTGCTGTTTCAATTTTATTGCTCAATATTTGTCTGTTCAGGTGCAGAAGGTTTTGAGCTTGATGCAATCTCATTTGTCCATTTTTGCTTTTGTTGCTTGTGCTTTTGGTGTCATATCCAAAAATCATTGCTCAGACCTATGTCAAGAAGCTTTTCCCCAGTGTTTTCTTCTAGTGGTTTTACAGTTTCAGATCTTATCTTTTAGTCTTTAATTCATTTTGAGTTGATTTTTGTGTATGGGGTGAGAGAAGGGTCCAATTTTATTCTTTTCCTCATAGATATCCAGTTTTCCCAACACTGTTTATTGAAGAGACTGTCCATTCTCATTGTGTGTTCTTGGCATCTTCATTGAAAATCAGTTGGCTGTAAATGTGTGGATTTATTTGTGGCCTCTATATTCTGTTCCATTGCTCTACATGTTTGTTTTTATGCCAGTACAATGGTGTTTTGATTACTATAGCTTTGTAGTATTTTTTTTTCTCAAGATTATTATTTTTTTTTCTATTCAGGGTCTTTTGTGGGTATATATGAATTTTAGGATTTTTTTTAATAAAAATGTCCTTGAATTATTTTAAAAATATTTTTCATTATTATGTGTACATAATACTTTTATATCTTTATAGGATACATGTGATGTTTTGTTACAGGTATACAATGTGAATTAATCCCCTCAGGCCAGGTCTGGTATTGATGAAATCCTTTGGCTTTCATTTGTTTGGGAAAGTCTTTATTTATCCTTCATGTTTGAAGGATAGTTTTGCAAGATATAATATTCTAGGGTTAAAGTTATTTTGTTTTTTTTTGTTCCTTCAGCACTTTAAATATGTCATGCCACTCTCTCCTGGCCTATGAGTTTCCACTGAGAAGTCTGCTGCTGGACATATCAGAGCTCCTTTATATGTTATTTATTTTTCTTTTTTCTTGCTTCCCTTAGGAACTTTTCTTTATCCTTGACTTTGGGAACTTGATTATTGAATGCCTTGAGGTATCCTTGTTTGGGTTAAATCTCCTGAGTGTTCTATGATCTTCTTGTACCTGAATATTGATATCTTTCTCTAGGTTTGAAAAGTTCTCTTTCATTATTTCTTTGAATAAACTTTCTACCAAGATCTCTATCTCTACCTCCTCTTTAAGGCCAGTAAGTCTTAGATTTGCTGTTTTGAGGCTGTTTTCTAGATGTTGTAGGCATGCATCATTCTTATTTATTCTTTTTTATTTTCCTCTTCTGACTATTTCTTTGCAAATAGCCTGTCTTCAAGCTTATTAATTTACTCTTCTGCTTGGTCAATTCTGCCATTGACAGATTCTGATGCATTCCTTATTTTGTCAATTGATTTTTTAAGCTCTAGAATTTCTGCTTGATTTTTTTGTTTACTATTACAATCTCTCCTTTAAATTTCTCTGACAGGCTTCTGAATTCCTTCTCTGTGTTGTCTTGGAGTTCACTGACCTTCTTCAGGACAACTATTTTGAATTCTTTGTCTGAAAGGTCACCAATCTCCATCTCTGGGATCTGTCATTGGTACCTTATTTAGTTTATTTGGTGAGGTCATGTTTTCCTGGATATTGATACTTGTGGATGTTCACTGATGTCTGGGAATTGAAGAGTTAGGCATATATCTTAATCTCCACAGTCTGGGCTTGTTTCAACTCATCCTTCTTGAGAAAACCTTCCAGATACTCAAATGGAATTTAGCATTATGGTCTAAGTCTCTGATCACTGCAGCTATATTAGCATTGGAGGGTTGCCCCAAGCCCAGTAATGCTGTGACTTTTGCAGTCTCCTGTTGGTACTGCCTTGGTGAGCTTGGGTAAGGTACAAGAGAATACCCTGGATTACAAGAGAATACCCTGGATTATCAGGCAATGTCTCTCACTCTCTTTCCTCACTCTTTGTGCTGGGCTGCTGGATTTGGGGGAGGAGTAATGTGGGCGTCCCTTCGGGGCCATCAGCACCAGGTCACACCTGAAGCCAGTCTAGTTTCACTCAAAGCCAGCAATGACTGTTGCCTGGCTACTTCTGATGTTTTCTGATGTTTACTCAAAGCCCAAGGGCTCTCTAGTCAGCAGGTGGTAAATCCCTCCAGGACTGTGTCCTTCCCTTGAAGGCAGCATGTTTCCTTCTGGCCCAGGGTGAGTCCAGAAATACCATCCAGGAACTAAGGCCTAGACTCAGGGTCTCAGCTATCTGTTTGGTATTTTATTTTACTGTGGTTGAGCTGGTACTCAAATTGTAAAACAAAGTCCCCTGAGCAATTCCCTTTCCTTTCCTCAAGTGCAAGAAGAATCTCCCTAAGCCTTGCTGACTGTAGTTGGGGGAGAGGTGACATAGGCACTGGCTTGGCCACAGCTGTTGATGTCTCACTGGGTCATGTGTATCCCAAGTCCATTGGCTCAGAACCAGCACAGCCACAGGTACTGCCCAAGGACTGCAGCCCTTATGGCCCAACTTCCTTATGAATTTAGTGCTCTTCATCTGCCAGTGGTGGAGCTAGTGGGAACTCAGGCTTTGGGGCAGATAGTTTCCCACTGGCTGGCCTGGTCAAAATGCTCCTTCTGTGGCCACTGGCAGAATTCTGCCCTGTGCTGTATTTCCCTGTGACAGGGTGGCTTTCAGTTCCAATGCAAAGCCCCCCAAGCACTTCACTCTTCCTCCCTTGGGCACAGAATCTCTCTCCACTCTGCATGCTGATGTAGCACTGTGGGAAGATGGAGGAGTGGTGGCATAGGCAATGTAGGATTGCCTTTTTTAATTTCAATGTATTATAGGGGTACAAATGTTTTTGGTTACATGGATCACTTTTATAATGGTTGAGTCAGGGTTATAAGTGTGCCTGTCACCAAGATAGTGTTCATTGTACCCATTTGGTAGGTTTTTCACCCATCCCCTCCTCACCCCCCTGCCATTTGATTTCCATTGAGTTATACTTTCCTCTATGCACATGTATGCTCATTAGTTAGTTTCAATTTAATATACTTACTATTAAATTGGCAAGATTGTCTTTTATGCCTTCTTCAGTGCCTCTTTCTTTAATATAATGTTAAAACCAGGTAGTATGATCATTCATTTGATTTTTGTTTTTTTCTGAAAGCGCTTGCTCGTGTGAATAGTTGTTGAAGGTGTTACTGTGGAGGGAAGATCACTGGAGGTTTCTATTCAGCTATCTTGCTCTGCCTCCATCCAAGGTCACTTGGAGAGATTTCTCAGCTGTAGAAGGATTGGAAAGAACACAAAGAAAGCTTCCCATGGGGAGCAGGCTGAGGAAGAAGGAGAGTAGCACTTCCCACTCTGTCCTTGAAGTCTTGATAGGGATTGCATTTTATATATGATGAACTGTAAAAATATTCATTGATTTTACACAAAGATTTATTCCTACTTTTTTTTAATTCACTGACTTCAGAAGAAAAATAAAATAGAACTACAATATTTTTTTAATCCTCATTTCACTTTTTTCTCTAGATTTGTTTTTATGCATTTAAACTTGCATGATCATCTTCTCTCCCTCTTCAGGAACTATGCATATAAAATCACCTGCCCTTTTGAATGTTGTTCATCAAAAAACTTTTTGTGAGGTTCATTTTTACTCTACCTTCAAAGATAACTTGTAAGTTATCTTTCTGTGAACACTTTTTCTGACTTCCCTAAATGTGATACTTGTGTTATATGTCTTCTTAGTTCCCAGTACCTGCTTTTAACAGCACTTAATTATTACTTAAATTATTAATTAAATTACTAAATGTATAATTGTGGAATGTCTCCTTCCCCAACTAAAGTAAATCCTCAAGAACACTGCTGTCTTTCTTGTACCTAGTAGCTTCCCAGTAAATGATTTTATAATGAATGAATGAATAATTAAAACTGAGATTCAGAGACATCAAATCGTCTTTCTAAAAGAACACAACTAGTATATGACAACATCAGTATGCAGTACTTATGCATTTATTCTTCCTGCACCATCCTGCTTTTGATTACTTGGAGGAAGGAAAAGAAACAATTGATGTTGCATTCATCTGCTGGCTTTACAAAGTAGGTTGTTTTGTTTTTGTTCTTGTCACTTTGAGAGGTAAGTTACAGACTTCAATGTAGGTGGATCATGCCTTTCCAATAAAACCTCTATACATGGCTTGGCTTCCTCTCCCTCTGTCTATTTCTTTTTCTTTTTCTTTTTCTTTCCCTATCTAGAAAAATGGAATACTTCTCCCTGTTCAGAGACCAGGAGAGAGTTCAGCATCTTAACTAAGTACTTAATCTAAGTACAAAGCAATTATTTCCAAATTTTAGACAGGTGTCTGGCTATCTAAAACCAGTGACTGTAGCAATCACCAGTATTTTTAAAAAGCATATTAAAAATATTTTACCTGAAAATTTTCAGGTCTTTTTCTTTCTGAAACCTATCTTTCTTAACTCCAAAACATATACCGATAGAAAACAAACAAACAAACAGAGGTTCAGCGCACAAAGCTTCGTGCATAATATGAGATATGAGATGTGGTAGGAAACAAATGTGTTTTAAAAATATATATGTCACAAGTAATCCTATATTAAATAGAAACATGCATGTTGTAAAAATCAACTGAAGAATGAATTAAATATGGCAATATTTCCCATGAATCAAAAATATTGTTTCCTAAAAATGTTAAAATATAAACCATACATATTATACAAAATATTTAGTGACCTAGACATAATTATATTACTTTTTATTTCTTACTAAGGCAATTAGAATTTTGCTACAAACTAATATACAATTAAAATGATATAATAATGTTTCAGTAACAAATGTATGCAAATTTTATTTATGAAAAATTCTTGATGAGCTACACATAGGAATGTGCTAACATATAATTTATACTGCTGTGATATACCCTTATTAGTACTTTGTTGTTTTTGATAGCTATAGTGCTTTTGATTTGAATCTAAAATACCTACTTTTATCCCTCTGTGTGATCGGTATTTTCAGCTCACATGGTAAAGGTTGAGCCATTGATATTCTTAGGTAGTCATTCATAGATGAGCATAAGATGGCATTACCATATACTTGCTGTAGAGCATAGAATTCTTCAATTATTTTTACATCAGTGTTGTTGTTTGTTTTAAATGGATGATCACAGAAAGGCATCATAGATTAACTATGTTATCGAGATGATTTTGGTGTTCTGACTTCTAGATAAGTAATCTGCTGTATATGACTCAATAACGGTTGTATTTCTTATTCTCTGAGGGCCAAAAGGGCACTATTTGAATATAGAGGGCAGTTGGAGATAAACAAAAGAAATAACATGGCTCTGAATGGTAATGCAAAGTAATAATTCTTTTGTGAAAGAGCTGACCTTGATAATTATGAGGTTTAAACATGTCCCAGTTTGGAAAATGGTTATTTTCCTCTTTGTGGTTTACACTGTACTGTCTTAGAGAAATAATGGCTTCACCTGTGTGTGTGTGCACACATGCGTGTGTATGACTGTGTGTGTCTGTATGTGTATTTATATGCAATGAATGCTACAGTTACCTATATACAAGCAGATAAATATGAAAGTGTATCTGATAGGCAGACCTCCAAGTAGTAGCTGGAGTTCCTGCATGCCACATGTGTGTTTCTACTACAACCTCTGGTGTGTTATTTCAGGAATATTAATGAGAAATATATTTGTGGGAAGAGGGGTGAACTTTGTGATGAGAATAAATCCTGTGAGTACAAAGAGAGTGGTTTGAAAAAGATATATTCTTAGATATAAAAGTGAAATTATAGATAGATTTAATATTAGAAGTTGGGGACATTGACAAAAAGGAAGGGGTCCATCTAAGACTTTCATTGAGGACTTGGAAATCACCATATTTGTTTATAATTTCATTTTCCTATTCTGGATTAAGTACTCTTAATTACTCTAACTCAATAATAAGAATTAACAAATAACATAGTACTACCTCTAAAAATGTAAAAGATACCTTCCATTTGTCCCTCCAGATTTAGTTTCTAGGTCTTCATGAGTCTGACCTATGGAGCTACATCAAGAGACTCCCTTTTCTTTTGCCTTCAGGTTTTATTTGCTTGGAGAACCCCAGCAAGAGAATGATAAGACAGAGCAGAGTAAGTTTGCCTTACCTTTGGGCTTCCTTGGGTTAGCTAAATCCCTAATCTAAGATCCTGACTAGGTATCTCTTTCCATATGACTGTCACCTTCTGTGTTCTGGAAGGTGTTCTTTTCTCTTACCTCCTCAGACCTAGGGGTGCTTATGCTTGTAACCACCTGCTACTAGGGTGGGAACCACACTATAATACTCTGCTTACAATTTTGTAAATAATCCCTTATGAAGTTTTCTTCATGTTATCCAATATACATGCCATCTGTTTCCTGCCAGTACTAAAATTGACAGAGCAGTTAAGGAAAACGTGTCCTTGCTGGGACTCATGAAGTGGTGACAAGAACATATTGAAAAGACTAAATTCTAGTGTTCCTTTCAGTTACGCGTAGAAAAATGAGCAGGGATTTTTAGTAGAACTGGATGAAGCACATAAGAACAAACAGATTGCGGAGCAAATTGCAGGTGGAAAAAATGAAAATGTATATTTAACTCCATGCTCTAAAAATATATACTGAAAGAAGTTGATCCTTGAAAGTTGAGGGTGAAGTGATATTTGAATCATAACTTGAAATCTTGAATGATTTGGGGGGTATCGTTGTTATATTATGATTTTTCAAAATATAACAATATTCATTGTAATCCTTTGTTCTTCCATATTTTTTCTGTGTCTTTAAGAATGAGTTTATTCCTTTATTCTCCACAGATGGTACATGAGGGCTTTGGGATGTCTATGGTGAGGAGTGGACGTCTTCACTGCTTAATGTGTGCATTACTTGGTATGTCTTTGCTTTTCTAGGTGTGGACTTGGCATCCAATTCAATTTGGAAGTAAGAGCTGTTGTAAGCTTCCTTTGTTTAATTTACCAGGAGTTCTCATGCTCGTGTGTTATATTCATTTGGAAAAGACTCCAGGCAACATTTTTTTCTAGAGAAATTTGGTCTTTCTTTATAAATTGTTAACATAATGCTCTGGCAGCTGGCCATTATGTTTTAATCAAATAAGTACTCTTCACTGTTATTGAAACTGAAGAGGAACCCATATTATACTGAGAATCTCTGCATTTTCTCGAAATAATAAAAGTAAAATTTGGCTTTGAGCTAGAGAGAAGAAGTCATTAATTGTTACTTTAACTGAATAAACATGAGCAGGTCTGGACCAACTTTTACTCTCCTGTGTAAACAGAAAGTAGAATTTAAATATCAACATAACCAAATCTTTAAAATATCTGTCATTTATAATAAGATTTTTCTCTACCTTGTTATCCTACAGTGGAAAAAAAACTGTATTGTTTACATTGAATTATGAACGCATAGAGTATTAGAATTTAAAAACATCTTATAATTGGAAACTATCATCTTAATTTAACTTCTCAACAATTGCAGAAATTCTCATTATTATTGCATATGATTCTCTTGCCTTCTGTGCTAGAAATTTTCAATTGATAAGCCAGGCACAGTGGTGTACAGCTTTAGTCTCAGTTACTTGGGAAGATAAGGCAGGACTAGCTTGAGCCTTGGGGTTTGATTCTGGCCTAGAGCAACAGAACAAAACTCTGTCTCTAAAAAATAAATAAATAAGCCAGTTAACACCAATTTGATGGTGAGTACATGTGGTGCTTATTTTTCCATTCTTGTGATACTTAGTATAATGAGCTCCAGCTCTATACAGGATAATACAAGAGATACTAGATCACCATTGCTTTTTGTGGTTGAGCAAAACTCCATGGTATCCATATACTATATTTTATTAATTGGGCACTTGGGTTGTTTCCCCATCTTTGCATTCATCGGGTGTCAGGCAGGTGGGAGGGGGGAGGAGGGGATGGGTATTGTTCATACCTAATGGGTGTGGTGCGCACCATCTAGAGGATGGACACTTTTGAAGCTCTGACAAAGGCAATATATGTAAACTAAACATTTGTGCACCCATAATATACTGAAATAAAAAAAAAGAAGAAAAAGAAACAAATGAATAAAGAGAGAAAATTTCAATTGATAGAATGTTCCCCATATATTTAGTGAGGTAGAAAGTTATTCCCTGCATTGAGTAGAAAAACTAGCTCATTATTGAGCCAAGTTCTGCCTTTAGGGTCATTACAAATATTTTAAGAATCTATTATTTTTTATACAAATCACAAATTCTCTTTCTTTATACCAAGCAATAATTATTTCCTTTTTAAAATGTTATTCACTCTTCTGCTTTCCATTAATCTGGAGCTTTCTATTGTTTTCCTTCCAAATAGATTCACAGACATCAAATTGCCTGTGTGTGTACAGATACACACACACACCAAGTAATATATACATACATGCATATACACAAACATATGCATATATACTGTTAGGGAAAATACTATGGTAAAGTTAACTATTTTAATAATGTATTAATATTTTCAGTTGCTTCTTCAAATTATAATGTTATGCTATAAACAAATTTTTAATTTTCTTTAATGATTTGATTTATTCAAAACTTCTTGAGGATTTTGATCCTCAATTGAAGGACTATTATTGAAATTTTGAATTGAAAACAAAAGGAAAATAATGAAACTATTAAAATATTTACCCTATTTTCTTAATATAAGACTGCTTTTTGAATAAATTATCATTTTTGACATTTTAAGTAAACTTCAATCTTTCCTTGTGTCTTAATTTTCTTTTCCTTTTTTTTTTTTTTTTTTTGGTTTTTGAGACCGGGTCTCACTCTGTTGCCCTTGCTGGAGTGCAGTGGCATCATCATAGCTCACCGCAATCTCAAAATCCTGGACTCAAGACATCCTCTTGCCTCAGCCTCCTGAGTAGCTGGGAGTAGGTGCGCCCCACTAATTTTTAATTTCTTTTTAAAGATGGGGTCTTGCTGTTGTCCAGCCTGGTCTCAAACTCCTGGCCTCAAGTGATCCCCCCCACCTCGGCCTCTCAAAGTGCTAGGATTACAGGCTTGAGTCACTGCAACTGGCCTGTATCTTAATTTTATTTGAAAAAAGGACATTTATCAATATTGTCTTTCAAAAACCTCATCAAAATTTTCAGGTGCATACATTTTAATTTTAAGTTATATTTTCATGACTACAATGTCTCAAAATAATACAGTTATTTAATTATCTTAGATAAAATTGAGTGAGACAAAAGGTGCTCTGTCATCATTTCTTTGTAACTATATTGGAAAAGAATAAATTGTCCTTTTTATAACCTTTAGTCACTCTCCACAACTTTAATAGCAAGGATTAGGAAACTGTTTTTGTGCATAATGCTATTGGAGTATTTAGATTACATTAACTTGATGATTTTAGAAAATATTTGTAAAATTTATGTTGAACACGTTTTCTTTTTTTTAGAGGACAGATTTATTGAGTTATAATTTATACATAGTGAAATCCACCCATATCATGCATATATGTATATAGCTCTCAAAACATATACATTATGCAGTTTGAAAACATATATAGTTACATAACCACCAATACAATCAAGATAAAAAATATTTCCATCACACCCAAAAGTTCCTTAGTATCCCTTTGTATTTAATATTCCCTACCCCTACTTTTTGGCAACTATTTATCAGATTTATGACCCTATAATTTGCCTTTTCCAGAATGTCATAAAAAATAAATCATACAGTAGGTGGCATTCGTGTTTGGCTACTTCTGTTTAGGCCAAAATGTTAGTAACACTTATCCCCATCAAGTGTAATTTATGCAAGACAAAGGAGAATTTTGACGCTCCATCTTAAGACTATGTTTGAGGAGCAATCCTTTGGAGAATAGAGTAAAAGGACAAATACTGCTTGAATCTTTGATGGGATTGTGGTATTGCTAAGTCAATCTTGGATCTCTTCTCTGTTAAATTCTTTATTATGCGAAATAAACTCTTACTATACAAATAATTTTTACTTGGATATTATATCACTTGCTCAAATGTAGAATAAATTACAAATAAAAGAGGACATGCAAAGAATATGAAGAAATTTTTTTCAAATGTTATTTTATTTACTTGGCAGTGAGCAATATTTAAAGACATTTGGAAAACTCCTACTTAAAACTAAATTTTTTTTTTTTTTTTTTTTTTTTGAGACAGAGTCTCACTCTGTTGCCTGGGCTAGAGTGAGTGCCATGGCATCAGCCTAGCTCACAGCAACCTCAAACTTCTGGGCTTAAGCAATCCTACTGCCTCAGCCTCCCGAGTAGCTGGGACTACAGGCATGCGCCACCATGCCCGGCTAATTTTTTCTATATATATATTTTTAGTTGTCCAGATAATTTTTATTTCTATTTTTAGTAGAGTCGGGGTCTCACTCAGGCTGGTCTTGAACTCCTGACCTCGAGCGATCCACCCGCCTCGGCCTCCCAGAGGGCTAGGATTACAGGCGTGAGCCACCGCGCCTGGCCTAAAACTAAATTTTATGGAAAACATAATGTGTAAATCAGGTCCATCTTTTCAGTTTTACTTTCCTCCACACTTACACTTTTTTCTCACTACCCTCATTCTCTCAATTCTCTGGACACTTCATGGAATCACCAGAATTTCATCTTAGCATGGTTGGAGTATCAGTGATAAAATAGTTTGCTTTAGCATGTATCCTAGAAATATGCCCAGTGATCTCTCTGTGTAATCTATTTGTTACTGCAATGGACAAATTGTGCCATGATGCTTAGAACAAATCATGCCAAACTTATTTCATCAAAGTTTTAATTAAAGTTTTCAGATCTACAGAGTTCCTTCAAAATACATATTCATTTAGGCTATTATCAAAAAGATAAAAGATAACAAGTGTTGGCAAGGATGTGGAGAAAAGGGAACCCTTGCATATTCTTAGTAAAAATGTAAAAAAGTACATCTGTCATGGAAAAAATTATGGAGATTCCTCAAAAAATTAAAAATAAAATTATCATATGATCCAGCAATCCCTCTACTGGGTGCATAGCAAATGGAAATAAAAATCAGTATTTTGGAAGAGATACCTGCACTCCCATGTTTCATTACAGCACTGTTTATAATAAGCAAAATAAGGAATCAATATAAGTGTTCATCAAAGGATGAGTGAATAAAGAAAATGTGGTGTATATATACACCATGGAATAACATACAGTCTTTAAAAAGAAGGAAATTCTGTCTTGTGTGACAACATGGATGAACCTGGGGAACATTACACTAAGTGATAAGCCAGGCACAGAAAGACAAATATCGAGTGACCTCATTTATTTGTAGAATCTAAAAATGTTAAAGTCATAGAATCAGAAAGTATATTGATGATTACCACGGTCTGGGAGTAGGGAGAATTGGAGTGATGTTGGTCAAAGGGTACAAAATTTCAGTTAGACAAGAGGAATAATTTGGGGATCTTTATTATATATCATGATGACTATAATTGATTAATAACAATATATTGTATACTTGAAAATTACAAAAAGAGTAGATTTTAAGTGTTCTCACCACAAAATAATGAACTGTATGTGAGCTAATGCAAATGTTAAATAGCTTGATTTAGCCATTTTACAATGGATACATATATCGAAATGTTCATGCTGTATACCATGAATATATACAAATCTTACTTGTCAATTAAAAAAAAGAAATACATATTCATCCAACAGAGAATTTGGCAAGGCTTTTCATATTGCACTTGGGAAAAATGTAGTAAATTTTGTTTTCCATTCATTATATAATTATAAGAACAGCATGCAATGTTATGATTCTTTGTCTACATGGAGGGAGGTTTCTAAGGGCTTTATATAGTACTGTTTCCTCAACCATTTCTTTTTTATGAAACCTTTTAACATTACTTCTAAAGAAGAAATTGAACTTAAGGCTATGCAATTCATAACTGCCAAAATAAACACAGAGATAAACACACAAAGAAGCATAAAAACCTTGAGGCAATATTAAAGTCTGTTTTAACAGATAGATTATTTTAAAGGGTTAACATAAAGGCTGAAAACTCACACTCAAAATGGGATTTATTAGCAAATAATACAGTTTCTTGCATTTAGTTTCTAAATTAATTACTCTAACGTGAATGAAAAAAACCTAACTTGAGAGATTTTCTGAAAAAGGGATTCTAGGATTTTATTTACCTCTAAACCTATATTGTGGCCTAAATTCTAAAAATACATAAAATTTGACTGTAAATATGGAAATTCAATTTCCATATTGTGGTAAGAGATTGACCATCCTTAATGAATGAATCTGATAAATTTTTCAATCATTAGATACTTTTCAATTCTGAGTGCCATAATCTAAGAAAATAATGAGAAGCTATAAGGTATTGGGAAAAACATATCAATTTGTTGTATCTTTATAATTCTCACTTGGTCTATTCCAAGAGTCTCTTTATTAATTATATTGAATCTGTTTAGTCTGACCAATATTCTATTCATCTTCTGAGGGTATAGAGGTCAGAGACAAAAGAAGCACCAGAGACACTTTTCTGTTGGCCTTGAAGAAGCACAAACTACCATGTTGTAGTGTGGTGGGGGTTGTCTGACAAGAAATGATAGGCAACCTCTAAAAGCTACAAACTACAAGGAACTAGATTCTTCCAAAAATTAGTGATTTTGGAAGAGGGCAGCAAACCTCATACAAGCTCAGAGCCCTAGTTGACTTAATTGTAGCCAAGTTTCAAGGTGATTATAGCTTTAGCTATAGCCCAGCTTAGCCAATGATGAACTCCAGACCCATGAAACTGTGAGATAATAATGTGGTGTTTTAAGCTTCTTATTTTGTGGGAATTTTTATGCTGCAATAGATAACTAATACACCTACAGTGTGGTGAAAAGGCAGAGTCAAAACTAAAATCGTCAATTCATTCATTAATTCATTTATTCACTCATTTAGTATTTAATAGTTATCTGCTATATACTGGGCATTTTACTAGAAACAAGAAGAGCAACAATTATACAGTCTAGTGGCCACTTTCAAGAGGCATAGAGCATAACAGAGGAGAGAGGTGAGTTGTGTAGTCATAATTATAAAAACTGCACTATAGGCACTAAAGTAAGACTATGATTTTCTCATTGCACATACATATCAAAGAACCTCTCCCGGGTTCCAGAGTCAGGCAGTGATGTTTAACCAGACATTGGAAGGATTAGTTGGAAAGAACCATCTACATAGAGAGGAAGGTATGTTTGCTTGGCTACTTCATTAGAACAAAATCCTACTTCCATTGTAGCCTGTTCCCACTGAATGATACATTTCCATGAATGCAGAAATTGTATCTTGTTTTTGTTTTACTCACAGATTCTAGTACATTATAAAAGACTATGTACTGGACAAATAGACAAACAAATGAATGAATCATTGATATCACAAGAAAGTAGGGTTTGACTATCTATAGGAAAGGTGTTTCTCATCTTAGAACTGCCCAAAGATGAAATAGACTGCCCCTCATAGGGTAGCTGGATCCCAATTACTTGAAGTCTAAGCAGACATTGTGTGATTATCACTGAAGAGGATTGAGCTGTTAAATCAGTTCTGGTTTTCAGCATCTGCTTACTCTTAGGAGTGATAAATAGAAATCATTAAAGAGTGATGTGACTTTATGAAAATTAGAAACAGCAACTGGAGAAGGGGAACTATCAGAAGACAAGAGACTTAGACCAGAGTAAGCTGCTTTACAATATAGGGATAGCATAGAAATATAAAAGAGCACTTTTGACACGGAAAAAAAAAATGAGAATATTTTACCTTAACAGAGTTCAAATAAAACAATTCATATAAAGAAAAGAGGAATTATCTGTATATAAGGAATGCTATTTCAAAAGATTACCAGACTTTCTGAGCCCCTTTCTCACAAGAAAAACTTGCTTTCAAGATATATAAACAATTTAAATGTGCATGCTTCTTGAGGGTGGGGGAATAGTCCAGAATTCAAATACTCTTTAGTGCTTCAGTCTAAAGACATGACCTTTTTCTCTGTTCAATCAATCTTAAATTTCAAACTGGAGGTGCAGAGGTTTGGCCCAAGTACTGCAACCATAAGCAATAGGGGGTCAGCTTTTGTAGCTGAAACTTTTTTTTTTTTTTAAGAGACAGAGTCTTGCTGTCTTGCCCAGGCTGGAGTGCAGTGGCACAATCATAGCTCGTTGCAGCTTCCTTCAAGCTCCTGGGCTCAAGTGGCTGAAACTTTAACAGACTTTTTTGTGGCTTAATCTGCAGTGCAGAGAGTTATATGTGAGTATTAAAAGAGTCAACTAGACCAAGATGATTTGACAACATGTGTGATCAAAACTGGTCATCACTTATTTAACAATCTTATCTTGGATTTGTTCTGAATGTTTTTCGGAGGTAGTAGACAATAACCTAAATGCATGTTTTAATTATTGCTTAGGTACTGTATTTATCAAAGATAGTTCACATTACAATTTGGGATAATAATTTTGTAAATATAAAGGATATCATGAACATCAAAATGGAATAAAATTTTTACTTATGTAAAATATAATCAATAATCTCTCTAATAAAAAGTCTACGTTTCATAATAAAAGCAGCTGTTAGCTCCTTGAGGGGAAGAGATTTGGCTTTCATAGTCACTGTTAAGATGTTAGAGATTAATATAATGCCTGAGAAGTAATAAATTTTAAAATATTTGTTGAGTACATTAGTAAATGCATGAAAGGATGTTTTGTTATTAAACTATTCAAAATAGTGGCCTTTTAAATATAATTTTATATTTTAAAGTACTTGACTAGATTTATTTATTATTAAAAATGCTTTTAATACATTTCCTACTTCATTTAATAAGTCAAAATTATGTTGATTTTATTATTTAATGTAACTTCTCACATTTTATGGACAAATGTTGGGATGATATTGTTATGAGTACTAATACAATTATCCTGACAACTAGTGTAAGAAAAAAAAAATAAAAAAGACCAAAATGTTAAATTGTTTAGTTAAACAATTTCTAATCCTATAAATGCTCACATGACTTAATCAGCTTCATTTTAGATGAATAAAGAAACTTAGAAAAACAAGAATAACTTAAATTAGCTTTCAGTATAGAAAAGTTGAATGTAAAATGTTAATTCATGTAGCCATTATGATACTGTCCAGAAAATTGGAACTGTTCTCAAAATTTTTCATTGCATAAACTGAATGACATATATTATTTTAAAATGTTTTATTACTAAAAATTATATCACTTAATCTCTAGGAAGAATAATGTGGAGATAAAATAAGCTAAAAATGGAATTTTCATAAAATTGAATAGGTGGTCAACAAATTTTGCTAATTGAGATGATTAACTAAATTATTACTTAAAGTGAATTAATGTTTAAAATTATATTATAAGCATCAGAGACCCCAAATTATTTGTCTGGTAAGGGTCATGAAATTAATAATCATTCAGAATTATTTTTAGATGATTCTAAACATTTAGTACACATTCTGTTTAGTGTAATTTAGTTATATAAAGGAAATTTTTCTGGGAAACTACAGCACTGTGTTACTTCCATAAATATATTCAAATATAGGACTGTAAAATAATATATATAGTAATTAAAAGGAAATTATACACTTATTATAATAGAATATCTTTAAATGCTATGTTCAGAATATGATTCTTGCTGTTTATACAGCTTTCTCCCTTGTTATTTTAGGTAAATATCAGACTTGTTTTTACTTTTTCTTAAGTAGGATAAAATAAAAACAAAACAAGAATTAAAGAATAAAAAGATTAAAACAACTTAAAATATTTGCTACAATTGCTGCCAGAAAAGGATCGTGTGAAGATCATTACTATAGTCAATGTAACTTTCACACAGGGTAGTTACAAACTAAGAGAAATGAGATACTACCATCAGAGGAAAAGTTCATGGTGCTTAGTCAAGTTCAGTCAGGATATAACTTGGTGTAATCACTCTAAGTTCCTTAAGGATAATATCCTGGCTTTGTTAGTGACTCACTGCTGTAGGTTCTTAGACTTGATTTTTCAGTGTATTCCAGTGTTGAGCAGACTGGGAACATTTACTGACACTGTACAACTAAAAAGATACTAAGCATAAGAACAAATGATCCCAAATATATTTGCATAGAATTAAAACTGTATATAACAAAACTTAGGAATCAGATATTTATATTTGCTGTTTATTAATTTTCTTCCTTATGGCAACACGTACATGAGAAACCAGATAAAACATTAATATTGTTAATAATAATGTTTATAACACTAATATTTTTTTGAGTGGCAGACACATGCCAGGAGTAGTGAGGTGATATAATCCTTATACCTGTCTTGTAGGTTAAATATCCGTGCCCTCACTTTCTGGATGGAGAGACTGGCTAAAGGAGGGTAAGTAAATTTCCAGTGATTACAGATTAGCAGGTAACAGGATTTGAGCTCAAGACTGTGTGTTTCCAAAGGCCATGACATTTTCACCAAAGTCATCTGCATAGTCAGATTGGTTACAATAAAATGTATAATGAGGATTCAGTCATAATCACAAATCCTTCAGCAGAATAGTTTTGATAATGCATATAACTAATTTATACAACTAAGTAACGCTCAATGTCTTAATAGAAATATCTGCGTTCAGGATTTTGCCTTCTGTTCAGTGTTCTCCAAGAATTTTATGTTTTCTTGAATTATATTTGCATTATAAATATACATATTGTTGTAGTTTTCCATAACACAGTGACAATGAGGGTACATTTTTTATAAAGAAGGGAACAATCAACTGTCAAAGTTTTAAATGTGTTTGAAACATCTTGTTGTTTACTGTCACTTCAAGTCACATCTTGTATAGGATACATTATTTTTTGTTTGTTTATTTATTGTAAGTAGGCATTAGGTATGAAACAAGAATAAAATGTTCTGGTTTTGACCTGGCATGAATAAGATTCTTAAGAAGTTTCTGCGTGAATGTTAGCCAGAAGAAATTAGCTATAACTTGACATTCAGAAAAGAAGTCTGATTAGAAGATAATGAATTGGGAATCACTAGAATTGTGATGGCAACTGAAGCCACCTTTGTGGGTAGTCATACCATGAGAGTGGAAGAATGAGAAGAGATAATGCCAGATGTTGAGGAATATTAACATTTGAAGGCTGATGTGAGGAGAGTAGACCTTAAAGAAACAGTGAGAAGGAATCACTTGAGGAAAAGCTAATAAGGAGAAAGAGGTGAGAGATACTAAAAATAAAGACTATTTTGTAAAAGTAGGTTAAAATCTGCAGAGATGTCTCTTATTTTTTTATTTATTTTTATTTTTGATTTTTTTTTTATTTCAGCATATCATGGAGGTACAAATGTTTAGGTTACATATATTGCCTTTGCCCCACCCAAGTCAGAGCTTCAAGTGTGTCCACCTCCCAGACCCAGATGGTGTACACCCCACCCATTAGCTGTGAAGATACCCATTCCCTCCTCCCACCTCCCATCTGCCCAACACCCAATGAATATTACTATATATGCACTTAAGCATTGATCAGTTAATACCAATTTGATGGTGAGTGCATGTGGTGCTTGTTTTTCCATTCTTGTGATACTTCACTTAGTAGAATGGGCTCCAGCTCTATCCAGGATAATACAAGAGGTGCTAGATCACCATTGTTTTTGTGGCCTGAATAGAACTCCATGTTATACATACACCACATTTTATTAATCCACTCATGCATTGATGGGCACTTGGGTTGTTTCCACATCTTTGCAATTGTGAATTGTGCTTCTATAAACATTCTACTATGCAGATGTCTTTTTTATAGAATGTCTTTTTTTTCTTTAGTTAGATCCCTAGCAATGGGATTGCTGGATCAAGTGGTAATTATACTTGTAGCTCTTTGAGGTATCTCCATATTGCTTTCCACAGACGTTGAACTAGTTTGCAGTCCCACCGGCAGTACATGACTGTTCCTATCTCTCTGCATCCACGCCAACATTTATAGTTTTGGGACTTTTTGATAAAAGCCATTCTCATTGGAGTTAACAGATAGAAAACCATACCATGCTCATGGATCAGCAGAATCAACTGCCACTGCGACTCTCTGCTCCATTACCACTGAAGCCCCTCACTCCACCTGACACTCATTAATCAATAAGACTTTGGTAACAAAGGGCATCACTACTTGGGCAGCCAAAGTAAAAATATTCCAGGCTCACATTGCAGCAAATGAATGAAAAAAATGGATTCATGCAATAATATTTCCTCCTGCTTTATGTGGATAGGTTTCCTTCACAGGTAGATAGCCTTTCTATGATGAAATTTAATGAAAGATTCATTTGGGAAATGGGAGCACAACCTCAGGGCAGAGGACCAAGTTAAGTCCTGGGTGGGAGAATGGTGGCACTTGCCATGGGAATAAAGATCAAAGGTGTTTTCCTTGAACTCTGGGGGAAATATTATTTTATAAAGAACTTATCCTTTTCTCTCCTTTGCTATAATTGCCTTTTAAAATGTGCCAATTTGTAATTAAATAAATCCTTTCCTGGCTGTAGTCTTGGGGAATCTGAAGAGATAGAATAATAATTGGGAAAATGTTCTAATTCTGTCTGCTCACTGGAACTTGATCAAAAGCAAACAAGAAAGAAGGGAAAAATAAGTGGTCAATATATTTGCAATCCAATTTAGATTGATATGCAAAATTGAAGATGAGGCTATGAGAATCTATGGAAAGAAGGGAAGAAGTTTATTGTGGGTGATGAAGCCTAATAACGGAAAGAGAAAATTACTAAGTGAAATAGAAATTTTATGGTGGTAAAAAGCTTAGGAGCATAGGTACTTTGAAATGAGAAATAATGGTTGGGAATTAACAATATGAAACTAAGATAACACAGGTCCAACTTTTGGCTACTTTGGAACAAGGTAAGTAGAAGAAAAGTTACTTTTACTTATGAAAATAGAAAAATAATGCCTTTAGCAAAAATCTAGGTTTCAGTAAGCCAGAAGCATAAGAAAATGATCACGGAAGAACTGATGATATAGATGTAGCAGGCAGAATAGTGGCCCCAAATTTATGAATAAGTTACTCTACATGGCAGAAGAAACCTTGAAAATATGATTGAGGTTAAAGACCTACAGATGGGAAGATTTTTGTAGATTATCCCAGTAGACTCAATCTAATCACATGAGTTTTCAAAAGCAGAAAACATTTCTTTGTTTTGGTCAGAGGGAGTGTGACTACAGAAAAAGGGTCAGAGAAATTTGACTTTGCTGGCTTTGAGGTTGGAGGGAGCTGACTGTGAGCCAAGGAATGTCGGTGACCTCTAAAAGCTGAAAAAGGCAAAGAAGCAGTCTCCCCTAGAGCCTCCAGAACAGAATGTAGCCCTTCCTTCACACCTTAATTATAGGACTTCTGACCTCCAAAACTGTAAGATAGCAAATTTGTGTTGTTTTAAGCACTAAGGTTAGGGTGCATTGTTAGGGCAGCTACAGAACACTAATATAGAGAGAAATTTATTTATCATGGAATGAAGAGAAGCATGGAATGGAAGGTAACATGGGGATAGTTGAGTCAATTTTACAGGGATGTTGTGAGAATTGAGATTGAAGTATATAAACCACTTAACAGTTCCTGGAACACAGGCCTTCAGAACTGGTAGTTACTATTTATTTATTTTTTCCATTTATCATAGGTGCTATGCATCAAGCAACGTGGTAAGCACTGCTGATGCTGGAAAAATTATACATGAAACTACCCCCATGTAGCTTATACTTAATTTTCTTCAAAGAGTCCATTGGTTCCAGGTAATTAAACAGTCATACTAAAATAAGAGCAGAATTACAGAACGCTCCCCCAAATATTTTATTTTGCATTTTTTTAAACTTTGAGTCTTAGTGTTATTATTTATAAAATAGAACTCTCTCATGTACTTTATAAACCATTTATTAGGACTAAATTTTTATATCAAAGCAATTGACATAAAACATTTTAAAAACATGGGTTTAATATTTTATTGTATGTATGCATGTGTGTATGTACGTGTGTGTGTGTGTGTATGTGTGTGTGTCTTTAAAGGACTGAGTGTAGTTTGTGGTGAAAAATATAGCATCTATTCTTGTCATTATTTCTCTAATTTTGGCTACAACCAGAGTGTTAACAGAGATGTTGTAAGCAGCATTCGGTAATGTGAGCTTTTCACATTATTAGCAGTGGAGTCTGTTAAGCAACCCATTTATTTGTGGAGCTGCCATGGCTTCACAATTAAGGGGAAACACTAAAATCAAGGAAGTGTTTCTTAGTAATTTGTCGAGGATCAATTTAATTGTCCTTTGGCACTCAGTACTACTGAAACTCAATAAATAGTTCACTTGGAGGAAATGTGATGATGAGTAAAACTGATAGAAAAACAAGATAGTCACCGTTAGTCACTATTCAGCTTTTGTCCCAAGGATAATGCTATCATGTTATGCCTAAATTAAATGTTGCAGATTGGAGTAACCCAAATATAAAAATAAGGATTCTAATCATCTGTTCCACTACACTCAACACATATTTGCTGAGCAAAAATTATGTTGTATGAACATTTAGTTTCCATTCAAAGATGAATTAGAAACAATTCCTACATCAAAGGATAATAAATAACAGTAAGTGTCATTTCTATAGTGTTTTGCAGTTTACAAAATATAATTTTTTGTATTATTTTATTTGAAAATGCTAAAATCTAGTAAGAGATATAGGAATACATGTGTAAAACTGACTTTCTTAAAAGTATAAGGAAACTATAGGAGTACAAGGAGTATAGGCGATTTTGGCTGGAAGGTTACTAAATGGCTTAATTGAAGATGAAAAATTGGAGTTATGCCATAAAGTAATACTCAGAATTAAGTAGTAAATTCTGTTATTCATCAAATAAAATGAGTTTTGCTATTTCAAATAACTGAATTGTAGTAAACTTACTTATCTCAGTCAGCATTTATTTTTTTGCAAATTTTTATAGCAATATATTAAAAAGAAATAAACTTGCATGGGGCAAAAGAAAGGAAGCAAATACACCAAAGCAAATGATGGGAAACATCTTTATTTTTCTTTTATCTGTTTTTCATTTTTAAATTTTTTTATTGACAAGTAAAAATTGTATTTATTTATGGTTACAACATGATGTTTTAATATATGGTATTCATCAAAGTAAATACCATCATGGAATGGCTAAATCAAGCTAATTAACATACATATTACTTCTCATACTTATGTTTTTGTGGTGAGAACAAAAAATCTACTCTCAGTAATTTTCAAGTACGTAATATGTAGCTATTAACTGTGAATCAGCATTTTCAATGTATAACTTGAATACAACACAATTTAGCATTTTTAACGCATTGACTTCTACACACACACACACACACACACACACACACACAAAAAAAAAAAAAACCAGAAACAAATTTTTCTTTGGGGCCACAGTGTTTCATTACGAAAATAGAATAAAAACTTCAAGTGTAATTTAAAGGTAAACAAAAAGAGAAAAACAAAATTTATTGACTTCTAGTCATTTAATCCATGTTTTTAGAACTAAATTGTCAATATTCATTGTAACAATAAGAACATCGACAAGTAAGATTTTATTTATGCTTCACGTGGCCCCAGGGTCAAAACTAGAGTGAGTTAAATACAACTCTCATGGCAGTTAATGTGTTAAATGTAGAGTTCTATGAGTTTGAAAAGCATGATATAAAATATTTCCACTGTAAAATATTTCCTCATTCTTTTTTGCAGGCAACCTATTCCCCTTTACTGCTCCTGGTAACCATTGCTTTGCTTTCTGATAATATAGTTTTACCTTTGCAGCATATCAAATAAATGAATCAGAGAATTTTTACTCTTGTATCTTGTTTTTTAATTTTCACTTTGAGTTTCATTCATGCTGTTGGATGTATTAGTAGTTAATTGCTTTTTCAGCTGTGCAGAATTCCATTGTAAGGATATAACATAATTTGTATATGAATTCACAAGCTGATAGGCATAAATGTTTATTTTCAGCATCTGGATATTATGAATAAAGCTGATATGAATATTCAGATACAAGCCTTCATGTGAACATATCTTTTCATTTACCTTGAGTAAATCCTTAGGAAAGGATTTCTGGGTCTTACAAGAAACTGCTAAAGTGTTCTGCAAAGTGCCTATACCATTCTGCATTCTTACAAGCAAAATGTGAGATTTCTCTTTGCATTTTTATCTTCATCAGTACTTGATATCCAGTATTAGCTATTCTGATTGTATTTGGTGTTATTTCATTGTGGTTTTAGTTTGCATTTCCCTAATGACTAATAAGCATCACTTAATCTGCTTATCTCTCAAAGATAGATTTTCTTTATGGAAGTATGTACTCAAATTTTTGCAGATATATCTTTTAAATTGAGTTGTCTTCTTGTTGAGTTGAAAGGATTATATATTCTGGACAGGAGTACTTTTGAAGAATATGTTCACAAAACATATATCTGATAGTCTGTGGCTTGCCTTTTGTAATGTAGTTTGTTATTTTTTTAAATGCTGTGTGATGCAGTTTTGAGGTCCTGCCTAGAGGTATCAAGAAGCTTCCCTTCTTGAGCAGCTGAGGCCGTTCACATAACAGTCACTCCCTTAGACTCTCACACTTTGGAGTCACTATGCACCTACCCTAATTGTTCCAGAGCCAAGTACCAGACAAGGAGGGACAAACAACCCTTAGGCCCAGAGCCAGTGAAATTATTCAAATTAGCCAATTCACAGGGTGTCTGTGCAACCTAGCTAATCCTATCCTGCTTGCCATACATAAATGGCCCCCCACAGCTCCAGCTTGCTGTTACTCTGTCCCTGGTGCAACCCTCTTTGTGGTCCTGCGTAGTAGCCTTCCCTCATTTGGAGCTGTTAACAAAAAGTTCTGCTACTTATCTATACGAGTGTCACTGTGTTGTGTCCTACCATCAAAAGAATGTTCACATCTTTTAAAATACCTTTCCTTCTATCAGCAGTATCTTGACAAGCAATAGGCTGAGTTTTAATTTCACTTTTCTAATGGTACAAATTTCTTTTGGGAAAGCAAACTACCTCCATTTGGGTGGACATGACATAAAACTCATGTGCAGGAACACATTCTGATTAAATTAAGCAAGTCATGACATTCCATATCTCTGTGCACAATTCAGAGATGGGCAAGTGATGCTAATGGAACCACAGAACTGCAAAAAAATGTTTTGGAGGGTTGAAAAAAAATATTTGATTTCTACCTGGCAGGAGATAGAAGAGATTTTCTTCTTCATGTCCTTTCATCACAAGACCTCTATTTCCTCAATTCTCTCATATTTGTTTTTTTTTAAAATTATTATTATTTCAAAATATTATGGGGGTACACATGTTTTGGTTACATGAATTCCTTTTGTACAGTGTGAGTCAAAGTTATAAGTGTGCCCATCTCCCAGATAGGTATGATGTTACCCATCCCCACTTCCCCTCTGGCACCTGCTTGATTTCCATTGAGTTTTACTTGCATATGTGCACATGAGTGCTGGTAGATTAGTTTCAATTTAATAGTGAGTACATGTGGTGTTGGTTTATTTATTCTTGTGATACTTCACTTAGGAGAAAGGTCTCCAGTTCCATTCACGTTGTTACAAAAACTATTAATTCATTTTTTATGTCTGAGTAGTACTCCATAGTATACATATACCACATTTTATTAATCTACTCATGAATTCATGGGCACTTGGGTTGATTCCATATCTATGCAATTGTGAATTGTACTGCAATAAAAATTTGAGTGCAAGTGTCTTTCGGATAAAATGGCTTTCTTTCCCTTTGGGTAAATACTCAGTAGTGGGATGACTGAGTCAAAGGGTATTTCTACTTTCAGTTCTTTGAGGAATCTCCATACTATTTTCTATAGAGATTGTACTAGTTTGAAGTCCCACCAAAGTGTATAAGTGTTCCTTTTTCTCCACATCCACACAAGCATCTGTTGTCTGGGGACTTTTTGATAAAAGCAACTTTCACTGGAGTAAGGTGATATTTCACTGTGATTTTGATCTGCATTTCCATGATATTTAGAGAAGTTGAGCATTTTTTCATATGTTTATTGATCATAAGTCTATCTTCTTTTGAAAAGCTTCTGTTCATGTCTTTTACCCACTTTTTAATGGGGTTGTTTGATTTTTCCTTGCTGATTTTCTTGAGTTCTTTGTAAATTCTCATTATTAGCCCTGTATCAGATGCATAGCATGAAAATATTTTTTGTCATTGTGTGGGCTGTCTATTCACTCTGTTCATTGTTTCCTTGGCTGTGCAAAAGCTTTTAATTTAGCCAAACCCATTTATTAATTTTTGTTGTTACTGTGATTACCATCGGGGTCTTCTTCATAAATTCTTTGCCTAGGCTGATATCTAGAACAGTTGTTCCAACATTTTCTTCTAGAATTTTTATAGTTTCATACCCTAGGTTTAAGTCTCTTATGCATCTTGAATTAATTTTTGTAAATGGTGACGGGTAAGGATACTGTTTCAATCTACTACATGTGGCTATCCGATTTTCCCAGCACTGCTTATTGAATAGGGATTCTTTTCTTTTTCCCCGTGTATATTGTCTGCTTGGTCAAAGATGAGTTGGGTGTAGGCAGATGGTTTTATATCTGGATTCTCTGTTCTGTTCCATTGGTCTATGTCTCTATTTTTGTGCCAGTAGCATGTTTGGTTACTACAGCCTTATAGTATAGCTTGAAGTCTGGTAAAGTGATGCCTCCAGATTTCTTCCTTTTGCTTAAGGTGGCTTTGATATTCAGGCTTTTTTCTGGTTCCATACGAAATGTAGAATTATTTTTTCTACATCTGGAAAAAATGACATTGGTATTTTGATGGGGATTGCATTGAATCTGTAAATCACTTTCGGTAGTATAGACATTTTAACAATGTTGATTCTGCCAATCCATGACATGATATGTTTTTCCATTCTTTTACAACTGCAATTTCTTTCTTCAGTAATTCACAGTTCTCCTTTTAGAGATCTTTCACCTCCTTGGGTAGATATATTGGTAGGTATTTTATTTTCTTTGTTGTTATTGTGAAAGGCATTGAGTCTATTATTTGATTCTCAGCTTTATTGTTGTTGGTGTATAGAAATTCTACTGATTTGTATATATTGATTTTGTAACCTGAGATTTGCTGAATTAATTTATCATTTCCAAGAGTCTCTTGGCAGAAGATGTGGGGTTTTCTAGATATAGGACATCATCACCAAAGAATGATAATTTGACATCTTCTTTCTCCATTTGAATACCCTTAATTTCCTTCTCTTGCCTGATTGCTCTGGCTAGGACTTCCAGCACTATGTTGAACAGAAGAGGTGATAGGGAGCAACCTTGTCTCTCTTTCCAGTTCTAAATGGAAATTCTTTCAATTTTTCCCTATTCAGTATGATGTTGGCTTTCATGCTCATTAATAAAGTCTTTCTATTTTCTGGACTTCTCATCTGCAAAGGCTGATGCTATGCTTGCCTCAAAGGTAGAGAGAACTTAGACAACTGGTGTTTTCCAGCAGCTATCTAGGGGTCTGGGATACCAGAAAATGCCTTTATGGACATTTTTGGAGATCAGCACTGGCATTTTCTAAGCCAATTTCTACCTCTAGGATTCCTCTTACCCTTAACCTCATCATAGAATCTCCACATCCAGCTCTTACTTCATAGGAGAAAATATTTTTCATCAGTTCTCTCTTTTCAGCACCTTGTAGAGTCTGTTGCCTCCATGATCTTTCCAGATGCCACGGTTCTGCGAATCCCATAATCACAAAGCTTAGGGGACCTGGTTGCTGACTAAATTGAAATGGGGTGTACAGGGCAGGAGGCATACCTCAACAGTGCCATGATTCCCTCAGATGCTAACTCATTTAAGCCTTCAGGTGACTCCCTAGTGGTGATTGAATAGATAGGAAGAAAAATATCATCAAAGTAAAGAAAATGGCATGAACAGGAGTTACAGTGACTTAGCCTGTGTAGAAGGCACAGAAGATATCTCTTTTGTTATCATTTATTAAAGTTAAGTGGAACCAGATTGTGGAGATTTTTATAAAACAGAATACAGAGTATGGTTTTGATCTAGGTTGTCACTGAAGACACTTCAAAAAGCAGAATTTTAAAGAAAATGTCTAATTGGAATCAGAGGAGAAAATTGTCAGGAGGATTAATAATGATGCTATTTCAGTTAGGTGGAAATGGGTTAAAACGGAGTGGGTGAAATTGTTAGAGATGACCCATGTCCATGCATAGTTCCCAGCCTGCCTAGAGGTTAGATTTGCCATGTCACTAGTACAGGCCAAAGAAATACAAGTGGAAGGAAAGAATGTCACTTCTGGAAGGGGTGATGTAGTATATAAGCTGCCAGCCTTCCATTCTCCTTTCCTGGTTCTGGCTGAATGATGCTATGGTGATCCTGAAGCCCTGTGTCCCTGACTCACTGCTTGGAAAAGAAGTGCTCAACCCTCAGCACACTGTGGCAAGAGGGACAAATCATATTTGGTTGTGTTCAGCCCCTAGATTGCAGTGTTTTTGTTTTTTGTTGTTGTTGTTGTTATTCCAGCAAAGCCCATCCTATTCTGAATAATGCAGAGGAGCTCATCCAGGTTGGTAACAGTATAGATGGGAAAGAGAATAATCAAAAAGAACATTGCTGAAGTACAGGGCAAGCTGACTCGCTGGCTGCACATAAAGTATGAAGAGACCTTCTTTGTGTCCTGCTGCTTTCACGGCTTCTTTCACCCTTGGCTTCCTGATACTCCTTCCTGCTACTCACCCTCATTTCTTTGCTGGGTTTTGGTTTTTTCTACCTTGCTTTAATCGTTGTTTGCACCCTGGTAATGTCAGTGGTTCTTCACATGTTACCATTTTTGTTACCGTCTCTTTGTTTCTCCTATTCACTGACAAGCCTCAGAGGCTGGATTTGCTTCAGCTCTATCTGTCCTTTCCTGCATACCTGCACTTCACCAGTATCTTTTTCCAGCTGTCCTCACAGTAACAAATTTGTGAACATAATGCTTAGGAGGCTGTCCTGAATTTCATAAATGATTTCTTTTTATTGTCCAACATTTGAGTTCAATTTTTATTTCATCTATGAACAAATACATTATGTTACAAAAATAAGAAATGTAAATACAGAATTGTTACAAAAATAAAAGAAAAATTACTTATGTCCTATGGTAAAATTTATATTGCATTTTCTCCAAACATTTTGCTGTACTTATTTTATGATAGTTGCTATAATATAGTACATTCACATTATTTTTCACATTTTTATTATGCAATTACGGTATGTTAATTATTTAAAATTTTAGAATAAGTCAAACTAGAATAAAGATTTATTTTATAATTCAGAATTTTATAATAAAAAGTAATTACTATATACTTGGTTTGATTTCTTAATTTTATTTTTTCTTAGTCAGACATACTGCTGATACAGAATTGTCAGCACAGTAAAAATATTTTTTATAAACTTCAAATTAGAACATAATATGAAATAGTTTTTGAGGCATACTATGTGCCAGAACTTTTGTAAGCATATCACTTATAGTTATCTCACTTATACCACATGGCAACATTAGGAAGTAGGTGTTATTATCACATCCATTTTTTCAGATGAGAAATGTGAAGCCTGGAAAATTTATATTTTTGGCCACCATTGCATAGTGAGTCCAGGAAGTTCCTGAACCACTCTGGTTATTTTCTAAGTTCCACAATGTATACTTTGAATAAATATATTCAAGAACATGCAAAATAGCAAATTCAATATTGTATCCCCAGAGGCACTACAAAAATTAGTTTTCCCAAAAAGGACAAAAATGATGCAAGAATGATAATGCCCGTGCTATTCCCATTCGCCTCATCTATTTGACCTGTGGTGAAAAAAAAAGTGGTTTTTTGGAGAACGACAATGAATTATAATGAACTTATTTGGGTTTTGATTTCAACTGTAGCTGCTATTCCAGACGTGGTTTTGTCACTGGAACAGATCAACACATCCCTGGCACATGGTGTGAAGTCACTGATCTCATGAACAATTTTTTCTTTATATCTGTTTATAAAAGACCATAGGGAACAGTTTCCTTTCAGAAAGTTGTTGTAGTGAGCTATGATGAAGCCATTGAACTACAGCCTAGGTGACAGAGACCTTGTTGCACACACACACACAAAAAAGACATATGAAAAAATGCTCACATCACTAATTATCAGGGAAATACAAATTAAAACCACAATGAGATACCACTTTACCCTTGTCAGAATGGCCATTAATAAAAAGTCAAGAAACAATAGATTTTGGAGGGGATGCAAAGAGAAAGGAATGCTTATAAACTGTTGGTGGGACTGCAAATTACTGTGCAAATTATACAACCTCTGTGGAAAACAGTATGGAGATTCTTCAAAGAAATAAATGTAGATTTACCATTCAACTGAGCAATCCCACTACTGGGTATCTACCCAAAGGAAAAGAAGTCATTTTATCAAATGTTATCTCTCTCGAATGTTTATCACAGCACAATTCACAATTGCAAAGATGTGGAATCAACCTAAGGGTCCATAAATTCATGAGTGGATAATGAAGATGTGGTATGTATATACCATGAAGTACTACTCATCCATAAAAAGACATGAAATAATGTCTTTTGCAGCAACTTGGATGGAACTGGAAACCATTATCCTACTTGAAGTATCTCAGGAATGAAAAACGCACACCGTATGTTCTAACTGATATTTTAAATAGAATTTGGCCTATAGTTTTTATATATTTTCCAACTTTCTCTGGTCTTGTTTTAATAATACCATATATTTTTACTTGCTAGAGAGAATTACGAATGAGTTTCTATTTAGCTGTTAGTTGTACTTTCAGTATACAATTTTCAGTAGCGTTTGATTGCTCTAAGTCTACAAGGTGGTAAAGAGATTTGTGATCTATTTTCTTGCTTCTACACTAACCTTATGTTGATTTTTTTTTCTTATGCTCATTCCTTATTGAGGATGCATCAGTGTAGGTTTAATTTTTGCCAGACAAAATAGTAAGTATATAGAACTGGGCCCTGATTTGGTGTTTATACTTCATTTTTCAGATGAATAGCTGGAGAGCTACTTCAAGTACTTTCTCCAAATTTTTATACTCTAAATATTTTTAATGTCATAGAAGTAAAATTCTTGCCTTTTCTTTTTCTTTTTTTAAATAATTTTTTTATTTCAGCATGTTACAGGGGTACAAATGTTTACATTACATATATTGCCTTTGCCCACCCCCTCAAGTCAGAGCTTCAAGCGTGTGTATTCCCCAGACGATGCGCATCGCACCCATTAAGTGTGAAGATACCCATCCTCTTCTTCCCCCTCCCACCTGCCCGACACCTGATGAATGTTACTACTATATGTGCACTTAAGTGTCGATCAGTTAATACCAATGTGATGGTGAGTACATGTGGTGCTTGTTTTTCCATTCTTAGGCTACTTCATTTAGTAGAATGAGCTCCAGCTCTATCCAGGATAATAAAAGAGGGGCTAGATCACCATTGTTTTTTGTGGCTGAGTAGAACTCCATGGTATACATATACCACATTGTATTAATCCATTCATGTATTGATGGGCACTTGGGTTGTTTCTACATCTTTGTAATTGTGAATTGTGTTGCAATAAACATTTGAGTGCAGATGTCTTTTTTATAAAATGTGTTTTCTCCTTTGGGTAGATGTCCAGTAATGAGATTGCTGGATCAAATGGTACTTCTACTTGTAGCTCTTTGAAATATCTCCATATTGCTTTACACAGAAGTTGTACTAGTTTGCAGTCTCACCAGGAGTGTATGAATGTTCCTATCTCTCCACATCCATGCCAACATTTTTGTTTTGGGACTTTTTGATAAGGGCCATTCTCACTGGAGATAAGTGATATTTCATTGTGATTTTGATTTGCATTTCCCTGATGATTAGAGATGTTCAGCATTTTTTCATATGCTATACATCTGATAAAGGGCTGACAACTAGAATCCATATAGAACTCAGGAAAATCAGCAACAAAAAATCAAACAACCCTATCAAAAGTGGACAAAGGACATGAACAGAAACTTTTTAAAAGAAGATAGACTAATGGCCAACAAATACATAAAAATGCAAATTCTTGCCTTTTAAAAATAATCATAGTAGAAAATGAGAAAAAATCCTTCTAAGCAATATAGAATGCATAGTGGATCAATATAGATTTGAAAATCTCAAGTAAGACAGTAAATCTTATGAGGGGATTTTGAAAAGAATAGAAGAATCTGATACAAGAAAATCTAATTTTTATATTCTGTTAATATTGCATAAATGTAAATTTAATAAGAATATAAGTAAAATTATTGGGTAATCTCTATTTTGATCTGTGAAATCAAAATTGTGATGTTTAACTGAGTTTCAATTGAATTAGCAATACCAGATCACTTTGTAGACTTTGTAATGTATATTGTCTTTACAAGGACTTTTTCAGAGAAATCTTTATACTGTTTCCCATAGCTACTGCACCATTTTATATTCCTAAAAATGTACAAACATTCCAATTCCTCCAAATCTTTGACAAAACTTATATATATATATATATATATATATGTATAAACATATTACATATATATATGTATATATTAGCCATCTTAACAGGTATAAGGTAATATCTCATTGTGGCTTTGATTTGCTTTTCTCTGATCATTAGCAATGTTGAGTATTTGCTTCATATACGTGTTGGCTATTTGTATGTCTTCTTTACAGAAATGTCTATTCAAATGAAGCAATATACTTGAAATTGGACTCAAATAAGCCCTGATAATACAAATAAGTTGCATGGCCATTTATAAAATCAGGTTATTTGTTGTTTTGCCCATTTTTAAGTCCTTTGTCCACTTTTTTTTCAATTAGGTTTTTTGTTTTTTGTTATTGAGTTGTAGGATTTTCTTATATATATATATATATATATATTTTTTTTTTTTTTTTTTGAGACAGAGTGTCACTTTGTTGCCCGGGCTAGAGTGAGTGCCGTGGCATCAGCCTAGCTCACAGCAACCTCAGACTCCTGGGCTTAAGCGATCCTACTGCCTCAGCCTCCCTAGTAGCTGGGACTACAGGCATGAGCCACCATGCCCGGCTAATTTTTTTGTATATATATTTTTTAGTTGGCCAGATAATTTCTTTCTATTTTTAGTAGAGACGGGGTCTCACTCTTGCTCAGGCTGGTCTCGAACTCCTGACCTCGAGCGATCCACCCGCCTCGGCCTCCCAGAGCTAGGATTACAGGCGTGAGCCACCGCGCCCGGCCTATATTTTTGATATTAACTTCTTAACAGATACGTGGTTTGCAAATATTTTCTCCTATTTTATAGGTTGCCTTTTCATTTTATTGCTTGTTTCTTTTGCTCTGCAGAAGGTTTTTAGTTTTATACAGTTCCATTTGTCTATTTTTGTTTTTGTTGCTGATCCAGTAATACCACGTCTGGATATATATGCAAAGAAATTGAAATTAGGATCTCCAAGAGATATCTGCATTCCCACACTCATTGCAGCATTATTCACAATTGCCAAGATATAGAAACAACCTAAATGTCCATACAGATTAATGGTTATAACAAGTGTGATATAACCACACAATGGACTATTATTTAGCCTTATAAAGGAAGGAAGTCCTGCTATATGTGATAACACAGATGAACCTGGAGAACATTATGCTCCATGAAATAAACCAGTCGCAGAAAAGCAAATGCTGCATGATTCCATTTGTAGATGGTATCTGAAATAGTCAAACGCATAGAAGCAGAGAGTAAAATATTGGTTGCCAGGGGCTGGTGGGAGGGGAAAATGGGGAGTTGTTAGTTAATGAGTATAAAATTTCACTTATGCAAGATGATTAAGTTCTGGTGATTTGCTGTACAACATAGTGCCTATAGTTAACAATATTGTATTGTACACATAGAAATTTGAAAAAATGGTACTCTAACGTTGAGTGATCTTAGCACAATTAAAAAAGTGCTTTTTTCTAACTCTTTATGCTAATTTTTTATTGTTAGGTCAATCACAAATACATTACAATATCAGACAGCCAATACTTTTTATTTGAATGGTAGTCATACTCAAAGAATGCATATGTCAGTATGAGTCCAAAAAATCCACTTTTTAAAAATAGTCACAATTCTTGAATTTACTTTAAATCATAGGACGTAACCTCTAAAATAAATTATTTTTTCTTGTTCATGTCATTTTATATAATATTGAATACAAACATGCTATATTACCAAGTCAAATAAGATATTAATCTAAATGGAAACAATTCAGTATTGCTTTTGGAATAAGTTAGAATTATTATATTTTTGTTTATTAAAATGTTTCATATTATCTTATAACAAGAATTTCAGAGTTTCCTTCAAAGGTACACTATTAGCTAATAATGTCTCAGAGATTTTTAAAAATTTACTATTATGAATTATAGAATACTATAGTAGATATAAATGCAATAAATTAGAACACAATTTTTATAAGTGCAAATAATGAGTAAAATCTTTCTAAATGTATGTCAAAATGCAGATTGCCTTCTTAAATTTATTTCTAGGCCAGCTGCAGTGGCTCACGCCTGTAATCCTAGCACTCTGGGAGGCTGAGGCAGGTGGATCGTTTGAGTTCAGGAGTTCGAGACCAGCTTGAGCAAGAGTGAGACCCCATTTCTACTAAACATAGAAAAAAATTAGCTGGACAACTAAAAATATATAGAAACAATTAGGCTAGCATGGTGGTGCATACCTGTAGTCCCAGCTACTCGGGAGGCTGAGGCAGAAGGATTGCTTGAGCTCAGGAGTTTGAGGTTGCTATGAGCTAGGCTGATGCCACAGCACTCTAGCCTAGGCAACAGAGTGAGACTCTGTATCAAAAAAAAAAAAAATTAAATTTATTTCTAAAATTACACACTAAAGTATATGTTCCTATAGTAAAACTTAAGCAATAATAGAAATATATGTATACAAATTCTCTTTACAGTTCTCTAATCTATACCTTTAATTCTACTTCCCTCTCTAGAGATTCACAGTTTAGTATGTATCATTAAGATTTTTAAAATATATATGTAAAAAATTTCAAATGAACATATATATTAACCATTAAACAAATTAGATTGCATCTTACATATTGTTTTTGAATCACCGCCAAATTTACAGCATATTATAATAGATATCTTTCTAAATACTTGGATAATTTTTAATGGCTGAACATTATTTAAAATATGACTGTCTCATATATAATTTAACCATTCAGAGTTGGAGGATTTTGTTTGCTATTCTAACTTATGCTACAGTGAATATACTAGCATTTATCAAACTTTTCAAATAATTATTTAAGAATGCATCCCACCAATTTTTATTCTTAGTAAAATACTGTATTTATTTTAATAATACCAAAAAGTGTTGTTAAAAAATGACACTATCATTTACTCTCTACCCAATGCAGTTATTCAAATCCTCATTTTTAAAAAATCTCATAAAATTCTATGAGTTCATTTATTTTTCTTACTCTGGTGGATGAAAATATTTTCTTATTGCTATTTTCAATGTTCTGATTGTTTTAAAGGGTGAGTATCTTTTCACATTGGTAAATAACATTTTCTTCCCTAATTTCACTGTTAATATTATCTACCAGTTATTTAAAATGCATATTTTTCTTTCTCATATAAATTTGCAAAATTCTTTTAGATATTTTTGGTTATCTGATATGTTTTAAATATTTTCTTACCCCATTGTTTTTTTGATTTCATTCATGGTATCTTTGTACATATATAACTTCATTTTTCTTTTTGATTGTGCCTGTTAAATTTAATATCCTTGGTCTCAGGGCTTATTCTAAATATTTGCACTTTCAACATTTAGTATTGTCTCTATAACAGAGTAGGTATTCAATATCTATTTACTAAAATAAACCGATGAAGTTAAAATAATATTTTATTTGAACTACATTTACTACCTTTTAAGCAACTGATAGTTCTAAATATCATTATGCTAACTAGAGTTCAGGACAACTAATAATTCTTCATGCAGAATAGGTATAATCTCAGGTATTATATGCAATTCTTGTGTAGGTATGTAGATATTACCAATAAATAGCATATTTAACACCACTGTTAGACAAGAGGCTTTTTTAAAAGTTGTGAGTTCTGTGCTCATGTGCTGTATGTCTCAGTGTTATTCTGATGACATGCTATTTGGACTGTTACCTTTCAATTAACATCTATTTGAAGGCAATGGAAGCCACATTTCTAAATTCTGCAATCTCTTCTGCATCTAATTCAAAGCCATGACCTCAACTGCAATGTATTAAATATTTCTGCCTATAATAGTGCATAAGAACAGTAAAATTACACAAACCTATATTTGTTAACTAGATTATTGGTTCACTAAATTGAAATAATAGGTTTCTTATTAAAATTTTTCATATTGTTCTGAGTTGTACTGCTGAATCTTTTAAAAAAATAGTGCAATCTTTCATTTTTACTTATGCTTACAAAGTTCCAAAAATGAGCAAGGTAAATTTTCTTAAAATATGAGCCAATAGTTGAGAATTATTCAAATAAAAAGCAAATATGCAGCCATATCTCATTGTTGATGTGCTAGCATACAGAGTTATGGGACCTGGAATAAATTGTGATTATAATGAAGTCAGAGTAATACAAATTTTAAAAATGATCCCACATTCAGCAGATTGCTAACCACTACATAAATTTCACAACAAGTAATTCACTTTCTTTCATCTGAAAACCAGAAAAAAAAAAAACCAAACACTAAAACAGACTCTAGGAAAAGGAAATTAACTCTCTATAAATTGTTGCAAAACTTCATTATTTCAATTCTTCTTCTGTTACAATAGTATGTGAGTTTATTTTATTTGATTCTTATTGTTCAATTTAAATAGACAGTAGAAGCAATTTGCTGCAGTGGGAAGAATATAGGTAGGAAAAACAATTATTTGGTTTTAATATGATTTGATTTTATAGGTTTTAATTTTTAACACGACCTTTAGTATATTACAACCTCTGTGACTTTTAGTCCTTCATCTGCTCAATGATGCTAATAATTTCACATTCTTCTATTTTATAGGGTTAATTTTGAGACTGGATTATAGAATATACTTAAAAATCCTTTGTAATTTGTAAATGATAGGTACAAATTGTTACCTGCATATAATAACAGTTAACCTTTACTGAACACTTACTATATATGAGCATTCCAAGTATAAAATATTTAATTTTAGTTACTTTAGTTACTTTAAAGTAACTATTATCATCCCCATTTTACAGATGAGAATACTGAAGCAGAGGGATCATAAGTGTCCAATATTATGTAGCTAGTAAATGGTGAAGCTGGGATTTAAGTGCAGGAAGATTGAGAGCTTATGCTTTTCACCACTGCTCTATGTCTCTTTCATTATGTTACCCAAATGTTTCGAGTTATGTTGTACATAAAAATCACCAGTACTATCTTCTTGTGTAGTTACATTTTCTTTGAAGTTGTTCAAAATCGTTCTCACTATCTCATTCAAAAATAAATGTTGAGGCTCTTTTAGATAAAGCTCAGAGTTTCCATAGATAATTGAAGAACTATGTATAGCTTTTAAAATGGCTACTCCAAGTATAAAGTTAGCATTGCTAAACTATGGAATGATATAAATCAGTGAACCAAAAAAGTTTTTCTCTAGTAAGTAGAATTTTTTGATATATTTTTTCCTAGTTTTGACACGTTAGAATTTCTATCCAGATCCAATAAAGAGAACATAACACTTCATGTTTTCTCAATAGCTAAATCATGAAACAAACACTAATTTTTAAGGAAAAAATAATGTAATAATGTGCTATAGGCCTCAACACACTGGTACATAAATATGTTGTCAATACTACCCAAAGCAATCTAAAAATTCAACGTAATCCCTATCAAAATTCCAACAGTCTTTTTGACCAATTCTTAAATCCATATAGAGTTGGAAAGTGGCTTCAAATTTTCAAAACAATCTTGAAAAAGAGCAAAGTTGGAGGACTCACACTTTCAAATCTTACTACAAATCTATAATAATCAAAGCAGTGTGGTACTGGCATAAGGATAGACATATAAACCAATCAAATAGAATTGAGAGCCCAGAAATAAATCCACACATCTATGGCCAATTGACTTTCAACAAGGGTGCCAATTACACTTAATGGAGAAAGAACAGTGTCTTCATCAAATGAGACTGTATTCCACATGCAAAAAAGAAAGAAGCTGGAAACCTACACCACACTATGTATAAAAATTAACTAAAAATAGATAAACAACCTAAATATAAGTGCTAAAACTATAAAACTTACTTAGGGATATAACTATAAAACTATAAAACAATAACAAAACAAAACAGTAACTATAAAACAATACTTAGGGGTAAATCTTCATGACCTTTGGTTTGGCCAAAGGATTCTTATATATGACACCAAAACATGAGCAACAAAAGAAAAAATAGATAAATTGGACTTCATCAAAATAAAAAAACTTTTGGTCATCAAAGAAAATAATCCAGAAAATAAAACAGAATGGGAGAAAATATTTGCAAATCACATATCTGATAAGGGCTTAATATCCATAATATATAAAGAACTTCTGAAATGCAGCAAGAAAAAAAAAACAACAACAACAACCAAATTAAAAGATGAGTAAAAGACTTAGACATTTCTCTAAAGAAGATATATGCTGTGAATTAAGTTGTCCCCCAATATAATAATATTTGGAGATAGGGCCTGTAAGGAAGTAACTATTGTTAAATGAAGTCATAAGGTTGGTAGTTTTATAAGAAGAGGAAGAAAATTATCTTTTTCTCCACACACGCACAATGAGGTGATTATGTGAGCACACTGCAAGATGGTTGCTGCCTACAAGCCAGGAAAAGAGGCCAGCACCTTGATCTTGGACTTCCCACCCTCTAGAACTGTGAAAAATAAATTTCTCTTGTTTAAGCCACCCAGTCTGTGGTATTTTGTTATGGCAGCCCAAGGTACCATGAAGTGGGGTGCTGCTCTAATAATTACCTAAAAATGTGGAAATTACTTTTGAACAGGGTAATGGGTAGAGGCTATAAGAGTTTTGATGTGCATGATAGAAATATGGTCATTAATGGCAATTCTGGTGAGAGATCAGAAAAAAAGGAAGCAGAGCTAGAGAGAATGCCTCTATCTTTTTAGAGAATACATAAATAATACTGAGCAGAATGTTCATAGAAATATGGATATTAAAGGCAATTTTGGCAAGGTCTCATACTGAAATGAAAAATAGGTTCTTAGAAACTGGAGAAAAGATGATCCTTGTAATAAGGTCACAAAAACCTTGCTAAATTGTGTTAAAGTGTTTTAAACGGAAGGTAGAAATTGCAAGTGAGGAATTTGGATATTTACTAGAGGAAATTTCTAAGCAAATACTGAATATGAAGTTTGGGTACTCCCAACCACTATAGTTAATAGTAAAGTGCAAGAGGAGAGAGACAAATTGAAGGAATTTTTAAACAAAAAAGGAACCAGAACTTGAAGATTTGGAAAATTATCACCTTATTCATACTGCAGAAAAGGAGAAAGATTATTCTGAAGAGAATGCTAAAAGTGTGGCTGACAGAGATTAGTATCGGTGTGAATCACTAATTTAATCAGCCACATTAGCAGCAGCCAGGAATAGTGACAAGATTACACTGCTAGTTCAGACTAAAGAAAACAGAAAAAATGGGACAGATGGAAGGAAGGCTGCAAACACAAACTATCCTTCAAGAAAAGGGAAGAATGACTCCACAGGTGATTCAGATATCATCAGGGCTGACTTCTTGGTTAAAAGGGTGGGGCCATGATCTCAGTTTCATTAGGCCAGATGGTTTCCATCTGAAGTCTTGGAGGTGAGGGCTGCTGCCCCAGTGGGTCTGGAAGGTGGAGGATCAAGCCAAAGAGAATTATTCTCAAGCCTTAAGATCTGATGACATTTGCCTTGCTAGATTTTGGACTTGCTTGGGACCCTTCCTTCTTTTCTATTCCTTGCTTCTTTCCTATGCTTCTCCCACCATTGTATTTTGGAAGCACATAACTTGTTTGGTTTCATGTATTCACAGCTGGAGAGAAATTTTGCCTCAGAAGGAATTATACCTTGAATCTTACCCATACCTGATTTAGATGATATTTAGATGAGACTTTGGACTTTAAACTTTAGATGTAATGCTGGAATCAGATAAGACTTTTAGGTTCATTAGGAGGCCATGTATTTTCATGTATTAAAAATAACAACATGAATTTTGGGGAGCCAGGAGTGGAATGCTATGGACAAAATTATGCCCACCAAATTAATATATTGAAGCCCTAATGACCAATATGATCATATTTGGAATAAAGAAGTAATTAAGGTTAAATGAGGTCATAAGGGTGGGGCCTTGATCTGATAAGATTACTTTCTTTATAAGAACAAATACCAGAGAGCTCTCCTCTGTCTCTCCCTCCCTCCCTCTCTCCCACCTTACCTTCCCACAAAAGCACTCAGCAGAAAGGCCATTGAGGACACAGCAAGAAGGCAACTGTCCGCAATCCAGGAAGATAGTTCTCACCAGAAAGAAAGCCCTGTAAGACTTTGATCTTGGACTTTCCAGTCTCCAAACTGTGAGAAAATAAATGTCTGTTGTCAGGTCACACAATTTGTGGTATGTTTTTTTGTTATGGCAGCCCAAGCTGATTAAAACAATATACAAATGTCCAATATACATATGATAAGATGTTCAATAATATTAGTCATTATGGAAATGCAAATCAAAACCACAAATGAGATCGCACTTCACACCTACTAGAATGGCTGTAATAAAACAAAACAAAACAAAACAATGAAAAATAACTGGTGGTGATGAATATATAAACAAATTGTAACCCTTATACATAGAAGGTGGGAATTTAAAATGGTACAGCTACTGTGGAAAACAGTATGATTGTTCCTCAAAAAGTTAAATGTAGAATTACCATATGACCCAGTAATTTCACTCCTACATATACACCCAAAATAAATAAAAACAGGGCCTCAAATAGATACTTGTACACCATTGTTCATTGCAGCATTATCCACAATATCAAAAGGTAGAAACAACCCATTGTCCATCAAAAGATGAATGAAATAAATGAAACATGTCATCTATATATAATAGAATATAATTCAGCTATAAAAAGGAATAAAGTTGTGACACATGGTACCACACAGATGAACATGTAAACATTATGCTAAGTGAAATAAGATAGGCACAAAAGGACAAATATTGCATGATTCCACTTATATGAAATATACAAATTCATAAAGAAAAGTAGATCATAGGTTACCAGGGCCTGAGGGGAAAAGGGAATGGAGAATTGCTGCTTAATGGTTACTGAGTTTCTGTTTGGAGTGATGAAAAGATTTGGAAATATGTAATAGTGATGGTGGCAGAACATTGTAAATATTAATGCCATTGAATTGTACCCTTAAAATTATTAAAATGGCAAATTTTACATTTTATATATATATTTCATCAAAATTTAAATTTTTATTTTTTATTTTTTTTTTAATTTCAGCCTATTACAGGGATACAAATGTTTAGGTTACATATATTGCCTTTGCCTCATCCAAGTCAGAGCTTCAAACTTGTTTATCCCCCAGACGGTGCACACCTCACCCATTAGGTGTGAATATAACCATCCTCTCCTCCTCCCCTCCCACCTGGCCGACACCCAATAAATATTACTACTATATATGCACATAAGTGTTGATCAGTTAATACCAATTTGATGGTGAGTTACATGTGGTGCTTGTTTTCATATTCTTGTGATACTTCACTTAGGAGAATGGGCTCCAGCTCTGTTGAGGATGATATAAGAATCTACATAAAACTCAAGAAAATAAGCAAGAAAAATCAAACAACCCTATCAAAAAGTGGGCAAAGGACATGAACAGAAACTTTTCAAAACAAGACAGACTAATGGCCAAGAAACATATGAAAAATGTTCAACATGTCTAATCATCAGAGAAATGCAAATCAAAACCACGAGATATCACTTAACTCCAACGAGAATGGCCTTTATCAAAGAGTCCCAAATCAATAAATGTTGGTGTGGATGCAGAGAGATAGGAACATTCATACACTGCTGGTGGGACTGCAAACTAGTACAACCTCTGTGGAAATTAATATGAAGATACCTAAAAGAGCTACAAGCAGAACTACCATTTGATCCAGTAATCCCATTATTGGGCATCTACCCAAAGGAACAAAAGACAATCTATAAGAAAGACATCTATCTGCACACTAGAATGTTTATAGCAGCACAATTCACAATTGCAAAGATGTGGAAACAACCCAAATGCCCATCAATACATGAGTGGATTAACAAAATGTGGTGTATGTATACCATGGAGTTCTACTCAGCCACAAAAAAACAATGGTGAGAATGTAAATTTTTTTTTTGAGACAGAGTCTCACTCTGTTGCCCAGGCTAGAGTACTGTGGCATCAGCCTAGCTCACAGCAACCTCAAACTCCTGGGCTCAAGCAATCCTCCTGCTTCAGCCTCCCGAGTAGCTGGAACTACAGGCATGCGCCACCATGCCTGGCAAATTTTTTTTTTATATATATATTTTTAGTTGTTTATATAATGTCTTTCTATTTTTTTTAGTAGAGATGGGGTCTCATTTTTGCTCAGGCTGGTCTTGAACTCCTGAGCTCAAATGAACCACCCACCTCGGCCTCCCAGAGTGCTAGGATTACAGACGTGAGCCACTGCGCCTGGCCAAGAATTTTATTTTTTAAAATCACTTATCTCCAGTTGTTCAAGCCAAATACATTTAGAAATCACACTTGATTTATCTTCTATTTCACCTTCAATACCTGAACCAAGGTATACAACAGGTATAGCTAATAGGCCTATATGTTGCAGTTCTATTTTCCAACACTATTTAACTGTCATTGGGATTTCAAACTCACTTTGATATTTATTGACATAGCCACACACCCTGGAGACATGACTATGTTGCTATCAATTGTGTTTCTTAAGGAACAGAAGGAATCTTTTGCCTATTTAAAAAACGTGCCCTAAATTTCTGACTCTATCCAAAATTATAAACGTCAGAAAGTCATTTATACTACCTGATTTAAAAATAATATAAAGGTATAGTAGTGAAGGTAATGAATTATTGAAGAAAGGACAAATATAGATTAATAAAACATAATAGAGTTCAAAATAAAAGAGCTTATTTTAAAGAAGGGGCCTAGGAATTCAGTGAAAAAAGCAGTGTTTTCAACAAATGGTGCTGGAAGAACTTGATATCCCTATGAGAAACAAAATTAATGAACCCTTTCCTCCTACTACTACACACAGCAATGATCTCAAAATGGATTGTAGACTTAAGTATAACAACTAACATTATAGTACTCCTAGGAAAAAAACATAAGATACAATCTTTGTGACCTAAGAGTTGCCAAAGATTTATTAGAAAGGATACAAAAAAGCATGAACCATGAAAGCAAATTTGAAAAATTAGACTTTATTAAAATTTTTTGAAAATGCTTTTTGAAAGCCACTTAAAAGATAATCCAAGCCACACAATAAAAGTTTTCGTAATCCAGATATCGGAAAAACATCTTGTATCCAGAATATACAAAAGTCTAACCAATAAAAAAATAGAAAAATAATTTTCACAGCCACTTTACAAGAGAAGATATATTAATAGCCAATAACCACATAAAAAGATATCCAACATCATTAGCAACTGGTAAAATATAAATTAAAACTACCATACATTCATTGGGATGGTTAATTAATAAGACTGATTAGATCAAGTATTGGCATGGAAATAGGGCCACTGGAACTCTCATGTGCTGCTGTTGTAAATGTAAAATTGCACAAGCTCTTTGGAAAAGTATTCAGCCATTTTTTTTTTTAAATTTAAGGTATACTTTTAAGATAATTCAGCCATTCTACTTGTAAGTATTTACTCTAGAGATATAAAATGCGTCAACGTTTCACTGGGAAATCGATTCAATTGACAGCAAAACTTTTGTATCTCCTATTAAAAATCCTCTGACATAACCTTCTTCTAACACTATTCAACTCTTTCTCTACTCTTCAAACAAAACTACCTAAAAGAGTTTTATTTTACTGTTCCCATCTCCCTGTTTCTCAATCTACGTAGCCAACTTTCTTCACTGTTCAATAGAAACTGTAGTAATCGAATACAATAACTAATTTCATCTTGCTAAAGACCATGGCCAATTCTTTGGCTTCACCTTAAACAAAGTCCCAGCAGTATTGATCACAATTGACTATCCTTTCCCTTTTGAAACGCTTTTCTTACTAAGGTATTTTTGTCACCATCTTAATTATATTTTCTCTTTCAATTTCTACTATTCATGTCTTCTTTACTGGGTTCCTCTCATTTCCAGACCTTTACATACTTGTGAGCCCCAGCCATCTATCCCTGACTTTTCTTGTTGCACTACAGTCTTCCTTGATGTAAATACTATTAGTTTATAATTTTGAAATTGTTATCTTCAACATAAACCATTTCTTAGTATGAGAATTATACTACTCATAGTGTATAGTCAGTATTATTAATATATTGGGTATATTATACTCAATCATACCCAATTACCTACTCAAAAACTCCTTTTGGATGCCCAAAATGCATCTGAAATGTAAGCTGATCAAAACATAATTACTCTAATTCTCACTCTGCTAACCGGAATTTATCTCTGTAACCAATAGCATACCAAGGTTGGGGTGGTGGGAGCAATCTTTCTTGGGTGTTTTGCGTATAAAATATGTCGGAACCTTAGTCTGCCTGTTTCCTAAGACTTCACTTATTGAGCTCCCATGTTATAAGGGATGTGAGACAACACAAACATATTAAAAACACAAAAAATAAAATTAATTATCTTTTACAACAACAATATAGAAAAGACAAGCATAACAGTCCCACAAAAGATTAAACTATTTTTCTATTCAGTATGGCAACTGTCATGATTTCAGAAAACTGTTTCTTTTCTACAGGGTAACTTATGAATTGTTAAATATGATGCAGACTTTACAGGCTTCGATTTTCTTGGTGTGTCTGCTTATCACAACAATGTTGGTATTTCTTCTTAATCTCTCTTCTCTCTTATCCTTGGACTCATACTTCTCCTGATTTTCTTTCTGATTATCAATCTAAGGTGTTATCTCTTCTTTCTCAATTTGTCCTTTAAGAGTTTAATTTATATATAGGCTCCTGCCCTATCAAACTATATATATAGTTGGGGACATGTCTGTGTTTGTTTGTGTGTGTAAGTGTGTATATATGATAGATATCTCTATAACTCCATTTATCTGTATGGCTGCCAGTTTTGTTAAAAAATGTATCAAGTTTCTGATTTTAGAATCATCACTCTGTTCTGGTAGCTATTGTTTATGCTTCTCTGTTAGACTTCTTGATGATCCTTGCCTACTTAACTATTCCTTGTAATTATTATTAAATTTACTATGAGTCAGACAACCATGGAGCTGATTTTGTACTAACCCACACATAAAATAATTATACAGAACGGGTGTAAGAACATGTTTGTCTGCTCTTTTTCTTTTTTGTTTTGTGATACTGAGTAAGTACTGTGAAGTCTCTGAAATTAGTTTTCTCTATTATAAAATGAGAATAATAAAACATAAATCCTAATAACGATATAACTCTCTTTATAATGACACATGGTAAAAAATATTATAAACTGTAAAAATTATACTGATAGTAATCATTGCTACTAGGAAATTTCTGAAATAAAGCCAGAACCAGAAAATTATCATCTATCTATTAAAAGTCAAATTTATAAAATACTGGAATAAGCAATTGTATTGAAGCCTCAGTTTGAAATGAGAAATTATGAAAAAACTCCTGCTGTAAGTAATAGCAATAAGCTACAAAATCCCACAAAAAGCTATAATGTTTCCAAAATAATTTAAACACATTCATTGAATAAATATAATTTTGTGTGCAAATTTCAGTCAATCCTATACTACTATTTAAACTCTTATGGCAGGTTAAAAATCTTGGAGAAATTCACCTACCTTATCATTATTATAGTTTTCATCTTCTACTACAGTAATTTTAAGAAGTTATGTGAAATAAAAAGGTAAATTTATGTTATATTTTACTGTCTCCTGAATTCTTATGGACAGCTTAAAGATTATTTTAATGTAACAAAAAGATGTTTTCTGTAATGTCAGTGTAATTAGAGTAGGCCTCTATGATACTTTTTTGGGGATATAATTTCTGAGAAAGTAGAATTACTAAAATGAGCATGTAAGGGGATGATTTTTGTTACAAGTAACTGAAATTTTACTTAAGAATGCTTAAACAATGAAGTCACACTCTAAAATGTCTGGAGACTACTTTACAGTAGGATCCTACTTATTAAGGGCTCGGTTTCCATCCCTCTACAGTAGACCTCATTAACCATGGTTTTGCTTTCTGTGGTTTCAGTTAGTTGTGGTTAACCATGATCTGAATATATTAAACAAAAAATTCCAAAAATAAACAACTCACAAGTTTTAAATTGGCATTGTTTTGGGTAGTGTGATGGTATCTCCAAGCTTCCCACTGTGGTCCGCCCAGGATGGGAATCCTCCCTTTGTCCAGCATATCCATGCTGGGGACACTCCCCGCCCACTAGTCACTTATCAGATCGATCATGAGGATATCACGGTGCTCCTGTTTAAGCAACCCTTATTTTACTTAATAATGGTGCCAGTGCACAAAAGTAGTGATGTCAGTAATTCAGATAGGCCAAAGAAAAGCTATAAAGAGCTTTTTTTAAATGAAAAGGTAAAAGTTCTCCACTTCATAAGGAAAAACAAAAATTGTATGCTGAAGTCCCTAAGATCTGTGGTGAGAATAAATCCTCTGTGAAACTGTGAAGAACAACAAAAGAAATTTGTGCTGGCTTTGCCGTTGCTTCTCAAATTGCAAAAGTTATGACCATGGAGCTTGACGAGTGCTTAATTAAGATGGAAAATGCATTAAATGTGTGGGTAGAAGACACAAACAGAAACATGTTCCGATTGACAGCAATTGAATTTGTACTATCTGTGGTTTCAAGCATCCACTGGAGGATTTTGGAATATATCCCCCAAGAATGAGGCAGGACTACTATATTTCAAACTCAGACACTCTCAACATGATGTCGGGTCCCCAAGGGTTGCAACATGATTTCATCAGTTACAGATAATGCTTCCTCACAGAAAAATATCCAGAGGTGGAAAAGGCAATTTCTCTTTGTTTTTCTATTTTTATCATGGAGGAAAACCTTAATCGAATGTAAGAAAAGCAGACTTCCTTCCACCTAATTGATTAGGGTTGAAATAGAAGCCAGTCATTGGCACCAGTAAAATAATTACCTTGATTATCTTGACTAGTCAATATCCACTACCTGTGGCTGGGGAGAGGCAGGCCAGGCTGATGTAGCTAAATAAAACTGAGTATTCTTAGCCAGGAAAAGGGGGAGAATGGCTACTGCCTAGGAGTGAGAATTCAGAGGACTGCTCTCAGCTGAATTGTTCCAAACCACAGAGTGAGATTGCAGCGTGCAAAATATATGTCTGCATACTCATCACAAGAAATGTAGAGATGTGACCATGACTATGAATTAAAAGACAACGAGAAGAGGAAAGGGAAGAGAAGAAGAGAAAAAGAAGAAAGAAAGAAGAGGAGCTTAGAAAATAATATCACAATTAAGTAAAGGGTCAAATTCCAAATAGTCTTAATGAGGTTTTCAACTTGTGGTCTTCAGGCCATGGAGATCCACAGATTCACTACAGAAAATCCTCAATATCATGGGTCCTATGCATTATCTTCAGAGTTAATAAAAAAATTATTTCACATATTTATGTGATAATAGGTGCTACAGGGATTAATAAAATTTAATTTACTATAAAAGTTTTAGTGAAATAATATTTATGGCTTTTGTTTTAAAATAGCTTATGATTACCATATTAGGCTCTATAAACATTTTTTTTTTAATTTTAACAAATAAAAAAGGGGGCCACTGATACAGACAATTTAAATAAAGATGTAGCAGGAATTTCGAAGTGAAAACCTAAGCACTGTACCCACTGCACCTTCATTTGCACCTTCATGTTTCGAGTTCTCTCAAGGTAAGTTCTCCTATGGTATTGAGAGTCTTCATTAGGTGAGTTCTGGGATCCATAGGACTAATGATTTATTCTCCTTCTGAATCTCCACACTGAGAATTAGAAATTATAGAGAAACATGGGTCATCCCTAAATCTCCTAAATGCAGTGCATGTAATGTAGCAGATCTAACCTGATGGGTGGAAAAGATCCCAAAGCAAAAGGATATTTCCGGGAAACAAATGTATATTGGAGGAGAGAGGGTTTTGGACTTTGGTCATATGTGGGCTTCAGATTTTCTGATTGAGCCCTCAGGATCTCCTGCCCGGTCCAGAAAAGGAAGAAATTATTTTGCATCAGAGAGATTTGAACATAACAATGAAAAGTATGAAGCATTTAAGTGAGATGTAGAATGATGAATATGATATTGGTGTGCTACAAAACAAGGCAAGACATTCAGGTGAATGAAGCAATAATTTTGAGTGGACAAGTTCAAGAACCTGCAATAGCAAAAAGGCAAGCACTAGAAAACTGAATTATTGGAAAACAGATCGGAAAAGTAGATTGGAACCAAATTTTGGTGAGTTTGGTGAGCCCTCCCTCCCCTCGTTAAAGGCCTGCTTGAGATAAAAAGCATCTCAGCTAGAGAGGGGGTGATAATGAAAACGGAAGGGAGGTTCTGACGTGATTTCAGGGCATGGGCTTTGGAGTTAGACTTCCTAGATATGAATCGGAATCATTTACCTTATTTGTTCATGAGGTTAAATGAGGTACTAAATACATAGCAATTTTTAGAGTGCCCAGAAATTAATATATGCTTAATAAATGTTAGCTAATATTATTTATAGCTCCCTTAAGTTTAATTATGAGAGGGGAGAAGGAAACACATGATGAAGACATTTGAAATCATTTACCTCTGAAATAAATAGTTCAATATCTGGACACATACATTATTATGTAGCCTATCTTATTATCATCATTTATTTAATTCAAAACAATTTTTCTATATGTCAGTATGGGACAACTCTTTTATTCAAAAGCCATGCGAATACATTTTATCAATATAACATCTTTTCAAAGTGATCACTTTCTAAAGAAGAGACAATTGTTAAGCAAGGGTTCATTGTATTTTATACTCATCACTTATTTTTTTCAGATAATAGAATAATACCAGCAAGCAGGATTATGTAAATGAAGCACCATAAAAGCATCTTAGTTCAATGGTCTCACTGAGGGTCATACATTGACAATTTTATGAGCAACCCTATGACAAGAAAGGGATTTAAAATATTAGATGACAACATTCAATTGAATAATGTTCTACAGGAGGAAGTTCTGAAGTTCTTATTTAAGAGCTCTTTGTAAGAAAAGACATGTATATTTTTCTTGACAACTTACATTTGTGGTAGACAAGGCAGACACACCTTGCAGCGATGTAATCTGTTCCTAAACATAGTTTAAAAAAAGCATAAACAAGTCTCTAAGTAATTATCAATAGACAAAGTGACATTGCTACTCATGTAAGCATGTGATTAACAGAAACTGCATAATATAATAAATGACAAGGAATAATAAAATCACAGAAGCATAACGAAAGTGCATATCACTATCATCATCGTTTACTTCCTTGAATATCTTGTCAGAGGATATTCATACTATTTATACGTAACTGAGGAAGGAAAAGTAATGAGCACCATTTATAGAGTTGCTACCATGTGCCAAGTATTGTTGCTCTTTTATGTGCATAAGCTGCTTTAATTCCCACAACTACTTGTGTTGGAATTAGTATTCCCACTTTATTGATTAAGAAGCCTTTTAGTGTGGCTTGGATTGCAGGTCTTTCTAAATATAGGGCCTATGTTCTTAATTACTATATTATGCAAGATGGCCTTTTGCATCAGAACTACCAGAGGTGCTTAATAAAATGCAGATTTGCAGGACTCAGTGCAGAATTTCCAAGTCAGACTCTGGAGATAGGCTCTTAGACTGTCATATTAATATGCTCCTAGGCACAGATATTCAACAAAATCTGAAAATGTTGCTTTATTGACTAGCAAACCAATTGATCTTGACTCCATTCCTAAGTCACATATTATTAAAAACATCTTATAGTTTAAAAATACCTTGAGTTTTGAAGAAGTCATTAATTGGAAATATTAAAAAAATACACACATTGCATTGAATAATAGTTAAATTAAATTGTGTATATTTATAAATAATGTATTAATATAGGCATCAAATAATCAACCAATCTGATTCTCCAAGTATTTATGTTTCTATTCATTGCTGATGCTGATAAAAATAGTGATGGTTGTTTGTAGGAGCTAGAAAAGAAGTTTAAGACATGATCTCTGCCTTCGAGTTTCTTACAAATTGAATTGCTCTTGGCTGGTTCCATAATGGAGGTCTTTTGTCTATTGACAAAAGAGGAGACTTATCCTTCATTTAGTTAGCCTGACTTCCTCTGCTTTAAGAATTTCAGCATTAGTCTGAACCTTTATTTTTGTATATTCTTTATTTTACATTTAATTTTTTCTAAATGTAACAATTTTAATTTGCCCCATGCATAGTAAACACTATAATGTATACAAGTAACAAAAATAATAAAAAAAAATATTAGGACTTCAGCATAAAATTACTTTTGGTGACTGTGGGAACAATTTAATGCAAACATCCTAAAATGCTGTTTTGCAGTTTTAGAACTATTACTACTATTAATTAAACTTCATAATGCATTATATGCAGATAATTACTGGTAAACTAACAACATTGGTGGTTGAATGTATTGTAGTGAAAGGAGAGATGAGTTTTATCAGTTTAAAGTTAAAAAATTCAGAAGCTATCTAGGATCATATAGAATGCAATATAAACAAAAGCAATCTGTACACATGCTAAGTGTAAGATAGTGTTCCTATATTTTTGTTATTCTCTCAGGATATTATTATACTAGCTCTCTCTAGTGGTCACATGCAAATATTACACTTAGCTAGTAAGTATAAATTAAGAAACATACTCTAACTTACAACTACTACTGTTAATTCACTTTTTGTAAAATCAATGTCAGACTATTTAAAGATATATAATTTTCACTCTATCTTATTTGTAGTTGCTTATTTTTCAATTTTTTTTAAATTGTGGTACAAACAATATGAGATCCACCTTTTTAACAAATGTTAAAGTTTATAACACAGAACTGTTATCTATAGGCACAATGTTATACAGCAAATCTCTAGAAGTTAATCATCTTGCATAACTGGAACTTTGTTTCCCTTGAATAGCAACTCCCCATTTTCCCCTTCCTCCAGCCCTTGGCAACCACCATGGTCTCTGCTTCTATGTGTTTGATTGTGGCAGAATCATTTTAAACTAGGCTTATTTATTAAAGTCGAGAATTTTCATCTGTATTTTCTTGGCATTGATTTTGATGCATAACAAAATTTAAAAAAAGAAAATTAAAATATTTTAAAAGCTATATTTTAAATTTACAAGTCAGATGAGATTATAAAATGTGATCTTAAAAACTTTGATATTAATAAGTAATCATAACCATAGCAGAGTCTATCATTTTTGAAAAATTGATGAAAAATATTTTTACCAGGCCAAAATTACACCTCCCCAGGGAATGATATTTCATTGTGGAATCAAATTTTACTTGTTATCAAAGAGCTTTTACATATCATATAAGTAACTCATAATCTATTTTTTAATGCCTTTATGCAAACGATGGCTTGTTGTCAATTAAAGAGTATCATTTAGCTATTATGTTAAAAAACCAATCAAAGCTGAATGGCTTCAAAAACAATATTTTATTTATCTTATGAGTCTGTGTGTCACCAAGATGGTTCTGATGATCTGGGCCAGACGTAGTCCTCAACTGAGCCCGTTCATGCCATGGTCAGTTGCCAGATCACATGAGGGTCAGCTAGGGACTGGCTGCTCCAGGTCAGTCTCACTTGGGATGATTCAGCTTCCACCTTCAGTTAAGCTACAAAGTCACATTGCAAAGGCCATGGATATAGGAAAAGTAAAGAATTATTGTCTTATTTTCAATCTATCATAAGGAATTTTTTAAATATACATTTTTTTTATTTAGAATGGAAGTTTCACAAGTGTTCTATTTCTATAATTTAATGTGAGGCCTTTTTAAATTCATTGACAAACTTTTATATTTTTCCCCTAAATTTTAAGAGTTATAATTACCCCTCTTTGATGGATGGGTATATTCACACCTAATGGGTGCAGTGTGCACCGTCTGGGGGATGAACACCCTTGAAGCTCTGACTCGGGTGGGGCAAAGGCAATATATGTACCCTAAACATTTGTACCCCTGTGATATGGTGAAATAAACAAACAAACAACAACAACAAAAAACAAATAAAGCCCTAAGAGACCACTTTAAAAGTCAATAAAATAAAATAAAATACCTGCTGTAAAACCATTACAGTGAATTCCTGGTATGTAATTTGAATTCCCACTTTTTTGCTCTCTGCGTTGTATCTAAATTTCTGTATTAAGTTATAAGAACACATCATTATCAACTATTTTGTCTTGGTCAGTGTCTTTTAACTATCAAACCCACCTTCTCCTTTCCATTCTCATTACTCTTATTCTAATTTGGATGAAGTCTTCTACTCCTCTCACAAGCCTGCTCCTGCCTGTTGCCCTTTCCCTAATTGGTCTTCCTATCTCTGGCTCATCCTATGGCTGATCAATACACCTTAAGTGAAACACTGATTTAATCCGTCTCTCCTGTTTTACTACCTTAAATGACATCCAGTTGAATTAAATACAAACCCCTCCGTCTGATTTTGAAATAATTCCACAAAATGTCTCAACCAAAACTTTCCAATCTATTTTCCACTTCTGCTGAACACTTAAATATTACAGTTGTTCAGTACAATCAATTGTTTCTGAACACATTTCATATTTTGCCACTTTTATTCTTTTTTACCTGTTAATTCTTCAGTTTGAAATAACTTCTACAAATTCTGCCTCCTTGAATCCAATCCAGTTTTTAAGGGGAAAAATGTATTTATTATGTCTTTTTAAATTTGTTTTCTGATCCTAATTGACTCTTATACACCTAAAAATGTAACATTTCTTTCTTCTAGGTGCTCATAACACTTGGACCTTTTAATATCACATGGATATAGATAGATTTATACTTACCCTAAAAGTTTATAAACAGTTAACCCTTAGAGGTTAGGATTTATGCCAATCACATCAGTTTGTATAGTTAGGAAATAAATTAATCTTAATATAGGTGTATTTGGGTATATATTTTGTGGAATTGAAAAACTAGGCTGAAAAACTATTTAGCATTTAAATCTTTGATATCATAACAGAAATTTCTCAAGGACGAAAGGTAATAATGTGGAAATCAAAGTGTAGCATCTATAGGAAAGTAACTTAGTACTTGAGCAACCACCTCAGCAATCAGCTGTTGTAGGGAATATGTAAAAACCCACAGTCAGCACTTCACACACAAAAAAATCATTTTTATATTAATAAATGTGGTTCAACAAAGCTGTTGAGATGAATGAAAAATAATTGTCCAGGAAAGTATTGATCTAAGGAACACATATGGATACAATAATTTAATGGATTACTTATAATAATTGTTTTTACATATGGTGTCATGCTTTTTACTGTATCTTTTTTTTTTTTTTTTTTTTTTGAGACAGAGTCTCACTCCGTAGCCCAGGCTAGAGCGAGTGCCGTGGCGTCAGCCTAGCTCACAGCAACTTCAATATCCTGGGCTCAAGTGATCCTCCTGCCTCATCCTCCCAAGTAGCTGGGACTACAGGCATGTGCCACCATGTCCGGCTAATTTTTCTATATACATTTTTAGCTGTCCAGATAATTTCTTTCTATTTTTTTTTTTTTTTTTTAAGTAGAGATGGGGTCTTGCTCTTGCTCAGGCTGGGCTCGAACTCCTGACTTCGAGCAATCCACCCGCCTCGGCCTCCCAGAGTGCTAGGATTACAGGCATGAGCCACCGCGCCCGGCCTTACTGTATCTTTTTGACAAAAATAGAAAGTCCAGACTTTGCTCTTAACTAAGTCGCCTTTTTTTAATGTACCAATATCATTCTTTTATTCTCTTTATGACCATATTATAATAAAGAAAGTTTTGGAAATTTCAAGTGGCCTAATATTAAAAATAAAATTGTTACAGAAGTAGAAATGCTAATATATTCCCAACATTTTATTTGTGATGAATTATGGTAAAAAGGTAACAGAAACTTATTTTATTTACTTGTTTATTTATTTTTTGGTGAAGTGGAGGATTAAAATACATTTTAGCTAATAAATAAGATGGACTAGTCTAGTTTTTCCAATTCTGTTTTCTGAAAAGTAACTTGAAATGTTAACAGATGTTAAATGAAAAAGAAGTTCTGAAGCAAATTTGGTAAACACTACATACAGTAGCCATCTTTTGGAAAGCTACAGTGTAAATTAGCATATATATATAGCTCTCAGAATTCTTGTTATAAATTTACTGTTTAAGTGTACTTATCTTGGCATTTCCTAAATTTACAATATAAAATTATTTTTTGCCAGAATGGTTATTATCATTTTTCTTAAAACACTTTGCAAAATGCTATACAAGATTTCCATCATTGGTCATTTGTGCATAAAATATTTACTGAGTATCTTCTATAATCCAGGCACTTTTTAGGTTGAATTTATAGAAATAGACACATTCCTTGCAGTCAAGAATCCTTATAACAGGGAGAAAGGCATCATAACTTTTCATCATGCGATTATCAGAGGCTAGAGGTAAGTACAGAGAGCTATGTTGTGGACACACAGCCACACTGGCCCCCATTGATTGCTGACTGCTTATCAATCACTGATAGAAAGAGATTGGGCCAAGGAAGTGTTCCTGGAATAAATCTAAGTTGAGATTTAAAGAATGAGCAGATATACAGACAAGGCAGCATTGTAGCTTGTGGGAATAGAAGAGGGCTTGAAAGAACATGGCTCACTTGAAGAACAATACATAATTTGATGTGAAATTCACAACATGAGAGAGAAGGTGGTAAGAGAAGACACAACAGAGATAGGCATAAGGCAGATCCTTTTTTTTTTTTTTTTTTTTTTGGCAAACTAACACTTGTGACCTAATGGGACATCAGGGTCCACTGGAAGAATTTAGCAAAAATGACATCAATATATTTATGTTTTAGAGCTCTATGAATGGATTAGAGTGAGGACAATCTTAAAGCTACTGCAGACTTGTAAACATGTAGCACATTATAATTGTTTAGAGCACATTTCTCATTTAAAAATTCTCATTCGTCTCATTCTGCTTGCTGTTATACCTGGTTTATCTCTGGAGCAACAATTTGGTAACTCTGCTCTTGATAGGTGACAGCTACATTTAAGAATCCTCTCCTATCCTCACACATATGCTTCTATGAATAGAACTAGGAAATGATGGTAATGAAATTGCTGTCTGAGAATGACCCTGTAAAATAAACACATAAATTCAAGTTTAACTATGCATAAGTATCTTATAAAGCAAAAAAATAACTCTCACCCAGGAAAATTGACCACAATGACCACAAACTTTATAATTAAAGACTTACTGAAAGAAATAATATATAAATTAAAAGTTGTGTATATGTGCAAGGGTGGGAGGCTGTGGTTTAGCCACAAAGCACATAACTGGATAACCACAGATTCTAATTTGGGCAGTGGTGGCCCAAGCAATGTTCCAGTGGAAACTACCTTAGCTATCAGATTTATACACAGTGGTCCTATTATTGTGAATGTAGAGTTGGATAAAAGAAGCTATAGTTATTAGATTTTAATGAATTGAATGACTATTTGGACATTTGTCTCATGCTTTTTTTCTGTACCCAGGTTTCTAGCTTGAAAGGGGCTTCTACTGGCCTTTCTGCTAGGCTTGAGGTACTCAGCTATCTTTTATTTTAGGAGATACTATGTCAATTTTCACTTTACTATTGGTACTATCTGCCACTTGATCCTACTGCAAGACATTTTGTTATAATGGCTTCCCAGACTCTACCTGTTTGTATTTGAACTAATACACACTAATTTCTCTAACCATTATCCTTCTCCTGTGGCTTGTGTCATAGTTGCTGTTTCCAACTTCCACCTAGCCACTTATACAGAAATCTGAGGCTCATTCTTGATACCTTACTTTAACTTAATCTCTACCTATGTAATCAGATTTAAAATCCTGCTAATTTTACCTTTTGGGTATTACTTAAATCATTACTTCTTTCATACATAATATTGCAACAGCTTTCCAATTAATTTTCTGATTAACTTTTATCAACATCAAGTCCAGTCTCATTTTCCTGAGATGGTCAAAATAAATATTTGATTATTTTATCCACTTTCTTAAATCTGCAAGTGTTTCTCCATTACCTATAAAAAATGATTCTCTGAGACCTTTCCTGTGACTACCTTTTTATCTCCTCCCCCTGACCACCTACCTTTCTAAAAAGCAGTAACATAGAAAGCTTCTTGGTGTTGCTTCACATACAGAGCCCACAAAGCTAGACTGTCTGGTTCAAAAACAATGTCTACCTTTTCCTGGCTTTGTGACCTCACGTAATTTACTTACTGATATCACCTATAATACAATAAAGAAAGATAAAAATAATAGTTTCTAGTTCATAGGGTTGTAGCAAGAATTAAATGAGATACTACATGAAAATACTTAGAAGCATTCAATAAATGTTAGCAATAATCATATTTATTTATCAACTTGTGCATCCCAATCATTGACACTGAAGGCACTGTTATACCATGTGGCTCAAACCAACTGTCATGCTCAAAGATTTTGTAATAATTCCATAATGTTTCACTGTGTATAAGTTAAAGAATAGACCTTTTTAAGAGAAAATAGCAATTCACATAGGCCAAAATTCATCAAAATAAGAAAAAGAATGTTCCTTTATCTTCCCATTATCTTACCAGGAGGTATTCCAACATCAGTGTTCATTTGAGTCCTTAATGTAAAAATACTTTCCCTTTATGAGACCCCTTTCTCTGTTACTCTCACTTTTAATGGACCAATCTTGTCTGTGAAGGAATAGGTAGGCTATTTGGTGTCAGACAGCCTTAAATTGAGGTACCAGCTGTTTGCAAAAGTTTCCTGGGAATGTCAGCCTAATAATCTAGAAACCTTAGTACCTGTAAATGTGTTTTGAGCAGAGGAGGGACATGATATGACTTTAGCAGGACCACACTTGCAGCTGTTTTAACAGTAATGTTAAAAGCAGGGAAAATAATTGGGTAACTTTTAGCATAATCCAGGTAGAGATGATGATGATGGCTCAGACCATGGTAGTGGGAGTGGAGGTGGTGACAGATGATAACATTATAAATATATTTTGAATATAGAAGTGAATGAATTTTTTTTGACAGATGGAACATGGTTTGAGAGAGAATGAAGAAAGCATAGGCTGACTGCTGAGTCTTTGTTTTGATGAAATGAAAGAATGGAGTTTCCCTGGATTGACGTGGACTTTTTCTAGGGATAGCATTTGGGGAGTAGATCTGGTGGATAAATACTGTTTTGGTAGAGCTTTTCACTGTATTTATGCATTAAATCATATGATTCCCTATGATACTCTTGGGAAGGAGGCTGTGACTGATCATAGTATGGAAGTAACTTGGGGTAAAATTATTATTGTTGAATCTGTGTTGGTTACTCTTGGATATAATCAACTGTAAACAGAATTGTGGGTTTGAGGAAGTTTTTCAAGATGACTGTTGAGGTGATTCAGCATATTATTCCTAAGGCACAGCATTTTAGAATATCCTTTGACTGGTCAGTACCATAAGACTGATAGTGTAGCAGTTAAGATTGCTGGTACTAGAGTCAGGATCAATTGACTCCTGTTCACCAACTGTGTGACACTAGGCAAGTTATTGAACATGTCTGGGTTTCACATTCATCACTGGAATAAAGGGGAAAAAAGTAAATCCTAGCTTTTAGAATTAGGATAAAATGATATAATGCCCCTAACACCATCAACACAGTTCCTGGCATGAAAGGCCCAGTAAAAGCTAGATTTTAAGCTATAAAATTTTGCAAGTGTTTTTCAAACTATCATTTATACAAGCTCTTTTCTTCTTTCTTTTCTTTTTCTTTTTTTTTCTTTACATCTTAGATTTCTTTGCTTTTTCTCCTTTTAAAAAATTAATAGATTTAGGGGGTACAAGTTGAATTCTGTTAAATTTGTATATTGTATAGTGGTGGAGTCTGGGCTTTTGGTGTGCCCATCACCCAAATAGCATACATTGTGCCCTGTAAATAATTTTTCATCCTTCACCTTTTCCCCTCTCCCCGCTTTTGAGTCTCCAATGTCCATTATACCACTCTCTGTGCCCTTGTGTAGCCATAGTATAGCTCTCACTTATAAGTGAGAACACGTGGTGTTTTTTTCTGTTCCTGAGTTACTTCACATAGGATAATGGCCTCCAGTGCCATCCAAGTTGCTGCAAAACACATCATTTCATCCTTTCTCATTGCTGAGTAGTACTCCATGGTGTGTATATATATATGTATCCCATTTTCTTTATCTCCTTATCAGTTGATGGGCACTTAGGTTGATTCCATATCTTTGTAATTGTGAATTGCGCTACAATAAACATACAAGTGAGGTAACTTTTTGATATAATGATTCATTTTCCTTTGGCTAAACACCCAGGAGTGCAATTAAAGGATCAAATGGTAGATCTGTTTTTAGTTACTTAAAATATTTCCATACTGATTTTCATAGAGGTTGTACTAATTTACATTCCCATGGACAGTAAATAAGTGTTCCCTTTTCACCACATCTTTGCCAGCATCTATTTTTTTTTTACTTTTTAGTAATAACCATTCTAGTTGGAGTAAGATGGTATCTCATTGTGGTTTTAATTTGTATTTGCCTGATGATTAGTGACATTGAGCATATTTTTATAGATTCTAGATATTATCCCTTTATTGGATATGTATATTGCCAATATTTTCTCCCATTCTATAAGCTGTTTGCTCTGTTGATTATTTCCTTAGCTATGCAGAAGATTTTTAATTTAATCAAGTCTCATTTATTTACTTTTGTTGTTGCTGTAATTGCCATTGAGTTTTAGTCATAATTCTTTGCCTAGGCAGATATCCAGAAGTTTTTCCTGCTTTCTTCTAGAATGTTTATGATTTAATGTCTTACGTATGTCTTTTTTCCACTGGAATTAATTTTTATACATGGCAAGAGATAAGGTGCCGTTTCATTCTTCTGCATGTGGCTATCCAATTTTTCCAGCACCATTTATTGAATAGGACTTCCTTTCCTCAGTGTATGTTGTTGTCTGCTTTGTTGAAAATCACTTGGTTGCAGCTATATGGTTTTATTTTGGGGTTCTCTATTCTGTTCCATTTGTCCTCCACTTTTATAACAGTAACATGCTGTTTTTTTTCTTTTTTCATGTTTATAAACACTTTATTCAGGTCATTATAGTGGGCAAGTTCCCAGCTAAATGCACAGATATAAGCGAGGTATTCCTGGGTTAATGCAGGAGCCAGTGGGTTACATGGGACTGAGCATTGAGGCCAAGGAGAGAGCACCAAGGTTTCAGAGTCAGACTTGGCCAGAGACCCTGTGCTGAGGGTGGGCTAATGTAACATGCTGTTTTGGTTAATGTAGCCTTGTAGTATAATTTAAAGTCAGGTAATGTGATGCCTCCAGATTTTTTCTTTTTGCTTAAAACTGTTTTGGCTATTTGGGGCATTTTTTTGGTTTCAAATGAAGCTGAGGATCATTTTTTCTAGTTCTGTGAAATATAACATTGGTATTTTGATGGAGGTTGCATTGAGTCTGTAAATCACTTTGTGCAGTATGTACATTTTAACAGTGCTGTCAATCTATGGGCAAGGGATGTTTTTCCATTTGTGTCATCTACAATTTCTTTCATCAGTGTTTTGTAGATTTTTTTTCTGTAGAAATCTTTCACCTCCTTGGTTAAGTATATTGCTAGGTATTTTATTTTCTTTGTAGCTGTTCTGGTTGGTATTGAGTCCTTGACTTTCAGCTTGACTGTTATTATTAATAGTATATATAGGAGTGCTACTGATTTGTGTACATTGATTTTGTAACTTGAGACTTTGCTGAATTTATTTATCAATTCTAGGAGTCTTTTGGAGGAGTTTTCAGGGTAATCTAGATAGAAGATCATATTATCAGCAAACAGGGATAGTTAGACTCCCTCTTTCCTGATTTGGATGTCCTTTATTTCTTTCTCTTGCCTGGGTGCTCTGGCTAGGATTTCCAGTACTATGCCGAATACAAGTGGTGACGGTGGGCGTCCTTGTCTTGTATCAGTTCTTAAGGAAATGCTTTCAACTTTTCCCCATTTAGTATGATGTTGGCTGTTCATATGTCAAATATAGCTTTTATAATTTAGAGGTATATTCCTTCTGTGCTTAGTTTATTGAGGGTTTTTATCATCAAAGTGTGCTGGATTTTATCGAATGCTTTTTTTTCTGCATCTATTGAGATGATTATATAGTCTTTATTTTTGCTTATGTTTATGTGGTGAATCACATTTCTTTTTTTTATTTCAGGAAATTATGAGGCTACAAACATTTTGGTTGCATGTTATGACTTTGCCACATCCCAAACATGATTTGAGACGTGCCTTTTCTCTCCCCTACAATGCTCACCAACTCATTTCTTGATTTTAAACCATCCTTGGGATGGAACCCACTTGATCATGATAAAATCTTTTTGATCTGTTGTTGAATTCAGTTTGTTAGTATTTTTTTGAGGATTTTTGCAACTATATTCATGAAGGATATTGGTGTACAGTTTTCTTTTGTTGTTGTTGTTGTTGTGTCCTTTCTTGGCTTTGGTATGAAGATGATACTGGCTTCACAGAATGAATTAGAGAGGATTACCTCCTTCTCAATGTTATGGAATAAGTTATGTAGTATAGGTAGCAGTTTTTCTTTGTAGGTCTGTTAGAATTTGGCTCTGAATCCATTTAAGCTGGCACTTTTTCATTGGGAGGTTTTTTTTTTTATTACTGCTTCAATTTCACTACTCATTACTGGTACATTCAGGATTTCTATTTTTTCATAATTCAGGCTTGGGAGGTTGTGTGTTTCCAACAATTGATCCATTTCCTCTAGATTTTCTATACTTTGTATAGAGGTTTTCAAAGTATTCATGGATGATATTTTATATTTCTGTGGTATCAGGTGTAATGTCTCCTTTTTCATTTCTGGTTGAGCTCACTTGAGTCCTTTCTTTTCTTTTTCTGGTTAATCTGGCTGGTGGTCTATCTATTGTTATTTTGTTGATCCTTTTTTTTTTTTTTAGTTTCTTTTCCAGTTAGTTCTACTCTGAGCTTCGTTATTTATTTTCTTCTGCTGGATTTGGGTTTGGTTTGTTCTACCTTTTCTAGTTCCTTGAGACATGACATTAAGTTGTTAATTAGTGATTGTTCTGTCTTTTTGATATAGACATTTAAGGCTATAAACTTTCCTCTTAGGACTGCTTTTTTGTATTCCCTAGATTTTGAAAGCTTGTATCCTCTTTGTTGTTCGGTTTGAGGAATCTTTTAATTTTCATCTTCACTTCATCACTGTCCCAAGGATATTTCATCAGCAAGTTGTTAAATTACTGTGACTGTGTAGATTTGAGTGTTTCTCTTGAAATTAATTTCTAGTTTTATTCCACTATGGTTTGAGAAGATATGTAGTAAGACTTCAATGTTTTTGAATTTCCTGACACTTGTTTTCTGGCCTAAGATATGTTCAGTCTTGGAAAATGTCATAATTAATGGTTTTAGCACAAAGTCAGTTTTATTCTTAATCATTCTTGGTTTCTTTTTGAACTACCATCTTTTATAAAATGATACTATAAATGAAGAACATATATTTAATACATATGCATGTAAAGCAAACTATATCTTAATAAATATATGTTTTTATGCCACTTCTGGTCTAATAGAAATAGCATTTGGAGACCTAAGGCTGGGTTATATAGGCTTTATGTAATTTTATTTAACTTCTTTTAATGTTATTTTCCTTTTTTAAATAATAGGGGATATTAGTAAACCTAATCCCTTCCTTTTCATCATTAGGCATTATGTTTTTTGTGTGTCTGTGTGTGTGCTCATATATATAAATGTACTTGCTAAAATATAAAATTAATTAATAGCATTAATATTGAAAAATTTACTTCAGGAACATTTTATATGAGTATTAGATATTTAATTTATCACTGAATATTGAGTGTGAAATTTATAAAAATTTTAAAAAATTTGACTAAACATCTATTTTATAAAACACACTTTTTTTTGAATAACGAAATGCAATTGTCCTACCACTTCTATTTTATATTAAATAAAAACTTCATGTTCTCAGAATTTGGTCTGATTCTTTTATATAATGTATATATATATATAATTTTATCTGTAAATGTTTTATGTATGTATATAAAATTTGTGATAATTTCCTACATAATAATAACCAGTATAACAACCCAAACTTCACAAATAAGTACCTATTGACAAGGAAATATTGACAGAAAAAGATGTGTCTGAAAATACGTGAAAAACTAAAGATATGTAGTACATAATGGAACAATAGAAAATGTGTTTGAAATGTGGGGAAGAGGGAAAAAAGAAAATAAACACTCAGATTAAAAAAGAAAATATTTACTAAAGATATAATTAAGCTAAAGGCAGATATGTCAGAACAAAGGGATATGATCGTGTGTTTTCTTTAATTAGTTATTTTTTATTTTCCATTTTAATTCATATTTCCAGGACAGACCCAACAGAGTACTTTTGCTGATATTCTCATGTCATGTTGAATAAGATTGGTTTCTCTATATTTGCATTAACATATATATCTGTGACTTCTGTTGCCCTTTCATTCAAAGATTTGATTTTTTTCACTATTTTCTCTTTTTGTTTTGTCTGTAAATATGCTATTCTCCTCCAGAACCCTCAATTCAAATCTATTCGTGGGCAAAACAAAGCATGTTTAATATAGTAGTTAATTCAATTCCACTATGATCAAGGAAACAGCTTATAGTGCTTACTACTTATAGTGCATTTAAGTATGAGTAATATAATATCTCCCCTACACGTTATATTTTAAATATATATTACACTCTTATTTTTTAAAAAACAATCTGACAAAGACATAATATTTTATTTTAGGAAAATCATCTTGTAGATCGGTATTCTTAACATTTTTTGTTTTTGGACAGGAACTTTTTCTCAACCTATACCTTATTAAGTAAATTATCCAGAAACTTTTTCATGTGAGCTTTCATCACTGTATTGCATTTAACTACTAAACTATAGCATATTTTCCTTCTGTAATCACTTCCTACTCTTCCAGTTTTTATTTTTTATTTATCTCAAAAGAGGAATATATTTTATAATTTTACGTTTATGTGTGTGGGGGGTGGGGATGGATAATGGCTAACTACGATTCTTGGAATCACACATTAGCTGACCAGGGAGTTTAAGGAGGTATTTTTTTCCCTTTAATTCGACAGATATGGTGAGTCTTTTCTAAATTAATAAAATGAAGCAATACCAAAAAGGATTAGAAGGAAAAATCACCCACTTTCACTACCCAGAATAAGAAAATTGCATTCAGGTAGTTTTTAAAGCATTTTTCATATTAATCATAGTCACATATCTTCAAGACGCCTACTTCTACTTTTCATCTACATTGTTCTGTAATTATTAATACTAGTTATGAATGGTGGTGAAGAATTACATTTTAAAATCTTACTGAATAATGTAGGAATAAATTGCATGTTCTGTCAGGAATAAAAGCTACTTGTTTTTATAGCACACTGACTAAAGAAAAGAATTTTAGCCTTGTCAGTTCAAGACTACAGAAATATAAGGCTTACCAGAATTAAGAGTATATTAAATATGCTTCCTGATGAGATGCTGTGGGGATGGAGAGAGAAATCTACATTATTTCCAGATTCCAAGTGAGGATTATGTGTGAGACTAGTTTTCTAAAGGTCCTGGGAATTTATGGAAATAAGATTCATTTAGACTATCATTAGGTTGACATAACTACTATGCTCATAGTTAGGAGTGCAAGAGGTTTAGCAGGATTGGGCACAGAAAGTCTTCAGACTATGCTACAGAGCTTATATCTGGAAAAGGGAAGAAAAGAGGGGGAAAAGAAGGATTGGGTATGTAGAGCCGTAGATTATGATGCAGATGGAAAATTCTTAGCAACATAATGGGAAGCTCTGAAGCAAACAGTAATCATTAGAAGAGTCCTGGATTAGGCAGAAATGTCTAAGTTTTAGTACCTCCAACATACTCAGTAATTGGCTAGTCTGTGCAGCTCACTGGTGAAGATCTGAGCAGCAGCAAACCTTCATGTGTGGCAAAGTGCATCTTTTGCACCACACAGACCTCATTTTTGCATAGATTTTGGCAGCAGCTTCTCCAAGCTTCCAATGGACCACTTTCTGAAGTGAAGTGAATTTCTGAAAAAAAAATTTAAAAAGGAAGTGAAATGGAATAAACTACAACACTCACCATTGCAGTGAGTCTTAGGATATAACTAGTACTTATCACCTCCCTTCTCCATTAACCATTCTAAGTTTCCTTTGCCCTTAGCTATCACGTCCACTGGTCTCAGTGGCTTACCATATAGTGTCATTCAAAATCTCATTCCTAAGGGGACTGAGCTCCTGGGAACCATTCCTTTGTCGGGTTGGGGTTGATGTACTTAACTCCTGATATTCACAGTTGGAAAGTGCTATTGTTTGAATGTGTCCCCCACAAGTTTATGTTTTGGAAAATTAATTGCTAATGTAACCGTATTAACAGGTTGGGCCTTTACAAAGTGATTATGTCATGGGGAATCCATCCTCATGAATGGGTTAATGCTGTTATCACAGGAGGGGGTTAACATCACAGGAGTGGCATTGTTTTAAAAGTGAGCTCTCACATGCATGTGCTCTCCTACCTTTCTGCCTGTCTGCCATGGGATGACATAGTAGGAAGGCCCACACCATATGGCAGCACCATGCTCTTCAACTTCCCAGCCTATAGAACTATGAGAAATAAATTTGTTTTCTTTATCAATTACCCAGTCATAGGTATTCTGTTTTAGCAACACAAAATGGACTAAGACAAGCTGGGAATACCAGGATATTCCCAAGGGGATCACCTTAGTTCTACTTATAGTTTTCTTTCCCCCAGTTGTTTAACAGGCCCTCCTACTCCTACTAATAAGGTTCAGTTATTCTTGCTTAGATGGTGACTCCTTTTCTTGTCTGTAGAACCTTGAACATAAGAAGTCAAAAGTGCCCAGGTAACAGTCTTACCTTATAACTCAGTGGTTCCCTTGTATGTTGTTTGAAAGAGAAGACTCCATTTTGGGACTGCAACCACTAACCCTGAAGATCTTAGAGTTGAAAGTATAGGAAGAACAAGTCCTCCAGTGGATCATGGGGAATAATTAGTAAGCAAGGCACTTGTTCTTTTATCCCTCGGTCCCAGACCCATGAATTCCTCATACCAGGGACACAGGGCCATATAAAGCTCCCTGATTTAGTGTGTATACCTTATCTTGTGGGATACTGCCTCCACAAAGGGACATGTCAGCTGCACCTGCAGTAGGCCATTACAATTCTCTCTTGGGTCAGTTTCTTCTGGATGGTAAAATATATGATTAAACCAGTGGAATTCATGGTCATGGACCTGATCCTATGTTTTCTTTGCTGTAAAGTGGGTCCCTTGTCCAGATGCTATTTTTTGGAATCCTGTGATTTCGATCAGGTATCTGTAAGCTCCAGAATAGTGGTACTGACTGAGGCTCTGCAGGTCAAGGCCTTTTGACTTCCACTTTGAATTCAAGAACCCCTTAAGGCCCTGTTGGTGTTTATGTGTTGCCACCTGGCCTCTATGGCTTTGAGGCCCCAAGATCCCTGCTGCTATCAATAAGCCAAACTCATTGATAGCCTCTTTTACCATCAGCCCTGGCTTGTAGAGTTGATCCACCATGGAACTCTTTAGTGTCTTTCTCACCAGCACATGCCTGATAGTCTTGGTGAATAGTAAATATACTATTTGTACCATGCTATGCAACATGATCTTTTGGTGAGTTCTATAACCTCACAAAATATATCAACTCCAGCATGCCCAACTCACTGAGCCTTTTAATCCCTTCCTCTGCCATTTTTGATGGCAATTCTGGCATTTCAACTGTATTCAGCATAGGGCATACTTTCTCCAGGTGTCTAGAAGCCAGTCTCATGGAGAATTTTCACTGTGCAGTAGGGTACCTGTCAGATGTTAGAGTCTGTGTCTCAAGTATGTGAGCTCAAGTTAATAATGTCTCCCTCATCTGGTCCTATATTCCAGCTCCGTTGGTCAAGCACCTTCAAAATCTAGTCCCAGTGGTGCTACCTTGACTTCTGTTAATGTGAGATAATTCTTGTAGCTACTCTAGGGTGCAGTATTTCCCCTCTTTATCAGGTCCAGATAGTACTGGTTAAGTTATGCTGGTACTTAATCATAGTTATCAATCTTGCAGCCAAGAGAGATGGTGAAGTGAATCCTAATGGTGGCTCCTACTAACTTGTTGGGAGAAGCCTCTGGGGTGTCTCCTGGATGATGGTGTTGGCCCTGCCTCCAGAGAGTGCTAAATTTTAATAGGAAAGTCACCTCTCCAGGTTTTGAGAATTTAGAAGGGTCTAGAAGTCAAAATTGTTGAGGTATGACTTTGATGTCCCCATCCCACTTTTGAGGGTCCCATTTTTGCCAAAAAACTTGGTATAAGCAACCAGCCTCAACTGAGTTGAGTTGAATTGTCTTAACTATTAAATCCTGAGCTTAACCTTTATCTGCTTTCCTACTGTAATCAATTAGGTCCACTATGTGAGCTATCAAACAGGTTCCTAAACCTTTTACTGTTAGTTTTCCAATTTTTAAAGATTTCCCTGAGCTTTTTATTATCCCTACATCAAGTATCAATGCTACTTAATAAAAACCAGTCAATTCTATTGTTCTGGCATGCATGATTCCCCCTGCATTTTTCAAACTCCTAAATCACTGTAATGACCAGGTATTCACCTCCACTGAAACATTCTTCAAGTCACTAAGTCACTAATCAGTGAGTATTACCGCAATTGTGTCACCATTTTGTGCTAGGGATTATCCATATCTTACAAACACCCTAGGAGTGATGTTGTTCTTGTTGTCAGTAAAGCAATGAGTAATGCACTTCTGAAGCCTTACTTCTGACACTACTGTGTTAAAGCCTCTAAAAATCAGATGTGGAACCAAAATTAAGAGTGCACCATGCCTACTGTGGGCTTATGCCTATAAAAGATAAAGAGAGGATGAAGCAGGCTTGGGCAGGAAGAATTTAAGATTACGTTACAAATATGTGTTGGCCAACCCAACAGAGAGCTTCAAAGCAAAGATTATGTAGCAAAAAAGCTGTGTGTTAGACAGAAATATCCAAGTCCTACCAGTCCTGATGTCCTCAATCATTGCCTGGGGATGTCAGGGAAGAGAACTACCTCAGCTGAGAAATTGTGTAAAAAAGTATGACTATAAAGTCATTAATAGCTGGAGGTTGTCAGCTAACTGCACTCCTTGAAGTTAATTGACAAGTGTTTTCTTAATGGAATATGTGAACAGAACAACTTCTTGATGGATGGAGGGTCCCAGTTTTGGCAAAAATATTCAGAACCACATGTATGGTCATGAATAACATGGTCAAAACTAGTTAATTGCATTTGTGCATGCAAAACAACTAAATTATGTGTTATGTATCTTACATTTTTGTTGATTACTAATGGCATTTGCAGCCCAGGTTAGGGAAATCCACAAAGTATAATTCTATTATTGTAACTGTATTTTATACTTATTAACTCTAAACAAATCACATAGCACAAGAAAACTTACCATTTTAAGGTATTTTTTTAACTGCAGAGCTGGACATTTTTTATGTATTTAATTTAAACAATTCATATAGGAGAAGAAAACTCCTGTAGTAATCGATGATAAAAGACATAATAATCTTAATAATAGCAAAGATGATCTTGTATATTTCAATGTGCTTTTCTAATATCCTAGAAACATTTGTTGTGTGTTTTTAGAGAAATTATGCTATTCAAAAAAATTTTTCTATTAGCTTGAGCCTGACTATAAGCATGAAATAGAGAACTAATAGCTTGCAAATGACACTAAATTTAGCATATAACTGAAATCAAACATTGACTTTAATAGCTTTTTAGGTCATTTTAGCAAGCACTTTTCTAGCTTGTTATACAATAAGCAGAGTGCTAGGACTGAATAATTAAATGAGCTCTCTGCCTTCAATGAGATTTCATTCTAAATTCTGTAAGAAAAATACTGACTTCTAGGGGCTTTGCAGAGACCTCATGTGGCTGAGGAGATGAGAAAAGTCCTAACAAAAGAGGTAGAATTTGAGAGAAGAAAGAATAGATGTTATCAAATTTTAAATAAAGAAATGAAGAGAAAAAGTGTGCTTAAAGAAAGGGATGTCAAGGACAAGGACATATAATGCAAAGAAGGAAACTCTTAGAGAATACAAAAAATGCTTATTTCTTTAGATTTTAAAGAGAGTTGCTGTATAAAGCAAAATCAAGGCATAGATTAAGGCCAGAGCACTGAAGGATAGGCTAAGTATCTTTCCACAGAGCACATTTGAAATGCATCTTTGTTACAAAAACATAATCCAAGGTTGATAGATCCTGATATAAAATGTTTTAAAAGAGAAAAGATTTAGCTGCTTTTAACCTCAACTTGTATCACATTCTAAGTGAAGGGTGCAGTCTTATATAAGCATAATGGAAACATTCTGGACACATAAAAAGCTAACATGTCCCTTCATTTGTAGTTTAGAGTCAATGAAGAGACTGCCAGATTTTGGAACTAGATAATAGAACAACAAGGAATAGATAAATAAAACTGAAAGAATATCATTTATTTAATTTTGGAATGCAATATACAAACAAAGAGGTTGTGTTTATGCCATTAAAAAAAAAAGAAAACTAAGAACCACTGGGAAGAACTAAATTCCATGAGTGAGGATAAGAAAGTTACTAATAAAATATTTAACACTTTTGCTGTATCTAGTTGAAGGCTATACCACTTATTAGTTTTAAAATATGAATTCTAAAGAAACTGTTAGAATTTCTTATGTGTTGGTATTACTTATTAATAGAAGTAATGTAAGGATTCGGGGCTGTCTAAAGATGGGAGGAGGATAGTACAAAAGCCAGAGAAGGATATGTTCAGAAGTGTGTGGGTGGTAAGGTGAAACTTTTGATTGTAGAATTTTGAAATTCTTTACCACTATTTCAAAGAAAATATTTAATTTATTTATAAATAGCTGTTATTAGTTTGTTAATTTATTCATAATAAAAATTTTATTGCTTCTCTACTATTCAAATAAAACACCATTGATCACATGCTTACATCTTCCAGAAATAAAGGCAGACAATCTTAAAGGAATTTTTAAAAAATTTACTAAAATTGCCCTGAAATTTCAACTATTTTGTGATGGACAGAAAGTCTCAAAAAGTTATTCAATTTTAGGTCAACACAGAAAATAGATTAAAACAAATAATGGTGCTACGACAGCAACATTTTACTGTAGTCATTTTTAATTTCCACTTACTTAATGTTTAATGTGGTATGCCACTGGGCATCTCAAAACTAAAGCCAAGTCTTTATTCTTCACATAAAGAGTTACATATATTAAAACTTAAGTTGGCCAAGGTAGTCACACTATCAGAAAATAGTAAGAGAACAGAGGACTTTAGCAATTACTGCATCTTGAGATGAAATAATGCAATTTTCCTCCTCATTAATAGAAGAAATTTGTGAAAGATCAAAGTCATAGTGACAGAAAGTTTGAAGCAATGAGACACCATGATTAATAACTGAGGGACACTAGCACCACATAATAAATCCTATCATGTCCTCAATTCAAATTGAATGTTCCTGTTCAATCTTTGAAAACATTGGTTCTCAAAAAATCCCAACTTTTTAAAATATAATAACCAATGCAAGAAAAAAATCCCATCAAATATGAACAATTTCAATCACTGTCTTCAATATCTGAAAATGTTCTTCTAGTGGTTTCTCTACGCTAAAATTCCTAACATTAAAATTCTTAGTGACTTACAGTGGCTGCTGTCAGAACACCTAAATAATTTTCATATTTATAACAAAGCATGAATGGGAAGAAAAACTCAGGGAACAATCATTTACTAAGTACCTACTCTAGTAATATTAATAATAACACTTATTAAATATTTGTAATGTTCTTATCACTTCAAAAGATAATTTCATTTAATATTCACAATAACTTTACTCTTCTGCATTTGGAAAACTGATGGAAATTAAGTAACTTTGTAGAATTTATGCAGAATTAGAGATTAAGTGAGCTGAAATTCAAACAATCAAAGTCCCAGGTTTTTGATCATACACTATATCTTCACTATGTGCCAAATGTTGTGCTCATCATCTTTATATATACTAACATATTAAATCCTTACAATAAGCCTATACAACAAATACTTTTTAAAAAAAGTTCTCCTAAAGATGAGCTCCTAGACATTCAAGGAGATTATGCACCTGGGATCAAATTCTTATTCAAAAATAAAGAGAAAACAACTCATCTTACAAAAATCTCATTGGTCCATATTTGATTATGTAATTGCTTCCCTTTCACAATTATATCTATGCCATTGAAGCATTACACACTGTATTAGGTAATGCTCTCCAGCAAGATAGAACCAATAGGACATTATATATAAATATATGTGTGTCTGTGCATGTGTATATATACATATACATACACATATGGATGGTGCCTGCCCACATCGAGGGTGGATCTGCTTTACTCAATCTACTGATTCAAATTATAATATCTTTCACAAACACCCTTACAGATATAACCAGAAATAATACTTTACTAGCTATCTTCAAATCTCTTAATCCAGTCATGTTGACATCTAAAATTAATCATCACACACACACCACAGTTAGAAAAGAAACTCATTTACATACTTTTAATCACCTTCTATGATGCAGGTAATTAATAGGATATTAACAAGGGTGCCTTCTTTTAATAATACATAAATATTTAATAGAAGATTTTAAATCAGTTTTTTTTTAATGGCAGGATAGTGAAAGGTATAACTGGGACAAAAGAGAGGGAGATATAACTGAGACTGAGAGTGTCTGAAAAAATTTCTGAAGAGATGGCCTGGATTTGAGTGCAGAGAAGTATGTCAAAGAAGTAAAAGGAGAGCACTTTAGATAGACAAAATCATGCAGATATAAGAAGGCATCTGACAAGCAATAAGGCTGAGAAGTAAGTAATGCCAAGATGGCCCAGAGTCTTTTATACCATTCTAAGAATCTTAGACTACATACCACATGTAACAAATAGGCAGCCATCAAAGGTTTTTCAGCAGAGTTACATAGTCAAATGTGTGTTTTAAACAAACTATTTTCATGGCAATGTTGAGAATAGATTGGGAAAAAAAAAGTGTGGGTCAATAATTCCAGCAAGAAATAGGTCCCGAGCACATATGATGGCAATGAAGATGGAGTAAATGGGATAGATTTATGAACAACTTTATGATGGAGATTTGATATATCTGAAATTGGAGGAAAGAGATCAAAATGAATTCCCAGTCTCTGGCTTGGGCAACTGAGTTGATTGTGAAATAATCAATTACTTATAAAAAATAAGCTATCTCTAACAAATACATAACATGAACGTGATAATTCATGGAATCACAAAATACATAAAAAGAGGAGCATGATTCACTTAACCACTTTTTTGAGAATCGTACAATAACTTTTCTCTGAATGAATTATTTGATCAAAATTGTGTGTTGGGTGGAGATTACCAATAAGTATAAAACATGGTCTTGCTATCAAAGTCCTTATAATTTTGTCTTTGGTCTGAGCCTCATATTATAACCTTCATGCTATGAAGTTGTCTGAATTTGTATTGGCAATATTTATACAAACAACACAGATATATGTTAAAGAGGACATTCGAAAAAGCTATGTACCTAGCAACTAATGGAGTTGAGATTACAGAAATTATAGTCCATGGTGTGGTATAGAGTTTTCAGATCTGGAACCAAGGTTAACAGGTAGCTGGGGGTCCCTGTCAAGATTTAATCATACCATCATCTGCAACTCCAGTGAACCGAATAAAAATCAGATTTAAATAATTTACAATACCTATATGGAAATCTTCTGTACTACTGCCATCTGGAGATATTTTTTAATGTGAAAGAAGACATTTTTAATTGAGTTTAGAATTCTACATAGTTGTGTTGTATAATGCTTGTCATTAAACACTTTATTTTCACATAAAACACATATTCCCCATGAACTTTCATATTATTCTTCTGACCAAAAGAGGGAAGTTATTTTTTTAGTTATATATTTCCTATATGTGTCTATCATAAATTTTCTATTTTTTGACAGGTTTTAAAATGCTATTTACCATTCCTTCTATTTTTTCAGGTATAATAATTGTGGAATTTTTATGTTCTTTTATTAGATTTTTTTTGTTCACTATGGTTAAATTTTTAGTTTACTTCCTTGGCACAAAATTTTAAAAAATAAATCACTTTTTTTAAAGAGTAGAAAAAAGTGAATAACAAAATTGGGACTCCAGATTGCTTCCTTTATGGATGTGTTGATTTCTTTATTTTTACTTTTTTGGCAGGTAGGTGGCTCTCTAAGAAAGACACATATATCATGTACTTTTATATTCCTAAGGATAAATTTAGAAAAGATAACTCATCAGGATTATTAGGCCACATTTACATTAAAGTTCACTTTGCTGAAAGTATTCTTGCTCACGTATATTCTAATTTAAGTAGTTATATAATGTTTCAACTGAGAACAGAGGTCCATACTTAAATGTGGAAGAGGCAAAATAGTTAACATGTTATCAGTAAAGCAAGAAGGTACAGGACAACAGGCAGTCATGGGAACTGGGCATCTGTTATTAAGGCAGAAAATTCTGTGTGTGTGTATGTTTGTATGTGATCATTGTGCACCAAACAAAATTGGTCTATCAGCAGAATTAGGTAATAGGTATTTCACACATTCTTATATATAAGGTTTTAGGATCCCAGGATCATAGAATTTCAGAGTTTTAGAAGTCATATTTTTTCTCTTAGAAAGTATGTAATTCACTGATTTTTTGAAGCTTTTGGAAAGAGTAAATTATCTCACTTACAATATTAGCAACAAAAAAGAAATAAAATCATGAAAGTTACATATTGGAAAGAATTATTCAATAACTCTTTCAGAATTATATTTGTTTTCTGCATTTACTATAATGGCTTTATAACAAGGGTAAAAAGCCATAAAAAGTATATAAGTAGAAAAATAGGAAAATAAGATAATTATTTCAGAGTAGAAAAATCATAGAATAATCATATAATCAAATCATACTTCTCATTTCCTTTAAATAGAACATCTTATGTTTTCCCTTCCTCTCTGAGCAAGTCTCTTGAACTCCAGATAAAATATGAGCATTGGGAGAGGGATTTATAACCTCCAGGAAATTGTTTGATTATGTTGATGGAAAAAATAAGCTCTACATATTTTATAATCTGGAAATTCGGTTTTCAGGGGTGCCATTAATAAGCCCTCCAATTTGACACACTACATAATAGTAAGTGTATTCACAGAAATATTAAGGCTAAAAGTCTTAGGGTGAAAAACACATTTTTTATTAACTTAAAGATAAAATAACCCCAGAAAAAAGAAGTCACATGTGAATACTGGAAGACACAAGAAAAACTTGATTGTCCAAACTTAATCAAACCTAAAACAATATTGAAATGGGTCCCAGAGTTTTTAGGGTTGTAGTATGTGAAGTGCTCTTAAAACACAAAACTAAGAATTGTTTTAGAGAACTGCTCAAAGAAAAAAATCACTGGTTCCCAAATTTTAAGTACTTACTCATACTGAAGAAATTTTATGTGGATAAAGCACATTATGTGTTACTATTAGTGAAAATTATAAAAATAATAGATTGAGAGTATGAATCCTCAGAGGGTTCCTAATCTTAGCTGGGCAAATAAAAAACCCAAGGCAGAACTGAGACTGGAGATAAGGGGTCAAATAATAAGAACAATAACAAAAACCTGGCCAACCCCCTCCCCTCGCCAAAACCCTAAAACCAAGGTCAAATACGATGGTAATCTAGACAGATTTCAAATAGTTTTCTATCTGGGAAGTGTGTGTTACAATTTGTTCTTAATTAAATATTTATTGAGCACATACCATGGCTAAGCACTGTGCTAAGCACTAAGGAGATGATACAAAAAAGACAAACATAGTTTCAGATTCATGACCATAGTTTCAAAAGTGAAAATACATATGCAATAAATGACTGACAAAGAAAGAGAATAAAGAAGGCTTAATTAATTATGTAAGACTTTAATCAACTTCCTCTTAGTTTAACCCTAGGTTATTTGAAGGTCAGTCACAAAAAATAAATTATTTAACTGGTCTTTCTGGAATTTATCCTAGTATAAGTCTTTAAGATTTATAACTGTTTTATAATTAAAAGCTTTTTTTCAGAGAACTTTTTAAATACTCTAATATTTTATATATAAAACAAAACAAATATATACTGCTTTGTACTTTTGCATTGTGCACTAGGTAAATATTATCAGTGTTTCTTAATCAAGTTAATCAAAGTGAAAATAGAAATTTCTCTGGTCAGTAATTTGAGAATTTATGTGAAAAGCTGATAAACAGATATGAAAACATTTCTCAATTATTACCAACTTTTCAAAAATTATTATACATCTACAGCATTAAAAGTCAAGTATGTTAAGCAGAGGGGTCGTAAATTTTGTCCTACAATTCCTAACAACCAAATGCAAAAGCAAATGTGGTCACATACATAAATTAATGTGCCAATAAGGTAAAAGGAAAACCAGTTACACAAGAAAAGCATAATTATTCTTGGCAGTGGGGACCCTGAGATATTTCTCCAACATGTCCTTCTAAAGAAGATACTTTATGAAACTAACTTTTAAAGAATTTTAAGATTACAAATAAACCATAAGCTATAAGCATACCATTGCACTTCAGCTTGTGGCAATAGAGTGAGACCTTATCTCAAAAAAAAAAAAAGCAAAAAAATGAAAAACAAAAAGTGATTAACAGTTTTATAAACTAAGTACAACTGTTATCCCAAATTTATATATGAAAATTGGGTTTAGGAATGTAATTTATGTAAGAGTGACATCAGCAAGATGGCAGAATAAAATTTTCTAGCACTTGTTCCTGTGTAGAAACATCAATTTGAACAACTACAGATTCATGAAGATATCTTTATTAGAATTATGAAATCTAGGTGAGAGATTACAGCATCTGGGTAGAGCATAGATACAAGAAAAGATTTATTAAAGAGGTTAAAAAGGATACTTTCCCATTACCCATGACACCTCCGCGCCAGCCTGAGCAAGTGCACTACAGAAATAACCTCCGCATGGCAGAAGGAGAACCAAGTGGATAACTGATTTCACTTAAGAACCAAGAACCATACTTGTACCCAGTGAACCCTGGCACTAGGCCAGCCTCTAAGAACTCCGGCTCGAGAATAGACTCTGCAAACCCAGACCCCAGGTCCTCTTTATTGCTAAGTTGATACCCTCAGACCCAGGCTCCAGGTCTGCCTTTGCAGACCCGGGCTCCAAGACCATCGCAGTTGACCCCAGCACCAGACTAGACACTGTGGAGCTGGAATCCAGGTCAAGTGATGGAAGCCTAACGCTCTCCAGTGAATGATGGTGTCTGGCTTTTCTCTGAATACTTAATTATTTCTACTTCATTTCCATTGTAATCACCTTTCTCTTCACTGCAAGCTCACCTTGACTTGCAGTGGATTTGCTTTGGAGACATGGTTATGAGGGTAAACACAGGCTCACAAAATCAAATTAAAAAGTTGAGACAAACGGATGCTGTGCATACATAAATGGCACTGTAAACAATAAGACTAGCCTCTGGCATAAAGATGCTGAGCCAATGAACTGCTTATGCCATGTGGGTTTGTTTACATGTGCAGAAGAAACTAGTTCCTGAATTATTAATTTAATTATTTAATTATAGATTATCCTTGGGAGTTGGGAGCCCGTTCAGAAGTATGGAATGCCGTAAGTCAGGTTGTGTGCAACCTGGGACTTCCTGTATACACACACACACACACACACACACACACACACACACACATATATGTCATGTGTTGCATAATGATACTTTGGTCAAAATCAAACAGTATATATGACAGCGGTCCCATAAGATTATAATATAGCTAAAAAATTTCTATTCCTTTGTGACATTGTAGCCATCATAATGTTTTAGTGCAATGTACTAATGTTGTAGCACAATGCATTACTAACATCTGTGGTGATGCTGGTAAAAACAAACTTACTGTGCTACCAGTCATATAAAAGTATAGCACAAACAGGCTGGGTGCAGTGACTCATGCCTATAATCCTAGCACTTTCAGAGGTCAAGGTGGGAGGATCACTTGAGGTCAGGTGTTCAAGACCAGCCTGGAAAACAAAGCAAGACTGTGCCTCTACCAAAAAAAAAAAAAAAATAGCCAGGCATGGTGGCATATGCCTGTAGTCCCAGCTACTAGGAAGGCTGAGCCAGGAAGATCACTTGAGCCCAGGAGTTTGAGGTTGCAGTGAGCTGTGATGATGCTACATAGCTCAAAAAATATATAGTCGAAGCAATAGAGAGAGACCCTGTCTCAAATATATATATGTATGTGTATATATTTGTGTGTGTCTATATATATTTATATGTGTGTGTGTATAAAGCACAAACAATTTTCAACTTTTTTGTTAAAAAGTAAGACACAAACACACACATTAGCCTAGGCCTGCATAGAGCCAGAATCATCATTATCACTGTCTTCACCCCCATCTCTTGTCCCCACTGGATGGTCTTCCAGGACAATAATAAGCATGAAGCTGTTATCTCCTATGATAACAATGCCTTCTTCTAGAATATATCTTTAAGGACCTTCCTGAGGCTGTTTTACAATTACCCTATTTTTTTTGTCAGTAAGTACAGGAGTATACTCTAAAATAATGATAAAAAGTATAATATAGTAAATGCACGATCAGTAACATATTCATTTGTTATCATTATCAAGAATTATGTACTGTACATAATTGTTTGTACCACAAATGAGAAATAGGATAGAAGCACAGGTTTACCAGAGGCAAAGCATGGGAGGAAGAGATACAAGACAGTAAAACAAATTTAGGTAACATTTAAATGAATTACTAAAGGCTGAGTGAAAGTACATAATCATGAGAATCACTGATACAAGTCAGGTTCACAAAGAAGCACAGACTTTTATCAATGGAACTCCAGCAAGAACTCTTAAGAACATTCGAGGGCAGAAGGGGAGATTCACTGGCATTTGTGGAATCTTGGGTAGATGCCCTCCAGCTCTGGAAGTTTGTTGCTTAATCTGAGTTTCTTGGGGAAAAAAAGAAAAAACAAAAATCAAGAAACTATCTCCTTTATGACGTTGTCTGCTTCTGGAGAATCCTGTTTTATATCCCCAAGTGGTGACTGTGTTCAGATCATGGAAACATGATACATAGTGAGTTTGGAAATGTGGATTCAGAGATCTTTCCCTTCTTACTTAAATGGTCTTTTGGTATTTACCAGTAGTTGATATGCTCCTTTCCAATGAGCTTCCAGACCAGTCTTGCATTAGTATTGTTTTTAGCAAACCAGGACTCTGGACTGAAATTCATGCAAAGGTTCCTGTGTTTTTTTAATGGGAAAAGCCACCTGTACCTATTAGTTATAAATTTGGATATACTGCATTACAGCTTTATAGTAACTGGTCGTGTCAACCTCTAAAAGAACAGAATCAAGGACAGGGGTGTGATCCCAGACATGTGAGATCTAGTGACAAACTCATATGGAGATAGACTATAGATTCCTTTTGGAGTTAATGACCATGAGAACTCAGAGCAAAGCTTTGGCCATGGCAGCTAATATTCCTTGGACAGTAAATTTTAGTTTGCAATATACCATTCATTCTATTTCTCTGAGGACCTGAATAGTAAGAATACAGAAACTTTTGGGTACTAGAACTCTCCTTGTTCACTTTTGCATTAAATGGATAGATTTTTGTTTTGTTTTGTTTTTTGCATCAGTTAAAAAAGTTACAGGATAAAACTTCTAGCCATCCAGAAAATAGAAAACAGTAAGAACATATCAATCACCAGTAGGATAGATTATATAAAAACAGTGCAAATAGATGCTGAGACATTGGTTCATGGGTCTTCCCATGGTAACACTTTCACCAGGATTATAGGCAGATAAGACATGTGCCAGGAAAATCTTCAGCAATTTTGAGTAAATTGTAGCATGAGCAAAGGCATATAGTGGGAAATAAAACCTGAATATTAAGAGTGGAAGCATAGCCCTACTATTTATCCATTTAATGGATTAGATAAAGGAATTTGAACTGAAGCAGTAATTAGTAAAGAATGTTACTGTATTTTTATTTTGGCATAGATTCTCAACTAAGGTAGGGAGGAAAGGTGTAATGCTTCCCAAGAAAATTTTGGAAATAGGTAAAACCATGTTTTGGGTTCTTATCATGAGGGAAATAGGTCAATTGGCATTTAGTGATTTGAAAACAGGGATGCTGAATGCTTAGCACTGTGCAGCACAGAATTGCACAATAAAAAAATTAGCCCAAACGCCAATACTGCCCTCACTGGTAAAGACTACAGGAGTAAATCCCCAGCACTTTAAAAGGAATGGTGGCGAAAATATGGAGAGTGGAACTTTGCTTTAGATCTACAAATCACAACTAGCAGCACAACTTATATTTTCCACTTTTCCACATGTAAAACATCTCCCTGACTGCTTCAGAAGCAAAACTAATTTAACATTGTGAAATAAATAGGCTCTGGCTGGCTTCACTGCTAGAGTAACAGCCAAATAGGCTTAAGACTAATGGTATGAACGGATGCAATGACTTTTAGGAAAATCAAAGCATGTGTGTTTGGAGGGTGTGTTGAGTACTTTCAGGGAAGATTTATCTTTGTAATTATATTTTCCTTTGTGTAACCTTAAAACTATTTTGCATATACCAGTGCACACAGACTAATAAAAAGACATACTCTAGGAATCTTTAGGAGTTGATGGAAATGAGCGTAGTGTTAAACACTCTCCATGAATAAGGTCCTGGAAAATTCATAAATCCCCAAAATTGTGTATATTGTATACTTTACTTAGTAACACAGTCTTTTATATTTAACATCAGGTTGCAAAAAATCTCTCCTTTTGTAAATGAAAAATGTTGCTATTTCATAAAGGCTCAAATATATGTTTAAAATCTGCTATTTAATGATGCAAATTTACAGAATCTGTGGACAAATGATTATGAATTTCATTGAGAAATTTGAAAAACAGGTAATATTAACAAATATTACCAACATATTACAAAAATCATAGGGTGGAAGATGGATAGCTGCAGGCAGTCTGTTTTTAACCTCATTTCTTTAAAAGATATGCTCATTATCTTCTACTTTCTTGTTTTCTGTTTGTGGAGATAGAGTGATTCTTAGAAACTTATTTTTGTTTTGTTTTACTTTAGTGCCTGCTCTAGGGCAGGCACAAATTTTATGTAACACTTTTTAATCTTCTTAAGAAAGATAATTTGTTATATATTATAACTAGAGGGGAGTCATTTCATAAGCAGAAAAATGAAAATACCCAATGTACATATAAAATATTGATGAACTGTGGAAGTAAATAGGATAGTTCAATATAAAACAATAATGACATAAAATACTTTGTTTATTTTTTTAGTATGTTTTGAAATTTATAAAATCCAATGTGGGTGAGTATGTTAGGAAATGTGCATTCTCATACTCTGAGACTAAGTTGGAAGAGGCTATTTGGAGAATTATGTCAGATTTGGTCAAAATTTAAAAGCTGTATTTCTTTTTTACCAGCTATTCGACTTGTAGAAATGTGTCCAATAAGAGTACTTGTAACGTGGTAATAGAGAAAATATAACTGATATAAATTTACTCTTAAGAATAATGACTTAATAAATACCAACTTCTGCCAAATTCACTAGCTATGTGTTCTTGGGAAGCTTCTTAACTTGTTTGCATTTCAGTTTCCTTTTCTTCAGACAGTGCCATGGTTTGAATGTATGTGTCCCTCTAAAACTCATACAGTGGGACTTAATCCCTCAGATGATGGTACTAGAAGGTGAGGTCTTTGGGAGGTGATTAGGTCATGAGGGCTCTGCCCTTATGAATGGGATTAATGTCTCTATAAAAAGGCTGAAAGGAATTGGCTAGGCCCTTTATTGCTCTTCCACCTCTTCTTCCAAGTGAGGACACAGCCTTCCTCCCTTCTGCACTTCTGCCCTGTGAGGACACGGTAACCAAATGCCATCTTGGAAGAAGAAAGAGCCAGCCCTCACCAGACACTACACTGCTGGCACCTTGATCTCGGACTTCTCTGCTTCCAGAGTTGTGACTGTGAGAAATAAATTTCTTTTGTTTATAAATTACCCAGTCTGAGATATTTTAGTATAAGACCAGGAACAGACTAAGATGGGTATAATAACATCTAACTGATAATGATTATTTTAGGATTGAGTTAATATATGGAAAATATTTTATACTTATTAGACTATTTTATACTTATTTTGCAAACACTACGTAGAGCTGAGCCAGCTACAAGTGTAAATATATTGACAACGTGGAAGGGAATGGTAGACCAATCAGATGGGGGGACCTGAGTCCAAGAATCAGAGGTGCCCATGTGCTTTGGACCACATCGAATTTGGGGATCTCTTTATTACAACTTATCTTTTATTCTAACTAATAAAATTACTATTTCATTTTCCTATGTTTGTACACAAATGTTTGTTTTATCAATGGATGAAATAAAAAAATCAAACTTAATTATAGTTCCTTCTCAGAATGAAAACAATGCTTTGGATGAACATGGATGTGAATTTTATAACTATGTACATTTGAAGTCCTTGATTTTTTTCTAATAAGGACTATTTTTATTATTTTTATAACAGAAACAATGAAAAGAAGAATGATGAAAAATAATATGCTAATAGTCCAGAATGTTATAGAATTTATCTCATTTAATTTTTATGAACCATATAACTTATATAAAATGTGTCTGTATTTACTAAATGAGGACACTGAGAATCAGATTTTTCTGATTCTGATTAGAATTAAAATCTGAGAAGTTATGTTTAAACTGGGAAGTAAGCTTGGTCACTCTGAATTTAGGGCTTATTTTCTTTCATTATGAAAGAATTTTGAAAGTTTCCTTTAAATTAACTCTGTGTTCTTAACTTAATCGTAAATGTCTTTGTATGGGGGTCATTACCTAGTTTCACTTTGTGATAATGCCTTCATTTTAATTATCTGATAAATTTATTAGGACATCTTTATTGAATTCACACATTGTGATTGACACTGTCCTGCATCCTAAGAATTCTGACCTAAGCGTTAGTTTAGTGCTGGCTCTCAGGAGGCTGACCTCTAACAGCTCAATAATAATATATCAGTCTTAACTTGATGGATAAAATGTTGCATATGTCTCTATTAACATAATTATAATTTCAACTGATCCAATTCTAAGTTTCAAAATTCCATAATAAAAAGCATTAAAAGTGAAACAGTAATTTGGTAAAAAGGAGAAAATGGAATAAATAAGCCTAAGCTAAGGAAAATTGCTTGGAACATTTTAAAAATACACAACCTCCCTCTCTGCTATTAGAGTATTTTCCCAATGCTGGACATTTTTGAAGGACCAATCATGACATTAGTGCTTCATTTAAAAATTAACAGCTGTGTTCACTTTAGGAATCTGTGAACTAAAATAAAATCCCAATTCCCCAACTCCTAAACAGACCCCCTCTCAGCCAAGGGGAAACCTTAAAACTGAAGTCCCAGGCATGATGGATCAGAGGCTGGACGTGCATCATTTTACCCCCTCCCTTGCTAATGGCCATCAGGCTTTTTTTCCCCTAAGAACCAGACCAGCATTTTTTCCTGATAAAAGACTATCTACCATGAAGTGGTTTTAAACAATCTATGGAGCAGGTGCAGAGAGGACTTTTGTGTCCTTGTTTCACCTTTTTGACATAGAAGGCACCATTTCTGAACATGGTCCCCATAAAAGGCCAGAAAGCTCCATTGCACGGGTGCATGTTTATCTTTTCATAAATATTCATGATCACCCCTATAGCTTGTTGAATATGTATATTTGGACTTCCTACTCATTATAAATTCCTGTTCCCATTGTCCCTGCCTTGAAGCATGTGTTCCTGGCTTATGGCTGGGGGCCCTGCTTTCTAGGCTTCCAGAATGGCCACCCATAGGTTGCAACCCTTTATGAGAATAAAGCTCTCTTTTACAAACTATAAACTTCATTATTTCTTCAGTTAACAATTCTTGGTGGTTTTTAGTTATGAGTCTCTTAAAAAGCTAATCCCTCAGGTATGATATTGAAGATAAACGCTGACAGATGTAACTGAAATATCAACACTCAGTGACAACAATGTATGATCTATTTTAAATACTCAGTTTATACTAATATTTTTGAGTGGCTGTTATTCATATTTCCTCACTTGTAGGTGAATAAAACATGCCTAATGAATTGCATAGCCCTGATAATTTTTTAAAACTGATGACAAACCTTAGAAGGGAGGAGACTTAACTGTAAAAGTCAAATTCTATGTGTTTTTGACTGTTTAAAAAATTTTTCATGTATGTATACATGTGAAGATAGAAAGATGATAGACAAATAGAGATTGATTCTTAGAAATATGTGTTAATTTGCTTAAACCCTACTATGTGCAAGGTTGCTGATTAGATGTTAGTTCTTGGAGGAGATAAAGAAAATACTCTTTTTACTTTCATGGGGACTTATACTAGGTGAGAATTACACATCCTCATATAATAAAAAAAAAGACTAGAAGACAAAGTGGGGAAGATAAAAAGTGGTTACTGTGTATTGACTAGAAATTGTTTTGCTATTTTGATTTTCTTTTTTTTTTTCATTCCACAGCAGCATTACTGAAAAAGTAAGTATTGGTTCATTATATTTGGAATTAAGAAAGTTATTAACATTCTATTATATATTAATAGCATGGTGAAGTATATTTTAAGATTTTTAAAATTATGCATCTTTGGGCCAACATCAGAGGAGTTTACACGTATCTAAAATCTAAAGAAGGCTTGTAAGCATCCATGAGGGTCTCATTACAAAGTTCAGGAAATGATTTCTGCTCGTAGTCATAGAAGTAGAATTAGAAAAGAATGCATGGGAATGCAGTTCAGAGACCTCTCAGCCTCACCAGTAATCCAATCATGGAATAGTATACAAATGACTTAACAGGAATACAGTCAGGGCTACATGAGCAAGTAATTCTCATTTCCATTACTGCTTAATGAGATTGTGCTGTAATTTTAAGGCAGTGGAAACCTCCAGAAGGGCAGCTTCTTCTCCTTCTCCTTCTCCTTCTCCTCCTTCTTCTCCTCCTTCTTCTTTCTTCCTCTTCCTTTTCTTCTTCTTCCCTTCCTCTTCCTCTGCTTTTGCTTTATGACAAACAATTCCTCCAATTAGACTGAGCAAGGCATTATTTCTTTATCTGATTCAAGGACTACAAAATGTTTCTAAAATAAGTTTTTCCCCTTATGAGTGTGTTTTGAAGCTTTCAAACATAAGAATTGAAAACTGGGATGGAGGTATGACTACATGGTGAGTGCCAGGCGCACTGTCTGGAGAATGGACACGCTTGAGGCTCTGACTCAGGGGGATGGGCGGGACATGGTCAATGTATATAACCTGAACTTATGTACCCCCAAGATGAGCTGAAATAAAAAAAAAAAAGAATTGAAAACTGAATAGAGCCATAATAATCTTTCTCTACACTTGGCAGTGTGGTATTTAATAATCTAGATTCTGTAACACTTTTTTAGCCCATCATCTCTTGTAAGATTAAAATAACTTACAGAGAGTGCTACTTCTTAGGCATTGAAGTTCACTGTGTAGAATATATTCTAGGTTGTTGTAGTTAGGGCTAATACAGGGCACAATTATGAAAATCACTGAACATTTGAAATAAAAGGACACTTAGAGATCATTACCCGCCCACTGTATTTCCTCAATAATTCCCTCAAATAGATTTTGCATTTAGCTCTTTCTTCTTCTCCCTCAGGGATGCCTATAATTGGTATGTTAGTTCACTTTGGATAGTCCCATATCTCTCTATGTGATTGCTCTGCCTTTTCTGTTCTCTTCTCTGCCTCCTTGGATGACTGGGTTAGCTCAAGAGGCTTGTGTTCAAGCTCTGAGATTCTTTCTTCTCATTAGTTTAATCTGTTGCTGAAGCTTTCTGCTGTGTTTGAACTTCCCAAAATGACTCTTTCATTTCTTTAAGTTCTATTAGGTCTTTCCTTATGTTGCCTAGTTCTTTAGTGACTTTTTCATCAACTTACTAAAATATTTTTTGGCTTCTTTTTGTTGGTTTTCAACCTTATCTTCAATTTCATTCATCTTATTTGCCATTCATACTCTGAATTCCATTTCAGTCATTTTGACAATTTTCTTGTAGTTGGAGTTCACTACTGTAATTCCATTGTTAACTCTTGGGGAATGTCAATCTGTTTTGATTTTTCATGTTACCAGGGTTTTTTTTTTGCTGGTTTCTTCTTATCTAGAACCTCTTTTCTCCACTCAGAAAAACATGTTTGCAGGGCACCTGTTCTTTGCTGGGAACTCTCCTGCTTGATTAGAAGAAGGGGAGGACCATAGGTGGTGTTTTTTTCCCCACTACTCTAGAGTGTTGACACAGCAGAGGTGGGGCATGCGCACTGGAAGCCTATGGTGCAGCTGTTCTGATTTGTTCTGTTCACCTGTGATTGCCTCTGTTCAAGCTGGTGCTGGATGATGTTTGTGCTTGCTGTTCGGTTGTTCACCAGATAGTAGCAGGATGTTCAAGTTGGGAGCCGGGTAAGACTCTCTGTACTGAAGTTATTGTAGTGGGGATTGCTCTACTCAGGGTCTCACCGTAAAGGTGACAGTAGCAGTTGGGTGAGGCTATCTAGGAAGTGATTATGGATTCTCAGGCTGTGGGCATTTTCTTAAACCAGCTTGTGGTATAGTGGTGCCTCAAGGCTGAGGGGACCCTGATAGGGCACTGGATTTTATAGGAGTTCTCTGGCCCTGCAGTGGTGGTGGAGGCTCTGTGGTGGTGTCTTGGGGCCCAGATGCAGCGCAGGAGTCTTGGAGACTGTGTCCTGGGCCTGATGGGAGCTCTGGAGGCACAGAGGTGGAGCTTTGGGCTCCACTGTGAGAGCCACAGAGCCAAGATGGGGGAGGGCCCATGCAGGGATTCTGAGCAGAGCCTCTGAGCCAGAAGCAGGGCCATGCAGGTGGCAGTGCTGATCCAACCTGGAGGCCAGTGTCAGGGCCACACAGGCAGGAGGCAGTTGGGGCCTATAGGGCAGAGTTGGGACCGAGCAAGTGGCAGGCTGCTTTGCGGGCTTTGGGACCATGTGGATGCCAAGTTACATGGGCAGATGTTGGTTCCAGTGGCCCAGAGACCATGAAGTTCTCTTCCCACCCCCCACCCCCCCCCCCCCGCCACCAGGACCCACCAAAGCAGTCACTCACAGCCTGCTGTGCCCCAGTCAATTGTTGTGCTCAGATCCTGTTGTGCTGTAGGGAGGAGCACTTGGCTTCCAGTAATAGGGTATGGCTCAGGGGAGCCTCAGTTTAGTCCACTCCCTCCCCAGCCCAGTGCCAACCTGGTGCCATGAACCCGAGAACTCAGGATGTCTTTAGTTGCTGCCTGATCCCCACCACACCCGTTGTCTGGTGCAATGACTCTGCACAGACTCCAGGCAGGTCCCTGGTCTGACCAGGTAGAAATCTGCAGCAGTGGAGGAAGCCGTCTCAAAACTCAAGCGGGGCCGGCAGGGTGAATGTGCTGCCCCAGCTCTCTATCCTCCTGTTCTTCCTCTCCCATACTTTGATCTTGTTAAGTATGTCACCCTGTCACCTTTTTTTCACACTGACTGTCCCGCGTTGCTTCTCTGTGATTTCACAGTGCTCCTTCAGAGAAGAGTGATCTGTACGTAGGCAGCTGTCTACAGTTTTTACTTCTTTCCTTGAGAGCAGCGTGCTGGCAGGCTGCTTCTAGCGTAACATTTTTTTTTTTTTTTAACAAATCATTTCCTGGCTTCCGTGGTGTCCCAGCATCCTCTCTATGGGTCTTCTGGTACCTGCGGTCACCGGGCAACAGAGGCTGCCGTAGAGCCAGCTGGTCCTCTCACAATGAAGGACAAGGAACAGTGAACACAGATTTTTCTTTAATTCTTAAAACAGGCTGTGAAATAGGTAAATTATTAACTCTCTTTCACAGATGAGGGTAATGTGGTCTGAAAAGTTTAAGTGACTTCTTAAAGTTATACAGTAGTAGGTAGTGGTGTCAGGAAAATGAACACAAGGTCTGTATGACTCCAGGCCTTTACTTTTAAGCACAACAAAAGCCTGACACCAGTAATATTCTGTACTTAGGCTGCTCTATCACCTGGATCCAGACATTATACTTCTTTATGAAATATATCCAAAGCTAACTTTTCAAAGTAGTCTCATTAACTGTTTCACCTAAGTTATTGAGGAATGATGGTAAAAACAATTTGTTATTTTTCTGGAGATACTTGATTTTTATCAAAGGAACACTGGTGTTAGGCAAAAAATTAAAATTTCCGTATTGGAAATTTCATCCTTCAATGCCTGGCTGTTAAGAAAGAGATTTAGGTTGAGGAGAAACTTTATTGTGTCCTTGATTTATTTCCCCTTGTGGGGTATAATGAAAAGACACCAGGCTCTAGAGATATAGTTTAATTAATGACTTCAAACTCATTTGATGTAAGATTTTGGTATGCTTACTTTATATTTTTGAGTTTCCTTTTTTTGGTGTATAATTTGAAAATAATAATGGACCCAATGTATACAATTATTAAAAAATATTTATATTTATTCAGTAAGTGGAGAGATTTGGGATATTGTGATTAACAATACTTTTCTAAACTTAAAGCATTTGTCTTTTACTAAACCATAGACTTCTAGGTTTGAGAAGAACTAGACAATTCCTATAGTCTAGTCATATTCATATTTTTGTTGGAAGTGGATAGACCTCTAATTCAGGTGGTTTGATGGTATAATGAGAATAGAAGATGGGTAGTAGGTCTGGAATGGCTCTTCCATCTTCATCCACACTTCACTCAGATAATCTCTGTGTTTACATCTTACATATACCTCATTCTTACATAAAATGTCACTTTAAGAAAGAAGTCCGTGATTAAAAATAACTTGATATTTATTGACTTTGTACAAATCCTTCACTTTACAGGTAAGCAAAATACTTTAAGAATTGTCTATAATTTATAATATGCAATATTACATAGAACCCATGTTTCAGTAAAACTATTCCCATTGGTCTGTGTTATTACTTTATTAACCATATTTATATACAAAATATTTTATAGGAATCTATCCCCTTTGATACTGTTTAAAATGTGTTAAAATTCAGTTCATAGTTTGGAAAATTTCCAAGTATAAACATATGTCTTTTTTTCTAGCACTAATATTTCTTTTCCTACTTAAAATAAAAAAAAAGCTCCTAAAAAGTAAGAAGCAGTAATATCTATCCATAATTTGCACCTACACAGGCATTTTCTTTCTTTCTCTTCCTTCCTTCCTTCCTTCCTTCTCTTTCTTTCTTTCTTTCTTTCTTTCTTTCTTTCTTTCTTTCTTTCTTTCTTTCTTTCTTTCTTTCACCAAGAATTGCTGAGGACACCTTAATCTTTATTTATTTATTTTAAAATAGCAACTCTTTTCTCCTTACAATCATTTTATATTTCTAATTCTAAATACTGCATTTGACCTCATGATTTAAATTGTTTTTGTCCCAAATATGTTAATAGCACTTTTTATATTAAGTCTGCACAATCTAAATACCTCAGTTGTTACTGAACAGTTTCAGTTTTAACTGAGCCAGCATTTTACTATATTAATTCAGCTGATAATAATGTATTAGGAATATCACAAAAACTTTGAATCAATTATGTATTATTCTAATACTCCATAAAATATTAATTATGAGTATATTATTAAAATCTTTATAATGAAGGACAGTTTTATATGATATAGAACTCATGTTGCATAGTTTTTTTTAAATTTGCATAAAATACTAGTTTTGTTTTATTGTTCATATCCTTTTTGTTATGGTTTCCTAAAATGTGTAATATCCTTAGATGATACATTACATTTTTGTTTTTTTCTTTATATATTTATGTTTTACTACATTTATTTTTCTGTGCTTTTTCTGCTCAATAGTTATTCTGATATTCATCTATACTGATAAAAGCAACTCTAGGAATCCATTATACCACAGTATATTTTTGCAAATACTTGTCAGTGAATACTGTGGCTATCTTCAGTGAAAAAAATTAAAATGTTCCTTTGTATATTCTTCTACATGTGTCCTGGTGTACATGTACACAATTTCACTTATTATATACCTAAAAATGGAATCAATGGCTCAGACAGTAGGTAAATCTCAAGCAAACAAAGAAAAAACACAAATTGTCTTCCAAAGTCCATCAGTTGAGATTAATATCATCAATGCCTAAAAGTTTCTTAAATATCACAGTCCTCAAATTTTTCTGTGTTGTCATATGTTTTTTACCAATCTGGTAAATTTCGAAATGTATCTCGTACTTTTCTATTTTCCTGATTACTATGAGGCGATCCTTGTAAATGTTTTTGAACTTTGTTTCTTTTATTTAATGTCTCTTCATATGTTTTGATCACTTTTATTTTAAGTTTTAACTGTTTATTTATAGGAATTATTTCTATATTCTGTATATTTTTGTCAATTAGATGTGTTATGATTTTTTTCTGCTAGTTTGCACATTTCCCTTTTATTTAGACTTTTATGTCTTTTGAGGAATAAAAATTAACTTATTTTCAATGAGATATTATAATGAATAGATGCTAACTTTTATCAATATCTATTTATTTAAATGATTACTTTTTCTCTTTAATCTGTTATACCTTCTGTATTAGGGTTCCTGGGAGAACAAAAACCATATATATATAGAGAGAGAGAGAGAGAGGAAAAGGAGGAGGAGGAGGAGAGATTTATTTTAAGTAATTGGCTCACACAATTTTTGAGGCAAGTCAGAAATCTGCAGCATAGACTAGCAGGCTGGAAACTAAGGAAGGGAAGAGTAGTTGCAGCTCTAAGGGAATCCCCTGTCAGAATTCTATATTCTTTAGGGCATTGTCAGTCCTCATTCTTTTAAGGACTTCTACTGATTGGATTAGTGTCCACCCTAGTGACTTCGTTTCAACTTAATTACCTGTTACAAGTGGGCTATGGGCAAAAGCTAAAGAATATTAAAGAGTACAGGTACTAAAAGCTTAGATTGCTTTGAATAGCTCTTTAGGAGAAACATGTGTCAACAATTCTGCTGGTGAAGACTCAGAGGAAGTAAGCAACATGGGAAAGAAAACAGGCCTTATTTTTCATATTAGAGATTCATAGATGTATTTCACATTATCTTATGCTTCTAGAATCACAGTCTAGTTAAGGAGAAACATGTTCCTAAAAATTTGAGGGAAGTGGAATATGTGATATATAGCATTCACAGAATAAGAAATAAATGCAGTTGGCTATTGAATGGCATGAGTTTGAATTGCATGGATCCATTTATACATAGATTTTTTTTCAATAAATATATTAGAAATATTTTTGGAGCTGTGCAACAATTTGAAGATCTCACAGGTGAACCAGGTAGTCTAGAAATATAAAAAAATAAGAAAAAGGTATGTTATGAATGCATAAAATATATGTAGGTATTAGTCTATTTTATCATTTACTACCATAAAATATACAAAAATCTCTTATGAAAACTTACATCTTGCCAAAACTTATGCGCACAAACACAGACAGTACATGGCACCATTTGAGAAATGTTAGCAAACATAAAGATGCAATATTAAATCATAACTCCATAAAATTAACTGTAGTACATACTGTACTACTGTAATAATTTTTAGCCACTTCCTATTGCTATTGCAGTGAGCTCAAGTCTTGCTAGGATCAGCTTAAAACATCACATGATACTAATCCATCTATGCTTGAGAAGTTTGTATCTCCAATAAATTGAGTATCACAGTAAAAAGTAATTTCTTGAAGTTTTCTAGCTTTTTTGTTGTGTTTTAGTGCAATATTGTAAACCTTGAATAACACCATGGGACCCCTATGAAGTGCCACTAGTGATGCTAGAAGTGCTCCCAAGAAGCAGAGAAAGTCATGACATTGCAAAAAAACATTGAATTGCTTGATATATACTGTAGATTGAAGTCTGCAGCTATGATTACCTGCCATTTCAAGATAAATAATCCAGCATAGGGACCACTGTAAAAATAGAAAAGGAAATTTATGAATCCATTGCTTCAGCTATGGCCAGCAGGCTCAAAAATCTTACACTTTTGCAAAATAAACTTTTCCTCTCATATTGAAAATGTATGTTATGTGAATGCAGGATTTCTATAAAAAAGGCACACTTATGGACTCTAATATGATTCAAGAAAAAGCAAAGTCATTATATGACAACTTAAAGCAAAAGGAAAGTGAAGGATGTAAAGCCAGAGAATTTAATGTCAGGAAAGGATGGTTTGATAATTATTAGAAATAAGATTTGCTTAAAAAAATGTCCACATAACAGTAGAAGCAACTTCTGCCAACCAAGAGGCAGTAGACAAATCCCCAGATGCCATTAAGAAAATCATTTAGGAGAAAGGATATCTGCCTGAACAGGTTTTTACTGCAGATGAAAGTGTCCTGCACTGGAAAAAGGTTGACACAAATAAATAAGGAAGAGAAGTGAGGACCAGCATTTAAGGCAAGAAAGGATAGGCTAACTCTACTGTTTGTGCAAATGAAGTCAGGTTTATGATCAGGACTACCCTTATCTATAAAGCTGCTAACACCCAAACCTTGAAGAAAAAGCTAAACACCAGCTAACAAACCTTGGGTTGTACAACAAGAAGGCCTGGACAGTAAGAATCCTTTTTTCTGGATTCGTTTCATCAATGCTTTGTCCCAAAGTCAGAAAGTACTTTGCCGATAAGAGACTGCCTTTTAAAGTTCTTTCAATATTGGACAATACCCCTGGCCACCCAGAACCCCATGGGTTCAACCCCGAAGGCTTCAAAGTGTTTTACTTGCCCCTACATGATGTCTCTAATTCAGCCTCTAAGGGTTCATAAGTACTGTTAAGTCTCATTACACACAGTACTCTGTGAAAAGAATTACAACACAGTGGAAGAGAACCTCAATAGAGAGAACGTCATGAAAGTGGAAGAATTACACTATTGAAGATGCCATTGTTTTATAGAAAAAAGCCATAAAAGCCATCAAAGCCCCAAACAATAAATTCCTTCTGGAAAAAAAAAAAACAGGTGTCCAGATCTTGTGCACAATTTCACAGGATTTATGACAGAGCTCATCAAGAAATCATGAAAGAGATTATGGATATGACAAAAAGAGGTGGGGGTGGGGTGAAGGGTTTCAGGATATGCATCTTGGAGAAATTCAAGAGCACAAGGACACCAAACCAATTATCAGAAGACAACTCAATGGAAATGAGTGCTTCCAAACAAGTGCCAGGTAATGAGGAAGATGCAGAAGAAATAGTGCCAGAAAACAAATTGAAATTAGACAATCTGGCAAAAGGGTTCTGATTATTCAAGACTGCTGTTGATTTCTTTTACAACATGCACTGTTCTATTATATGATGCAGGCACTGAAGCTAAAGCAAACAGTGGAAGAAAGATTAGTACCATGTAGAAATATTTTTAGAGAAATCAAAAAGCAAAAATGTCAGGCAGAAATTATGATGCATTTCTATAAGTTATACTGTGTTGCCTGCCTCTCCTGCCTCCCCTTCTACCTTCTCCACCTCCTCCACCTCTGCCATGCCCAAGACAGCAAGACCAACCCCTCCTCCTCCTCCTCCTCCTCAGCATATGCAACACGAAGACAATGAAGGTGAAGACCTTCATGATGGGTCACTTCCACTTAATGAATACTGAGTATATTTTGTCTTCCTTTTGATTTTTTTAATAACACTTTTCTCCAGCTTACTTTATTACAAGAATAAAGTATGTAATAGATACACAAAATAAGTTAACGTACTATGTACATTATTGGTAAGGCTTCCATTCAACAGTATCAGTAATTACGCTATCAGTAATTAAGTCTTGGGGAAGTCAAAATTTATACATGGATTTTTGTGCAGATAGGTGCCTTTAACACCCAAGTTGTTCAAGGGTCAACTGTACCATTTTAGATTTGTCTTAAGTAATTTTTCCATTCATTAATTGGCATGAATATGCATAATCTATGTAACGTTATAAAGGTTTCCCATCAATCCAAATCTTGTAGGAAGTTATATATGCCCCAAAGCATAGATATTTTCTATGCTCCAGTATTTTCCTGCTATTCCTTTAATCACACTATCAACTACAATCAATATTCTTTTTTACATCATTTAGCATAATTATAATAGCTTCTTTAAAATCATTATCTGCTAATTCCAGCATCTCGTTATCTCAGTCTGCATCTCATTCCTTCTACTCACATATCAACTATAATACGTAATATATGAATATACTCCTATTCTATATGCCTGAGAGACTAGACTTTAAGCCTGTGCCAAAGCCACATTTAGAGTAACTTAATGATTCTCATTTCTTCCCTAAATTGCTATTGAGCCTTTTTTTGACTACTTTTGAAATATGTATATTTTTTAAATAAATTTGCACTGATTATAATTAATTCCTGCTTAAGTTTCTCTTTGTTGAAGCACACGTCCTTTTTTTCACAAACAAAACTTACATGAATATGACATGAATAATACAAGTGCAAAGAGTGTTACAGAGCACCTGACCATGATAATATCATAATAAAGCTTGCATAAAGCTGTATGATTTTTATCATATTACATGATAACTGATAATGTCATACATTTTACAATTCATTTAGTTATTTTTAGGTTCTTTTGACAGTTCTGTCATTTTTCCTCAATGGAAAAAATCTGCCCTTTCCTTGCAGGTCAAGGAGATAAAATAAATTTTTCTCACTATTTCTGTGTTTGATTAGGTACCTCACCTTTTTTAACTAAATAAGAATTATTAACACCAGAAATAAATTATGTAAAGAGTAGGAAAATATAAAACCTTTTAATAAATTCTTTCAAAAGGGTCTTCTTTTCTTCTCTGTAATTTTTAATGATGATGAGGTAAAATTACAGGGAAGATGTCCAATTGAAAGCTAATCTTTGTTTTTAAAAAAAGCAAACAAAAAATCAGAAATTAGTCAATAAATTCAGTAGAAATACAGCTAGTCAGATGATTGTAATTAAAATAAACAAGTAACTACTTTCTAAGTTTCGTGAACATTTTCCTATCCTTCCTCTTAACATTTGACACTTTCTGATGCTAGTTCTTTTCTTACAAGCTTTCACTAGCACTTTCTAAAAGGTGATTGGCAAAATTAGATTCTCTTTTATAATTCAACAGTTAAGAAAAACAAAAAGTACCATATATTAGAGCTTAATTATACTCATATAAATGTTTGGGAAAGTACCAAAGCTCTTTCCAGAACTCTACCTGTGTTCTACACACAAATCTTATTAAATTCTTATCTTGGAATATTTAAAAATGATCTTTTGAAAACAGTTAACATTCTCTGTACATAAACATCTTGAAATGTCTTCTGCTCTGACTGAGATAATGAGATAAGCATAGCTGGAATCCTAATATGATTGTGCTTATATGCTCTTATTTTTGTCCACAGTTCATAAATTGCTATATTATCTGTCAGTGCTCTGATTCCACTTGTGAAAGAAATAATACGATGCTTTTATAATGAAAAAAAGATATGCATCTTTGTATCTTTGGTTCTTTAAACATATGATATTTGATATGCTTAATAGCATCATAATATAACAATGTCTTCTCTCTATAAAAATGACACTGCTGAAATATGATCAGTACAGTGGTAACTATGAATTGCTTTCCTGGAGCAATAGGATGAATGACATTATTCACCTATGCTCTTTGCTCAGCCCACTTGTAACAAGCACCATACACTTGCTATATTTTTTTGTTTTATTTTAGGTGTTTCATTTATGATTTACCTAGGCCTATAAAGATGATATCTTAGAGCAGTTGTGAGCTACAAAATATATTTTAGCTGTAGAATTCTATTTTCAAATAAAATCTTTCTTGGAGGCACAACATGTAAAGACCATAAATTTGGGCTACAATTCCAGATGAGATGCAATTCTTGCTCTCTCTTCTTCCCCTTCTTAGGTATCCCGAGAGAGTACTGTGTCCAGAACACTATGAATCACTACTTTAAACTCCCCATACATTAAAATGCCTTATTAAAAAATATTCAGGGATCAAAGGACCAGACTATGAATGTTTACAATTAAGGATTAAATTATTGCCATCATAGCAAATATTTTTGAGTGATTATTATTTGTGATCCAGTATGCTGAGTGTTTTAGCTTCATTATCACAGTTATTCTATATGCCCTTATCTGAAGGTAGCTATTATTCCTTGGTACAATTCCTTATTCATTTTATAAAAAGGAAACTGAAGCACAGTGTGCTTAAGTAAATTTTCCTGTATTTAACAGCTAGTAAAAGGTAAAGATTACCTCAGGATTTAGACTCAAGTAATCTGATTGAAAAGACTACTTACATGGTGGACATACATTATTTTTCTGTCTGATCCCATTTCATCATTTCAAGAACTATCCTCTTTTCTACCTAAATCTATGTGAAAGTAGAGGCCCACCAACCCCCAAACCAGGCATTTTACCTAGGTTGGCCATCCAAAATATTTTCTCCTTGCACAAAGTGAGGGTCCAGGATAGAATATACAAGTAGGGTTAGTTTCTTTTTATGGGATTGTAATGTATGCAGTGAGAGATGTCTCTTTTGAGTCATAAATTTTAAATATCTTTAAATCTAGATCTGCCAGGGTTTGAAGCAGCAGTGGAGGTAGCAGGCATCTCTCCTGCCATATGGATATAGAGTATCATAAACCAAAGCCAAGAGGAGAATAATGTTAGATATTCACCTAAATTTCTCAGTTATAGGGAAAAAAAATACATTTTTTATATGAGCTAATTTGAGTTGGTGTTTTATCTCTTGCAATTTTTTTTGGTCCTAATTGGTACATAAAGGATCTCTTTCGTATCTTTTAGTCATCATTTATTTTTTAGATTGAAAGAACCTCAGGAATATATAATAAAGGAAAACATATTTTCAAGCATATATTACTGGTGAACAGAGAAATACTTAAGATATAACTGTATTCAAAAAATGGTTGAAATAGACATATAAACCAATTGCAGTACAGAGGAATGCAATGTAACTGAGTTATGTTTAAATTATCAGCTTTGTCATTGGAGAAGGAGATTTATGGAATGAATCTTAAAGATGGCTATTCATGAAGAGGGTTGAGGAGCTCTTTCCAGGTTGAGGAAATATGATGTGCATTGTCATGATAGAGTTAAAAAGGAGAATATAATCTTGAAGAACTGATCATTATTTAAAAAAAAGAATCCGTGCTTAAGAAAACAACAACGAATACTAATCTAAAATTTGGCCTATGGCATTAGATATAACTTAAGTGCATGATGTAATGATAGGTATTATTTTACATTTTTTATTTATTTTAATAAATATCCCTGAGTTCAGGAGAAAAAGGTAATCTATAGCTGTTACGAATGATCGAAACCTTCTCTAGTAAAATATAATGTCATTTGTGGGAAATAAATTTTCTTTGTAACCAAAATGATATTTATAATTATATTTTGGTTAGTTGAGTCTTAGGTGTTTAAGCTCTTTTGATATATATTTCCAATACAGATATTCTAATTACTTGTTTTCTTGTATTCAAGATTTAATAATATATTTTCACTACCCATACACCAATATTGATACCTGCTAATTTTCTCCAATCTGATGAAACAGAAAGGCAGAAGAAAAAAAAGAACACTAATATTTTTATAACATATTTTTGAATCTGAGTAAATATTCTGTATAGGTGGGCAGTAAGACAGTGAGGACTTGTTTTATGTGAGTTGGTCAATCACTACTATTAATAATAGAGATACTAGCATAAAAAATTGATTTTCCACTCTTTTAATTTTGAACCTTTTTTGATTCCACATTTAAAACATTAATAAAGCCCAATCCCCTTAGCACTATATACTGTAATAGAATCTTGACAACCTAATCAATTTATCTTACCAATCTCATTTCCTCCCATTTTACTGATTCATTTATTTTTCCATTTATGCCAAATCTTTTCCTATTTTGTACTGCACCACATGCATTATTCTCTCCTTCATGCCATTGAACTTCCTTACTCATCTTTTCATCCCAAAGAAAAATCTTCATTCTTAAAGATATAATTCAAAAGTAATTTCATTAAATATTGTATTTTTAGATTTATATTCGAACACTTTGCCACCACTATTTAGCAAAAGTTCTAACATATGGTACTTACTCAATAAACAGAAAATAGCAAAAAAAATGACAATAAAATATTCAATATAATGACAATATATAGGAATAGCCTGCACTTTCAATATAATTACCTCATGGTAATAAGCTATTTTGTACATTCACCACTTATTGTTGTAATTAGATTGTTCATTCATTGATTGATTCATCTAAAAGTTATCCAAAAGTTAGGTCTCAAGCATTGTACCCTAATAAAAATTATAGCATTCTTTCCTACACTTTTATTAGGAAAAGCTTTTATATAATTAGATATTTTCAACATTATATGATAATTTCAAATTATATGATAATTTACAGAGGGCTATGGAAGTAGGAAGCATTCAGTTTTAAATAAGACTTTTTAAAGGAAGATTTTTTGATGTATTCTCACATGTCACAGTTAATTTTATTCTTTTTAAAAAATCAGAAATAAAATCATAATATGATTTACAATGCAATTTCTCATATGTTTTCAACTAAAATCACCAAAATTCCTTGAACATACTATATAAAATATTATTGTATAATCTTATGAAAATGCTTCTTTACATGATCACTAAGCAAAATAACAAATCATCCAAATCTGTTATATGTTCAAGCAGACAAACACCCTATGAGCTCTTTGCCCTCACCTTCTGCCACACATGAATGGATTCTCAGTTACTTATGCAAGGAAGCCCATATATAGTCTATGTCACGGCTGTATTATAATTATCATAAATAATATACTATTAATCATTTTCCCCAGTAATTAGTTTTTTCACTAACATAGTCATGCTCATTAATCATAATTGTAATCTACACTTTTCTTAAACAAAATCTTTATCTATCTTCATATAAAATCTACTTTTCTTATCTTATTATCCATAATTATTCTAACGAAAATCTGTGAGACAAACTTGAAACAACTAGTTTCGTTAAATTTTATTTCAGTATTAACAATGTCCTTGGGTCTATCCATCATTATAATGGATTTTGTCATAACATGATTAAGTGAAAAAGTAATTTGTACTGCTGTGAAAATTGCCTTGGCTATGGAGGTATCCTGCTTCCATCTGGATCTTTTAGCCAGGGTTACGCTATTATACAGCACACTAATTTTCTCAATGCTAAAATGTAGAGAGGGCCAGGTTGTCACAAAGTATCATTAAAATATTAAATGTTTATTGTCCAGTTTCCATTGGTTATTTTAGACAATGTCCACAATTTGGACAAGATTTCTATGTAGTTTTTCTTAAGGAGATAAATTTGTGGTTTTTTTTTTTTCTGTCTTGTAGAAGAAACATTAAACTGATATATACCCTATATATTTCAATACGGTTCTGAATTTTGGATTTATGTATATGTGTGGGCATAAACAGGGACTTGAATAGTCATCAATTCTTTCATTTGTTTATTAAGCATCCATTAAGTGCCAGGAATGGTGTTAGTGGGAAACAAAGTGCACATGAATAGAGTTCAGAGCATAATGGGGAAACCTGTTTTAGTTATTACAAATAAAATATTAACAAATGAGTACAAATAAAAGAAAATAATCTGGGGAGAAGAGCTGCATAGACAAAGGGGAGGGAACTACTTTAGATTACCTCTTCAGCTAAGAACTCTATAAAGCATTAGTTTTACTGAGCCTTGAAAAAGGAGGCTGGAAGAATGAGGCAATAAAGTAGAAGAAAGAATCTAAAGGTGAAAAAATAGCATTTGGAAGGCCTGGTTTAGGAAAAATCTTGCGTTCAAAAAAGTTGAGCAAAGAAAAGTAACATACTGGATTATTTATCTGACATTTTAAAAATAATTAAGCTGGATAGTTCAACATTATTATGTGTATTATGCAGAAAGTATTCCATAAGATGGATATTGACTCACCTCACAATTTTATGCAATTGGTACGAAAGCAATATGAAGCAATGATCCACTACAAACCAGATTAGGGGAAATGTCAAGACAGTTATTTATGGATTCAAAGTCAAGACTATTTTTTTATGGTCAATGAAAGCCCTCTTCCTGTGAACTTCATTTAATTACTAATGATTAAATTAATATGGTCTTGTGTCAACTGCACAACTGTTTTTTATAAATTTTTATATATCAATAAAGACTTTTCTTTCTTTTCACATCCTGAAAAATAAAGTCAGGCTTTGATATTGACTTCAGACATAGAGGACATTCATGAGAAGAGGAAAACAATACTTAAAAATGCTGAGAGCTTAGTCAATAGCATATGTCATTCTTACGCTTTTTGCATATATTATCTTGCCTAGAAAATTGTTTATTAAATCATTAAATTTTTTTAATAGTGATGTTGAGAAATAATTCTTGCTTTTCTCAATAGAATTTAGATACTTTTCATTTTATGCACTGAATAAGATTGAAAGATTTTTAGTTACACAGTTGTGAAATGTATAATAAATCAGCTAGCAAAGTTATGTTATGGAATTTGTAACAATAATGGTTATTTTTCTTCCAGCAGCCAGAATGAGCCTCTGCTTGTCATGTCTTTGCTCATTGGGAAGGTTCCCAACGTTCTTTCAATGAAGTACAAGGTCATTCAGGATCCATCCTCCTTCCTTACCTTACAGACTTTGTTTTCCTCTCTGCCTCATGCTCACTGCACTCTGTGTAGACTGATAGCCTGCTTGTGTTTGGGCTTTGGCTGTACTCCCAGCTCAAGGCCTTCTTCACCTTGGTACCTCAGTCTGCAGTGCTCACCCCCCAGATGGCCACATGGTTCACTTCTCCTCAACCGCCAAATTTCTTTTCAAATGACCCTTTATCACAGAAGCCTTCCCTGAGCAACACAGATAAAGTAGCAGCCCCTGTTCCTACACCACTGTACCCCTCACCACGTTATTTTTCTTACTCTATATTATTTTTCCCATGATACTTTTCACATGGCATATGTATATATTAATTTGTTTGTTTATTGTCTCTACTATTCTCAATGAGAATGGGAATTTTCTGTATTTCCATGCTTTAAGTCCCCTATGTATGTAAAAATTCCAAGAATCTATAATTAGTGACATATTTGTTAAATCAATGAATTAATCTGGAACTTTACCTATTTGGTGTTTCACTGGTTCATTTTAAGTGATTTATAATTAATGGATGAAAATGAACACGAGTTTCTGATAGTCACAAAAAAATCACAAATTAGAGAAAATTCTCCAGTTTTTAGAATTAATATATATATATATATATATATATATATATAATCTCACATTGTTATCTTTTTTTGTAGTAAGAGCCTTGAGATTTACTTTCTTAGGAAAATTCAAGCATGAGATACATTATTATTAATTATAGTCACTATGCTATCTAGAACTTATTCATTTTAAAACTGAAACTTTGTACCCTCTGATCAAGATTTACTCTTTTATCCCATTTCCCAGCCACTGGTAACCACCATCCTACTCTTTGTTACTCTGAGTTGACCTTTTTATTTTATTTTTTTTTAAGATTCCACATCTATATGAGATCATATAGTATCTGTCTTTCTGTGCCTGGCTTATTTTACTTAGCATAATGTTCTCCAAGTTCACCCAATTGATCCTCCCTCTTCAGTCTCCTGAGTAGCTACCATTACAGGCACACAACACCAGGCCCAGCTAGTTAGTCCTATTTTGATGTTTTTGGAGAACCTCAATACTTTTCTCCATAATGGCTGTACTAATTTACATTCCCACCGACTGTGTACAAAGAATCCCTTTTCTCCACATCTTCTCCAGTACTTGTTATTATTTTGAATTTTTGATAATGGCCATCCTGATGGGTGTAAAGTGATATTTTATTGCAGTTTTGATTTGCATGTCTCTGATGATTACTGATATTTATCACCTTTTAATATGTATTTTGGACATTTGTATGCCTTCTCTGGTGGGTTTGCTTTTTAATGAGATAATAGTACCATTGGAGAATTATTTTGAAATATAGATACAAAGGTATTTAATTAGGTTTAATTAATATGATTTAGTATTTTTATAATTACTGTAGTTGAACATATTTCATAAAATAAAAACAACAAAATCATAGAGCTTTTTTTAAAAGAAGATTTGTTGGAACAAGTCTATTGACTGAATAGACTAGTTTTTGAGCAATGTAGTGAGAGAAGAGACAGCACTTTCCTGCCTATTTTCCAGGTTTATTGATTCTCTGACCCTTGGCCTGGAGCCTCTTCCTATAGTAATAGGAGAAATTGAAGATGCTTTATAACCCAAATTAAGAGTATAGAATCCTTTCTCTCTAACAGCAGAGTCCTATGTGAAATTGACATCCTTTTTTTTTCTTCTTTTCATGTTTCATGTTGCTTGCCTTTGTTGATATAATTCTAGTACTGTCCTTCCTAAATCTCATGCTTATTGTTCAGTCTGTCTTGTCAGTCTAATGAGCAAAGTGTAAAGTTCAAGTTTTTAAGTAATATTATTTGATGTGCAGGTCAACAGATGGAATGGGCAGTCTAAAACAAAGTAGAGGTATAGATAATAATGAGATAAAGTTGTTAGAGTCCGATCTCCAGACCTGTGGTTAAAGGGTAAATCTACAGGGCAGACTAAGATTCTAAATAATTTCCTATAAAAAATTTCATGAATAATGAGTAAAGAAAAGGCAAGCTGTTAAAACCACTAAACGACATACAATAAAATTGTAGAATGACAACAGTGGACTTAAAACAAGGCAGATGCCAAATTATTGGAACCATGCTTTTTGTCTCCAACTAATATGCCAGATATCACGTATGCTGTGTCACCATGGTTTTGGTTATTAAAACAGAAAAAAAAGATAAGAACTTAAAGTATTGTGGTAAAGATAAAATAAATTTAAATAATCTACCATGTAATACTGGCAAATCAGGTGGAGACTATCTGTTTCTTGTCCTTTCTTTGTATCCAAACACATAGTGGGATATTATTTAATAAATGGTAAATCAATGCCAGCATTTCAGGTATATTCACTGAGCCCCATTGTGACATCTCTTTTTTTTATAATCTACATACAATCTAACAAAATACATAGCACATATCATGCAATAAGTTCCATTTATTAGTAGTAAATGTGATTGACACCACTCTACCTACCACTATTGCCACTGGATTCCTGGGTATTGGTTTTTATCCCATTGTCAATAAGAAATACAACGGAGGAGGAAGAGGTGGGTCAAAATGGCATTTTTTCCTCAAATGAGGAAAGGCTGGAAGAGAATGATTTAAATGAAATTAAGTCATATGCCTTCTCATGCTTTTTGTTTAATCTTTTGAAAGATGACTTACATAAAACAAAATGATTCATGCTGGACTAAAACGTGTCTTCAGCCATGAAGAGAGCAAATTGTCTATATTCAACGCAACAATCTGAAAAGTGAAGGCAGTTAGTCACCAAATTAAGAACATGATTGGTTTTCATTTTCATTGTACAGAATTGTCAAGGCCCTTAGGATATGTGATTGATCATTTAGGCCAATCAAAATTAAATGGACTTTTCAATTGAAAAATATAAAAGGATAGAATATAATATATTGGGGTAAATTTTTCTTAGTTGATTTGATATTATAATAACCCATTAAAATATGATTTAGAAATAAGCATGTGACCATAATGCTTTCCTTTCAGTATATATATAAGCAATATAGTTATATAAGCTATATATAGCAATATATATATAAGCATATAGTTGTCTTTAATAAAACTAACCCTCAATGTACATTTGGCACATACATGATAATATTTTAAAACTACTGAACACTGTTTGATGTAAAGTAACTCTAGTTTCTATGTGTCAAATAATAAAGAAAAACAAATGTTGCTACCAGGGAAAGATACCTCATGATGCTTGTGTAAAAATATTAATTTCTCAAATACATCACACATGAAAGTGTTTTCATGTGTTCACAGCTGTGATACTATCCTGCTTGGGTTAATACCTCCGTATCCTCAAATTCATCAAAAAGAAAAATATATAATTTTTTTTAAAAAAATTAGTTTATAGTTCTATCAACAATGAAATCTAATGGAATATTTTAATTCCCAGTGATATGAAATTTCTGGTTTCAATTTCAGGAAAGTTTGTTAGAACTCACATAGATAATGAATTTGAGAAAAGTCATCATTGGATCAAGATTTTGTGGAATTAGATTTCCCAGTTTTACTTCTTTTCGTGAAGTGCAAAGTGCTGTGAGAGCCAAGGGTGACACATGCTATACTCTGCTACTACAGGTTTCTCATTTCATTCCTTTTCTGGGAACTGGAGGTGAGGGAATCTCACAAAATATTAATAATTATAAGTTTTAATTTAAACTTTCTTGTGCTACTCTAATTTATAAAAGCAATTCAATTACTGCAGTTACTAAACACCAAGTCTGAACAAAATGACTTGCATTAATATCTACATGAAATTGACACTAATATGATTCTTCAAACTTCTTATTTTGATATAGTTGATATTTGTTTTCTATTAAATGGTGCTTAAATGATTGGATTATTATAATATTTTTATGTACATGCACACACACATATAATACTTAGAATATTCCTTTCTATAATTCCATTTTTGAATCTTTCTTATCTCAGTAAATGTATCATCATCCAATTGCTAAAGCAAAGAAACAAATATAAACAAACAAAAAAGTAGACATTATCTTAAATCCTCAAACTCTCTGGTCTTCCACAGTCAACATTAACTTGTCCTATCATTTCTACCCTCAAAGTATATTTGAAATCCTTTTATTTTTTTACCATCTCGATTGTCAACCTCCCAGTCCAAGCCATTATCATTGCATATCTGCAGAAGAACCTTCTGCAGTTCTCTGCAGAAGGGTCTGAGGTGCTTCTGTACTCAGGTTACACAATGTAAAAAAACAAATGTATCTCTCTTAGTGTTTAAAATCTAAATGTCATCTGAGTGAGAAATTAAATAACTAAAGAATAAACTCTAGTTTTCACAGGACAACCTCATTTGCAATAGAACTCCCAAATATGTAAGTTGATGATGCTTTAGGGAAAACACTGCTAGTAGATGAAATTTGCAATTACTTTGATTTACTAAATACTAAAAATTATGAAGGACATGGACAAATAATGCTGTTTATGTTAAAAACAACCCTAAATTTCAAACATTTAGCTATTTAATATTTGTGTGCCCAGTGACCTGATATGCATTTTAATTATCTTCCACATGTGGCTCTCATTTTTACTGTCTTCATAACCAAAGTGGTCATGTTCAAATCAGTACCAAGTCTAACCAGAACAATGGATCTCCACAAATTAGGAAATATTATCAATATTCCTCTTAAATTTCCTTTAGAACCTCCTGGCAGCACTGCTGATTATGAGGACAATATTTTAAAACTAGAATTCATTTGCTTCACACAGAAATGAGAATTATATTTGCAATTTTGAGTAACTGCCTTGAGGAATCTTTGTAGTTAACCTGCAGGCTAAAATATCTGCAACAGAAAGCCTGTTGAAAATAAGATTAAAAGAAGTCTCACCTGTGAGAGGTATGGTGCGAGGTTAACTACTTCCCCCTGGTTTTCAAAGGTCAGTCACACAGTAGGTAAACAATGAAAGTTAAAATAATTGGTTATCACTGGTACCAAAGTGGCAAAGTGTAGTAGAGCAGGATAGTTCTCTGCGTGAGAAGAATATCATGGAACTTTAAAGGCTATTCAGAAAGTTTTCTGAAGGCTAGAAGTCTCTTCTTTCTTTAATAAGACGCTGGCATGCTGCAGCGTCTATAAATATATGCAAATAAATAGAACAGAAGTATTAGTTTGCATCAAGCAAAATTCCAAATGTATTTGCAAAGAAAAAATCTATTTCTAATTTTTATATTATTCTACAATTTTACATGGACAAATATTAATACTATGCAGCAGAGATTGTGGTTGCTTATTCATTTTATCCTTGCTTTGCCTCACTCCTCTCATTCTGGCCAAACCTGTATATTGTTCAGTGTTTATCCTCCATCTGTCACAATTGCCTCTATGCCTAGCCCCAGCTTCATCAAGAGATACACTATTGTTTTTCAAACCTGACTGCAAATTGTAACGACCTGGGTGCTTTCAAAAATTAATAATGGCTGAGTCCTCTCATGAGCGATTCTGATTTAATTATTTTGAGCTGGGTAACAAGAATTTATAACTGAAAAACTCTCATGTGATTCTGAAATATGGCTATGATCAATAACCTAACGGCCTAGAGAGAGTTATCATGGAAATGTTATTTCTTTGCCAGTGATTGGCTTAGGTAGAGGCAGATGACCGACTTCTAGTCAATGAGATTCGAGAAGAAATCCACTTATGGGACTCCTGGTAAAATCTTTCTTATTTTTGAAAAAAAAAATTGCAAAAATAAAGAGTTCATTTGAAGTCCCTAGACATTGTTGTCAAGGCAACAATATTGTGATCAGGAAGTGAGCAAATATGAGAGAAATCATCACAGAGCAAATTATGGCAAAGTGGAGAAATGGAAAGAATTTTGGTTTTTGAGGACAAAATAAAGCAACTCTAGAATTACTAGATGTTTAGAATTGTTATGGGAGGTGAATAGCTTTCCTCTTGTTTAAGACACTTCACTGGTAACAATATTCTTGCTGATCTAAATATTAAAGAAACCAATTTGTTAGATTCCTGAAAGAATAAAGCTTATAAAGTCTTCAATCACTCAATAATTATTTATTGAACTCCTACTGTATGCCAACAACTATTTTCATTACTGAGTATACAGTGGAGAACAAAATAAAACAAAGAACTTTCTTCTTATGTAGTTTACTTTCTAGTGGGGGCAATAATGAATGTGATAAATAATTAAAATATACTGCTTGATAGATAAGGATAAGTAATAAAGAGGAAAAGAACCAAGTGGGCAAGGACATAGGAAATGCTGAATGGTTACAGTCTGGGGTAGAATCCCCCCTACCACCACCAAAAAAAAAAATAAAAAAAACAAAGGTTGAATAAGAAGGTGGTTTTTGAAGAAACCCTAAAGGAAACAAAGGAGTTGGTCATGTGGCTATGAAGCAAGAGAAGAGCAACTCTGAAGATTTTAATCAGAAGCATGCCTAACATGTTCTGGGTACAGCAAGGAGGCCAGTACTGTTGGAGGTAGTGAGTTGGGACAAGAAGATTAGAGATGAATTATAGAGGTTAGAAGGAACTGGACCATACAGAGCCCAGTAACTCATATTAAGGACTTTGGCCTTTACTTTGAATGAGCTGGCAAGCCACTGAAGGTTGTTCATGAGAGAGCAATATCTCACTTGTCTTTTACCAGGATCCCTCTAGATGCACTTTTAAGAATGGATGGGGGTAAGGGATCAGGGGAAGTGAAAAAGAAGTAGACTAGTTAAGAATTGTAATAATCTGAGGGAGAGACATGTCCTGGTAAGGTGATTGCCGTAATGGTGGTAAGGAGTGATTAAATTCTAATTTAAGAATGTAGCCAATGATGTCAGCATTCTATTATAGTTTATGCATAGTTTTTAGATAACAAACCTCCTAGCCAGGGACACTAATTATGATTCCACTTAATTTTTTTTTCTCTTAATTATAATAGTCTATAGACCTGTAGTAAGGCTTTCATGAGAGGTGTGATCCTACCTCCCAACTCCCTTCCTCAACTAAGAGACATGATCATATTTCTATGAAAAAAGGAGACAACAACCAAAGAGCAAAAGCCTTCTTAATAACTTGAGCCTGCAGTGTCTTAAACTTTCTGGCAAGAATCCCACAGAGTTCAGTTTCCCAACACATTTATTTCCTAACAGCCAAGGACTTTTATTATAATTATTTTTTTAACCAATCCCATCTTAAGGTATTCTTTTTGGTTTCTTCTAGTCTTCTAGTGCAAGAGGAGTCTCGCAATATGTGAAGTTCACAGTAGGATATCGGTCACATTTTCCAAGTGCGTTCTAAATTCAAAAAATTTTAAATTACCATTCGATATTGTTCTCATCTTTTGTTTTAATTTAGAAAAAAGATTCTTATTTTTTTTATGAAAGTGTAAGACTCCACCCTTGCAATTCTTCAGCTAGATTAAACCTTTTTTTTAATTTTTATTTTATTGTAATTGCCAATTTATAATTCTATTTATGGCGTATAAAGTGATGTTACGATTTATAAATAAAATTTAGAATAATTAAATCAAGCTAATTAACATATCCATAACCTCAAATATTTATCATTTTTTTACAGTTAGAATATTTGAAATTTACTCTCAGTAATTCTGAAATGTACAATACACTATTATTAACTATATTTGCCACTGCTATGCCATGAATCTCAAACAAAAATCTTATTCCTTCTGTCTAACTGAGATTTTATATGCTTTAACCATTATCTCCCCATTCCTGCCACCCTCTCCAGCCCCTGTAACCACCATTTACTCTTTGCACTTATGAGTTGAATTGTTTTAGATTCTACATATAAGTGAGAATATGCAGTATTTGTCTTTCTTCTATGAGGGCTTGTTTCACTTAGCATAATGTTCTCCAATTCTACCCATGTTGTCAAATACGACAGAATTTTTTTAAGGCTAATTAGTATTTCATTGTGTATATACGTCACATTTTCTTTACCCATTCATCTGCTGGTGGACATTTAGATTGTTTCCTTAACTTGGCTATTGTGAAGAGTGCTGCAATGAACATGGGAGTGCAGACATCTGTTCAAAAAACTGATTTCAAATCTTTTGAGTAAATACCCAGAAGTGGGATTGCTAGATCATATGAAATTCTAGTTTTTAGTCTTCTGAGAAACATACATACAGTTTTCCTTAATGGCTATACTAATTTACATTCCCACCAACAGTGCACAAGGGTTCCCTTTTCTCCACATAGAATACATTTTTCTCTTGGACTTCATAACAATGTTTTCTTTTTAAGTGTGAAAAAATTCCTCCTTTAAATATATATGAGATGATTATTTAAAATAAAGATTCTCTGAATCCTCAATATCAGACATTTTAATCAATAGTTGTTAAAATTTATCTGCATTTCAGGAAACAATTACATAAAGAAATGTATCTTTGAAGGGTTAAAGATACTTTTGCCTCTATATATCTTCTAGAGCTAAGTATTCACCATATCTTCAGAGGAAATAGAAACCTCCTAAGGCTTAGATCATAGCACACAAATTGACGAATGGTTTCTATCCTTTTGAGTAAATAAACAGCTTATAGAATACTAGGAACTCCAAGAGTGTAATACCAATGGATTTGTTATTGATTAACACTTGAGTGACTTGGAGTAGATTTAGTCATTAAATAAAAATGTGAGTATGTAATTTTGTCTAGGTTTAATTTTACCAAGAAATGTGGAGGAATGAAAAATGAGTGGTGTATTTTTCTGCAGTTATATTGAATTGATGCAGTGCCACATTTAGACATGGACCCGGGCAGTAATCTAGTTCAGAGTTTTGGAAACAATGGCCCATGGTTGAAACTTGACTCACTGACTGTTTACTGTTTATGTAAATAAAGTTTTCTTATTATCTATGGCTCCTCCATGTTACAGTGGCAAAGTTGACTCATTGCAATGGAGACCGTATGGCCCACAAAACCCAAAATAGTTCTATCTGACCTTTTACAAAAAAGTTCTCATCCATTGTTGAATTCAAAATATGGTATTTAGTGTCAAATCCATGAATATGCAGCTTGGAAGTGAGCCCAGAAGTGCGTACATCACTTTATGGCACTGCACTCTTGTGCTTTCTCCTCCTTGCAATCTCCCGAAAATTCCCAGTTCCCTGGAGCCTCCTTTGTATGGGCTGCTGTCTAGAAAGCTGGGACTTTGTTCCGCTACCCTACTGCACATTTCCTGTGATTGTGTCTGCTTTTAGAGCCAAGTAGGGGGAAGGCACAGAAAATAATCAAAGAAGATTTACCCATGTTCTTGATGGGACAGCTGTTCTGGTCAGAGAGAAAGATGCCCCTTCCTCAGAATGTTAGACCCTTGCCCAGTTGTCATTTCTGTCATCATCACCACTGCCACCTATTCTACTATGGGATTAACTGATAGCTGAGGAATAGAAAACATAATAAAATAAATGAACAAAACAACAGGTAATTTCTCCTACTCTCTCTAATCTTTAGGAGTTCCCTTTCTTATTTTGAGACCACAAGAAGATTTTTCTTACAGCTTCCTTTGTCGTTAGCTGTTCCATATATTGGCCTGGAGCTATCAGAGGGGTTAGATGGAAAATTTGGGAGATTCTCCACAGGTTTGGAGGCGCTTCAATTCTTGTTTATTTCCCCAAGTCTCCTGTAAATAGTGACTTCTCAGAGTCCTCATATAGCTGCTCCTGGATTCTGTCAAGTTCATAGTTGCATTCAGGAGGAAAGACACGGCAGAAGGTGCTTAGTGTATCTTGCCAAAGACCAGAGCCAACTTCACAAGGTTTTTCTCAAGTCAAATAATATATTTTTAGAGGTGCACACACCAACTTGCTAACCTGACTGGAGAATTTCCATTTTTTCCTATTGCTGTATCTCCTAGGCTTCTATTCCTCATTTCCCAAATTCAAGCTTATGCAATTAGGAGAAAGAAAACAACAGCTCCATTTCTGAAACAAGTTTTCAGTCTCAAATAGACAAAAGATTATTTGATCCTGTTGAAGCATTTGCAAAATATATTGCTGGGTCTTAACTTCTCCTTGAAAATATCACCCAGTTTTAGGCTGTTTCAGAGTCTACTGTTACCTTAAACTTGTTTACCCTAATATTTCAAATATATAATTACTTAACATAAGATCTACTAAGTTGATTTTATCCTAAGTTGATTTTATAAGATTAGAATTATTTCTATTATAGGTTTACAAAGCTAATGAAAGCAGAACATAATTCTGTTTGTCTAATTAAAACTAATTCTTTAATTATCAATAAAAATTCTGGAAGAAATCTCTTTCATACAAAACAGCGTAATTAATAGTCAGTGATTGTGTTAGTGACTTTACCAAGAGCCTAGCTAGTAATATCAGTTGCAAGATTATTAAAAAGTCGATGGTGCTTTGATTCTTAGTGATTTTAAACTAAATATAATTGTGTTGTTTAGTTATATTGATAAACTCTTATCTAATTGATTTGAGTATTCCAACTTATGGACTACATATTAAACCCAATCAGCAACATGATTGGTAGAAGTTATAACTGAAGCATAGACTTAAATATATGTTAAAGTCTACATATACAAATTAACTGAAAATGGATCATATACCTCCATATTATAGATTACAGTTAGGTTTATGCCTAAAACTATAAAACTTCAAAAAGAAAACAGAAGAAAGATTTTTTTGTTACTTGAGTTATACAAAGATTTTCTGAGACATGAAACTAAAGTTATAACACATAAAAGAAAGATTGCTAAATTAGACTATGAAAATTTAAAACTTAAAGACACTATTAAAAGAATATATATACATATTTTAAATTATACATTTTATTTTTTATTTTTTTAAAGCTATCTACCTTTATTTTATTTATTTTTTGTTAATTTCAACATATTATAGGGGTACATATGTTTAGGTTACATATATTGCTTTTGCCCCACCCAAGTCAGAGCTTCAAGCATGTCCATCCCCCAGATGGTGCGTACCACACCCATTAGGTGTGAAGATACCCTTTACCCTCCTCCCCCCACCTTCCCATCACCCGATGAATTTTATTACTATATGTGCACTTAAGTGTTGATCAATTAATACCAATTTGATGGTGAGTACATGTGGTGCTTGCTTTTCCATTCTTGTGATACTTCACTTTGTAGAATGGGCTCCAGCTCTATCCAGGATAATACAAGAAGACAAGCCACAAACAGTAGAGAAATATTTTCAAAATTACACATTTGATAAAAAAGTTATCTGGAATATATAAATAAATCACTCTTAAAACTCAATCATAAAAAGATAATAAAAATAATAAATAATAAATCAATAATAAAAAATGAGTGGGCAAAAGGTTTGATTTGACACTTTATCAAAGAAAATAAATAGGCAAAAAACACATGAAAAAGAGTCAAGAAGTCTCATGAAAAGATGCCATCATTAGTCAATAGGAATATGCAAATTAAACCAGAGTATGATTTATTATACACCTATTAAAATGGCAAAATTAAAGACTGACTACATGTACGTAAAGATGTGGAGTAACTACAACTTCAATACACTTAGGAAAATATTAATAGTTTAATGGCTTCTTAAAAATTTGAATGTTACTATATGATCTAGTCATTCCACTTGTAGATATTTACCCAAGAGATTGAAAACATAGATTCATAGGAAGATTTGTCTACAAATGATCAAAGCAGCATTATTTGTTTGAACAAATAAAAAAAACTGGGAGCAATAAACAAATTGTAATATGTCCATACACTGAAATATTACTAAGCAATAAAAGGAATAATTGATGAACATAGGACATTAAATTATGTTGAGTGAGAGAAGCCAGACAAAGGGGGTGCACAATTAATGATTCTATTTATACAAATTTATAGAAAGTGTCAATTAGTGTATTGTGGCAAACCATAGATCAATAGTTAGATGGGGATGGGATGAAAGGGAATCAGTGAGCAAGATTCCCAATGGGCATAAGGAAACTTTTGGGAGTTAAATACATATTCATTATTTTGATGATACTGATGGTTTCACAACCATATACATATGTCAAAACTTAAATTGCATACTTTAAATATTTTCAATTCATTATATGTCAATTATGCCTCAATATAGCTGGATTTCTAAAAGTCTTCATTGATGACTGCTATGGTTTTGTACTGGAACATGGGTATAAAAAATGGTTAAATAAATTGTTTGGGTTTTTAAAAAACTATACCAAGACACTTTAATGAAGCAGAGCATGTAAACATCAATGATGCCTAGGTTGGCATAGATGGATTTATTACCCTGTTCCAAAAAAGTAAAGGTTTTTATATAAACTGGGAAAACTACAGAATAATAAAACAGTAAAAGGGTACCAAGACAGGAAATTCATGTGAAAGGTGTATGAAACTGTACTTAAGTAAATTAAATGTTGTAACATTTAAGCATAATTAAGTAAAATTAACCCTAAAACATAATACATACACTTAACTTTAAAGATACCAGCACATTTTATAATGTTTGCTTTCAAAATAAAATATTTCATTTATATTTTTTCACTTGTTCTATTTTTCTGGTTCTTTTTGTTATTGTTTTTAAACCCTCTATGACCAAATATGAATAAATTTATTGTTAAAGAGTGCTATGGTTTGAATGTCTTCCCTCCAAAATTCATTTGTTGAAACTTAATCCCGATTGTGGTGGCATTAAGAGGTGGAGCCTTTGGGGAAGTATTTAAGTCATGAGGGCTGGGTCCTTGTGGATGGATTAGTGCCTTATAAAAGGGTTGGTGGGAACTAGCTTAGAGCTTTTTTACTCTTCCACTCTTCCATCATGTGAGAACATAATGTTCATCACTCCCCAAAGGGTAGGGCAACAAGTTGCCATCTTGGACATGGAGATGAAGCCATCATCAGACACCAAACCTGCCTACACCTTGATCTCTCACTTACATGCATCCAGAACTGTGAGAAATAAATTTCTGCTGTTTGTGAATTCCTCAGTTTGTGGTATTTTGTTATATTGGCACAAACAGACTAAGACAAAGGGCACTTGTATAAATTACCAAATTGATTAAATGACAAAAAAAGAAAATTCAAAAATAAAATGATCAAATTTATAAATTAAAAAACCCACAAAAGTAGGCTTAATATTTCTTAAGTAATAGAATTATATGTTTGATAGATGATAATTGAGAGATTTAAGTTCAAACCATGTGACATTTCCATTCAGTTGTTTCTAAGAGACACATTGATGCTCTCTATTACACACATTATTGCTATATTATGAGCTTCATCAGGGCTGAGACTTTTTTACTGCTGTGTTTGGTGAACTCTCAACATTTAGCATTGTGTCTGGCACATAGTAAATTACACATGTGGAATAAATTTTTATTTTTAACTCCATGATTGGTGGTATTAAGTGTATATTTTCTGTAGTAAATATAGTAGAAAAAATATTTAGATATATCTGCAAATTAAGAGATTATGAAAATAAATGTAATATCTTTTTAAATGCCTATGATATTTTTTTCTAGAAATATTTGTTTTCTTAATCTAGGTTTTCAAATTCTATATTTTTGTCTACTTATTTTAAAGAGCAATGAAACATAAAAGAAATAGAATATTATTACCATAGTAAACTTTTAGTACCCCTTTTAGAACATTTGCCTCATTTCAGTCTCTACTCTTTCTAGTAAATTCAGATTCCTGGGACCCAAATCAGAACCACCTATGTTAGACACTCTGGGAATATACTCCAGGAAAATTCATTTTGAATAGGTACTACTCTTGATTGCATACACAGAGGATAACGCTTATTTTTCTTGGTGTTTTGGCAGGAAGGAGTATATTCATTTTATCTAAAATTACCACTTACAGACACAATCTTCTTCTATACTTTAACTTGAAAGCTTTGTCTGGTGTTCAAAAACTTCATGTGCCTATTTTGAATTTTATACTTCTATTAAAATGCAGTTTTGGATGACAGGTGAAGATGTCACTGTATTTCAGGCAGCCCATTAATTTTCTAAACTTAAATATAAAATATTGGGTGAATGGTAAATTGTTTTCTCTGAGGAAAGAACAAATACCTTTATTAGATTTTTTTTCAATGGATTTGTGTTGCAGTGAGAAAAATGCTTATGAACCACTAATTTATATATTTTTTTCAAAACCAATAATTTCCTTTTGTCTAAATGATACAATCAAGATTAGAAGTCTATAGCCAAGATGGTTGACTAGAGGTGCCTGGCTCTTACCACTTCCTCACAAACAAAAAGACCAAAACGACAAATAAAAAACTATATTTCAACTAAAGTCACTGAAGAAATAAGCTGGAGTACATTAAGGGGGTGCTGAAATTGCTGTGAAGCTTAGAAACCTAGGATAGAAATATAGAAAGGGGATCAAAGCATCCCGTGTCTTCCACCTTATGTCCCCTGCTGGGATCAGCTCAGGGCCTGAAGAGACATTTTCTTGTGGGGAAAAGTTAAATTAGAGGCCCCCAGTAGTCCTCATTATTGATGTACAGCTACAGTTCTTGCTACAAGAGAGACCCCACAGTCCTCACACTCTGTGAGCCTGGTTTAGAAAGCTGTCTGGAATTCATGTCACTGTATCGCTCCAGAGTAGGAGCCTACAGTGTATACTTTTCAACCTCCATAACACCCCAAGCTACTATGGCACAGTGCCATCTTGAAACTACCCAGAGATAAAGTGTGTCCTGCTTTGTGGCCAGTAGCCGTAACATCTCTCCATCCTTCAGACTCCACCATCATTCCACCATACTTACACAGGTGGCTTCAGTACCATGACCGTAGCTGCTCAGAACCCAGGCCCACCATAATGCCCATGATCCTGGTGTCCAAGCCCATATGTCACCTTACCCACAAAGAAACAGAGAGTCCTGCACAATAGGGAAGCTATCTCCAGGCTGGCCCCTGGTGGGCTTGGCCAAGAGCCAGTTGACCCACTGCACCCATACATGTCTCCACTGATGGCTTGCCTGACAACAGGCTCCTCCCCGTGAACTTACCGCCAGAGTCAGCAGACCAACTGCATCTCTGTGTGCCTGGCCAAAGAATCAGCGCAGAAGGCTCACAACCAACAAAACCACATCACCACTAATACTAACTCTTACATCCTCGACCACTGATGCACTCACAGACATTGCTGACATGGATTACAGCTGGAGATGATGCAAAGGAATAACACTACTGCTTCCACCCAGAATCAAAGCCAACAGACCATACCCAATCGATAATCTAGGACCTATTTACAAGAAAATGTCTCTGCCTATGAAAAGTCATTCTATAAAAGTGGAAAAAGGTATTGTTCCACCAGATGCACAATATAATGACACAAGAAACATGAAAAATCAAGGAAACATGATAACTCTAAAGAAATATAATAATCCTCTAGTAACAATCCTTAAAGAAAACAAAATTACAAAATACTGAAAAGGAATTTAAGATAATGATATTAAGAAAACTCAGTGAGGTACAAAACAATACAGAAAAACAATTCAATAAAGTCAGGGAGAAATTTATTATCTGAATGAGAAATTAAAAAACAAAAATAGATATTATTAAAAAATAAATGAACAAAATCTTGGAGCTGAAGAATTCAATGAAGGAAATAAAAAAATACAATTCAGAGCTTCAACAACAAACTAGATCAGCAGAAAAAATAATTTCTGAACTTGTAGACAGGCATTTTTAATCCATTCAGTGGAAAAAATAAGAATAAAAATGAGAATAAAAAAGAATGAAAGAGGCCTACAGGGTCTATGGAACCCCATTAAGCAAACAAATATTCACATTATAGGGTCCCATGGGGAGAACAGATGGAGAAAGGCACCAAAAAACCCATTTAATGAAATAATAGCTGAAAACGTCCTGAATCCTGGGAAATATATAGACATTCATATCCAGGAAGCTCAAAAGTCCCAAATAGATTCAAGCCAAAAAGGACCTAGATAAACCACATTATAATTAAACTCTCATAAGTCAAAAACAAAGGGAGAATTACAAAAGCAGCAGAAGAAAAGCCACATATAAGGGAATTCTCATTAGGATAGCTGTAGATTTCTCAGCAGAAACTTTACAGTCCTGAAGAAAATGGGATGATATATTCAAAGTGCTGAAATAAAAATAAAAACTGTCAGCCAAGCAAAAAAAGGTGCCCAGTCAAGAAAAGCAAGGGTACTCAGCAAATCTATCCTTAACAAATGAAGGAGAAACAAAGTTCTTCTCAGACAAGCAAAATCCAAGGGAATATATTATCACTAAACAATCCTTACATTGAATGCTTAAGAGAGTGGAACTGGAAGTGAAAGGACAATAATTATAATACTATCATGGAAACACATCAAAGTATAAAACACAATAGTAAAAATACATTCATAAGCAAATGCAGAATGCTCCAGTAATGTAATGCTGCTATGGAAAACTTTTATTCCTCTAGGATGAAAGTGAAAAGTCAAAATGCTCAAAAACAATAACAGCTACCATTATTGGTCAGGGAACACACAATATATAAAGGTGTAAATTAGGTAACAAAAATATAAAATATAAGAAGTTAGGGAAGGAAAAATGCCTAGATTATTTTTATACACCAAACATAAGTTGTTATTAGCTTAAAATAGTTTATTATAAATACGGATTCTACATTACTCCCAAAGAAAGAAATTACAGCAGATATACAAACAAGAGAAACAATTCAAAACTTAGCACCACAGAAAACCACCAAACTGAAAAGGTAAAAAAGAGAGAAGGAAAGGAGATCTGCCAAATGACTGAAAAATAATTAACAAAATGGCAGGAGTAAGTCCTTGACTATCAATAACCTTGAGTGTAAATAGATTAAACTATCAAATTAAAAGACAGAGTGGCTGAATAGATAAGAAAATAAGAACCAACTACATGCTGCCTAAAAGAGACTTACTTCCCCAGGACACACATAGACTGAAAAAGTGAAGGGATGGGAAAAAATAGCCCATGCAAACAGAAACCAAAAGAAAGCAGAAATAGCTTGTATAATATAAAGTAAATAATAATATATATAAAATAATAATATAATATAAAATAAAATAGCTTGTATAATATAAAATAAGGTATGCATTAAGTCAAAAACTGTAAAAAGAGACAAAGAATGGTATTATATAATAATAAAGGAATCAATTCAGCAAGAGGATATAACAATCATAAATATATATGCACCCAACATCAGAGCACCAAAATATATGAAGCAAAAATTATTAAACCAAATGGAGAAATAGATGAAGAAAGCATAATAAAGGACTTCAACATACCACTTATAAAAATGGACAAATCATCTAGACAGAAAATCAACAAGGAAGTGTCAGACTTAAACTGCACCCTAGGCCACATAAACCTAATATTTACAGAACATTGCATCCAATAAGTGCAGCATACACTTTCTTTTCAACTGCACATACTCTTCAGAAGAGACCATATGTTAGGCTACAAAACAAGTCTTCATAAATTTAAGAAGACAGAAATTATATCAAGTAGCTTCTCTGACCACAATGATGTAATACTAGAAATAATGACAGGAGAAACTTCAAAAATTTAAAAACACAAAGAAATTAGACACATGCTCCATAACAACCAATGGGTGAATGGAGAAATTAAAATGAAAATTTAAAAATTTCTTGAGACCAATGAGAATGGAAACATACCATATCAATAGCTTTTATATACAGCAAAAGTAGTTTAAGAGGAAAGTTAATAGTAACAACAACATCAAAAAAGAAGAAAGGCTTCTAATAAACAATATAATGATGCACCTCAAGAAACTAGAATAACAAGATCAAACTAAACCCAAAATTGGTATAAGGAAAGAAATAATAAAGATGAGAGCATAAATAACATAGAAACTAGAAAAACAATGCAAAAGAACAACAACATGAAGAACTGGTTTTTTGAAAAGATAAACAAAATTGACAAATCATGAGTGAGACTAAGAAAAAAAAAAAGAAACAAGACAAATAAGTAAAATTAGAGTTAAAAAAGGAAGGATAACAACTGGGACTAGAGAAATACAAAGATGACAAGAGATACTATGACTATTTCTATACCAACAAATTTGATAATCTGGAAGAAATGGATAAATTCATGGACATATACAATCTACTAAGAATGACCTATAAAGAAATAGAAAATATGAGCAGACAAATCATCAGTGAGAAAATTGAATCAGTGAAAAAAATATCCCATCTGTTTGATCAGTATTTGAATAAATTTAAAGAATTTGTCTCTAAAAGGAAAAGAAAAGAAAAGGAAAGCCCAGGGCCTGATGGCTTCTGTGGTGAATTCTACCAAACATTTAACAATGAACTAACAGCAGTTTTTCTCAAATTATTCTGGAAAATTGAAGAAGAGGGAATACTTCCTCATTTGAGGAGGTCAGAATTACCCATATACTAAAACCAGAGAAGAATACAACAACAACAAAAAAAAACTACAGGCCCATATCCCTGATGAACATAGATGAAAAAATCCTCAAAAAAAAAATACTAGCAATCTGAATTCAACAGCACATTAAAGCGACCATTCACTATGATCAAGTGGAATTCATCCCAGGGATGCAAGAATGGTTTATCATATGCAAAACAATAATGTGATACACCATAATAACACAAAGAATGATGCAGAAAAAGCGTTTGACAAAATTTAACATCCCTCAAAAATTAGGTATATATGGTGTGAAAGGTATCTACCTCAACAAAGGCAATATATGACAAACCCATTGGTTACCAGAAAGTAGGGAGGGTAGGACAGAGTGGAGGATGGGGAGTGATTGGTCAACGGGTACAAAGATACAATTAGAAAGGAAGAGTAAATTCTGATATTCTATTGCACAGTAGAACGCCTATAGTCAACAAAACAGTATTGTATGTCTCAAAATAGCTAGAAGAGGATTTTGAATGTTTCTATCACAAAGAAATGGTAAATGTTTGAGGTGACAGATATGCTAATTATCTTGATTTGATCATTACACAATATATACATGTATTGAAACATCTTAATGTACCCCATAAATGTATAGTTATTATGTGTCAATTAAAAGTAAAAATATTTTTTAAAAAGGATTGGATGTATGCAATACTATAAATGACATAAACTGGCACTGCTGGTTGATATTGTCTTTGTAACTTGTTTAAGGCAAATTTAGATGTCCTCTACATTGCTTCAAATTAATCCACATCAAATTATTGTGACATTCAACCTCTTTATTCCACTAATTGGAATATTTTCCTTTACTCCAATTGCAATATTTGCATAATTGTTTGTACATTAACAAAGAGAGCTGGAGGGATTTAAGGAGTGTTGCAAAGACAACTCTAGGATTGATGAATTTTATGAAAAGTCCATTTTAAAAAGAGAACAAAAAGAATTCGAAAAGAATGAAGAGTCTATGTTCTCTAGGTAGAGAAGCGAGAGGAGATGGTATAAATCTGGAACTCTCTCTCTACCGTGGCTCTTGCTTTTATACCTCCTACTGTCATCTACAGAGTGTCTGTCCCTGAAACAGGAAGTTCTTGATGGATGATGTTGATAGTGCTGAACACACAAGTGGGTTTTTAACCTATGGTGAGTGTTCAAATAAAAAACAGATGGCAACTTCTTAGCAACTAAGTACATTCCTCAGGAGATAAAGTGGAGTGTTAAAACATTTTAACATTGCACTGTAGCAGATAATTAGGATAATTATGACTCTTCAAAGACACGAGGAAGGAGCCAGCTGTAAAGATTATGAAATTCTAAAGATTACTTCAACTGTAAAGATTATGAAATTCTAAAAGGAAATAGGGCAAAGTAATCATTTTATAAAATGCAGCAATATTTACAGTGGTGATATTTGAGACTGAAAAGATAGTCTGCTTCAATGTTATATTTGAATACTGATTACATAATTAAGTAGGTAAAATCAGGTGGCCTCTACTTCACATAAAAAATGATAAAAGTTGAAAAAAGAAAATGGAAAAACTTTCAAACAAGTTTAGAGACACGAAGGAATGAGTACAAACACAAATATGTACATATACCTGAAAAAAGCAGAATTACTAAGTGATTGAATTTGATTGAATTTTGGAGTATTTTAGCCATTCCACTATGTCTTGTCTGTATAGTCAATAATAATGGCTTAAGTTGACATGTACAGCCTGTAAAAATGCTTTTAAAACTAGGTAGAGATACACACACATATGTGTGTGAGTGTACACAGATAAATATTACACTCTACTCTTTCTAGTTTCTGTATATTTTTCATAATCCTCAACTCTTCTCATTCAATTATTATGTATTACACCTTTAGTTCAGATCCTCTATCATTTCTTTCTATTTCTTCAAAAGTGTCAATATTGGTTCTGGGCATTCATTCTCTGCCTTTCCAGGGTCACCTTCATGTACATCTACAAAATTTTTCAATAGCCTTCCTAGTCACCTCCTTCCATTCTCCATCCTCTCTCTCCTCATACATATTGCAGAATGAGTAGAATTTTCTTTTTATGTAGATACATTCAATCACATGACATTTCTACTTAAATAATTCAGTGGATTTCCTTACACCTTAATCTATAATGACCAAATAATCTGTCACCTACCACCAATACCTCCTTTTTCCCCATTCTCACCCTCACTCACTACATTCTAACTGCATTTGGAGAAATAGCACTATTTACTTTTCAGGAATGTCAAAATTTCCCAGTCTTGGGCTTTTTGAACCAGTTGTTATCTTTTCCTAGCAAGATCTTTGCTTGGCTGCTCCCTTCAAATTATGGTCTTTAATATATGTTTCTCTTCAGAACACCCTTCTTTAATCTGCCTTGCTACAGTAATGACTGGCTACTCTTTATCCCAAAACACTCCTAATTTTATTATTTTTCTTATACTTGTTGAGAATTTTCTTGTTAGGTTGACACACATATAGATACATTTTTGTTTTGTTTTGCTCTTCCACACTTTCCACTTTTGCTCTTCCACACTTTTGCTCTTCCACTTTCACTTTCCATTCTACCCTCCCATTAGAATGCAAGGCCCATGAGAATAGAAAATTTGGGGGTTGTGTTTGTTCCTTATGCTGGGAGCCTAGAACAGACCTCAACAGAGAAGAGATAAACAAATGCAATTGAGAAGGCACAGGCCAAGATGGTGGACTAGAAGCAGCCGGCAAACACTGTCTCATGGAGAGGATTGAAAGTGGTGAGTAGATATCCACCTTCTGATTGATTGTCTTAGAGAGAGCCTTGGGGATCAGCAGATAGGTGGCAGGAGGCACCCAAAGTGAAGGAGACGGAAGTGGGTGACCTGCTTAGTAAGATCAGAGGTACCTGAGGAAGGCATCCACATATGGGGAATGAACAGAGGAGTGAACCCCAGGCTTCACACTTTCCCTGCAGACATTGCAATCTGAGCTGTGGGAGGGCCTTGGTCCATGGGGGCACTAGGATGGTCCTTCTTCTTGAGTCTTGATATGGGCCTAGAGCCTATGTGCTCTGGGAGGGGCCTTAAGCCTGAGTCTGCAGGGGTGAGCATGGGTCCTGGATCCACAGGGACTTTTCTGAAGCCTGAATTTCCAGGAGTGTTTTTGGATCCTCAATCTGCAAAGTCTACCCTGACACTGGAGTCTACTTGGATGAGCCTGTATCCTGGGTTTGTTGGCAAAGACCTAGACCCTGAGTTCGCTGAAGCCTGGGGCCACTGACACCAGCCTGGAGCCTGGAGCGGGCCTGTTGCTGGTGCTGGCATAAATCCTGGGTCTGCAGGGGCTGGCCTAAAGCCAGGCTCACAGGGACTGTTCTGCCTGTGGCTGTATAGCCTGGCCTGGAGTCTGGAGCCCTGAGCGTCAACATGGTACTGGGGACACTATGGAGCCTAGGGCCACTGGGGTTGCTCTGGCCCTGGTATTTATCTTTTTAATGTATCTTTTTTCTTTTTCTTTTCCTAGTTTCAATCTTATAAAGCTATGACTTATACTTCTGAGTAATAGTTCCACTATATTATGTCTTTTGTCCTATTAATAAAATATTTTCTAACATCTATGGTCATGGTATCAATGAAGACAATGGTCCTAGTAGATGTCCTAGATCCAGATATTACTTATTCAGCTAAGCAATTAAGTGCCTATCTTTTCCTAGCTCCTGTATTTGTAGCTGAAGGTAAGTAGTTGGGATATTGAGAATCTATAGTCTCCTCAAGTAATGGAAAAATTTTTAAATCATAACTTTATGGCAGGTTTATCATGATAGAAAAAATAAGATTCAATGAGAACTGAAAAAAATGTTTTTTATACAAATGAGAAAAAAATAAGCAACAGAAAAGAACTACGTCTTAAAAATTAATAGCCTTATGAAGAAAGGAATAAGGAGAATATTAAACAAGAGCAACAGTAAAGCAAATTTAGGAACATTTTCAAGCAATTTGGCCATGATGGGCCTTTCTATTATCTACTGCTGTATAATAAACCACCCTACAACTTAGTGGCTCAGTTTTACACAATTTTATTTCTTCTCACAATTTTGATTTTATGGGTTCTTTTACTCAACTGTGCAGTTTCTGCTTGGCATCTTACATATCATTTTGTCAGATAGTGGCTGGTTCTACTTTCATATGAAGAGCCAATTTCCCTGAAGATCCAAGAAAGTTTTTTTCTTTTCTTTCTTTTTTTTTTTTTTTTAACTCACATGCATGGTATTTAAGCTGAAATGGCTGGAGCAGTTGAGGGCTGGCTGAATATCTCAATCTCTCTTTCTACATCACATCTTCACGTGGATTATTTAGGCTTACAATATGGTGGCCTCAGCGTAGTCAGACCTCTTATGCTGGGACTCTGAGATTCTGAAAGTACACAAAAGGAAACAACTACAGCATCTGAAAACTTTAGGCCTGGAACTGGGACAGAATTACTTCTTTCACAATTTGTTAATCGTACAGTTTGTTACCAGTGCAGATTCTGTGAAGAACGGGACTAAGCAAAGTGAATATAAGTAGGTATAAGTTATGGGGGAATTCTTTGGGAGCTAACCATGATACTGGGCTGCTCTGACTAGTATAAAAGGCCAAAAGAAAATCAATATCAAAGTTGAGACCATTACCAAGTAATATTTTTTGTCACTATATTTTACATTGATATAGCCATTAATGTTTGAAGGTAACAGAGGTCAATAAAGGACATGAGTAGTATTAATGGTAAAATAATTAGAGGATCATCCAATTTGATTTAAAAATGTGTATGTTTTTGGCAGGCAATGCATATGGCTTGTTGATTCTAGAGGAACTTATAAAGCATTTTCTGGACCTACTTTAGGTTTTGTGGCCCGCTCTTCGGTTTACCAAAGGAGTACAATTTTGAGAACATAATATGACTTATTGCCAATTTAAATACTTTTCATGTATACCCTTTCACTGTATCATAACTATGTCTCTATGACAATCTCTAGATTGTCATATAATCACTTTCTGACTAGATATATTGGATTTATATTTTATTGTCTTTTCAGAACTTTTTTACAATCTTATAAAGAACATCCATAACAACACGTTTATCCTTATGACCATTAACCACAACTCAAAGCACAATTTATTCTTTTCCTATTACTGCTGTAAAAAATTACCTCACCCTTAAAACAACACATGTTTATTCTCCTACAGTTCTGGAGGTAAGAAGGCTGAAATCAGTCTTACAGGATTAAAATCCAGGTTTCAGAAGGGCTGGTTATTTCTATGGGCTCCAGAAAAGAAGTCATTCCTTGCCTCTTCCTGCTTCTACAGTCTGCTGACATTCCCTGGCTGTGACCACATCACTGCAGTTTCTTCTATTCTTCCTCTGTTATCACATTGCTTTCTCCTCACTTTGACCTTCTGCCCTCTCTGTGATTATATTAGGCCCAACTAGATAATATAGAGTAATCATCCCATCTCAAAATACTGAATCACATCTACAGAGTTCCTTTTGCCACATAAAGCAATATATTTACATATTTGGGGATTTGGACATAGAAATCTTTGGGGGAGGATCATTATTCAGCTTACCACATACCATTTCAAAAACAGTTATTACTATTATCTCAAAATACATAACTCATGTTGTCTCAATAAGATATGCCACCTGTTACTAAGTCAATTTCATGAAAGAAATTATCATCTCCAAGGGAAAAAGATGTTGAGTTGTACTATCCAGTTCACTAAACATTATCTAGTCTCAAGAAGATTGAAGACAATGTGATCATAGAGTCAATTGTGTATATCCCCAGATAGATTTTTGAATACTCTTTGATTTCCCTCAAATCACTTTTTGCCTGCTTGTTAATACCTGAAATTTATTTTTTAAATGGAGCAAAATCCTTTCACTATTAAAATGTAGTTTAATAATGTGTGTGCATATGTGTGTATGTGTATGTTCTTATTAGATGAATATGAATGTTTATGTATATATATAGGCAATGAAAGAACATATACAAATGATAGATTCCTACCCATTTTGTTTGAAGGAGGGAAGGAAAGAACAAAAGGGTATTAAGCAATAGAAATAGAGAGATGTCTCAATAGCCTTCATTACAAGTAAGAAACCAGGCACCGTAAGACAAACTACAGATTTCCCAATTTTTTCTTCAGTGTTTTCCATGGGTAAGTCTATTGAGATTAAGTTGAATGAGGCTAAATGAAGTTCTGGACATAATGCAGCAGCAACACAGGGATGACTATGCTTCACATACTTAATAAGGAATTTAGAATTTTGGTTACTATTTAATATACTTAACTGCTTTAACTTCATTTGAATAAGGCAATCCCCTGGGGATGTATATGTAGCTACACATGTGAGACAAACATAGGCAAAGAGCCTCTCCAAGCCCGCCCATGTGGAAGGCAGAGAGCTCATATGAATTATCTTCCATTTGCAAATTCCCAAATCTAAGGAGATTCAGAATCTTGAAATCTACAAATTGTGAGGTAGTTTGCTGGTCATCAAATTAGAATACTCTAAATGATGTTTGAATCTCAACTGGAATAAAGCTATAAAACTGTACCTATGTTAAATATTTAAAAAAGTCATAATAATAAGGCAGGATTTAGTGCTCAACATAATGGAATCCAATCTATTATTACATAAGGAAAGCATTTAAAAATCAATAGTTAACTTTTCAGTGTAAATTTTTCCCTTTTTATGTTAATGTGACTAGAAAACAAAAATCTTTTCTCTAGATCATTAAAGGCAGCTATTAAAGATTGGTGTATTATCAATAAATAGTCTTCCCTTAACCTAAAGTTTAAGTGACAGACTTTGCCCTATGTTTTTCTTTTCATGGAGCTATTAGCTTTACAGTGTCATAGCTAAGGATTGTCACTCACAGTGGTTTACACTTGTAATCTCAGCACTTTGGGAAGTCAAGGTGAAAGGATCATTTGAGACTAGCCAGGGCAACATAGCAAGACCCCATCTCTGAAAAAAATAAATTAAAAAAAAATTAGCTGGGCATGTTGGCACACAACTGTAGTCCCAGTTATTAATACTAGGGAAATTGAGCCAGGAGGGTTGCATGAGCCCAGGAGTTTGAAGTTGCAATGAGCTATGATCATGGCATGGTATTCTAGCCTGGGTGAGTGAGTGAGACTCTTCCTCTCTCTCTCTCAAAAAAAAAAAAAATACATGTCTCTTTAAAAATATGATTACAAATGGAAAAATCAGAAAGTACAGCTAACTAGACAGAAGAGATAATTCTGTATAGATAAGATTGTTACTTAAATACAAAGGAGGACATACCTTGATCTTAAAAATCAAGTATTAACTAAAAAGTATGTAAGAGAAACTCTTATAAACTACAAAGTATGGTTTTAAAAATGATTAATTCTTTTTTTGCTTCTATCTAATAATTTGATCGGGAACATAAAGTTTATCCTGAATTCTTTACTTAACATAAATATTTTAATCAATTGCTTTGGATTAGATGGTATGGGGAAAAGAAAAATCAAGAACAATAATAATCTGAAACTAACAAAATTAATTTTAAAAAGAAGAGAATACATGTAAACCCTAATTTAAAATGCAATATCACAAGTGCTCTAAGAGTAATATGTGTAGGCTCCTTCTCTTGTATAGATTAAATAAATTAGGTCCAGAGAAAGTGATGGTTTGCTTAATGTTGGTGGGAGGGCAAACTAAAAAATCTATTAGCCCAGTACTTTTGCAATGCTAACGTGTGAAAACAAATAAAATCTTAGATTTCTACAGCTTCCAGATAAATTCTAGAAGTTTTTTGAGGGGAAGGAGGAGGTAATGGTTGGTTGAGGTGGAGTTCTTTTTATATATTACATGGAAAAGAGAATAGCATTCAAATATCTATTCAATAATAAATTATATAGTAATTATAAGCTAATATATAATATGCAATGAAGGGCAAAATACATGATTTTGAGGGAAATGCCATGATGAAAATGAAATAAGTTTTATACATAAAAATGGAAGTTTAGAGCTAGTGAATAAAATGAAAAATAAAATCATCAAATAGAGTCTTGAATTGTTTTACTTTATTATCAAATTGGTGCACAGTGTATGAAGTAGTGAAGCAGAGAACTTCATTTAGATGGATACACAAACCAATTTAATTAAGGAAGCACTCAGCATGATAATGGGGAGAAATATAGATTCAAATTTATAATTAGCCTGAAAATAGAGGTCATATAAAATAATGCTGGCAGATTGATTAATGTTAAAATGTATTGAAAAGGCCATGTCTTAATAAATAGAACTTGGTTTTGTCTCTGATCCCTTCTGCTAATTAGAAAACTATACATATGTATGTAATGGTTGTGTTGTTGTTTGTTTAATTGTTGTTGGTGTAAACATACCCAAACTATCCCTCTTCACATATTTATTTTATAGACTATTTAAATGTGATTTTAGTTTTTAAAATTTGGAGTGAAGCTCTTACCATTTTTTTCTGTCTACATCCAAAGAAATCACAATTTTTGTGGACTAATAGTCTTTTCTTTGAGTCACTATTGTAGGGAGTCACTGGTAAACACAAAACAATAATGTGACTTTTACAAGCATTGGAGAGGTAGAGTTTTATGAGTATTCCCCTAATTGATATACAGTCTATCCTCATTATTCACAGATTCTTTATTTGTTAACTTGCCAACTTGCTAAAATGTATTTGTAACCCCCAAATTAACATTTGCAATGTTTTCATGGTCATCTATGGAAATGCCAGAGATTACCTCTAATGAAATCAAATGGATATTTAGAAAACATTTACATGTATGCAGATGATCTTTCTTTGCTGTTATAATAATTTGGCCCGAATTTAAAATGCTTTTGTTTAACTAGATGAGCAATGCAAATTGTGAAGTTGTAAAGAAGAAAACTAATAGAGATAAAATAAAAACTGTAAACTCTGGATTTATACTATTTGTGTTCATATTATGGTACCAGCACTTACTGGGCGTCTTTGGAAAAAATATTTCACTTCGTTGCCTTGCTTTCCTTACCTGTAATATTGGAATAATTAGATTCCCTACCTGTTAAAAGTATGTGATAATTAAATGTGTTAGTTCATGTAAAGTGCTTATATAGTACTGCCATGTAATCAAGATAATTCACTAATATATCTAAGTTCCAGAAACCAGGAAGAAACAAGTTGTACATATAACTTCTCTTAGCCCATTGGCCACCTAACTATATTAGCTGTAAGGAAGGCAAAAATCTGTAGCATTCATTCCTGGAAGTTATATGCCTAGATAAAATTTGCTAGTTTTATTACTATACAGAGAAGGAAGAATAGGTAACGAGAGGTTTCTGGAATTTTAAGTGTTCAATATATTTTAGCTACTGTGTGAGGTAGACTCTGAGGTGGTACCTAATGTTCCCTTTCTCCTGGCATTCATGTCCTTCTATAATCTCGTCTTGAATGTGGCAGACCTGTGACCTGTTTGTTTCTAACCAACAGAATATAGTGGTGATATAATGTCACTTCCATGATTACATTACATAATATTGTAACTTCTGTCTTTTCTAGCAGACTCTCTCCTTTTCTGGCTTTGATGAAGCAGGTTACCATGTTGTGAACCAGCCTAGGGAGAGGCTTATCTGGCAAGAAACTAAGAACCTTCCTGGCCAAAAGCTGGGAAGAAACTGAGGCTCTTGGTCCTGTAGCCTGTAAGAAAATTAATTCTTCTAAAACCACATGAGTGAGCCTGGAATCAGATCCTCCACCAGTCGAGTCTTCAGATGATACCAAAACTCTACCTAATACCTTGATTGCAGCCTTATGAGATACCTTAAGTAGAGAACCTAGTTAGGTCATGCTAATATTTCTGACCCATAAAAATCTGGAGATAATAAACATGTTGTTTTAAGCCACTAAGTTGGTGGTAATTTGTCATGCAGCAATAGAAAACTAATAGAGATATATATGATCAGTATCATTTAGCAAAACCATTTATATGTAAGTCCTCTCATTTAGTGAAACAAATAAGGAAGGAAGCAAAAGAAGGCAGAAAATGAGGGAGGGAAGAAAACAATGTTTCCATATGTATTAACTTAAGGTTAATGACATTTAAAACTATTTCCAAAATGGCTTTCTCTAATTCAAAGTTTATTCTTATTTTGAGAAAATTTAAAGTATTTAATTTTTGGTTTTAGACCTATGTTTTATAAAAAGATATATGGGTGCATTAGCTTGAATTTTCTTTGAAGTGTTTTTCAGTTGCAAGATACTAGGAAAATATTTCCTTTAACCAATTGCCAGGAAAGCCCTTAGATATTTTTCTTTTCTCCTTTTTTAAAAATTTAATTTTCCCTTTTTCTGTTTTGTCGTAAAATATGGTTTTGGATTTTAAAAATTCTGAATATAGTAGGCACAAAACCTGAACTATATCTCAAAGAGTTTTCCTTTTTGTTCTACCTATAATGAATTGGAAGTCTCCCTTATAATCAGAATTTCTGTTTATTTATTCAGAATAGGACTTTAAGTGGTTTTCAAATAGCACTGAATGCTAGAAATGGCAACTACAAAGGAAAACTTGTTTGAAAGGAAATCAGACTATTTAAACTTGCTCAAGTATAATCAAAGTAAAGATGCTTCCCTCTGTCCAGTGCCAAGAAAGCTAAAAAAAAAAAAAGAAAAAAGAAAATTCTATTATTTGGTGAACAAGAGATACAGCTTTTGATACAATACAATCATAGTAAAATTGTTTCAGAGATGGTGTTAGAGAAGTAATGGATTCTGAAACAATGTAATCACAGCAAAGGGAATTTCAGGTCCCTTGGCATAAAGTAATTTTATGAGTAGCCTTACTTACTTTGATAAAATTATATTTTAAGCAGAAATGAAGAATGTTATATAAGTAGAAAATGAGGACTTTAAATATTCTCCATAAATTACTATAAAATAATTTTCATGATCAGAATTAAATTACGTACTTTTACCATTCAACCTATGGACATATAGCTTTTTGCTTTAATTATATAATAACAGGGTCCATGAATCCCATTTTGGTATGGGCAATGGATTTTATATTTTGGACATAAATTTGGGGCAATGAAACTAATACCTAATTGACCTTTGAAAACAGAAATAGACTTTGATAAATAAATATATATTGGTAAGAAATGCCTGTTTTCATATAATATAATTCTTCATTGTACAAAAATACAACTTAATCTACTCTGATTTTTTTCCAGATTATACTCAAAGAAAAATATCACATTCAAGTCTTTAAAACATTTTAAAACTCTTTAAAACATTTTAAATTTTACATCTTTAAGCATTTAATTTTCTGTAGTCAAAGATTTGCCATTTTCCATTGCTTCCAACTGTTAGTGGAGATATTACTGTGATTTAATTTGTGCATATTGTTTGGTTAGAAACTTTAAACACTATCCATGTTAGATTTAGTCTGCTAAATTGGGGAAAACCCACACTTTTTTGTTGATATGGTTTTCTTTTTGTGATACTAACTCATTTCACAATTAAATGTTAAAATAAAAGACTTTATGGCTAATTTTTACCTCTGTACTACAAATGTTTCTTTATCATCTTTTCAACTTCAGGCATTTTGTACCAGGTTATTCAACAATGGAAGAAAAATGTTAAGCTTCTTGTAGGTTAAGGTTATGATCTATTTGTGCTTTCTAAGTCCTGTGTTTCAGTGCGCATCAATATCAACTTTGGTTCAACTGGGGATCAGCAGTTCAGTACCCTATTAGACATCTCAATGTGAAAGAAAAGTTGAATTGTGTTAATTTGCAACTGTTACAAAATTTACTATAATATATCAGGTTTTCTTAACCTCAGCACTACTGATGCTTTGGACTACATAATTTTTTTGCGAGGGAGGAGGGAAGGCTGTTCTGTGCATTGTGGGATGTTTAGCAGCATCCCTGACCTCTACCCACTAGATATTGGTAGCATCGTGCCCCTCAGGTTGCAACAACCAAAAAGTCTCCAGGCATTGCCATTTATATTCTCTCTCTCGTATTATTTTTTTTTAATTATTATTATTTTTTTGAGACAGAGTCCTGCTCTGTCACCCTGGCTAGAGTGCCGTGGCTTCAGCCTAGCTCACAGCAACCTCAAACTCCTGGGCTCAAGCAATCCTACTGCCTCAGCCTCCCAAGTAGCTGGGACTACAGGCACGTGCCACCATGCCCAACTAATTTTTCTATATATATTTTAGCTGTCCATATAATTTCTTTCTATTTTTAGTAGAGACAGGGTCTCGCTCTTGCTCAGGCTGTTCTCAAACTCCTGAGCTCAAAGGATCCGCCTGCCTGGGCCTCCCAGAGTGCTAGGATTACAGGAGTGAGCCTCAGCGCCCAGCCTCTTATTTCTCGTAATTTTTAAGAATAAAATAAGCCACAGTAGTAAAACTGATGAGAATTTGTAGTTTTAGGCAATAACATATTAGTACATATTTGCAGAGTACACATGAGTTAATAAAGAATTGGAAGATGTAAGAACAAACAAAAATTTAAAATAAGAGGCTTAATTCTCCTGGTTAAAAATAAGGGAAGACACTTCTCCTTGCCTTTTCTTAGAGCATTTGCTAAAAAAACAAACAAAAAAAAAAACAAAAAAAAACTTATAATTGGACTTTTTCCTCTCTAAACCTATAGAAAGACTTTTGAAAACTAGATAGGTCTTTTGTCAACTTTAAGACTCAGCATTGTCTTTGAAATGTAAACACCAAAGGAAATAACCAAATCTACCTTCCCTGTCTGTGGGAGGGTAGGAGCCAACTTCCCCCAAGTTGCAAAACAACCTCCTGTCACAGAAAAGATAAGAAGTTTTTCCTCTAGATAAAGCCATTTAGCTAATATAGATAATCACTACAATTACCAGGTGAATCTCCGAGCAATAGTGTTATCAAGTCCTCTTACTTGAGGACTAGTTATTGCTTATCTTGAGAACATATATGCCATGAGTTGTATCTGCTTAACTATATAAAAGAGTGTGATTTCTTTCTGTCTTTGTAATTCGTTGGTGGTGTTGCTTGTTCTGCACATCCCATTCCGATTTAATACTTATTCAATAACAAAAGTGTTTTTGGTTTTGTTTTCATTTTTCATTATACCTTTGTGGACAATATTTCTAGGTTGGGAGAAGATTTTGTTTTTCATTACATTTCCACAACAAAAAGGATTAATAAGCATGGGTTGAATTAATGTTATACTAAAGGTATTTTAGTTTTGGTTTCACTGTGGTTTAATTTCTTTTACCTGAAAACCAGCAAGAAAGAAGTTAGGTTTCTTGCATTGCCGCTATATAGTTACCCTGGCCCAAATGATTATATTCTGCTGTTGAGGTGAACACTGTGTCACAGAAATATATTGAAAGAATATTCACTTTGCTGAACAGGGTTCCTGTTCTTACTGTGGCTATAGTTTAAAATAAGATGTATTGGGAAAAGAAAATACCGGCAGATATACCCTGGAGAGTCACTCTCCTACTGAATCCTCTGCCACCTCTACTTTCTGCTAAATAAGTCCAGAAATAAGACTATAAAAATAGAGCAATTGGGTCCAGAAACAGTAAGTTAAAAAGGAGAGCTTTGCTATGTCAAAGGCCTTTAGGCAAAATACCTGAAGAGGCTTTTTTTTTTTTCTTTTCATTTCTGTCTGCCTTCCACCTCTCTCTCCTTCCTTTCTTTTATATGTCTTTGTCTTTGTGTTTATTAAAAAAGCCAAGGATGAGTTAAATATTTATTAACTTCATTGATGCATGTGGCAATTTAACATCTAGGCAGTTTCCTTGAGGCTATTTCCTGTGGGCAGGTAACAAAGAATTTCTAAACTTATTTCAATCAAGGTAGAAAACCCTGACTCATACAATTCTGATAAAAACCTACCTAATGGAAGCTCAGCTGGCTGGGATCCTATTGCTTTTTCTTTCACTATTTCTCTCTGGTTTCAGTATCTGCTTATACACTGATTTAACTAATGATTTTCAGCCATTTTTCAAAATATTTTTAAAATGTTTAGACTATAAAACTGTTATACAATGGGCAAAAAAATCACAATAATTACAATGTAAAGACTATGCCTATATTCTTCAGCAATACTGTACCTATATTTCTGTTTATCTGTGGTAGTCTGCAGACCTTTTTTCTCTCACCATGATAGAAGTAGTAATTGTGCATATTGGTTACTGTTAAAATAAATAAAAAGAAATAGTGTCTGTCTTGTGTGACTTGCCACTATCAGCATGAATGCGGTATTCCAGACACTAACGTGCCCCACAAAGACAAAAAAGAATTTATGCAGATGCATGTTAGTTTCTTAAATTTGAAATTACTGAAGAATAATTGTTCAAACTCCCATCTACAACCAAAGGAAAAAGGAAAAAAGGGCATATTCCAATATAGCAATTTCAAGTAATTAAAAAATATTTTATTATAATGGGCCCTCCATTATATGCTGTACGTGTTCATACTGATTTCTTTAACACCATCTAAATGTTCTATGCATACAGGCTGTTAGGTCAGGAGCTGAGAGAGAGACACACATGAAGCCTCATGTGTAGCAAAATGCTGTTTATTTGGAGCATCTGAGTGCAGATAGGTGGAGGCCGAAAAAGGTGTCCACCAGAGAAAAGGGGGGAGCCTTGGGTTTTATAGGGGGTTTTTCTGGGAGGAGTAAATACTTTTCAAACAACCTGGAGGGGGAAGGAAAGTAAGTTCCCCTCTTGCATTTCATTCTTTTTTATTTTTTAATTTTTTTTTTTTTTAAATTTCATTCTTTTGTTTCCCTAGGGAACAACCGGGAGGGATAAGCTTAGTCCTTATCAGGAGGGAAAAGGAAAGTAAGTTCCCCTTTTGCATTTCATTCCTGTATCTCCCTAGGGCTCTGGCAAAGGCTACATGCCTAATACACCCCTAGGAAGGGGAGAGGGGTGGGTTCTGTAGGAGGTTGATGGACGTTTGGGAAGTGTGAATTCTTTAAACCTAAACAGACACCACAAAACAAACAAAGGCAGTCAAAATTACTCTCAATTTGGGCTTTCTGTGCTGATCCTGGAAATATTATAATTTATCAGTTTGACCTATTTTTTTCAAACATTTAATTCCTGTACCTATTCAAATAAAAGTTTTGTTCCAAATAATTGCTGAAACCTGTTGACCCTAAATGTTATAATTTAACTCAATGTTGTTAAATTTTTCTCCCTTTATTTCTTATTTCTTTCTTACTGTCCAACATTATTATGGATTTAAATTTTTTTAACAATTTAAAAACAATAAAACAAAAATACAAGCAACTTGTATTACTTTGTTTTTGTTTGAATATTTTTATTATAAAATTTGAATTTAGTCAAATTACTAGTTGAGATCTATTAGTGATTGGAAAAATATTCACTCTTTTTTTACAGTTCACAAAATCACTATATTGGTAATTTATTTTTTCAGCTCCCATAGATAATTTGACATCTTTTTATTTCATTTATTTTGACAAAAAAAGTTATTAATATGTTGAGTATGTTATGGTTACAATTGCATACATATTTCCCAAAACTCATTTAATAGTACACTTAAAATTGGTAAATTTTATTGTGTATAAATTTACTTGAGTAGGGCTCATTTAAAATAGAAAAAGATCAGCTCCTTGGGAGGCTGAGGCAGGGGGATCATTTGAACCTAGTAGTTCAAGTCTAGCCTGGACCACATAGAAAGAGACATCTCTTAAAAAAATAATAAAATAAAATAATAAAAAGAGGAAAAAAGTAAAACAGAAAAACAGCAAACTGCCTACACAAACAATACATATAAATCTCAAAAATATATATATTGAGCAAAAAAGATGTCAGACATAAAAGTAAATTCCAAATGGAATTGAAGAATAGGTAAAAATAATTTAGAGTTTTAACAATCAGACCAGTGGTTGCTGATGAAGGGTAGGGACTGACTGGAATTGGATATGAGTAAATGGTATGAGTTAGGGGAAATATTTCATGTCTTGATTTTTTTTATGCTGATTACATTGATACATATATTTGTCAAAACTCAGTGAATCGTATACTTAATATCTGTGCATTTTACCTTAACTTGAAAAACAGTGTATACAATTTAAAAAATGATATTAATAAATTAACTTTGTTGTATCTGTCACTCAGATGTACAAATAGAACATTGGCAATTCCTTACATGATCCCTTGGTGCCCCTGCTTAATCATATTTCCCTTGCTCATGCTCATATGATCCCTGCATTTTGATGTCAAGCACAGGATTGTTGAAGAGAAACATTCTCAATCAGGCTCAGCTGCACGGAGTCTGCACTTCCTGGACTACACGTTCCTTCCAATTCCTCCATAAGTGTGGGAGCAGCACCCTGTCCCAGAGCATTCTAGACAACACATCCTCTGTGCTGTAGTGGAATCATCCTATGACTTTTATAATGGTGATATAAAATTATGGCCTCAAAATATGGATTTCCAAATCCAGTTTGTGGCAGTTACTACAATACTCATTGAGGCAAAATGAGAACTACTGAATGTGCACTCGCCTAAAACACATTTCCTCTTGAGAGACTTGATTTCAGTCAAACTGCCAGATTCATATCTGAGGTATATTTAAAACCAGAGCCAGTAGTTCCGTTCTAAAGATTACTTGAACAGTGCCATTATACTTGTGCAATTTGTGGTGATGTTACAATAAGTGGTTTCCTGACTGTGACTTTGAAGACCTTGACATCAGAATCATGCCTAGTTTTTGATACCTAACTGAAGAATAAGTCATGTAGTCTGGTTAAAATTTAAGCAACGGACTGTGCTTCATGGGGTCCATCAGGAGATTCCTGATGTTTATATTCCAACAGACTCTCCATGTGACTTTGGATTTCTGTGCTTTAAATAATTATTGTAACATCGGGGCTCTGAGAGCCTTCAAAAAATATCACTCCTACCAATTTGCCAACTGAATTCTCAAAAACGTGTGAAATGAAACGAAAAAGGAAGTCTAGAGGACAAAATACCACCTAAAGCAAAGCTGGAAGATGCAGCTTAGTGTAAAAGTCAAATGGGCCATGTATTTGATGACCAGAATGTGTCAGACTTACTCATCAGGCACCAACAACACAGGGTAAAGGAGAACATTCGCTATTTCAGACAGCTTGCTCCAAAGAGAAACTAAAGAGGAAGGAGCGAAGGTGACTGCGTCTGCCCGGATATGCTTCCCAAATTTATCAACCAGTTAAGTCATTCTACCTGCCTAGCATGGAAAGAAACCTGCATATACCAACTGAAATTACCTGTCCTTACTGGAAGAAAACATAACTAGGTGGTAAGCACTTTCTAGTAACTATGACCAAGTTATAGCTTCTGTATTAGAAGTGCGATAGCTCCTCTTGTGTCATGAGAATCATGGCTTGATAAATCTAGTACATTCGGCTTGGTTTCTTCCATATACATACGGTTGCTTGCCAAAGTTAAAAGTTCTAGAAATGCCTAATCTTCCTGTTTCTTTTTTTGGGGGGGAAATATTATAAGTGCTATCACTTAAAGGATTGCTGAAGTTTCAGTATAATTACCCTTATTATCATTATCAGTTTCATCATGCAGGCCAACTCTTCAGAGTCAGGGAGGTAAGCAGAGCTGTGCTACTGTTACGCAGATGAAGAGTGGTTTTCTGCAGTGTGGCAGAAGGGAATGATCACATGTTTTTGTTTCAAACAGGTTTGAATTTAAATCCTAAATTTAAAACTCACTAAGTACAACTAGACATATTGATTTTTCTAACTTCAATTTTTTCATATGAAAAATGAGGATAATAACAACTACCTCAGTACTGTACATATTTAACAGCAAGGTGTAAATGAAGAGGCTAACATGGTGTCTGGTAAACAGTAGATATCCAGTGATATTTGTGCTAATTATTCACAGCATTAAAATTCCATACTAAAGTTTCTACTAGACTATTATTTTATTTATCTTATACTTTCACCCTATATTGACTTTTACTTCAAAAATGCTAATACTTGATCACCATGTAATGATAATACTTTATCACTGTGTGATAAAAATGTAGCAAAGTTTAAACAAATATCTGCAATGCATTCTAATGAATAAAAATAGTATGTACATATTTATGCTTTATTTTAAGCTTCATTAGTATTTCCTAGAAATTCAGGATTGGATATATGTGTATATTTCATTGCTAATCATGCTTAGCCTATTATTCTTTTTGTGTTTGGTGATTATTTTGAGAAGTCAAATGCCGACATAAGCATTTCTTAATTTCCATTTTAATCTGTAATACTCAAGTAATCTCTAGGTATCTTTTTCAGAAAAAGATACTAATATCTCTTCTAGCAGAGCCACTCAAACATTTCTCATCTTATTGGGATTCTCCAGGGCACAGGTGGAAAGTAGATGATGATATGATCAGAAAGTAAGACTCAAAGGTTGCTAATAATATAAGGCCATCTTACAGAAAGCATTATGGTTTAGGGTAATGATACAGAAAGCATTATGGTTTAGGGTAATGATAAGGATAATTGCAATATTTACATTTCATCACCTCCTTTCTATTATATTTTCTCATTCAATCCTCATACTATCTCATTGTGACTCTTGGCAATTAAAATTACCTCTAAATATAACCCCATTTTATCCATTTCAGACTCTAATATACAAGCAGAATCTTTTTGGGGGGAAATGTATTTTGTAACAGATGAAATATTAATATTTAAAATGTCTCCAGAATCTATTTTGTGAATACTTGTCCTTTTTTAACTCAAAGTATTTTTATTACAGTGGCTGAATTTTGAAGTCCAGTGGACTCTTGATAAAAATTTTTAAGCGGATACAAAGCATTATTATCACTAAACACAGAACTGAGAATAAATTTGAGTTTGACATTTCTTCTTGCCTAAAGAGTGTTAGAAACAAACTGCAGCTGTTCATTTAGTACATTTTGTCAGCTTGATTGTTTTTGGTCACATGGAGGTGAAGTTTTCTGTAACAGAGCCTTGAAGTGGCTTGCTTTGCTTTTAGTTTCTTAAAATAATAGAAGGGTCTGCTTTGAGATGGCTTAACCCACGCTTTTTCCCTTGGCCTTCTGCGCGCTAATGTGTGACTGCAAGTCTAGCTTGCCGGGTTTCACTTTCTATCCTCAATGGAAGTAACAAGCTGAAAAGACAAGCCGGGATACACATGATGCCACGTACACTTGAAAGCTAGTCCAAGGCTCTGCACTTCTATGGCAGTGATTCTCTGGGCTACATTATTTTTCCTGTACAATCGCAATTCCTCTCAGAACCTATCATGAGTTGAGAATCCTGAAACGAAAGTAAAAATAGCAATTTTGTATTCGAAACTCTGCAATAAGCCTTCTTTCTCCTTTGACTCAAAACTCAAAGTACAGGCATGACAGTGTAATGAGATTTAGCAGTGTGAAAGGAATTTGAACTCATTTTAGAATTTGCCCAAATGAAAACAGAAGAGAAGTTTTTGCATCCACTGGACAGAAGAGTAAAGAAAAAGGAAGACCTAAGTGCTATACTGCATTTACCTTTCTGACATGAATCAATGAGTTTTTCTAAGATTATTACAACTTTAAACCTATATACGATAAACTTAACATGCTGGTGAAGTTTAAAATACACCTATATTACTCTTGATTTTTAAAATATCCTCAATTTAATAAATGTAAATCTGACTTCCACATGTATCTGTATCCACAGTAAGACAAAAAATAGTGCTTTTTATTAATTTTATCTTAACTAATTTAATATTATGGGCATCATAATTTGTAAAAAAAGAGATAGTTCACAAAACTGCTAAGTGTATGCTGGTCACATGATATCCATATGGGAGATTTCTGTGTTTAAAATACATTGAAACTCATATCATTTAAATGGTAAACTTTTCATGCTGCAAATAAATATTAATGCAGTAAGTCAAGTAATTTCATTACAGTTGCTATTACAATTATGACATTATGTTTTATTAAAATACAAATATTTTATTACTTTTAATTTTGTTGGTTATAGCATTGCAATATTAATAATAGTTTCTTTGCTGAATAGGTCTAGTATGGTATTTATTACAAAATAATAAAAAAGAAAAAAAGCCTCCTGCCCTGTGTTTTCACATCACATAATTGATCACCTTTGAAAATCTCAGGGTTGCAAAAGAAGTATTAAAAAGTCAAAGAATCATATAGCTTAAGTGTTTAAATATTATCATTATTAGCTCCCACCCCCTAAATCTGATTCTTCAAAATTTTCAAGTATATTTGAATCTTATCAACTAACTTCTCAATTAATAAGCAACATGGTGTATCAGATATTAATTGCTGCTTAATAAATTGCCCCAAAATTCATTAGTTGAAAACAATAATGATTTATTATTTCTCACAATTCCTGTGGTTGGGTGAGTGGTACCTCTAATGGTTTTGCTTGTGCTCATTCATAAGGGTGAACTCAGAAAGGTTCAAATGTCTTTACTTACATATCCAGCAGTTCATATGACTGTTAGCTTGGAGCTCCTTGATTACGTTCAATGTGGCCTCTCATATTTCAATATATTAGACCAAGCCTCTTTGCATTGCAGTCTCAGGGTAGCATTTCAAGGGAGCAAAAGCAGTATCTCCAAGGCCTCAGGACCCATAATCCAAATGCTTAAGAACTTTCTTCTTCCACATTCTGTTGGTCAACACAGGTTACAAGGTCAACATATTTTCAGACGTGGAAAACTAGACTCCACCTTTTGATGGGAGCTGTGAAATACCGTGGCCATGTTTTCAGTCCACCATACCATACATGCTTTCTCTACATTGACTGCTTTCCTGTTTCTTACGAGCAAATACTCCACTCATTTATAATTTGTCACTCATAGGGAAGGAGAACTTTGGGAAAACAGTAAGACTTGTGTCTCTCTTTATCTATGAGTAAGAAGAGTTTACTAGCCCTTTTCCTACCCTCATATCATTACAAGTATTAAGGTTTCTTCAATATACAGAAATATTTTCCCTACAAATTTCTGAGCCAATTCTAAGCAACACAAGTAGAGTATCAATATCCTCAATTCTAACTGCCTGTGAAATCTCTGAATATTGTTTCTGCCCTATGTCCAGTGTGTGGTATCCTTGGATGGTGCTCCAAGTATCTATATTCTACATTGTTTCCATCTTAGTTCTTAGTTGTACTTAGCTTTGCAGGGATGAGAATTTTAGCATAAACCCTAACCCTTTGATTTTGGTACTGAGAAACTAACCAGCTAGGTCCATTTACTACCCTTAGGGGCTATTTGTCTCACTAAATAGAGTAATAATTTCACCATTGACTTCATGTGGATTCCACTGCCTAGGGCAAAGTTTGCAAGCTTATAGATTATAGGAAAAATTTGGTCTGCAAATGTGTTTTCTTTGACCAAAATTGTGCTTAAAAATAAACTACATATTAAGAATGAAAATATGAAAACTGAAATTTAAAATACTGTATCATTTACAATGACTTCCAATGAAATACTAAACTATAAATCTAACAAAAAATGTGCAGGGTCTTTATGCTAAATATTACAAAATCCAGGTGAAAAGAAACAAAGAAGACCTAAATATAGAAAGACATATAATGTCTGTGGATTTGAAGATTCAATATAGTAAAAATGTAAATTTCCCCCAAATTTATCTATAGGCTTTGTACAATTCTTATGAAAATCACAGAGAGATTTTTGTAGACATAGACAGGCTTATTCAAAAATTTATATGGAAAGGTGCAAAACCTAGAATAATTAAAACTTTCCTGAAAAAGAAGAATAAAGTGGGAGAAATTATTATATCTGATATTAAGTCCCAGTAGCTACAGTAGTAAAAGCAGTGAGATATTGGTAGATGAATAGTTAGACAAACCAATGTATATAGAGAACTCAGATATAGAACCACACAAATATGGCCAACTTATTTTTGACAGAGCTGCAAAAGGAATTCAATGAAGAAATGATGACATTTTCAAAAAATGGAGATGGAATGATTAGAAATTGGTAGACGAAAAAATTAAACTAAAGCTCATACCTTATTAAAAATTAGCTCAAAATGGGTCAAAGATTTAAATATATAAAGTAAAATCATACTTAGGAAAAATAGAAAATCTTTGAGACCTATCATTAGCAAAGTGTTCTTAGACTTGACACGAAGAATAAGAGCTATAAAATTAAAAACATTAAAATTGAGCCTCATCAAAATTGAAGTGAAAACCTTTGCTGTGAAAAAGACCCTGTTAATAGGAAGAAAAGATGAACTAGAGACAAGGCCCCCGTGAAGAGGATGAAAAAAGGAGCTAGAGACAAGAACATGTTTGCAAAATATGTATTGGATAAAAGTGTTCTATCTAGATTGTGTAAAGAGCTCTAAAAAATCAACAGTAAAACAACAAACAATCTAACTAGAGAATGGTCAAAAGGCATGAACAGACATTTCACTGAAAAGGATACACAGCTGGTGAATAAGCACATAAAACAGTTCAACTTCATCAGCCATTAGGGAAATGCATATTCAAACCACAGTAAGAAATCTCTGTATGTCTACCAGAATGGCTAAAATTAAAAATAGTGACAACATCAAATGCTGGAAAGGATGTGGAGAAACTGGATCATTCACATATTGATGGTGGAAACGGAAAATGGTATAGTCATTTTGGAAAATAGGTTGAGAGTCTTTTATAAAATTAGACATTTACCTACCACATTACCTAGAAAGTATGCTCTTGGAGATTAATCTTAGAGACACAAACATTTATATTCACACAAAAAATTGTGCACAAAAATTCATAGTTTTATTTATAATGCTACAAAACTATAAATTTTCCATATTTTCTTCAATGGTTGAATGATTAAACAAATTGTGGTACATTCTTATCGTGGGATACAAATAAAAATGAATGAACTATTGGTATATTCAACAACTTGAATAAATCTCAGGTGAATTATGCTGAGTGAAAAAAGCCAATCACAAAAGTCACATACCATTTATATAACATTCATGAAATGACAAATTATAAAAATCAAGAACAGACTAGTGGCTGCCAAGAGTTTGGGTCGTGGTAGGGAGATGGTTATCCCTATCAAAGGATAGCATGAAGGATTCTTGTGACAGACAATGATGGTAGTCACATGACAAGACTATCTTGCCTATGATGGTAGTCACATGAATCTACGCTTGTAATAAAATTAAATAGAACTAAACACACACAGATGTACACACACACTCCCACACTCACATATGCCACACGAGTGCATTTAAACTGATAAAATTAACTATTCTAAAGAAGAGTGAAGAAGAGGAAGCTGAGACATCCGTCTTCTCCTGCCTACAGACTTTGGAGTTTCTGGTTTTTGGACTTGCAAACTCAAACCAGGACTTACACCATCAGCCCCTTGATTCTCAGGCCTTTGAATTTGGACTGAATTACACCACCGGCTTTCCTGGTTCTCCAGCTTGCAGAAAACAGATGTGGGACTTCTCAGCTTCCATAACTGCATAATCCAATTCCTATAATAAATATCTCCTTATATAGATTTATATGTTTCCTATTGGTTCTGTTTCTCTTGACATTGTCAAATTGCTCTTATTAAATGCCAGCTCCAATTCCCATTTCCTTCTGCAGTGAGTGAGGAGACCAATTTTTTGTGTCAACTCACCAAACTGGGGATTATAAATTATGTTCATGGACAAGATTTACTATCATAATGATACAGATTTTTCTCAGAATTAATCTATAAATTAAATGCAAGTTTGTAAGTTCAGTCACAATTCAAAAACTTATTGGAAATTGATCTATAGTTCCTAAAAGCCACTTGGCAGAGAAAAGGTTCAAGAACAGACCAGATAATTTCAAAAATAATAGTTAAGGATAGGAGATTTTCTACCATATATCAAAATGGACAATCCAGCTAACATAAATATGTCACTGCAGAATACTGTGGGAGATACTTTAACATTTATCTTCTTAGAACCAATGGAGTCAGGCAGCTGCAGAGCCAGTTTAAAGTCTGTGTTTGTCCTCTCCATCACTATTGTTTTTTGAGGAGGGTAAGAAGGTTCCTGCCCTTTACCCTGGAACTGAAGCCCCAGTGTGTCATTCATCTTTCTGTGCCTTTCCAGGAGAATGTGGCAACTTGAAGACCATGTTTTTCTCCACTTAAAACTAGCCTCTGGGTACCTGGGATTATAGAATTCCCTTCCCAAACTGCATCGTCTGGAGCTTCTGTAGTCTCTCCATCCTCCAGAAAGCAGAACACACTGCTGGTATGCACACCTCTAGACCACAGTGATGGACAACATATGCCCATTTGCAAATGGAATGGACAGAATTTTAATGTGTGAAGTAGCTGGCACTACTAAGTATAACCATTCTAATTATATATTCAAGACCAAATAAATGACCTAAATGACCACCAGATGGACTCCTTGACTAACTGAACTTGTAATGAGCCAGGCCTGGGACTAGTTTTATTTCCTGGCCTGTATGTGCTCCCAGATTAGAATGGAGGAGGGCCATGATGAAACTTTGTGTCTTCCAGTATCAAATCAGTTTGGACTCTGTATTCGTAAGTTCTAGAAATGTTTCAGTATTCCCATTTTTCCTGTGCACATTCAAAATTTTTCTAGGTCACCACAGGAGGACTGGGGGAATCATTAACCTATGTACTTGCAATGGTGTTGCAAGGTTCTTCCTTCTGGAAACCTGACCACTCCTCAGTCATTGGGCTCCAGATCAGGAAACTGGCTCAGTTCAAGAAATTGGGCAATCATGGATTCTTGATTTCTTTTAGATTTATAGACTGAGCATAAATCACATTGTCTGTCCACCTTAGTTTCCTCTAGAGACAGTGAGGTCCATTACCCATCTTTAAAGTTCTCTGCAGCCCAGCTGCCAATTCAACCTTGCCATTCATAGTATCATTGTGCCTCACTGTTTTTAATGGTTGAACACTACCACTTGTTCCATTATTTTAGAATCTTATCATCCCATAGCCATTGGTGGCTCAGTTATCTTTTACTGTCAGCAATGAACAACAAAGGAGAGCCAACATCAAGATTATAAGTCATCTGCTACCACTCTCATGAGCAAATTTCTTTCTTTTTTCTCTTCTTTTAATCTCTTATCTTAAGGAGGAACTGGGTATCTTACAGCATTTCCATAGAAATAGGCATCTCACGGTTTTATGAGTTTACATAGAATATTCATGCTAGCATGCCCAATTCTTGGAAATTTCTATTTCATTTAATACAGTATTGTTTTCAAGTTTCTAAGAAATATACTTTTGGTGTCTTTGCACTGTTTCAGGGTCCTTGCCAAAATATTGGATCCTGTATCTTGAAAGAATGCTGCCAGTCATATTAATAAACTCTCCTCCTCACACAATTTTCTGTTTCACATACCTTGATCTAGAACACTCAGAACTCACGTCTATATGTACTGTCCTGGCTCTGTCTATTATATTATGATTAGGCACTACAGTTTATTTGGGAGTTATAATTATTCTTATCTTTATTAGTAGGCTAAGCACTTTATTAAGTAATTCTGTGATTTAATTCTAATTATTAACATAGTAGTCAGAAAAGGAAGGTGACAGCAGATTCTGGTAGGGTGAGGGTGTGTTGTCCTGCACAATGAAGTTGACTGCATCATCTGAAAGTCCTTTAGAAAGAGGGGTAAACTCTTCTGTAGACTTAGAGGGTTTGGGAGCATGTAGGAATTCAATATTTTTAAGTATATCAACCCAGACATCTCCATCCTATTTTGATGGCCCCATTATTTCCCAGTCAGGCCCCTGATCTTGGTAAAGCAGACTTGCTTATAGTAACAATTTAATGTTCTCTGGCACTCTGCTACTCTTTATAATTGAATTTTGCTCCTGGTCCTGAGCTTGCTCAGCTCTCTATCAACAAGGGATTGGTATCTCTATATATACTGCCAAAAAAAGTCCCTCTGGCTTTCACAAATAGCTTTTAATTGATTAGTTTTACATTATCTCTCTCACAAGCATCAGTTAACCCCAGCAACAGCTATCTAATTTTATTATCCTTATGATTATTATTTCTGCCATATTTCTCAAATGCCTACTAAATTTTATTCATGGATGCATGGCTCAACAAAGTTTTTCTGTAAAGGGCCCAATAGTAAATAGTTTAAACTCTGTGGATAATATAGCATCTATGTTGCCCACAGTAGCAACTACTCCAATCTGATGCTGTAGCATGATAGCAGTCACAGACAATACATGGCTGTGTTTCAATAAAACCTTTTTTACACAACAGGGAGTGGGCAATAGTTTGCTAATCCCTGCACCAGTGCAGGTTCATCTTTTGGTATATTATACGAGTTCATGATGTGTAGAAGCCTTAATAAATTTCCTGCCACAGTATGCTGGGGTTGTCAGCCCTCCACCTCATACAGTAATTAATGGATGCCTGATTGTCAGCAGGTTGGGAGGTGATCCAGCTCCAACATTTCATTTTAGCACTTATTATTCAGACCCCTCTTCTGATACCAATTCAGACCCCAGGAAGCAGACTCTAGGATAGAGTTTAGCTTGTAGGAAGGGAAGCAAGATTATGCAAAGAAAGAAAGGTAGGCTATGATACACATGCAAAATGTTCAGCCAACCCCTTGGGGATATTTGAAGCTAGGCTTTTCAGAGTTGCTCTGAGTTGGAGTGAAGGGACCATAGGCTAATATCTTCATACAGACTTCATATAGACAGGTCGTTGAATGACAGTTGTCCCTGGAATCAGAGTATTATTTATGGCAAGGTGGCTGTCTTCAGCTTAGGGATATTCCCAGAAAAGGCTAACAGCTGAGGGCTGTCAGTCAATAGTACTCCCTACAACCAGAGGGATATGTCCTGAAGGGGGATCTTGGTCATGCATAGTGACTTCCAGTAAAGATGTAGTGTCAGACATATGCGGAAACACTAAGTGAGTTCCAGCTCGTGCTCACCCTTTGGTTTCATGCCCAGTTCTTGCATCTGCTGGGACTGTAGGAACCTCAGGTGCACTGCCAGATGCCCTTTGTAGACCTGCAGAGAAGCAACAATTTTTCATAGTCCATGCTATAAAAGCCCATTCCTTATTCTTTATTTGCTAATTGGAAGACCTGGATTGTCAGGATGACTGGTTGGAAATTAATTTTATGATCCTTCATTTTTGATTTCTAGAACTTTACCAGCTACATCAATTATGAAAGGTATAATTCATATAATATATTGCTATTTCATGTTACCCTAACTGAACCTAACTGGAGATTGTAGTGGCTATGAATAGATTTTCAGTTCTATGAAAAACTAATCTAAACTAGTATATATTAAGTATATACTAATTCTTTTTCTTTTTTACATTCTTCCTTTTTCATGCCTAGATGTTCTAATTAATTGGGTTAATCTGGCATATCTCTACTTTACTTACAGATATTAAAAATATATTGTGAAGTACACATCACTCAAGATAGATTAAGCATCTCTTAGGACTTTGTGTATTCATTTTTGAAAAGAGAGTTAATGTATTTTTAGTAATATAAGTTGTATCATGTTAGGTGGAAGCATGATTTTACTATTACATGGAAGTTAGATATGGTTAAAATAGATGTATATGGACACCATGTTGGGGTGGATTCTGATGTACAACTTGGATAGCTTGATTATACTGGGAAATATATTTCCCAGGATCTCTTGTAATACTTCTAAATTAGAGAGGAAACATACACAAGAGCTGGGATGTGAAAGTGAAGCTGAGTTTTTACTCTCTGAAGGTCTTTTCATACTCAGATGAGGTGACAATAGACAGAGTCACAGGTCCTGAGGGATTCCATAACTTTCCTATGTTCTGCATCCTCTTTGCCCTGACTGCTGGCCCTCTTGACCTGAAATGACCTCAGACCAACTTCCAGATGCTTGTCTGTATCTCCACAGAGAGACAGCAGTAGCACAGAAGAATACTTTCCCATAGACCTCTCACTATATGTAACCTGAAAGATGTTAGATCAGATTTTATGACGTGGCAGCAGCAGAATTCTAACGGGCAAGCCCCAGTGTGTAAGGACTTACCAAGTTTCTGGTTGCAACACTTCCCTGTTGTCCCACTGGTAAAACAATCACCACCAAGTTTAGAGTCAATGTAGGAAGGGGACACAAAAAGTCATGGATACTAGAGACATGTTTCAAATCTCCCTCAGCTGAATTTTGCATTTGTTATAATTACGTATGTGCTAAAACCCAGAGGTCCTGCCTTATATTTATTCTGACCAATGAAACTTTTCTCTTTCACCGTGTTTATTTTTTTTTTAATCAACTTCAGCCCTGGTAAAATCATATGGGTTTGATTATATACACAAATTAAGCCCTTCGTGTATAATCATACAGAAGTGTTCATAAGCTGTCTTTGAATTATAAATATACCCATTATCTATCATTGTCACTTTTTCTGTACCTTGTATGTTTGTGTATTGTTTATTTAATTAAAATGTTACCATTTATAGGGAATATGTTCATAACTCAATCAAATGTTTATATAGCATATACTCCTTTATTTTAATTAAATTAAGTAAATGTTTACATAGCATATACTTTTATTTATATAGCATATTCTTCTTTTTAAATATTATAACAATAGTTTTTATAGAAGCCTAGAATCATTCAGTTTATAGAATACTGTATATGATATAATTTCTAATAAATCAAATTATATGTATATCAATCTTGGTTTTCTTCAATTAGGTAATTTAATATTTATCACGTGGGAAGTAGAAAATATTTTATTCCTGTTGAAAAACATTTCTACCTCCCATTCAATAATTTCTCTTTTTTTATGCATTACTGGGTCTCTGATAATATCACTTAGTTTTAATACTCCTTCTCTTGAACAAACTACTTTGTTGTAATTAAACTGGCAGAATACAAATCAAATGAAATATTTTAGTGATGTACATAATGACAAATGTCTTAAAATTATTATATATTTTATTTTCTCAACACAAAGATTGCTTTTGCCTTATGAGTTTTTCATCAATATCTTTATTTCAAATTAACAAGGAGATTTCAAATATTAAGAAAGTATAAGAATACAAAAGACTCAGGATTATATGACACCAGAAGTTCATGTATGGTCTCTGCTATTTTCTATGTTTCTAAAAAATCAGAAAAAAAATAACAATATTAGCAATAATGTCAATACAACTAACACATCTGGAAATTTTTATATCCTACTTTCAACACAGATACACTTAAGCAATCTGACAGGAAAATAGAAATTATCACTGAATTGAAAATTAACCTTAATTTGTTTCCCCACTGCTTTGTTTACCAGGAAGAAAGTAAGAACAAACACAAGCCTGACATCAAAGGAAATATATAGTTAACTGTATAATTTTTATTTCTACTTCTTATCTTTTATTTTCTTATATTCTCATGATTTAGGGAGAAAAATAACGACCTAGAGGCAAGAAATCTTAGCAGCTAATGCCTCTCAGATGAATAAAATGCTGTAGGCCAACTAAACTGCCATAAATAAATCTAAGCTAGAGAATGAAATGGACTACTTTCCCCCAGTGATTAGACAGTTATTGATTCACAGGTGTATAAGTTAAAAGAGTAAATAAATAAATAAAAAACCAACACACTCCAAGGTCAAGAAACACTCCATTTACTGAAATTTAAGTAATTTAAGTTTCTATTGACCAATTAATTCATCTATGTATATTTATGTAAAGATTCAGTTGTGACATAGAAATAGAAAGTCCAATATTAAAGTAAATAAGAATTCTGAAATAGAAGAATGGGTTATTTTTTATATTTCAAATTTTTAGGACCAGTATAAATTTAAAGAAATTTCTACATAGCATTTTCCCCAAAATTGCATTGCTTCGAGACGTGATTTAAAGTGCTTGAACTTTCCATCTTTTATCAGTGAATCTGGTACCAAATAACAAAATCATTGTGATCCCAGTCTTTAAAAATCATTCATAAAACCAGGTAATAATTATTACTTAGTTTAAAAGGCTAAATGACATTGCATTAATTTTATCATGTCAAACCTAAGCATATTTCTTTTTCCTTTCCTTTAAAAATGTGATATTCTATTCTGTAACAGTGAGCAACAGTATCTTTTATCATCATAGCATCAATAAGAGCTGCTGCCATCAATTTCAACTTTACACTTGTAATCACTGGGCTCGTCACCCCAGGTCTTCTTTGACTTCTTTCTCCTTTGCCCCACACATGAATAATGTTGTTTGGGACTGTCATTCTGCTCCTCTATGACATAAATTTTACTGCCCTTTTCATTTTGCTCAGTTTTCTAAAACTGGTCTTTATAGCTTTTGCATAGCCTATATGCATATATTCATTCCTTGACTGTCTTCTCTCAGATATGACATAAGAAATAGGAGGAATATTTTCAGGATTACTCAATACTATATGCCAAGTACCTAAAACTGTATTTTGTATATAGTGGAGACTCACTAAATATTTGTTGTAATAGTGGATTTCCAATGTATTTTCCCTATGAACTCCAGAATAACTTTTTTGTATTATATGCTGAAGAATGAAACAATTACCAAAGACTGAACCATGTCATACAGCAGTATTTGTTTACTTGGTTGTTTGTTTGATGTTCCAAGCTCCAGCTTTCCTTAGTCTTTCCTATTTGGCCTTCTGGCTACTTACAATGAAGCAAATGTGGCTTATCAATTTTTTATTGTGGTCTATGCCATTTATGATAGTTAATTTTACATGTCATCTTGACTGGGCTACGAGGTGCTTAGACATTTGGTCAAACGTTATTATGGATGTTTCTAGGAGGATTTTATTTGGATGAGATTAACATTGTGATTGGTAGAGTAAAGCATGTTGCTTTCCATAATGTGGATGGGCCTCATCCCATGGGCTGGACGCCTGAATAAAACAAAAAGATCATCTCTCCCCTGAGTAAGGGAAAACATTTTCCAGCAGAGTATCTTTGTATTATACTTCATCTGCATCAGCAGTTCTCCTGGGTTTTGAGCCTACTGGCCCACATTTGGACTTGCCAGGTTTCATAATTGCATGAGCCAATTTCTTATAATAAATCAATCTCTCTCTCTATAGACACACACACACACACAAATGCACACACATAATGCATACTATTGGTTATGTTTTTCTGGAGAACCCTGATTAATATAGTATCCCTCCTGTTGTAACTACATTTCTTCCATAAATATTTCCCTGACCAAACAAATCAGCCTGTATTTGATTGTTATTATTTATTGAGTGACCTCTAGATGTCACAATCAGAGGTACTTGCATCAAAAACATTCATTATGGTTCACTGCAATAGTGCAAGAGAGCTCCTGTCCCTTTATAATAAAGAGGATGTGCATAATGAAGTAAATTGCCTAAAAATAAAATGTTGGTAAGTAAAATAACCAGGATTTGAGCCAAGATCTGTCTTACCAAAAATTACAAATTTGTTTTTTTACACCCCTAAAACTCTGATTAGTCTAACATTTTTTCAAAAGATCAACTCTTATATTTTTATGATTTTAAAGAAGATTTTAATTACATAGTTTATTAATTTAGTTAATATTTATTGACTACTTAAGAAATACCATAAAATCATTCAGGCATAAATCAAGACTTTACCATTCCATTTACTTTTTTAATGTTGGGGACCCTTGGCTCTATGATGTTGAAACACTATAATTGTGGTTGACTGATTGACTTTCTAGTATGTTACTTGAAAACAACTTTAGGTATGGCAAAGTTGACTCTCAGAAATTCTGCTCTTCCTAAAAGGGATAGTATTCAAAGTGTGATGTTTTAAATGAAAGATTGTTCTAAAATGTGATTATTTTATTTCATATTTTTACAGTTCATTATTTGTCTGAATTTATTTATTCAGAAGAGAGAAAATAAAACAACTAATTTATAGGAGCATTGCTTATTTGCATATCTCATTTTAAGATAATTGCCACTGAAAATGGCCAGATTGTTTATTAGTCATTTATTTTGTTGAAGAACTTTTTTTGTTTAGACATTCTCAATAATAAAATCATTCTCAGAACACTACCAAAAGTATATCAGGAGACCAATAACATTTATTTTCCACAATGAATTTTCTCAGTTTTGAAAGCATATCTCTCAGTATTCTGAGGAAACACATATTTTTCTGCATTATTTTCAAAGTATTTATATATAAGTAGTAATCAAATGCCCTCTGAGTCATTTAATAAGATAATTGCTTTCAAAAGAAAATAATTTTCTTCTCCATTAATGCCCTGTTACCCTTTATTGTTGCTGTTTTTTATATTAAATGCTATGGTGGGCACATTACAAACGGACATAAAATATAATTTAGAATTATAAAGTACATAGTAACCTGATTAATTTAAATATGTATGCTAATGTAAGGTTTTTATGGGAACGATGTATCAACTCCAAGTGTATCAAAAATTACATGAGAGACTCAGGTCCATCATTGTGAATGTACATTACCACTGCAAAAATGTTTACTGATATTTTATTCTAAAAGTTGGCATTTTGAATCACATCTGAATATTGTTTCACTTTTTACTACTGAGATAGAAATATTATCTCATTATCAAGTTGTATTGATAAATGGACTTTCTTGACACTTCCCAGAAAGAGGATAGGTATTAGAATGAAAATTTCTATCATTGCTTTCTTCTCTCTAAGGGTCAAGGTGTTTTCATCACATCAATGAGAACCTGAAGTCTATTGAGCAACATCTACCTGTTTTGGCAAGATATTAAAAGTAGGTGTTTAATATCACTTAGGACCAATCCCGTCCTGCCTACATTCCTACTTTCTTTAGTCTCCAGAGGTAGCTCCACATATCCTTCATCTGGAATATTACCTCCATTCAACTCTGAATATATTCTTGTCTGATGTAATCTCCCACCCACCCTTAGTTCCATCCCTACTCCCATGGGACTTTTACTGTGCTTTGGAATTTTGTTTTTGTCATCAGTAAAATTTCTATACTTTATAGCTGTGAGTTTTCTTTTGGATTCTTGTGCTATGTGAAACCAGGACATGTCATGAAGACAATACGTTCACTGTAGTCTCTAAAATGATAGCTGTTGTTCTCCTACACCTCATGTACCACTAGGTCTTTAAAGGAGATCCATGTGTGTTTCTTACTCCTCATGGATAATATTGTACCATCATTCTTTCCTCTTCCTCTAAACCCCAACTACTTTGAAGCATAGCTCTTGATTTATCTGATCAGCTATTTCTCCTTATCATAGTCATTTATAAAGCTGGTTACTTTCCCTATTTATCAAACAGTTTTAGCATTTGATTCACCAATTTTTTTCTTGTTCCCCTCTCTCAATATTCAATCAGTTCTTGCTTCCCTCCTACATCTAATTATTTTGTCCTTGATGCTTCTCTACTATCAACTCCTTTGTTCATATCCTTTACCTTCTCGTGAGTAATAACTGCTGTCTCTCCAAAATTTTATTGTTTTAAGCCACCACTCTGATTACCATTTCCTATCTTTAAAATTTATTCACTTTAATATTTCGAGGCCAACTATTATTTGAAAGCAATGGTAACTCCAGTATACTCAATATATCCTTTGCTACTGTTCATTATCTTCAATTCCCTGATTACTTGGCTTGGACTCCATGGCCTATCATAATTTTTCCCTTACATAGGCTCTCAATGTATTTTTTTTCTTTGTGAAGTACTGACCTGAGAAACCTGGTACATCCCTGCACTATGTCAAAGCAGCTGTGGATAATTAAAGAAAAACCCATAACCATGATTACTTTAAATTCATGCCCAGAAAATTTAATTGCACCCTCAGCATTTCTTAGAAACATGAGCACATTTCTCTAGTCAATTCACTCATCCATTCCAGGGTAATATTTTATACTTTCTCCTATTTCTCCAAATGGAACTTTTCTTTCTCACTCTTGATTTTTATGTCACCAAGAAAATAAAGGCTTTCAGATGACAATTTTTACAACTAACCCACCAGACCATCTTCAGCAACCTAAACCCAATCAATCTTTTTCCTGTTAATACAATGGGTCAACTATTCATATCTCTTCACAAAGCCAACATTTTCACTTGCATGATACATATTATATCAGTTAGCTTTCCCCATGTAATAAATCACTCCAAAATTTATGGTTAAAGACAACAGTTTTATTATTATCACTCATGCGTATGCAAGTACGCTGTTGTCCATCTGGACTTGGTTCTTTTATGAGTTTTGGGCCCAGGTTGTCTCCACTTTGGTTGATTCAGAGACCAAGGCTAAGGATGCAAAAGCTACACATGAGTATTTCTTCTCTTGATGATGTCAGAGCCTCACAAAAGCAAGTAGAAACACATAAGCCCCCTTCAGCTAGGCAATTTCATTCTGTCACTTCTTTCTCATTTTACAAATCAAACCAAATCACAGGGCAAAGTACAAATTCAAGACACAAGGAAATAGTCTCTGCCCATTTAGTAGAATGAACTAAAACACACGAGGAAAGGGTGAAAAATTGGGGCCTATAATAAATTCAGTCACATTCCTCTTCAACTCTTACAGATTTAAGTAATTTCTTCATTTCTTACCTCTCTTATCTATTTCATCAGTTTTTCTCTCTCACTGAATCATTTCCAGCAGCAAACACACATGCTGAAATATTTACCTCATAGAAAAAACAAAAACAGACAATAAACAAAAAATCTCTTTTGGCTCCAAACCAATTACCACTTCATTTCTGTGCTTCCCTATAGAGCAAAATTCCTTCTTATAAAACATCATTTTGACTACAATATAGATTACTAGGTGGGTTTGTTTTCCTCCTCATAGCTCTTCAGTGACTTTTCTTAACACAGGATATAAGGTCAAATCCCTTAGTGTCAGATACTTGCTTTCTATCCTCATGGTACACTCCTAGCATTGCTCTAATTGTTATTCATAGAACATTCCACATATGACACTTCCTCAAAGAATTTGCCTTTACTGTTCCCTCTTCCTGGAATATTCTAGATCCAGATTCTGCATGGATCACTTGTACACATTATTGAGATTTTTGTTCAATTTTTTTCTTTTCTGACAGGCATTCTATGCAATTCAATCTAAGATCAAATCTATTTTACCCCATCCATCCTGCTTGTCTTTTCATTGTAGCATTCGTTTCAAGAAGATCCTTAAAATTATACCCCAAGAACCTTGGTTTTGGAACTACCTCAGCTACTTTTTCATCATGAAACTTGTAAAAATTATATTTTAAAACTTTAATCCATTTATTTGGAAAATGAAGATACCCTTTTACAGTAATCCTAAAGATAAAATAATCAAATTTAAGAATATATGTGACAATTTTAAAAACTATTATCTTTTAAAGGTATAAATAGCATTGCCATTGCTACTTCCATTATATTCCATGATAGTATCTTTCTATTTGCATATTTTAAGAATCTTCTCATTTGGAATTAGATAAGTCTATTTACTTTAAAATATCTGATCACAACAACAGTAAAAAGCCCCAGGAAAGAGCTCTTGCTTTATAATTATTCTTAATAGTCTAATTATTTCAAAAAGTTGGCATTAGTCCTTACCAAACAATTATCTAAATCTAACTTAAATATATAATTAGCTTAGAAAGAGCAAAAATATGAAACACATTCCATATTTTAAAGGGGAAGTTATTTTACTATGCACAGATTATAAGCCAAATTGCTTGCTTAATTCCTACTTAAAGCCCTTTAGAAAATTCCAAGATGAATTATTTCAAGAAATAAGAGTACTTAGGTCCAATAAGTCTTGTGAGAATCATTGTTATGTATATTTCTATCTCACAAAGATAACAATTAAAAGCTATTTAATATTATAATATTATTGAAAAATATTTAAGAGGGAAATCAAGAGTTTCAGGCAGACTTGTGTTTAACCAATATTTTGCAGAAAATAATGAAATGTGGTTGCTATATAAAATGGATATAAACAAGCTGATTAAAAAGAACTTCCACTAAGGTTAGTGGTGATAGGCTACACACACTGCAGTGAATAAACAGTGAATGTAGTCAATATAGACAGTGTAAATGTGAAGATAGAATCATTAAGAAGGGAATCAGAGAGCTAGGTGAATAACAAAAGGGGTAGGTAAAGGAGGAAATATATCTTATTATGGGAAATATCTAAGCAGATTCATAAGCAAAGATTAGAAATTTAATAAAATTAGATTGAGAAAAATGGGGATGACTAATGAAGTGAGGTCTAGGGAAAGGGGAATGTTTTCTTCATTAAAAATTCCTCTGATAGAGGATTTTCATTTGAGGTCTAATCCCCAGCTCCTCTCCAAGGAAATGGGAACTCTATTGGCTAGAAGGAAAAAAAAAAATCCGATTCTTGGCTCTGGGGCAATTATTTACTGACTTTCCAGAAAAATCCAAAGTATGCACATTTGGATCAAAACCTTTGTTTTTTGTCTAGTTGTCTAGTCTGACTTCAACGCACTCTCTGGACAAAGAGAGAGCCATTTCAAGTCTATCAGAAATGAGTTCACATTAAAACAAAGAAACACCATCCAACAAAAACAAAATCAAGTAACCAAACAACAAACCTATAGAAACTCTAGGGTTTGATGGGTAGGAAAATTATGCAGGAGCTGGTATAGACCTGTCCATGGTTGTGAGATGTTGCCAACATCATTATTAACAAACATATGGCCTGAGGTTGAAGACGGTTAAGAGACTTTAAAATTATGACAAAATTTGAAAATCGTGGTAGAGCCTTTGATGACTATTTGTGAACATGAAAGACAAAAGAAAGGTGTTTCTCAATTGGCTTGTGCTCATGTAGTTATGGGACAGATTTTGAAGTATGGTGGTTGATGTTAGATGCAACTATGAAATAGAATGCTATTCCAGGTTCTTAATAGGAGAAAATCTTATATTTTAAGACTGTAATGATGCATGTAAGATAGGAAAATTGAGGTAAAAAGAAACTAAGAATTTGGAATACCAATTACAATACTGTTAAAGTAGTCCAGATGATGAAGTCCTGAACTAGAGCAAGTATAAGACAAGGAGGGTGCAGGTTTTAGAGATATTATTTAGTGGTTAGTTAGGTGGAGGGTTACATAACCCCTTAATGAGAAACAATATCAGAATACCTAAACTCTAGGTCATAGTACTTTTAAGAGCAAAACAGAAGTTTTCCTGTGTTTTAACTTTGGGTCATAATATTCAATTACCATATTGTCTTGAAAACAATGCAGTCTTGATGCAGTTAAGTAGCAGTTGGTTTAGTTGACAACCATTTGATTGGTTTTTCTTGTACTTTGTAATCCTTTTTTGCCCAGAATTTCATCATCTGGCATCCCCAATCTACTCTTAAATACTAGACTCCAAGATCTCATCTCTGATTCAATTAAGCATGGAGAAATTTTCCCTCATTTGTCTCCCATAGAGCTCTAAGAAATATATTAATTCTTTCTTTAGGGGCACTGTCTCAACAGATAAAATCTCTCCATGACTTCTTACAGTAATCAGCATAAATTCAAATGCTAAGGCTTGGGTTTCAATATACTTTATAATACAACAACAGCTAAATACTCTAACCATCTACCTTACCAACTCTCTTTCTCCCTTTCTTGCTAAGTTTATAATACCTCATAGTGGAGAAATCCTACCTAAGGTTTTGAATCCTTAAGGAAGATATGCATATGCATGGTCAGACATAGCTCCCCTATGTTCAATTCCATCACAACATGTATCATATTATCTTGAAGTTATTTTCTTGTCTCACTTAGCTGGTTAAAAAAAAAGAGAGAGAGAGAGCTTCCTAAATCCTTGTTCATATATCCAACTCTTCTGAGAGCAACTTGAAGCCAGGGCTCTATATCTTTTACCTTTTCATCATCTTCCTACTTTACTATTGTCTGATGAGGGAGATGTACTCCAATCTGATCTCCTCTATTTGACGCTCAGCTCTCGTTACTTGTGGCACACCATACAGCTTCTTGCAGCAGGGCTAACATTCCTACCAGACAGCTTTCTTGGTTAGGGTACCAAAAGAGAGATCAAGCCTGAATACTTCTCAAAATGTTGACTTACATCAAACAGTGAAAGAGTTGCGGTGCCTTCATTGTCTTATGTCTTCCCTCTGGTATTTCTATTCATGTCCTTTAGACCCTGGTTCAAATTTGCACAAAGAATAGCCCAAGAAGAATATTAAGGCAATATCCATTCCCTCTCCTTGGCTATGGTTTGAATGACAGTTCCCCTCCAAAATTTCATGTCGAAACTTAATCCCCAATGAAATATTATTAAGAGGTGACCTTTGGGAGATGATTAAGTCATGAAGACTCTGTCCTTATGAATAAGTTTAGTACCTTTGTAAAATGGCTTACACCTGACGGGATCACTATCTTGCCCTTCTGTCCCTTCTACCAAGCAAAGACAGCATTTCTCACCTCCAGAGGATGCAGCATCAAGGCGCCATTTGGGAAGCAGAGAGCAACTCTCACCAGACACCAACCCTGCAGGTACTTTGATCTTAGCCTTCTCAGTCTAGAACTGTAAGAAACAAATGTATGTTCTTTATAAATTGCCCAGTCTAAGGTATTTTTGTTATAGATCCACAAATGGACTAAGATACCCCCCATTTTCCAGGCATTCAACTTTATCCCAGGGATGATTACTTTAAAACTACCTTCTTGCTTAACCTTTATGGCAGTGAAGAGAGGCAGGGCTTCTGAACCCCCATCTCAGGAAGGATAAGAGAAAAGCCAAACAGTCTCCCATTAGGAAGATGGTTCACTATTTCTAAGGCTTCTCAAACTTCCAATTATTTTGTGGAAACTTAGGAAGAGTAAATGTAGCAGGGGACAGCCATATCTCATGACTGATGTGATGTGTCTGCTGGGTTCCTTCTCTTAGTAGTTACCTTTAGTATATGGGAGTGTTGAGTCTTTACTATTTTCAGCTACAAGGCTTTCACTACAATTTTGAGAAAGCATGGAAACTACCATTCACCATCCTATTAGATATTTATATTTATAATTGTAGTTTAAAATATTTGAAGGAACTTAATTAATTAAATGGGTACTCGACATTTAAATGCTTAAGAAAAATTGGCTTTCAAGTGTTATTCAATAAGATGTGAATTTAATAAATAGAGCATTAAACAATGGAAAACTAACTGCAGGTGTTATTTTTCATTCACAAACATCCCTTCAAACTTTCAAGAATCCTCATAAACATAAATTATCTTCACGAAATACTAGGAATTTCCCCATCCTGACACAGTGGTTTCCATCCTGAATACCCTGACATTTACCTACCCTTGTAATCAGGTCAATATCCTCATTGGTGTATAAATCCCAATTAATACATCTTTTCTTAAAAAACTTTGTAACCTAATTCTTCTTTTCCATTTCTCAATATCCTATACATTCTGCCTTGCACTTTCAAAAGTGTAAGATTTCTTAAATAATGAAATTATATATTGATGCATAAAATACTTGTCCTAATATAACTACAATCCCTGGAAAATAGTGGCCATTTTTTGTAACCATGAACATAATACCATCTTAAACCATTATTAAAGCCTCCTGTCTTTAAAATGAGAGTCCTCTGCAACTGGTCATGCTTGCTTTTGTTTTGTTTTTGTTTTTGTTTTTGTTTTTTTTCAATTTTTGCTTTTGTTTGTGATTTTTACTTTTTGCTTAAATAATAGAAATTTATTTCTAACAGTTTTTATTTCATTTTATAAGTATCAGACAAGACATTCCTACTAGCTTTGTGATGTGGTCCTCAGGCCCAAAGCCCCACAGCTTCTCTGCAAGCTTTTGTAAATTTTTTAGAACACAGAAGCCAAACTGTTCTTTGGTTTCCTAAAGGATCAGATCTCAGAACCTGAATTTTGTCTTACAGATATTACCAAGTACTTGGAGAAGAGCAGAAGAAAAGCAAATAATGGGGGGGAAAAGACAGAAAACTCCACAGTCATAGATGTGGATAAGATAAAGTCTAGACAGAGTACTCATCTCTCACAGACCTGCTCCAGACGAGCCCTGATAAGTTACCACCTGACCGAGCACTCCTGGTCCAGCTCTGCCTCATTTTGTCTCCCTTGGTTGTTTGGGGAAAACCAGGGGGCTTGGGCTCCTATGAGATGAGGTAGCTAACTGTTTCCTTTTCTCTCTCCTAGACCTTAGCTTACCTAGAAGGAAGTAGAGGATGTCCAGACTGAAAGATCATGATGTCACCTTTAACACAGCAGCCAGCAGAGGATTTGTTTTCTGGAAACTCCGTTGCCTTTCCTATTGGGCTCAGTTCTAAAATATTGTCAGGTATATAGGCAATCATCTCAAACTTCTTAGCAAGAAACCATGTCCTTGACAAACAAACAAAAATATCAAACAAGCAGACACAACACCTATTAAAGAATCCTTAGGATTTTGAGTCCATATGAGTTAGGTGTACTTTTGACTGGGTACATAGCCAAAGAAAAGTGAGGAAACAGAAACATATGTTATGAGTGATTAAATTGGTGACCATGGATAGGAGGATGTGGTACAGAGAAACTGTACCAGTTGTGTTGTTTTAAAATTTTATATAATATTAAAAACACACATGATATTTTATAGTAATAAAAAGATCATAAGGAAAGGTTAAACAAAACTGGTGAAGGAAAATAGCCTGTTTTTTTTTCTTTTGTTTTGTAGTCTGTTATGTGCTAGGAAATTAGGGCTCTAGAGAGATGTTCAAAGGTAATAAGTATTATGATAAGTCTTTAAATAATGTCCTCTGGGAATATCTGGGAATAATAGATTAATCTAAGAGAAGTTCTAGAAAGATTAGTTAAGGAAGTTTTGGGGCCTGGGGCAATAGGTGGAATTTTAATAGGTACATATGAACAAATGTTTGCATATGTGTTATCACAAAAAAGTCAATGAATTGCTCAAGGGCAAGTACTTTCTTTCATTGAACAACAATAACAATAAAAAAAAAAAGCATTTAGTGTTTATTGGGTTCCTTAACCTGGCAATGCCTTCAAGGAAATCATAGTTTAATAAATAAGAAAAAAAGGAAAAATATAATTTGCAACCATGAAATGGATAATGCTAGAATATATATGAAATTATTCTCCCATTAAAAAGTAGAGTCTGTTTTTCTCCTTGTTGAATCTGGACTTAACTGTGTGACTTGTTTGGTTCATGGGTTGGTAGCAAACACGAACAATACAAGCAGAGACTGAAAAAGTACTTATGCCTTGGGGCTTGCCAGAAAAGCTATCAGTTGAGCCTGGCTCAACATGCGAACTTAAAAAGCTATGAGCTAAATGAACAATTGTTTTAAGCCATTATGGCTTGGGGTAATTTGCTAAATAACAAATGTTAACCGATACACTGAATATTGGTAGGGATGTTTGGAAATAGAAACTCACATATAATGAAACTATGTAAGTTATGAAAAGATATTTCTTCATAAATTTGACTACACCTATAAAAATTTGAATTCACTTTTATCCCAGTAATTCTATTTCTAGAAAAGTTTCCTATAGATACTATAGAAAAACTCAGTAGTGCAAATAGACATATACAATAATATCTACATGAGAATTATTTGTAATAGTTTAAAAAATGTGAAACAAACTAGTTGTTTATCAAGGTACTGAATGACTAAAGCATGGTCATCTATAAAACAGAATAAAACATTCAATTATTTAAAATTAATGAATTAATTCTCAGTCTAATGCTATGAATCAGTCTAAAATATATTGTGGATAAAAAAGCAAGTTACAAAAATTATTAAAAAATGAGTTAATCATAAAAATAATAAGCTTGTCTGTATGCAGATAATATAAACATTTGTAAAGTAAAAAGTAAAATATTCGTATTAACAGAAAATATCTAAAAATAGGTCACATGTGTCTATGTTTTGAAATGGACATTTCCCTAGTATTTGTAGTAATGAATAAATATAATGTATAATGTGTGAATATAATGTGTGTATGTATGAATATATACATGTATTTATACACGTGTCATTAATGAATGGCATCATCCATCAGTCTTGTTGGCTACATAGGCAATGGCTTAGGGCAGTAAGTTGTAGGCAAGAGCTGCAGATTTCAAATCATAGGACTCTGAATTAAAAGAATAGCTATGGGAATCAGTACTGTCACTTACCCTGAGGGTCTTGGAGAGATAGTTCTCCCTCTCTAACTTTCCATGGCTCCATATATAGAACAACAATAGCAATTTTGGTGATGTAATACAGAGGAAAAGTACATTCACCAGAAGGACCTATAAAAATATTTGCAAACAAATAATGTGGAAGATAAGCCTACACTTTCTAGGAAGCTCTGCTTGTTGTTGAAAAACCAACACAAAAAAATGATAATCCTTTCTAGAGACCAGATAATGTCAAGGGGTTTGCCATACAGTGTTCTCTATTCTGGTGGAGAGAACTCTGGGGATCTTGAGTAGTAATTACAGGATTGCTTGATGGGGTGGAATTTGATAAGGTGAATCCCAAGATCTTTAGGGATGCTCAACTTATTGGTAGAAAAGCCTGATAAACCATTTCTGCTTATAAGTAGAGTATACTTTTCCAGAGACTCATTTTGTCTGATTGAGTAATAGATGATTATGCATAAAAATATGGGGTTGTTTTTGCCTTTCTAATATGCTCCATAGAGACCACTATCTTTTTTCATTAAAATATCTTATTTTTTAAAAGCCTTAAATTGTATTATTGAAACTTCATTTATAATACATTCCAGACATAGTGATGTTCTCTAGTGTATGTCCATTTGACCTCATTCACTGTATAAAATTCTTTCTCATTATACTCTTTCATCCAAGAAAATTTAGCTAGCAAATTCGTATTTATCCTTAAATACTGTGAATATTTATCCTTGAATAAATCTGGGGAATCTATTAACTAGGAACATTTACTATTAAATAGATAGCGTGTGTCTTAACTGCTTAAACTTTTTCAGGAGATTTCCAGAGTCTAAAAGACAAAGTCTAAATTCTTAAGCCTGGCCTTTATAAAGATTCAACCCTTCTGTCCAAGCTTCAGCCTTCTAACACTTGAAATAAAATTTCAAAATTTTATTTCCTGGCTAAATCTGCCTCATTACTGAAACTTAAATTCCCCGGAAAGTCTTCTCTGGAGTTCAGAGCTTAACTGTATGCATTTTGGTCATAGTTTGTATTGTATTTTCTTGCTTTTATCTTGCTCAATAAAAATGAAAGTGTCACAAAGCAAGATCTAGGATCTATATTTATTCATTTAACACATATATATGCGTGTGTGTATATATACATGTGTGTGTGTGTGTATGCCTAGCATAGTGTCTAGCGGGTAAGTGATATACTATGCTATGCCATTGGAGAAGAGAGTGTGAAGGAGTTAGATATTAGTTCTGCCCTTATAGAACTTATACTTTGGAAGAAAGAAGAGATATTCAACAACTTAGTTATTTAGTCACAATTGAAATTAGTGTTAGAAAGAAGCAATGTCAGAAGTTATATATAAATAGAAATTCGATTCTTAATTAAAAAATGGTATGCATGGTAGAGGTATGTATTACAGTGAAGAAAGAAACTCATCAATGTTTCACTGGTAAACATCTTCCAGGTGATGTGAACTGGGGTAAGCTTTGAGGAAATGGAGACAAATGACATTCATTTTGTCTAATTTTCCCAATTATCTTTTCAAGTGTGTAATATTAGCCTATTTTTGACATAAAATATTTTGTCCCAGTTCATAAAAGTAAAAAGTGTATAGTGGATTCGAATCCAGGCCTAATGAGCTCAGAGGCCAAGCTTTTTGCATCACACAGCTGCTTGCTAGTGGACTACTATGCAGGTGCAGTGGAGGAGACTCTGTGGCATCGGTTTTCCCTGGAAACTGCATTTTTCCTGCCTTTTCTCCAGATCTTCTTTCTCTAGGTGTATCTACTGGCTCCACTTTCAAACTCAGAAGGATATTTACTTTCCAAAGTGCTTTGAAATCTGAATTTCATTGAAGAATAAGGTAGATCACAGGAAATAGAGGTATAAGAATTAGATTATGACATTGAAATTCCTATCAAAATAAAAAATTGAAATTGACTGAATTTTGTAAGTATAAGTAGACTTAAAAAGAAGCACAGGCTGGGCATGGTGGCTCGTGCCTGTCATCCTAAAACTTGGGAAAGCTGAGGTGGGAGAATCACTTGAAGTTCAGGAGTTTAAGACCAGCCCGAGCAATATAGCAAGATCTGTCTCTATAAAAAAAAAGAAATATATTACTGGGTGTGGTCATATACACCTGTAGTTCTAGCTACTTGGGAGGTGGAGGCAGGAGGATCACTTTAGCCCAGGAGTTTGAGGTTGCAATGAGCTAGGATGATGATGCTGCACTCTAGCCTGGGCAACAGAGCAAGACCCTATTTTTTTTCTTTGTTTTTTTTGACAGAGTCTCACTCTGTTTCCCTGGCTAGAGTGCCGTGGCATTGGCCTAGCTCACAGCAACCTCAAACTCCTGGCCTCAAGCGATCCTCCTGCCTCAGCCTATCGAGTAGCTGGGACTACAGGCATGCACCACCATGCCCGGCTAATTTTTTCTATATATATTTTTAGTTGTCCAGCTAATTTCTTTCTATTTTTAGTAAAGATAGGGTCTCGCTCTTGCTTAGGCTGGTCTCAAACTCCTGAGCTCAAACGATCCACCTGTCTTGGTCTCCCAGAGTGCTAGGATTACAGGCATGAGCCACTGCGTCCAGCCAAGACCCTGTTTTAAAAATAAATAAACAAAATAAAAGAGTTAGATATCACTTCTAATGTATGGGCTCCCTAGGGCTCATATACTAAATGTCCCGTTGATGTAACTGACATCACTGATGTGAGGAGAGAAGAATTTGAGTTGGTGCTCTGGGAGGAAGAGGTCAGTTACCTGAAAAGAAAAGAGAGACACTAAGGAAAGGACTGGTTGTGAGTCATCTCTAAACCTTCAGATTTTTTTTTTTTTTTTTTGCTTTGGCCAGGGTCCAGGAAATACTAAGCCAGGCCACAGGATCAGAAATAATGTTTCATGGTTCTGATATGGGATGTATAGGGAGCAATAAGGGAAAAATTTATGCTGGAAATTTTACATTCCAATGGACTTTGATCAGCATAGCCTGGACACCTTTTTCTGCCATAGTACAGATAAATTTTAATGGTTTCTTGACCCAGCTGTACATTACAAAGTGGAAGTGTTTTGGTCTATTTGTGCTACTATTAAGAAATACCTGAGGCTGGTTAATTTATAAAGAAACGAAATTTATTTGGCTCATAGTTCTGCAAGCTGTGCAAGAAATATGGCATCAGCATCTGCTTCTGGTGAGGGCTTCAGGCTGCTTCCACTCATGGTGGAAGGTAAAGCGGAGCCAACATGTGCAGAGAGCACATGGTGAGAGAGGAAGCAAGAGGGGGTAGGTGCCAAGCTCTCTTTAACAACCAGCTCTAATGGGAACTAATAGAATGAGAACTCACTCTCAGGGAGGACGTTAATCTATTAATGAGGGATCCATCCCATGACCCAAACACTTCCCATTAGGCCCCACCTCCAACGTTGGGGATTAAATTTCAGCATGAGGTTTGGAGGGGTCAAATACCCAAATCATCACAAATTCCTTCTAAAAATACTGTAGACTGACCTAATTCTCATTTGCTGGTTCAGGGTGCAATCCAGGCATGGTTGTCTATTAAAGTGTTCCAGGTGAGACTACTGTAGAGCCAAGTTTGTGATTAGAATCCTTACCCTAAGGGACATTTTTCCCTTTAATCATGCCAGTATTTTGAATATTGTTTCCAGCATCAAAGCTAGAAGAAACAGAGGGCCATGGGTGTAAATGTTTTCTGCAGCAAGAGGAGTGAAGTCAAGTGCACTCTCCCTTCAGGACATTTTGTAATATCCGTTTCAAGTGACTGTGGGATGGGGACATAAGGTAAAATTTTTAATGGGAAGTACAGCATTTTTGAGCTACAGATAGGTTTGAATCCTAAACCCTACCTATGCCCAGCAATGGGGAGCCTCTTTGAGCCTTAACACTGATCGGAGAATCTTATTTCCAGTGAAAAAGATGAAAAGAAAAAAAAAAAAAAAGATCTGGAAGCTAGCTACGAATGTCTAGGCCATTGTTGCTCAATTTTTCATTATCAACTTCCCGAAGAAACTTTTAAGACATTTTCCCCAAATTGCTTTTCCCTCCCCTCCATAAAATTTTAATAGCACAGATGTACTGTCTAGCTCTTTATGTACTAGAGAGTCATAGGCTATCATAATGTCAAAGATCTTTTTGCCCCTAATAACCAATGTTTCCCCCTTTTTGGACAATATTGCCCCAGTTGAGAATGCATCCTCTCGGCTGTTTTATTCCATGCTGTAAATAAATAATTCCACTAAATGTCAACAACAATTAGACAGGGGCACTCTGTGATAATGGTGGAACAAGATAAAAAGAAGACAATCTGTAATCATGTGTGCATATAAGACAAAACCAGGAAACTACACCACCACACAACAATAACTAAACCTTTTGTCCACATGAGAACTGACAGGAGTGGCTACTGCTTCTTTACTAGTGACAACTCTAACCCCATCTTCTAGAAAAGGATTATTAAAATGCATAATTGCCAGTTGTTCCCGATTATTGATAATACTTAATCCAGAATGAATCCCCACTTCCCTGAACTCTATCCCAAATATCCCCACTTCCCTGAACTCTATCCCAAATAACCAAATACAAGGCAACTACAAGAAAAGCCCCTCCTAGCTTTCTCTTGGATGCACCAGGGCTGCTGAGGGATATATTCCCCTGGCACCTCAAGTTAAAAAATCTAACTTTATGTGGCCGCAGTTACCTTTTGGGTGGTCTTTGATCACAAAGCTTTAATTAGATCTGGTAAATTCCTTTGTAAACGTTCATTTTCGAAATTTATACCACAAAAAGCAATAATAACAAAAATAATTTTAATAGGAGAATATATCCTAATGAAGAACCAATTTATGAATAAGTTAAAAAAGAAATATAGAAGGTTTTCAGAACATGCACTGTGAAAACTGAAACTCATTATTCATTTTAATATGTTATTTTTTAATGTAGAAAAAGATATTATTAATAGCTTTATTATCATTGTTCCTAAGCAAATGATGCTAATGAACACCAGGTTCTTTTTCAAAATGATATTTGTTCCTTGAAGTGAAAAAGAATAAATTTATTTAAGTTACCTGTTTTAACTTTTTTCTGACTCTACTTCTTTATCTATTTGGAAAGAGCTTGCCCTTTCTTTTAAGAATAAACCTGGGGAAAGTTCTAATGTGTTCCTGGGAAGATGAGAATTAAATTTTCTCATGAAATTTAACCTTTGCCTTCTCAGCCTCACTTCTATTAAAAAAAAAAATACACAAAACTCTCTTCTGTTGCTGGAGCAGACGACCTGACAATTCTGTTCGTCCACATTCAAAGGAGTATGAAACACTAAATATGATCTCAGGCTGCTGTGCCTATTTTTTGCTTCCCATTTTCATGTGTTGGGCATTACTTTTAATAAGATATGAAAGTTTAGTGCAAAGGTTGATCAGTATCCCTTGCTTGAAATCATAAAATTTTTATGCCATGGTGAGTGGAATAATCAAAGTATAATGTGCTCTGGCTGAGAAAAAGGATTTTCCCATAATTTTTGGCTGATCCTATAACGACGTGATCATTATTCAAATCCCAACATAATAGATTATTTTCACACTAAATGGGTCATAAATATTCACCCTTAACCTTATAATTCACAATGCAGCATTGAAGAAAGTTTCATTAAAATCAATAAAATAGAGTTGCTTATTATCACTTTTGTGTGGTATTATTACTATATTAAAAGTCTAGGCCAATGCAATACTCTCTATATAACATCATAATCATACAATGAATATTGGATAGGATGTGATAATATTTTCTGTAAGTCTAAACAATAACAAACTTGGAAACTTAACTGAATACAATGAAAAATGCTTAAAATTAATGAAATAATATGTAAGAATCAAGTACATAAACTCCAATTGCAATTAAAAGTAGCAAATTACTTTAAAAATTATGTTGATAAAATACTAACATCTCTAAAATATTAATTAATGTTTTTTAAAAATAAAAAGTTCCATGATTAAAATTTTTGAGAAAATTCTCATTTAAAATAATTGAGTTTTAAAATTCAGGATTCTTATAGTTTTCAATACACTGGTGTGTATTTTGAATCTCCAAGTTGAATTTTAAAACAATCAGAATCCCATATTTCAAAACCATTCACTTTCTTCAACATCTAACACCACCAAACAACTTCTTGAGGGATGCTTGTGATTTTAGAACACAACTGAAAAAATACTAAAATAGAATATGTGAAGTGGAAAGAAAATTTGCTGCACAATAGCAAAAAAATAAAACACTAAAAGACCTTTCTTAAATTATTCTCAATTTTCTCTTGTGAAGTAAATATGAAAAACTATAGACTTGGGGATGGGAGAGGAGGATGTGAAGAGGTTGGTGGATGGGTACAAAGTTACAATTAGGTAGGAGGAAGAAGTTTTGGTGTTCTTTTGCACAGTTGGATGATAGTTGTTAACAGTAGCTATTGTATATTACAAAATAGCTACAAGAGAGGCTTTTGAATGTTCGCACCACAAAAAAATGACGAATGAGGTGATGGATACACTAAATATCCTCATTTGATCATTACGCAATGTATATGTAAAAAACATCAAATTGTATTTCATAAATATGTAAAATTATAATGTGTCAATAAAAATTATATTAGATTAAACAAGACAAAATTAGAATGGAGAAAGAACGATAAACAAGTAAACATATTTCTAAATAACCTATCCTCCATAAAAATGCCATAAAATTTAGAAAGCATAATTATTCCAACTTACCTCAAACTTTCTGCTTCCTTGTCTTTTTCAATACTTACATGGAAGTCCCTTGAAGGTTGCTGATCAATAAGTGGAACAGAATTGAATCTGGAAGGTCAAAGAAAGTAGAAATAATTTAGTGTATTTTCTTCTCTGCTGCTGTATCTGATTTACTCTGATCCCTTACTGAATATTTTCTTCCCTGAATAAAGCATCATCAGCACCTTTGGGGACTTAACTAAATTTTCAATATTCCTTTACTTCAGTGTCCAGCTCTTCAAGAGTTAATGCTTTATGGAAAGGAAGTTCATGATGTTTAGATCCAAATATCTCTGAGCCTCCACTTCATATCTAAGTTATACTGATGGCCATCAAGGTCATTTCTATTTCTGACATAAATGCTTTCTTTTAGTTAGGTACAGTGTAAATGGTTCCATTGAAGCACATTAAGCTTGGTAATCTAGGTATTTTGATGCTCTTTGAGGGAGTTAATTCAAGGGAGAGAGGAATAAAAACAGCAGCTAAACTGTATAGGAGGCTGAGGATGGATGGACAGTTGTGAAATGAAATGTGTAGGTAATTCCATTCTGGTGGTTATGAAAAAAAGGAGAAAGAAAGTTGTACTGAGTGGGTGATGTAGAGTGATAGAAAAGTCTTATTTTGGGTAAGGATTCTTAGAGATCATTTTTATAAACTAACAAGAATAATGTAAAGTATGAGAAAGAGATGAGGAGTAACAGATGTAAAAAGATGCAGTGGGATAAATGAAAAATGTAGTGTAGTAAACAAGTACTTGAAGAGAGACATAAGAAAGAGCTTATAGATTGTCAAAAATTACGGGTATGCATAGTTCAGAATAATGTATTTTGGCACATTCTCAGTAGAACCCAAATTATGGATCCTGCTTAGTTTTCCCTCTTTAAACTTATAATGACAAGATGGAGATTTCATGATTCTGTATCAACATTCAAGTGTGCATACTAGTGGAAAATAGTTCCACTCAGATTGTTGGAAAAGCTGTTAATTCATCTTTTTTATGGTTAAGTAGTACTCCATGGTATACATATACCACATTTTATTAATCCACTCATGAATTGATGAGTACATGGGTTGATTCCATATCTTTGCAACTGTGAATCGTGCTGCAATAAGCTTTTAAGTGCAGGTGTCTTTTTGATAAAATGGCCTCTTTTCCTTTGGGTAGATACCCAGTAGTGGAATTGCTAGATTGGATGGCAGGTCTACTTTTAGTTCTTTGAGGAATCTCCACACTGTTTTCCATAGAGGTTGAACTAATTTGCAGTCCCATCAACAGTGTATAAGCATTCTTTTCTCTCTGCATCCATGCCAACATCTATGGTTTTTGGACTTTTTAATAAAAACCATTCTAAAGGGTGAAGTGATATCTCATTGTGGTTTTAATTTGCATTTCCCTGATGATTAGTGATGTTGAGCATTTTTTCACATTTCTTGGCCATTTGTCTTTCTTCTTTTGATAAGCTTCTGTTCATGTCTTTTGCCCAGTGTTAATAGGTTTCTTTTTCCTTACTAGTTTGCTTGAGTTATTTGTAAATTCTGGTTGTTAGCCCTTTATCAGATGTGTAGCTTGTGAATATTTTCTCTTATTCTGTAGGTTGTCTATTTGCTCTGTTGATCGTATCATTAGCTGTGCAGAAGCTTTTTAGTTTAATCAAATCCCATTTATTAATTTTTATTGTTGTCATGATTGCCATTGGGGTCTTGGTAATAAATTCTTTGCCTACACTGATATTTACAAGTGCTTTTCTACATTTTTCTCTAGAACTCTTATGGTTTCATGCTTTAGATCTAAGTGTTTTGTCCATCTTGAATTAATTTTTGTGAGTGATGAGAAGTAGGGGTCCTGTTTCATTCTTCTGCATGTGGCTATCCAATTTTCCCACCACCATTTATTGAACAGGGCTTCTTTTCCTCAGTGTACATTATTGTCTGCTTTGTCAAAGATCAGTTGGTTGAAGGTAGATGATTTTATATCTGGGTTCCCTGTTCTGGTCCATTGGTCTATATGTCTGTTTTTGTACCAAGACCATGCTGTTTTGGTTACTACAGCATTGTAGTATATTTTGAAGTCTGGTAATGTGATGTCTATAGCTTTGTTCTTTTTGCTTAAGATTGCTTTGGCTATTTGGGCTCTTGTTTGGTTCCAAATGAAGTGTAGAATTATTTTTTCCAGATCTGTTAAGTATGACTTTGGAAATTTGATGGGGTTTGTATTGAATTTGTAAATCACTTTGGGTAGTATAGACATTATAACAATGTTGATTCTGTCTATCCATGAGCATGATATGTTTTTCCATTTGTTTATATCCTCTGCAATTTCATTCCTCAGAGTTTTGTAGTTCTTCTTGTAGAGATCTTTCACCTCCTTGGTTAAGTATATTCCTAGGTATGTTATGAAAAATAGTTATATTTAAAGGTGCTTCTTTAAGTCTCAGGATTGGATGTTTTCAGTCTGGCAGCACAACCATTTTCCTACAACAGTCCTGTAATGGTTAATTTTATGTGTCAATTTGGCTCGGCCATAGTAATCAGGTAACTATTCAAACACTAGTCTAGATTTTGCCATGAAGGTATTTTTTTAGATGAGATCAACATTTAAATCACTACACTGAGTAAAGCAGATTCCCTTCCATAATATGGGTGGGCCTCGCCCTATCAGTTGAAGGCCTTGAGAGAAATCAGACTAAGGTACCCTGAGGAAGAGAGAATTCTGCTTCCAGACTTTCTTCCAAATTGAGCTGCAACATTAATTCTTTCCAATATCTTAGTCTGCACTTCAGGTTTTGGACTTGAGAGAGAGAGAGAAAGAAAGAGAGAGAGAAGCAGAGATAGAGACAAAGATTTACTTTAAGAAATTTATTTAAGGAATTGGCCCATGTGATTGTGGAGACTGGCAAGTCCATGGCGACTTACTGTGTTTATTCACCACATTTTACTTACCTTTCCTCCTAAACATAGACAACTAATTTTCCCTCAGCTTTAGGCTCATAAGGAATTTGCAGGGAAGAATATTATACATGTTTCCTCATGAAAGTATACAAACATTTCTTAGGTTTTATATACTAAGAGAAGTATTTATCACAGAATATACAAACTTAATTTCACAAAGTACATTTAGGTGCTTTACTGAATAGCTTTTTAAATTTGTACTTCCTTCAGCATTACATGAGGGCTCCTGGGTTCTTTTTTTCCCATATCCTTGATGTGGTAATAACTTGACTTTTTCATTTTGGCCAACTTGATGATTTTATTGTAGAATCTCACTGTTGCTTCTTGTGTGTGTCACACACATCTGGGCATAACAGGACAAAGACTGCCAAGAAGGAATGATTTCATGGAAGTGAGGAACAGCTCTGTAAGGGGAGGGACTGTGGAAAAATACAAAAGGCTTTTGAGCTCTTAGGACTGCTCTACCAGCTGGTACGGAGGGAAGTGTAGGCCAGGCCTCAAGGGATGTGTTTATAACTGGAGTGATGCCAAACACTCTCACCCTGGACCAAGGCATGGGGAAAGCAGAGTTTTGTATTAAAGTCTCATTGTTCCAAACCAGCTGAAACCAAAACAAAGGACTTGAATTAGCACATTTGTTTATCCCAGTGAAGTAGTGGTTGAACATTAGCTGCAACATGATCCACTTGCTCAATCTAGTTCAGTCTAGTCCCAAGAAAGAGCTTTGGGAGAGAGGAGACATTTTCCTTCATTTGGTTCCACTGTCATTTACCCACCAAAAAAGTAACAGCCTAAGAAACTAAAAAGAGATCAACATTAAATCCAGGTTTGGGAACGCTGAAGAGCTACGAGACGTGGTTAGTAAAACTTGAGTCTTTGGGTCCTGGTTTCCAACCTGGCTATAACCCATTGTCTGGTATCAGCAGATCCACCTCACGGTGGTTGGACAAGATTTGCCAGAGCTAATTTGGGGATGCACTGAAACAAACTTGTTGCTTCCCTTGCAGACACAAGAAGTGGGAAGTGCTTTAGGCTAGTATTAGGCTGTCAACATGATCAAGGAGAGGTGGCAGTATTTAGTTGCTATCAGTTAGTGTCCACTGAAATAGTAGTGAGATTGTTATGGAAACATTCAAGGTGAAAAGGAACTAAGTTAAGCATACTTATATGGATATTATTTGTCAAATTTCAAATATAACCTCCTTTGAATGACTACTCTGTTTTAGGCAATTTATAAATAGAGAGCAAGAGGAAGACAAATTGTATATGTACAGTTAAAACAACAAAAATTGTTAAGGTATAATAAAAACAATATGCTAGGGAAATTCAGGAGAGAGACATCTATTCATTCTGAGAGTTTTAGGAAAGATGTTAGGGCTAGTTGTCAATAGTCTACAAGAGTTGTAAGATTTCAAGTGTTTTCATTCATTCATCAATTCAGCACCTGCTAGACCTACTATCTGCCTGTGCTAGAGATGTTTTCTAGGAAATCAGACAGAAATGAAGCAAATCAATATGAGAGTTTGGGAATAAGTCTGTGATCAGCATTTGAGAGGTGGCAGTATTCAAATTTTACACTGAGAAAATTTACATAAAAGTCATATATTTAAAAGACAAACCATTCTTCTAATATTTCAACATGTAAGAAAATTTTTCAAAAGAATAAAAAAAGATAACTAAATAAAAAAATAGACATTTGGTATTTCAAAGATTGAAAAAATAAATATATCTAATCCTCACATTTTAAGATATAAAGAATAACAATTGAAAAGTAGCTATTTTGTCACCTATGAACTCTCAGTACTGGGTCCTCCTTGAGGGAGTCAGCCATAATTTACCACACTTGTTTTTCTTTTTTGTGGTAATAGCCTCAGGCACTCATCTGGCTAGAATTAATTGATTCCTTACCTCACTCTGCTCCCCCAAAAAGGCTGAAAATTCCTGAAACAAATTAGGCCTATCATATTCTCTCTTTCTAAAATTTGCAATTTAGAAAAAATTGCCTTATAGAAGGACCTTCTCTTCGTCAGTATCATAGTAATAGAAGCACACTAAAAGAAGTGTATACCCTTAATGCTGTGTCACAGGGAGGAGTCCTTTCCATCTTTTGATTCTTTTTTTCTTCATTCCATGAGCTACATTAGTATCATGGCCATATTTTCTTGTTTTTTTATTTATAAAGTCTAGGTATGGTGTAGAGAAACAGAAAGTATTTGTATGACAATTTGCTGGAAATATCTATAAAATTAATATCGTTTTGATCCACAAATTTATTCAATTTTACATATGTACAGAAATGAGGATGCAAGGATGCTCCTTGAGGAATTGTAATAGAAAAGAATATAAAAGAGCTCATAGAATGGAATGCTATATACTCCTTTCAAAATATGAGGTAGATAGAAATTGATAAAAAGATATAGTTTTAGAAACATGTTTATATTTTATTTTTGTTCAAAAATGATCACATTGAATAATAGTATAAAGAATAAGGCCAGGCACGGTGGCTCACACCTGTAATCCTAGCACTCTGGGAGGCCGAGGCGTGCAGATCATTTGAGCTCAGGATTTCGAGACCAGCCTGAGCAAGAGCAAGACCCTGTCTCTACCAAAAAAATAGAAAGAAATGATCTGGACAACTAAAAATATTTATATATAAAAAATTAGCTGGGCATGGTGGCGCATGCCTGTAGTCCCAGCTACTCAGGAGGCTAAGGCAGTAGGACTGCTTGAGCCCAGGAGTTTGAGGTTGCTATGAGCTAACCTGACACCACGGCACTCTAGCCCAGGCAACAGAACGAGACTCTGTCTCAAAAAAAAAAAAAAAAAAATAAGATTTACGAAATGATATCCTTTAATTTTTATATCATATCTAGTCTGGTTTGCATATATTTTTTAGTTAACGTAAGTCATGCTATAAAATTTCAAATCAGGTTTAATATGAACACATAGAAATGCACCAGTCATATATTGTGCTTGGAAGGAATTATCCGAAGTGAACATATATGTGTAACCACTACTCATAGTACCAAGTAGAACATTACCACTACCAGAGAAGCCTTCATAAAACTGATTCCCAGTTACTACCTTTTCTCTCATTCTTAAAGTCATAATTCATAACACCATATATGTCTGCCTACTTTTGAATAGTATACAAATTGAATCTTCATTATGTATCTTTTTGTGTCTGGCTTTTTTCCCCTAATTTATTTATTTTAATTGATGAATAAAACTATATTTTTTATGATGTACAACACGATGTTTTGAAATATGTATACATTGTAGAATGACTAAATAAAGGAATTGAGATTCTTTTTATTTAGTTTTATTTGTGAGACATACATACTTTGCTGTTTGGAGCTATAGTTCTTATATTTTATTGCTGGATAGTTGGTAGTATATGAGAAGATCTCAAATTATTCATCAGTTCTACTGTTCATGACTATTTGGATTGTTTCCAGTTTTTGGCTTTTAGAAATAAGCTGCTATGAATCTTCTTGTACATACCACCTGCACATATACATACACATTTTTTGGTATTTGCTTAGAAGTCAAATTGTTAGGTATATTTTATGTGCATATTGTTTAACTGTTGAAAATGCTGCCAGAATTTTTTCCCAAAGTTTGTTATATATAAAAATTTATACTCCCATCAGCACTACAAGAGAATTCCCACTGCTCCACTTCCTAGCGTCACTTGGTATTATCACTCTTCAATCTTTGACATTCTAGTATGCATTTAGAGGTAGCTAATTGCTGTTTTAATGTGCATTTCCTGGATGACTAATGAAGCTGAGCACTTTTTCACAAATTAATGACTTTTGGCTATAATGCTATGTGAAATTGCTATTCAAGTTCCATGCCATTTTTCCTATTAGGTTGTCTATTTTTTTCTTATTTGTATGGGTCTGTCAGTTATATGTGCTGCAGACATAGTCTCTATATATGCATTATTAACAAAATTCTTATTCTTGTATTTCCTCAAATATTAAACATAATGACTTTAAAATTCATGTCTGAAAACTCTGTTACACTGTGTATGCATCCCTTATAGTTCTATTTCTCTTGCACACTGAGGAACATTCAGAGGGAAGTAGGAAATTATTAAATACAACCATGCATTGCTTAATTATGGGGATACTTCTGAGAAACACATCATTACATGATTTTATCATTGTGTGAACATGATAAAGTGCACTTACACAAACCTAACTGGTTTAACCTACTACATACCCGGGCTATATGGTATAGCCTATTACTCCTAGGCTACAAACCTGTACAACATGCTACTATACTGAATACTGAAGGCAATTACAACACAATGGTAAGTATTTGGGTATCTAAGCATATCTAAACATAGAAAAGGTACAATAAAAATATGGTATTACCATCTGATGGGACCATCATCATACATGTGGTCCACCATTGACTGAAATGTCATTATGTGGTACATGACTATAGTAAACTATGACTCTGGATCCTGAAGAGATGGGGATATTGTAAAGCAATAGAAACAAAAAAGAGTAAAGTAATAAAACAATGGAATGTTTTTCAGTCTTTAAGCTACATATTTCAAAGGAAACAATACATACCAGCAATCTGATCAAGTAAAGTTTGTGATCAAGTAAAGTCAGGGTCTGAGTGAAGCTTTTAAAGGGACAACCGCATTTTCTATTATCCTGGCAACCGACTGTATCCCTAGTTCACTGTCCACCTTCTGAAAATGGAATTATGATGGTAGGGTTAGGGTGGAAATTGTACTCATACATGTAGGAAACACAATTATGCTATAATTTTGCTCTGTTTTAAAAAATATCTGGGAGGAAACTGGTAGAGTCTTTTGCCAGAAACAAAAGAAGGTAAGAAAAGAATATTATATATTCTTGAGTCTTTTTGCTTCCAAGATCTTTTGGGTTTTGCTGGCCTATTTCATCTCCCACCAGCCTAATCAATTTAGTGTGGTTAACAAATAATGTAGATCGATGTCTCTGTTGGTTTTCCTGTTATATTCATGCAACGATTTTGTGTAAGAAACTAATGCCTGGGAGAATCTAGAATTTACTGTCTTCTGCACAGTGTAACTTCGGCTGGATTGAGAATTATTTAGGCAGGCTAATCACAAATAGCTCTCCCTGCCCTCATCATTCCTCTTGCTGATATGGCTTGCCCAATATAAAGATTAGAACAAGACATTATCAAGAGATTTAGCATTTGAATTATCTTCCAATATGCACGATTAGCAATAATCTATCATGTCCAACAAAGTAACCATTTGTGAAATTGAATGGAATTTAGAATAGTCATTTTTCAGGAACAAGATGAGTATTAGTTTCTTGTAGATAATAAATATCTTGGTGGATGTAATGGACCAATTATAGAAATAACTGAGTTTTCCTGGGTGATTTTATGGTATTCACAGGATATATATATACACACACATATATGCATATATTTTAGAGAAGTTTTACATTTATAGAAAAATATGAAGACAATACAAGGACTTGACATATCCCACATACCAGTTGCCACTATTATTAACATCTAACATTAGAATGGTATAGTTGTGAGTAAGGAATCAACATTGATACTTTATTATTATTAACTAAAGTCTATACTTTGCTCAAATTTTCTTAGTTTTTGCCTAGTGTCCTTTTTGTCTTTAAGGATCCCATTCAGGATACTACATGACATTTAGTAGTCATGTCTTCCTAGGGTCCTCTTTACTGTGACAATTGTTGAGAGTTTTCTTTGTTTTTGAAGACATTTATAGTTTGATAAGGTAGTTTGGACTAGTAGTCATGTATTTTGCAAAATTGCCTCAATTGGGATATATCTCATGATTAGACTGGTGTTATATGTTCCTGAGAAAAAGACCATAATGTATAGTTCCACTTCATTTCATCATATCAAAGTACATAGTGGCAACCTGACATGATTGTTGGTGTTAATCTTGATCGCATGACTGAGATAGTGTTCTACTCTTGGATTTGTGCTTCCTTATGTATTCTTCCTCAGAGAACATCTACATCTTTCAGCTTTTTAGCTGCAGCTCGTTGCTTTTATACTGGAAGATTGTTTATATTTTAATAAAATGTAGGAGAGAGGAACCCTTCTGTCATCTCATGATTAAATCTTAGACATTTTGTGGGCCATGTGTCTGGGGTGAGATCTTTGTAAGTGTTTCTCCACTGGTATTTTCTTTTCCCCTTTGGATGAGACAGGAAAGCGAGAGGGAACTAAATTGGGAGGAATGCACTTCCCCTAGGTAGAATAAGGCTCTGGTAAAGTATTTTCCCCTAGAAAGATTTTCTAGGGAGAATGCTCTGAGCATATTTTACAGTGATTAATCTTCCCTTCCCATTGTTAATGTAATAAGGGAATATTTCTAGGATTTTCACCTAGAGAAATGAGAATTCGGTGGGACTCCTGGAATCATACTAGGAAAGTATGGACATGTTCCTGAGATTGCACCTCCCAGATATTTTTGCCATCATATTTGTCTATACTCAACCTCTAGCAACATGTCAAAATTACCATATAAGCATTCCTACCAGGTTTTGGCTCTAGCAACTTCTGTTCTAGGTTAGTAGATCTCAGCTTCAGATTCATTTGTCTCTCCGGATTTCAGTCCCTGTTTCTTTAGTGTCCTCAGTAGCAACTGTAAGGCCTGAACTTATAAACTATTTCTTTAGCTTTTCCATGTAGGTGACAATACTCATATCCTTTACTCATTGTCAAGGTAAATTCATGATCCAGGATGGCTGTTGGAACTCTAGGCATCATGTCAAATTTTCATAATGCAAGAAAGATAAATGGATAAAGACCAAACTGGAGAACCTCCAAGGTGAATCTCTTTTTTTCTTTTAAACGTCCTAACAGAAGTGGCATACAACATTTACTACTGAATCTTATGTTGTATCTTTGTCTCATGACTGTATCTAGTTTCACAGAGGGGTTGGAAACAACCCAAATGCCCATCAATACATGAGTGAATTAGTAAAATTTGGTGTATGTATACCATGGAGTATTACTCAGCTATAAGAAATAATGGTGATATAGAATCTCTTTTGTTCTCCTGGAAAGAGTTGGAACTCATTCTACTAAGTGAAGTATCCCAACAATGGAAAAATAAGAACCACATGTACTCACCAGCAAATTGGTTTCCCTGATCATCACCTAAGTGCACATTTGGGAATAACACCAATTGGGTGTTGGGCAGATGTGGGGGGAGGGGGGAGGGGATGGGTGTATACCTACATAATGAGTGCGATGTGCACTGTCTGGGGAATGAACATGCTTGAAGCTCTGACTCAGGGGGTGGGGGAGCATGAGCAATATACATAACCTAAACTTTTGTACCCCCATAATAAGCTGAAATTAAAATTATATGTATGTATAATAATATACCAAAATAAATAAATAAATAAATAAATGAAAGAGGATGAGGATTCCTTTGATCATCCCAGTCCCCAGCTTCATTTCAAGAAAACATACTGCCATAGTGCCTGGAGGGGGAAATATTATATTAAGGTTGAGAGCATTTAGGAGCTGTCAGAGGCCTTCTGAAATACATAGAGTTTTTAGAACTGGTTTCTATACTGCATTTCCTACAGGCTGTGACTGCAAATTATTCTGTTTAATTATTGTAAAAGATATCCTTCTCAGGCTGTCAGAGATGATATGTGACATACTTAAAATTAAAAAGAGGCCTTCCTGGCAGACCAAAAACTTGGGTAAGTGCTTTAGGGTAGCATACAGTGTTGCCAAGGGGAATGTGTGAAGAGATGTGGTTGAGAGGTGGCCGTGGTGGTAACAGATGGTGTTGGTGCTAATTGAGGCTGTGTGTGTTGAAGATCAGTTTTAGGTGGCTAAAATAAAGTGAAAATTCACTGAATTACATCAGTGAAATTAGAGAGGAATGTAAAATATATAGTAGATATATTTTAGGAACATATTCTAAAATTACCATTACTATGTTTGCTTATATTTAAAATTAAAGCCTCAAATTGTAAAAACAATGTCAAAAAAGAATTATAATGCACCACAAAGTGGGACATACACTAAGCCTTTTTTTGTTTTTATATGAATAGCTTCCTGCTATTTCAATGAAGGTGGGTCTGAACTAATTTTTCTTTGGGGTAACTGGGTACAATGTAATTTTTAGAAGAAAGAAAAATAAGAAAAATTACATAGTTCCTACTCTATACCAAAATTAAGTGGAATGATTTAGGTAAAAACAATAATTTGGCAGGGGTTATAGGAGTGATAGATATTAATTTACACTGAGAAACTAAACAATTTGAAGTAGCAAATGTCCCAATGTCAAAATAATTTGGAGGCTGTTGATATGTGACAGAGTCAAGGGAGACAGAATAATACTGCTGGATTATGAGCTTGTGGGTAAAATGGAGGACACAAAAAAAGCCAGAAATAAAAAGTATATTCAATATGATTCTCTTGATATAAAGTTTAAAAATGGGCAAAAATGAACTCTGTGATTGAATAATGGTTAATTTGAAGAGAAATGAGGAATGGTTGGAAGGGAGCTCAGTGGAGACCACCAGTACGCCATAATGTTCATCTTGATTGGGCCATGGTTAAATGGCCATGTTCCCTATGTAAAAAGGCATAAGACTCAGTGCTTCTGATTTGTGCACTTAGAAAAGGGGCCTCTGAGGAGCTATGATAACCTGTAGGAGGGGCACCTAATTTAACCTCAGGAAGCCTCTGTGTGTATTAGATGGAGTGTGGAGAAATGTAGGAGAAAGAGTTGGCAAGGAAAAATGCTTAGAGGAGTTAGATGCTCAAAATGAAGAAGTTTCTTAAATGACAATGTCAGTTAAGTTTTGTTTTGAAGGCTATGGAAATCCACCAAGGCAACAGCCTTCGCAGAGTACTAGGAGATTCCAAAGGAGAGAGTGATGAACCCCAGGTAAACTCAGTGTGATCATTGATAGGATGATGGAATTTATTACTTAAACACGAGTAAATGTTGAGGAAGAGTGTATTTCTGCAAATTACAGAAGAAATCATGTAAACTTAGGTTATTATTTGAACTTAAATTCATCAGATTGCATTATTCAGACCAAACACATCCAGTGTGAATATTGTGATTAAATCACAGCAAATTAAACTTGTCTTAAAAGTGACAGTGTAAAGTTCAGTCCAGAGCCAGCCTGCCTATGGAAGCATAGTTTAGCACTTAATATTTCTGATTTTTGTAAAAAAAAATTACCTAAATTCTTTTTTAGTCTTTTCATTTATCTGTGCAATGGACTAATAATATTACCTACCTTATAATGTTGTGATGGAATTTAATGTGTTAATTAAGGTAAAAAGTCCTTAGAAAAATACTTGCTACATAGTTCCCAATGAAGTAACTAGTCAGTGCTTTAGAGCATTTACTTTGGAAAAGTTGTAATTGTTCTTTGTCTCTTTGAAATGCTTGTACCAGTCAGTGCTTCCCTTTCCTTTTTCCAAGTGGAAGAAGATGCTCTCTGAGCTGCACTGCCTGTAGTTGGGGAAGGGTTGACACACACATTGGCTTGGTCTCTGCCGTTGGTGTCTCACTGAGTCATGTGCACCCCAAGTTCACTGGCTCCAAGCCAGCTCAGCTGCAGGAATTGCCCAAAGATTGCATCCTTTGTGGCTCAACTGCTCTACAAATTGAGTCCAGACACCAAGCCACTTTTTGTCAGCCAGTGGTGGGCCTAGCTGGAACTTGGGTTTCGGGGCAGAGGATTTCTCACTGGCTGGGCTGGTCTAAATGCTCCTTCTGTGGGCGCCAGCAGAATTCTTTCCTGTGCTGTGTTACCCTGTGCCAGGGTGGCCCTGACTTTCAATGCAAATTCCCACAATTACTTCACTTGCCCTACCTGGGACACACAGATTCTCTCACGACTTGGTGTGCTGGTGCAGCATTCCCGGGGGTAGGGGAGTGGTGGGGTAGACAATGCAAGATTATCTTTTATGCCCTCTTCAGTGCCTCTTTCTTGATATAATGTTAAAACCAGGTACTATGATCGCTCACCTGATTTTTGGTTCTTCTGAAGGTGCTTGCTTGCATGGATAGTTGTTGAGTTTGGTATTTGTATGTAGGGACGATTGCTAGAGGTTTCTATTCAGCCATCTTTTTCCACCCCCCTCCTTTTTTTCTTTTTAATTTAAATCAGTAACAAGAAGTCATTTCAGGCTCATAGATGTCTTAAGAAAAATATTACTAATGGTGGAAAAAATATATACCAATTATAACCTGAGAACAGAAACCATTTACTCCACTCCTGCAACACACACACAATTTGAACTTTGAAAACTGAAACTATCTACACCCATACACAGCTTACAAGCTATATTAATGACTTTCCTATTTTATCTTCTTTACCATAACTTCAGTATTCTGGGAGACTTTTGCCCAGGCAAATAAAATGATTGTTCACTTTCTAAAAGATGTATGAACTCTTCTGTATAAAGAAAGCATCAGCTTATATTATCTACTGTTTGAATCTATGTCTCCAAATCCTTACCATGCTGTGTCCATCAATAACAAACTGTTACATCATGGTTTTTACTCAGTCCTAATCAAGCCCTGTGTTAAAAGACAAGCCTTAAAAGAAACTCTCAATTCCTGGTAAATTCTGATTTTGTGTTTCTTCCTCAGAGACACTATCAAATTAAGTAATAAACAGAGCTTTTTCTTATCAGCATGTTGTATTGGTGACATTTGCGGAGATAGAATTCAACAAACCAAACTCATGTGAAGGGAAAATGAATAAAGGGCAAATGAATATGATTTAAGAGAATGATTGAAGAACAGAAAATATAGACATAATTTAAAAAATAGTTTTAACAAAGGAACGAAGTGATCATAGGGCCAAATTTTAGGAATGCTTTAACAGTAGACTAAAATTAAGGGGAACACCTCCGCATTTTGAAAAGTTGATTGTGCACTGAAAAAATTTCTTGCACTTGGAGTCCTTGGTTAATTTATTCAAAGGACATGATGTTATTTTATTTTTAAACACTTTATTGAGGTCTATTTTATGTACCTGAAAATTCAGCATTTTAAATTTTATAGTCAGATGACTTCTGATAAAGGTTTATAAATGAGCAACTGTCTGTGCCTCCAAGCAAAGACAACCAGGAACATATAATTCCTGTAACTGAACAAGTTAGATTTCATACACTGAGGGGAACTCTAGGGTGTCTTGGTAACAGGGTATTAAAAGTCGCTTATAGAATTATTTACTTTCTGGAGAATTTAAGGAAACAGATATTTTCTCTGGATTGGATGCCTCCAGGAAGCAGGGATAATTCTATGCTTGGGCATGTTAAATCTTACATCATACAAGGGAATGGGCTAAGGATGTAACTGAGCAGTGACTCCTATTAGCCAGGATAGGGGAATTTTTAGTTATTTTTGTGCCTTAGTGTTAATATTTTGTATGTGTTCCAATATTATTATAGAGTGGTCTTGTTTTTGTTTTGACACATTATGATCACAAAAGTAACTTGCTTAAAGTTGATGGTCTGTGGAAATATTTATGTTAAACAGAAATATAATAAGAACTAGCTTTATATGCTAGGCCAGCTCATAACAATACCAAGTTCCAGCTAATAGTACCAGGCCAGCTCCTGGATGTCAGGGGATGTTTTTCCCTTTCTCACAACAATAACCACAAGCAGATTTTAGAATATTTCCATCATACCAAGGTATTTCTTTGTGTCTTTTTGCAGTCATTCTCCACCCTTCGCCCCTGACCAGAGTAACTACTGATCTGCTTTCTTTCGCTTTAGTTTTGCGTTTTCTAGAATGTCACAGGGATAGGATCATATATATAGTCCTTTGTGTCTAGCTTCTTTCACTTAGCATGACTTTTCTGGGATTTATCTGTTTTTGAGTGTATTACTAGTTTGTTCCTTTTTATTCTATGTCTTTGTATGGATATGCCATATTTTGTTTTTCACTCAGCTGATGAACAATTGGGTTATTTCTACTACTTGACTGTTAAGAGTAATATTTATATACATTCACATAAAAATCTTTGTGTGTGTGTGAACATATGCTTTTTTTTTCTTTTTGGGTAAATAAGCAAGAATGATATGACCTGTTTTATAGTAAACATATGTACTATTAAATACTTTTTAAAATATTGCCAAGCTGTTTCCAAAGAGGCTACACCATTTTGTAATCCTACCTGTAGCGTAGGAGGGTTTCAGATACTCCATGTCCTCACCAACAGTTAGCATTTTTAGATATTCTATTAGGTATGTGGAGGTAACACACTGTGGTTTTAATTTACATTTTTCAAATGGCCAAAGATGTTTAGCAACATTTTATGACCTTGTTGGCCATTAATATATATTCTTGGTGAAGTGATGGTTCAAAATGTTTGCTCATCTGTTTATGTAGCTGTCTTCTTGTAGTTTAAAAAGTGCCATATTCTGGATATAAGTCCTTTGGTAAATATATATTTCAAATATGCTTTCTAACAATCTGTGGCTTGGATTTTGATATTTATAAAATTTCTGCCTATCAAGCAAATGTTTTAAATTCTGATGAAATCCAGTTTATTAGTTTTCCCTTTTGTATTTATGGTTTTTGTACCTTATCTAAGAAAATTTTTGTCTAACAAAATGTCATGGTTTTCTTCTGTGAGTTTTATATTTTAGGTCTCGTGTTCAGGTCTTTTATTTATTTTTGTGTAAGATTTAGGCTCTGTTTAGTGTTTGCTATGACTGTAAGTGTGCTAGAGACTTCAAATTCTTCTAACGTTCTTGTTTTTGCCTCCTATCTTAACTTTAGGTTTTCTTATATACTACTCCTCAGGAAATCTACATCTTGCAGCTTTTTTTGGCTATAATCCACTATTGTTATACTGGAGCCCTTTTGATGTTACAGTAAGGTGTGGTGCAGAGAAAGTGTTTTATAATTATATTATTAAATCTCAGTCATTTAGTGAGTCTCCACCTCTGGGCAGTTATCTTAACAAGTGTTTCTCCAGTAGTGTAGCTATATCTATATGTATATATATTTTTCCCTTTTAGGTGAGACAAGAAGTTTTTTGTTTTTTTTGCTTTCTTTTTTTTCATGAAGAGTAGGGCTTTGTTGTAGAGAATGCTCTTGGCTCTTGGCATACTTTATAACAATTATTCCTCTCCTTCCTCTGCCAGAGCTATGAGTTGATCTTTCTCAGACCCTCAACATGAGATTAGTGAATGCCCTGGGAAATAAAACTCACTGAAGCATTACCCCCTCCCCAGTATCCCCAAAGACTATGCTCCCCAGAAGTTCCTCAGTCTCTTGCTAGTCCACACTTTGCCTCCAACAATTTATAAAATTTGTTTTTAAAATGTTTCTACCAATTTATGGCTCTAAGGGCTTTCTGCTCCAGGTTAAGAGATCTTGGCTGTGACTCACTGGATTAGTCTGTCTCTTTGGGTTTCAGAGTGGCAGTTTGCCCTGCAAGCTCAGTTCTCTGATCAGTCCATGAAAAGTTCTTGAAAAGTTTGTTTGTTCACCTTTTTCTTGTTGTAAGGATGAGGCTGACGATTTCCAAGCACTTTGATGTTAGAGATGAAACCTAACCTTTAATATTAGAGCTGATGTTGGCATTTTTAATATATGTTGAACTTGCTGGAATTGTTCACTGGAGATCTAACCAAATAAAGGAAAATAACTTCCTTGAAAAAAATATATTGTTGCCACACTTGTGAGCCAGAATGATTCTAGTGCCTCTCCAGTGAGAATTAATTTTGGTTTTAGGATGCAGATTACGTCATGAAGATACTAATGTATCTATATAAGGATTTGGTCACCTCTGGGCAATTGTTTTAATTCTCCTCTGGTTTCTTCCTATAACAAACTATAACCTGTCTAAAACTCTCTTTGAAACTTTGTTAGGTAGTTAGCGAGGGATTCTGGTTTTCATAAGGACAAAAGTGGGTGCTGTTGTGGTTCACTCCACCAAATGGAGTTTCAGAGAGGCTCATGGGAGATCCGCATGCGTAGTAAGACTCAGGTCATATAACTCCCAACTGTCCAATCAAAGTGGTTCCATGGTGATGTCTGAGCCACGAGGGAGGTCCCAATCCAGACACTATAAAACAAGACCCAGAGCATAACCAAGCCCTTTTTTCACTCTTTCTGCTGCCACAGTGGGTCTGGTCCTCATCTGTGGCATAGGTATCTCACTCTGTAAACCTATATCTTGCTCTTGCTCTATAATCTTATCTTGCTCTCCTCTATAAATCTCATTTTCATGCTTGCCTTAATTTGGTGTGTCTGGTCATTCTTCAGCCATGAGCTCACTGCACCAAGAACTGACATTTCAAACTACAAATAATGATTTGTAGGATATAATATTTAAAAGCTAAATATTCTATTATAAAATATTACTTTGAAATAATAAATAATGTGTTACCCCTTCCAAATCCCTCCAAGATACATTAAATTTCTTCATATCTTCAATTATCAAGACAATCTCCTCATTGCACTTCTCAGTGAATATAGATATAGGCATCTAAATATGAGTTTTGCATCAATTTAAAGGAAGGTTGTCATAGAACCAGAGAACAAGAGTGTCTAATTCTTTACTTAAAATTATAAGCAAACACAAATAAGTTCTCTTTCATCATGAAACAAGTGAGATAGGGAAAGATACGTTGATAAAATAATCAGATTGATTATAACAATTATATATAATTTACATAAAATTTTTTAAAACCCTGACAATGATATAAAGTAGTATTCAAATGTAATAACGCTTGTAGAAGGAAGACTGATCTGGGCTGAGATCTAACAAGACATACCTGTTGAACTGATATTTGACCTAAAATACCACTGAAAGTTCTTAATAATATAATGTCTTACCTTTCTTTCTTTATTTCTTTCTGCATGCTGTTGTCTTGCTTATCACCTCATATCTTCTTATTGGGCTTCTTATTTATCTTTTAAGACTCAGAAGTGTCACCTCCATCTGAAAGCTTTCTTTCACTCTTCTAATTTAGTAGAAGTTCATCACTGTATCTTCAGATACTAATCTGTATATTTTACTATTATTTCACTTATATGAAATTAAGATATGTTAAAATAATTTCTTTATGCATCTATGTATGGAGCATGTGATATTTCAAGGGTATGTTTAGGCCTGGGTATATTTAACTCAGGTTTTCCGCTACTTACACCTATAACTAAAACACCTGACATTTACTTAACAGTGTTAAATTTCTAGGAATTGTGCCACTTGCATTATGAACATCATTTCATTTAATGTTACAAACTCATGAGGTAGGTTAGTATTATTATTTTTATTTCACAGGTGAGGAAGCTGAGTCATAATGTTACCGATCACAGGTTTGGCTAACCACTACTCAAGAACCAAACACAAAAGTTCAGTGTTGGTGAAGGAAAGTTGGCTTATTCAAGTGCCAGCAGCCTGAGGAGATAGATGGCAGACGATTGTCTCAAAGACCATCTCATCTTTCTCTGCTTACTGAGCAACTTATCAAGGGAAGGTGTAAAAGGGGTTCACCGCAGAAAGCAAGCTTTGTGCAAGTCATGATGACTTGCTTGATGTTTACCAGCAAACAATATGTTGTCTGGTGCATCTTGTCCTCGGCAGTCTGTGGTTTACCTGACAGATCCAGCCTCTTGATCTGTTTTCCTTCAAGGTCCTTTTTCTAATATTTTGCTCAGTAGCTGTGTAAGAAAATAACAGTTTAATTCTAAACTTTTAAGACAGAGCAATCCAAAAGCACACTGGAAGCTAAATGGCTTCCCTTTAGCTAGCCTAGCGATATAGTCTGAATGGCCCTTGGGGTGAACTTACAATACGAATGTAAATAATTTGCTAAAGAATAGCCAATAAAGAAATGTGAAGTCCTTGATCTTTGAGTTCTGTGATGTCTATTGCTCCAATATATATTCAAGTCTGCACTGTTAGTAAAAAAAGAATTTGGAAACAAGTCAAAATGGCCCACACAAGAAAAATTCAATTATCGTGGAGGGATATATACGACAATCGATAACATGACATTTTAAAAAAATATTTTTGACACAGTAAATGCTTATAATGTGTTACATAAAAAAACAAACATTAAGATCATTGGAAACAATGCATTTTCCTCTATCCAGTATATATTAGTCAATAAATGTTTGCTAAATGATATTTTATCTCTGAATAAATATATCCTACATACACAGCTGTTACAAAATTAAAAGACACATATAAGCATGCTAATGTTTGTGTTTAACATTACTTACTAACATTAAGTATTTTATGCATTTATATTTTACATAAAGCTTTCCAGTAATTACCACCTTGAAATTATATAAATCTTTGAAAAAAAAAGAATTTTGATATACTAATATATAAATGTATGAGACATTCAAATACTAATCTAGAAATATGGCAGAATTCTCCATTTTTCCATTCTTAGCAATCTTGTATATTTGAAAATGTAAATTTTTTATTATAAAACCAACAAGTTCTAATTGGAAGGCACTGAAATTATGAGCTTATGTTGAAGAACAATTGTGTGAAATCAATGCAATTTAATTTTTTTGGAAAATAATATAAAACTTAAAATTCATGCTAAATTCACAAGAATTAATAAAATAAGGAAAACAATTACAGGCCATGCTTAGAAGTTACTTTAAGAAATGTGTACTTCTGTGGGTTATGATTCTTTTCAGTTCTGATACTTCCAAACATGAAATAGGTAGTTGCATATGTCTAGAGGTAATTTATAGTATTCCTGTTTTAAAAAGCTATTGCCATTTTATTTCATTGGTTGACTTAAAGGTTTTCTGCTCATTATGCTCTAATTAATTTCTTTTTGATTGCAAATGCTAAAAATAATGTACAAGTTTATTTCTTGAGAAAATATAATCAAAAACAAAATCTTCTCACAACTTAGAAAACCTTTACAAAAGTAGAAGAAAATGAAAGAATTTTATTATTGAATAAAACGTTAAAACAGATTATGATGTGCATCACAGGTAATCCACTAAAAGATTGGAAAGACAGAAAGAAATCTCACGCTTTTATATAGCCAAGCAGACACAACCAATTCTGTACCTGTTTTTAAGGTAAACAACAAATGCTCAAGTAAAAGGACTTGGCAGCACCATTTGTTAAAACAGTTTACCCTTAATTTACTTGGTAATTGGGGTGACCATCTGTGTTAGCTAATTGGCTTTACATAAAGGAAAAATGAACTCATTTCTTTATGACAAGAGGTTGTTTTTCAATTCAGAAGGAGGCATCAAGGGAAGTTAGGCTCCTGCTCTCCCAGGGAGATGGAGAAATGTGGGCACTATCTTCCTCATGATTACTTTACAAAGAGATGGTTCCCATGTTTTTGAGAAAGGCAAACCTGAGTCTTAAAACTGACAAGAGCCTTACTTAGCTTTAAAAGACTTACAAACATTTCAAAGAGACTGAGAAAGAACAATTGCAAGTTTTCCAAAGTAAGTGCTCTCAAATGGAAAAGGAATGTCTCTTCCCTTATTTTTAACAAAGAGAATTGAGCCTATTATTTTTAATTTGTATTTGTCCATACATATAATATTTTTGAACATACATATAAATATGGTAAAATTAGCAGTAGTACCAAGGCAATTAAAAACATGAAGCCAGAAAATATATTTAATGCTGAAGAAAAACTGGTTGTGTTCTCAATTGACCTGATGGTTGTCATTTATTTGAATACAGCTGGAAAAGTATTCGTCTCTTAAGTCTGCTCGTGCGAGTCACAAACCATTAAAAAAAACCTTGCAAGATTTTTGATGAGGATTTGATGACATTTTTCCAGGAATGATAAGATTTGTTTGTTTTGAAATTTTATTTGCACAAATGTTCTGTTGATATCCTTTGGTATTGACTGTATTATACTTATCTAATTAAAACTATCAAAGAAAGTAAATTGACCATGCCAAATGCCTACAAAACTGTAAATCTGAGGAGACTAGAAATAAAAGAACATGCTGATATGGCCAATAAAATTAATCTGCACACAGAAGAAAACAATATTCAATGAGCCTTACATTAGGTAATCATTTGAAAGGGTTTCAAATTTCTGGAAGGTTTATATTTCATGGTTAATTTAACTTAACTTATTATTTTAAACCAGATTTATTTTCAGACTCATGTGTCCCTACTTGATAAGGATGTTTGCAGTATGACTATGGTAATAAAAGTAAATCCCATGATTTCCCTTTATAATCTTCAAATTAGCAAAGAGAGTCATAAACGTCACCATACAATGTGCAATATTTCAGTAATGGAGATGTTCATGTCAGCTGGTACATGATCACTAATGAAAACAGGCTGCCCAGGTAATGCTGTCATCAGAAAATTTGAAAAATCTACAGCATTGAACCATGTATTGCAATGATGGAGGTTTAACAAGCATGTGATAGGTGAGCTAGGCAGTGAGGCATTCAATGCAAGGAAGATTTTACCTGTAGGTAATACAGGTAGTTTCCAGAAGTGATTAAAGAAGTCAAAGATAACAGCTGAGAGTTCTAAGTAAATGGAAACACAGGACACAGAGTTGTCCAATAAAACATACTGACAGAAATGAAAATTTGGTAATTCTAAGGATGGAGAAATAAACACAAGGCACAAATTTTCATAGACATTTTACAGACAAAGACAAGGATTCAGCTTGATGGTAATATGTGATATGATGTTCAATTGAATGCAAATGAATAAAAAAATTCTGGAACCAAGTTAGGAGTCCAATGACTATGCTGACTCATTAAATTACTAAGAAAGCTGCTTAGCTTCTTTTGCTTGTCATCTTTTGAAATGGGGGCAGGGGTATATTTTAGATATGCACAAAAAGGTTTCTGTTTATATTTATAGTCAGAACAATGTACAGATAAAATCAGAAAGCAGATTATGAGAGCTCATATGTATATTAATAGAATATTTTTTAAAAAAATACAGCATATATATACATTTACACTGTTTCTTAAACATTGAAATGTTAAAATTACATGAGCTCAGGAAATTTCACCCCAAAATATGACCTATGTCTACATAACCAGACAGACCCATCAAAAGAACAATCAACTTCCCTTGCCTTCCCTGTTACCTCACTATATTGCAGGAAAGAAAATCAAGACTGCAACCAGAGTTGACCCAAATCATTTTAAACATATTACCTGTCTCTCAAAGTTAATTTGCAAAGAGACTCATTTACAAGTCAATCTGTTTTCCCCATCCATTTATCTTCACTAGCAACCATTTATTGCCCCTAAACAGAATTACCTATATTCCTCATCTCCTCCTCCCCTCTAAAAGGAGCGTATAAAAATATCTGGATCCCATTGGGATATTGGGTAATCATCTTGTGATTCTCCTCATGTGTATGGTAAATAAACCTTTTCCTTTTATTAATCTGCCTTAATTGTGAGTTGATCTTGTAGTGAATTTTTGGGGGAAAGAGAAAGTTTTCCATCACCCCCACAGGTGTAAGAAAAATTGCCTCATGCAAAATAAAAACATAACATATATCCTATGTATTGCTAAATCAGTTCTAAATTATATTATATAAACTTTGTTTTTTTTTTGAAAAGACAGTAGGGCTCAGGTATCTGTGTTTGATTCCTGGCTCAGCTACTTACTAACTATATGTTATATCAAACAAAAATCTGGCCTGATAAAGCTGCTGTACTCACATGCTTGAGTCCTTATGTACAAACCTAGTAGGTAAGCAAACTGAAAACCTATAACATATATAAATACATGATCTTGGAGCCATTAATTAATTAATCTCTGCATCCCTCGGGGATTGTTTCTCTAAAGTGGGATGTTAACAATACGGCTGTGGAGTTGCAGTCTAAAACGTGCCAAAGAATGACCAGGCACACCAAAGTAAGGCAAGCACAAAAATGAGGTTTGTTGAGGAGAGAAAGATAGGATTATAGAGCAAGAGCAAGATGTAGGGTTACAGAGTGAGATGTGCCATAGATGATGACCTGACCCATTGCCACAGAAGAAAGACAGCAAAAAAGGCCTTGGTTATGCTCTGGGTCTTGTTTTATAGTGTCCAGATTGGGACCTCTCTCGTGGCTCAGTCATCACCATGGAACCACTTTGATTGGACAGTTGGGAGTTATATGACCTGAGTCTTACTACACATGCGGATCTCCCATGAGCCTCTCTGAAAACTGGTTGTTCTGGGTCACTTTCCAGGCTCTATTGTACCTATGCTGCTTGTCCTGTGGGCTAGCGAGTCCTCTGCATTCTTTTAAGTTGGCACACTAAGTTCTGATTGGCAGATTTGTATGGTGTTCCCTCCTCCCCCAGGTACGGCAGTCACTCAGGACAGGATTAAGGTAAAGTGGCACTAGGACAGGGGCCCACTTCCATCCCTAGGAGACAGGGAATCCCTCACTATCTATCTAACAAAGCTAATTTTATGGTTTTGTAAGTTTTAAGTGACTAAAATAGGCAAAGCTGTTAGGAAAGATTATATATTACACATATATGTGCATGTATGTGTGAAGGAAGTTAGAAATATTTTACCTCAAAATGTATTTCTTTGACATATTTTGTGATGGCTGCCATAGAAGTAATGCTTCAAAGCTGTCTTTTGTGGGGGGAAATTTGCATGTATAGAGTATCTGGATTAATGTAGCCAGGTATTTCCTTACCAGATCTAGGAAAGATTAACTGTGAGTCTGACATCTTTAAATGTCTGAAAAAAAACATTTATCATCTGTTCTTTCTGAGGGCTGCTACCTGTAGTGTTTTATTTACAAGACCACCTTGCTAGCTAGCTAACCAAGCCTCTTCCTTTCTTCCTCTCCGAAGTTATGTTAGTGCCTTTAAGACTCCATTCCTTAAAAACCTCTGTACCTCATGGAGGAGTTGAAGTTTTATTCTGATGGTTTCTGTGTATATATGGTTAAATAAAATAAATTTTATCTTTCTCTCAATTAATCCATCTGCCTTATGTCATTTTTCAGAGAACCTTATTACTTCCCACATGTGTTTGATATGATTACTAAATTGACATAAAATTATTTTTTGCTAAAACAAACGTGATTCAACAATCAGGTGGCATGGTGGCATTGAGAAGAAAAGCATGCTTTTTTTTCTTTATTTACAATTAAAAAAATTAAAAGGTATCTATCATCTTAGAAATAATTAAAACCACACCATTAACTTATTGTATCCTTTGACAAAATATACATAGATATATAATTTAAAATTCCTGGGATATATTAAAAACATGTGGATATTTTAATATGTATTCTCCCCTAGTCATTTATTAAAAATGTTTCTGCTTGAATTATAGTTGTTTTCTCATATCTTCATATTTCAATGTCCAAAGCAAAAGGGGAACACATGATATCCTGTTAAATATTGAATAAAATTAAAATATTTTGAATTACGCAATAAAAGATGAGTTAGCCAGATTTGTAATAAATCTTACAAGATTGTAAGTTGTCTTTTTAAATATAATCTCCGAGTGTTACTTTTAATTTCATTAAAATCTCATTTTCTCTTATGCATTTTTCTTCATAATATAAATGCCAGCTCAGAGCCCCACCTTTAACAGTATCACCAAACTAATCAGCTTGCAATATAATCTTCCTCACCAAAGTTCCATATTTACTAGCAGTCCTCATCATTTTATTATTTCTTAATTGCAGCTTTCCAATTGGAAAGCCATTAATGAGGCAAAGATGGAAATATTTATAAAGTCCTGGAGAGACACAGCCATGTATGAAAAAGGGTGGGAAGTTAAAGAAGCAGCACAGCAGCTGTTCAGATGGGCAAAATACCACGTGTAGGGCAAGAGCTGGGGCTCGAGAACTATGCAGATCTCAGCTCATAAAGGGCCCCATCTTTTAATTTAAGGAGATCATGCTTTCTTCACCCTGAAAATAAGCAGAGTGATTTATGAACAAGTCAGGCCATCACACATACACAAACACACACACACACAAACACACACACACACACACACACACACACAAGCAACCCATTTACTAACAATAGCAGTTTCTCAGTCTTCAGAGCCTTTTCTACCCACCACAAAAATAAAAACCAAACCGAACCAAACAAAAACCCGCAAACCCCATAGAGTCTATTAAACAATGAGCAAATGTTTGTCACTGTCTAAAGATTGTTGGGTGATTTTTGTGGAAGGTAGCGTTATAGAATAGGGAGGTTGCTTTGCCAGACAGGGCTAGGCAATAAATATGACCAGCATTTTAAGTCAAGGCTTGAGAGTTCTGCATATTCCTAACAAAACTTTCACCCCTACTGCCCATCAGCCACTGAGATTTTATCTTCTTGTCCCCACCACACCAGTCCTCATTTACACTTTCACTTGGTTTACTTCAGCATCTCAAGGAATTCAGTCATTCCAAGGAATTCAAGACATCAAGGTCATTTCTCACCATCCAGAGTCACCCCTAGTCAGCCCTATGAATCCTCTAATCTGACTCCATTTCCAACTCCTGCAATTTTTTCACTGTTTCCTGTAACTTAGTGGCACTCATAAGCAAAAGCTTCTTCATCCTCCAATATTTTTCTAGTATTCTATTTTCTTCTTGCTCTAAGGCATGCAGGCTCTTTCCTGAGGAGATTCTTTCTCTTCCAGCTCTCTTCAGTGGTGACTGCTCATGTTACTGCCATAGGGTGTGTGGTAGGACAGGTGTTCTCTGTGCCATTGATTTCTTACTTCTGCTTCCAGTCCACTTTCCTTCCTCACCCCATTCCCTTCCTAAATGTTTTAGGTTTATGTCATTAGATGATACTACCCACGGCCCCTCTTTGAAAAATCCTTTGGTATAGTGTTCTACATAAGTTGATTTGTTTCTTACAGTGTTCCTAACATACGTATTAGATCACTTTCTTTAAGTGTACATACTGCTGAAGTAAGCACTGTATTAGATCATTTTAATCAGCTTATTCAAATCTTCTATATCTTTATTGACTTATTGCTCCTGGTCTATCATTGAGAGTTATCATCTCCCATGAAGATGGTGGATTTTTCCTAATATTCTTTTTAGTTCTGTAAATTTGTGGTATATGCATATATATACACATGTATGTATATAAAATTATTGTATTATATATAAAATTATTATTGCATTCATGCAACCTTAGACTTGTTGCAGCTTTTTTTTTTTTGGTGAATGAAATCATGTGTTCACACAAAGACTCATATATAAATGTTCATAATAGCTTTTTGTAACATCCTAAAACTGAATATAACCCAAATTTTCATTAACAAGTAAATAGATAACTGCATTGTAATACTAAAATACAATGGAATACTACTCAACAGTAAAAACAAAACAGAATATTGAGAGATAAAACTTGAATTTATCTCAAAATAATTATATTACATAATTATCATTTTATATTATATAATAATTATAATTAAAGAAACCAGACAAGAAAGAGTAGGTACTACATGATTCTCTTTATATAAAATTCTAAAAAAAAGCACAGTGACATAACATGTAGAATTTTTTGCTTGGGGTTGGAGACGTGGGGCAGAAGGAGTTATAAATAGATAAAATGGAACTTTTAAGAGTGAATAATATGTTCATTATCTTGAGCATAGTGATAGTTTCAGGTATGTATATACATGTGTCAAAACTCATCAAATTCATCCCTTTAAAACTATGCAGTTAATTGAATGTTAGGTATATATCAAGCTGTAATAATTCATAATTATTGCTGTTCTTTGAATCTGATAATATTGTCCAGTTTCTACAGGATAAATTACAAGTTCATTTATATTATTTGTAAGTCTTTGATGCCTCTCCTGTTTCTGATTTAGAACATGAAAACTAAGCTTCAGTCTCACTGAACATTCCCATTACCCAATAAAATGATTTTGTTCTAATGCAAAGGAAAATTTACTCATAATAATAGAGTAAATATCTCTGCTGTTGGAACAAAGCTTATACTTGTAGTTCCAATAGAGTATTTTTTATTTAGATAAATCAAAAGAAAGGGCTTTAAGAAAACTTTCCAGATAGAGCTCAGTATATTTTTTAAGCATGATGGCTTTAAAGGACATGATTATGTGTTTAGAATACGATAAGTAGTATTGGATAATAAAAAAACTAATTTTCTTTGGTGTCTTCATCAGTGATAAAATGTCAACCTGCATGGGAAATACTCAAGTCTTACACATAATTCATGTTCCTTTTATATCTTCTAACTTGGCATTTCACAAAATCTGACTCAAAAACCCAGACTCAGTTTTCCAAGAACTTACATTAATAATTAGAAACTGTAAAATCACAGGTAAGTTATTAAAGAATTAGTGAAAATAAAGGAAAATGCTGGAAAATTTCTAAATTGATAATATTTTGTTAAACATTAGAAATTATTTCAATGTAGAATACAGAAGATAAATTTGATTAATGCTAATATTTCAAAGAACATTTTAGTAATGTGTTGTGGGTAAGATTGCAGGCTGTTTATAAAGTTTGTCTTTATAAGTTAATTTTTATTTCAACTAAGTAATTAGAAATTCAATTCCTTTTTTTGCTAAATAGATATACCTTCTTTAGAAGGAAATACAAAACTATACCTCTTAACCTTTAAAGATTCTTCAGTACTTTTCACTAAGCAGAATTATTACCATAGTGTCATCACAAATTTGATTAATTGCACTCTCTAAACCCAAAATTCTTCTATAAGTCCAATTGGTTATGACATTATTTTTTTACTACCCTATTACATAAATAGGCCACTAATGATAAGTAATGAAAAGAGTTCATTCTCCCATATAGAAAAATGAACAAATGCTGTCATAAGAATACATTCTCATTTTATGTTTGAATGTGTGAAAAATGAACAATGAAGCAGCTCATTTCACAGTTTATTAGAGAAAACAAATATAGAAACCTCTAAGTAGTTCAATAGCTCAAGTCTTACATAAAGAAGTATATAATACCATATCAAATGCTTAACTGTCCAACCATAGGCAACCATAGGATGAATCAACCCAAGGAATGTCAGAACCCTAATTGCAGTTAGATTGGCATTAGCTAGAAGTCTGAAAATGCATAAAACATGTTCAGTCAGTTATGATGACTTAGTGAGAGTCTGAGAATTAGTTTGTTATCTATCTTTGTTCACTAGAAGTAAACTCTATAAAAGCAAAATCAATTTTCGATTTTTGTTCACGTCTGTAGTCCAGTGGCCAGAAAAGTACCTGACACAGAGTAGACATGCAGTTTAATACTTGCTGAAGAAATAGATAAATATGTAAATGAAGTTTGGAGATTGATGCATAGGAATAAAAATGGGTGATTGGACTATATTTGTGAAATGCTCAGCCTACCTTAATAAAGGATATATATCAAATAGAAATGGAAGAGATAATCAGAACAATCCAAGATTCAGGTAACTTGCAAAAGTTTATAAGAGCAGGCAGAGCAAGTCAAAATCCTAGGCTACAAACAGAGTGTGTGCCACTGCTATTCCTAGAGTACAAGGAGAAAATGAAGACACTAATAATCATGGTCCTAGGCACACAACAAACATTCATGTAGGTATGTGTGTATTTTTACCTGTGAATTATTGAGATATTTCTCTGCTTTTCTCTGTTTCTATACTGTGTGAGACTAAAGATAAACTATAAGAATTAGCAAGTGAATTAGTGAGGTCAATTTGGAAAAAATCTATTATATTTCTATATATATACAACAGACAAAAAATAAAGTTTAAAAATAGGTTAACTTAAAATACCATTAAAACATGTAATGAAAGATGTGAAAGAACTGTTCCAAATAAATCATGATATATTGTCCACATAAATTAAGTAACTTAATAAATGGAGGGTTATACCATGTCCTGGTTTCAATAAATTCAATATTATAATTTCATACATTCTCCAAAATTAATCCATAGATATAATACTAGTCCATTCAAAATATGGGCAAGTTTTTATTGTAAGTAAACAAGACAATTACAAAGTTGATATGGAAGACCAATGGGCTAGGAATAGCCACTAAAATCTTGAAAAAGAAAGTTGGCTGGACCTCCTCTATACATCATAGCTTATTTTAAGATTATCTTAATTGACATAGCATAGTTTTGAGAGAAGGACAGAAATTTGGACAACTGAAGTAAATAGAAAATCCAGAATAGATATAATGACTCAGTTGTTTTTAATTAATACATACTAGATGTACATATTTTCAGGTCACGTGTAATATTTTGACATATTCATATAATGTGTAATAATCAAATCAGTGTAACTGGGATATCCACTACCTTAAACATTTATCTTTTATTTATGCTGGGAACATTAGAATTCTTTTCTTCTAGCTATTTTGAAATATACAATAAGGCCGGGCTCAGTGACTCACGTCTATAGCATTCTGGGAGGCTGAGGTGGGAGGATTGCTTGAGGTCAGGAGTTCAAGACTTGCTTTAGCAAGAGCAAGACACCATCTCTACTAAAAATAGAAAAAAAAAATTAACTGGGCATGGTGGCGTGTGCCTGTAGTCCCAGCTACTTGGGAAGCTGAGGCAGGATGATTGCTTGAGCCCAGGAGTTTGAGGTTGCTGTGAGCTAGGCTGATGCCATGGCACTCTAGCCCAGGTGCCAGAGTGAGACTCTGTCTCAAAAAAAAAATATGCAATAGATTATTGTTAACTATAGTCATCACATAGAATTATCAAACACAAGATCTTATTCTATCTATATAACTGTATTTTTGTTCCATAAATCAACCTCTCTTAATCCCCCCTCCCGCCTCACCTTCCTAGCCTCTGATAACCACCAATCTACTCTCTATCTTCATGAAATACACTTTTTAACCCCCACATATGAGTGAAAATACGCAATATTTATCTATGTCTGGCTTATTTCACTAAACATAATAACCTCCAGTCCCATCCATGTTGCTGCAAATGACAGCATTTTTTTAATGGCTGAATAATATTTTATTGTGTGTGTATATTATATTTTCTTTGTTCATTCATCTGTTGATATCCACTTAGGTTGACTTCTTATTTTGGCTACAGTAAATACTGCTGCAATAAACATGGGAATGCAGGTGTCTCATGATATATTGATTTGTTTTCTTTTGAATATATACCCAACAGTGGGATTGTTGGATCACATGGTAGTTCTATTTTTAGTTTTTTGAGAATTTTTAAGTGAGAAATACAATATTGTTAACTATAAGCATGGTGTTATACAGCAGATCTCTAGAACTTATTTACCCTCCCTAATTGAAATTTTAACCTGTTAAACATTCACTCCTCATTTTCCCCCTCCCCAAGCCCCTGGAAAAACACCATTATTCTCTATTTCTATGAGTTTGACTATTTTAGATACATCATATAAGAGTAATTACGCAGTATTTGTCTTTCGGTGACTGACCTGATTTCACTTGATATAATTTTTTCCAGGTTCATCCATGTTGTCAAATATGGCAGGATTTATTTTTTTATTAAAGGTGAATAATATAGCATTATGTATATATACCACGTTTTCTGTATCCTCTTGTTCACATATGGACATTTAGGTTGTTTCCATATATTGACTATTGTGAATAATGCTGCAAAAACATACAGGCAAAAATATCTCTTTGAGATCTGGAGCTGTATTACCTAAAGAGATCTATATATTAAGTACAATCCCTATCAAAATACCAATGGTGTTTTTTTTTTTTTTTTTTTTTGAGAAATGAAAAAAAAAATCATATGGAACCACAAAAGACCCTGAATGGTCAAAGAAATTTCAAGTAAGAAGAACAAAGCTGGAGACATCACACTTACTGATTTCAAATACATTACAAAGCCATACAGTATTACATTGGCATAATCACAGACATGTATACCAATGGAACAAAATAAAAAGCCCAGTGATAAACCCACACATATAAAGTGAACTGATCTTTCACAAGAGTGTCAACAATACACAGCAGGGAAAGGATAGTTTCTTTAATAAGAGATATTAGAAAAATTGCATCCAAATGCAAAGAATGAGATTGGGACCTTATGTCATACACAAAAATCAACTCAAGATAGATTAGACTTAAGTGTATGAACCTAAACTATAAAACTCCTAGAAGAAAATATGGGAAAATCTTTATGACATTGGCCTTGACAATGATTTCTTGAATATGGCACCAAAGACATAAACAACAAAATCAAAATTAGATAAGAAGAGCTACATAAATTAAAAAGTTTCTGCAATGCAAAGGAAACAACAGAGTTGAAGAGACAACCCACAGATTGAAAGAAAATATGTTCAAGCCATACATATAAGGGGTGATACCCAAAAGGAATTCCTACAACTCTATAGCAAATAAACAAACAAACAAACAAACAAAACCACAAAAATGAGCAAAGAACTTGAACAGGCTGCTCTCCAAAGAAGACAAATCAATGGTCAAAAGATATATGAAAAGATGCTTAAGTTCACTAATTGTCAGGGAATGCAAATCAAAACTATAATGAGTATCACCTCACACCTGTAAGGGTGCTATCATTAAAAAAAAAAAGCATTGGCAAGGATGTGGAGAAATTGGAATCCTTGTACACTGTGAGAATATAAATTATGTAACTGCTACGGAAAACAGTATGGAGTTTTCTCCAAAAATTTAAAATAGAACTATCGTATGATCCAGCAATTCCACTTTTAGGTATTCATCCATAAATGGCATATATTTTTTAAACAGTTTTTTTTTCCTAAGTAGACAACATAAAACTCCACAGGTCAGATAAGTTTTAGTTTTGGCTTTAAAAATTTAGTAAAATTTCAATATATTAGCATACATCAAAAGGGCACTCTGAGTATAGGGAAGATCTTGAGTAAGACATCTGATGCATGAGGGTACGTAAAGCATTTTAAGATCATCAATGAGGCTAGTGAGATTGGAGCATAAGACATAAGAGATGGCATAGTGGGGTTCAGGGTGAGATTCAGAATACCAGAATCTGAAGTACCAAAATATCAAATTGCAGAGCTGGAGTTTTATTTAGTAGCAAATGGGTAACTAAAGCTTTATATGTAAAGTATGACACGATCAGATTTGCGGTTGTATTAAGCAGCGTTCTCCAAAGAAAGAACCAATAGGATCTCTCTCTCTCTCTCTCTCCCCCGCCCCCCGCAACCCCCATAGGTATAGATACATATATAGATATATAAGATTTATTATGGGAATTGACTCATGTGATTATGGAGGCTGAGAAGTCCCATGATCTGCCTGCCATCTGAAAGCTGAAGAGCAAGGGAAGCTAATGGAGTAATTCAATCTGTGTCTAAAAGCCCGAGAACCTGGAGGCCACTGCTATAAATTCTGGAGTCAGATGGGCCAAAAGCCTGAAGTTCTGATATCCAAGGGCAAGAGTAGCTGGATGTTCCAGCTCCAGAAGAGATAGTAAATTTGCCCTTTCTCTGCCTTTTTGTTCTATCCGGTCCCTTAACAGATTGGATGGTGCCCACCCACACTGGTGAGGGTGGGTCTTCTTTAATCAATCTACTGATTCAAATGCTCATCTCTTCTGGAAACACTCTCTCAGGCATATTCAGAAATAAAGCTTTACCAGCTATTTCCATAATCCTTAGCACAGTTGACACCTATAATTAACCATTAACATGCTTTTGTTCCCTTTTTTTTCATGCTAATGTGATAACATTGTGGAGTTCAAAATTGAGGAGGCTGAAGTTGTTAATACGGTTGTCATCAACCTGCAAAGCAGTAAATTGAAAATAAATTAGATGAAATATAAAATATGGTGAGAAATAAAATAGATAAGGAACAAACTCCAGAACAACTGCACATCTTAGGAGGATGGATGATGTTAATCTGTCTTTGTGTTAGTGACTTATTTGAGATTGAGAGGAATCCATAATTTTACATATAGGCTAAAGAGATAACAAATAAATAAAAAAGTATATATTAAATAGTGAAAATAAAGAAATAAAGAAAGCATTTAATCATAGTTCATTGTAGATTGTGAATTTCTTGAAGCTCAAAAGGAAGTGAGTTTTAAAATATATTTATGGGACATCAACAGACTGTAAACTACAGTCAAAGGTTGTAATTTAAATTTAAGAAAATGAAGTAGACATAGTCTAGGGAGAAATTGTATTTATTGAAGACATTAAATATATCTGGGGTAAATAAGAAGAGTAGTGGAAAATATTTACACTAAGAGAAAGCTCAACTCATACCTAGCTTTTCAGCTCTTAATCATTTGCCAAGCATCATGCAAAATATTTCATGTAAGTATAGAAAAATACATATATAGGTATAAATTCATGTATGTGTTTAAATAGTCTGTATATAACTATGCACATACCTTTATAAGTATTTGTACTCTCATTTCGTATGTTTTAAGGATCAATTTACTTTTGATTAAAAATTTGCAAAAGAAGTGCAAAAGCCATACTGTTCACACTTTATACTTTTCACTTACTAATATAAACCTTGTAATGCCATATTACTCAAACTAGAAAGTGACAAATTATTTTCTTTAACAACACATTGGTTATTCATCCAATAAAAGTTACTATGGAAGTAAAAATAAACATATTTAAGAGAATTTTGTTTCCCTTGCATGAAAAGATAAATTCACTCATAATTAATTTACCCATTAAAATTCACCTTTTAGGCAATATTACTTGTGTGTCTACAATGCAAGTCCCTGTGCTAGGTGTTCTACAGAGGGCAGAATGAATTAGATAAGGTCTTTGCTGTCAAAATATTTGCAATGTAATAAAGTGGAACACAAGTACACACAATACTGTGTTACATGTAATGCTCTGATATATATTAACAGATATTTAATGAAATCACCACAGTTAATCAGAAGAATAAGAACAGTAATGGCAGAAAAAAAGTGTTCCTTTGATCATTCAAGGTCTTGGAAAAAAGAGATGATGTCCATTAATTTGAAAAAGACACTATTTAACAAAGATGTGAGGAAACTTGAGAGAGAGTTCAGTCCATGGGTTTAGTATATACATGATGTATCATTTAGGCCTCTTATGACTGAGGGAGTGAGAAAGGGGATCACCTAACAGACCAGAAAGAAAAGTGAGCCAAGTGGCAGAAATTCTGGCTTTGAATGGTGTAACAAAGCCACCATTGAGAACACTATAGAGAAGGAACCAAGGAAATAATAGCTCAATATCAGTCTCCCATCTCCTGATATCTTGCTAGTGTCCAGTGTCCACCAGTATAGCCCAATGAGAAAATAATGGGCAAACAGCCTACTGGGGTGGGCTAGCTATCCTAAGCTCTCCACAGGGTGAAGAAGGGTGGGAATTGGATTTAAAGGGCCAAAAAAAAAAAAAAAGTCCACGCACTACCATATGTTCAATTATGCTATTACATTTGGCCTAGATTTTTTTTGCCCCTTAGAGCAGGAAAAAACACACATCATTATAAAAAAGGCAATATATTCCAGAAGAAATGCTAAAATATTAACTAAAAGATGAATCAATAAATGATTTCTCTAGAAGATACTTTTACAATAACTGTTTAGATCAAAATCGAAAGAGGTGAGAGGGATGAGTGGAGAGATCACATTAATCTTTTGGGTCAAAAGATAGATATGTGGTGGATAATTTAAATATATAAGGAAATTTAGACTAAAGCTGTGTTCCTATTAAAATAATAACTGTAACCTTGACAATGAATAAGTACGTATTGGTTTCCCTAATGTAACAATGTCTCTCTTTCAGGATAGAATATTAATTATTCCAGGCTATTACAGCAGAATGTGTGTCATCTTTCTTAAAGAGAAAAATAGAATCAGTTTTCATTGGGCATAAAGATCTGTGAGCAGAATTCATGTTACTAAGTGAATGTAAATTTGAGTGGGAATAAAGGGCAATGAATTTGGAGATTCTACAAGTACATATTGTTTGTTTGAGCAATTTTCTAGAATTAAGGAATTAAAGTGAGGAAGTGGCCCATTTCTCTCTCATTCCTCTCCTTCTTACAGCTCCAGGGACATCAATTAGCCACAGTGGTCCTGTGAACGACAGACTGCCAATTAACACCAGAAGAGTTCCCTGAAAGTCACTGTGGAGCATTGCCCAGGGAGCCCAGCTGGTTTCTGATAAATCTTGCCTTGCATTTATTTGAACAGACTCAGTGCAATAACAATGTCAAGGAAAAAAAAAAACACAATGAAAGTTATAACTATTCTGATATTTATTTTTAAAGTATTTATTTTAAATTTTAAGATAATTAGCTGAATAAATTGACACATTACATTTATCATTGAGGTGTTCTGTATTATTACACCTAGATTATGAATAGAACATATCTATATTTAAGCCAGTATTCAAAACACCTTGTAAAACTGGTTTATTATATCCTATTAAATAGCAAAAACCCACTTTTGAGTAGAGGAAAACTTAATAATGACATCACAACATTGTAATTTCTATTTCAAAAGATGACAAAATATTTCTCTTTGTTATTTTAGTCAGTGACATATCTTAATGTATGGTTTTCTCATTAAAATATTCACTTTATGTAATTTTAAATGTATAAATGAATTCACTATGATAAATTTTGTTATATTGATACGATAAATGTAACTACACAATAGCTTTCAGCAATAAAGTATAATTTTCCTAAATGTGTACAGCTATTTAAATAACTGTTCATATTATCAGCCCACTACAGAGCCTCACTTAGTTTAATGATGTCATTTATTTGAAATCCCAAATAGTATTTATTGACAATAATGTGTATAATAAAAGTGTATGAAACAAATATCCATAAATTAAGAACTATTTCTGTCAATTCTCTTGGCATGATTTTTAATATTCTAATTTATAGAGGAAAGATGAATTGTCAAATTAAATTTCTTAGGGCAGTTTGATTTGCTCTGTGACTTATATTACCACAGTTATATTGCGTTTCTTGTTATAAAGGGCTATTATATTGTTCATGTTGCTTATGTGAGGTTGCTTAAGACACTGATTACCCACACTGCAAGGAAAATATTAGTTTTAATCTTATTTTTATACGTGTGGAGAATAATAGATAATGAACAGTCATGATATCTGTACATTTCTTGCTGTATTTTTTCTTCTTTCAATTCTTCCTCCACTTGGCCCTCTCTACTAAAATGAAAGTCAAACATGAAAGAAATGTTTAATTCATCTGTATAACCCCAGTTCTGAGAACTGTGTGGCTAACACTGAAGGAACTCAATAATGGTTATCACAAAAAGATAATGCCATTATTTGTTGATTGCTTTAAATCATATTAAGTCATATGTGGAATATATTCCATTCTCAAATATTATCTCTTTACCAATTGTTAGTGAATGACATATCCGTGATGAAAACACAAAATAAATATACTTTCATTTAAAAAGCTATCCCTGACTTTTTTCAACTCTTCCAGATCACCTGAAGTTAATCATCTGCCTTTCCCTCTATTCCTAGAGTACATTAGTGGCATGTTTCTTATGTAATCATAATATATGAGATTTTTATCATAATTATATACACATATGTAATATTTTCCCCAATAGAATTCAAATCCTTGGATACAAAAATGAGGCCATTTTATTCCTTGCATTTTCAAAATTTTCCAGTATAAGGCTTAATACACAGCAAGTATGCCTTTAGTCAGTTCATTTAGCTTTATTCACACATGCATACAATGATCCATTCAAGTCCTATTTTTGGCCATTTGCCAGCCACTTTATTAAATTCATTAAGATTATAAAAGAAGAATAACATATCTTCCTTTGTCACTGAAACCTCTATCATTCTCATTCCTATGACAATATAAACCTTAATATTCAGGACTATTCTAGCTCTTCTACCATTTGCACTTAAGCTATTAACAAACTTTTTTTGATTGTTTCCAAATATCATGTTGTGGACATCTACTTTCATTAGCTTAGCATTCCTTCCTTCTCTATCACATGTCAACTTGTTTCACCTCCCTAGCTAAGGTATGTGCGTTTTTTGAGATTTGTATGGAAGCTGGAAGAGAAAAATTCAATCGTTTTTTCTTCTTGGAGCAAGTACTTGTGATAAGGTTTATAGATACTACAACCCCCAGAGACAGCTTCACTGATACATGGGGAAATCATGCTTGAGAACAAAACAAATGACAGTAAAGCAGAAAAGACAGATGGACAGTTAGAATAGAAATATAAGTTATTAAAAAAAATCACATCTAATTAGGACTAGCAAAAAGTAAAGGCCCATCTCTTAAAGGTTCAGTACATCACCCAATACTTTTTTAAATATAGTTTTTAGTGCACCATACTGAGTAAATTACTCACAGAACTTACCCATGTCCTCGTAAACTTTGTTTAAACACCTTGATCCTTGCTTCTAGACTTCTTTCTCGATTTTCAATATTCTGTTAAAGTTTATTCAACTATTCACATTGCATCTTGCATCAAATCTAAATTTGCTTTCTTAATTTCAGAATCTCCTTGTAGGCTTAATAGGGTATAATCATTACTAATTGTTAGTCTATAAGCTCAATAAAAGTAAACAATATATACACACTTTAAAAATGCTTAATCAGTGTTTATTACCTGATTGGAGTATCTATTTGAATATTATTTTGGCAAAATATTAATTTTGTTTCATTTATGCACTGAAAAAAAATTAAGAGTGCCAGAAAACCTCTGTGAATAGGGCATGGCTTACCTCCTTGACCCATATGAAAATTTTATCACAGATATTTAGATCCTAAGCCATTTGTGGTAAGTAATTGACATTGGTTTTAATGAATAATATTGTAACATATATTTGGAAACATTTAATTATGTTTGATAACCATTATTGCCTATAAATATTTTTAGTTTTATTTTCTTACTGTATAATAGAAATTGTTAGCTGCCTACTTAGCATCCTTTCCTTCGTTGTTTCTTACAGATCTGAACTGTTCATGTCTTCAGGCCTCCTCCTTACAGCCTTGTACTGAGGTAGAAACTGAAAACTCAGTCACTTTCGTATCAGGCCTAAGGGAAGTCTCATTTGTCTTGTTAGGGATCATTTTAGAAATGGGTACATCCCATTCTGGCCAATAAAATAGGAGGGGAAATTTGATGGGGAGCTCCCTTGATCCTTTTAAATTCCCTAAGAAGAAATAGTCCTACTTCTTCCTTTGGGTGTCATAAACCCTTTTTTGGTAGAAACCACCTTACTGCAAGCCTGAGAATGAAGCCAAGACAGAACAGATGAGGAGAAATTTGGAAGAAAACAAAACAAAACAAAACAAAAACCACTAAAAACACTTAAACCTTTAACTGCAGTTCTGTGCATAGGTATTAATATATTGACTTCCTGTAATACAATTCCTTCTAAAATAACAATAGCATGCTTTTCAGAGTTTATATTTGTTAAGTGACAGAATAAAACAAATTTACCTTTGACTTAAAGTGATGATAAAAAACAGAAACATAAGGTAGATTACAAAAATTTATAATTCATGGTGCTTTCCCATAAAGACATGACTTATTTTATAAGAATAGTTTCCTAATCACTCTCTTCTCAATGAAAACATGTTTTGAAGATTTATATGGGCATAAGGGACATATAACATTCCTGCTGACTAGAGCCACGTGAACATAACTGTCAGCAGACAACTGTTCCTCCTGCTTTATTTGGTAAAAGTAATATTTCTATAAAATATGATCACTTTGGGAAATCCCTTCATTCTCTAAGTATCCAGATTGGGTTTATATTTATGATTTCTCCAATACCTGAATCTTGTTTGTTTTGAAATGCTTTGATTTAAAAGATTAAGGGCTTTTTCTTTAGACTTGCATGTTTTGGATAATAAAATATAAGAGCAGGGATAATATGTACTTTAATATTTTTTTAGAGATTCATACAATCTTTTCTAAACTCTTCATAACATGATTCTCAATGAAATGTGGTACAGAAATGAATGATATAATTTTGTTTTAGAAATGTAAATTAGAGCATTTACTAAACATTATGATGTAATAGCCTTCATTGGATATATTTAGAAAAATAGACACATGGTATATAAAACGTAATGAAAAATATTGAAGCTACTAATCAAAGATTACAGACCAAATCTGATTTGCTAGGCAAAGAGACCATTAACTCTTCCCATATTTTAATGTGGATTTAGTTCAATCTTCTCTAAGAAGAATTTTATTTTTTTATTAATAATACAGGGACACAATTAAGTTAGCTCTGAATATTCATTAGAATTCAAAAACATTTTGATTTATCTATAAAGCACATCTCACATAGGTCATTAAGTCTTAAAAATTCTGGATTCACTGTTCTTTGCTACTAGTTTAACAAATCACAGTAAATTGAATTAATCAAGTCTTAAATTTTCTTATTAGCTTTGAGCAAGGCTTTTGCTCTATAAACAAGCATGGATTTGGATACACTAAACTCTTACATTACTATATTCTTAAACAATTCTATCAATAAAAAATTAAGTATATAAAATATGCTTAAAGGGATACTTTTGGCTATTTCCAGGTTCCAGTTTTTACACATGGCTTCCTTTCAGGTAAAAATATAGTCTCTTCTTTGGATGTGTAATTATATTAATAACTGCTGTAATGGTCCTTAGGTGTTTCCTTTTTAAGCATAATGGGTTTAAATGGGTTTATAAAAGGTAAAACATGCACTACATGCATTTAATTTGGTAGTAATTTAATAAAATGAGAGTAAGATTCTTTATAATTTTATTCTTTGACTATATGTATGAAAATAAAAATATTACCTGCTTAAATATCCAGAGAGAATAATCATTTATTATAGAAAATCTTTCCTTTAGACCTAGCATCTCCACCAACAATTAACATTCTATAGTGTTATAGCCAATACACAGCCTTTTGATCTGCCATCTTCTAAACCATTTAATCCGGAATATCTTTTTTGGTACTATTTTTTTTTTCTTAAGGAAGTTTAGAGAGTCAAATATGTGATTGAGGCATTTTAATGTGGAAATATCTCCAAAAGTTTGTTTCATAATAGCAATGCATCTGGCATAAGGAAGTATAATCAATGGTTTTCTAGTTGCAAATATCAATTCTGCTACATAAAACTAGATGTTTAATTACTATATTTTTGTTTAGTGTTTCCGATGGTATGTGTTCCTTGAAAAATCAGGAATAATTCAATAAGCAGTATTATTAAACTATTTGATGTAATAGATCATAAAATGCCTTATAAATTCTGATTTATAGTGACTATAGTTAATAATAATGTATTATATATTTGAGAATTGCAAAGACAGTAGATTTTAAGTATTCTCATCACACAAAAATAGGTATTAATATGTGAGGCAATGCATAACTTCAAAACATCATGTTGAAAACCATAAATATATATAATTTTTGTCAATTAATAAAATAAAAAATTCTGATTAAATATTTCAATTAAAGTAAAAATGAATAATGATGGTGATCCAAAACGCATTTTTACACTCATGTTCCCAAAATTAAATGCTTGAAAAAAAAATTTTGCTTTTTAATATTACTAGTTTACTTATTAATTAAGTCATATCACAAAACAATGGAAAAGGTTCTTAAGGTATCTTAAAATGTTTTATACATGCTGTAAAATAATGAACTAAAATTAGGAATATGAATGCATAATTAACTATATTCTTGACTTCACCAGCAAATCTAAACATGCAAAATACTACGAAAGCTTTCTCATGCTTGTTTAAATCTTACACTATATCACTAAGGCTGGGTACTGAAATCCTCACCATTTGAGAGGACTGGGGGTAGCAGGTAGCCCAGTGCTTGTAGCTTTTGGCTTGGGACACCTTGGTCATTTTAACTCAATTTTTTTTTAACAAATAATATCAGTTTCTACATAGTCTAAATAGAGAAAAATGTTGGTATGCCTAAGTTTAATGGCAATAGCAGAGAGTCCAAAACTGACTATTAATCTCTCATCATTTTAGGGGAACTTCTTTGCTTTTCCAAGTCTCTTTTCTTTTGTTATAGACCTATAATTATTTTTACATTACTTGAAGAATTTATGTGATAAAAACATTAGTTCATTGATGTTAAGTTACTTCAGAAATATTAAGTGTTACTTAAAAAGTTACTTCAAAAATATTCCCTATAGTATTAGACAAATTGTGAGAATCTCAGATAACATGTGAATGATTTTGCTAATATGTTCTAATATATTCTATTAATTTAGGGGATATTTAAGAGCTAGAATAATTAATATGAGACTCATTCATGAATCACAGACTAGAGTCATCAAAAGGTTATAATAGAGGTCTAGGTTTGTGGCAAAAGAGTTGTAAAATTGTTTCAAATACAACTTGGTCAATTGTGCCTATTTATTCATAGCATCAAAATGCTTAGGTATATCTCCAAATATGTTGTAATTAACCTAACATGCTTTAGGTCTTAATAGATGAGGTGAGGATCACAATGTTATTAGAATATTTTTATATTATTCAAAAGACTGCAAAATGTTATTTGTTTTCTACTTGTTTATTCAAGCAGTAATTATGTACTCATTGCCCTTATTTTATTACTGAAGTCATATATAACTCCAACTCTATTTAAAACATAAAACTCTTTTGATTTTCTTTGTACATCAATTATTTCTTGAGGATGTTTGCTTTTTTGAAAAATATTAAGAATTATAATAACTAGCATTAATATGTGCCATGAATTGTACTAAACTTTTTTGCATGGATTATATTTCTTTTCCTCAAAATTGCTTCATGAGACAGGTAATATTTAATTTTGATGGAACCCAATAATCAATATCCCTCTCTCATACTGGTGTTTTAAAGTAATCGATACCATTTATCTGAGGAATCTAAAATAGTCAAAGTTATAGAAGCAGAGAGTAAAATGGTAATTTTCAGGGTTGGAGTGGGGAGGGAGGAATGGGGAGATGTTGGTCAAAGGGTCAAATGGTACAAAATTTCAATTATGTAAGATAAATAAGACCTAGGTATCTCACTATATAGTACAGCGCTTACACAGGGCAACTTCAAAAAGTCCATGGAAATATGGAATTAAAAGGGAAAAACAGAAGATATAAACTATTTATCAACATAAGCTCTATCAAGTTCAAGACACCTTTGTAAGCAAAAATGCCAGCCATTTAGTCCATCCTTAAAGAACTGAGGGTCCCAGGAATTTAACCATATCAGTGCAGTCTTTTTTACATTATTAACCGAAAAAAATTGATGACTGTTAGAGATTTCTTTTTTTTTAAGATTAGGAAACAAAAAGAAGTCAGGAACCAAATGAGGACTGGAAGGTGGATGCCTAATGATTTCCCATTGAAACTCTCACAAAATTGCCCTTGTTGGATGAGAGGAATGAGCAGGGATATTGTCCTGGTAGAAAAGGACTTTCTGGCAGAGCTTTCCCAGGCATTTTTCTATTAAAGCTTTGGCTAACTTTCTTAAAACATAATAAGCAGATGTTATCATTCTTTGGCCATCCAGAAAGTCAACAAGCAAAATGCCCTGAGAATCCCAAAACAACTGTTGCTATGATGTTTGTTTTTTATATTTCTCCAGAGACAGAGTCTTGCTTTGTCACCCAGACTGGATCGTAGAGGCATGATCATAGCTCACTGCAGCAGCCTTGCAGCAATCCTGCTGCCTCAGACTTTTGAGTAACTGGGACTACAGGTATATACCACGCTGACTGGCTGGCTAATTTTTCTTACTTTTTTTGTAGAGGCAGAGACTTGCCATGTTGCCCAGGCTAGTCTCAAACCCTGACCTCAAACCATCCTCCTGCCTTCACCTCCCGATGTGCTGAGATCACAAGTGTCAGCCACTGCACCTAACTGACATTTGCTCTTGACCAGTCCACTTTTGCTTTAACTGGACCACTTCCACCTCTTGGTAGCTATTGCTTTGATTGTGCTTTGTCTTCAATATCATGCTGGTTAAGCCATATTTCATCTTTTATTACAATTCCTTAAGGAAATGCTTCAGGATATTGATTCCACTTGTCTTTTTGTTTCCTAAGGGAATGGTAACTATGTTTTATTTTTATACCTGGGTAATTATTACATTTAGCATTCTCCCAACTGAGAAAATATATGAGAGATAAAGGAAGATTATCTAGCCATATCAAACAGTCCCTATTCCTCTTAGTGCTGAAGAAAGGATTTTTAATGGGATTGCGAGGAAGTTTTTTTTTTTGATGTTCCATTTTTTTTAATGTTCCATTTGTAAAATATTCCATTAAGAAAAGCTATTCCATTAAAGTTCAGTTGAGCTGTTTGATTTGAACAACTTTCTACTTTCTTCATTTTCCCCTTGTCATCCAGTCACCTATTCTGTTATCTCGTAAACAGGAAGGTTGTGGGAAGGTATGAAAATATTCATTCCTCATGGTGTGTCTTTGTTCCTCATTTCCGTATGTGCCTGACATTTCTCCTAGCCCCAAACTAGATCAACCAATTTCCCATGAAATATAGTGATAACTTTAGGATACATGTGGTTTCCGTTTCAACTTTTTAGCAGATCACCTAGTGTTTCTATTGAAATCCCAGTACATTTTCTGTTTCTATCCTATGTGCAGATACTGGAAAAAGAAAATTCTGCAGAGAAGTTTAATGATGTTACTTCAGTGAACACATAGAAATTTCTAAGGTAAATGACATGCATTTGCTACAAGACTTTCCTTGTGTATCTTAGCTTTGGTGAGGAATAAACCTTTCAGGTCTTAAAAGATCGCAATCATATAATACCTACATGGAATTTTCATTCTTGGGAATTAAGTCATTAGTGAGAGTGTTTTGCATTATGTTCAAATCGCCCTTAATGAGGCTGGTGCCAGTGAAGGGAAAGTGAAGTATGAAGAAGGCAGGAAAACGTGTAGCCAAATATCAAGGAGGAGCAGGTAGCAAAAAGTTACTCCCACAGATTACATAACTAGGAGAGCTAAACATAATTACTTTGTTTTCAAATTAAAAAAAAATCACCATAGTAAAATATTTATCACATGATAATAACCATCTTAACCACATTCAACTGTACAGTTCAGCAGCATTAAGTATATTTATGTTGGTTTGTAGTCATTACCTCTTAAAGTCTTTCCTCAAATCTATCTTAAAGTCAGGAAGTGTAAAGGAGGACTTGGAAGAATCAAAGCTAGAGGCTTGAGATCCCATAACTCTTGCCTGGAATGCTCTTTGTGGGGAAGAAGTCCCTAGAGTGGAAACGAGTTTGCCCTGGAAGGTGAAGAAGGGCTTCCTGCCCTCAGGATTTTCACCTCCTTTCTTCACCCCAACCAAGTTTTCAGGTCCACTTCCACACATACAAACAAAACTGTTTGGTCCTTTCCAGGAATTAAAGACAACCTGGAAGACAGTTGTGAAGAAAGCCGCAAATGAGGCTAAATTCAGAATGATGAATATGAAAGTATATAATCTTTATAAAAGGTATGAACAAAGAAAGACTTCAGCAGAAGAGTAAGGTGTTCATGTGTTCATTGATACCAATACTGTTTGTGGTGTGAACAATGTGTTAATCTACATAGACGATTGTGATTTCCTTTGGAATCGTTTCTACAGTATTTGTGGCTAATTCAGTAAATACAGAATTGTGTTTATCAATCCTACCTTGGTGTCTCTAATCTGCATTTTTTTTCTCTTCATGCTTCCTTCTTTGGAATATACTTGGGGCTGGAGGAGGTACTGACACTGATATTGTTTAACATCAGTATCTGGATCCCCTCTGGATCCATTCATGTAATTCTTTAGGTTTTGACCATATCCCATTCTATTGTCTAGTGTTATGCATAGTCATTTTTTATTAAATGCAAGACACTGGGTAAAAATATTTATACAAAAATTGAGACCTAGGATGATGTTGTTATGCTGCAGAGATGATGGGAGCTTACTTCTAGCAGGTTTTCAGGGTCACTGGCACTACTGGATCCCCTGAACCCTGTTGGCAATGAGATCATTCACTGCTGACTCAGTCCCAACAAAGGCCGGTATGTTTCTTGTCCACTTTTATTCCCAGTGTGATACTCTTCTGGATCCCAACCAAAGCCAGTGGACTTTAGTGGGGGTCACTGTTTTATGAGACCCTGAACTCCACTCAGTTTTCTCGTACCCCCATGCCTGTGTGTGAAAAGTGCTCAGTTTCTTTGCATCTCAATAGTCTCTTCTGGAATTTACTGATGAAACTAGTGGAAATGGGCCCAAATGCCAGGCTGAGCTTAGGCCTCCTTCTCCATCTTTGCCTCATGTTTCTTTACAGCCATGTAATTTGATGTATTACATCAAATTTGATGCATTCAGCTATGTGTGTCATATTCTGCCCGGCGTTTCCTACTGTTCTCAGGAGAGGTCAGAGTCCACTGCAAGTCCACTCATCCAGATTCCAAAGCAGAACTCTTCCTTAGCTTCCCTCAACACTCCAGTTGTGTGTTATTTCTTCCCATGTGCCTGGCAGGGCATCTATGTCCTCACTGGTTGCTCCTTTGTATTAATTAAACTGTGAGCTCCCTTGCAACGCACCCACTGCATTCGAGCCATTCCAAAAGCATTTGCTAAAGGATTTCCTGGTTGGCCACAAACAAATGCATTAACTTTCTTTAGTAAGTGGTTTTGTCCCTGTTTCCTAGAGTTCTTTCAATTTTATGAATCGTTTGTATTAAATCAAATATCAAGTGACATCCTTTGGATCAGAATCATGAATAAAGTAGTTTGAGAGCAACACAGCAATTCTAGCTTTTAGGTCATTGCCCTTTTCTGCCTCCACTTTGTATGAACTCAATCTTGTGTTGATGAACACCAAGTTTGATGGTTTTCCTCCTGTAATCTCTTTTCAGAAGATAACACCATGATTATGGAGCTTTTCAGATCATTTTTAATTCAGTACATGTGGACAGCACTAAGATTTGTCTTTTCCCTCAACCAGGATCCTAGAAGTGGGTGATAAGAGTTCCAATCCTGAATCATGGAAATATCCAGTAGTGAACTGCAGGATTAATGACTCCATGTCTCAGATGGATCTCTCTAAAGCTGATTGTCCGGGTCCTGGCATCAGCCTTTGACTGAGAATTATGTCCCCCTATGGGAAGAGTCAGACAAGTAATGACTCCTTGGTCCATTCTGATGTATTTAGTTGTGATGAGTTGATCAGTTTTGATTCCACATTGAAATAAAATGAACTTTCACTGTCTCAAGCAGGAGACTGACCCCAGAAGGGCACATCATGCATCTCACAGGTTTTTTAATATTCCTTGACTTTTTATTAATGAATAAGAGTAGAGAGATATGAATAGAATCTTAGAATTGGAAAGGACTTGTCAACAGGCCAGGGTTTTATTTTTCTTTGTCCCTCAGTGGGAGGCTTCAATTCTTACTCTGGTTGTGATTGTCTGTCTCCATTTAGCAAAGGTGGCAGGGAACCTTTGAATCCCAGCCTTCATATGCTGGCAGGGAAGAAAGGAAGTGTTTCACATGGGCCACTGGATAATGTGCATTTCTCTCCCACTACAGGAAGCTGAGAATAAAAAAAAACTTTGGCACAAAGGAAGAGGCAGCTGTCAGAGGCAGACAAAAACTTGAAATTGGTCTGCACAGAACATGCAAGTCAGAATGAACCCCCATCCCTTCTCTGGCCTTTAGACGATTTGGGACCTCAATCTATGCCCAGGAGGGGTAGCAGCTATATTCCATCTACGAGCCTACAGGGTTCTACATTCACAACTTGGTGATGCTTCCAGAAGACTTCCAGAAGCTTAGAGACCAAGTAATGAATTTTTTTTTTTTCTGCTGTGTTTCTGGAACTGAAATCTAAAGACAATTATTTTTCATGACATGTAGACATGCAAATGCAACCAGACACAGAAATATTCATCAGGGGCACAGATATATTAAAGGAGATAAAATGTGTCCTCTGAGGTGGTGGCTTCTCACAATGTGGCAGAGATGACAGACCAGCAGGGGCTGGGGGAGCCAGTGAGGAGCCCATCAGTGGTTTAGGCTACGTCAGGACCCTTCCTCCATTGACTCAGCTGCCCCCCAATAGCACCAGGTATAGCCAGGCTCTATTGAAGCAGAGCTGGAAGCAGAGATTTCTCCAGAAATCTGATAGCCACAGAATTTCTTCATTGTGGGATGAACAGAGGTCAGTGGTGAGAAGGACCCTTGAACAGGGCTGGAGTAGAACAGTAAATCAAAATACTTCCAATATTGAAACATTGGTCCCACACTGGCTGCCATCTTGAGACATATTGAGACAGAGTAAGAAGCTGATAGAGAAGGGGCTGAAGCTCAGGAGCAACGAGGAGGCAGCAGGTGGCAGTGCCAACACCTGGCCAGAAGCCAGCCACTGCCACTGCTGCCGACCTGGAGGATGCAGACCCCTCCTCCAGCTCCACCAGAGCTATGGCAAGCCCAAGACAGAGCCAGAATTGGAGCCCAGCGGTGCATCAGCTGTGGCTGCTGCTGCTTGATTCCATTTGTTTAAAATTTCCATTAAAAGTTCTGATCTTGTCTGCCATTGATAGAGGTACAACACTTTTTTTACCCATTGAGTGGAAATTTTCCAAAACTTTAATTTTTCAGTCAGAATTGTGTAAACTGAACCAATTGAGATACCTATGGTGCTGGCTATTGTTTCTGCTGGTAATGCCAGTCCTATTCAATTATGGTATGAAGAACATAATTTTTTTCCTCATAAATTGATGTGCAGCCTTCATCTTCAACATCATCTCATCCCTTCTTTTTTTTTTTATTCTTATTTCAGCATATTGTGGGGGTACATAAGTTTAGGTTACGTATATATCCCTTACCCCTCCACCCCCCGAGTCAGAGCTTCAAACATGTCCATCCCCTAGACAGTGTGCATCGCACTCATTATGTGTCTCATCCCTTCTTAAAACAAGTAATCCATCTGTGAACTGCTGATTTCTTTGGGGTATTGTCCCCATAAACTTTTTATGAAGAATCAGTGAGTCCACAATTGTTCCACCCAAGCTTTCATCGTAAGTGTGATGTTTGTTCTTGCTTCAATTTGATTAGAATTCATGTTGTTCTAACAGGGTCTTACCCTTCTTAGTGCCTCAAACTATATACTGTTCAGACATGTTATAACAAGTTAGTACGATTTTATTTTGGTGCAAAACATTTTGAAATCCATGCAGAGTTTTTACGTAATATACCTTTTCCATGAACGTTATGAAGACCCCTTGTAGTTAACAATACTGTTTTGTATACTTAAAAATTTGCTAATAGGGTAGAATTTATGTTGTATTCTTATCAAAAAAACTAATAATAAAGAAGGCAAGAGGATACATGTGAAGGTGATGGATATGTTTGTGGCATTGATTGTGGTGATGATTTCACAGAAATGTACCTACACCCAAAATCATCAAGTTATATGCATCAAATATGAACAGTCTTTTGTATTTTGTATTTATTTACCTCAATAAAGTGGGAAAAAAGTTGGTTTTTAAAAATCATATTCTGTAGGTCCTGAGATAATTCCTGTGATATAATGCTTAAAAAAGAAAAACTAATTGAGGCAGACAACAAAGGGAGATCATACAGGAGACCCTGTATCACCACTGACAGTAATAAAGATGAAGATGAGGGCTGGGCCTAAGGTGTCAGATAGAAATAAACTTGCTTATTCTCAAACTGACACCTGAGGGAAAGTTCAGGTTTACAGGCAAGGACAAGAAAATTAATATGTCAGTCTTAGGGTATTTGATAGATTAGCAGCACCTAATTAAGGATTTTTAATCAGTATTTGTCTTCTACCAATTCAGGTCACTTCCTATGTAGTACTTATGTGTAGGTCCAATGACAATAGTTGTATAGAGAAAGTAACTTTTTACAGAAACAGTGGAAAGGTAAAAAATGCTTTTCCTCCACAATAACAAGGCAACTTAACAAAAGTCTGGGATCTGTGTAAAGAATTTTACTTGTTTTCTTGCATTTTATCTTTAAAATACCCTATAGAAGAGGAGAAAATTGAAGTTTATAAAGTTAATTAACTTTATCAGAACAAATAGATAACAAATTGCTGAGCTAGGATTCAAATTTAGGTTTTATTATTTTAAGTATATATGTTTTCCAGGGGATAAGGAGTAACTTAGTGAGTTGGCTACAACAAATCTTCTTAAAATGAATTGAAATATTGCTTCAATGTAATTTGTGCTTTGGGAGATTCAGTATCAACATTTGTTGGTAATTTACACTCTTATTTCTCAAATTTGCCATCACATTGATAATCATGAGAGATAATAGAATTATTTACCAGCTGCTCATCTTACATATTTGGCTCAAATTTAAGACTTTGACCTAGAAATTCAAAACAAATGTAGATAAGCTTTCCAGTATGATTCCTGCAATAAAGACTTTTATGGCTCATTTACTATCTAGCGTTCAAATAATTCTGAGCCAAAATCATATGCCATGTGTCTTCTCTTCTAAAAACAAGATAAAAGAACAACAGCAACCTGCACCTTTGCATTAACAAAGTTGAGAAGCTTCAGTAATAAATTTGTTAGAGACTTAAATACCTATATAAAACAATTAAAAACTGAACTGTTAGCATGTTCCCAAACACACCTTCCTTCTCAGGCCACTTGCTTATTTTATTTAACAATTGCTGCAAAATAAACAATTATGAACCTTAGTAGCTTAAAACAACAATGATTTAATATTGGTTGTATTGTTTTTGGGTAAACTTGATGGGCCTTGTGCTCCATGTTCTGCTGGATGGGCCACTCATGTGTTTGCATGTGGCTAGAAGCTTGACTGGGGGAGACGAAAGTTGGATCCTCAGTTTTCTTACACATATCCTCTCTCTTTATATGGTATCTCACACTTCAGGGCTTCTCCATATATCCTCTATACACAGGAGGATAATCTGGATTCGCATATAGTCTGGTTGAGTACTTAGAAGGAAAATCCTAAATCATGGAAAAGTGCATGCCTTAGTCAGCTCAGTTTGCTATAACAAAATACCATTGACTGGGAGGCTTAAACATCTAAATTAATGTATTACAATTCCAGAGGCTAGAAGTCCAAGAGCAAGGTTCCAGCGACAGTAGCTTCTGGCAAGGGCTTGCTTCCTGGCTTGCAAAAGACCTCCTTCTCTCTATGTCATCACATGGCCTTTCCTTGGTGCTTGTATGGAGAGAGAGAGAGAGAGAGAGATGTGAATGTGTGTGTGTGAGAGAGAGACTGCAGAAGACCTCCTGCTCTCTACGTCATCACGTGGCCTTTTCTTGGTGCTTGTATATATAGAGAGAAAGAGTAAGCTCTGATATCTCTTTTTATAAGAACACTAATCCTCTGGGATCATGGCCCCACCCTTATGACTTCACTTCACCATAATGACTTCCATAAAGACCCTGTCTCCAAACAGTAATATTGGGGGTTACGGCTTTAACATATGAGTTTTGGAGATCCATAAACATTCAGTCCATGACAGGGCATACCAAACTTCTGCTTACATTATACTTGCTAAGATCTAACTGGCCGTAGTAAGCCATCTAGCTAAGCTCGGGTTAATGTGGTAGGGACTACATAAAGGATAGTGTGGTTCATTGGGGGATTATAAATATGACATCCCAGTATAACACCATTGAAAATAACAACCCTGTTCTACTGCCCAATTTACTATAGTTTTTCAGGAATATTTGTCTTTTTGTCATCTCCTTTAAGATGCTTTCTTTAATGCTGTTAAATATCCCTCCTCTTTGTTCCTATATTCCTCAATACAATCAGACTAGTACAAAGCCTAGTAGACAGTAGTCCCTGGAATGAATAAAGAACCTCCCACACAACAGTTTTAGTTATAATAAGAATAAATAGAGAAAGAATGAAAACAATGCCTCCTGCTTTTGTGTTTTTTCTATGCACGCTTTGCCAGTATTCATGTGTATATATAAAGTGTGACGTCAATTGCAATAATCCTTGTACAGATAATATTCTGCTGATTTGAGGAAGAAATCTCAGAACAAGTTTATTCTACTCATTTAAAAAACCAAAATACCTAAAGTTACACTTTAACTGGACAATAAAAGGATGTGTTCAGAATTCATTGATTTCTCCATAGTTCTAATACACATAGTCCTAATATGCAAAGAAATATACAAGTAATATACAGATAATAGCACATGTAATAGACCTGATGGTAATTCTTGGTATCTCTTAATGAACATATGAATAATAATTCTGTACAGCAGTAAGAAAATTAGTTTATTCTTGACTAATGCCTCTTATGCACATTTTCCTGCACATTGTCTTATACTCCTGGGTTTCATTCTAACCTGATGTTTTCAGCTGTTGCACTTGATATTTTAATTATGCTGGGCTTTTTAAGAATTTGCCGTTAGTCTCAATCCTTGCTCAGAATTCAGCAACAGTGTGGTTGCTTTTCTCATCTTAAGTATTGCTGCTTATATCTGTAATATTAGTCAGAATTTGAGATGACGTGATTTTCTGTGTGCTACTTTGGGATACAAATGTGTTCTTCAGATGCTCTCTGTCCTTGGCTAGTTGCCCGGCATTACTGCAGATGGGGCATTTGTAGAAGACAGCAGGGTTTATAAACACACCAGCCTTTAAGTGACTAAAAAAATATCACTGGACAGGTGGATTATTGCATGTAGAGGAACATGACTCAAAAGTCTTCTCATCTTTGGTTGTTTCCAGAATCTCAAAATTTAAAGCATATTCCTCTCTTCATATTATTCTCATCTCCATGCTCCCTTGTCTTGCACATACCTCTCACCCTCAGTCAGAGTTATCTATCTGCAGCCAGAAAGTTACCTCTTTATGGTTGTGCAATTTAATACTTACACCTTATTATATTGTGATGGCCCTAGTTTGACATTCTATTTGGAAAGGTTCTAAATGGCATTGTAGAGGTTTTTAATTTTAACTGCATATCAATGTAGATAGGAATTCCTGGCATCATGACATCATCCTCCATTTGTGAATAAGTGGTTACATTATTGTAATCCAGATGTTGGCTTCCCCTTTTCTAAACTCACTTCCCACTAATGTATTTGAGAAAGGAGGCTGGGACATATAATGTCCTGAAGCACTCCCAAGCTACAAGCTGCTGAAGCTTTATTGCCACTCTTTAGCTCAGTGGTGAATAACTATTCACCTTGGTGATGGCCATAAACTGAACCTTCTGGATCCACTCTTCATATAGCTAAAAGTGTGCTACACTAGCATGAGCTTCAGAAATGGAGGGATGAATACAAAAAACATTTACTAGTCTACTTGCCCCCTCATAACTTTATGCCCTAAATTATTACCATTATGAGTGTTAGGCTTACTGGGAGTTCAGAGAATCACAGTTTATGTTCCAGAAATATGGCAAATTAAAATTGCACATTATGCCATGGAAGCTGGTCATAAAAAATAAAATAATCTTTCGCTTTTGTATCATTACGTATTTTCTCTAGATTTGATGCTGCCATTTACCCTTCTTTTTCCTTCTTCTGCCAATACTGCTTCTGTGACCTCTTCTTATTCTCCTCCTATCCCTCTCCTGTACCTCTTTCTTGTCTTCCTTATCTTCTACCCCTTCTCCTCCTCAGTTTTGGCCTCTTCCTCCATCTTGCCTTTGATTCAGCTTCATTTTTATGATTTCAATCTAACAATTTTGATTATGGCCATCTTTGTTTCCTGACAATTATCAGATTTTAAAATATAATATGCAATGTAATTAAAGATTATGATAAGTACAAAGAAGAAAAATCAATAATTATGATATAACTGAAGGAAGCTGTTTTAAATAGTAAGATCACAGATGAAATCTTTGAAAACGTAGTATTTGAATTGAGTTGTAGATAACTTCTCTCTTTCATTTGGAAGCTACAGTGATTTTTATTTGCATAACTACAACATGCCTGTTTTGAGAGATGCTAACAGCACCTAGAAATGAGGCAGGTGATACAGGACTAATTAAAACAGCTCCAGATATTTCCTATTTTTATAGGTAATGATTCAGGAATGATTGTGAAATCTAGTTTTGGGACATAAAGTTGCTTTTCTGAGAAAATAAAAAATACTTGGATATTAACATAAAAGTAACAGAAAATAACCCCCCTGTTATGTATGATAATATGATACACATGTATGAATCCTGGGAATGCTATAGCCATTTGTTTACATTCTAGATCATAGCCACTCTAGGAAGTAACCCTCAGCTAATCCACAGAAATGGAGCTGACATCATTTGAATTCAAAGAACCTGAAGTCTGCATTCCATCTGGACTTTCAGTACATGGGCCAATAGATTCTCTTGTTTCACAGGCCAGTTTGAATTAAGTTTATGTTATTTTCAGGGGAAAACAGATTAGGTGATATAGATCAGAAGGAGAAAAATGAGACAACTTTGTGAAGAGCTAGAGGAAGAATAATAGCACTAGAGGAAAGAGTATTCAAATGCCCTAAACTTAAAAAGTTCGTGGCATAGTCAAAGAAGAGACAATCTCCCTATTTAAGGAATATATAGCCTGTAGAGAGAGAAATGCAGTATTAGACGAAGTTGGAGGGAACAACAAGGTCTTATAAAGCGTGATAAAGAGGTTGGATTTTATCAGTGATAAGACATTGCTACATTTTTAATGGTCAAGCTAGATGTTTACTGTGTTTTTGTTTTGTTCTGTTGTTTTTATTTTAATAAACTACTCCAAATGCTCTATAACGAATGTATTAGAGAAGTGCAAAATAATTTGAAAGAAGTAAGATAAATTTGGAATAATAATAGATAACAGTGGTTTGGGCAAATGTTAATATAAGTTGAGATCAATAGAGATTGTCTGAATTAAAATATCTGCTGGAGCTAGAGGGAATAAAACTCTATAAAGAAGTAATGGGGAGGGAAGAAGGAATGACCTGAGTCAGGAGGGTTAGTGGTGTCATTTTCTACTGTGGAAATCAGAAGCATTGTTTTGGATATATTACCCTTGAGATTTTCTCCACAGCTTCAAGTAGAAATAGATATAAAATTAATAGTTGAATATAAAGTCTGAAGCTAAAAGGATCGCTGTTGGCCAAGGATTCATTTGGGAAATATCAGTTGTTAACACCCTTTAAAAGTATGGTATTTTTCATAATCCTATAGGAAATATTTTTGACAACACAAAGAGATTCCAGGATAAATCCTTAAAAATCTTCAGTGTACAGAATTAAGAATAGGTGGAAGATTCAGTAAGGGAAGCAAAGAATGAGAGGCTTTGTGAGAAAATAAACAGTAGAAAGGTGTTATTCTAAGCCTAGAAGGCCTTTTACTAGGTTGGAGTTGTCATTGATATTAAAAGTTGCAGAAAATTCTAATACATTACGAGTAACTATATATATATATGTGTGTGTGTGTGTATGTGTGCATATAGATAGACAGATAATTTGGTACCATGGAAATTGTTGGGTACCTGGAATAGAAAAAAATTAGTGGTAAAAAGAAGAGAAATAAGACCAGTTTGTTGTATGTACAAATAATAGTTGTACATGAAGAAGGAGAGACAGTTAACGCAGAAAACTCATTTGAAAATGTATCAAATGAGCCAGATTCATAGGTAACAGAAGGCATAAATGTGAAATAAAGTTTTTGTGGTTAGTTTTGGTTTGATTTACAGGGTGGTGAATAATAGAGCAAGATGGCATATTTTTAAGAGTATTACTGTATAGAAGAAATCTCATGGCGATGCATGGGGACAGGATAGCCAAAGGAAGTTATCTTCGAGAAAGTAAAAGTAGGAGTAAGATCAAGCTTAAGGAGAAGAATTTGTCATTTATGAAAACATAGAATTATTCCATTGTAACAGGAGGGAAGGTAAAGAAACCGGATAAGGGAACAAGTAGGTTTTGGGATATGATCTTGGGAATGTGTGGATAATTCAATATGATAGCTTCTGGCTTTTTAAATGAAATATGGGATAGGTTATTGAAAAGTTATATGTAATTGGAATTTTGAGAGGAAGGGAGAAATTATAACATAGACATGTCAGATCAAAGGGAAGTCAACTTGTCAGGTAATCAATATAGGATTGATGATTTTGAGATAATTAATTTAAAATAAAATCAATGGACCCTAGTTGTGAGATTTAGTCCAGAAAACTCAGTCCCTGAGGTGAATGCATGGAAAATGCATAAAAAATTTAATTCTAGGTTGGAGTTTCATTCTGTGAATAAAGTGAGGAAGAAGAAGAAGAAAGAAGAAGTGAAGGAGGAAGATGAGGAGGACAGGATGAGGGGAGGGGGAAGAGGGGAAAAGAAAAGGGAAGTGGAAGGGGAAGAGAGAGAGAGAGAGGAAGGAGATAGTTGAGGATATTTGCAGAGAAATGTTTATAATTACGTGACTTGAAATCTAAGCTTGATAAAAAAGAAGATGAAGACAAAAATATTAATAAAGTGGTGGATAGAGTGGGAGATAGAGTCAGTGGACTTGAAGTCCCAATGAGTTTTAAGATTATTTGTAAAAAGAATACTATAGACAGTAGTGGGATGATGCTCAGGAAATGGGGGCTTAAAATAGATTTTAAAAGAATAGTTTCTGGGGAAAGAAAAAGTGATGGAAACATTTTTGTGGGTAAGGCATTAAAACAATTATCTTTTTCTTTTTCTTGTCCTTTCTCCTTACTAGTGGAAGCAAACCCTTTTTTTTCTGTACTAATATAATGTTCTGTCATGTGATTCTATCATAATTTATTTCACTGATCCACTATTTTGTTGCTTCTATTGGATCCCCAGTACTGAATGTGCCCCCTGGTGGGAGGTGTCTGGATCATTAGGGCAGATCCCTCATGATGTGCCCTCCCCACTATAATGAGTGAGTTTTCACTTTATTAGTTCACAGGAGAGCTGGTTGTTTAAAGGAGAGTTGAACTAACTCCTCTTTCTCTTGCTCCTTCTCTCACCACGTGACTCACCTGCTCACACTTTGCCTTCTGCCTTAATTGGGAGCTCCCCAAGGCCCTCACTAGAAGCAAATGCTGTTGCAATACTTCTTGTACAGTCTGTAGAACCATGAGCCAAATAAACTTATTTTCTTCATAAATTACCCAGTCTCGGGTATTTTCTATATAGCAATGCAAAACCAACTAATAACACCCTTTTTATATTTTAGTAGAATTTGCTTAGGCATTATACCTATTTCTTTTGTTATATCCTAAACTTCAAACTTGCCTTCCTTCAGTTTTTGTCTTTTTATATTTAAATTCTATTTAATAATGGCTCCTCTCAGATGTAAACTCTTCCATGTCTTTTACCACTCTGTTGGAATTTCACAGCTCCGTATGTCTCACTAAAAGTTGATCATCAGATATACTCATGACTCTGTTACTGTGATATTTTTTCTTTGGTTTTCAACATTGTTTTGTCTAGAAAAATATCTGAGTTTACATCTTAGAGATCACATGGCCACCTAAATATAAGAAAATGTACGGGAAGGATATAGTTTTCCATACATACAGATAGACTTACATAATGAGCTTTATGACAAGTGAAAGCCTGTTGCTTTATGTGCACATACTAAAGCGTAAAATATAAAAGAGGAAAATAAGTAAGTAATTTAATTACAGCATCCCAGAACTTCCTAATTGTTTGGACCATTAGGGATGATACCCTCTGGGAGTATCAACAATAATTTAGATCTTATCATCAGACTATGAGAGATCTAATGCTATATGCATCATTTGCAATTTAAGTAAATTAACCTCAGTGCTGTAGTCAGGCATCACTTTAAGATAAAAACCTTCTCTCTGGCAGCTTTTATCTCTGCATGGTTAATAAGGAAAGTGCAGTATTGCCCATGCAGCTGTTCTCTTTGCAATATTGGATTCATAGAAGGACAAGTTAAAGCTATGAGCTATAATTTGGCCACAGCTGGATATAAATCTTTTTTGTTTTTTGTTTTTGCTTTGAATTTCTATTAAGTGTGGTGCTGGCTGAGTTGTGGAAGTCCTGCAGAGGCTCTACGGATGAAACTTTACAGATCACTGTTCAGGCTGAATAGAGAATTTAGAGATTACTTACTCCAAGCCGGTAACCAGTGATAAATCTATGTTAAACAGATGGTAGAATGACGAACTAGACACAATCCAGAGATTTGCCATAATCTTAGAAAATTTGCATGTTCTAGCATGAGACTCATGATTTCCCAGTATGTGGACTTTTGTAGAATGACAGCTACAAACAGCATATTAAATCTGTAAATATGTCTAAATGCTTAGGAGAATGCCATCATTAGTTTTTGGAAAACTGTTCAGCTCTAAATCTTAATTCATTTTTTCTATCTCAAAACTTTGATTTGTTAAACAGCTGTCACCTGGTAAACAAACTTAGGGACTGCATTTTTAAAATTTATCTTTTTTTTCCCGCCCCAGAAACACCATAGATATTTCACGAGGCAACTGACATAAAATATTGGCCAGCTGCTTCTCTAAATATAGACTAGAGAAGGCTGCTTGTAAGACGGAAGGGCAAATGTAATATAGACATGAATCTGAGGAGAAATGAAAGGAAAACTCCATATTTTTAATTCAAACCTGCCTTTCCTCCATCAGTAGAAGAAAATTTGACCTAAATCTTGAGCGTTTATAATAAAACATATGCTGTAATGTTACACTCATATCAAAACATTCCACTTGCCTTCTATGCTAATATTTTCATTGTTATTAAATATGTGTATTAATGTAAAAAAGTAATAGGTATTTTTCTGAGTTGTAGGTGCTGGTCAGGCATATATTTGGGATTCACAAAAGTAGAAAATAAAATTATTCTAGTACTTGGTCACTACTACTGGATTGTTAGGACTGAGGATGGGATATTAAATCACAGCTTTGCTAACATCTTTCTCTAGTATTCTAAGGTGGAAACCTGGGTTATTGATTTTGATCTTTTTTTCCCCCTCAATGCATGCATTTAATGCTATCATTTTCCCTAAAGAAGTGCATTATCAGCACCCCACAAAATTTGATATGAGCAACAAGATTGAAGCAGCATTAAAAAATCTTTCAAGGAAAAAATCCCTGGACCAGATGGATTCATAGCCAAATTTTATCAGACCTACAAAGAAGAGTTGGTACCCATTCTGCAGAAATTATTCCATAATATCCAAAAGGAGAGACTCCTCCCCAACTCATTCTCTGAAGCCAGTATCACCCTGATACCAAAATCAGGAAAGGACACAACAAACAAAGAAAACTAGAGACCAATATCCCTCATGAATATAGATGCAGAAATCCTAAATAAAATACTAGCAAACTGAATTCAACAGCACATCAAAAAGATAATCCACAAAAATTGGAGAGCCACATGCAGAAGCCTGAAACAAGATCCATATCTCTCATCATTCATAAAAATTAATTCAAGATGGATAAAAGACTTAAATATAAGGCATGAAACCATAAGAATTCTAGAATAAAATTTTGGAAAACTCTTCTACATATTGGCCTAGGCAAAGAAAAAGATAATCCACCAGGTCCAAGTGGGCTGTCACTTCAGGAAAGAACAACTGTATTCAAGTCAGAAGATAATATGGGTGCATTCAAAGTCAAACTGGAATTTTGGGGTGATGAGTGAACGTTGAGATTTTTTTTTTTTTGAGACAGAGTCTCTCTCTGTTGCCCGGGCTGGAGTGCCATGGCATCAGCTTAGCTCACAGCAACCTCAAACTCCTGGGCTTAAGCAATCCTTCTGCCTCAGCTTCCCAAGTAGTTGGGACTACAGGCATGCACCACCATGCCCAGCTAATTTTTTCTATATATTTTTAGTTGTCCAGATAATTTCTTTCTATTTTTAGTAGAGATGGGGTCTTGCTCTTGTTCAGGCTGGTCTTGAACTCCTGACCTCAAGCGATCCTCCCACCTCGGCCTCCCAGAGTGCTAGGATTACAGGCATGAGCCACCATGCTCAGCCGGGATTTTTGACGTGTTTCAAACATTAGCAGAGATTTTGAAAGAGACTGGGCGAGGGCCTTATTTCTCCCAGCTGGTGCATGAGCATCTATCTCAGTTTTCAATAGAGTTTGAGCATTACTTCCCAACCACAAAAGACCCCTGAACTGGGAAGGAATGAATCTGCAACTCATCTGTTAATAAGTCAGGTGAATCAACTTTGTCTGTGTTAGAAGAGGATCAACTGCTTGAGATCACAAATGATGGCAACCTTAAAAGTATGTTTGAGACAACTTTACACCTCCACATATTCTGGATTAAAGTCAAGGTGGAATATCCTGAGATTGCCAGAAAAGCACTGAAAAGCCTGCTTCCATGTCCAACATTCTATCTTTCTGAAACAGGGTTTTCTGCAGTGACAGCAACCACAACGAGATTACGGAGTGGACTGGACATAAGCAACACACTTAGGGTGTCACTGTCTCCTGTCAACCCCAGATGGGATCATCTAGTTGCAGGAAAACAAGCTCAGGGCTCCCACTGATTCTGCTTTATGATGAGTTGTATAATTATTTCATTATATATTACAATGTAATAACAATAGAAATAAAGTGCACAATAAATGTAATGTGCTTGAATTATTCCAAAACCATCTGCCCCCACCCCCCAGTCCATGGAAATAGTGTCTTCCATGAAACCAGTCCCTGGTGCCAAAAATGTTGGGAACTTCTGGTTTAAATATCTTGGAACAAATTCCCAATATTCTATGAGAAGGAATTACATGTAGGCAGGAATAAAAATTTGTGCCAAAGTTGAAGTAATGCTGGTGACTTTTCATCAATTTGGGATATTTTCTAAATGAATTCTAAGGTTAGCTATTCCAATATTATTCACAATGGGAAAGAACCTAAAGCAAGAAATGTACAACATTTTTTCCTAGTTTAGACACATTGCTTTATAATTAGAAAGTATTGTCTATGAATTCTTCACACTTTTTAACTTTGGTTAAATTGGTTGGTAGTATATTATATTACCTTGGTGTTTTCATTTATAATTGAAAAACAAAACAATTCTTTTTGATTTTCATCAAGTCAAATAGAAAATGTCTGTTTATTGCTCGAACAACAAATCTTCTCTAATTAAAAGAAAAATTTAAAGAAATGGCAGTTATTAGAATAGTTTCATTTACATAGAAAAATATGACTATCCAGGACGTTCTCATAGAATATCACTTTGTGGTTCTTGCTATTGAGACAGAAAGAGAAAGGTTAGGAAGAAATACAAGAATAATTCTGAAATTATTTATCTATCTGGGAGATTTCTTCAGGTACTAAAGGTTGCCCTCTCCTTTCTAGCCAAAAGAACTTTAATACAAGCCAAGGCCAAGAGAAATAACCAATAAAATCATCACAATATGTAAATACCAAATGTCCTTAGGTATCCAAAAGCAAAATTTCTAGTAAAAGTAGCACTGGATCTTGGATACCATCCTGATTTATGTGAGATATTGGACATCAGACGTGATTTCTAATTTTCACCACAATCCTGATTTACCACTCTTATGCAGATGAAGTCTTTGAGTCTTGTCATGCTTAATTAACTTGCTAGGTACTTCACAGCTTCAAAGTGCCTAAATGAGATTCAAACCAAGTTATGTATAACACTAGGGAAGTCTCTTATCTTTCTGCCTTATCACTCTACCTTCTCATTATCTGTGTGCATTTAAATAGTTTTCTTAGGCAATTCATCTTGGAGCCAGACTATCTGAGTTCAACAAAATGCTCTGTGTAACCTTACTTGCAGTGTTACCTTGGACAATTTACTTCTCTGCAGTCCCAGATGAATCATCTCTAAATTGAGGATGATAATGATAGCATTACCTCATACAGTTTCTTTGAGACTCAAATGTGTTATTCAGTGGAGTTAATATATATAAGGAATGTATTAATAGAACTGTGAACGGAGCACAGTAAGTGCTACCTACCTGATATTATTCTAAACTTCCTCTTTAGGCCTTGATCTCCTTATACATCTTGATTAATAAGAACAGTAATAACATAATTTTAAAACTCTTTAAGACCATCAATTTAAGACCAATTTTAAGATCATCAAATTTGAATAACCTTGAAAGCATTAAAACAATCATTTCTGAGCAACAACAACAATATATAATAGAGAGCAGAAAGAGTGTGTATGCATGTATGCATGTTTTCTGAGATTCAGAACAGGATCAGAGGATATCCATACTAACTTGAATAGTAGATAAGATTCAATTTTGAGACAGATAACTTTAAAAGAGGTAATAAGCTAAGAAAAGCTTACATTCCTTTCCAAGGATTAAATCAATTAATACAAACAAAGTACTTAGAACAGTGACTGGCATATAGCAAACATACAATAAATGTTAGCTGTTATTCTCATACTTTACTCACCACTAAACCACCCCAGTGTCTAATAAAACACCTAATATTGGGCATGCAATACAAATTTGTTAGGTTGTGTTAGAAAAATGTAAAATTAAGTCTACCTAGGGGATAAATGAATCAATGTCTACATCCTTATATTTTCTAAACTAATGTAAATGAATGAAAATCTACCCAGGCTAATTATTTTAATTTAAAATTTGTCACATATATGGACAGCTTCCTGATTAAACAATAAATTAAAACACAAATGTTGCCAAAGACTTAACCCCTGTATCAGTGGGATTCAGTGATTATCATGATATACGCTTTTGTTTTCAGGTAGGTAAATCACATTATTTAAAGCAACTGAATTAATGTTTTAGCAATAATTATTGTCAATATTGTGTTTTGTACTCAATATTACTACAGGCTTTATGATAATATAAAAAATTAACAGGAAAATCCACTTGACTATCCTCAAAAGGGCATAGCATATTGGGCCACATGGAATTATTTCAAAGTACTTATTTTGTTCAATGTGGGGGGGGGTTAACAGACAAAAGAGAATGTCCTTTCAGCTTCAACTTATGCAAAAAGTTAGTTTTTCCATCAAAATCAGAGACTATAGAAAAAAAATCATGATTACTTCAAGAGCATAAATAATAATAAGAGGCCGGGCATGAGACACAGAGAAAATGTGAAAATGAGAGAAAAAAGCATGAGTCAGAATGTGTCTGGGTTCTCTCCACAATGATATGTATTTTGGGGCTAAAAAGCATTTTGCAGATAACCTTACCCTCCCTCCCTCCTTTTCTCTTTCCCTCTCTCCCTCCCTTACTTTCTTCCTTCCTTCTTTCTTTTTCCAATAAATATTTGTTGAGCAGTTATTGCTTTTCAAGCACTCCTTAAACATGAAGGATACCGTGATGAAAAAAGTGTATAAAAATCCCTGCTCCACTAGAGAATAAGAAGAAACAGAAATACAGAATAGTTACCAAATAAACAAAATAATGTCTGTTTGTGATATATTATACAAATAAAAATAAGTCAGGGAAACTGGATAGAAAAAGAGGAAAAGATAATATTTAGAGAGCATCATGTGGGAACAAAAAGCAAAGAAATTATCTTTAAGCAGAGGAACATGAATATCTAGAGCAAAATTATGCTACATGAAGGGAAAAAAATGAGTGAAAAAGCCCTTAGGTAGAAAAGCTTATTTCTCTAGCCTTTTAAAAATGTTTCAGGGGGGACTGATTGTGGATATGAGAGCCAAGGCAAGACTTTCCTTGTCAGTATTGTACCAGCCTGTTTTCGGGGGATTTCTAGTGTATGTAACAGCACGGTTCAGTCACCACATATCTTGGTTTTTAATCTTTCTGCTAACAGCGCCAAGAAGGATGGAAATTGCTATCGATCATTAAGGTGATTTTTGGTGAAATGGGTACAGTGTACTTCAAACTGTCTCTGCTTACTATATATTATAACAGTTACCTATATACTGTCACAGAAAAGTGATTTTTAGCCGTATTTTTCCAGACAATAAAAAGTTCATCTCTTAGAGATCTATACTTTATACCATTGGTCTTTTGTCAACTATATTTCAAAGTGATACAGCCTCCCATAAGTTATTTTTTTATGTTTGAAACCAACTTTTTACTTTTAATGCTTAAGCTAATAACTTTCTGAACAATCTCCACTATCAGATATAAAAATTTAGATGTCATTATATTTATTTATATTTTATATTTACATACATATATCTATATATATATATCTATGTAAATATATATAGATATATAAGTGCATTACAGTATGTAGTTTGTCCTGAAGTTATTTCCTCATGCATTTGACACTTCAGGGGACACCATCACCATAAATATCTATTGGTTGCCCTTCTTGAATCTATTTTTCTCCTCTTTGCTAACGAGTTCCAAATGTCTTGGACTTCAGTTTGAGTAATTTGTCATAAGTGCCTGTTCTCAAGGTGGTTACCAATTGGCTAAATCTGATAATCAATTCTCATGTTACTTGGCACAGAGATTACTCAGAAGATTTGTTCATACATGTACCAGGATCAGCAAATTAATCATAAGGAACCATTTTCCAGTAGAGATACTTCCTTGAACTTCTGTGAGAGGTACCAGAAAGAAATGCTGTATTTCCAATAACCTAGTGGAGGTATATTTGGTCCATCTTGTGTGACATATTCTGTATCTTCAACTCTAAAGTAGCTTAACTGATGCAAATAAAAAAGATACATTTATAAAGATTTTGAAGTAATAAATTAATGAAATCATTGATTCCAAATAGGTCTAATTGAACAACCTAAAAAGTAGAAACTAACATAATAAAAGTACAATTAAGCCTTTTGGGATTCTTCCCTGGAAAAGACAAGTATTTGTTAATAATTTACTAGTCTATCAAAGCAAACAAGGAAGACAAAAATGTGAGAGACTACACTAGTTTCTGAAAAATGCTATTCTAACTACTGCTAAACAATTATCGGAAGGCAGGTGCTGATATGAGTCAAGTGCGAAATACACCTACTACAGTGTTAGACTACAGTGTCAATGAATACAGTTTTCAACTTTATAAGCTAGAGTTTCCATAGAGGGGCCATTCTTAGAAAACCTGGATCAGTGGACATTGTTTTTGAAAAATAGTGACTATTCTCTTTTCTTCAGTGTGTTCAATGAAGTAAGACAGTTATATTTAGAAAAAAAGGAAGCAAGGAAAGAAGAGAGGAAGGAAGGCAGGTAGGAAGGCAGGCAAAAAATTGATCTTTCCTAATTCTTTCTTCTGAGTTCATAATTCTTTTCTATTGTAGTAAGTTTTGAAAGGCTGAGAATAAGACATAGGTATAATTAAAAAGAGAATGGGGCATTCCCTAAGTATATATTTTGTATGTTCTTTGGGCCTATGTTTAGCATAGACCATAGAATACTCCTTAGCGTCATGTGTACCAGCTTAGGTCATTACAAGACTACTTTTGACTTCACCTTCTCCAAGTCTTCCTTGGAAACCAAGCACTATGATCCATTAACAGACAAAAATTATATACATAAAGCTAACATTATTCTTTTTACAGAGCTAAATATTTCTTGTGTTTTGGATACTACAATTGAGCAGTTGATGATTAAAGTTACTTAACCTTTCTGTATCTCACATATCCCATTTTCTCAAGGTTATAGGTTTGCTGTGGGGATTAAATGTGTCAGTAAATTTGTATAGAAAATTAGGAAGAACAGAGTGCTTAGTACATAGAAAATACTCAATAATTATTACCTATTACTATCTGCTCCTTCGAATTGTTCACCCTATGAAGGCAAGACTTCTTAAAAATGTTTTACTATGATCCCTAGTGCCTAGAATAGTGTCTGCAACAAAGTAGATATTTCTTTCTTATGGTTGAATTAGTGAGGTGAATGAATACTTTTCCAATTTTTCCATTGTTCTTCCAGGTAATTTCTTAGAATTTATAAAGTTTAAAATTTAAAGTCTGATATTTAAATAGATTATTTTCTTAAAAAATCAAGTTAATTGATGCCTTTGAACATTATTTAACTTATCTATTTTCTATGGTGAAATATTGTATACTGAATAATTGTTTAAAGTTGAATAAGGGTACTTCAAAACCTTAAGAAGCCCCTCTGATATATTTCTTTTGATCACTTCAAGAAGCTCCCAATGCTATTTGTGCAGCCTTCAGTGATTGGTGACCCAAATAAATTTGAAATTGAAAAATTTGAGTTGAAATCAAAATATGTTCTGACATTGGTAAAGTAAAAAAGAAAAGTAAGAATATCATCTAAAAAAATAAAATAAAATGAAAATATACCTCAAATATCTTCGCTTCAGACTTCAAAATAGTTGCATTATAGGTTAGGTTTTTTTCTTGAAACAATGAGGTGACTTTTATATTTTCTACTTTGCTTAAATTGACAGAGTCAGAATTAACAATTCCACCCTTGACTTAGAGAACATATCTACTCTCACCTCTCTTTTCTTTAACAGAAATTTTGCTATATATTAAAAAAAAATCTTTACCTTTTATTTCTCTTTTTTGAGTTTCCAATTTTAATTATTATTTAGTTAGTTGGCTCACAGACACTGACATCATATGTTCTGTGAAGTGTTAATTGCGCTGTCAGATTACACAAATGTTTCACAAATGTAGTGATGATAATAATTTTAGTAAAATTACTATTTTCAAACTTGAACTATGTGAGAGTTTAACCAGGAAAATAACTAGTACATAAGAAAATTGCCTTGTAGACAGATTTTTTTTTTTTTTGACACTTTAGTGGTATAGATATGTTTGGGGCACCAGAAACACTGGAGACTCACTAGTACAAGTGCACCCAAAACCCAAACACACCTACTTTCTTTTTTACAAAATTAATTCACATTTTAACTCTGAAATATAAACTTTTTGCATTATAATATTGTATTTTAATTCATCATGTGAAGTACAGTATTACAAAATGGTCACATATTTCATAGTTATTGTTATGTGTTGTCATGGTATTGGTACATAGTAGACATTGAAATTAAAATAGTAATACATATTGAAGCAGAAATAATATAAATCCTGAAAAGTCTCTTTTCTTTTTTTGCGGGGGTCGGGGGGAGTGCAATAGGGTCTCATTCTGTTGCCCTGACCCAAGCATAGGTTATTGCAGCCTCAAACTCTTGGGATCAGTCAATCCTTCTGCTTCAGCCTCCTGAGTTGCTGAGATTATAGGTGTGCAAAACCATGCTCAGCTATTTTTTTAAATTTTTTATAGAGACAGAGTCTTGCTATGTTGTCCAGGTTGGTTTCAAACTTCTGGCCTCAAATGATCCTCTTGCCTTGGCCTCCCAAGGTGCTGGGATTACAGGCGCGAGCCACCACATTTGGCCTATTTTTTCAATTAATCTTACTGAATATAAATCTTTTATGTTTGTTGGGCATGACCTAAGCAAAATGAGTGTTTTCCATGTTCCATTTTCAGTATGATCAATGAAAAGATTCACATTTGCATATCATCCAGTTTTGTGTTTGTCATGCAAAATTAAGAAAAAATTGACTCCTCAATATGGTTGACTAACAAAAATATATGTGCTGTCACCTAGGCAATCAAGGTGTTTAGTAATTTGCTTTATTGTAGTAATCGCAAAGTAGTAATATAACTTACATTAAAATGTATACGTCATAATAATAAAAAACTTAGAACGAATGTAAAATTAAACTTAAAATTGCTGAAGTAAATAAAATAAGATGCATACCAATGGCCTTATTTTTAATTGAACTGTTTGTGATACCCTCCTTATACTCTGTTAATACATCATCATTCATTTTTCATCATTTATGAAATTCATATTTCTTTGACCTTACTTTTCTGAAAATTTGGTACAAATAGGCCTTCAGCCCTCTGTGTATATGCTGAGTAGTCCTGAAGAGTCTCAGCACTGTTTCCCTCTAATACAACACTATTTACATTTATCATCTATTGCTTTTGACTAGTTATAGTATATTTTGTTTATAAATTAAGAATTATTATTTTTGAAATATATCAATTATACTTGTAAAATTTCAGGAAATAATAGAATCATAAAGAAGGCCACAACCACCCCCTCAGTCCCCCTGCACAGAAAATACTACTGCTAACATATTAGTGTCATGTACTGTCCTTTCTGGTGCCACTGAATCATCTTCATAAACACTATTTTTGATGATTGCATAATAATTTATTGTTACAGCATAATATCCTATTTTGAGCATCATTGTAATAATTGCCCTTGGACATAAATCTTAAATGTATTCTTGCTTCATTTTTAGAGCTGATACCTACTGGAAGAGGAATTTCTGAATCACGGGTTTAAACCAAATTTAAACTTCTAGATCCATATTTCTGATTTGTGTTGAATTGACATAATAGGTTGTTTCTTGATTGAGGAGAAAGCCATTTATAGTAAGTGGGACACTACAGTATATTTTTCTTTCTAGAGCCTCTCAACTTCTCTGATAGACTCAAATATCTGAAATATGTCTAACATATACCCATTTTCTTCAGAAACAAATTTTAGCCAGCATATGATCTATATACGTAAAGTAGGTTTAATGAATAAGGAAGGTAATAGACTACTCTACTGTTTTCCTTGTAATTAACGAATGCTCTGCTATTTTTTCCTTGACCTAGACCTGCTGTTTAGTAAGTTATACTCTAAATTAGGTCTTCTCTGTGAATTCTGTGGAAAAAGACTGCTCTTTCTTGTGGTATTTTAGGCTACAGGCCTGTAGAATCTTGTATGTCAACCTATGTAAAATCTGCTCTGTTTTCCAAGATTTTTTAAAATCTTGGTTATGTTGCTATACTCTCACTTTATTTTCAGTACTATTACGGGTTTAGTTTTTTATAAAACAATTCTTATATTCATTCCAATGAGAGTCAGAGAAAGAGGGGATGTAGAGATTTTTGCTCAATGTAAAACTTTAAACAAGAAATTATATTCCAACCATTTTAATATTAATATATTTTTCTTTATTTAGAATTATTTTATGCTTATCTGTCCCATTGTCATCCTATTTTTACTTACTATTGAAATTAATAATAGGAATATTAATTGGACAAACCTATAAAAGAGCAATAAAAAGCTCCATGTTCTCTTTACTTTAAGAAAGCTATGTTCATATGTATTGTTGGTTAAAATAATTAACAAATGGCAGAATCTTGCAACAGAGTGGCTTTCAGTATAACTTGAGTTACAGTCAAGTATTTGAATAAAATTAAAATTCATGATGACATGAGTTTCTTCATTTTCAAACACATGAGAATTCCTTATTTATTTTTCACATCATTATACTGGGGTCAGAGAATGTAATGCATAATACTTCAGTCACCTGAAATTACTGGAACTTAGCTTGTGCCCCTGGATTTGATACTATTTTATAAAATTTCTTTGTATATTTTAAAAAGAATGAATATTGTGAGGGTCAAATGTTCTATATATGTCAACTAATTATTAATATTTATTAATCATATTGTTCAAATACTCTATAAATTTACTTTTTATTAATTTGTTTTATTAGATATTGAGATAGGCAAGTTAAAATACCCCATTATGCTTTCAGATTTGTCTATTTTTCCTTTTAGTTCTGACAAGTTTTAGTACTGCATTTTATCCTATGTTAGTGTGTGTTACAACTATGCCATTCTTTAGAATAGCAAATTTATTAAATAAACTGTGATTAGTGTGATGTGATTTATAATTCTTATAGAGATGCTCAGAAATTATAATTTAATAACACACTTGGAAAATCTTAAAATAATTTTTATGATTGCAAACAAGGCAATTCTAAAATCATGCTTATGATTGTGAACAAGATATCTCAGTTTTAGATGTTTCTGATTCACTGTCTGTTTCTATATTCACTTGAATATTTTAATACATTTGTCTACCATCAAAACTCTCCTAAAATTCTTGAGTATATACAAAGGGATAGATCATTTTGGTTTTTCATATTCTTTTCTATCTATGTCTTCATTCCCAAATACATTACACTGGAAAATGGAGACAGATAAATCAGAAAGTTCAGACTTTTTATCTTAATATTAGAAAGTCCCAACTCAAGTCTTGTATGAAATTAGTTATGGCTAAGTACCAGATGAGCTCAAGGTATTAATTGGTTTCACTTTTGAGGTCTCAGAATATTTAACCTTCTGAATTTACGTGTACTTGAATCTGTTTTGGAGATTTATAAAACATTTGAATTATTCTGTAATCATATTTACTAGAGAAAATAAATTATCATAAGGCATTTTATTTGGAACTTTCTTGGTAAACTGAAGTGACTAAATTCCATTAGTTTAAGTAATGCTCTCCAGCATCCTGAGTGACCATGGGGCATGGCAGCCTTCAGATGTTTGAACTCTGGAGTCTTACAGATATGGGTTTTAATTCATCTTCCATTATTCAGTAGCGTCTTCAAACTGAGCAGGTCTTATTATGTACAATGTGAGATAAGAATACTTATTACCACAATTATTTGTTATAATAATGAAATAAGTTAATTATTAACTATATAGATTTATACGACCAATTGTTTCTCATAATAAATATATGACTTTTTAGTGTGATCTAATATGATGAATAAGTTCAGTTCATAAGGTCCATAAATTAAATAAATTAAACATAAGATTAATTTGTCTTTCTTTAACCAGAAAATTATATATTTTTTCCTTTAAAGTTTTCATAATGTCACAAGCATATACTTATACAAATATATAAAAGTACATTCTTTTTGTCGGTGGCATTTTAATAATTAGAAAGAATTCAATTAAATCCAAAGTAGGCTTAGTGTGGTAATTATAATTTTTAGGGAAAGGAATTAAAGATCCAGCACAGTTTTATTATATTGAAAGAGAGTTGATTCTAGTGGAATATAAAGTGTTTGTTAATGCCTACTGCCAAGATGATAAGACATCTAATTTAGCAAAGCTTAGTTTCCTAGGATAAATATTTGGGTTATCTGTCTTAAAGTTAAAATATTTATTTTTTCTACTTTAATTTTAAAGCCACATTAAATGTGCTCAGTAAGTATCTGAGAAGCTTTCTTTTGGTACACAAAGGGAAATCCATCAATTAGTGTGTCTCATTTGCAGTAAATGAAAGTGGAAGAAAGTCCTGATTACTGCATGTTGTACAAAATCCTTCAAACCACAGCTGCATCCTACCAACGAATCATTAAAAAAAAAAACCTCTAAGTAACAAAATTTGTGCTTGCTAGCATTTTAAATTCCTTCTATTATATGTACCACATATGCCTCTTTCTGATTGGTAAACATAGGGTTATCAGATACATGGAGTATTCACCAGGGAAAGGTGACATTTTCATATGATATCATCAAAGTAATAAAAATAATAGGTCATTTTACTGAGTGTTAACTCTATACTGGGTAATTTTAAACCCTTCATGTGCATTGCCTAATTTATTCTTTATGACAAAATTTTGAAATTGGTGCCCTTATTATCATGATTTTACAGATTATGAAATTAAGGCAGAAACAAGTAAGGTAACCTTCCCTAAATCCCAGAGTTATCCCACAGCTGGAGAGGTTTCCAGCCAGCTGTTCTGATTCCACAGAATTAAGGGCCTGGTCTTTGACTTTATTAATTAAGATAAAAAAATAGAATTTCAAAAAATAATTTAAATACTATATAAAACAGAATTTTCTCACCAAGCGTAAGACAACATTGTTTGGTACTTGGAAGAAAGCTTAATTAATTTCTCACAGAGGAAAGGTCATGGGCTCTGAATAAAAAGGATATGAGAGGAAGGAATAAACTACAGAGTTGATCTAACACACCTGATCACATGACTGGTACAACTTCTTTTTGTAGAGACAGCATGTGTGAAAGACAGATTTGGCACTTGCAACTGAGCAATTTGGCCTTATGATCTTTAAAATTGTCATGGGAATTATAGAAATTGGAAAACAAGTACATGTTACAAACCTGGAAAGTAGAGATCACAACTCAATGCCTAAAGGACCATGAAGTGAAGTAAATAATATAGAATGGTGCCTTAAAGAGAAAAATTGCTGTGTGTTTATTTCAAATACCATGTACATACAAAGTTGGAAATTACTGTTTCAAATACCATGCAAAATTGAAACTCTTCAAATGGTATATACCTGGAGAACTTTTTCTGTTGTATATAGAAATGTATATGTGTATATAGGAAATTTATATATACATGCATGTATATATACACACAGTGTTTCATGTATCATTGTTTATTCTTAGTGAAGTGTGTGTGTATACCTACATGTGTGCACATAAACTTGTTTAAACATACAGTCATGTCAACAAAAGACAGGACATGATCTTTATTTGATGCTAGAGAAAAAAAATCACTAAATGTAAACATACGTACATATGTTATACATATAATTGGATGGGTATTGGCAACACTGAAATGTATCTCTTGTTAGCCTTCTATTTAGAGTTGTTGAAAGCTAAACAATGGAAACTTGGATGGTGATGAAAACTGGTTACTCTTACAAGAATACAGGCTAAGAGGTAGATACGGAAATAGCCATGTTTAAAAGCAGGGGCAACACATGGTGGAACACACAGGGAAGGATCTGCTCATTGGGCTCTGTGAAAAGTCATATTATGTACTCAGCAGTTTTTCTATTTTATTTCTTTAGTTTTTCATTAATTTTTGCTGAATTATCATTAAAATCTAAAAAATAATTTTAGCTGGGCTGTGGAAAGTTCTTTTATTTGTCCAATTTGGGTTGGAAAATTAAAGAGAAAACAGCTTTTTATTTTTTGTAAAATCAATATTGTGCATTGGTAGCAATTGTGGGTGGGGGATAGAAATGTATAATATGCAGCTAAGTATCAATGAAGCACCGTCTAAGTCTCAGAAAGACCAAATACAAGGGAGCCTATAAGGAAAGATTGTGCCTTGCTGTTATATAGGGGTGTACTATATTTCCTGCATATAGCAGGATTATCTGTTAAAGGGGATTTATAAGATGCAATAATCATAATTATATATAATCTATAGTTGATGGGGTAAAATAAGACAATAATATTTAGATGCATGCTTAGTGATATGTAATATTCTCATCAGGTAATGTCAGAAACTTCCATTTTCAGAAAATGGAATGAGATTCTTCCAGATTTCAGTCAGAAAAAGAAGTTCTTAACATAATGATTATGTAGAAAAGTGATAACTTTATTCTGTTAACATATTTTTCCAAGATAAATGTGACAATGAACCTTGTTTGTTTTGTTTTGCTTTGTTTTGTTGAAGCAATAAGTAGAGCTCACCCTTAGCTCCAAAGTTTTTACTCAAAACAATCTATCATTTATTCCTTTAATCTGTTACTTAACTGTGACAAATAGCTGATACAGATTTCAAAGAATTCAAGGGAAAAAAATGAAGATATCTTTTGGCCATTCTAACATGGGTTAGAAAGTATTATTAACTCATTCATTAAAAAGATATTTATTACCTATAGTCTCTGTAATGTACAATAGATCTTTTGAATTTACTCTTTTTGTTTAACTGAAATTTTGTGCCCTTTGACTAACATCTCTTTAATCCCTCCAGCTCTAAGCCTTGGGTAACCATCACTCTACTCTCTGTCTCTATGAATTCAGCTAACAATATATTTTATTATTTGAAAATTGCTGAGAACAGATTTTAAGCATTCTCACTACAAAAAAAAATATGTGAGGTAATGCATATCTTAAATAGTTTGATTTAGCCATTCCACAATGTGTATAGATATCTCAAAACATTATGTTGTATACCTTAACTATATAAGATTGTTACTTGACAATTAAAAATAAACATAAGAAAACCTATTTGTTGATCCATGTGTTAGACCATATGGATTAGATTCTAGGGACATCTATAACAAGAAAATCTGATGACACTTACACATGGGAAAAGTAATAAGAAATGTTCCTTATAGGAATAAAAAGTAAACTGCTATGACATGGGGTACTTTGAGAACATAAAGAAAGTCAACTAAAATGATGACAGGGAATTTTTCTCAAGAAAGTCATGCCTAAGGTAGATTTTGAAAGACAAAGAGAAGTTAACTAGCTAGAAATATGGGTTCAAAGGATGTGAGATGACAGGAGACATTGAAAGAAGAAAGAACAGCTCGAGAATATATTTAAAGATGAGATACAATATTGTCAAGAACTGTGAATTTAAAAAAAGAAAATTAATTAATTAATTAAAAAAATAAAAATAATGAACTGTGAGGATTGTGAGAGTGTACTCTACTTGCAAGGTAACAAGTTAGCCTGACATAGTTTTGTGGATATTGGTAGATGACATGTAACTCTAAAGACTGGTTTATCACTTATAGCATTATCAGTAGCCAGAGCATAACATTTGAATCTCCAAGTCCCTGTTCCTACAGAATGAAAAAAGGAGGGCTTCATGACACTTATAAACACTGTGGGCTGCATTACAGGACAGGGCCTCTGACTTTACGAAACATGAATCTTTTACAACAGATAGTGATCATTCTTATCATTTGATCCAGAGGGAGACACTATCTCTATCTTTCAGCACTGTAATCAAACCTTCCCTTTGCTCCTGGGGGAGGTACTAGCTCTGTCTTCCAAGGTGTTCACTAAACAACCATCCTTGAAAAGATAGCTCGGAATAAAAGTAGTCAGTGCGCCCTTTACGTGACATGAAGAAATCTGAGAGACTATGGAAAATTGTCTTCCAACAAAGATTACTTTTAGGGTATTGCATTTCGCTACTATTCTTAATGGTAGTTGGTTAGCTTACCTCTGCCAACTCAAAATTAACACTGACATATTCAAAATATTCAAATATATCAGCCTTTTGGGAAAAATGAAAAGTTATCTACAAAGCTTGGTTTACAAAAGTTAAGAATAAGATATACTATGGTTCTTTGGTTAATTTTTCAGTGCTTACGTATCCATAACATGATGTAAAAATTGATTATAACCATTCTAGATGCACTCAGGCTACACATTGCACTGAGTGACCATCTACAACACTAAATACTGTAGTTCTCCATACATTCATGGACTGACATGGACAAATCCTGCATTTCAATATAGTAAGAGTTGATGCTCTCTATCTTTTCTCTCAGTAACTTCTTGAATCCTCATTCTTTTCTTTGAGCAAAGTCTTGCTGAAATATTAATACCATGTTTAAGATAGGCCTTCACTGACCTTCTATAATAGAGTAGTACTGCTATATTTTTGTTTATTCACTGTCTTTTTCACCGGAATATAAGTTCCTTAAGAAAAAGGTCTGTTTACTGTACTATCTGTAGTGCCTGTAAAAGTACCTACCTTATGGTAAGCACTAAGAAATACGTTTAATAGAATAAATGAATGACTATAATGTTATTCAGTATTTAGGAAGGTCGATAAAATCATGTTTTTCGCCATGTAGCTAGATGTATTTATTTATATAATCTGCTTAGCATGAATTTGAGGGTTGTGTTAGTGGCAGAAAAACAAATGAGACTGGAATCTAGCTATTATATTCATACAGAATTGAAGAGAAAGCTATTAAAATACAAACTAGAGAATCACTAAGTCCTAAATTCTACAATCTTATCAAGGGACAACCCACAGTTATTATTTTTCCTTTCCTTTTTTCTTTTTTTTAAACTCTCTATGTGTTTTTTTTTTCTTTTTCTTTTACTTTCTTTTTTAACTCTCTCAATAAATGTTCAATTGAATACCCTTGAAACCTTTACAGAGATGAGAGTACGATATATTAATATAAATTCTGAAGCCGCATTTGCTTAGCTGACCTAAGATGTCATAAGACATATTTAATAATCATAAAAATACTGTATTAATATTTAAATTCACCCAACTTCAATATTTTTTGCACCCTCTGGGCATAATTTTGTAGCAGACCAAAAAAACAAACAAAAGACCATTTTATTCAGTTAGAAGTCTTGAGTTGAAAATAAAAACCCTGTGGTTTTGCTGTACTTTCAGAAAAGACTTGTTGCTAATTAGAGTCCTTGGGCACTTAGAACAGCTTGAAAATTTTTATTAACCACTGAGGTAATTGAATAGTGTATGGCCTTTCATATAAAGAATTAATATGATTTAAGTATGAACCAGGTTGAGCAGTAATTTCAGTTGCCAAAATTGCTACCATATTATTGCAATCTAGCAAATCAGAAGTATCTAGTAAATGTTATTTTTGATATTACTTACTATATTTTATATCTGTGGAATATAAATTTTAATTAGAGGCCTTTTTATGTGAAGTGTAATTTCAATAATGTCTTAATTTTGTGCTCAGTGATTTTCTATTTTTCATTTACAGTGAATATTTTTATTAATGTTCAAATCTCAAATGTGGCATATTTTCCATCTTAATTGTTAGTGGCATTTATTATTGAGATCTTAGAAGAATTAGAATTGGATTTTCTAATATTAAATCACTTGTATACATATTCTAGGCATTCCAGTGGACAATCCATTCTAATGTTATTTGGTGCTCCAAGACTCGAGTTAATATTTTGTAGTCACGAGAATTGTCATTTCTATCTTTTAAGATACCCATTATGGAAAAAAGAATCTAATTATAGTATAATTAATGGTATACAAGTAAAAGTAAGCCACTCTGTGGTGCCATCTTCGTTAACTTACTGAAAGTACAAAAATTATTTCAGAAGTCATATATTGAGAATTTAATGAATACTTGCATTGGAGATTTTATGGAATAAAATGTTATCAATAATCAAGATTTTACATGCTTAATTTCACAGTCATTTTATTACACTTCAGTCCTACTTATCACATTGTTTTGTAAGACAAAATAATTTGCAAAACTGTTCTGTAAGCAGAAATTTTACAACTAAATTTTCAGAAACCATTGGAACAGTAGGACATGCAAAACTGACAGCATTTTTATTTGATGTTAACATTGCTTATTTTCTCTTGTTTATTACTAAACATGACAACATAAAAGTTATATTTGAAATTCTAACCTGTCACACATTCTGTTATTGTTATTGTAAGCAAATATTGTTTCCTTTTCCCCCAGGAAAGCTTTTTTTTTAACATTAAAAGTTTTAGTTTCACCACAAAGAAATAAATATTGTTAGCATATTTTTGTATTTCCTTCCAGAATTTTTCTTGTGACTGTGAATGTGTAGTTGGTTTTCTGATAGTAGCTGTTACTTTTTTTCTTTTTTAAGAAGAAATTGTGGTAAGAACACTTAACAGGAAATCTATACTGTTAAAAATTTTGAGTGTTCAATACAGTATTACTTACTATAAACACAATGTTGTACAGCAGGTTTCTTTAATTTACTAATCTTCCATAGCTGCAATTTTTTACCAATTGAATGGCAACTCCCCATCTTCCCCTTCCCCCAGCTCAAGGCCGGAACCGTTCAATTCTCTGCTTGTCTATGTTTGACTATATTAGATACCTAATATAAGTGAAATTATGCAGTATTTGTCCTTCTGGGACTGGCTTATTTAACTAAGCATAATGTCATCAAGGTTCATCTCTGTTGTCACATATGGTAGGATTTCCGTCTTTTATAAGGTAGAATAATGTTTGATTCTGTGTATATATTAAATTTTCCTTAACCATTCATCCTTCAATGGACATTTAGGTTGTTTTCACATCTTGACTATTGTGAAAAATTCTTTAATAAGTATGGGAACAAATATGTCTTCAAGATCCTGATTTTAATTCTTTTGAATATATACCCAGTACTAGAATTGCTGGACCACATGGTGGTTTTAATTTTGATTTTTGGAAGAACTTCCATACTGTTTCCCATAGCAACTGTATCATTTTGCATTCCCATGAATTATGTACAAAAGTTCCAGTTTCTACACATCTGCACCAAAACTTTTTTTTTTTTTTAAAGGATAGCCATACTAACAGATGTGAGGTAGTTTCTTATTATGGTTTTGATTTGCATTTTCCTGATATTTAGTGATGTTGAGCACCTTTTCATGTACCATCATTTGTATGTCTTCTTTGGAGAAATACCTACTCAAGTTCTTTGCCCATTTTTTAATCAGGTTGTTATTTTTTTTCTATTGAATTGAAGGAGTACCTTACATATTTTGGATATTAACCCATTATCCAAATGCAATATGATTTACAAATATTTTCTCCCATTATGTAGGTTGCCTTTTCACTCTTTTCATTCTTTGCTGTGCTTTCACTTTTTATTTTGATACAGTCCTACTTGTGGATTTTTGGTTTTTTGCTTACGTTTTTTGTTGTCATATTAAAGATATCCTCACAACGAACAGTATCATGAAGCTTTTTTTTCCCTATCTTTTGTTCTAGTAATTCTACAGTTTCAGGTCTTATGTTTAAGTCTTTAACCACTTTGAATTGATATTTTTGTGTATGATGTAGACAAGGGTCCAATTTTATTCCTTTGTGGGTGAGATATTCAGTTCTCCCAAAACCATTTGTTTAAGAGACTATCCTTTCCCACTGAATATTCTTGGTACTTTTGTCTAAAATCAGTTGACTATATCTGGGCAGGTTTTCAGCCATCATTTTTTTAATAGGCTTTCTGCCTCTTTCTTTCTATGTTGATGACTTTCTCTCTCTCTCTGTCTCTCTCTATCTCTCTCTCTCTCACTTCTGCATTTAGAACTCTAGTAATGCACACACTGATCTGGTCAGCTTGGTGATTTCCCACAGGTTCCTAAACTTTCTTTATAATTTAGTCTTTTTTATTCTTTTTTCTTTTCTTTTCTGATTAGAAAATTTCCAATCACCTGTCTGTGACTTTGAGTTCTGCTTGATCAAGTTTACTATCAAAACCCTCCAGTGAATTTTCAATTCAGTTATTGTATTCTTCAATTGTATTCTTTAGCTCCATGATTCCTCTTTGGTACTTTTTTATATTTTCTCTTTGTTGAAATTCTCACTTTATTCATGCATTATGCATTGTTCTCTTGACCTCTTTGAGTGTCTTTATGACAGTTATTTTGATTTATCTAAATCATTTATGTCTATTTTATCAGGGTTTGTTTCTGACGATTTATCTTGAATTTTATTTGTGGCATAATGCCCTGTTTCTTCATGTTCCTTGACCCTTTGTGGTAGTATTTGCATATTAGACAAAACAATGACCTCTCCCCATCTTTACAGACTAACATTGTACAGGAGAATATCCTCACAAATCCGTCTGGCCAGAAATTCTTGAGGCATCTCAAACCACAGTGCTAGTCCAAACCACTGTCTTTATTCTTAGTTGTCCTTAGATGTCTAGAGTATTCTGGGTCTGGTCAGCACTCCAAGGCAGGCAAGACAGAATCCAGTGCTTTGGGTAGCCCTCAGAAACAACTGAATGTTGGATATATGGTGCATTCCTTTTTTCCACCTCCCCATGAAGAAACTGAGAACTAAAGTTTTATTTTTTTTTTTGTTTTTGTTGTTTTATCTTCTTATTCTGTGCAAAGTCAGAGTGAAGGGGGCTGTGGGGAATACTAATCTAGTAGTTCACATTGCTATCTCAATGGCTCTAGGAGTCTAGAATATGCCAGGCGTGTCAGTGCTCTGAGACAGGCGAGAAAGTAGTCAATGCCTTAGGTAGACCGCAACCCCAAAAATCAGAATATGAAACATATGGTCCCATTCCCTTCCTTTCATCTCCAGACAGACGTTGAACCTGGGAGTTTTCTCTCAACTATGTGGTGCTATGCCTGGTGTTGGGATGATGGTAGAGGATGTTTCCACTTTTTTTTACCATCTTCAATATGGCTAATTTTATGCTGATCCACGGTGCAAGAGTCTGTTACCTAGTTCCTGGATTTCTCAAAAAAGGTATTAATCTGTACATTGTTGAATGGGTATTTCAATGAAAAGAAGAAAGTCCAGGGCTTCCTATTCTTACTCCCCTATCACCTCAAGGAGTATTTTATATGAGAAAAAAATTACTTTTAATTTTAAATAATGGATATAAATAATATAGATTTCAGTTACATTTAATTGACACTCAATGGCTTCCTAATTTATTCACAAAAGTGGTATAGCAAGATGGTATGTATGAGTCAGTGAAGTATTCAGAGCCAAAGGTTGGGATGAAAGAATTCACTTTGTCACTCTCTAGGGTTCAATATTCAGCAAAGGCAACAATTGTAGATCAACCTAAGAATTATTCATTAACTAGCTACTACCTACCTGAGGTAGATTACATCTTCATTTCTGAAAACATAGAAGGTTTTTCAAATCCAAGACCAGTCTTAAGTTTTTGTACAGTCATGTCCATATCATTCACATAACAGGTGCACCAAACAAACAGAAATTTGCATAGCTTCTTTTTATGCACAATAGATTATTCTATTTTTATGCACAATAGATTATTCTATATTGCAACCCATTGTTTAAATCAGTCACTTGTATTATGTGAATTATAAGACTTCATTTCTGTAGAGTTTTAATAGGATTAAATTCCCTACCAAAAATATATGTTCTGACTGCACAGATGACTTAGGCTACAAGAAAAGAGTTTTTCATACAAGCATTAATTACTTTTAGAAGAATAGTTAAGAAAAAGATGCCTAAATCATATGATATATAACATAACTGAGGCTTTAAAAATGTCATTTTGAGAGTTGATATAAATGCAAATAAGATATTTGCTTTTGGGATCGAGAATAATTAGGACCTTTGAGGAGTGCACAGGTGCAAAACAATAGATCCCCAGTTATGGCTAGAGTGCTCGGGGGTAAAGAGCATTATTTCCTAATGATAAACTGCTCAATTTATTAAGATATCATAAAAATTCTAATGTGTATACATCTAAGAACAGAAATTCATGGTACATAAAGTATATAATATTTTACATAAGTATTTAAGGTACATAGAACTTACATAAATACACATGTGATACATAACACAAAAATAAAAACTGATGAGACTAAAAGGATAGACATATTCATAATTAGAGTCAAAGATTTTAATATGTCTCAACAATCATTAGAATAAATAGACAGAAAATAAGAATAGATGAAAAGTGGGGGAGAACAAAAAAATATATAGAAGATTTAACCACACTGTTAGTGAACATTACCTAATTAATTGACTTTTAAAAATAAACCATTCCACTAAGGAATAGCAGAATATATATTATTTTCAAGGTTACATAGACTATTTAGCAAGATAAACCACATGCTAAGCATACAACAATTCCTCATATGTTTTAAATTTTTCAAACTATATAGAGTATGTTCTCAGATAATAATGAAATTAAATTAGGGAACGATAACAAAGAATTTTTAGAAAATTGCCACTATTTGGGAATTCAATAACCTAATTCTAAATAACTAATGGATCAAAGAAAAAATCTAAAGAGAAATTAGAAAATATTTTGAACTGAATGAAAACAAAAACATAACATATCCACATTTGTGGAATACTGCTATATCAGTATTTGAAGGGAAACTAATGAATCAAATGCTCACATTATAAAAGAAGTCTCAAATAAATGAAATTTATTCCATCTCAAGTAACTATAAAAAGAAACCAAAATAAAGCAGAAGAAAGGAAATAAATGTCTAGGGGAGTATCAGTGAACTAGAAAACAGCAAAACAATACAGAAAATTAGTGAAAATAAAAGCTTGTTCTTGGAGATAATCAATGAAATTGGTAAACTTCTTGATAAACTGATCCCGACAAAAAGAGAAAAGACACAGTTTGCCAATATCAGGAATGATATAGTGAAGTTCAATCACTATAGCCTATATGGATATTAAAATCATAGTGAGGTATTTTTGAACAAGTGTTTGCCAATAAATTCAATAACTTAGGTAAAATGGAAATATCTATCTTTCAAGGACTTAAATTATCAAAACTTACTTAAGAAGAAATAGCTTAAATACAATGTATCTATTAAATATTAATAAATTAAATTTGTGATTAAACATTTTTCAATTAAAAAAATTTAAGCCCCTATAGCTTCACTGGAGATTTCTATCAAATGTAGAAATAATACCAATTCTAAATAAACTCTTTCAGAAAGTTGAAGAGGACAGATTATTAACCAATTTATTCTGTGAGACCAGAGTTACTCTGTACAAAAACAGACAAAAGATTATAAAGAAAAAAAAGCAATGAACCAATAACACTCATAAATATTGACTGAAAAATTTAAAGAAAACATTTAGCAAATAAAAATTGGGAATATATTAAAAATAAAATGTATCGTGACCAAGCAGAATTTATTTCAAAAGCACAAGTTTGGTTTATTAAGGAAAAAAAAATTATTATAACTCTTCACAGTATTGCATTAGAAATTAAAAACCACATTATCATTTTAATAGAGGTAAAAAATACATGAACAAAATCCAATATCCATCCATTCCTGACAAAAACTCTCAGTAAGCTAGAAGTAGAAGGAAACTTCCTTAGAAAGCTGAAGACAATCATGAAAAACCTATAGTAAATATCATGCTGAATAGTGAAAGATGGAATAATTTCCATCTAGGGTCAGAAAAAAGAGAAGAATATTTTCTCTTATCTCTTCTATTCAACATTGCGCCAGAGGAACTAGTCATTTCCATGAATCAAGAAAATGAAATAAAAGTCATCCAAATGAGAAGAAAAAAAATTGATTTTTTTTCTTATAGATAAATATTCAATTTAGAAGACTGGTGGAGTATACAAATAAGCTGCTATATGAAAAAGTAAGTATATCAAGTTTGCAAGATACAACCTGATTTATAGAAATTTATGAAAATTTATTTATGAAAATCAATTGTATTTCTTTATACATCAGTCCATTAACATCTATGGGAGATTGGCTCCAGGACACCGTACTAATACCAAAAATCTGTAGATGCTCAAGTCTCTTACATGAAATGGCATAGTATTTGTATATAACCTATGCACATCCTCCTGTAGATTACTTGTAATATCTACTACAATGCCTATACATCATTTAATTCACAATAATTCAACATAATAAGACTGTGCATGGCAAATTCAAGTTTTGATTCTGGGAACTCTGTGGAATTTTTTTTTCTGAATACTTTTCATTCACAGTAGGTTGAATTCGTGGATGTGAAACTCATAGATATGGAGGGTTGACTGTACTATAAGTGAGCAATCAGAAATTTAAATTAAATAAATTAAATTAGCTAAATAAAGTGATCAAATTTAATTAGTTAAATCAAAATTAAGTTAAAGTGAAAACATATGTACCTTTATAGTAAAAAAATATAAAATATTTAGAAATAATCTGGCAAAAGATGTGAACAACCTGAACACTAAAAACAGCAGAATATTATTGAGAGAAATTAAAAATGACCTAACCTAATGGATAATCTTATGAAGTTCATGAGTCAAAAACAATATTGTTATGATATTAATTCTCAAAATGATCTATAGATCCATAACAATTACAAATTCCCAGCAAATTTTTTGGTAGAAATTGATCCAAAAGTGGTAAAATTGTTTAGAAATTAAAGGGGCTAAAATCTGAAAAAAACATTGTAACAAAAGAACAAATTTACAGGACAAACACTGCCCAATATCAATATTTGTTTTCAAGCTACAGTAATCAAGACAGGTGATGCTGGTGTAAAGATACACAGATATGTTAATGGAACTAAATATGGAAGGAACAAACAGGCACACATGCATGCCACAGGTAAACTGATTTTCAACCAAGGTGCAAAGGCAATTTAGTGGGTAATCTTTTCAACAAATGGTTTTGAAACACTGAATATCCAAAAGGAAAAAAAAATACTCTGTGACCTATACAGCACACCGTCTACAAAATTTAACTGAAAGTGGAGTATAGGCTTGAATGAGAAACCTAAAACTATAAAACTTCTAGAAAAAATGTAGGATCACACAATAGCTAGAATAGAGGCTTTTGAATATCCTAACCACAAAGAAATGATAAATGCATAAGGTGATGGTCACACTAAATACTTTGATTTGATCATTATACAACAGATATAAGTATTGAAACATAAAATTGTACCCCATAAATATGTACAAGTACAATGTGTCAATTAAAAAAATCAAAAATAGGATGAAATCTTTGTAATTGTGTTAGGTTAAGATTGCATAACATGACACCAAATGTGTAATCAATAAAAGAATAAATTTATAAATCATACTTTATTATAATATAAAACTTCTGCTCTTTGAAAGACACTGTTTAGAGAATGAAAAGACACGCCACCGAGTGAGTCAACGTATTTGAAAGTAATATATGTGCAAAAGGTATTATGTCCACACCATATAAATAATTCAAAATTAAATACAGTAGTCCCCCCCTTATCCTCAGGTTCACTTTCTGTAATTTCAGTTACTCACAGTCAACTGTGGTCTGAAAATATTAAATAGAAAATTCCAGAAATAACTAATTCATAAATTTAAAATTGTGTGTTGTTCTGAGTATTATAATGAAATCTTGCACTATCCTGCTCTGTCTTGCCTTAATCATCACTTTGTCTGGCAAATCCATCTGGTGTATGCTATCCACTCAACAGACGCTTAGTAGCCATCTGGGTTATCACATCAACGGTTCAGAAGAAGAAGGGTGAGTACAGTATAATATATAGAGAAAAATAGAGAGACAGAGAGAACATTAGCATAACCTTTATTACAGTATATTATTATAATTAGTCTATTTTATTGATTTTCATTGTTAATCTCTTACTGTGCTTAATTTATAAATTAAACTTTATCATAGGTATGTATGTATAAGAAAAACATAGTATATTTAGGGTTCAGTACTATCCATGGTTTCAGGCATCCACTGGGGGTCTTGGAACGTATGCCCTAAGGATAAGTGGAGACTACTACAATAGCCGTACAAATAACATATTTAATAAATGTGCAAAAGATTTGAACAGACCGTTCATCAAATAAGATATATGGGTGGCATATATGTACATGAAAAGATATTTAATATGATTAGCCATTTAATGAATTAAAAAAAATAAAACCAGTGTAACACCATTGCATATTTATTAGGAAGACTAAAATTAAAGACTGATCAACCAAATATTGGTGAGGATGTAGTGCAACTGGAATTCTCCTAACCTTTTGGTGAGAATGTAAAATGGTATAAATCACTTTTTAAACCTATTTGGATGATTTAAAAAATTTAAACAAAAGTCTGCTAGGTAAAAAACCAAAAAAAACCCAAAGCATATGTCTATCCAAAAATTTTTACACTAATAGTCATAGTAGCTTTATTTGTAATATCTGAAACTAGAAACAACTTAAATTTCATCAACAGGTTAATGAATAATCAAGTATGGTATATCCATGAAGTGTAATCTTACTCAAGCAATAAGAAGGGATTAATTGTTGATATATCCTGCAACATGGATGAATCTTAAAATCATTATTTTGAACGAAAGAATACAGACTAAAAAATCTATTTACTGTATCACTCTATTAATATTAAATTATAGAAAATGAAACTAATCGATATAGAGATCAAGGAGAACAGTGGTTACCTGGGGTTGAAATGGGGCTTGTGGTGCCAGGAGCAGAAGAAGAAAAGAGATGACAAACAGGCATAAGAAAACTTTTTTGGGATGATGTTTATGTTCCTTATCATGATTGTGCTGATGTTTTCATGTGTCTATATATATATATATATACACAATATATATATATATACACATATAAATTTATCAGTTTTTTCTAAAGGTGCGGTTTATTGTAAGTCAGTTATACTTAAAAGTCTTTTTTTATAAAATAAAAATAAACAAAATAAAATAGTAAAAGGCATAAGACATAGATAAAAAATTTGTCTGAATTCTGAGGGGTTTCTATTGTTTAAACAAAGAGTTAGTGCTGCAATTTCTAGCACTAAGGCTTAAATGGAAGCATGCTTCATTATAAGTTTTCTCTATCTGATGAAAGAAAGTAAATATATTTATCTGAATGGACAGACTTCTTCCAGTTACAATTGAAAGTGGAATTTATTATCTGGATTTTTATCTAAATGCTAATGTCTCCAACTACAGACGTGCAATGGGCTTAGAAACACCATTTTTCAATCAAAAATTCTCATATTGTTTTTCTATTAAAGCTTAATGTTTATGAATGAATTGAAATTTGGTAAAGAAATTTCTGCAGGAAGCTGAATTATATTTATTATTTTTTGATATTTTAATTAAAACAAATCCAGAACAAGAACTTACTAGATCAAAGACAAATAAATAGTCAGTATGTCCAACAAGTCAATTATCTCAACCATGAAATATCTCAGGTAATCATCTAACATATGTTGCATCATAATCACTCTGTAGTTATAATTCTTCACAATTGCTGCAAGTGTGAATATTCTCTAATACTGCTTTAAAAAATCCATAAACTATAGATACTTGAATAAAAGTGTGTACTTGTTTAGAAATAATTAGTTTATTCGTATCCATGCTGTATGCCTACACATACTTGCCATGGATACAATTTGACAGGTGTCAGAAACTTTGGTCATGAAAGAACTTCTGAGAGCCTCAGATAAATTGGGTTTACTATGAGACAATTCTGTTAAAAGGAGTAAAATAAAACATAAAATTATCTTACATAACATTTAAGAAGTAAAGTTTCTACTAAAACACAGAACAAAAAGTACTCATGATCCATGATAATTTGAAGATTGACTTAATGTATGTTAAGGCTATAAAGGAAAGTAGACCTTTGTCTCCATACATTAAAATGGAGTAATAATTTACTGTCACTAACCCTGGGAACTCTTAAGGATACTATTAAGTTCCTTTGATTTTCACTGTGCTAACATTAAGCTTCATAAAGGCAGGATCTTTGTTTTCCCCACTTACATATTCAAAGCACCGAGAACAGTGCCTGGCATATAATAGGTACTTAATTTATCTATCTGTCAATCATCTATCTACCAATCATCTATCTACCTTTTTTCATTATGGTGATATTATAACATATGATCAATTAAAAAGACAATTTATTTAAAAAAATGACTGATGTAGTGACCTGGAATTCATACTTTAAAAAAACTGTGGTGATAAATAAGATAATTTTATTAACTATTTGGGATAGCTAGGGAAGATGACAATGAATCATTAGCAACAAAAGATATTTTCAATAAACCAAGCTTTTATGTCATTTTCAAATGGCAGCAATGAACTGGAAAATTATTATACCATTGAAAAGACTGTGCATGAGATACTGTAATAAATCATTTACTGAATATTATTAGAGTTTAGAATAAATTCATTTATAATTAAGTTCAAAGGAACTTTGAACATACTGCTTGATGTCAAAAATATGTTTGATATAAATTCCAGTGTTTGTAATAACTTTAATAGTTTTAAAAATCTTTAAAAATGTTATATAAATACTGATGTACTGTGTACAAGAACTGAATGAGTTTGGCCTATTTTCCTTGGCTAAGCTCTTCAATGAAATGGGAAAATGACTTTTTTTCATAAGAAAAATAGTATTGTTAACAAATTGTAATAATGAGTCTCAGGATTATTGAGATCTCTGGTTTGCAATAACACCAAGTGATCAAAGCACATTTGATCACTTAGTTAAGCCTCTCCTTTTACCAATGATATGACTTGATTGACACTTTCATTTCTTACATGGGACGTCTTTTTTATGCAGAAATACATAGTAGTGGGAATAACATCACAGAGTAAAGAAGCATATATATAATATAAAGGAAATAAAGACACACTTGTACTTATTCTTCTGATGTGGCTTCAGGGACAAGTACAAACCTTTCATTAACAAAAATAGAATTACCATATTAGTTTGCAATCCCACTACTAAGTGTACATTCTAAGGAAATGAAATCAGTATGTTGAAAAGATATCTATGCTCCTATGTTCAGTGCAGCATTATTCACAGCAGCTAATATACTAATTAACCTAAGTGCCGTCAATAGATGAACAGACGTAACAGAGGGAATGGCCTGAGAAAGCAGGTAAAAATGTTTTCTGTTTCTTTAAAAGCTTCTCACCCTTTTTGAGGACTATAACCTGCATCCCTGCCTCAGGCCAGTGGTCTGGAGGGGCAGGGGAATGTCCTTTGTTCTTTGTGCTGCAGGAGATGGCTCAGCAGAACTGCCCAGGTGAGGCCTGGGTCTGGGTGGGTGGAGGTCACTAGATTGCCTTTGTGGAAGACGGGATGGAACAGCAATTGCCTGAAGCTGAATGAGCTCCCTTTAAAAGCTCTGTATTGCTGCTTATGATTAGGATGATGACATTTTAGACAGGAGTCTCCATCCTTCTCTTTTGCCAACAAATATATAAATCTCTCTTTCCTTTTCCTCAACCACTTGTTCTTCTGATATGGCCTCAGGGACAAGTGCCAAGCTTTCAGTAACACAGATAAAGAAAATGTGAGATACACACACCCTTACACACACACACACACACACACACACACACACACACACACACACACGATAGAAGACTATTCAGCCTGAGAAAAAGGGAATCATGCCATTGGCAACAACATGGGTGAACTTGGAGGACATTATGCTAAATAAGCCAAGCACAGAAAGACTGATTTCACATGATCTCACTTATATGTGGAATCTAAAAAAGCCAAACTCGCAGAAGTGGAGAATAGAATGGTGGTTGCCAGGGACAGAGGGTGAGGCAAATGGGAAGATGTTGATCAAATAATACAAATGTTCAGTTACAAGATAACTAAGTTCTGGGAACCCAATGTACAGCATGCTTCCTATAACTAATAATACTGTGTCGTATAATTGAACTTTGCCAAGAGAGTAGATCTTAAGTGTTCTCAACCACACACACACAAAAGTGATAAATGTGAGGTGATTAATATGTTAATTAGCTTGTGGTAATCATTTCACAGTGTACACATATATCAAATCACCACATTATACACTTTAAATATACACAATTTTTATTTGTCACCTACACCTCAATGAAGCTGGGGAAAAGCATATTTGAAAAATTGAGGCTTTTATTTGGTCAAAGAAAAAAAAAAGAGAAAAATCACTTGTATTTTGTGGAGCAAAAAAGAAAACTCGGGTAATTTTCTTTTGCATATTTATAAGAAAAGATTATGTGAAATAATTTTGAATAATTTCAGGCAACTTTAAATTGTAAAGAAGCACAAAAGGATTTATATGAGGTCAGTCAATTAAGAAGCATGAATGAGTGCTTAGACTTAGAGATCAATATACTAAAAAAATTTTCCAGGGAGTATTATATTAGGACCACAGGTTTTAGAGCAGATAGATCTGTTTTAAAACCTTAGGTCTATCATTTAGTAGCCAAGTAATGTGGATAAGTTGCATATAGACATGCACCTCACCTTCCTTACCTGAGAAATGGGAACTGTGAGATCAGAAATACTATGAAAAGTGCCTAAGAGTGTCTGTGATGTTGTAATTCCACAAATGACTTCACAGTTACTATTACTACTTCAACTACTACTAATATTACTTATATTCCTACTAACATTAGCTTTTATAGTATAAATCAGGGATCATAGATATTGTTGAAGAGGAAAAATGAGTAAATATAAAGTAATTAGAACAGAAGATACTAAAATGCACAATTTAGGGCTAGATTTTGACATTAGGATTGATAAAATTTTAAAGAAAACAAAGGGAATCTAGGTGTGGTGGCTTGTGCCTGTAGTTTTAGCTATTCAGGAGGCTGAGGCAGGAGGATTGCTTGAGCCCAGAAGTTCCAGGCTGTAGTGCAAAATGATTGCACCTGTGAAGAGCCACTGCACTCCAGCCAGGGAAAGAAAGAAAGAAAAGAGGAAGAAAGGAAGGAAGGAAGGAGGGAGGGAGAGACAAAGAGCAATAAGGAAAGAAGGAAGGAAGGAAGGAAGGAAGGAAGGAAGGACGGAAGGAAGGAAGGAAGGAAGGCAGGCAGGCAGAGGGAAAATGTGGAGTATTCAAAAAAGTCTTGAAGATCTTGAACTTAATATTTGAGAATTAACAAGGTCTGGATAGGTGAAGTGAAGATTCAACTATTCTAATCATAAAATTTACGTAAGAATAAAGACATAGTGATAGTGTAAAATCACCCTAATTACAGCAGCTCTGGGAAAAAATTAGCTTACATAGATGATTAAATATGATCATATGTCATAGAGAATATTTGAAAACATTTTACTGAGGTTAAAATATGTATGGCATTAAACATCATTTTAATCATTTTAAGTGTACAATTATGCGGCATTAATTATTACGTCCACAGTGCTGTGAAACATCACCACTACCTATTTCCAAAAATTTTCATTATAAACTCTTTAACCATTAAACAATATAACTTCCCATCCTACCTCCTCACAGTCCCTTGTGACCTCTAATCTTTTATTTTCTATCTCTATGGATTTGCCTATTCTAGGCTCATAGAAGACGAATTAAATAATATTTGTCCTTTTGTGTCTGCTTGATTTTACTTCACACTGTGTCTTCAGCATTCATCCATATTGTAGCATATATCAGGATAAATAATATTCCATTGCATGTATATACCATGGTTTGTTTCTCCATCAATCTCATGGGTTGCTTCTACCTCTTTCTTAACCATTGTGAATAATGTTCCAATAAATATGGGCTTATCAGTATCTGTTCTTCAAGTCTCTGTTTTCAATATCTTACCTAGGAGTGGAGTTGCTAGATCATATGATAATTCTTTTTAGCTATTTGAGCAACCACCAAACTGTTTTTCATAGTGGTACACAATTTTATACTCCCACCAGGCATGCACAAGGATTCCGATTTTTACACATTCATGCCAATATTTGTTATTTTCATTTTTTCTTCTTTTTATAGTAGCGACCCTAATAAATGTGAAGTAGTATCTTATTGTGGATTTCATTTGCATTTTCCTAGAGACAAGTGTTGTTGAGCATCTTTTCATGTGTTTATTGGCCATTTGCATATCTTTGGGAAAATATCTATCCAGTCCTTCACACATTTTTGAATTGGGTTGTCGTAGAAAACATTTTGAAGCAAGCATGGTAAATTAAATATGCTATAAATGAAAGACCTGTTCAAGTTTGAGAGTAGGAGAGAGTTCATACCAGTAGTACATCTACTGTTACTACTAATCTAACAATATTAAATCCTGAGTGTTTGCACAAACAAACATCTTTCACTGAATGATTCCAATTAATTTATTTTATCTTTCCCCCAACAGGAAAACTTTGTTCATTGTTTTTTAGTTTTTTATTGTTTTTATTTTTATTTTTTAAATATTTATTTTTATTTTAATAGGTTTAGGGGGTACAAGTTGAATTCCATTATATGTACATACTGTATAGTGGTGGAGTCTGGCCTTTCTGGTGTTTCTATCAACCGAGTAGTGTCCATTGTACCCCACAGGTAATTTTTCTTCCCTCACCACCTCCCACCTTCCTCCCTTGTGAGTCTCCAATGTCCACGATACCACTCTGTGTGCCCTTGTGTAGCTGTAGTTTAGTTCCCACTTGTAAAAGAGAATGTGCGGCATTTATTTTTCTGTTCCTGGGTTACTTCACTTAGAATAATGCCCTCCAGTGCCATCCAAGTTGCTGAAAAAGCTGTTATTTCATTCTTTCTTGTTGTTAAGTAGTACTCCATTGTGTGTACTACATATATCCACACAACATTTCTTAATCCACTCATCCATTGATAGACACTTAGGTTCATTCCATATCTTTGTGATTGTGATTTGTGGCATGCTAAAAATCTAAAACAAATTTTAACAAATGGCTTGACTACCAAGCAACAAATTCTATTGCTGCATGACTAAGGGCAGGGTGGGCTCTGTGGCCTGAATGTCTTGGTGAGCCTAGTCATGCTCTGTCATGGCTGAATGATCTTGGACATCTTGCTTAGCCATTGTGCCTCAGTTTCCTCATCTGTTAAAAAAGATGATAGCACCTACTGCATCACTCTGTTATTTAAATGAGCTGATACCTATGAAGTGATTAGAACAATGCCTGGCATATTATAAGCACTTTTTAAATCATTTGCCATATAAAATCAAGCCTTCAGAAAAATTTGAAGTCACTTCCTAAAACTGTTCACTTAGAAGCTTATTTATAATTTTCTTTTTATTTCTTTTTTTTATTTCAAGAAATTATGGGAGTAAAAACATTTTGGTTACATGTTATGACCTTGCCATATCCCAACCGTTTCCCCCGCTATAACGCTCACCACGTCCATTAGTTATGAGTTTACCTACCCCCAACCCCCAATTTATTTTATCTTCATTTTGAAAATAGAAAAATCAGTATTATAGAAATTAAAATGTCTTAACCAAGATTTCACAGGTAGTAAGTGGTACATTTAACTGAAGGTAACAAACTATAGTTAACAAAAACAAAAAATATCTGTGCAATCACTAAATACTCCAACACTGTGAAAACCAGACTAAGAAAATAATAGCATCTTAAAAGTAGTCAGATTAAAAATATTGACAAGAACAACATATGTGTTCTACAAAAGGATTAGAAAATTGCATTTGATATAAATATTTTTGAATTTTATGAAAGTGATTTTATGAATGCATATTTTGGCTGTCTCTCTGAAAACCAAAATACTTGATAGGAATATTGACTTGCTTTTTCAACATTGTTTAATTTTGCCTTGCATATGAACAATTTTAAAATTGGTTTTGTGTTTGTTTGTTCAGATAGGCAGAACAAATACACTAATCAGTTTTGAATGTGAATTGCAAATGGTGTTCCATTAACATTGGAGGATTTTTCATGCTATTATTTCTAAAGATAATCAGTTAGTTGGCCTCAGATGAATGCCTATTTGTTAACTTAATTAGCTTATGTAGTAAATACAAAAGATGGAAAAGTGGATGGCCACTGGAAAGTAGTTCACAAAATACAGGGGAAAGCTTTTTATGGAGAAAGAATTTTTAAAATCTTTGAGATCATTTAATTCACTTTGGGAAATCAATTATCCCTAAACTAGAATTCTAATCCTGGTGAAAGGAAGAAAAGCTAACCAAAACAAACATAAATTTGTTGAACCCATATTATGTGCTAGGAATTAATATGGGTATTGTAATATATATCAATATTGTACAACATTTCATTGATTTCTAACTACCTCTCTGAGAAATAGGGAGCATTCTTCTCATTTTAAATATGTGGAAAAAAGAACTTCAATTGCAGTAAAACTGCTGGAATAAGTAGAAGTGTTTGCATATCAAATTCATCTGGTGTCAGAATTCATCCACTAGGTAAAGTTTGAGAGGATACCTGCGTGATCAACCTTGGAGAATATCCTAAGTGCTGAGGGAAGAATGTATATTCAGTAGTTTTTGAGTAGAATGTTCTGTAAATATGTATTAGGTCGACTTGTTTTAGAGTCTTATTTAAGTCCAGTGTTTCATTACTGATTTTCTGATTTGAGGATCTGTCCAGCTCTGTGAGTATAGTGTTGAAGTCCCCAGCAATTATGATGCTAGTGTTTATTTCTTTCCTTAGATCTAGTAGAATTTGCTTTATGAATCTTGGAGTATCTATGTTAGGTTCACATATACTTAGGATTGTTATATCTTCTTGTTGAATTGGTCCCTTTATCATTTTATATAATGACTGTTTCTTTTTTTTTTTTAACCATTGTTGATTTAAAGTCTATTTTATCTGATATGAGAATAGCTATACCTGCACGCTTTTGGTTTCCATTTGTATGGAATATATTTTTCCCATTCCCTTACCTTGAGTTTGTGCAAATCCTTGAGAGTTATATGTATTTCCTGGAGACAGCATATACTTGAGGTGTGTTTTTGATTCATTCAGCCAGTATATGTTTTTTAAGTGGGACATTAAGGCCATTCATGTTCATTGTTAGTATTGATGTGTGTGATACTGTTCTGTTCATTGTGCTGGTTGGTACCTTTTTGTTATGTGTTCTCTCTTGTGCTATCATTTTATAAGCACTGTGAACTTTTACTTTATTGTTTTTTACACTGGTGGGTAGCTATTGTACTGTTCCACGTAGAGTATAGTGCACTTTTGAGCATTTCCTGTAGGGCAGGTCTTAGTGACAAATTTCCTTGGTGTTTGTTTGTCTGGAAAAGTATTTATTTCCCTATCATTTATGAAACTTCTTTTTGCAGGTTGCAAAATTCTTGACTAACAGTAGTTCTGTTTAAGACTGCTAAACATGAGAACCCAATCCCTTCTGGTTTATAAGGTCTCCATTGAGTAGTCTGCTGTAAGCCTGACGGGTTTTGCTCTGTAGGTTAGTTGCTACTTTAGTCTTGCTGCTTGCAGAATTTTCTCCTCATTTTCACTTTGGCCAAGTTGATGACTATATGTCTTGGAGATGCCCTAATCACTATGAATCATCCTGAGGCTCGATGATGACTTTGTATGTGGATATCAAAATTTCTAGTGATACCAGGAAAGTTTTTTTCAATAATTCCCTCAAATAGGTTTTCCATGCTTTTTCCTTTTCCTTTTTCTCCCTCAGGGATACCTATAATACATATATTAGTTCACTTCACGTAGTTCTGTTTTTCTCTGAGTAATTGTTCATTTTTCTTTGTTCCCTTTTCTGCATCTTTGACTGAATGGTTTAGTTTGAGAGCCTTGTGTTCAGGCTCTGAGATTCTTTATTCTGCTTGGTTTAGCCTATTGCTGAAGCTTTCTGCTGTATTTAGAAATTTCCTCAATGACTCTTTCATTTCTTTACATTCTATTATATCCTTTCTTATGTCGTCTAGTTCTTGAATGATGTTTTCATTTTTTTCATTGATGTCCTGAAATATTCTGGGGGCTTCTTTGTGTCAGTTTTCTACTTTCTTTTCAGTTTCATCCATCTTATTTGCTATCCATATTCTGAATTCCATTTCCGACATTTTGACAATTTCCTTTTGCATAGGGTCCACTTCTATTGATCCACTGTGATCCCTTGGGAGTGTTGAACTGTTTTGTTTTTTTAATCTTGCTAGAGATCTTTTTCTGATTTCTTCTCATCTGAATTCTCTTCTCTCAGGCCAAGGTTGATAGGTTTTCAGGGCACCTGTTCTCCTATGCTGGGAACTCACCTCCTTAGTGAGAAGAAAGACTGGTCCCTAGATAATGTTTTTGGGTCCTATTCTGGAAGACTGATCCAGCAGGGGAGAGGTGGAATATTGGGAGCCTGAAAAGTAGCTTTTATGTTTTGCCCCATTCCCATGTGATTGTCACAATTTAAGCAGGTGCTGGATTACCTTCATGCAGAGTGGTGGGTTGTTCTCTAAGCCACTGTTAGAAGTTCAGTATGGGGTCTGGGTGAGACCCTCTCCGTGGACGCTGATGTTATGGAGTATTGCTTTGCTCGGGGCTCCCCATGGAAGTGAGAGTGGAAGCTGGGTGATGCTATCTAGGCAGTGGTCTTGGGTATCCAAGTTGTGGGCATTTGTCAGTGAGTTGAGGGCAGCACTGGAGCCTCAGGAACCGAGCCCCAGGGCCCAGGGGTAGCACTGGAAACTCAGGGTGAACCCGTGGCCCCAGGGGGAAGCAGGAGCCTCAGGCCTGGGGCCATGGCATGTGGGTAGGGAAGGAGCTGCATGGGCAGACTGTAGGGGTCAGACTGCATTGTGAGATCTATGGAGGTGGAGCCATATGGGGCTGGGTGGCAGCATGTGGGACATGGGGGTGGAGCTGCAGGGCCAGTGGCCAGGGCTCTCGCCCTACCCATGTCCCATAGAAGCAGTCACCCCAAGGCTTCTCAAATGGCATCTGTGGGAACCCTTATACTCTAATCCTCTGTTGGTGGAGGTTGTGTTCATAGCTCCCAGCCACAGTGCATAGCACAGGAGAGAATCTGTTCTGCTTGCTTCATTTCTGGCCCAACAGGGGTAATGCAGAGGTGGATGCAGCAAATCCAAGCCACATGTAGACTCTGAACCTGAGAACTCAGAATGGTTTCAGTTGTAGTAATCCATGAACAGAATCCATGAGGTCCCTGCTGCACACCCCCTTTCTGGTGCAGTGTCACTGCACAGATTTCAAGCAGTTCCCTGATCAGTCCAGAGTTCTGTGATAACAGTGGGGTCTCCTTTCATAGCTTGGACCACAGTGCCTGGGAGGGGAGCATGGAGCCCTATGGCTTTCTCCTCCTGTCCTTCCTCATATGTAGTTGCCTCCCCCAGGTACCTTCTGATCTTGCAGAATGGATTGCCTCATCACCTCCTCCTTCACTCTGAATGGCCCCTGTCACTTCCTTGGTGATCCCCAATGCTCTTCCCAAGAAGGCCTATCCATAGATAGGCATCCACCTGCAATTTTTAATTCTGTACCCGAGAGTGGCATGCATGGGCTGCCTCTTGTCTACCATGTTGCCCCTCCTCCTCTGGTTTTATGTTTCTTAAATGTTGTAATATTTTGTCTTAACCCTTACTTTTAGGTCATGACCATTATTTCTAAAATGTGGCCCTTTTTATGTTACAAATAACAGAATATGGTATTGATCAAGATTTAAACCTTGTCAGGATCTGAATTCAACTTCTGCCTTCTTAGCCCCAGATAGCTCCTAAAATTTCTGCTCAGCACTTTGACCTTCAAAATGCCACTTTATACTGGGTTGTTATCAGTGTTTAGTCCTGAATATTTGCACTTTTGGTATAAATGAAAACCTTGAGAGAAATTTGCACCCAGATTTTGGGGCTCATGTTGCCAAAGTTTCCTCTTCTCTGTGATGTTCCCTCTCGAATCTCAGATGAGTAGCCTTGAACTCCAATCTCTTTTTTCTTAGCTTGGTAAGATTGCAACTTTCTGCTAGAATGAATTTCCCTGCACTGAGTATCAACAGCTTCCCTAAGGGTAAATGTCAGAATGAATGTGAAGCCTTCTCTTCCTTTGGGAATGTGCAGCCTCACCCACTTTGTCTGTGGTGGTTGGTTTCCACTGCTTTCAAATATTTGCTGTATGTATTTTGTCCTTTCTTTAAGAGTTTAGTTCAATATTAGCTACTCAGTTATGGCTAGTATTGAAGTCCCTTTCTATTAACTAGTCTAATCATGTACATTTCAACCAGAAAAATAACTAAAAATAGAAAAGGCACAAAACAAGTAATATCATTTAGAAAAAAATATAATTTTGGAAATAACTAGTGTTCTTTTGGTGGGAACCAAATTGAAAGTTAGATGTATCTCATTCCTTTTTTAATTAAATAATTTATGGTCAGATTCTTATGACATTAGTGTGCAACATTCAGAAAAGCACTGAACTAGGAGCCAAAAGGATTGTCGTCATTTTCTTTTTAATTCTATTTTATCTGGGGAAATTTATTAATCCTTAGCTTTCTAATGTATTACATTTTTATACTTCACAGTTTTGTTTCAAAAATGTAGTATAATTCATTGGTCTGATCATTAATTTATTCAATGATACTGCCTACTATGTGGCAATTTTCTTTCTAATTGTGGAGGCAAGAGAGGTTAACAAAAAGATAAAGTAGACAGAGAAATAAGTTAAAATTCATAAATAAGGACATTTCATATTTTAAATAAGGTAATTTAGTAGAAGGTGACTACTAAAGTGGAAAGGAGTATAATAGAAGGAAAACCTCACCTAGGCTTGATAGTTGAATTAAGACAAAAAAACTAGCCCAAATCAGAAAAATTTTCAAGGAAGTATATCCTAGGAAGAGAAGACAGCAAGTAAAAAGGTTTTCATAAACTTTTCTAAAAAGAAAAACAAAATAGTTAGTGTATATACAACATAATAAACTAGGAAGAAAGTGGTAGAAGAAAAAAAAGTAGACTTGGTAAGATCTAGTGAGATATTATAAACTGTGGTAAGTTGTTTTGTTTGTTATTTAAAGTACAATGGGATCTATAGTGAGATTGTATACAGATTAATGTCATGATGTGATTCATGTAAAAAGATTGTCACTGTTAAAAGTATATTTTTGTGATGAAGTTTAAGTTGTTATCAACTTAAAATAACCTGTTATAAATGTGAAATGTTTTCTTGTAAAGCCTCATGGTAACCACAAAACAGATACCTATAGTAGACACACACATACCAAAGCAAGGAATCAAAACACACTAGCAGAAAAAAATCACTTAACCAAAAAGAATGTGGCAAGAGAATAAAAAAGAACAAAGAATCTACAAAACAACCAGAAAACAATTAACAAAATGGCAGTAGTAAGTATTTACCTATAAATAATTACCTTGAATATAAATGGTTTAAAGTCCCCAATCAAAAGACATAAAGTAGCTGAGTGGGTAATAACACAAAACCCAATTATACGCTGCCTACAAGAGACTCAGTTCAACTGTAAGAACATATATATACTGAAATAAAGAGATAAAAAGATAATTCCATACAAACAGAAACTAAAAGCAACATAAGTAGCTATATTTATATCAGGTAAAATAAACTTTAAGTCATAAACTGTAAAAAGAGACAAAGTATATTAATATATAATGATAAAGTTGGCAATTCAGCAAAAAGATTTAATACTTATACATATAGTGTATATGTATCCCAAATTGGACCATATATGTATATATAGCAAATATTAATAGATTTTAAGGAATAGATAGACTGGAATATAATCCTAGGAGACTAAACACTCTATTTTCAGAAATGGACAGATTTTTTTAGATGGAAAATCAATAAGGAAATATTCAATTTAAACTACATTCAAGACCAAATGGACCTAACAGACATATGCAGAACATTTTATCCAACAGCTACAGAATAAGCATTCTTCTCAACTGCATATGGAATATTCTCCAAAATAGACTATATATTAGGCCACAAAATAAGTATTAACAAATTTAGAAAGATTGAAATTATATCAAATATCTTTTCTGAACACAATGGTATAAAGCTATAAATCAATGACAGGAGGAACTTCAGAAAATTCAAATATGGGGAAATTAACATGTTCTAAAATAACCAATGGGTCAATGAAGAAGTTAAAAGGGATATAAAAAATTTCTTGAGACAAATGAAAATGGAAATGTAACATAACGAAACCTAGAGAATACAGATAAAGCAGCTCTGAAAGGTAAGTTTATACCAATAAATGTCTACATCAAAAAAGAAATATCTTAAATAAAATTAAAGACATCTAGCTTTGCGCTTCAAAGGATTAGTAAAGCAAGAACTAACTAAGCCTAAAATTAGTAGAAGGAAGACAATAATAAAAATCAGAACAGAAATAAATGAAATAGAGACTAGAAAAACAACAGAAAATATCAACAAAACAAAGAGTTTATTTGCTAGATTAAGAAAAAAGAGAAACACAAAAAATGAAAGAAAACATTATATCTGAACAACGGAAATATAAAGGATTGTAGATTTAACATGTTATACATAATAGAGGACTTAGAAAAGGCCAAGACAAATGGGATTTTCCACTCACAGAGAGCTGGATTACAGTTCCTGGTGGGCTGTATTCATTAACAGCAGAAGTCTAGGAACACCAGCCATGGACGCATGGGTGTGACTGCTGCTATGTACAGTGCAGCCATCATGGAGTACCTCACCACAGATGTATTAGGACTGTGAGAAAGTGCATCAGAAGGCTTAAAGGTAAAGCATATTACTCCTTGTCACTTGTAGTTTGCTATTTGTCAAGATGAAGAATTGTAATATCTCATCAAGGCTATAATTGCTGGTAGTAGTGTCACTTCACACACAAAGTCTCTGGGAAGAAAAGACAACAGAGGTCTGTCTAAATAATTTCTGAATTCCTTATTAACCTAGGACTCTAAATATCAGTGTCCAGTGTTGTGATTCCAGTGAACTGTATCTGAAAAACACAATTTTGCCTTTTTGTAATTCTATGTCACCAACACGGAAGTATAGTTTTCTTCCAACCAACCGAATTTCTGCATTGAAGTCAACCATATTTAAGTATTACTCTAGCTTCAAAGAAGATATTGATTCAGAAATAGCAGATTTTTACTGAGCTGTTTTTAAAAAACTGCTCAAGTTTTAATTGTGATGCAGAAGTATAGTAACAAACATCTGGTTTTGCACAGATATTATTTCCACTCTGGTGGATAAGTTCAATAAAATTTGTATCCCCCCCCCCCCTCCAAAAACTTTAAGTCACCCTTGCTGTTATTTTGTGGAGAAGGAGATGGAGTGTTGGCAGTGTAGGCAGGAATAGAGTAAAGAGAACCATTAGGAAAATGTAATAGTACTTGTGAGATTTGATGTCAATTTAAATCGGGCTGAGGGAATTGGAGATGGAAGAAATATATCATGAATGTATTTTGATGTTAGAACCACCTTTCTTGTAGAATTGAATGTAAGAGAAATCAACAGTGATTTTTAGATTTTATTTATAAAATTATATTTTAATTCCACAAACCCAAGCTCAAAATACAGCAGTTTAATGAGACGTCTGAGCATTGATAAAAATTACCTGGGAAGAAGTCTTTATACTTGTACCACTGAACTGTAAAGATAAGCTAATGCTGTATTTGTTTACCATTGACTTCAAAATTGCTTTCACTAAACATTCTAATTTAAAAATACGCAAGCAGTTCTATTTGAGTAGTCAACTACTGGACAATATTGCTAAGCAAAATTGATTCAAATATATAACCTTGAAATAAAAAGCATGAAACCTAAATAATGCAGCAATCACGTCCACTTAATCATCAAGTTCAGTTTCCACCAGTCCTCTAAGGTCAGATTTCACTGGTGATAGTTGGATCTGTTGAGGATATCCTTGTGTTTCTTTGACCAAGAAAAAAAGTAAAATATTTATGATGTCATGTTATAAAGTGAATTAGACAGTGATTAAATAATTAAGGAATTTCTTTCCTTCTGATTTAAGGTATTTTAACAATTCTGAGAATTTTATTTAGGCCTTGAAATGTTCTAAACCAAGTAAATAAATTTGGTCTATTTTGAATCTGATCTATATAAAGGCTAATAACTAAATTACTGTGTTATAAATCATACTAATGCACTATTCTCTGTGGATTTCTCATGAAATTCCTCCCTTCCATAGTTCTCATACACTCCCTTGAGTTTAAATTAATGTGAGGATGTTCTCAGATTCTCCTAGGTAATTTGGAAATACAATGCTGAAAATATGTTCTGAATAATCTTTTTGATGTAAAACCCATTAGAATTAAAAATTAATTAAAAAAAAATCAGAGCCAAATGAGGATAAAGGGTAATTAAGTGCTAAAGCGTTGTGCAAGATGTGCTTAATTAGCCTTTCAGCGTAGGCTTGGGCTCAGAGACAGGCTTATGACTTGCAGGTGAGAATTACACTGTCCCAAATATGAAACAAGAAAATGATCCCAGATAGATTCTTCCATGTTATATTTTAAGAAGCAAGTAAAACTCTGGAATAATGTCAAAGAACACATGTTAAAAACTATATTAACAAATTGTTTAATTGGCAAAAAATAGCTAAAATGTTCACTAAATGTTTAAAGATCTTTTTAGTGTTTACAACTTGTAAATGTTAGTCAATTTTAATTCCAGTACTATGCCTGGTTCAATAACTTAAGACATCCTCCTCCTTAAAAATAACACAAAATTCTGGCTCAAATATCGTATGCAATTTTGTCAAGAACATAAAAGAGCTGGCTTGAGAGTAGGTGAAAATGGAAAACAAGGAAAGGACAGTACTGAACACAATGGTCAGCAGAGTACTAAAGGTACTGGTTGCTCTGATGGTGGTTGTAAAACTTGCTAATCTTGAGCTTTGAGCTTTAATTTGCAGAGCATAGTGTCTTCAGGCATTGCCTCAGGTTGAGAGTCTTACAGGAAAATCCATCTTTTATAAACCGGGACTCCAAACTTTTACACCCTCAATGTGAAGTCTGACCAAGAACAAATACATCCTGCCTCCTTATCCTGAGGACAATAGCTTCAGAGTATTAAGGGATCCTATACCTACTGGAAATGTATTTCAAGAACAAGTGTGTAATGAAAATATGTTTAGGTAGAAATATAAAACTGGAGACTACAATCAGCAGAACTTACCAGAGAAATTCTAAAGAATATACTTTAGGCAGAAGGAAGTGATCCAAATAGAAAGGTCTGAGATACAAATGGGAAGGAATAGCTAAAAATGAGATAAATATTTTGATACATCAAAATACATATTAATATTAACTACATACAGCAAAATTAATAATTGCTCATGGACACTAATTTATATTTTACAGGTAGAATTAAAAATAAATAAAAGAAAAGAAACAGATAAAGAAACAAAAATAACAATATCAAGCAGTCATCAGAGTAGTTTATGAACTAAGGCTTATGATTAATCAAGTTTCTGCTCTAGAATAAAGTGATAAAAGTCAACATTCTTTATATGAGGAGAAAATTTACTCAAAAATGAGAGAAAATACACTATATATATTTATAATAGCATATAATTGTTGAATAAATTCAATAATTACATAATTTTATATATGTAATATACAATTATAAATTATTATCAATACATAAGAAACTAAAAAGGAATAAATAAATGAATATATTTACCATGTTCAAGGACTAGAAGCATAATAAAGTCAATTTCTACCAGAATGATGTGTAGTATTTATATAATCACAATCATAATCCCCCTCAGTTGACTTTGTGGACATTGACAAGGAGATTCTAAAATCTTTCTTAAATAAAAATAAGATAACAACGTATGGGGACATAGGATAAAGATGGCTAACTAGACACATAGGTATTATGTGCCTCCCCTATGAAAAGGAACCAGAATTGTAAGCAGATAATTATATTTTCAACAGATCGTCTAGGAAAGAACACTATGATTCAACAGATAAGTGACAGGAAACAACAAAAATAAATAAGAAGATTGAATGTAGCTTGCCCAGCCAGAAACTGGCTGAGAGCCAGGAGAAGCTCCTGGACATGGGGAAATAGTAAGAGAAAAATCCCCGAGACTTCACACCCAGAAATGGGCTTTTACAATCTTGGCTATAGGAGAAACCTTTGACTCACACAGGTCTCAGGCCTAACGTACGGAGCTGCCTAGAGATTGTACAGAGACATTGCTCTGGAAAGAGAACCCACACAAAATCCCACAGGTATCTGAGGATAGAGCAGCTTAAACTGAGTGGCATTCTAAGACTACAGATACTAGGGATCTACAAACATGGCTGCTGCTGCTCTGCTGCTTTGAGGAGAGGTGAAACAGGGCACTTCCATGCAACCCTGAGAAGGTCCCCCTCCCTCCTCTGCAGGCTGCTGTTGAGACTGAGACATGAGTGGATCACACTTCTCACAGATTCTTGTCCATACTGCTTGCCTGGCAGAGGTCCCACCCTTTTAGGTTTCAGGCACAAGGCAAGATTTTGAAAGTTTAATGCTGGATTGCACCCACTCTTGAGCCAAATTCAGGCTGATGTGGCTGCAGCTGCCATCTGGCCAAGGAGAAACAGAGAAATCAGACTCTTTTATGCATATCTAGAACAATACCCATTGCCCAGCAATGGGCTGCTGTGAGACTGAGATATGAGAAGATTATGCTCCCCACAGATTCTTGCCCATGCTGCCTTCCTGGGAGGGGCCCCCACTCTCTCAGGTCACAGACCCAGGGCATCATTTTGAGAGTTTAAAACTGGGATGTTAAACTCAGTGTTTAGTTTGGGCTAAATTTGGGCTGACATGACAGCAGTGGCTGACATGACAGCAGTTGCTGCCTCACCAATGGAGTTGAGGAGGAATAGGCCCTTCTGCACATACCTAGGACAGTAACCACCACCATGAAGAGGGCTGCTGTGCAGCTAAGATTTAAGCAGACCACACTCCCCACAGGTACTTTCTCGTGCTGTTTGTCTGAAATGGGTCCTGCCCTCTGTGGCTGAAAGCCCATGGCCAGTGCCCTTTTGAGAGTTTAATGCTGGGCTGTTACCTACTCTGAGGCCAAGTTTAAAATGATGCACCTAGAGACACTACCCAGCCAAGTAGGGGGTCCCAAGTAGGGACAGGGGAAATAACTCTCCTAAGCACACAGGGCAATACCCACCATCCTGCTACTAGTGGCTGCAGAACTGGAAACTACCCCACACAACTCATTGCAGCTACCAGCAATACAAACATGGACCACATGGGTCCCAATGTGTTGCTCCACTTCCAGTACTGCCATTATCCACATCACATCACCTGCTCAAGGGCCTTAGAAGCTGTCCATACACCCAGCCTACTGCTCCCACTACTAGCTTCTGAGCAAGCCACCTGGAGGCCCAAAAATTGGCCCACCAGGACTCACTAAAACTGGTGCCAGTGTAAGTTGCTCTGGGGCCCCCAAATAGGAATATTCAGCCCACTGCTGCCACCAGGGCCTTAAGGCTAGTTCAGTCAGCATCCAGGTCCCCAACAAAACTTCACCACAGCCTCAACTAATAGCCATACCATAAGCCACCAAGGAAATTGCAGATACCACTGACCCATGTACTGGTAAAGAAATCATACAAAGATCACACTTTCATAGGAGCCCAAAATCAAAGCCAAATGTTCCTACTCAACCAACAACATACATACATCTTCAGGAAACAATTTTCCCCTACAAAAACAATTTCAAAAAATTAGAAGAAGTGATTGCTACACCAGATTTGCAGTTGTCAACAGAAGGAAACAGGAAACATGAAAAAGCAAGGAAATATGACACCATCAAAGGACCACAAAAATTGTTCAGCAGCGGACCGCAATCAAAAAGAAATCTTCAAACTGACAGATAAAGAATTCAAAATATTAATTTTAAAGAAGCTCAATGAGACACAACAGAAATCTAAAAACCAAGACGAAAAAAAATCGGAAAACCAATGCAGGATATACAAGAGCTAGATATCTTTTTTAAAAAAAAAGCAAATTCTGGAACTGAAAAATTCATTGAAAGAAATACAAAATACATATGAAAACTTCACTAATAGACTAGACCAAGCAAAAGAAAGCATCTCCAAACTTGATTACAGGTCTCTTGAAACAATATAGTCAGCCAACAATAAGGAAAAAAGAGTGAGACATCTGAGACTACATAAAGCGACTGAACTTACAAATTATCAGTATTTCAAAGGGGGAAGAGAGAGAAAAAAGTTTAGAAAACCTATTTTAGGAAATAATAAATTAATATATTCCAAGTATAGCAAGAGAGATACACATTCACATATAGGAGGCCCAGTGATCCCCAGGAAAATACATTGCTAAGAGGACTTCACTGTGGCATATTATATTCAGAATTTTAAAATTACCAAGAGAAAAGTGTCTAGCCACCTGTCAGACTACAGAAGAAACAATTCTGAAGTTCATATAGAACCATAAATGAGCCGAAGTAGCCAAAGCAATCTTGAGAAAAAAGAATAAAGCTGAAGACATCACCTTGACTGACTTCAAAGTACACTATAAGGCTATAGTAACTGAAACAACATGGTACTGGTATAAAAATAGACAGATTGATCTATGAAGCAGAAGAGAGAACACAGAAATAAAGCCACATACAGTCAACTGATTTTTGAAAAAATCAACAAGAACATATCCTGGAGAAAGGACACCCTTTTCAATAAATGGTGCTGAAAAATTGAATTGCCATATGCAAAAGAATGAAACTGGACCCCTAAGTCTCACTATACACAAAAATCAACACAAGATAGATTAAATAATTAAATGTAAGAACTGAAACTATAAAAGTACTTGATGAAAACTCAGGGAAAATGCTTCTGGTCTAGTCAAAAAATTCATGACTAACACCTCAAAAGCATAAACAATGAAAACAAAAATAGACAAATGGAATTTAATTAAATTACAAGCATCTGCACAACAAAAGGAATAATCAACAGAGTAAACAGACAACCTGCAAAATGGGATAAAATATTTCAAAGTATGTCCAACATGGGATTGATATCCAGAATTTACAAGGAACTAAAACAACTCAACAAATGAAAAACCAAATAACCCCATTAAAAAATTAGCTAAGGATGTGAATAGATATTTTTCAAAAGATGACAAATGTATGAGCAGAAAGTATATGAGAAAACATTCAACATCACTAATCAATCACCACAGAGATATAAATAAAAACCACAATGAGATATTATTTTATGACAATCAGAATGGCTATTATTAGAAAGACAAAAAATAACAGATGTTGGCAAGGATGTGGAGAAAAGGAAACTCTTATACATTTTTTTTTTTAAACAGAGTCTCACTCTGTCACCCTGGGTAGAGTGCCATGGGTCAGCCTAGCTCACAGCAACCTCAAACTCCTGAGCTCCAGTGATCCTCTTACCTCAGCCTCCTAAGTAGCTGGGACTACAAGCATGTGCCACCATGCCAGCTAATTTTTTCTATTTTTAGTAGAGACAGGGTGTCACTCTTGCTCAGGTTGGTCTCAAACTCCTGAGTTCAAGGGATCCTCCCACCTCAGCATCCCAGTGTGCTAGGATTACAGGCCTGAACCACTGTGCCAGGCCTGGGAACTCTTATACATTGTTGGTGGGAGTGTATATCAGTGCAAACTCTGATTTCTCCAAAAGAGTATGGAGATTTCTCCAAAAATGAAAAATAGAACTGCCATTTGATCCAGCAATCTCACCACTGGGCATCTACCCAAAGGAAAAGAAATTCATGTCTAACAAAGATACCTGCAATCATATGTTTATCACAACATTATTCACAACAGCAAAGATATAGAATCATCTTAAGTGTCCATCAATGGAGGACTGGATAAAGAAATATTGTGAAATATACACTAATGGTATATATGCACAATGGAACACTATTCAGACATAAAAATAAGTATGATATCATGTCTTCTGCAGCAACATGGGTGGAACTGGAGGCCATTATTTTAAGTGAAATAACTCATGTACAGAAATACAAATGCCACATATTCTTATTTGTAAGTAATGTAAATAACATAGATAATGTAAATAATGTATATACATGGAAGTAGAGTGTGGAAGGATAGACAATGAATACTCGGAGGGATGAAGGTGTGTGTGAAGGGGGTAGATGATGGGAGGGTGCTTGGTGGGTACAATTGTGTTGCTTCAGTGATGTATGCATCAAAGGTACTGACTACCAAATGCACTATATCAATATAACAAACTTGTATCTCATGAATACATATAACTAAAAAAAAAAAATGGAAAAGGAAATAAGATAGTAGCACTGATCCTAACAGAAATCAAGACTTTTTATAAAATACATATGTTAGTTAATACATAAAGATAGCACACAGAATATCAGAACAGAATAGAGAATTCCAAAACAGACCCAGTCATAATATTAATATGAACACATATTTTTATACAGATCAATGGGTAAAGGAATAATTTCTCAATAAATGGTGCTGAAACAACTTGGCATCTGTGAGGGAAAAAAATGGTGCTGGACACCTACCTTATATTGAACATAAAATCAATTTCAGGTGAAATAAAAATATAATTTATAAAGAGAAACTTTTAAAAGATAATATTGAAAAATATGTTTATGTATTCAGTTTAAGTATATTTTTAAAAGGTACAAAATACACTAACAGTAATGAAAAATTTTGATAAATTTGAGGATATTAAGATAAGAACTGCTATTCATCAAAAGCCACCATTAAAACTGTAAAAAGAAGCCACAAACTAGAGAAGATATTTGCTTCAAAAATGCTTAATAAAGTAGCTATATAGGATAGAAGAACTCCTATAATGCATAGTAAAAATTTAAAAAGTAAAAATAAATTGATATGTTCATACAAAAATATTATACAGCAATATAAATAAATGGAATGTAGCTGCACATGTCAACATGGATGCCTCTAAAATATAGTATTTAGAGAAAAATGCAAGTCATAATAATTTATACAGTATTCATTATGTAATGTTTGAAAAGGTCGCAATTAAACTATATTGTTTAAGATTGAATCCATTGGTTATAACTTTCTAAAGTAAAGCAATGGTAAATTACCACAAAATTGGGGATATTGGCTAACTCAAGGATTAAAAGAAAATGTGAATTGTGGCATACAGAGAGGCTTCTAGATATTCCCAATAAAGTTGTTTGATTTATATTTTTTAACTTTTTATTTTATATATTTTAATTTAAAATTGTTTTATTTATGAATTACTAATTAATCTTTAAGCAGAAAATTAATGAATTAAAGTAATATTTATTCTTTTATTTATCCAATCATTCTTTTATTTAAATAGTCTACAATAGGTTTCATGATACCAGAATAAGTGAATTTTGGCATATCTCTTGTTACACCAGGAGGGGCACATGGTAACAATTACCTAACACATTTTTGAATATATTATAATGAAAGCTATACATATTAAATACTATGGTGTGTTTGCTTGGGTTATTTCTTTCAACTGTTCAATCCTCCTACTTTGTGACAGAAGATGGGCAGAATATTTCCTTTCACTATTAATGTTGGTCTTGGCCATGTCCTTGGCCACATTCCAAGTAGTGTGGAAGTTAATCTATTAGTTATGAGCCAAAGGCTTAAGAGGTATTATGCCTTTTTGCTTCACTACTTTTTCAGTGATCTGCCATGAAAAGAGTGTGTCTCAGCTGCTCATCCAAGGACTATGTAGGAATAATAAGGAGGAACTAAACAAGATCTGAGGTCTGGAGTCCAGGCAAGCCCAGCAAAGTCCTGACCAATCAACAGATTGATGAGTGAGAAATAAACAGTTGTCATTCAGTGTCTCAAAGGATTTGTTCCAAACCTTCCCCTCCAGCAGAAATTAAAACCCCCCGATGCTCAAGTTCCTACATAAAATTGCACAGTGTTTGCATATAACCTATGCACATTTTCCTGTATACTTTATATTATCTCTAGATTACTTATAATACCTAATACAGTATAAATGCTATGTAGTTATACTATATTGTATTTTTAATTTGTATTTTTTGTTTTTTTCTCCAAAGTTTTTCATTTACCAGTCAAATCCATAGATGTGGAACCTGCAGATACCAAGTGCTGATTGTATCTATTGTTAAAAGGCACAGTGTTTTGGGGCAATTTGTTTCATAACATCATTGCAGGAATAGCTGACTAAGACATATTGGAACAATCAAACCAGAGAGATTAATTCTGCCATTAGTGGAAAGTGTTAAGCAAGGCATGACAAAGGTGATGGCATTTCACCTAGACCTTGAAAGATGAGTTGACTTTTAGACTAAATTGCTTAGCTCCTTATCTCATATTTATCAATTCAATCAGTGTAATGGAGTATGAACATTTATTGATTGGTACCTTAAATTACATTGGCAGCAAGTTTGAAGAAAGGCTTTGGGAAAATAGTTTCATAACAATGATCAGTGCAGTGATGAGTAATACAGTAAAGCTTACTTTTTGTTTGTTTTAATGAAAAGTTGATTTTGCATAATAGTTTCTTTTATATTTCAAATAATGTAGCACTTCCCTAAGTCATTTCGCAATTCTTGGTGCTACTCTGTAGAATATTATAATTTTATATATTTTTTTTTGTTAATTTGTCTAGATAACAACACCCCCCCCTGCCCCCCCTTCCCCCCGCGGCCCACACTCAACCACCTCCCCCCCCACACACACACACTGTCATGAACTAGGATATATCTCTCTCAATACATCCTCAAAGCACTTTTTACTTCTCCCCTTACATCAGTAATACAAACATAATAACAAAATGATTTGTACAAATACTTGTTTAATGTTTTTTCTCTCCTTCTTTAATAGGTTCACAATTTGGATAGAGACTCTGTTCTGATCCCTAATATAGAATGCCTGGGATCATAAATGGCACTCAGTAGGTATTTATTTAAGAAATTCATCAATAAATGAGAGAACACAGGCTTTGACGTCAGACAGATCTAGATATGAAAACCTGTTATATATTTCACTAAATTTGAATCCTAGATAATTTATTCCTATTTTAAATATTTCCAATTTTCTCATATGCAAATTGGGTGTGGTGAGAATTGGAGAAATAGATGTAACATAGTTCTCATTATTATTTAAATGCCCATGCTTTTTGTTCTTTCTGTTTTGTGTGTGCCAATTCAATTTACTGTAAAAGCTCGTAGAACAAAACAAAAATTCCTCATGCAAGAATAAGGACTTTTTTTTTTTTTTTACCATTCTTGAAAGCGTCTTTATTACTCTTCCTCCAAAAATATTATACACTATGAAAAACTTGTTCATTTTGTATAAAATATTGATTAGATCATCTGAACTTACAGGTAAAGAAATATAACATTGCTCACTCAAGTGGTTTAGAATTAGTTTCTCTAATAACTAACAAATGTGTCAAATAAGTCCAGTATAACATTTTTATTGGCACTTGAAGTAAATGTATTACTCACTAGTGGATATGCCAAAAAGAAAATCCCCACCCTATTTCCACCCCCACAGAGCTACAAACGATTATTTATTAAGCAGTGACAGAATGACTTGGAGTGCAAAACAGAAGTCATCACGGTTATCTGTGCTCTTAAAGATTAACTTTCATCATAGTATTAAAAGATTTTTTAAAAAGTTGGCATCATAAAAACGTCCCATTAAAAAAAAACAACTAATTTTTTTATTCTGATGCTTGAAACTGTGGATGAATTAATTCATAATAAGGACTTTTGAAAGAACAATGTCTTTCCTAAGTCTTCTGCTGCATAAACAATTGGTTTTTGCATGATCATTGCAAGTGTAGCTCCCGCAGCAGATTTCTACAATTGACCTGTATGTTTATTGCTTGTGTTGCCTAAACACCACCTTTCTGTGGCTAATTATTTTGCTTACTTGCAGCATTAGCAAAGAACACAAATGGAAATAAAAGAGTTTAGAAAGACTTTTATTTCAATTAAATTCATCTTAAATACGTTTTTATATTTGATTTTATAATTACAGCACTTGGGAATTAGATATTTGACTGCATCTTCCCATCTATTTTGTAGAATGCAAGCTTTCCTGGGTTTTCACCTCTATCCTTTTGTGATCACCCTTCAATGTAAAATAGTTTTCTTATTGTCCTATAGCTTCCTGGCTATTTAGGAAGCAGTAATAAGGAGGCTAGAGTTTATTTGTTAAATTATTTGGTTGAATTATGCAGAAGTGCCTTGCTGTGCTTTAATTTAAACAATAGCATTTCTTCTAATGCTACTACAAAATAAAATGCCAATAATTTAGCCTTTGTCTACCCCCCACTTGTTTTCCAAATATAAGATTATGTGCTTGAGGTGAAAAAAGACAGGAATTTACATACTTGCTTTAGTTAAGTAATATTATGCACATGGGAAATAATCTCCATTCTTCCTCGATGTTTTCAAGCTACTTTATATACAGGAAAACTCTAAACACCATAACACCATCCTTTCTGTTATGGAAAATATAGCTGGTGAGTTATGTCAGTGTGACTTTAAAATGCTATGCCTTCCCTACTACAACTGAATGTAATCCAAAGACAGTGGGTTTTTTTCCGTGTATTTATGTATAATTTTTAAACCATGAAGCTTATACTTTTTGGCAGACAGTTGTGTTAAGTCCTGAGAAATGTACTTAGAGCTATGCTACCATGATCACAGACAAGACATGGAACTACTCCATCACCCTCACATTGTCTTTTCTAGTCAACTGCTTACCCCATGACCTCTGAAAAACACTGTGTTCTCCATAATTTAAAGTTAAGAAGAAACATTTTTTAAAAATCATAGGCATTTATTATTTATTATAGGATATTTCTATTTTTAGTCTATTTAAATTTTGTAGATTTTTCACTCTTTTTGCATCTATTCCAAACCCAGTGAGCTTTATGGGATTTGTCAAAGGAACAAAGCCTCAATTATATGGGAGAAATAAATTTTTTAAAAGTTTTATTATATTTTTAATTGCCAGATAATTTTATATATTTATGATTATAATGTGATGTTTTGATACATTTATACACTATGAAGTAATCAAATCAGACTAATTAGCATATTCATTACTCAAATATTTATTATTTCTTTATGTTGAGAATATTTAAAGTCCTCTCTTTCATCTGTTTTGAAACATACATTATTATTAACTATAGTCACCATGCTGCACAATAAATCACCGGAACTTATTCATCCTAATTGCCTAATTGAAACTTTGTATCTATGGATCAATGTCTCCTTTTCTCTTGCCCACTCCACCCCCAACCTCTGATAATCATCATTGTACTTGCTAATTCTACGAGTTTGACTTTTTAAGATTCTACATATAAAGATCATGCATATAAGGATCATCTCTTTTTGCCTGGCTGACTTCACTTAACATAACGTCTTCAAGGTTCATCCACGTTGTTGCAAATGACAAGATCTCCTTTATTTTTATGATGAAGTAGTATTCCATTGTGTATATATGCTACATTTTTTAATCTATTCACCTATTGATGGAATGTTTTATTTTCTTTGAAATATACTGCACAATGTGTTGAATATTTCCTAAAGAAGATTTATTTCATTATCAGAAACACTTCTCTGTATAATTTTTATTATCATTCTCTTCTTTGTTTTCATCTTTTTGCTCTATTTTTAGTAAATAATTATACATTGTATATTTCCACACTTGCTAAGAGGTAAAATTCAAATGTTTTCCCAACAAAAAAGGGTGTTTGAAGTGATGGATATGTTAATTATCTTGACTTAATTATTCCAATTGTATTCACAAATCACAGCATCATTTTGTACCCCATAAATATATAAACTATCATTTGTTAATTTACAATTAAAAAATAAAAATAGAATGTCAAAGGGCCACAAAAAAGAGTAAAGAAACTGCGAAGGAATAGTAAGGAAATAGAAATAAGAGAAAAAGTATCAGAAGCTAAGTGCAGAAAATGCCTTAAAAAAGGAGTGGCCATGTATGTCAAATGCAACTAATTGGTCAATTGAGATGTTTGAGATTTGACAAATGGATTTGTCAATGTCAAGAAAGTGGTTGGCAAGAGCAGTGTGGTGGAGTAAGAGAGAAAGGCTGAGTTCATATGTAGATGATGTGGAGACAACAAGAAAAGATAACTCCTTTTAGGAATTTCACTGAAAATAAAGAGCAACTAAAGGAGGGTATGAGGCCAAAAGATAATTTTTTTCTTTTTTTTAGGATATTGATTGTGGGTCTGTTTGTGTGCTCATTGGAATAATCCATATGAGAGAGAAAGATTGATGATAAAAGACAGAGAGAGGAGTATCCAGTGGAACAAAGTCACTGAATGAAAAAAAGATAATGAGAATCTAGTTTAAAATTAGGGGGCTTGGCCTTGGTAGTGCACCTTTTATTCAAAGTAACAGGAGGTAAGGGAGAGTATTTGGATATGGATGCCTGAATAAGTGGATAGATGTGGTCGTGTTAGCTTGTGCCTCATTTTCTGTAACACAGAATGAAGCTGTGAAGGGAATTTTGAGGGAAGAAAGAAAAGTAGGAAATAGTCATCTAAAGTAGAGGAAAGAGAAATGAGGTGGGAAAATATGATTGCCAGATAGCATTAACCCTCAACTTGAGTTAGTAATTTTGAATTTAGAATGAGAGCAACCTCTGTAGTGTGCATTTTTCTTCAACTGCATCCAGCTGTTCAAGTTCAGGTTCAAAGGAATGTATAATTCTGTGTAAGCAAAGTCAGAGTTTTGCCAGAGCAATAAGAGGAAAACAAAGAAGAGAATGATATTGAAAGTTATATGAATGAGTGTTTCTGATGAAGAAATAAATATTCTTTAGGAGACATTCAAAGCTGTCTAAAACTATCATAAAAAATAAAAAGGAAATTATAGAAGGGAGGTAACAGGAAAGAGAAAAAGGCTGAGAGACCTAAAAACGTGGAAAAAGACTGGAGAAAAGAGTTGGGGAGGGATGGCTAAGAAGAGAGATCTGATATTCAATTTCCCATTAAGTACAGTGTCTAAGGTCTTCTACACACAAATCATCTCATATTTTCTTTATAAAAACAACTTTTCAAGCTGCTGAAATCTAGTTTGCATGGACAGGGCTCTAGTATACTATTCACCCAAAACAATAGATGTCATTAATTTTACTAAGTTAAAATACAAAAATTTGTATCAAGTTTGTTAGTGATTTAAGCATTAGTTTTTGCCGGGGTAGTGGTAATTTATCCCCTCACACTTTTATGTCTTTGCTCAAATGTCAACTTCTCACAGAAACTTTTCTTAACAAGTCTATTCTAAATTGAAACCACTTTCCTCAAGGTACCCATTAACCAACGCCATTTATCATTCAAGCACTTATCAACACCTAAAATGTTTCAAAAAGTTATGTATTTTTCCCTCTATCTCGTCCCTCTACAAAGTAAACTCCATTAAAGCAGGCACTTTTTTCTTTGCTGTTTATTTCTGTATCATGAGCAACTACATCTCATGCTATTAGTTCTCAAAAATATTTGTTAAATAAGTGAATGAATTGATACTACTTGTTAGTGTACTTTGAGAAAAACATTTTGAATCTTTTATATTTGAAGAAGAGATTGCAGAATATAACTCACTTTGCTTTTCAGTGAAAGCGTACTGCTTCTTATTCCAGAGAGACATCCATCATTCTTTCTTTATTTTTAGAGTTCCTACTTAAATATCTATTGCATGCAGTGTTCTATATAATTATAACAGTACTGAACAGGTTTTAGTGTGAAAGAGACCATTGGTACTCACTACATCTCCATATGCTTATTGACATTTCACAGCCTCCCTTGCTGGAATTTTGAGATTGTTATGACAAGTATCTGACCCATGAAATATGTCATCAGCATTATTTCATAGTCGAGTCTTGTAAGAACTAGGGGTACCTCTTCTATCTCTCACCTTTCTCTGTCCCAGTGACACATGGCATAGTTAAAGAAAAAAGAGGACTACGTGGTCCATACAAAATTGATCGTTAGCAAATGGTAAATATTTAATGAGCTAAGCCAGTGAACTATCTGTTTTTTCTTAATTGCTGAAGCAAATCCTATAAGCTAATATAGAACTTGTATTAGAAATTAGGTACTACTGAATTTCTTTTGACATGCAAACAACAACAACAATAATAATAATAAATAAGAAAATATGTAATCATTGTTTTGCAGTCACATAATGATAGGAAGAAAGAAAATACAATTTGGAGTCTAAAATAATAATGATCTATAATTTGTGGTGGAAAAATATTGATAATATTTAGTAATTTGAAAAGAAAATCATTGATTTCCTAAACTTGATTTTGAAAAAGATCAGAGCTTTAGTGTTTGTTGTCAAGGCATTTCAAGAAAAAGAAAGCAAAGAAAAGTGAGCTCATACAAAAGTTCCTCTTTGCAAGTAGCAATTAAATATGTCAGAGAAAGTACAGAAATTCAGAGTCTGACACAGATGGGGGAAAAAAATCTCATTCTAGATCCCAAAAGTAAAGATGGATTTTTAAAATGCTTTGAGCTTCTAGGGCCCAAAAGTGTCTTCTCATATATATTAAGTACAAAGATAGAATCATGAGTATGGTGCCAGTAAAATTTCTCAGTTGAATGGCACCTCAAGGTAAAGGATAAATTAAAGGTATAGCCATGCACAGAGTTTCAAGTAACCTGAAACTATCACCATTATATTTGTGTCAACTTATATTTCTTCTTCACTCTTCTGCTTAATTTGGGTTTGGTGGTGTTTCCAGGTCATAGCTTCATATCTCTTATGTCAGTGTCTTTTTGATTTTTAAGCATCTTTAACAAAAAACATTGAAATGTTTTATATTTAAGATGCCATTTTAACATTTGATGTAAACTGTTGAAATGCCATGTTGTGGGATGACTTAGTAATCATATTTCTCTCATTCAACAATTTCCATTTCTCTAAAGAAGGAAGAAGATGAGGGAAGGGACTTAGAGCCTCATTATTCTGTACATTTATCTAAGTATTTAGATAAGTAACCATATGTTTGTTATTTTAAATTACCACTTAGAGAAACTTATGCATCTCATATAAATCCTAATATAATCTTTCATTTGAAGTGACATTTTGTTTGTGTGCATGATTGCTTTTAACGTTATTATAGTTGAACATTTCCTTCAATTGTTAAAATATTTTAAATCAATATGTAACCAATTTTGTCCACATACTTTTAGACTTATTATATTTAATCCTTCATTACAGGCTTGATGCTCATCTTTGCTTTATATAAAGCATCATATTTTTCCAGGCCCAAAAGATTTTAGAATGTCTTCTGGGCAGCAAAACCAAATCGATCTCTGTTGGATACCCAAAAATGCTCTAATTAGCTGAAGTACTAGCCAAACATTGATTGTTTTGGTTTCATATATCGTTAGGGACAAAGAGAACAGCATTATACTGTGAAATAGAGTTAGGCATAAATTAAACTGTATTGGTACAATATTTTCTTAATAACTCACATTTTGTACCAACAAGCTTTTGTTTTTTTCATTATTTAATGCTGGCCTGAAAAGCATAATGTTTTGAGGTCACGTGCAATACCAAAGCATTCTGGAGGATGGCTATGGGTTTCTGCAGTTAAAATTCTCCCTCAGGTGCTACCATGCCTAGTTCTTCCTGAAGTATGTGTTGCACTTTTTTTTTTCTCCCAGAATTTCTTCTATTCAAAGATGCCCTGAATGTTTTTTGTAACCTGATTTATTGTTTGAGATGTGAATTTAACTACAAAAGAAGAGAAACACAATTCTATATTGAGTTGAAACAGTAGGTGATATCTCCAAAATATAGTGTGTATATTACTTAAGCAGGGATTTTTTTCTTCCCATTGCTATGTATAAATATGATATACAAGTTTAATATTTTTATGTACCAAAAGAAATATTTTTCTATACATATTACTTTATGCTAATATATAAAAATAATTTACTATTAATTTACTCAATAGAATATTTTGTATGTACTGACTCTTACAGTATATAATACATCAGACTAAAGAGTATACAGATATCAATTCTTACCTTGGACATTTAAAATACTGGGTTTAGGGCATTATGTCTGAAATAATAAAAAGGGCAGGATCAACTCATTCCCAGACAAAGGAGGAATCTGTCTATATAATCAAGGGGAGGACTTGACATACAGAGATAAAGCAAGAGATTATATCCCTGAGAAAGATTCTTCTCTGATTGTTCACTACTCTATGATGACTGGGCTGATTTCTGAAAGGGGAACAAAAATCCCAGATAATTTGATGTGATAGCATGATCGATGTCCTCCCCAAAATACCCACATTCCTAATTGCTGCAACCTGTGAACATGTTATTTTACATTGTAAAAGAGGCTTTGCAGATCTGACTAAGGATCTTGAGGTAGGGAGATTATCCTAAACTATCTGTAGAGGCCCAGTGTAAACACAAGAGTCCTTGTTAAGAGGGAGACAGGAGGATAAATCCCTATAGTAGGAGATATGACAGAAGGAGCAAGAGGCTGGAATTGAGAAATGGGCCAGGAGCCAAACAACGCTGAAAAAGGGAAGGGAATGGATTCTCTCTGAAGCCTTCAAGAGGCTGGAATTGAGAAATGGGCCAGGAGCCAAACAACGCTGAAAAAGGGAAGGGAATGGATTCTCTCTGAAGCTTTGAGAAGAGACTCAGCCCCTTTAACACCTTGATTTTAGTTTTCTGACCTCCAGAACTGTAAGAGAATACATTTTTGTTTTAAGCCACTAAATTTGTTGTAATTTGTTACAGCAGCAAGAGGAACTAATTCATTTGACAAAGACACTGCTGAACCCCGATTCCAAGTTGAACCTGATGAGAAGTCAAGATTTTAGAATTCTCCAAGATCCGATTTGAGTGGGAAAAGTGCACCAGAAAACCGTAATTATAGAAAACACAGTGTTCTGAGATTATATATACATTTTTTGCTACCTGGCTGAATGGATGCTAACAATAGAAATGAAGTTTAGGTATAAACAAAGAAACGATGTTGCATTGCTTAACAGAGTTTCATGCCTACTAAACTGACTTATTCTTTGCCTTGATTCATTTAAGTTTGAATTTGGAGAATATAGATCCATAGCTTTGCTTTAGAGAGCACATTGTCAGTTTTCTATCAGACATAAAAAGAGAGAGAATATATTGAAAGACTTAAACCAAATCAGGTTTTCCTAACAGTCTCATCAGTAGACTAGGATCACTTAATGTATTTTGTTAAATAAGACACTTAGAGTTTGTTGTTCAATTTCCAATTAAAAGGAGAATCCCCATGAGTTCCCTGAATGTCTTGTTAAGATTAAATCTTCGATGACTGTTTGTATTTGCTTCTTACTATGTTATGGAAAGTATAAGATTGATTACTATAGTGAAGTGGCAATTTCTAGACTGACAAAACAGCTATAAGTGAAAAACAATCCTGTTTAATTCAGGACCAGAAGCCAATCAATATATATAAACATTATTATATTTAATATCTATCTTCAATTTATTTTAGCTTTTATAAAATCTAGATGAAATAATATTTGAGATATTTATTTTAAATGTTTAATGCCTTCCATTCCCTTCAGCAAAAAGATACTTAAACCAATCAGTTTTTCATATTTTGAGCTTTAACTTCAATTTTCTATATAAAATATTTAAGTTCCTATAAAGTTGAGGCATATAGATGAAGCTGGACGTTTTAGAAAAAGAGAAGTGGAGAGAGGAAGTTTTTAGCACCTCCAACACAACAATGTTCTATTGAGCTGCCCCCTCGCACAATGACATTGACCCTATTGTTTGTTAATTTATTCCCCCTGCATATACAAACCTATAGTCTACTTTCTACAGAAAAGTGACAGTGATCTTTTAAAAACATAAATAAAATCACAGCCCTCCAGTGGTTTTCCAGTTAAAATGGTTCTAGATTACCTGTTATTTGCCTGAAAAAATACTCATCTTGTAGTAATTAATTAGATTTCTAAACTGTAGCCACTTTGACCTTCTATTAGTTATTTTGAAATCATGATTACATTGATGAACTTTCCTATGTGGAGAGTATTAAGCTCTTTGGTATTTACTAACCTTTTAAATATGGTGTTTAAAATATTAATTAATTAATTTTTAATGAACTTGACATGTAACAATAAACTCTTTCTAGATTGAGAGAAGAGTTTTGGAGTATTTCATATATGGAATTATTTTGTATTTATTGCAATTAAGTTGTAGTTAGTTATTTTATTTTGCTTAAAACATTATTTTGCCTATATCTTAGAATTTCATAGTATTATTTTAGTGAGGATGGTATCTGTATTACCTTAATAATGTATTCAGATTCCTATGGAAGGGAATTGAAAACATAAGTCTATTCTTTATGTAGAAATACATACTTATCATTTGCTTTAATAACACAGACCATTAATTGATAGAGGTAGAGGCATTCTTATAGAATGAAAACCTTCCATAAATTTTAGACATAATTATTTTGCCCAAATTCTTAGTCAGTACTCCACAGAAGATATTAATGAGATTGAGCCTTGTAATTTCTGTAAGTCTTTGTTAAGAAACTTCCAGAAAATTTCTAATTTATAGATGATAAATTATAAAAGTAAAATATTGGAATAAACTTTTCCCCAGACATTTCAATAATTTTATTTGAACTTCAAACTGTGGATATATTCATAAATCAGAACAAGAAGATAGAACCAAAATGTCTTTTTATTAATCCTTTATAAATAAATTAGTTTGTGGGAATTGAATTTGCTTGAATTTTTCACTTGTGATTTTCTGAAGCTGCATAGTCAATACTTAAATATTTTTAAAAGGTAATATATAATGGCCTAAACTTTTGAAAGATTAAGAAGAATTAAAAATTACAAAGATAAATGCTGAAGACCATTGTAAGCAGTATCAATGTAAATAAATAAATAATAATTTTTGATAAATATGAATTTTACTGAAATTTCTGTTCAAGTACCACAATTCAGATGAAGTGAGGTTCACAATTTATAGTCAAACTTGTTTCATTGTTCATTTGAAATATATTTGTATGGTCAATATGATTGATATTTAGTTAGCATTTAAATCACTCTAAGTATTATCCACACATTTTCTCTTTTAAAGTAGTTGTTACTTGTAACAACTTCCTGTAGCACATGAAACAAAAGAAAAATATAAGTGGTAGAACGAGTTTTCAATGTTTCTCACTATTGCTTCTTCTTTTTCTGTCTTTATGTAAATAATAACATTATTGTGCATGAAATTTATTTGAGCACAATACTTTGAACATGATAAATAATAATGAAGTCAGGAACAATACATTTAGGTGAATTGCATTTGTTCTGTGCCACATATTTAAAATAATAACTTAGCCATAGCCACCTCATACAATGGAATAGATGATGTTCTAAGAGAGAGAAAAAACAAAATAAAAATGAAGCACGTAAATTAACGAAAATATATTAAACCATCTGGAAGTAAATATATGTCACTTCCAAATGCAAAAACAGTACCTATACCAGTGATATGATAGAATATTTGTCAAAAACACCCTCAAAAGTTGATAGTTAAAATAATCATGATCTGTATGTTTAATGTAATCTTTGTTCTATTATATATAGTTTAGTAAAAATAATTTTGAACCTTATAACTTAATTGTAAAACAGCCCTGGATACAAATGAAAAAAAACAGAATCTATGTTTGAGGTCACAATAGATTTCAGATAGTCTTAAGTGACAAAAATGTTAACTAAATAAAGGATAATAACTATAATAAGAAGCTGGATTCTAACTTCAGATTTAAATTTCTTGTGGATGTGTTATCTTCCCTGTGGTTTTCTACTTGAAAGTCACAATTAGTTTATTATTACTTAACAGCAGGAAGTCTTCTGAAGTTCAATTTTGTGAAGGTCTGAAACTCTCTTTAATTATCCTCCAGGACTCTGAGACTATTTTATGAAACTTTTGAGTTTTAATATTTTTTTAATTCAATTTTACCAATTAAACTATATATTAAGTGCATTAAACAAGTTCAATAATTAAGCAACTCTTCAAAGGATCCTTTTGGAAAAGAATGCATTTTTCCATAGCAATTTACACGGTTTCAAGCCAAATTGTAAGTGATCAATATATAACTTATGTTTGCTTGTTTCAAAAATATCTTTACATCAGATAGCCTTTAAAATGGTACACAATCCATATTGAGAGTTTGAATTGCAAATATTGATGATATTGTTGCTTCTACTAATATAAAATGTAATTAATTGTTTTTAACTGAAGTCAAAATATTACACATAAATCATTGTATCTGGCTATTTTTTAGGCAAGATTACAGACTGTTTTCTGTTTCAACTCATGCAGTATAATTCTATGTGATGGTTAGTATTATATGCCAGCTTGGGTGGGCTGTGGTATTCATTTATTTAATTAAACTCCAATTCATGTATTGCTGTGAAGGTATTTTGCAAATGCAGTTAATATCTATAATTAGTGACTTTAAGTAAAGATTACCCTCTATAATGTAGGTAGATGTCATCAAATCATTCAGAGATATTAAAAACAAAACTTGAGGTTTTTCAGAGAAGAAATCCTGCCTGAGCTTTCAGCCACTGGCTGACCTTGAAAATTTCAAACACAAGACTAAAATATCAGCCTTGTCTGATATTTTAGCTTGCCGGCCTGGCGTGTCCTACAGATTTTGGACTTGGCAACTTTTACAATTCTGTGAGCCAATACTTTAAAATAAAACTTTCTTCTCATTCTCTAGATACATAGATGGATGAATAGATGGATGGATGGATAGATAGATGATAGATGGTTAAAAATATAAAGGCAGATATGATTATATCCTATAACTTCTGTATCTCTGGAGAACTCTAACATGCTCTCCAACCACCAGTATATTCTCTGTCTCTTTCTATAGTTTTATAATTTTATCATCTCACCAATGTTACATAAATGGATCATACAGTATGAAACCTTTGAGTTTTGATTTCTTTTTGTTTTACTCAGCATAATTCTTGGAAATTCATCCAAGTGCTATTTCTTTTTATTGTTGAGTAGTATTTCATGATATAGATGTACCACACTTTGTCAATCTATTCACTGATTTAAAGACATCTGGATTGTTTCCAGTCATGGCAATTATTAATATTAATGTGAATAAAGCAGCTATAGAAATTACTTTATGAGTATTTGCATTAGCATAAATCATTATTTCTCTGAGCTATATGCCCAGTAGTCTATTTGTTTGCTCTGATAAGCAATCCAGTTTCTCAATATCCTCATCAGCAGTTGGTGTTATCATTAATTTTTTTAAATTTTATTTTAGTCACTCTGATGGGTGTGTAGTGCTATCTCATTGTGGTTTTAGTTTGCATTTTTCCTAATAGTTAATTATGTTAAACATCTATTTTTGTTATTTGTCACTCTTTTCTCAAAATGAGATAGACTGATTCCTCCCATCCTATTTTTCCTTTTCTAAATGATTTTACTTATTTTAATTTTTTTACATTCTATATAAATGTTAAAATAATATTGTCCAATCAAAGTATCTGTCTGACATTTTTATAGAAATTTTAAGAAACTTGTATATGAATTTGGAGAGAATTGACATATTTAATACACTGAGTTTTGTTTTACAACCCATGAATATAGTCTGTGTTTCTATTTATTTAAATTTTCTTTGAGTACTCCATGGTGTACACAGGAATCTTTTACATAAGATGACCTCAATACTTATGCTTGCTTTATATATATTATTCAACTTCTTATCAAATTCCTTCATTACATGTAGTTTATATGCTTGAAATTAAATGACCCTTGGAATCTGGGACAATTTACTCCTATGAAGGCAAATCTGACTTCTATGTCATTTCGTTGATTTTACAAATGAAGAAATGGATGACAGATGGTTAAATATTTTGGTACTTGCAGCTACAAACAAAATAAAATTCAAAACCAAGAGAACTTTTATCATCACATATATATCTATAATTATAGTGGTAGCATGGGCTCCAGGATTGTCTGATTGCCCTGTATTCTTCTCTCTCTCCATTTATTATCTTTAGTTCTAGCTTCATATCAAGATAGCTACAACAGTTTCAGAAATCATAATGCCCTTGACACTAACCCAGAGGAAGAGTAAAGAGTGTCTCTTTGAGTTTTTCTTACCTCTCCTTGGCCAGAAGTTGATTATCTACCCATCTCTGAACCAATCACTGTCAAGGAGGACTGAGAACCCAGATATAAAACCATCCTCATATTATCATCTTATCTTCAATAAAGCAGACAAAAAAATACGTTGGGGAAAAGAATAACTATTGACTAAATGATGCTGGGAGAACTAGATAACCACATGCAGAAGATTAAAACTGGATTCGCACCTCTCACCTCTCACAAAAATCAACTCACAATAGATAACAGACTTAAACCTAAGGTGTGAGACCTTAAGAATTCTAGAAGAAAATGTTGGGAAAACTCTTACAGACATCGGCCTAGGCAAAGAATTTATGAAGAAGACCCCCAAAGCAATCACAGCAGCAACAAAAATAAATAAAAGAGACCTGATCAAATTAAAAAGCTTCTGCACAGCCAAGGAAACTATCAGTAGAGCAAATAAGACAGCCTACAGAATGGGAGAAAATATTTGTGTTCTACACATCTGATAAAGGGCTGATAACAAGACTCTATATAGACCTTAAGAAAATTAACAAGAAAAAATCAAACAACCCCATCAATAAATGGGCAAAGGACATGAACAGAAACTTTTCAAAAGAAGACAGAATAATGGCCAAGAAACATATAAAAAAGTCCTCAACATCTCTAATCATTAGGGAAATGCAAATCCAAAGCACAATGAGATAGCTCCTAACTCCAGTGAGAATGGCCTTTATCAAAAAGTCCCAAAACAACAAATGCTGACATGGATGTGGAGAGATTGGAACACTCTCACACTGCTGGTGGGACTGTAAATTAGTACAACACCTGTGGAAAGTAATTTGGAGATATCTCAAAGAACTAAAAATAGAAATACCATTTGATCCAGCAATCCCACTGCTAGGCATCTACCCAAAGGAAAAAAAGACATTCTATAATAAAGGCATCTGCACTCGGATGTTTATGGCAGCACAATTCACAATTACAAAGATGTGGAAACAACCAAGTGCCCATCAATACATGAATGGATTAATAAAATGTGATACACACACACACACACACACACACACACACACACACACCATGGAATACTTCTTAACTACAAAAAATATTGGTGATCTAGCACCTCTTATATTATCCTGGATAGAGCTTGAGCCCATCCTTCAAAGTGAGGTATCACAAGGATAGATATACAAGCATCACATGTACTTGCCATCACATAGGTTTTAACTGATCAACACTAAGGTGCTCATATGGTAGTAATATTCACTGCATGCTGGTCAGGTGGGACGGGGGTGGTGGGGGTGGGTAAACTCATAACTAATGGATGCGGAGAATACTGTATGGGGGAAGGGCACACTTGTATCCCTGGCTTGGGTGAGGCAAAGGCATTATATGTAACCAAAAGGTTTGTACCCTCATAATATTCTGAAATAAAAAAATATGAAATAATAGTCATTTCTAACTTACTGTGCATTTGTGTATCATCAAAATTGCTTTTTAAGTCACATAATAAAATGTAGTTATAGGGATAACATGTAGCTTTCTCTTAAAATTTTATGTCAATATAGTATTTTTCTCTACTGACAAAAAATTGACATTTATCTAAAGTCCCTACCCACCATCACTGCAAACAAGATTCCAGAGAGAAATATTTTCAGAAGGCAGGCAAAGAAAAATCACATATGACTTTATCATAAGCTAAAAGTATAAAATCCCAAACACTAACGTCAAATTCTGGTAAGCTACCTTGTGCCATGTAGTAGAATTGATCTTGCTGCATAAAATAGACCTAAATATAGAGGGAACATGTGAACTATCAGGCTTATTCCTCTATTCGCCTAAACTCCCAAACTTGAATTTAGAGGTTTAATTGGACCCAAGGTCATACTTAAGAGCTCCAGGAAAAAAAAGAAAAAAACTGCAGACATATTGACTTATAATACTTGGGGGAACAAAAGAGTAAGGTAATGTAAGCCTGAGCCCTGCCACTTAAGTGAGAGGAGACAGGGAAGGAGATGGAATGTGGTATGTGTATACCATGGAGTTCTACTCAGCCACAAAAAAAAAAATGGTGATCTAGCACCTCTTGTATTATCCTGGATAGAGCTGGAGCCCATTTTACTAAGTGAAGTATCCCAAGAATGGAAAACTAAGCACCGCATATGCTCACCATCAAATTGATCCTAATTGATCAACACTTACATGCACATATAGTAGTAACATTCATCTGGTGTTGGGCAGGTGGAAGTGGGGAGGAGGAGATGGTTATACACACACCTACTGGGTGCGGTGCACCATCTGGGGGATGCACATGCTTGAAGCTCTGACGTGTGTGGAGCAAAAGCAATATATGTAACCTAAATATTTGTATACCTGCAATATGCTGAAATAAAAAAATAACAAAAATATATACAATAAATAAATAAATAAGTAAATATTTAACCCCCAAAAATTTAATTATGGAATTTGCATCTCTGCAATGTTGAACACCTAGTATATGATATAATTTATGAATAAAACAGATCCCTAAAAGAATAAGTAATGAAAGAAAAAGAAAATCAGAATCTGTGGAACGTTATATGACAAAACAATTGAGAAAGTATTTTCAACTGAAGAGAGAGAGAAAATACTTTACACATTTTTCACCAGATGAGAAGTGTTCTTATGACTTGAGCCTGTAAACAAGTGGATACACTCAGTCCAGAAAGAACAGCATAAAACTAGGCTGTTTGAATAAATGAATGTTATTACATCTCAAAAAGCCCCATACTTAACATATCCAAAACTTGAGCTCATTATCTTCCTCCAAATTATTTATGTTCTGTATTTTTTTAGTGCCACAATCCACAGATTTTAAAGCAGAAATTCAGCATTATCCTCTATTCATGCTTTAATCTGATTAATCTGTCAATTTGTTGTCTTGACCCTCATTAAGAGCTCTAGCATTCAGAGTTAACATGTAAAGTTCTAGAGAATGCCTGTACTTATATAAAAAAGCTATTTTGTTATTGGATACCTTCTTATATGCAAGTAATTTACATGTTGTTTAATAATACCTACCCCATAAATCCATAAATTGGGGATTGATTTATAAGTCCTTTAATCAGACAAGGTGTGTCTTTGTAAACATATCGTGTGCAAGACTCTTCTTCTAACAAATATGATTAATATGTTTGCCTTGAAGTCTGTCAAATCACCATGTTTACAATGGTATTTTGTCATACAAATCCTCTTTGTTTTTTGGTTGTCCCTGGTAAAAGAAGAAAATAGTCTATAGTCATACAATTAAACCATTCCTTCCCACAACAATTTAATTTTTTTTATTCCTTGCACTATATGTCTATCTCATTTTCAAAGGCTACCTTTATTATCTAAAACAACAGCATGTTCTCTTCTTTCACTCACATCTGGTATGCACATATATTTTAGACATTCTAAATCTAGATTGTAAGCCCCCATGACATGAGCTATGCATTATTTTTCTTAGCACATAAATGTAGATTAGTCTACCACATTGCCCAACATGTAGTAATAAATTTATAAATGTTTGTGAAATGTCAGGGGAAAAAAGAATTTCATGAAAAGAATTCTCTAATCAGGATTATTGTAACTTTATAAAATTTAAAATAATGATATAAGCATGGCAGGTTCTGATGACATCTGAGTAGTAGCAGATAATAATTTACAGAAATAAATTATTTTTAGTTCAATATAAAGAGAACTTATGAATAGAAAGTAACTTTTTAATTGAAAATTTTATAGAGTTAATTATAGATAATTGTAAGAAATAATACAGAGATACCCTATATACCCCTTCCCCAATATCTCCCAAAGGTAACTTCTTGCAGAACTACAATAAATAGTACAATATCATACCAGGATTTGACATTTATACAATTTACATATCTTATTCAGATGTCTTTAGTCTTACTTGTACTGGTGTGTCTGTGTGTGTGGTTGTGTATATTTAGTTCTATACAGTTCTATCACATGTGTAGGTTTGTGTATCTACCACCACAGTCAAGTCCAGAACAGTTCCATCACTGCAAGAATCCCTTCTAGAGAGTAGCTACTCTTCAAATAGTGATTTCATGTTATTTTTTCAAAACATAGTAACTAAAGATGGATCCATAACAGTGAAATATATAGAGAAGCTATTGTGACTCCTAATCACTTATTATATGTCTCATTCTTTTTGCTATCAAGGATATGTTAAAAAGAGACACCACATTACTTGAGACATTGTATTTTTGTACATGCACACACATTAAGATAACTCCAAAGAAAGCATCCTGCAAATTATTTCCTACTTTTCAAAATAACTCTAGTATGAGAAATGTAATCAATATCTTGGGATAAAAATGTTTGAATAATAACTAGAGTGTAACACAAATTATGTACTACTTTCACTTTGATTCTCTGACTGAGAAAATTAACTTAAAATGTAATAAAATGGAATTGCCTCCTTTCCTCTGAAGCTGGGCTCTTGTAATTTCAGCATCAATATCTTTCAGGCCTGTTGTTTCCATCAAAAGCTTTCGTTAGAATCTAACACAGTAAAAGCTAGGAGGAGGGCTGAGCTGCCATTCAATGTAAAATGTGTGCTATGAGCAAGCTTCCATAATTGTTACTCACATTCTACATGAGGCAACATGCCAGTTTATAAAGTGATTGGGGAAATGGGATAAAGAGAACAGAAAAGAGTAAATCTGACAAATACATTCTTTTGTGGTTTTATTGCTTAATATTCCCTCCTAGAAAAAGACAAGTAAAACTCATTTTGTAAACTTACTTGGACAGATTTAAGGATTAAAAAAGAAAATTAACTGCTGTAAATTATTAATGGAGCTGTTAAAATTCTTAACTAATATTATTTCAATAAATAAGGTTGTACAGAGATATGAAAATATCAGATGTTATCCCTTCTATTATCAATTTATGTTTTCTCAAATATGCTAGTATGGAAGATAGATTTATTTGCTCAAAATAAAAATAACACAATGCCTGGGACTTTTACATTTACATTCATCTCTATTACTCAAAAATTTCTTTTCTATACATTATATATATAGGAAGTAGCTAAATCACAACCATGGTTATAGTTAAAAGAAGTTGAAAAATAAAAAATCATCCACTCTGTGATAGCAGTAGGAAAGAATTAGAAGTTCTGATAACTAAAATATAAAATTCTTTTTAAAAAATCTATCTGCCACAGAGTAGATACTTGAAGGAAATATCTCCCTTTTATTATTAGTAATTATTTTATTATGTATCAGGCAATCATTTTGGAATTTTGCACTGGAAAAAAATAATTTATATAAATAATATGCAGGAAACAACTTCAATACCACCAACCTTCAGAATTCTCTAAGACATGATAAAATCTCACGCCTCCATTTGGCTTGGGCTTCTTAGGGTACAATGGATGGATTTCAACAAGAAATGTTCTGAGAGAGAATTGCCTAAGAGTGGGCATATATCAACTGAACTGATAATAAAGCTTAGGATGAAGTCCTGATGAATATCAATATTTTAAAAACAGGCACAGAGAAGGAGTCTGAGAAAGGCATAGAAGTACAACCAGAGGTGCAGAAAGAAAACAAGAACTTTATTCTGCCATGGTAGAAGAGTTTTGAAAAATGTCACTGAGTGGTCAAGTGAGAGAAGCACTAAATTCCATGGCAAGGCAGACTATTGCAGACTTTGGTGAAAGTAGTAAAATCATTTTCACAAGACTGAGGAATCATGGGAAAGTATAGAAGTGTATTGATGACTTTAAAACAGAGGAAAAGGTTAACACTGAAAGTTGACATATGCTAAAGAATTCCTTGGAAGTTTGTTTTGTTCTATTGGATTTTTTTTTTCAAGAAAGAAGTAACATATTTGTAATAGTGGTAAAAGAAAACCAATAAACAACAATGTTGCAGACACAAGAGCAAACAAAAAAAAACCGAAATGTATGATTTAATGTATCTTAAAATTGTTATATTTTTCATAGCAATGTTTTCCGTGTCTTGTAAGGATTTTTTGTTTGGGAACCATCCACTGTGGTTTTACTCTGTATTCATACAGGTTATGAGAGGAAATTTTCCCATTATATAGTTTTCCCTTTTCTTACTTTAATTTAAAAGTTATTTCCTGATGTTTACTTTTCTTAACTATTTTATACTTAAATACACATTCTCACATTTTTTCTGAAAAGAATTATTATAAATAAAGGTAATATTTGAGAAAGATCAGATTTTATGTTACAAATTAAATCATATCAAGACAATAGACAATTACATTGTCCAAATGTAACAAATATTGAACACATGAAATACCATTTAATCTATTGTAGTAAGCGTAAAGAATATAAATAAGATGCATTCCATGTATAAGATATAAATAAATTATAAATAATTTATAATATTAAATAACAGTAACTAGCTTTTATGGCCTCTCATTTAAGAATATATAAGAACATTTATCAAAGTGAAAATTTATATGTTCCTTACATTGTTGAGATAGATGATGATTTTGGATCCTTTCCATTGATTAGAAAGATTAAAGGACAGCTATTCCTATGAAAGATTATCAGCTAAAATGGATTGAACTTTCAGTAACAAAGTGTTACACTTTTAATTATAACTAATACTTTTATAGCATTTATTATATTACCTTTAGTAAAGAGGAAAAATATCATAAAAAGCAACAGGGGAAAAAGAAAGAAATCCAGTTATAATAGTAATTTTGCATTGGGTTTCTACTTTTCTTGGTAATCCTATTGGTGTCAGAGGCTACTATTATTGATATTAGTCTGTTATTGTTTGCCTGATATTATGATGGATATGTTTAATCATATTAGAAGAGTTTATATCACATTAAGAGAAATATTAAAGTTGTATTAGGTAGATTTTAAATATTAAAGGACTTCCGTAATGATTAAAAAGTTGTTTTTAAATTCATTCTTCAGAGTTAGAGTCAGATATTTTGAGCTCTTTTTAAATTTCTAATTACACATAGTCAACTACTTAAGAGTAATTTGGGGACTTTACTTTTATTTCTTAGAGAGTCTTAATAAAATGTACATGTAATTGTGATCATAAAAATAATCCTATCATGTACAATCAAGTATTCCTATGTCTCTCTAGGCTTCAATAAATACTATTATATCAATAATTTTAACTAAATTCATGAATCAAGAGCAAGTGAAATGTAGAAATTAATATTCTCTATTTTGATATATTCAGTAATATATCTGTAATATACATGTGTTGAGGTGTTATATGTTATGCAGAAATTTTTTTTATTTTTTATTTTTTAGTAGAGACAGAGTCTCACTTTTGCTCAGGCTGGTCTCGAACTCCTGAACTCGAGGGATCCTCCCACCTCAGCCTCCCAGAGTGCTAGGATTACAGGCGTGAGCCACCATGCCCGGCCAATACAGAAATGTTAAGACAATGTTGACATGTCTTATATGTTCTATAGATATGTTGAGACATTACTTTTAACGTTGAAACACTTTTTACAATAAAATTTCTTTGTTTACTCAATAAAGAAACTTGACTTTATCAATTTTCAAAGACAAGTATTAGAAAACTTAACAATAAAATATTTATCTCTCTCTTTCATTATCCTTAAATTTATAATATTGTACATGGAGTTAGTTTCTTTCTATATTTAGTTTTTATCACTTCAATTTTCCTTTACAATAACCCAGTGTCATCACATATTTAACATTAAAGATTTTAACTAATCTAGAATGACATTAAAATTTCATAGCAGATGATAGGTTTTATATTTGCTAAGGCATAGAATTCAGTTTTACATATTTCCAAATTGGCAAGGCAGTTTATCACGTAGTGATTGAACCTAGAAAATATCCAACATGTGCGTTGCAATGAGGTTTTGTTAGTCTGCTGCATTTCCAGCAACTCTAACAAGATATAAAAATGTTTGTTTCAAAACTAAAATTTTCCTGGAACAAAATCAACAACTTATGTGGCTGATGAAACTAGTGATAAAATGAAGAAGATCAATGCAAATAACTTGTATCTGTAAACTAAAGGCAGGATTAAAAAAATTGACTATTCAATTTATCAATTGCATGGATATATGAGGTGAATAAATTATTGTGTGCTTTTGCAGAAAAAAATGCTAAAGGAATCATAAAATTATTGCATTCAGTGTTCATGTCAATACATAATTCCTTTACCATTTAAAAATAGCATTTGAATAAGAATTAAAAGTTAAGTTATCAAGAGTTAAACACAAGCATGCTCAACTTGTGGAGAAAGAATATTTTCAGGAGATATATAGGTCTTGATGAAATGTTTCCATGAACTAACAGATTCTAGAATAGCTAATATGGTCAATAATGTAAACTTCACAAAGAAAAATATTGGTTTAAATATTTAAAAAATATTCTTTGTCTAACTATATATTAATTGGAAAAGTTGTCTGTATCACTACAAAGTAGCTGTTTCCCCACTGAAGAACTATATAGAAAGGATAGGTTTTAGGCTAATTTTAGAAGAAAAGTACCTCAAAAAGTCTACAAGCCCTGGGAGAAAATTAGAAATGTCAACTTTAAGAGAAAAGATAATTATTCACTGGGAGGTAAGATATCATAATTTATCATTAAAATATGTTTATCCTGTCTTACAAATTATATATTTAAGGGTCAAACATAAAAAATTTTTTGTCATGTTTTTTCAGCCCAGTAGAAAAAAAAAATCCCACTTCTCAATGCAACATTTTTGCAACTAATTTGATACATGCTGGCAGTAGAGAAATATGTTTCTTAATAGGTGCTATGGTCTGAATGGTTGTGTCCCCCAAAATTTATATATTGAAATCTAATCACCAATGTGATGGTGTTAGGTGATATGGCTTAATAGCAGGTGAGCCCTCCCATCAAAGAGCTTCATGAGTGAGATTAGTTCCCTTAGAAAAGAGGCCCCAGAGAGCTGCTTTGTTCCTTGCACCATATGAGGACACAGTGAGTATGTGTCAGCTACGAATGAAGAAGAGAGTCCTCAGAACCAAATCTGCCATTGTCTTGATCTTGGACTTTCCAGCCTCCAGAACTGTGAGAAATAAAGTTCTGGTTTTTATAAGCCACCCAGCTCATGCCATTTTATTGTAGCAGCCCAAATACAACAAAAAATAGGCATTTCGGTAAGGATCTATTCATCATAGATAACTTATTGGACCATCCACAAAACTGCCATTATTATAATGATTATTAAGTATGTGTTGCTTATTTTCATTAATCCCATGAAATTCAGTTCCATTGACAATAAGAAAGTCACTTTTGAATTTAAACAGAAAGTGCTTGACAAAAATTTCATGAAATGGCTGAAAGTAATATGAAAGAGCTAACTGGTCAGTATACAACATAATAATAGTTAGAAATACTAGTTTAAAATTTCATGAAAACTTCTAGAAATTTAGGTAGACTGAATTTTTACAAAAGTAGCAAAAATGAATAATAATAAGGTTGTATTAACTGACATTTAATTAGGTTTGTACTATGTGCTATGTGCTGGCATTTAACATGAAGTATCTCAATGAGTCTCACATCTACGAGCTTTAAATTTGTCAAAAATTGTCAAAAAACTTTTCAAAAATTTAGTTGGATAGAAATTATATTTTCAATATGTTTTTATTTATGCTGCTTAGTTTTAAATAAATGAATAAACTTGTAGAGAAATACTTATGTATATAAAATACATAATTTAAAATACTTAGAATTTTTAAAACAAATGTTAATTTTTATGTAAAAATATTTTATTTGTTAGAAAATTATGTCTTGAATTTTTTTCTACTGTATTAGCCTTGTTTGCCTATCCAAAATCTCGAAAGATCCTGAGAATATTATCTCATTAATCTGTAAAACTTCTTGGTGACCTCAGTGACAAATGTTTTAGTTTCCATTTCACAGATGGAAAAGCTTGGTTAGCGAAAGGTTAATTTACTTGTGTAAGTTGACACATTATGTCAATTGCTGTGTTCTTAGAAGACTTTAGAGTGCTTGCCTTGTTGGATACTATATTATCCACTATATCATTTTCACAACATTGTGAGACAAGGTAACTTAGAACAAAATAAAATACCATATAATTACATTGCCTCAACCACAATATGCCTGTGGCTACTTCTCTCAAATGTATTATGTTGCTAATTCTAATAGTCTTTTACTCCACACACCATTAAAAACAATGGCAAAGCAAAAAAAAAAAAATAGTAATAATAACAACAAGCGAAGGATGAAAGGAGGGAGAAAGAAATACTGCCTTAGTTATAGCCTTAGTTGGTGTAATTTTTTTTCAGAGGAAAGTGTTTAAAAGGGGAGATCAGAAACTCGCAAAATAATTATCCCTCTTAAGAAAGGGGAAAAAGAAAATGAATAGTAGTAATTCTATTCTGTTTGGAAACTAGACTCAATGGATTACACTGAATAAAATAAAGTATTTATACTTGTCTGCATCCCTTATGTACAGATATCTACATAAACAAACAAAAATATTATTTTTATAAACCTATACTATTTGGGAATGTAGTAAAGAAAAAAAAATCTTTAAAATTCATAAAAAATTCTATCCATCTCAAACAAAGCAGAATAGAATAGAACATTTCAGTGTTGTCAAATATGACCATTGCAAGCATATTAAAATGCTTTTTCATCTAGAAAATCTAAGAGCATATTTATACAACTTGTCATAAACTCAATTAGTAGTCACTAATCTGACATTTCAAGCAAAACTGTCAATAATTCCATTTATAAAGTTACCAAAAGTTATTCTGCTTTGCAAAAAACATTTATTCATATCACATTAAAGAAGTCATGTTGCATAAAATTCTTCTGGGATCCTAACTGGGAATCAGAGCTACATGTCAGTTAACAGATTCACATGTAAATCACTTGTTTGTATTTAAGTCTTGTTTTCCACATCTTCTACTTGAAATGGAAATGAAGATAATATAGAGAGCTGGCCATCCCACAACCTTAGCACAGCTTCAGTGGTGTAGTGGAGGAGACTGAGCAAATAGGCTAAAGCCGTGTATTGAGTCATGAATCCAGGGCAGCGCATCAGGAGGAAGATGGAAGTCATCTTATGCATAGGCGTCACTGTCAAAGTCCAACCCCAACTTCTTCACCACCATCCAAGCCCTATAGACCTTTTGTACATTTTCATTTGTGCTTTTGCCTTCACCATACAAAAGATATGCCTGAGACAGTCCTTTAGTCCCACAAGGAAGATGAGAAATAGAGAAGAGCTCTTAGAAGACACTCAGATGTGTGAGCCAAAGTCACCCAGATCTAGCCTACATAGGCTGACACCCAACCAATTCATAAGTGTGTAAGGTATATGATAAATTTGGTATACTATTTAGAAAAATTAACTGAATCATCCCATTCTCTATGCCACATCCCTGTGCAATGTGTTTTCAACTCTTTTTATTGTGAAGAGTCTGTCTTCCTACTCCTTAAACATTTGCTTTGAGCAACTGTGTATGCTGGAAGTAACTTGTACCTGTTGCTAGCCCAGACCATTTTTGCTCATTCTCTTGGAACCCTGCCACATTATATGACAAGCAAATGGTAGCCTGGTGGAGAACAAGAAACCATGTGGTTCTCAATATAGTTAACTGGTTCATTCTAGCTTGGAAATCTAGAAGAGCCCAACCAAGACCATGAAATTCATCTATCAGGTATGCATTCAACTTCAGACTCAGAGGGTAGCCCAGATGATGCCAGAAGAACTACCCAGTGAAGAGCAGGCTAGATCACTGACCCAGAAATACATGAGTAATGGTTATATGTCACTGAGTTTAGGGTTGGTTTGGCAATGGGTACCTGCAGTAGTTTGGTTTGTTTGGTCCTCTAACTCTCGTTGTTGAAATTTTATCACCAATGTTGGAGGAGGGGCTTAATGTGAGGTGTTTAGGGCATGGGGGTGAATCCCTAATGAAAATATTAGTGCCCTCTCTAGAAGAGTGAGTTCTTGCTCTGTTGGTTCCACTGAGACTTGTTAAAAAGAGCCTGGCATATCCCCCTCTTGCTTCCTCTCTTGCCATGTGATCTCTGCATGTGTTGTTCCCCTTTTCCTTCTGCCATGAGTGGAAGTAGTCTGAGATCTTCACCAGATACAGATGTTGAAAACAACTTTCTTGTACAGATTCCAAAATCATCAGCCATAAAAGCTTCTTTTCTTTATACATTACCCAGCCTCAGGTATTTTTTACAGCAACATAAATGGACAAAGACAGAAAACTGGTACCGAGAAGTGGGGTGTTGCTAAAAGGTACCTGAAAATGTGAATGCAGATTTGGAAACTGGGTAATGGACAGAGGTTGTAAGATTTGGAGGGCTCAGAAGAGACAGGAAGTTGAGAGAAAGTTGGGAACTTCTTAGAGATTGGTTAAGTGATTGTGACCAAAATGCTGATAGAAATATAGACAGTAAAGGCCATTCTGAGGAGATCTCAGACAGAAATGAGAAACTTATTGGGAGCTGGATCAAAGGTCACTTTGTTACGCTGTGGCAAAAAATGTGGCTGCATTTTGTTCATGCTCTATGTCTTTGTGGAAGTCCAAATTGAAGAGTGATAACCTAAGGTATTTGATGAAAGAAATTTCTAAGCAGCAAAGTGCTCAAGGAGTGGCATGGCTGCTTTTAAAAGCCCATGATCAAATACAGCAGCAAAGGATTGACCTAAAGGTGGTATTTCTAATTAAAAGAGAAGCAGAACATAAAAATTTGTAAATTTTCCAGCCTGAACATGTGATAAAGAAGGAAAATGCTTTTTCCAGAGAACAATCCAAAGGTTTTGTTGAGCAACCCCTAGCTAGAGAGATTAACACAGATAAAAGAGAGCCAGATGCTAATAATGAAGACAATGAGAAAAAGGACCCAAAGCATTTTACTAAATCTCTGAGACAGCTTCTCCTGTCATGGGCTGAAAGGCCCAGGAGGACAGAAAGGTTTTGTGGCACAGGCCTGGGACATCACTGCCCTGTGCTGCCTCAGGATGTTGTTTCTGCATCCTGGCCATTCAGGATCCAGCCAGGGCTCAAACAGTCCCAGGTCCTGCTTGGGCCATTGCCCTGGAGTGTGCAAGCCATAAGCCTCAGCAATTTCCATGCAGTGTTAAATCTTCAGGTACCCAGAATGCAGAAGGGATAGAGGATGGTGGATGTATTGGAAAGGATGCATTGCCAGGCAGAAGCCTGGCTCAGGGGCAAAGTCCCCAGAGAGACACTCTCTTAAGGAAATGCTGAAGAAAAACATTCAACTGGAGGCCCTGCAGAGAGTGCCCACCAGGGAATGCCTAGTGAAGCTGTGAGCAGAGACACCACCCTCAAGATGAATATATTTGCATGTAAGAAGGATATGAGATTTGGGGGCCAGTGACAGAATGATACAGTTTAGTTGACTGATTCAAATCTCAAGCTGAAACTTGATCCCTAATGTTGGAAGTGAGACTTAATCGGACTTTGGGTCATGGGGCAGATCCCTTATGAATAGATTAATGCTCTCCCTGGGAGACAGTTGAGGGAACTCTAGATCTATTAGTTTCTGTGAGAGCTGGTGGACCAAAAGAGCCTGGAACCTATCCCCTACACTTGCTTCCTCTCTTGCCACGTGATCTCTGCACATGCTGGCTCCACTTTGTCTTCCACCATGTGTGGAAGTAGACTGAGATCTTCACCACATACAGATGCTGGTGCCATGTTTCTTTTACAGACTACAGAACCATGTACCAAACAAAACTCTTTTTTTTTTTTTGTAAATTACCCAGCCTCAGGTATTCCTTATAGCAACACAAATGGACTAAGCCACTAGCTCATATAATTAATAGTTGTTTAAATTGCTTGAGTTTTGAGGTTGTGTTTTGATTTAAAGATAAGTATTGTGGTGCTTTAGAATAGAGAAAAATTTCATGAATCCATAGTAACATTATAGTGAAATGGGAAAATAAAATCACACCTATAGAATCCATAGGGATAGAATACCTCTTAAGAATCTATATAATGGGACTCCCCCCCCAAAATTCAAGGAATGATGGCATTCTCAGTAGAATACAGGAAAGCAGAGTTTATGGGAAGTAAGTTTAAAAGGAAAGTATATGTATATACACATATACACACACAAACACATACACACACATATATATATAGAGAGAGAAAGATTAAACTGAAAAATAAATGTCAAAATAATGAGATTACAACAGTAGATGAATATTATTAATCAACATAATCAAAGTAATGTTGCAATTAAAACAATATTAATATCTTAGTGTCTAATAATAAGAAAGTTTTATCTCCTACACTCAATACATTTCCATTATGTGTCAGTTTGGGAGGAGGCATGTTTTCTATGTTTCTACTCCAGGTATTCACCATACAAAGCAACAAAAAAAGCAATGACAAGGGGCAGAGAATTGGGGTAAATCATGCACTCTCTATTTTCATTATGTCTTTGTTTGGTTTTGGTATCAGGATAATAATGGGCTCACTAATTTATAATTCATAATCCTTAATTGGGAACTGCTTCCTTCTCTTCTATTTTTTTGGAAGAGTATGTGAAGGATTAGTGTTACTTCTTTAAAAATTTGGTAGAATTCAACAGTCAAGCAATCTGGATGATTTACCACTTTCTTTGTATTGTCTTACAACTTATTATTGAAAACTGGACATTTTAAATGATTTTATGTGGCTACCTTGAAATCAGATCCATTATTTTCCCTTGGTGTCATTCCTGTTTTTTTAGTGAATTTGTTGATCTTATTCTTTAAAGTCTATATTCATCTTTTGCAGCCAATGAAGTCTTTTCTCAGTTGCTCAGTGGTTAGCTAATAATTGGAAAAAGATTTTCTTAATCATCTGGAACCAACATGCTTCCTAGTCTTTGCTGAGGGCCACTGTGTACATGTTAGTGAGACATGAGCCTTCAACATTCAGTGAGATAATTGACACTCTGCCTTGACCATCAGTTCCTTCTTTCACGGAGCCTCAAGGTCAACTAGTAGTTAGATTTTAGGCACTTTTCAGGTCTTTTGTGAACAAAGTGTATAGCTCTGGGCATGCAAACATTATTATACACGTGTGTGGCCTTCTAGAATCCTAGGAATATGCCAGAACATTATAAAGGCTTTACAGATAATTCATTCCCCAGATTTTTTTTTTAAGCTTTTTGTTTAGTCTATTGATTTCCCCAACTGTTATGTATTACTCAAGCAGCCACAAGAAACAAATTCCTATGTTTTTTTTTTTTTTTTTTCCTCAACAAATTCCTCTGGAGAAAAGACTTTGAAATGGGTTAGCTCCAAGTCAGGTCAAATACAGATGGACTTGAAAGACGGGTCTCCCAGGGAAACAACAGAGAGGTCAAATAATGTCAAATTTCTGGGACTAAGCCATGAACTTGTTTTTGTTTTCACTAGTGTTTACCAAGCTGTTATTTTCCAGTGTAATTGAAGGCTGTTAATTTTCAAGGCTACTAAACAATTGGAATGTGGGATATTGGACAAGGGCAAGTTAAGACACAACAAAGCTCACTGTTTTTACCAATATACAACCATATCCAGATTGCTGCAAACCTTTGATAGATTTCCAGAGTTCTGAAAAGTCTGATTTCTCTTTTGGTCAGTTTTCTTGCTTAATAGAGGAAAGAATTTTCAGATGTCTGTACTCTGCTATTTACACTAACATGGACTGTCTCTAGAATCTTACAGTCACATTGGTTAAAATATGTCTTAGGACAAAATAAACTTTATAGAATGCAAAGATGTTCAATATTAATGCTAGCCTAGATAAGAGAAAAAAGGGGAATATTTACAAACAATTCTAATTAATATTACAGTCTTTTTTATGATCACTAAAAATGAGGTTATTCTTCATAGAAAGAAAACACATTTACTCTCTTACTTAGAAAGCTAATCTGAAGGTCCATGAGTCATAGTATCAGACTCCAAGTCCAGAGTTTCTGAGTAATATGCAGTATTCTCTACTTTACATCCATATGTGGATACTTCTGATGTCATGAATTTGATATAAAGTGACAAATTATCGACCTTTGCATACCAATACCTAATGGTGGAAGAGGAAAGTCTAAATAATACCTTACACTCTTCCACCATTTAGAAAGTGTAACACAGAAGTGATACCATGGTCATTATTCATAGCAATTTTGGGATCTTGCTGGGCAGGTTTTTTAAGGTCTTGTATAAGGGGTTAAGGAGTATATTTTGGCTACACTCAATTTGTATTCCTGAGAGGGGCTTCCCAGGTTATTTTTCTTTGTTCTTAGATCTACTCTACCTTCCACCCCGACTCCCATTATTCCCCTTAGCCTTACAAAAATGAGCATTGATGTATATGTCCTCCTGAGAACCATTTGAAAGTCAATACAATGCAAAATAACAAGTGCTCGAAAACAAAGAGCTAACAAGGTGAAAAACCATGGGCTCAAAATTAGGAAAAAATAGAAACTCATAAGTATTAAATCAAATTGTAGGGTCACTTTTCCCTCAGAAGAGAGCAGAGTAGATGAGAAGCTAGATGGAGCTTTTACAGCCTTCTTGGACCAAGAGAACAAAGTTAAAATGGCAGACCCACCACTAACAAACACTCTCTCCTTCGTCAGATTTTAGTCAGGCTTCTCGGAACTCTATTTTTAAGTAGGTTTCAACCTTGGTAAATAACAAAAAAGAGATAATAGACCATTAAGCAAAAATTATGCACAGACAATTCAAGGAAGATTAACAAAATCTGATCCTAAATATATGTTGTAAAAATGCTCAAAATCATGATAAACAAAAGACCTATAAATTAAAAGCAAAATGTGGTAATAATTCACTTGTATATGATGATCAATGGTTTTAAAGCATGCCAATACAAAGCATTGGTGAATATATACAGCAGGGGAAATATTTATACATTGTTGATGGAAAAAGTTAGATATGGTTTTGTCTATATCTGATAAGTGTAAGCATGTGCAATTTATACTGCTCAGCAATTTCATTGCAAAGTATAAGCTCCTAATAATCTTTTGCATACATATATGCCATTACTTGCTATAGAAAATGATTAAAATCTACCTTAATGCCCATCAATAGTATAATGGACAAATAAAATTTAACACCATCATAACTAAATGCTATTCATTAGTGAAAATAAAAGAAATTGATAAATACATTACCTATAGAAAAAAATGAGAAGTTATTTCAATGTGATATTTATATACAGTTATTTTTATCAATGGTAGAAGAAATATTTAAAGAGTGGTTACCCTTGACAGAACATTATGCTTTGAATACAGTGCCTTAAAAGTGTCCATGAGTTAGATAATATTTATTATCATAAGAAAATTGAGGGTAAGAAAGATTGAAAAGAATTGAGGGTAAGAAAGTTTAAATAGCTTTACTAAGTTACATTAAATAGCAAATGGCAGATTTTGAATAGAGTATGAGATCTAATCCCTGGACCTATGCTCCTAATCACCTTGGTGTGGTGCTTGTAAGCCAACATATTATCCTTTCTCTTATTATTTTGGATCAATTATTTATATACTCATGATGATAACCTTTTGTCAGTTATAGTATCAAGAAGTTTTTCACTATTTGTATGATGTGTGTGTATATGTGTATATATATATTTTGTGCTAGAAATTATATATATATGCATATACATATGAAATATATATATACACATATTCATATATATTATATAGATACAGATAGAGACGGAGAGATAAAACTAATATATGTTGACTGGATTCTGGGATCTAAATTTTCCTTTTTCTCTTTGGCTATAAAACATCATTCTTTATCCCAGTAATCACTATCAGGAAAGGAGGAAAGTCAGAAAATATGCACGTTGAGAGTCAGAGAAAATCTCGTGGGTAAATATGTTGAAGTTTCACTGAAGTCTAATATTTACTTAAGCTGGGATACTAAGGGATGTTAGAAAGAGAGTTGATGGTGATCAGAGAGTGGGATGCTTGAAACTAAGATTGTGGAAGTCTATGGTAATAGCAAATTTGAGTATTTGGCCACAGTGGGGGCCCTCAGGTAAAATAGAAGACAGAATCACTGGAGAAAAGGAGGTGATGGAAATGAATGGTTGGGTTCTGAAAGGATCATCTTTATGGGTATTGAATCACAAAGGATGAGGACAGGAATAATGTGGAAGACAGTGACAATGGTCCAAGAGTTAAAATCCTAAAGGTTCAAGAGCAGCAGGAGGTAGAGGGATTCCTAAGGACAGGTATATGACTGAAAAAGTTATATTAAGTGATAAAATTTGATAATATGATATATAACCTAGGTAATTTTAAGGAGGAGGAATGGAACATGGAATAGATATAACAGTGAAGACAAATAGGACATTTTGACCTTCTCTGTGCAGTGGAATGCATATTGTGGTAAAATAAATAAATGGCCTTAAAAGTCTCCAAGGAGCACTTAGTATCATTAGTGTAAATCCAGGTTATCTTAAAGTAAGAGAAGGAACTCAGTGCTCATAAAAGAATTTGAGAATATAAGGACTTTTCTTGAGGACTGAAACCTTAGTTATGAAAGCGAGAATGTTTAAGAAGCTCTGTGACAAAAATAAATGTAAAAAAAATTGTATGAGAATTAGAATTGGGTGAAAAGAGTGGAATGAGAGTAGTGAAAGTTTTCTTAAGATATATGATAAGGAATGAAGGACATATATTAAAACTGATGATCCCCAAGCAGATAGTGATGGAGATCCTGCATGGATTGGTACGGGAAAAGACTGGAGGAACTTGCTAGGAGCAGACAGGATTGTGGGGTTCCAATTTGACTGTCATTGACGGAATGAAGGGTTTCTTCATGAGAGTGTCCTGCTCATCCTACTGTTCTAGAAACATTTCTAAAGACTTATATTCTGTCTTATATGATGTTAGGTGCTGGGTAAAGAGTGCTAAACAAACCAGTTTTGGTCTTCTTCATCAATCGTGAAAGCAATGAAAATAAGGTGAGAATTGGGAATAATTAAGTCTTTAAGAAAGCCATTACTGAGTTAGTTTTTCTCAATATTAGATTTTTAAAAATCAATTTAAAAAAGAAGGATGTCATCAGGCTAAAGGATATTTTGGGCTTAAATAATAGGTTCAAAAGTTCCAGCTTCATGTTTCAGGTAGTATATATGTTTTAAATTGAGAAGTAATGTGACAAAGAGATATAATTCAGAAAGCCTAAACTGGCAGTGATATACAGAATGGATTGAAGGGGCAAGGTCTAGTGGGAAGGATGGGGGCTGTGACAGCCTGTGTATGATGTAAATTAAGTGGTTGCAGTGGGAATGGAAAAGAGAAAACACTAGAGAAACATTGTGAAGAACTGACAGTACACAATGAGAATAATTGCACATGGATATAAAATTACGAGAGCTTTGAAGCTGCAATGTTCTACAATTTCCAAAGGCTTTCAGAATATAGTTGCTTAGAAATAATGGGAAATGGGAAATTTACATGTGTATTCAGAAGAGATTAAATTTTGATTTTTTAATTGACTAAAGCCTTGCCTTAAACTAAAAAAAATCTTGGGAAACATTTATATTATTAAAAATAAAAGTTGTAGTAAGATTTGGTAAGATATTAGGTGGTTTGGGGGAAGTACATTATTATTGCTGCCATTTAGCAGTCTGTTAAATGATACTTCTCAAAATACAAATTCAGTTTTGGAGTGCATTACTCAGTCCTAAAGGATATTTTACTCGGAAAAATTTGGTATTGTGCTGCTTAAACAGAACTTTTTAATGAGCTATTTTTTATTTGACTTTGGTTTTATAACTATTGAAAGCATTGATTTTATGGGGGTTTCAAAATTATTATTCCCACTGCTGCATTATAAATAGAACTTGCATTAGTCTGAGTCACAGAGCTAACAGTTAAAATTGGTTAAGTGTGATATAGTATGCACAGCTTGAATGTGAAAATAATTATAATTTGCATATATCTGCTATACAAAAAATAAACCTAACAATTTGTAGTAGCTAAAGGAAAATATATTTATTACAGTGTATCTATGCAAGATTTACTTTCACATAGACATTAGTAATCCTATCTGTACAATATTTAACTCAATTTTTCCACAGGAGCTATGGACATAGTAAATATATTTTTGAAGTAATACCTGTTGAGCAAAATCTGAAGTGTTTAAGACAATATTGGGGGAATTATTGAAATTATTATTTCGAAATTGTCTCAGCTAATCAATGGGTATATTTCTAGTGTAGCAGAAAATATTTTGAAAGTGATTGGTTTTGTAAGTCAATTAAAATTCTGGTTCCACCACTCCCTAATTATGAGACTTCCTTCTGTCAAATTATTTCTTCTAGTGTACTCATTTGTAAAATAGAGATATGCTAGATGTTGTTTGAAAAACTAGTAGTAATGTTTATAAAACAGAGATCATAGAGTCCACAAAACTATAAGTGATTGATGATAATAATATTAATGGTACAATTTATAGTATTTATTAAGTGTTTATCATGTGTCAGTAATAGCAAAAAGAGTTTTATGCACATTTCTATCAAAGTTTTCTCCAAAAAACTCTATGTGGAAGCTATTATTTAGTTTTTACTTTAAAGATGAGGAGATTGATTCTTAAAGAAATTGTGTAATTGGTTTAAAGTTATACTGACTAAGAAAAAAAAAAGGGAAGCCAGGATACAAAATCATGCCTTAATCAATCTTAGATTTAATAAGATTGACAGGTTTCCATGTGTATAAAACACAGTATCTCCATCTTCCACCTTTCTAAATTATATATTTTGTCTTTAGAAAGGACATATGTTCCACTAATCATAGTTTAGACATAAATATATTCCAAAAGTCACGTAATTAGAAGTGGCAGAGTTGGGATCTTTATCCAATCAGTTTTAACTGTTAAATGCTAAGTTGACTCTTGCAGAATTATCAGTTTCATTTTGTTCATACTTTTAAAAATTTTCTAATGTTCTACAGTTTTCAATATTTGAGTTCCTGCTTTCTAAATTTTTTCCTCTTTTTGCCTTCTATATTTCTTTTCATTTATATCTATATTCCTTTGTATAAGATGCAAATACCTACACACACTAGTGTCTATCTCAAAAGTCCAATCATGAACATTATAGCTATGCTAGAGCCATATTAAACTACTTGCAATTTCTTTAATATGCTTATTGCTTTATGCCTTTATGTTTCTATATGTTATTACCTTGAAACTTAAACACTCATTAAATACTTCTTGAATTAACCGAAAAAATAAAAATAAAAAAGTATATAAAATTCTTGCCACCGGGCCTGATACATATTAACTGCTTCTTATGCATTTATATTTTAACTTGTACCACACTGAGGCCAAACTTTTGGAGTCTTCTCAGGCTCCTTCTTTCTCTAACTTCAAAATATATCCAGAATTGGGTCATTTCTCACCACATCCATTGTTACCACATTACTCCAAACCGAGATGTCATCATCTTTCATTTGTATTAGTATTAAAGTAGTTGCCTCTTATCTAATCTCTTATATTCTATCTTTACTGCCCTTCTTTCTTTTCTCAAACAAGAGCAAGAGTGATCCTATTAAAATTGGTAAATAAGTAACTCCCTTCTCAAAATACTCATACTCCTATGACTTCCCATCTCACGTAGTATAATAGTCTTGCACGTGTTCACCCCGCTATACTTATGTTGACATTTTTTATTGTTCCTTGCACACACCAAGGCACAATCCTAATTCAGGACATGTGTACAGGCAACTTTATCTTCCTGAAGCCCTCTACCCCTAATATCTGTGTGGCTTACTTACTCCTTTCTTTTAGGTCTGTTCTAAAATGACAATTTTGCAATGAGGTTTTTGTTGTTATTGTGGTTCACTCTGTTTAAAATTACAACTTTAAACATCCACCTGTATATCTCAGTTTTGGTTAGTATTTCTCCATAAAATGTTTCATTATCTAACATACTGCATACTTACTTATTAATTTTATATATTATCTAACTTCTCCTAATAGGATATGAAGGGCTAGAATTTTGTTTGATTATCTTTATGTCTTCAACACCTAGAACAGAGTTGGACACATAAGAGACACTCAGTATTTATTGAATGGATATGTCAACTTTATTTACCAAAGATTAAATCATGAACAATCCCCCAGATTATTGTAAACTCTTTCCAAATATAATGTGTAATGATAATAAATTGTGTTCATATTCTTTTGGTTGCAATTAGCAAAAATATAACTAAAATTCTCCCAAGTAAAAATAAATGAATTTTCTCAATTAACTTGGAAAGGTAAGATACTATAGTTGGGACATCCATAGCCAGGGTCTCTCAAACACCAAGGCTTTCTACTTAGCTCTGTAGATTGGCTATATATTTTTCTCCTTGTTAGAGTGTAAATCAAAAATGTAGAAATAGGGCCAGTTTCATGGGCATGAGACCTTTGCAATTGGACAGGGCTCTGTGTTCAGAAAGATTCTGTGTTTGTTTTAATAGTCTCCTGTTGCCATCTTGAACTTTCAGCATTGAGCCTTTAAGTTTTATTTTCCCCTAAGCCTTCATCATTATGGAGCTGCTCCTGGGTAAAGAACCTGTTCCAATAAGCTTTGACCTCGTTATTTACACAATTTATCTACTGCCCAAGACAGTTTTTTTTTTAAGCTTTTAACTGAATATTTATTAATTATAATGGCAATTTTTTATTTATTGAATTATTTAAGTAGCATTGTTATTTTCTTCCGAATTCTTATCATGTTTTCCCTCTCTCTTTTTTTTTTTATTTCAGCTTATTATGGGGGTACAAAAGTTCAGGTTATATATATTTCCCATCCAAGACAGTTTTTTACTCCTCTTTTACCTGCAACTAATGTCAGTTCAATATATATTGGGGATCTATTGGCTCACATTGAGTCCATTTCTGTTGCTCTACAAATTACTGTGTTTGGAAAGGGAGACATGCTTGAGTAGATGAGACCTTCTTCTGGACAAGGGTAGATCCCAGAAGTAGATAAAGATATGTTCACAAGAAGGAAATTGAGGAAGTGATATTAATCAAATAAAAATAATACTTTGCATAATGTTAGAATTTGGGGATGTGTCATAATGTTGTTAACAATTCCTCTCTTGTTTAGAAATATAATTTGCTCTCATTTTTCAACATTATGAATATCTCTACTATAAAGTATTATTACATAAGTCTTTCCTCATATTTCTGATAATTTTCATAGAGTGATGTTCTAGAAATTGAATTTTAAGATTATAAGATATGAAAAAACTTAGCTTTTTTATTTGTACATTTAAATTGACATCCAAAAAGGTAATGTTAATTTATAACTTCAGCAGTCAATTACAAAGGTGTCACAAAGCATATTTATCAAAACTCAATATTACCTCAAACATAGCTTACTAATTTGATAGGTAAAAAATAGAGTCTCATTGATCAAATTACATTTATTTGCCTTTGTTTGATTTCTTGTAAGGTAGAATAAAGTTGTTACATATTTACTAGTATCATTTATTTTTTATTTAATAAATTGTGCATGCATTTTTCTCATTTCTGTATCATTTTTCTTGTCAATTTATAGAAAGAGTTTCAATCTTGTCCGTTTTATAATTGTGGCAAATAGGCTTCCATTATGATTTATGTTTGTTTACTTCTTTTATGCTTAATTTAAAGTGAATTTTTGAGGTGTCACATTTTGGGAGAGAAAGGAAAAGGTAATTTGCTTTGTTACACTGTGACTTTTGTAATGTTCCAAATACATAATTGCAAACTTGATTATATAAAATAATTCTCATGAATTATAATTTTATTAAAGATCATTAACTATCCTCCCAAATTCTCACTGCCAACTCCCATAAAATTGTATATCAATCTCATGAATTGGCAAAGAAATGGATTGAATATGTCTGATAATAAAACAATGTTTCCATCCACAAGCACACGATAATTATTTCTCCTTCTTCCTTTTCTGTTCTTTTACCCTTTCTAAGTAATGTTATTTAAAGATAATAGGCAGATCTTCTTACCCTTCCATAACAATCCATGGAATGCCTACCAAAATCTCACTATTAGAAATCTGTTCCTTCTTTGTTAAAGTTTACTTCAAAGAACTATAAACATTCCTTAACATGTGGTGTCTTTAGTCTTTAATGTCTTAGCAGTAGCTACCTGTGGCTCAGGTAAAGACAGTCAGATCTATGTTGAAAAGGGACATATGTGTAAACAGATGAGCATCATTTTACATTCAAACTGTCTTTGAACTGTAATATAAATGAAAGAAAACCACCTTATCAAATATTCATTACTAAGTTGGGAATAAAACATTTCTAACATTTCCAAATATTGGCATGATCATATACAATTTTAGTGGTTTATTTATTAGTAATAGCATGGCATTTACTATATGCTTGGCACTATTCTAAAGACTTCCTATAAACTTACACGTTTAATCCAAACAATAGACTTATAAAGTAGGTACTGTTATTAAACCCATTTTTCAGATTTGAAAATTCAGGTCCAAAAGGTCATGTAATGGAAACAGAGGTTGGAGTTTGAGACAATCATAATGAGTTAAATTTGATCAAACTCTGAGAGAGGAAGAAGCCACAGAGATGTAAGCTCCAAAACAGACTTCAAATTCTTCTGGCATCATTGGCTGCTCCTAAACTGTGTATACATATGCTCTATATGCTCTATGTTTGGCAAGGCTATAAGAGACCCAAGAAAAAAGCAGCAGATCATGAACAGAAATAAGATCCACTATGTTCATATTTAACATTGATTTATTTAACATCCTAGCTGATTCAAGAAAGGAATAGCACAAGAAAGAGGATTAGGTGGAATAAGATTAGAGAAGAAGAAATAAAATGTTCATTATTTGCAGATAATGATTGTGTAGCTAGAAAATACCAAAGTTCCACAAATTATTAGAATAAGTGAATCTAGCCATATTGTTAGAATCAGAGTCAATATATAAAAATCAATTGTACATTATACACAATAGCAACAACCAAATGAAAATGAAATTAGAAAAAAGGTTCAGAGAAATGTAAATTAAAATACAATCAGAAAATTAAACATTCACCAGAATGGCTAAAATTAAGTATAAATCCAAGTGTTGGTGTTGATGTGAAGCAAATTGAATTCTCTTATATTTCTACTGGATTGATTGACCTTATTTACTAAAACTGAGTATATGTATAAACAATGACTCAGTAGTTTCCTATCTGGATAAGAAATGAATGCTTATATCCACTCCATAAAAATTCAAGAATATTAATAATGGCTTTATTTGTAATAGTCACAATTTGGAAATAACTGCCTGTCAATATTAGAATTGGTAAAAATATTGTGATATATTTGTACAATGGATTATTACAGAACAATGGAAAAAAACAAACTATTGATATGCAGTGTAGATGAATCACAGACTTAGCTTTTACAGACAAAATTCACATGTGAGTTTTTAATTTATAATTTCAATTATTTTAAGTTTAAGAGCAGACTAAAGTAACCTATGGAGAAGGAAAAATAATGAGTTTTGTGTGAGTTACTATTTGGGAGACTTCTGGTGCTAGAAATGCTCTGTATCTTCATCTGTGCGGTAGTTGCACATGTATTTGTAAAAATTTTGCAACTGTACACTTAATATTTGTAAACTTGATTGTTTGTAAATTATATTGAAATAAAAATAATTAGTATCCAAAAAAAGCTTATGTATTTCCTTTCTTTTTCCCTTACTCAGAAATATGTATTGACCTATACTTTCATTCTGGGCTAACATACAGGGCCATAGAATGCTGTTAACCATTTTACCATAGTCCCACATTGATTTTATCAAGGATATGAAGAAAAAAAAATGGTAGTTGATCTAAAGTAACAAATGAACATGATCTATTTACTTGAAAAATACTCTTGCAATCCTTGAACTTCAGCCAACTCACAGGTACTTGAAGATTTTCAGTATAGAAGTGACTCCTTGGATTCCTCAGTTTGAGCTATCAAGGAGATGTCTCTTTGAACCTCTCCCCTTCCCAATATTGGAGCTTTCCAGGACTTGTCCCAAGATCCTAAATGGGGAGATAAGAGTTATTTTGTAAATATCAAATTATGAATACAAACAGCTCATTTTGCTTGTATTTTTTTCAAAAAGCAGTAAAGGAATACATCTACATAATTTTTCTTTGGCTCAGAAAAGGTCATTGTATTTTTATAGTACCCCAAAGATTTTAAATGAAATATTTAAGACTGTTCAAGTGAATAAAATGTATGCATATTAAAAAGGAAAGGAAAAATATGAATCCTGTTCTGAATAACTTTATTTTAGAAAAAAATGGACAAAAAGTGACAGATGGGTAAACCTGATTAAAAACCACCTGAAATTATTAATGATTTTATTCACATGCTAAAAACGTGCCGTATATGTCTTTGCATATTTTTTTCATTTGCATTGTAGGCTTTCTTGGCAAGTTCTCCTCTCTCTCTGCCACATTTTGTTTATAAACAAAATATTTATTTCTGTCATTGACTTATCCTGGGTTGATAGTATAGTCTGTGGCTATGGCAATGAGCAATTGACTAGGGCTCAAACAAACTGTAGCTTAAATTAATTAGCATTGCACTATCATTCACCAAACAAATCACAGCCAACAAGACACCGAATTCACCTAAAAAGTGTTCATAAAAAAAGTTCTTACTTTGGGGGAAGCAGAACCCTCAATTTTCATAGCTGGAAGATACTATACAGGAATATTATTCAATTGATTAAGAAAGAAATTGAGACTCCTATGGTACATAAAGGAGAAAATGAAGTGAAAAATACTGATGTGATTATAGAATAAATAGCTATCTAAATGAAGACTAGTCTAAATCTTTTTTTTGGAGAGAAAAGAGACAAGTGGAATCCTGAAGACTACCAATATAGATTTGCTGGTAATAGGCAAGAAGAATACTTCAAGCAGCTACAAAGACATATAGCATGATTGATGGTTAAGGGAAAAAGAAATTCATATTTATTTACTACTTCCTATTGGAGAGCTATGATAAAAACATTAAGCAAAGCAAGAAGAGAATTTTATATAAAAATTGGCAAAGCTGTTGAACTCATTGGAATAAAAATATAAACCTCTAATATCGAGGTTTTTATTTTATTATTTTATTTTTCTTGATGGAATTATTCATTTACCAATGAGTTAATAATATTCATATCACTCACAGCACAAATGAATTACTTTTCTTTTTTAAGAATAACCCTTTCCATATTATTCACTTGCTTTCATTTCTTTTGAAAACACTAAAATTTAACCTGAATATTTGAATCTAAAATGGTAAAGCATCTAAATCAGATAATTAATGCTCAAAGATATAGCCAAAGTTTTCTCATTAAAAAGAGAAATGAGATCTCACTCATTTCATAAGTGAGATCTGAGTTAGATTTCAAGTAATAAAAATATAATAATGCTTGTTAAAAGTATGATTAAAAGCATTTATGAGCTAAGAGAGTGTATGTACTTAACTTGCATTATTTATTTTTCACAAGAATTCTTTGAGGAGGAACTTGCCACAGATGTATTTCCCAGGAGATTAGCATGTAGAAAGTATAGCAGAGAGGGCTCTTGGGAAAATTACCTATAAGAGGACAGGAAGGAAGCAGAATTGAATAAGGAGGGAAGTTGAGCTGAAGTGCTCAGTATTTTCTGTGAGGAGCTCTAATGATGCAATGGCATTTCAGAATTGTCTCCTTGGGATGTGTGGTGGGGCTTTTATAAGCCCACAGGAACAAGTATTTGGAAGCCTCTGGAGAAGGCATAACCTTGAGCAAAGTAGTTCTCTTCAATCAAAAAAAAAAAAAAAAAATCAGCAACTGAGAGAAAAAAAAGAGACAAAGTAGGCACTTAATTCATACAGATACTCTCACTCCAGAGTATTTGTTGACAATGTCATAGGGAAGTAGAACCCAGATTGAGCACTGAATAAAGGAGGCAATAATCATTAAAGTCTTAGAGAAAAATCATAATGCTCACATTTCCAAGTAACTATGAAGCAAGACACTGGATACAGGTGTCTATATCTGGACAATTAATGCCTGTTTGACTGCATTTTTTTCCTCTGTATGCAATAACTATATTGAAGATGACAGGCACAAGGAATTTAGATATTTTTAGATGAGATACTCACCATTGAAATAACTAGAAAATATTAAGAGGCCCTTGTACTTTTCTAGTACTAGAACAGTTGTTTTTAATGGTGACTTCCTGCTGTAGCTATTTGACTCCCTACAGAGTTCCTGTGACAAATATTGTTGTATTTACAATGAAGAAGAGAGGGAGAAGCTGCTATGGAGAAACTATTTCCAAGTTAATCTCTTTTTTTTTCCCCAATAAAACAACAGTTGGGCTCTAAAGAACTGTAATGCAGTCTTAGAAAATTGAATTGTTGTGAAATAAATTTTTAAGAATTATGCAGCATGCTTTTCCTTTAATAATACTCCAAAACTACATTTTTAAAGATTCATGTTATTGAAGTTTAGAAGCCAACATGTGGTAGACACTATCATAGTGTGATCCCTATGGCAGTGTGCTCTGAGCATTTGTTGATTAAACTCCATTAGCATCACTTGATCCAGCAGCACTGAAGTTGGTTTATAAACATAAGTATTTCATATTAATAGTCTTTAATTCTGTGACATATTTGTATAAACCTTTGCAAATTGGTCTCATCAAATGGAGAATTGTTTTCTCTAGTTACATAAGACAAAATACTGAGAACTACTCCCACAGCAAAGCAATGATAGGAAAATACGCATATGATTAACAAAATCAGAAAAATAAGTTCTGTGATAGTAGATTATATGTGAATATAAATCCTTTTTCTCCATCTTTATATTTTCTGAGAAATATTCTGGAAATATGAGAGAGCTCAGAAGAGTAGAAATAAAAGGCTGAGTAATCAGAAAGGACTGAGCTCAAATATTCCATTAGACTAACTTTAGACTATATAAAAATACACAGTGTTTAGTAAACACTCATATTCTTAAACTGAAAGTCATTCATAGCAGTTATAGATAAGAATATTATCTGATATACTTTAAAATGTATGTGAAATATATATTTGTACAACAAACTGTGCCACTCCTGAAAACTTAGCTAATTCATTTTCAGACAATGCTTATGACTCTATTTCAGAATTGGGGTGAAGACATAGGGTTGACAGTCAGAAGATTCTGATATTTCAGAGATTACCACTGTGCTTGGGGTCAGTTACTAGAAGGGCAGCAAAAGAATGAATGAAGGGTAGAATCAGTCTTATTAGAATTCTGAAATAACTGGTGATATTAATTCTGAAATTATTTCCAGAATGCACAGAAAAATAATTACTTAAAAGGTGATATTTAAGGTCCCATCTCAGACTCTAAAATTCTATAAAACTAAACTTCTTTCTGGAATTGAAAGAATAATTTTCATAGCAATAGCTCAGGCCCCCATCATTAGGCACATGGAGACTTACCATATTCTCTAAAAACCTTACATGAATAAACTCTTACAAAGTTTCAGTTGGACAAGAGGAATAAGATTTAGTGGTCTATTGCACAGCACAGTGACTATGGTTAATATTAATAATAATGCATTGCATACTCAAAACTGCTAAAAGAGTAGATTTTAAATGTTCTCACCACAAAAAATAAGTATGAGGTGATGGATATGTTAATTAGTTTGATTTAATTATTCCACAATATATGCAGTCATGTGTCACATAATGACATTTTGGTCAACAACAGACTGTATGTACAATGGAGTTCCCATAAAATTATAATGGAGCCAATATATTCCTACACCTAGTGATGCCATAGCTGTCATAACATCCTAGCACAACACATTATTCACATTTGTGGTGATGCTGGTATAAACAAACCTATGAGCTATACAGTATGCAATACTTGATAGTAAAAGACTATGTTACTGGTTTGTATATTTTCTATACTATACTTTTATCATTATTTCAGGGCATACAGCTTCTGATTAAGAAAAAAGTTAGCTGTAAAACAGCCTCAGGCGGGTCCTTCAGGAAGTATTCCAGAGAAGGCATTGTTATCATAGGCAATGAAATCTCCAGGTGTTTTATTGTCCCCCGAAGACCTTCCTGTGGGGTGAGAGGTGGAGATGGAAGACAGTGATATTGATGATCCTGACCCTGTGTAGGTTTAGGCTAATGGGTGTGTTGTGTCTTACTTTCTAAGAAAAAAGTTGAAAAATTAGAAAAAAATTAAAATATAGAAAAAAGCTTAAAGAATAAGTATATAAACCAAGAAAATATTTTTGTACAATATTTTGTTCAATGTGTTTATGTTTTAAGCTAAATGCTATTACAAAAAAGTTTAAAAAATAAAAAGTTTATAAAGTAAAAAGCTGCAGTAAGCTAAGTTTCACTTATTATTAAAAAAATGTTTTTTTTTAAATAAATTTAGTGTAGCCTAAGTATACAGTATTTATAAAGTCTAGAGTAGCCTACAGTAATGACCTAGGCTTACATTCATATTCCCTCACCACTCACTCACTGACTCACCCAGAACAATTTCCAGGCCTACAAGATCCATTCACGGTAAGTGCCCTCCACAGGTTGTATTAGTCCATTTGCATTGCTATAAAGCAAATATCTGAGGCCGGGTAATTTATAAAGAAAAAAGGTTTCTTTGGCTCACTGTTCTGCAGACTGTACAAGAAGCATGGCATCAGCATCTGCTTCTGGTGAGAGCTTCAGGGAGATTCCAATCAAGGTAAAAGGCAAAGGGGGAGCAAGTGTGTCACATGGCCAGAGCAGGAGCAATAGCGGGAGGAGGTGCTGCCAGGCTCTTTTAAACAACCAGCTCTCCTGTGAACTATAATAATAAAAAATGAGAACTCACTCATCATCACAAGGAGGGCACCAAGCCATTCATGTATGATCTGCCTTCATGACCTAAATACCTCCCCACCTGCCCTATATTCAACACTGGGGATCAAATTTCAACATGAGACTTGGATTGGGCCAAACATTCAAACCATATCACAGGTGTACTATTTTTTATCTTTTATACCGTATTTTTACTGTGGTTTTTCTCTGTTTAGATATACACATACTTACGCTGTGTTATAATTGCCTACAGCATTCAGTACAGTAACATGCTATAGACAGGTTTGCAGCCTAGAAGTAATAGGCCATACCATATAGCCTAGGTGTATAGTAGGTTATATCACCTAGGTTTGTGTAAGTATACTCTATGATGTTAATGTAACAATAAAATAACCCAGCTATATATTTCTTAGAACATATCCTTGTCATTAAGCAATGTATGAATGTACATATATCATAATATCACATTGTATCCCATATATATTTTATTTGTCAATTAAAAATATAATTAAATGATATTTTCTGAAAAGCCTTACTTTATAGAACTCTTAGTAGCTTCATACATTGAGGATCGGGACTCTCCAAAAAGGCAATCTTACATAAGAAAATTATTATAGGAATAATAATTTCAAAAGTATAAGTAAAATTATATATATTTGTATATGATAGTATATCTAAAAAATTCGATAGAATCAATAATGAACATAACATGTAAATATTATAACAGACTATAAAAAGCATGTAAAAGTCAATTGCTGTTATAAGTGCAAATCAAAATTAGAATATTTGATGTATGCTAAACTCCTATTTATTATAGTAACTCAAAAATAATATTAAGACATAAACTTAATTACAAATGTGAAAAAACTGAAAAACCTGTTAGAGCAAAACTTTGAACTCATTTCTAAAGATACCAAAGTAGGATAAAACATCCTTTATATTTGAAAAGAATTTTCAATCTCAAAAAAATATCAATTCTGTCACTTTCATGTCATCTCAATTAAATACTACTTTGTAATCTTGAAGTTAAACAATTTGATTCCAAGTTTCATATGACAAAATTAATATTACAAAAGTACTAGAAAAAACATTAAAATAATAATTGAGATGATCCAAACTACACTAAATAATTAGAACTATGGTTATGACATATATATATTTATGTGACTTCAACAATAATAATAATTATACAATAATGATAATATCAATAAAATAATGTAAACACTAATAATCACCTTAATAATTAAAGTAGCACAATATCAATTTTTTGGACTAAAACCCAATATTTTCCAACAATAAAATATGCATAGATGAAATTATGATAGTCACTGCTGAGATCTAATGACCAGAACTTCCAGCGGAAGAAATACCTCAAAATATAAAGCAAAACTTTTAAGCCAAAGCCAGTGAATTCTACAAACAAATAATAAATGTTCTAGGAAGAACAAAAAGGCAGAGAGGATATAAATAAACTAATAATTAAAGGAACGCTTTCTGAACTGGAGAATGACTCGAGTCTCTAAAAGAAAATAGAACATTGCATTCTACACAAGAATGATCAGTAAAGACATACACATTTTTGAAAAATAGATATAAAATTTTAAGTCATGAGTGCCAAAACTGAAGAAATAAAAAAGCCCATCTGGAAAAAGCAAGTTATCTTCAATGAACTTAAAGTCAATCAGGTTAGGCTTACTTCTGTGTATATTTGGAATCTACAAGTTTGTGCTCTTTTTTTCATAAAATCTGCTGGTTGCAAAACTATGTATAATTATAAACAATGTAAACTTTTCACTCTCTTTTTAGTCACCAACATTAGAAAAAAGAAATGTCAATTACTTTACTAACCAGTTTGTAAGTGATATTAAACCTGACAATTCATAGAAGAAACAAAAGTAGGAGGAAGGGAAACTTGACAAATAATATTGACATATTATATAGACAAATAAATATAAAATAATATTTAGAAAAATATAAAAGAAGGGAATTTTACTAACTAATCAATTTTTTAAAGGTTAACATTATCAAAGCATGAATATGTAGACAGAAAATATATGAATTTATTCCAAAGCATATGGAAATTCAGTACATCAGCAGAAAACTGCTTGAAAGATTGTTAGATTTACTACAGGTGTTAGATTATAAAACAGCTATTTGGAAAACAGCAAATCTGCAGTTCCACTTTAATCTTTGAAACCAAAGACACTGCAAATAATCATATATTTAAATTAAAAAATCATAGAGGTTAATGTAGAATTAAAAATTAAGAATTTTAAAGTACAAAAGGCTTTCCTTAGAAGGTATAAATACAAAAGAAAACAACAATTACTATTGATAGTCCTGTTTACACATGAGGAAATGAGGGTAAAGTGAAGTTTACTTTCTCAAGTACATAGAGATAAATATTAGCAGAGCTTGGATTTTAATACATTCTTTGAACTTATTTTCTATATGCTTATGTTATTATCATAATTAAAATGATGTCCTATTAGTATTAGCTAAATGGAAGTCTCCCAATAGCATTATAGTTATTAAATAATCCTTAATCAAGGAAATGTTTTTGATGCATTTAGGTTCATTAGTTGGCTGTAAATTGTTTAATTCAGTTTGCTTGTGGCACAAGCTAATAACACAATGATCATGAATCTTCTATATTCATTATTAGTCGATGACTCTACATTTGCATAGTATTCTGATTAAGCTTTTCATCTTTTTTCAAAAAATTTATTTCATTGTACTTTATGTTAATATTTCAGGAACTTAAGAACCCAAGTGACTCAGTCTATGATAGGCCTGTAAAGACTATAGCTTATTCATCACTGCATTCCCAATAGTAGAGGAAGAATAAGTTGAATTACTGTATACATAAAATATTTATTATACAGGTATTCTATATACTATGCTGTCTGCATAGTATTTAAATGAAGAGAAAATTTTAAAATAGCATATGATTGGTGTACACAATAAAGGGTATATGGTTTACTTTTGTCTACGAATAAAATAAAGACTTCCTGTGTGGAGGAGGTTACACAATAAGTATCAATGGATTATACATTAGCAAGTTAATATAAAAACAAATTATGAAATTATTTATTCAAATATCATTACTAGACTAGAAGCATTTATATATTCCTTGACAACAGATGGCAACTCTTACATTACCAGTGGTTTTATAAATGACTTACTCAAGTTCTAAAGTGTTCATTAACTTCTAATTATATGTACCAAGACTTTTAATGGAGAAAGACAGCTAAAATACATCCATATAAATAATACTTTCAATATTTGTTAATCCCAAAGGAGCAATACTTAGACATATTTTACATCTTAATACAGCACAAAAGTTTCATTAAATACCCTTTACCACTTGAGTACATTTCCTTTTATTTCATTTACTTATCTACTATTTCATTTTTAACCTTCTGATTATGCTGCATTACACTGATTTCTGAACTCATTAGTGGGTCACTATTCTTAAGGTGGAAACACTGTAATATATCAAACAATAAATATTTTAAACACATGCTATATGCATAAATTTTATTCAGCCTTTTGTTTCAATTTTTTCAAGTTATAAGGCATATTCAAGATGAAAATGTTGGCTATAGAATAAGTAGAAATGTATGTAAAAAGTAGTCTTTAGTTGATATAGTGTGAGTATATTTAACGTACTTTTGTTTTTAGATGAATCCATTAGTTTTCAATTTTCAAAGGCTGTTCACAATTGAAATTTTAAATTCTTTCCTACACTTACCTTTTCTTTGCCCTTTATTTTGTAGAGGTTCTAACCCAGTTCCAAGTTTATAAATATTTACAGTATGTCATAGTACTGATAAAATTATAAACACAACATAGTATTGGTTTTCTTTCCTGTTTATTTAAACTACCATATTTCAATCCTCTTTATTTTTTATGAATGCATTGTAGAACTTCTGTTAAAATTGCCCTTTATATAGAAAAGTGTAAGGTTCAATTTTGTAAATTAGGTACTTTCAGGAGTCTTAACTAACATATATTACCTTCAGTAAACTTCAGTGAGGTTTGGAAAAAGATGTTACTTAAAACCACAAAGAAGGAAAATTTTCAACAATTTTCAATAATGAGAAATAGCTGGGTAAAGAGAATGCTGCACTATCACAGAGGCAGAGACCAACCTAATGCCCAGTCATCGGCTAAGATTCTTTTCAAGCAAATGCATTGAGCAGTTTTAAAAGATAATGTTAATGTTAGAAATGGAACAACGCTGTGCAAATTGCAGCCATAGCTTTGAACAGAGTGCTCCACTCGAAAATACTGTCTCCTTATGCTATACCTTGTTTTCTCCCTGCTTATCACCACCACTTCCCTAAACTTTTATAAAAGTGTATTGCATAAAAGGACTAAGTATTGCAAATGAATTATCATATCAATAAATATAAAATATATATTATTTAGTTCAATATTAATGCAGATGAATGAGGAACAGTGTCATGGAAAGTGACAAATGATGATAATGTGTCCTGGGGAGGATTGTATGTAGAAATAATTTGTGATACAGGGAAAAATAAATGTATGTTTTGCAAATGATTTTGGTGATGAAGGAAGATATCAGGCATTATAACTTTTAGTATAGTTTGTGAAAAAATGAACTCCTGACTTCACACCTCCGTGCACATTTGGGAATAACACCAGTTGGGTGTCAGACAGAGGTGGGGGTGGGGGGAGGGGATGGGTGTATACCTACATGATGAGTGCGATGCGCACTGTCTGGGGAATGGACACGCTTGAAGCTCTGACTGGGCGGGGGCGTGGGCAATATACATAACCTAAACTTTTGTACCCCCATAATAAGCTGAAGTAAAAAAAATAGATTTTTTAAAAAAAGAAGAGGTATCTTTAAGGAGAGACGAGCTTTATTTAAAACTGGAAAGTAAAGAAAATATTCATGGAAGATATTACAGATGTAAGGCAGGCTATTGATGGTGGGGGTGAAGTTCCCAGATGACATAACTCCACCGTTTGAGAGAAGGAGGATATGTGAGAGCATATGACACAGAAAGCATAGAAAATTATAAGGACAACAGAATTGGAAAGAACACATGACCGGAGGCATATACCTTTTGAGAAAATATAAGTGGAAAAAAAAAAAAAAAAGGATGATAGGCAAGGTGATTTTCCTCTAATTATCACTTGGAAGATAGTGTGCATTTGAGTGCTTCAAACACAATATGTGACGTAGAAGAAAGTGGTCTAGTGAAAGAAAATGCCCATTTACTTCTCTTTCTTTTTCTTTTTTCTTATTTCAGCATATTATGGGGGTACAAAAGTTTAGATTACGTATATTGCCCTTGCCCCCCGCCCCCCAGTCAGCTCTTCAAGCATGTCCATCCCCCAGACGCATCGCACTTATTATGTATGTATACACCCATCCCCTCCCCCACCTCCCATCTGCCCGATACTCGATTAATGTTATTCCTATATGTGCACTTAGGTATTGCTCAGTGAAACCAATTTGATGGTGAGTATATGTGGTGCTTATTTTTCCATTTTTGGGATACTTCACTTAGTAGAATGGGTTCCAGCTCTATCCAGGAAAATACAAGAGGTTACTTCTCTTTCTTGAGGGATTGGAAGACTGTAGTGAAAGTAGTAGCTAATGGAGTTGATTCTAATGGTCCTGCAGGTGGGGTAATAGCTTGTGTCAAGGAGAAAGCAAGGGTGGTGAACTTAATAACAAACAGGGACCGGGAGAGGGTGAGGAAGAGGTCCTGAGAGTGTCACCATGTCAGAAGCAGCCCAAGATATTGGGTACTGAGTCTAACAATGGCAGAAATATAATATTGGAACTGTAGGAAATATTTAGCAAAAGCTTTGATATTCAGCAAAGCCTGGAAAGTGACTGAAGCCTTTCAGAATATCCAAAACAATAAAGAAAACTTTAAAATCTCTTAAATTGCTAACTTCTAAAATATTGGCATATTGAATCCAGAAACACACAAAGATAATTCATTTCCATTCATTTCCATTAAACATTATTACATGCATCACTGAAGCTCTGCATATTTCTTTTTTGTTCTGTTTATTTTCTCCACATCTCACAATGGAAAGATAGAAGAGGACTAGAAAATATCAAATTTACTGTATCATTGCCATACTATAAAATTCATATATGCCATCTAAAATGATTAAGGATTATGCAAGTTCTATTTATAAGAACAAAAATTGTAATTGTGAAAAATAGATACACAAAAGAATCACAAAATAGGGACCACAAGTGAAATATTGTCCCCCCAAATCCTTGTAAAACAGTAAACATAGCATGATATGAGAGAATTAAGAGTAAATATATTTCTCTTATTAAAAATGGCAGCATTGAGTTATTAAAGGAAACATGGGTATAGTAAAATAATTGTAAGTAGATTAAGACATAGATGTTGGCAAATGCCTGGGTGCTGGAATATGAGATCCTGACAATAAATTTTTAAGAAAATGTGGGTATATAAACTAAATTTAAGTGTTTCTATCTTTTTTAAATTGAATTTTAATTATTTTATGTCTTTATTTTTTCCATTATTTACTTTTTTAGAAACAAGGTCTCACTCTGTTGCCCAGCCTGGAATGCAGTGGTGCAATCAAATCTCATGTAGCCTCAAACTCCTAGAACTACAGGAGCATGCCACCACACCCAATTAATTTTTTAATTTTGCATTTTTTTTGTAGAGAGAGGGTCTTACTAATGTTGCCAAGGCTGGTCTCAAATCCCTGGCCTCAAGTGATCCCTCCACCTTGACCTACCAAAGTGTTGGGATTACAGGCATGAGCCACCATGCCCACCCTAAATTTTAAGTAAATACTTCTTAGCCAGATTTCTGTTTGACTCTCAATAATTTGGTTCCATTAGTTTTATGTTATTTCCTACTCTGTGGTTGGAAGCAAGGAATTATTTTTAGATTAGTAAGAGTTCAGTTGGAAGGATTTCTTAAGATAACTGGTATAATAAAATGGTCATTAAATTATTAAATCTTATACCAGAATGATGTAGTGGTTTTCAATAAAATAAATATCCAATCTATTTTTATCTTCCTTACTTATGTAGATATGCATAATCTGAGTGAAAGAAAATGTGATTCTACAAATAAAGTCAGATATTGAAATGGATAATTGAGAAAAGATTCAGTATTTTTAGCATTGGCAATTTTTAAAAATATGATAGAGAAAGTCCAAATCAATTAGTTGCATACTTCGAACTTCTGTGCTTTTATATTTAGCAGTAATAGGATTGTATTCTTGAATAAGGATTTTTTTTTTAAGAATAGAATTTCCTTTACTAAAGAATACTTTGCTGAACATTATTCACCAAGAATTTTGACTGATCTAATTAAAGCTATAATGATCCGGTCACACTGCTCAAATAATGCCCCTCATTAGCCTTTCAGGTAGTTTTCTTTGCAATATAGCCAGCCACAGCCAGGTCTGGGTTAAGGAAAATTGGATTCATTATGACAGTGATGACAAATTATCTTCTGCAAGAATTGTTTAACACAATGGGTCAAAAGAGAAGGAACTAAACAAAAGAAAGGAATGGCATGAGAATGAATAAAGAATCAAATTGCATATTTAAAAACCAAAGCAATAGAAGAAGTTTTAAAAACTGAATAAAAAGATAATACAAAACTTTAGGGAAAATGAGCCCTTCTTGTCATTAGAGGTTATTACATTCTCATTTCTTTTATGATCATATGTGGCATATCCCAGTTTTTAAAAGCCCTCAACATATTTAGCAAAAGCAATATATGTGAAATTACAGGAAACTCTTAGCTTTGAAATAATGGATTATAGCCGATAATAAACCACTAATTTTCTTTGGCAAAAGTTGATAGCAGTTAGTTAAGGTTAAAAGTTAAATCTGACCCAATATTTTATTTGATTTATTCAAAGATAAACCTCCTTAAGTATTATATAAGCACTTTCTTATCTTGCCATGATATATTTTGCCAATATCAAAAACTGAAAAGGAATTTTAATAGATTTTGACATTTCTCTGTTAGTCACACACTAATGATTTTGTTAAATCCAGCTTAGGATAAAATCATTCCAGGCATACTTAATATAAAATGGATTTGAAGTGATAGTGGATTCATTGCAAAGTAATGATGTAGAGTTAGGTATAATTGTTCAAATGATTAATTTATTATATGTGTAGTGTCTTTAAGATGACTTGTAAAATGAGCACATTCAATACTGTTGATTTTACTCCCAAATGGTTTGTGAGTCTTCTAAAATTCACTTGACTTTTGTAAAAAAATACTGATATAAATTGTACAGATGTCATTATATCTACAGTAGATATAAAGAAACTAAATCTTTGAGGTATAAAAAATTTATGATATGCTATAATAATTCATTAATTTATCAAGGATTTACATCATCTTTTATGAGTAAAGGTTCAGTGGCTTTGCCCAAGACTATGAAACATATAATATACATTAATATGTAATATATGTGTACATGTAGTATATAATGAGCACATTACACATTAAAGAAGAGCAACATATTTGCTCTTCTACACGTGTATTGAATCCTAGGAAAAAATACAAAGCTAGCAACATATTTGCCTTGTATTATTCATTATTTTTAAGCTAAATTTCATAGATCAAGATAGTCAACAATTTGTGCCTTGCTTGGTTAGCTCAGTAACAGTCCCAAGCATTATGATGTTTCTTATGATTAACGGAATAATGTTTGTAAATGGCATTTGACTATCTATTAAATAAATACTATTTTGAGCATTGCATTTGGGAATTACTCAGATCTACAGATGAAGAAAATGAGGATATATGAATATGAATGAATTTTCAGAAGAGTCTGAAAGAAAAATTATATATCTAGATGCATTTAAGTCAAGCTCTGTGTGCTTTATGAGAGTTTAAAATAAGGTAATTGTATATAAATTGCAAGGATAAAACTGTTATTATGAAAGACTTTGTGGCATATGTAGATTTTTACATGTCTTAGAAGGATAGATAGGTTTTGAATACATGAAAATAAGAGAAAGAGACATTTCTGTCTGAGAAGGTAATATGGACAAAAAACAAGAAATGAAACAGAATAAAAATTTGGGGTCATGTATATAGAGAAGAATTTGGAACAGAAGATATTATTCAGAGACAGTATTGTTAAGATGGAAGTGTACAAGGTTATGGATAGTATCAAATGGCAGGTGATGGTTTGGGCTTTATATACTGAAGACTTTATGTAAGAGAATTGCATAATTGCATGGAAAAGCTTTTCTGCTGGAAAGATGAACCGGCTTTTCTTTTTATTTTAATGGATAGGAAATGAGACGAACTGTTATATGGAATCCATTTAGGGACAATAGAACAGATGAGAGTCAATGTTGACCTAAATTGGGTTAGTGTTAGTAGAAATGCAGAAGTTGGAATAAATTCAAGAGAATGCATATTGGGGAATCAATAAGAATTAGCAGATTATTTGAATAGTGAGAAACATCAAAGAAAATTAAAGAATTGAGGACATGTTCAAGCTTACATCTTAAGAATGAGTGGCTAATCTGCTGGCAGCAATGACATTAAGAACTGGCATTAATATTTATATAATCATAATTAATTGATTTGACCTCTTATTCTATTTCAAGCCTGTACTAAGTGTTAGAATAATAGCCATAGACATTGATCCTATTTTCACAGAACTCAAAAGGGACAATATTGAATAGTAAGCACTTTCTGATTGTTTACTATGTGGCTGTCACTGGTCTAAGCACCTTATGCACATTATTTCATTTAATTCTTAAAACAAACAGAAAGGACAAACAAAAGAAACCTTAATGAGTACTTTTCTTTAAGTGAGAAAAATGTATCATGAAATCTTTTTGAAACTTAGATTAAATAGCTTGTAAATTGTTGGGGGTGGGATTGAAATGTAAAGAAAAAGACTTCAAAGACCATACTCAAACACTGACTTTTATATATTTTTATACTAGAGGATGCATGGTATGGTTACAGAGTAAGGAGAAGGGTAATCAGGATATGGGAAACCCAGAAGCAGATCTTACAAAGAGTAGAATTCATCATGTTTTTGAGAAATGAGAGACACTACATATAGTGTGAGAGTGGACTGCCAAGTCAATTACCAGAGATAATTGTGTAAACAAAATGAGACAAATTAGATACTTTTAATACAAGGTAAGGAATTTGGGCTTTAACTTAAGGGCAAGGGTTTTTTTTTTTTAAATTTTAAATAGGAAAATAAGACAAAATTTGGAATTTTGGAACAGATAACGGTGAGCTCTGTTCTGTACATGCTGATTTTAAGACATATGGTAGGAAATTGAGGTAGAAATACATATGTCAAACATTTGGAAATAAAGGATCTTTCTCAAAATAAAAGCAAAGTCTTTATGTGTGGATTTTGCTCTTTTAGTGAATATTTCCAAATACTTTCTGTGTGGTTCAGGAGAAACTTACTGGCCTTTGAAGTAGATAATGTAGCCAAAGGCTGGCCAATGGGTACACAGCATTCTACTCAGTTCTTGCCATCCTAGATGGTTGCAAGGATGGACAGACATATGACTGAAGCCACACCAACCAAACTCAATACATTTAAGTATGGGTTTTTACTGGATACACTAGGAATGTGGTACACTCTTTCACTAGTATTTCAAAGTCATACAATATAAACCCGCTGGTACTGGTGCCCCTATTTGTTACTGAATTGGTAGACACTTTGCCAAAATGACATACAAAACAAAGCTTATGAAGGAGAGGAATCAACTTTTGAATAAACCAGTAGGATTCAACTGCGGCTGAAGCCATAAATACAAAGATTCTTTTCAGTTATATAAACCAACTGTTTTATTTTATATTTAAGCCCATTTGAATTGTGTTACTGTGACTTACATCTGACAGGGTACTGGCAAATAATCCATAATGTTATAGTTAGAAGCCGTGGAACTTTCAAAAACAGGGAGAATTATACTTTGGATAAAGTCATCAATAAAAGTGTGAAGTAAAGTATTAGAAGATCACTGAGAAAACTGTCTTAATTGATAATGACAATGAATTTCAAATTGCAAAGATATACAGTATGACTTATTTAAAAAGTCAGGGAAGTTATTTCTTACTTTTTAAACAAGGAAAATACTTTTTAAAGAAGCTGTATGCTACATAGAAAGTAAAGTACACTGAGAACAAAGGAATACTGAAGGAAGATTTTTTTTAATACTGGAAAATTTTGAGCACATGTGTTATGTACAGAAAATAATCTACTGCATAGGGAGAGAATGAAAATGCCATACAGACAGTAACTATATAACCAAATAGGAAGTATGAGTTCAAAAGGAAAAATGTGATACATGTATTAATTTTGTCATAGTATACCATAAATTATTTATAGAATCTTATTTTATTCTATTATTTTTCCATAAACGTGTAACATCACTGATAGAAGTTGGTGGCATATTGGCATTCCATGTCATTATACAATAATGTTTTTATACAATAAACCTATAAGGCTCAAATATTTGTTGGTTGGCTATATCTGATCCCAATTATATTCAATAATTTTAGTAATATTGCTTCTTAAGCAGTGGATGAGATTGGAGACTTTCTGAAAAGTAAAATTTGTATTCCTAAAAGATGTACATTATCATTGCTTCTATCAAATTAGCACGTATTCTCATTAAATATTCTTATATTGCATAATTAACCTAAAAGAATTTCTATGAAAGTTATAATAAAATAAACTTTAATTCAACTATGGGAAATTATTTTTCTATTTCTTTTATTATAGAGATTGATACAGTTAAGTGTCATAATAAATGATTTCTTTCAAAAATTCACATTTTTTAAACTAGAAAAATTGAAGCAAAAATTAATTATTTTCACCTATTCATTTCTTCCTAAGTTATTCAAATGTTTATGTTCTCTATTTTGCTTTATTTTTAGACTTTCTGTAGTTTGGAATTTTGGTGCCCCGTGGGAGTCATCAGTGCTTTTGGATTTTACACATTCAAGATTATCCAGATTGTTCTTTTATTCATATTCATCTTGTCAAGTGATTACAACCATTTCTCCCCAATGTAGACTTCACAACAGCTGTTTCTCTCATCTGTAGGTGTCATTAATATAATATACACAATAAGAAAAAGTCTAGAGGTTACTTTCAAGTTTCAGTAGTAAAGTAGTGTGGTAGCCTGAAATAAATCTTAATATGGAAAAATTAGCTACATTATTTTGCAGATTTGGAAACTACATAGTCATCACTACTTTTTTATAAATATTATCCAATTGACCATCAGTTGATAGTTGTCATCTATAAGTGATATCTTGGTAGGGGAGGAGAATAATTATGTAGGAAAAATAATAAAACACTAGGAATTATAATTGGAGTTCAACAAAAAATACAATGAGCAGAGGGATCTTTGCACAATTACTAGCTATTTACTCTTTTTTGATTTGATGTAGTCATTATTGTTGTTTCAATTATGTTTAATTCTAACTCAAATCCACGGGTACGCGATTCTGTAAAACAAATTCCTACTTTGCCCATTGCTTGCCCTGTTGAAAAGAAACAATATGCTGTAAAATGCAAGAAATCTAAGTTTCAAACCTCTACTTTAGTACTAAGAACTTTACATGTTTGGCACTTGGTGCCATCAATACAAGGAGTCTGGCTTTGTGCTGATGGGTAGAAAATGGATGTGAAGTCCAGTACTCAGGCTGGATCCTAATGGCCTCCCTTAAGGGTAGTCATAGCCTGACCAGGGGCTGAGGAAAGGTGTGGAGGTGGCTTCCCACACACCCTCCCACCGTTCCATTTGCCCACAGGAGCAGTTTCACCTGCTCAACTTATTGGGTCCTGGCATTCACACTCCACCTAGTCTCTTAATTATCTCATTTGTCTAATGACATTCTTACATTTAGCTGCCTGAAATATGAGGGTCACATACTTCTGTAAGTGTAAATCTTTTCAAAGTGATAATTGTATGTGTGGGGGGGTGTGAACTGAAATTTTCAATTTTGTTTATATTTTGAATGAAAATATAATACTTTTTTGAGAATTTATTTTCAAAGTTATAGACCAATTTGATGATATATCCATTTATATATATACACATACACTTTGGAAATGCATAGGTCATTAATGTAGTTACATTTTAGAATTAAATATCATGCACTCTTGTATTAAGCATTTATATAATTGTGCACTAGATCTCTAACAGTCTTCAGTGATGTTTCTGTTGGCAAAGTGAAAGGGAAGGATGAGCAATTTCCTATAGAACTTTTTAGATATATACAACTGCTATGGATATTTTAGATTAAAATGCTTCATTTTTCCCGAGGTAGCAGTATTTTCTGTTTGTATATAATTTCCCTTAAACCTATTTATTGTTATCATTTCTTTGTTTTACACTGCCTCTATGACCTCCAAAAAAATCAATGTTTGTGAGAAATTTAGCACACAAAGTCGTCAGTAGTGTGCTTCCACGCAGAGCACACATTCTTCCATTGCTTGTTAGAGATGGTATAATGACTTGCTTATTTATGGATGTTGATTTAGTTTGGGTTTTGTATAAAGTAGTTACTTAAATATGCTTAAAGCAATCTTTTTAAATTTGAGAAAATTAAAGAAAAAACAATCACTTTTAATGAACATTCACTTTCATTGCAGCCATTTATCATCAATACTGTGATGTATCTCCTCTTATGTTTGATCTCACAAATGTCTAATTTATAATTAATTTGATCAAATATTGTTTCATGAAATTGTGTTTCCAAATTTCACATTTTTTACTTAATAATCTAACCATCAGCATTGTTATAATCAAGTGGTTAATTATCAAATATTTATCTGCCTTTCTTATTATGATAATGAGATTTTGGACTTTTTAATAAAAGACATACCCAACTGGGGTAAGGTGATATCTAATTGTGGTTGGAATTTGCATTTCCCTGATAATTAGTGATGTTGAGAATTTTTTCATGCATATTGGCTAGTTGTCTATCTTCCTTCGAAAAGCTTCTGTTTATGTCTTTTGCCCTCTGTTTAATGGGGCTGCTTGTTTTTTTTCTTGCTGATTTGCTTGAGTTCTTTGTGGATTCTGGTATTAGCCTTTTATTGGATGTGTAGGTTATGAATATTTTCTCCCATTCTGTAGTTTGTCTCTTAGCACTGTTGATTATTTCCTTAGCTGTGCAGAAGGTCTTTAATTTAATCAAGTCCTATTCATTTATTTTTGTTGTTGCTGTGATTGCCATTGATGTCCTCTTCATAAATTCTTTGTCTAAGCCAATATCTAGATGAGTTTTTCCAACATTTTCTTCTAGAATTCTTATAGTTTCATGGCTTACATTTAAGTCTTTTTTTTTTTTTTTTTTTTTTGAGACAGAGTCTCACTTTGTTGCCCGGGCTAGAGTGAGTGCCGTGGCATCAGCCTAGCTCACAGCAACCTCAGACTCCTGGGCTTAAGCGATCCTACTGCCTCAGCCTCCCGAGTAGCTGGGACTACAGGCATGAGCCACCATGCCCGGCTAATTTTTTTGTATATATATTTTTAGTTGGCCAGATAATTTCTTTCTATTTTTAGTAGAGACGGGGTCTCACTCTTGCTCAGGCTGGTCTCGAACTCCTGACCTCGAGCGATCCACCCGCCTCGGCCTCCCAGAGCTAGGATTACAGGCGTGAGCCACCGCGCCCGGCCTACATTTAAGTCTTTTCTCCATCTTGAATAAATTTTTGTGAGTTGTGAGAAATATGGATCCTGTTTCAATCTACTGCATGTGGCTATCCAATTTTCCCAGCACCACTTATTGAATAGGGCTTCTATTCCCCAGTGTATATTGTTGTCTGCTTTGCTAAAGACCAGTTGGCTGTATGTGGATGGTTTTACATCTGGATTCTCTGTTGTGTTTCATTGACTTATGTCTCTATTTTTGTGCCAATACCATGCTGTTTTGGTTACTATAGCCTTATGGTATCTTTTGACTTGTGGTAATCTGATGCCTCCAGATTTGTTCATTTTGCTTAATATCGCTTTGGCTATTTGGGCTCTTTTCTGGTTCCAAACAAAGCATACAATTATTTTTTCTATTGAGTTTCTAGGACTTTATTATTGCCATTTCAGGGTGGTATAGGTAATTCCAGATTTTTCTCGGGCTGAATCTTAGTTTGAGAGTACAGTGAGAAAGAAGATTTAGTGGATAAGACAACAATGAAAAGTGAATTTTATGCATCCCTTAAATATCTTTTATTTATTCTGTCTTTGTCCATAACATTCATTTTTCATATCTAGTATTTGGTTGTCACTATCCCTCCATGTGCACTTCCACTGACTAATATCCATATTTCACTCTGTAATCTAGTTGTATTTTCTATATGGGCACCTACTGTGATGTCCCTTCAACCTGATATTACTTCTACTGATATAACCAATTGATCAATGAGAAAATATGTCAGCTCTAATTTACCACTCTAGAGTCATGGGAAACTTTGTAAGACTATCTTATATTTATTTGCAGAGATAGGCCATTCCCCTAGTTATGTTTATTTTATGATCACCCTTGTTGGTATGACATAGTAAAAACTAAGTATAGTTTATTAACATCTGGACTCCAGGTATATACGAAATATTTACTCTTGAATTCTCAAACATTTCTCATTACTCAGATGTTGAAGCAGTCTGTATGTTTTTTTTCCCCAAACCCAGGCAACCTCAAATCTTATTGCTCTATTTTCTGGGTTTTTCATACCTCAACCCATTATAATTTCTGGGAAAACAAGAAATTTTGATTTTAACTTATTATGTAACTTTGGTACCTGTGAGAGATGGGACTTCAAAAGGTTCTAGCTCTTGCACTCAAAAGAGCTCTCATCTCAATATTTTTTTTCTGCCACAAGTTCCCCAAGGTAATTTTAAAAAGATCATAGTTAAATGTTGACACTTTTTTAAAAAAATTCTGGTCCAACTATTTCACATGGAGGCCAGTTAGTGTAGACTACTAGATTGCTACCTGAACAGAAGCCAATTTATATAGTACTTGAAAATACTAAGGAAGAGGCACTTGTTAAGATTAAAATGCCATATTTTCCTTTAAAATAGATAGTAATTTTATTATTCATTGTAATGAATTTTTTATGATTCATGTGGAAGGGTTATATGGCAAGTAAGTGACTCTGGTCAATCACAACCACTACGTGGCTTTATTGGTTTCATTTAATGCATGTAATTACATTGCTATGATTAAAAAAAAAACATGAAGTACATGACAAAACTCATAAGCATTTATGTTTTAGTGCCATTGGAAAACTTGTGAATTTGAGAAAATCTCAGGGCATTGCAAATGCCAAAGATTTACTACTTCATTTAAATCTAAACTAATAATCCAGTGAATTAATGTATATTCTTAAATTTTATATTATGCATGCTACTTTTATACAGAATTAGAATATATGCCACTTGACATCAAATCCCACTGCATTTTGTTTCTTATTTATGTAACCATGGTTTCTGAGTAGGTCTAATAAGCACATAATTCACTAATTATATAAACCACTATGTTTCTAGTGGAGAGATTATAGGTGTGATATAAAAACAAGCAAATCAAATGAAAGATACCAATTGATATTATACAAAGAGAATTATGGAATAAAACATTTCAAACCAATTTCCAAATTGCTGAATCTATAAAGTCATAACTGATTCTGAATACCATGAAATTTATAAATCCTTCAATAAAGAGATAGACACCAACAGTTTTATTTTATATTACTTAAATAATTGAGACTATTTTTTTGCACTAAAACATAAAAAAATCATCTTTTGAGTTAATGGTAGCATGATCATTTAAAGAATCTCATCATTCCTTGAGTAAACATGCCTTGCATCTGTATGGTGTTCTGAATATTATATTCCAATTTTTTTTAAAAAAAAAAAGAAAGAAAAGAAAAAGATAACAAAATAACGTATTTTTGGAATATTTTTGCTCTTTCAAAATGTTTTTCTTTAGCTAGTATGTTGGGTCTATTTTAGAAAACTATGCTTTTAGAATTCTATGGAAGCTATTCTAAAATAAAGTCACTTTATTTCCATGGTGTTAAGTTATGCTGTTGGGAAAGTACATTTACTGTGTATTTTTTTAACTGGTAAGCTATAATTAAATGCAATGAATTATTCATATGACTAAAATATTTCAATTATAAGCAACAAAAAAATCTCAGGATCATAAAGAGTTAATGTAGACCCAATAATCCTGGCAGTTGTAGAAACAAGCCGAGTCTTAATATTCATTACAGAGAACTTCATTTATCTAATCTATTCTGCTTTATTTCCTAGCTAAATATGCCTAAACTACAACGTGTAACCTTACTGACTCATAGTTAATGTTTATGAAGAGCTCTGAAGATGGAAAGTTCTAAAGATGAAAGGCTTTAGAACTTTCCATCTTCAGAAAATAAGAATCCAATCTTATTAATACTTCAGAAAGCAAGAGTCTAGTCTTACTTATCATTGCATATAATGATAATTCAGTAAGATAGATTAGTTGTACATTGCAAATGACATTTCTTAGCATAGCCAATGTGAATGTGGTTTCCTTCTTTTAAGCCTTGCATACTTGTCTATTTAGCAGTAATTTATTTGGCATTCTTTGATATTTTTAAAGATAGAAATTATTTTTGCATCTTTTAAAGTACATTTGATCCTGGTCAAACTGCAATATATATAACTTATTTGCAAATTTATAATTCCCAAAAGAAAGTAGTAAATTTTATATTATACAATGCAATTCATGTCATCTATATTATATACCAAAGAGTTCTACTATTTAAGTTGCAGATAGGTAGGTACACTTTTTTCTTGTTTAATCTTTAACAGCATTATTGAGGTATAATTCATATGCCATAAATTCATTAATCAAGAATATACAATTTAAGTTTTTAAATATATTTACAGAGGTATTAACCATCAATAATATCTAATTTTAGTGCATCAAATCCAACAAAGAAACCCCTTAGCTATTAGTAGTCACTCTTCATAAGCTCCTGTTATCAGCCCCACACAAACTATGAAACTACTTTCTGTCTCTGTGTAGGTTTAACCATACTGTACCTTTCATATAAATGGAATAATATATGTTACTTTCTTACTTTTTTTCATTTAGCATTAGTATTCAAGGATCATTCATATTGTAGCATGTATCAGTACTTACTTCCTTTTATAGCCATATAGTCTAACATATGCATATACATTTCATTTATCTTACTATTCAGTTCATGGAAAGTTTTGTTGTTTTAATTTTTGGCTATTATGAATAATACTACATGAGTATTAATATACAAGTTTTCTACACAAATTTATGTGTGGACATACATTTTCATTTCTCTTAGGCTTATACTAGGAGTAGGATTGTTGGGTCATGTGTTATTCACAAGTTTAATACTTTGGGTAACTACCAAACTGTTTTCCAAAGAAGTTGCATCAGTTTACATTCCCACCAGCAATGTCTGATGTGAGCATCCTAAATTCTTCACATACTTGTCAACACATTGTATTGTCCATCTTTTTTACTAAAGTTATATAATAGATATGAAGTGGTATCTTGTAGTTTTAATTTGCGTTTCCATTTCAACACTTAGTGGTGTTGAGGATGTGGAGAAATTGGAACCACTGTGCATTGCTTGTGGAGAGGTAAAATGGTGCAGCTGTTGGGTAAAACAGTAACATAGAGCTATCATATGATCTAGCATTTCCACTTTTATGTATGTACTCAAAGAAATTGAAAGCAGAAATTTGAACAGTTATTTGTACACCAATATCCATAGCAATGTTACACATAATGGGCAAAAATTGTGGAAACAACCCAAATGTCAATCAGTAGATGAGTAGGCAAAATGTAGTATATACATAGAATGGAAGATTATTTATACTTAAAAAGGAATAAAATTCTAATACATACTACAAGTATGAACCTTGAAAATGTTATATTGAGTAAAATAAGCAAGACAGAAAAAGAAGAATATTGTGTGATTTAACTTGCATGAGGTACTTAGAATTGTTGCATTATAAAGACAGAAAGAATAACAGTGGTTACAAGAGGTTGGAAGAGGGGAGAAGAGGGAGTTATTGTTCAATTTGTGCAGAGTTTCATTTGCGGATGATGAAAAAGATGGTAATGTTGAGGTTGACTGCACAACAATAACAATAAATTTAATGCCACTGAAATGTACACTTAAAGGTGGTTAAAATGGTAAATTTTATGTTATGTATATATTAACACAATGAAAAATAAGTTTATTTAAAAAAGAGGACCAAAGATCCATGCAGGATATTTTATTGTGATGGGTGTAAGATTTGAACTAGCATTTAATTAAGAGATGACTAGAGAAGAGAATACAGGGAGGGAAGAAAACAGCTGAACAAAAGTTCAGACTTCTAAGGTAGAGAGAACAATAAAATTTTACTGTGGTTGGAGCATTATATCTAGATATGGGTGCAAACTGAACATAGTGAGAAATGTTGAAGCCACAATGGAAAATCATAAATGTCAACTTAAAGCTTTGGGCATTAGATATTATATTATGCACTAAAAAGTAGGTGGCAATTTTGCAGATACAATACCTGCAAAAAATAATAACAAAGGCAAAGTCAGATGATAAGAAAGTGTAATAGAATATACATAATTTCAGAACCTGTGTGTGTATATGTGTGTGTATGAGTGATGACTAATTAAGACAATTTTTATTGTTCATATATGGCAGCAATAACAGAGAAAATTTGAGGTTGAATCCTAGGATAAATCCTATAAAAGATTACATTTTGCCTCATAAGTTCTGCTCTTTAGTCCTAATTAATTCATTTAATTTAATTCAAAAATATTTAGTAAGCATTAAGCACACTACCTGTAACATAAACTGTGCTTAATAAGGATATAAATCTATAAGTATCTAATAGTGAACAAGGTAAGCAGATTCCTGTTATTCACTGAGCACATTCTTGTGCAGAGTCTCCAAATGAAGGTACCTACATTAGAGAGAGTACGAGTGATCTATTAGCATGTACAAAGAATACATTAGAACACTTACTTATATTAATTTTATTTGTTTGTTTACAATTCATTTTCATGAGTTAGATAATTAAAAATATAATGCCATCCTATATATTTGTGAATAAATATACATTCTATGAGGTTGTATACTAAAGTTAAGTACTCCAAAAAATTTTGTAGACAGCTAGTTTCCAATTTTTCTCAAATGCTAGAATTTATTTAGCTTTATTTTTGAGCCTGAGGTCAAAAATAAATAAATATAGGTCTAACCAAACAGAAACAGCATTTTTTTCTCTGCAATCTTCTTCCATGACTCAAGATATGCATATATTTGACAAAAGGAAAATATCTCATAGCCCAGGAATATAATAATGTTTTAAAATCTTTTAGAATTTTACAAAACAGGACATAGTCTCTTCTTCAGTATATAAGTTAAAAAATATTTTATAGAATAACTGTCCTCAGAAAATGTGCTATTTTTGGAAAACACTAATTTATCTGATATTTATTGAATTGGTAAAAAAAGGAGATGGTAAACATATTAATATTTGTCTTGCTAAAATTAAACATACAATTTTTCCCAAGCAACATTTGAAAGCATTCTTGAATATTTTATCTATATATTCACACATTTTACTTTTTAACTCAATGCAAATTCCCTTGTACTATAAAAATATAGTATATAAAGTCTTTAAACAATGAGAAAAAAACATCATAACACCCACAAACTACAAAAATATATCATATTTTAAATTTGAGAAACATTTAAATGACTATCTTACCTAAAAAGGATAATTTAAGACAATCTTTTGAGCAGACTTCAACTCTCTTTAATATCTTCAACTTAAATTATGGTATTCTCAGCACCAAAATTTAGATACTCTGGTTGACAGTGGGTATGCTCATCACTAGCTATTCCTTCTAAAATGTGCCTCCATTCAGACCTATCAAACTCAACTTCTTAACTCCCATCACAATATCTTGGTGCTATGATTCATTTATTCGCTGATTACTGCCAGACTTTGTAGGTGATGGACAATTAACAATTAATACATTTAAAAGTGATTTTCCTTTACTTAAATGTGTTTATCCTCTTCCCATTAAATATTTTTATTATAAAAAGCACCAAATCTAGACCATTACTCAACTTTCAAAAATTACAGTTTGTGGAAATTTGATTCAGCCTTTCAGAAAACTTAAATCAATCTTTCTCAAATCACTATCCTGAGAAAACTGTCTTTTATATCACCACATTCCCACATTTCAAAGAATCAGGCCTCAGCACTCAGGTGATATTTTCCCCCATATTTAACAGTATAAATTATATATCATTGTATCACTTCATTAATTAATTTACTTAAATTTTAAAATCTTAGATTATGTTAACTGAGATTCTACACAGATTTTACAGAAACCAGTTATTTGGATCTCTAAGTGAAATATTAATTTGTCTGGTTCTAGTCATTTTATTCTAAGCAGTGTCCACTTATTTGTCTTATTTAGATAAACGTCAAATGAGCTTTAAGAAAAGGAGAAAGAATAGGAAATGGATTCAAAGAGATGACCTGCCAATAAGATCTGAAGAACAAGGAAGAAATGGATAGTTAGCAGTTTAATCTTACTCCTCTCCAAAACAAATTCTCATAATATCCTATATATTATTACAAAATCACAAGTTAAAATTAGCCGAGATGAATTTGTATTTTTGTGACAGTGTATTATTTATTCTATAGAGTAAGGATTATGCAGGATAATACTAAATTTAATATTTTATTTGGGATTCTAGGATACATAAGGAGATATGTAATCGATATGTGGATAGATGAATAGATGCAGCTGTTGAACTATAATGCTAGAAGTGTTCAATATCTGTTACAGATATGTCAAATTTTTGTTATGTTGATTGAGATTTTAATTATCCTTTTTATGTTATTTTGCATGAAAATTTATATATATGTAAGGGGCCTTAAAATCTGCAAATTTGTACTTTACAAATGAATAAACTGACACCTGAGTAACTTATTAAAATATATACACCTATCAAGTATGAAAATTATTATTTAAATTATTTTCATTTCCTATCCTCTTGAGCATTGCATTTGCTATTATGCAAAACTATATCATAAATATATTAAGTTTACTTCTAAGAGGTACCTCATGCTGCATCTAATATTTAATAAGCCTGAATAATTCTATGCATTCTACCAATCTGTGCTTTTTCACTGAATTCTTATTACTCAAATAATTACACTATGAATGCAGATATTTATGGACACTAGTGTATGGATCTCACTAAAACTTCTAAATAATTGCAAGTTCACTTTAATTTCCAGGCTATAAAGTTGCATAACAAACCAATAAAATTTAAGCCTCCTTACTATGGTGCCTTATTGAAGTAGCAAGTTGCAAATTAAGATATTTATATTCTTACAATAAAAATCTTTTAACATTTTAATATATTCTTGTAATGGCATGAAACAAACTTAACTGAAAATTATTGAGTAAATGACATAAAAGAGAGCCTTTTCTCCCTTTATGTTGTATCTTAAACTAACATTTTACCTATGTTATGCACAAATGTATTAGTAGCTATATTATTTCCTATTATTTATTTTTTTCTCTAATTTTACTGTGTTCTAGTAGAAATCGAATTAAATTGGTACTTACCCACTGGTTTAATAACTATCCCAGCAGTCTGGTAGTACATAAGGGAACCACAAATGAAAAGATTATTATAATGAAAAGGGATACATTATGAATCATGTATTCTTTGAGCCCTAAACAACTATCTAGATTATTTAATTTAAACACTTCAGAGTATAGATGAGCAAACTAAACGTTACAGTGGCTAATGACTTTCCTGTGTTCATGTTAGAAGAAATATTATGGGACAAATCTTCCAGCTTTTTGTTCAGGGCTTTGACATACCATGTGCATGTGGCAGAATGTGTTTTCCAATATGGCCCACTGCCACAGGGTTTCCCATCCGAAAAAGGCATGCAGCTTTCACCTGGCTCTCAGGACACTACCCCTCATGGTGTTTCCATGCAGACACTGATGTCATATTGTGAGAAGCCCCAGTCACACGAAGAGATCCACCTTAAATGCTCCCTTGACAATCCCATCTATTCCAAACCTTTAGCTGACCCAGCTCAGGTACAATAAGCCACTGAAGAAGATATCTGGGAAGTAAATTCTTCATACCCAATTATTTCAGCTTTCAACCTTTCAAATCTTCAAAGCCAACGTCCTGGATATTGCAGAGCAGAGAAAAGCCATCACTACTGAGACTTTTCTGAATGTTTGTTTAACATAATCTGCAGTAATATAAAATCTTTGTGATTTTGTACTACTAAATTTTGGGGTGATCTTTATATAGCAAGAGTAACTGGGCTACTCCTGGAAGCAAGACACCTGTTGAAGGTGCAAGTTGGAGGAGGACACCAAGGGTCTCAACTTGTAGAACATACATGTTATATGAAGTAGAAACTTGAAGTCATGTCCTGGGTACAATAAGCAATAACTCCTCTCCTATCCTGATTCTGATGGAAAATGACTATTCAAAAATGAGTATACTTTTTAACTATTTATATAATTATCTTCATTTTCCCCTAAATTACACCTAGGAATTCTATCTCTTGAGAAGATAATATATATTCAAATACTCACAAATTTAAGCATTCAGCTAATAATTAAGGAGGATATTTTATTCACCAGCTTTTATTTACTAGGTACTCCATGAGAACACATAAGGACAGTTAACTAATCAATGGGGATTTGTAGAAACAAAAAAAGATTTCCTATACAGCTCAACTTTGTCTGGAAGCATGAACCTTCACAGAGCCTCATACTTGAAAAACATTTATGGTAAAATCTGGAATTGATTCTCTTGCTTAGACTTGCATGGTAGACCATGCATACATGTGTGTCAGAAATATATAATATACATGTACACATATGTATATATACATATACACACATGCATGCATCTCACACACACACACTTTGAACTCAGACATAACTGTGTTCTCTGCTTAGGGTCTTATCAGATTGCAATCAGGTGTCTGTGAGTGCTACACTCTCATTAGAGTTTCAACTGTCAAATAATCTGCTCCTAAGTACCCTCAGGTTGTTGGCAGAATTTATCTCCTTATGGTTGTAGGAGCATTGTGTTTTCTTGCTGGCTATCATCAGCTGTTGCACCACAGCTCTTAGAGACCTCTGGCAGTTCCTTGCTACATGGCCATGTTACAATATATAGTCTTACCTCATCAAAGCCAGCAAAGGGATCTGTCTCACTCTAATCTACTAAAGTGAATTCTCCCATAATGCTTTGTAAACAAGATAATGATACCCATTCATCTTTGCCATGTAATATGACCTAATCACAGTAGCAACATCTTGTCACATCTTGTATTCTATTGGCTTAGAAGCAAGTCTCAAGTCCTGTCCACACTCACCCCAAATAGGAATTACGCAGGACTGTGACTCTGACTTAGTAGGATGTATCCAGTACAAGTGTCTTTTGAAGAATGCATCCAATCACACGGAAAAATACAATTACAGACACAGAAGCATACAGACAGTGACTGTTTTCAAAATAAGGGACCCTTTAGTGATATCAAAAATCCTCAGATTTTTTTTTCTTTTTATCCCTCCTTAGACAAGGGAATATTCAATTATTAATGATATCTAACATTTGAGTGTTCCTTATGTGTCAGATATTATTCTAAGTGTTTTATAATGCTTTATTACTCATAACCCTCTGCAATATGTTTTTTATTGTCATTCTTTTATATACAAAGATAATAAGGCAGTTAGATTTTACCAACTTACTTAAATTCACATAGTTAAAATGTGGCAATTAAGATTTGAAGAAAGGCAATTTTCATACAACTCTGCTGTTTGTTGTTTCAACAGCTGCTAAAGAGACTCTCCATTAATTTAGGCTGAATGTACTGTATAGACTTTAAAACAGCACGTATGTATAAAACATAGTTTGTATGTTTCATAAATATATATCATTTCTCATTTATGTATTCGTAAGTCACTGAAACCTATTATCAATACATATATATGTGTGTATGTGTGTGTATATTTATATATAGAGAGAGATTAATGTGAAAATAAAGTACCTTTTCTATGAAAACTTTGGTTTCTGGACTGACCTGACCATAAGTTCATCTTGCATTTTAAGCACTATCTCACAGTGAATGATGTAGAGAAATAATGTTAAAACCCATCTTGTACAATTTGTCACAACCTGAACTTTATCCCCTTGTTGATAGAATCAGTATTACAGAGAACCTGCTTCCTACACCGTGTTGAAAATTGATTACAACACATTCCTTGACCTTTTTATTTTCCTGCCTGTATATACTACCTGCCTGACTTGTTTCAATCCTTGTTTCTTTAAACATCACATTTTTTATTGGCTGCTCTCTGTCTCTGTTCTTTATCTTAGGTTTTCTTGTCCCATTCAATAAAATTGCCCATGACTCATTGAGTTATTTCAGCTACTCCTTTGATGAGCTAGGAATTCGGTGTCTCTCTTTTTCCATGCCACCCTCCATCCTGCTACATCTCCACCCATTTCTTCCTTCTTTTCCTCCTCCTTTTCTCCTCTTCTCCCTTCTCCCTTCTCTTTCTCTCAACCCACCATCTCTCTCTCTCCCCTGTTCCAGAGCTATGTCTTCCAGCTTCCTATTGACAGTGATGCTTCACAAAGACAATGATGTATTATACAAAATGGTAGGTAGAATTAAAAATACATGCTGCAGTTAGTTGGTAAAAGAAAAAGGAAGGGAAATATTAGTCTTAGTCTGTCATATTATTACCATAGAGCTAAATTAACTCACTGGGCTTCAGACTAAAGCATTTGTAATAGCCGAACAGCTGAATTCATGTTGTTGTAGTATAAGACTGGCAAACAGCTCATTTTTTTTTTTCTTAGAGTCAACAGATTTGTGAAACATGGAACATGGTAGCAGGACAGCCTCTCATGCACTGACTTCAGAGAGAGTAAAAAATAAAAATGTTTTATGCTTCTTATTCAAAGGCCCCTCCTTGAATTATATTATAAAGTCTAGTGTTACTAATTTACCACCTTTCAATTGTTTTTCTTACAGTGGAAAAGTAATTTGATAGGGAATTTAATTTAGAAAACATAAAATTAAGTCATGATCCATGCCACCTGCAAACTCCGGTGGCTTTGTGAGAGATTATCTTACTTTCTCTTTATGGAACAATATATGTTCTAGTTTGAAATATCTTTAAGAATTGGCTAAGTTTCCAAAAAAGGCTGAATTTCTTATGAGGTCTAACTAAGACAATGAAGAAATTCAATGTCCTAGGTTTTCAGGTAAAAAAAAAAAAGGAAAACACACACACTCTCATGAAAATATGAAGAATTATTCTAAATAGTTATTTGGTACCACTTACACCTTTTCACACATGGATCAGCATAATATTGATTTGACCTAAGCATCTTCATTTTGTTTAAACTTCTGTGGATTGCAAGAGATGAAGTGAAGCACTCTTTTACACATCTGAAGCAGATATTATGTTTTCAGGTTATCTGACATTATAATAATCCCAATTAGCAACTTGTCAATAGCACAGAATTTATTTCTAAATTTTAATTTTTTAAATAAAGTTTTTATTTATGCCTGTACACTTAATTTACAATTAATGTTTTACCTCTTTGGATCTAAATTGTTTGGATTTTCTATTTGTTTTTTTTATTGCAATCATTGATTATTCTTTTCAATAGCCCCATCTAGTTCAAGATATCTGGATATTTTGTGGCATTGTAAGTATATTAAGACTATCCTAGGTGCTTTTATTTTTCAATTAAATAAATATATTTAACACTTACCAAGTTTTAGTTTCCATGTATACAATTTAACACACTCACTGCCAGGTGAGTTGTATTTAACTCAGGCTGGCTTTGAACCTGGGGCCTCATGAAGGAAAACCCTGCAGTTTGTTCATGAAAATTTTACAATTTTATTCATTGATGTTATTATTGTTGCAATTAATATTGACCACTTAATCCTAAAAATTCTAAAAACATGGATTGCATTGGATATAACTCATGCACAGAAAACAATAAAATATAACAAATTGGAAAGGGTTGTTTTGTTTTAATAAAACACCATGGCCCCAGGGAAATTTCTTTTTTTTTTCTAGTGTGACAGTCAATGTGTTAAAGTGAAAATAAAGTTAATATTTTGGAAATGTCAGATACATTATGAATTGTTTTTGAAGGAGGAAGTGAATAAATGGAGGAAAGAAAGAATAAATGAATGCAATGAAAAGGGTTCATTTTTATTAAAACTGATGGAAAACTTAATTAAAATAAACTAACATAATTTATTTATTCACTTATGTCACCGATGTCCATGAAGCAGCTACCATGTATTATTCCAGTAAGGAATGAAACATATCTCTGTTCTTTATGTTTTCTATTTTAGTTGTAAGAGCCAGACAATAAACATTTATATTTATATTTATGTTCATAAGGATTCCATTTATATGATATTATCAAAAAGACAAAACTATAGTGATGGAGAACAGATGAGTAGTTGTCAGGGTGTTGAGTTGGTGTACTTTGGTGGACATATGTGGCTATACCTGTGCTAAAAGTCATAGAAATTCATCTCTAAAATTAAAGTCAATTTTATTGTATATTAAAATTAAATAAAACCCAAAAGGATAAACTTCACACTAATTAGAATGGTTAAAATTAAATAAACTGACATGATACCATGTTTTATGTAACACTGGAACCATTCATTCACTGCTGGTAGAAGACTAAATTTATTAAACAACTTCAGAAACTCTTTGGTATATCTATTAATGTTACATATGCATAACTTATAACTCAATAATTCCTATCCTATAAATATATCCAACAAAAAATGCATACATAAGTCACTAAAAATTGTGTAATGTATGTTTGAGTAGCATTCTTCATAATGGGTATTGTTTAGTATAACATATCAAGAGGACAATAAGAATCTCAAGGTAATTATTTTGTTTACTAATAATTTTAACTTAATTTAAAATTCAGAAACATTTTCAATACTATTTTTACACTTAAAAATATATAGCGTAAAACAAAATGTTTATGATTCTTATAATCCAAGATTTTAAGCATCAAATATATTAAAATAAAATAAGTAAAACCATAGTCTTCCAAGTTTAATTTGGAAATAAGATTATAACTTTTAAGATAGATTCTTTCTAAAACATCTCTGTATCTTTAAAAACGGATTTCTGATATCTAACTACTGAAATAGAAAAACAATTAAAAATACAATATTGATAAACACCATTAGTTCCAAGACTATGTTCTCTAAATACAATTTCCTTCCAAGAGAATCAGGGCTGATTTAATGTCTGAGGTAGCATCTTGTTGTATCAGTAAAATGAGGCAACATCTTGTCATAAAAGAAAGAAATCAAAGATGAGTGTTCAATGTGACAATCTGACCATCAAAAATAATATACCAACATGGATAGAAACACATCAAATATGATTAAAACCTTGAATTAAAATCAAGCTAAGACACAGACAACAAACGATAATAGTGAATCAAGTCATTATGTAATAATTTTCCTTTTTTTTTTTTTGGAATTCTAAATTTTAGAAGTCAAACTATTCCCTTTTATGAAAATTCTTTTGCCACAAACTTGCTATTGATATAGAAAACACAGGTTTATGACCTCAACTTAAAATAATATACAGAGATAGAGAATGTGAGAATGTCTTTGTTTGTTTTGTTTTTATTTTTAATTTAAAATATAGGGAATAGCATCATGAGCAAAATTTAAGACCTAGGACCTATGTTTCCTCAAATACAGAGGTCTGTTAGTTAGTTATAAACTTCTAAGCTCTCATCTCTGAGACTGACCTTTTTATCTATCGTAGAGACTATTGCATTGATACAGTAAGTCTCCTCACTTCTAGTTTTTCTCTTCTTTATAGTAATTTTTTAACCAATAGTCCTGTAATCTGAATGTTGAAATTAAATCTACTCTACCTCATAAAGAGATTCTTCTCTTTATTACTAAAAATTATCGTTTTTTTTTGTTTACTAAAGATAAAATCTTTGTTGCACTTACTGAATCACCTTTATCTTTTCCTTTCATGAACCATATGTTTTAGTAAACTAAGAACCTTCCACACCTGGAAAGGTACTGCATATATGTTGTATAAAATAAATACTTATTGGATGAATGTATTAGTGGTCATTTATAATAATAATTTATTTGCTAAAATCACCATTATAACAAAGTGTGACATCTTTGAATGTACGTGGTATTGGATTGTATCTTCAAAGAGACGAAGTTATTGTCTACTTTATGAAAAACCCATAAAAATCACTACCCATTGAAAAATAGTGAAGGATAGTATCTTTTCAAGAAGGCTTTATTCCTAGATATCATAACAAGATAGAAACATATTATCTGTTTGAGATCTGAATAATGTATGTTAGGATAAACTAATGTGATAAACTTAAAAGTTGTGATATGTCAAGAACTAAATGTCTGTGTCCCCCCAAATTCATATGAGAAATCCTATCCCTCAATGTGAAGGTATTAGGTGGGGCATCTGGCAGGTAATTAGGTCATGAGAGTTGAGCCCTCATGAATGGGATTAGTGCCTACATAAAAGGGGCCCCAGGAGCTCTTTCATTCTCTTTCCTCCACGTGAGGATACAAGAACTCCACAGTCTGTGACATGGAAGAGGATCCTCACCAGAAACCGACCATGCTCGCACACTGATTTTGGACTTGCAGCTTTCAGAACTGTTAGAAATAAATGTTTTTGTTCAAGTTACCTAGTCTATAGTACTTTGTTATAGCAGCTGAAACTAAGATATAAAGTTCTTAAAATATATATATCATAAGTTTATTTGTATTTTATTATCTTAATGCATTGTCAAACCATTATTAATACATTTGTATCCAAAGAGCAATATGTAATGTAAAGACATCATGCAATTACTTATGTCAACCATGATCAATTTTTAATGCTGAGGACAACTAACTCATAAAGTACTACAATTTAATCTTAATGTATATTATGTAAAACCACGTACATTTTAACAAAGGTTTTCCTTATTCTCTAAAGGTTAGATTTTGTTCTATGTAATATGATTTTTATATTAGTACTAATCATTTGAACATTTCAATAGAACACTCAATAAAAGTATTTGTAATACTGAGGAAGTGAAACTTTCATTTCCTGGCTCTATTTTTCTATATGGAAGCAGTTTTTCTAAGTGCCTCTTTCAGCATTCCATAGTCATTCTTCCCTGTCAGAGGAGGAATGGTTTATCTGAGAGTGGAATTATGAGGAGAAGCTGATTACACTTAGCTCAGTTCCACTGTCCTTTGTTTCCTTTATATCTGCCAACTTGCACAAAGGATCTATTCTCAGGCCGGGCACGGTGGCTCATGCCTGTAATCCTAGCACTCTGGGAGGCCGAGGCAGGTGGATTGCTCAAGGTCAGGAGTTCGACACCAGCCTGAGCAAGAGTGAGACCTCGTCTCTACTAAAAATAGAAACAAATTATCTGGCCAACTAAAATATATATTTATAGAAAAAATTAGCGGGGCATGGTGGCGCATGCCTGTAGTCCCAGCTACTGGGGAGGCTGAGGCAGTAGGATCGCTTAAGCCCAGGAGTTTGAGGTTGTTGTGAGCTAGGCTGATGCCACGGCACTCGGGACTCACTCTAGCCCCGGCAACAAAGTGACACTCTGTCTCAAAAAAAAAAAAAAATAAAAGGATCCATTCTCATCCTTTCTTGGTCATGGATTAGCTTTGATAGGACAGGTTTCCATAACAAACATTTTTGGATTCTAGTAATTTCCATGCCTAAGTGGGTCTAATTATTCAGTGATGTGATATAAATAAGCCATTTTCTTATTAAATTTATAGCCGTGTATACAAACCTAGACTTTGTCAGTATATAATTATCAAAAATATTTTTATTCCACCTGTGTACCCTCTACTAAGAGGGCCTTTTTATGAACTAAATGTGTTCCTCCAAAATTCATATGTTAAAATGGAATTCACATGAATGGCATTAGTGCCCATATAAAAGAGACCCAAGGAGCTCTCTCACCTCTTTCCATGTGAGGATAGAGTAAGAAAATGGCTGTCTATGAGCCAGTAAGTGGTCTCTCAGCAGAACCCAGTCGTGATCTCAAACTTCCAGCCTCCAAAACTATGAGAAATAAATTTCTTTTGTATCTAAGTCACCCCATCTATGGTATTCTGTTATAACAGCCTGAACTAAGACAGGTTCAACACAGATAAGGGGAAAACATTCTTTCTTGCTTGTTTTAAACCTAAATTCTGCTGCATTTACCTCTAAATTTACACAGAATGGTACTAGGAAGTGAAATACACAGGCCATGTAAGTAGGTATATGACTTTAAGGTTTGGTGGGACTCAGGCTCAATTTATGCAGGATTTGTATTGAATTATATTGTTCAATGAGGATACCTTTATAAATTTGTGTCATTGGGTTTTACAATGTCTCCTTGGTGTATGGCTTTTACAGTAAAGACACAACCTCCACTGAGATGAGTGTAGGGCTCAGATATGGCTGTTTCTATATTCAAAATCCCAAAATGGAGAAGACATGGAACAGAGCCACAGCCAACCCACAACAGATGTGTAATACTCAAGAAATAAACCTTTTTGCATTGTAAGCCACTAAAATTTAGGGATCCTTTATTACCATGGCTTAATCTACTTAACAGAAGTGGTAGATAAATTACCTAGTGTTTTCCAATAATAACATTAGCATTTCAATCTCCATCAGGGTGACCCTTGTATCTGTCTCTTAATTGGCTCTTAATTCAGTTGATAAAGAAACATTTTATTTATTGTTCTGAGTAAAATTTTGAGAATATAAGCTAAGATAAGGTTGCTGATTCAAGGAAATGAGAATATTTCTATTCGAAGGGTTTTTAATCTCCTAATGATGTCAGAGATTTTTAAATATGCTAAAAATCACTTTCTATTGAAAGGCTAAAACATGTCAATGACCAGCTTAACTGAGGAAATTATCTTAAATTTAACACAGTTTTAAATACGGTTTGGCTCAAATCCCAAATGATTTGTAATTTGTTGAACAGTTCATGGATGTTGATTCTCAACAAACTTGGGGAAATGAAGATTTGAAAACCATTTTATGTGGAATCTTAATAGAAAACATCCCCACAGCTTCCTTTCGTGAAACCAGCAATTATGGGAGTGGCTGGCAAGTTCAGTTCAGTGGCAAAATGGCTAAACTAAATTTATCTAAGCAGTAAACTCCCGCTCTGCAGTTGATGATTCTTCCAATTAAAGAGCAGACAAGCTTGAACATTTGCAGCCAAGTGTGAGAAGACAATGTCAGTGTCTTTTAGTTTAAAGATTGCCTTCTACTCTTTCTATGCCCATGCTGTCCTGATCATTTGTCAAAATATATGGTGAATAGACACACACAAATAGACACATACACACGTTTGGTTATATTGTGCTTGGTGCTTGGTCCCCTTGATGCATTGCTTTCCGTAAGACTACAAGTTCCTTTATGAAGGGAGATTTGCCTTGCAAGTATTTAATTTAGACTACATAGCACATAAAGAGGCTCAATGTTTGATGATTGAATAAATTAACAGTTATAAATGAACAGATGATTTAATTTATGCTTTTTTAAAAAAATGGAGTAAAATATCTAATAAATAATTATGAAAATTTAAAGATTAGAATCACTCTAAAGTTTCTACTTTAATAAATTGTAGTATAGTCAGTTTTCTCGAAATCTTTATTCTAAAAAAAGATAAAAGAAATATTTCATTGTAACCCATTTTTTATATACCGGGAGTTAGTCTCCATTTTGAAAAGATTATGAAAGTCTTATGGCCACTGAATTTCTCAAAATGGGCTTCAAGACATATCTGTACATATAATCCTATGCAAAGCTAAGGAATATTGGAGTTTAGAGAAAGTGAGCAGGTACTGGAAAATACAGTTCTTTTGCATTAAAATCTTTCTTTTTTTTTATTCCAGCTTATTATGGGGGTACAAAAGTTCAGGTTATATATAACCTGAGCTTTAAACCCCTCTTGTCCTCATAACAAGGTTAAACCACGCTGATGTTTAAAGTTTCAGGCAAGGTGTTTTGCCATATTATGATTGTGAAATACCTGCTTGAAGCTGTTAGATCCTTTGGTCAGTTGAAGGACAGTATCTATCCCATATTTTTGTGTTCTAAAATAAGAGAATCAGAAGATAATTTAATAAAAATAAAGAAGATATTTCCCCTCAGATGCTTAGATGATTTTTAAAGGATTTTAAAAATGTGGAAGAGTTTTGGACATCAAACTTCTTTACATTCAGTGTTACATTATTTTAGCCTTGTATATTCCAGAGGGAATTTAATTTGGCAAAATCTTGTTATCTAAATGAAAGTCTACGCCCTGTACTTACACACTATCCCTTTGCTGGTATGATCTTGTTTTGTCTCTTAGATTGCTACTTATTGAGGAAAGAAAAGTTTTCCCTGAATTCATAAAACATATAAACCTGCTTTTTGATACTCATTAAATTTGCATACTCATTAAATTTGTTTTTCTCCTGTCATCTAATTTATCTACATGAAGTAGTCCATATTTGTTTATATGCATCCTAAAGAATTTATTCTAAAACATCATTAGGTTAGTTGCATTTCATTAGTCATTTGAATCTAAAGTAGACAAAATATATATTATTATGGACTATAATTCATTGTTTTCATTAAGAATGTTATTCTTCTTGGCCATTACCGCACTCTGGATCACTACTTTCCCCAACATTTTACCAATATGTAAAAAAATTGTTTAGATTATTTGATTTAGCATTGAAATAATTTGTAAAATGTTCATGTAGACTGAGGAGGTATTTTTAAAGTAGTGTTATTTGCAAAGTAACCTGGAGGTGTTAAAAAAGTTAAATATTTACTTCCAAACCTGGAATTTATGAAGATTTTTTTAATTCTAAAAACATACTTTCCCAGACAAAAGTTTTATTACTGAGAATATATAAAAATGTGCACGTCTTATTCTGTTAACACAAATATTGTATTTTCCTCTTCTGAAATGTTTCTATGTAGCTACTATACATATATTGTATCTGTCTAAATATTACATGAACATATGAGTTAAAATACATTAAAAAGTTACACAGACTGGGCAAGAGAGAGACCCCATCTCTACAAAAAATAGAAAAATTAACCAGATGTTGTGGTGCGTGCCTGTAGTCCCAGCTACTGAGAAGGCTGAGACAGGATGATTGCTTGAACCTGAGAGTTAGGGGTTGCAGTGAGCTATGATGATGCCACTGTACTCTAGCCCAGGTGATGGAGCAAGACTCTATCTCAAAAAAAAAAAAAAAAAAGTTACGATTCACCAACTAAATGAAGGAATAGGATACAAAACAATCCAAGTTTTAGTTATAAAGGCAGTAGTCTATTAAAAGATGCATTAGCTAGAATATTAATATTGACAAGATCCTCAAAATAAAAATTGGATCCAGTGCCATCTTTCAATATATGAATCTATCCAGCATGTGTGTGTGTGTGCGCATTCGCATGTGTGTAACTAATCAAAATGAATCAGCAAAGAGTCTGCTAATGCTGCCACGAATCTATTCTTTCTCATTTTCCTTACTATGACTCCTCCTCCCACCTTTTATCTGAGTACAAGATGGGGATGAAAACATTAGAAAATACATTCAGTGTCTCTCCTGAATACAGAACTTCACAACCTCTGCCAGAATTTGTACTGCCCAGCTGCATGACCTTCAAAATCAAGCCAAGGAAATAAGTGCTACAGTCACTAGTTCACAACCATGTACCCTGGTTATGTTCATGTCAATTAAATGGATGTCCTGTATCCTCCCTCTGTCTCTCCATGTAATTTGGTTCTGAATCAAAATCTTGAAAGGAGGAATCTAAATTATGTCTCCAAATTTGCAAGATAGTCTTAAAAATGTAGTTTTTAGGTTAGTAGCCTCTTTATGTTATAAGGGGTATATGTTATCTACAAAGAGATATTTTATAAAAATATTCTAGGCTACTATGTAAATGAAATTAGATCTGTCACACACTATTCTTAGACACATTTTTCCAACTGACCTACTATTCTTTGCCACCCTACTGGCCAAATAAGGTTAAATTCTATTGCTGATGCATGTGACTGGGCATCACATGCATCAGTTGGGGAGAAAATCTTAAATAGTGAAAAAAAGGTGGTGAAATCAGTGCAGAAACTATCCAGGATTGCAAAACACTAAGCATCTTCATACCAAATCCTCATCATTAGTCCCCAAACATTACTCTCCACCTCCTCTGACTACTTTGTTAATATGATGACTAAATTGCTTGATTACTTTCTTAAATGACACTGGCAATTGTATAAATTATGTGACAAACTCACTTATTTAATAAGATGACTAAAATTATCACTCTTCAACCTTGGTTAAAGTATAAATGATATCTTCCAAATATAAGAGAAAAGTATATCAAAAAATGCCTATTATTTAACCAGACAAGTAAAGAATAGCAAGTGTTTTGATAATGTCTTGAATCTCATTATTCTAATCATATCCAATGTCATTCAGAGTCTGCAGAGAACTGGAACAAAAGAGTAGTCTCTTTAGATGTTCAGCATTTCCACAGCTTCTCAGAAGTCATGCCTAATTCTATATAGTCTCTGGGCCCATCTCTCAGAACCCACTTCCTTTTGGGAAAATACAACATGACATTGGACTATATCTTTCCATTTTTTTACCCTAAATCTATCTCTTTCCTACAACCTAAATCCATCTCTTTTCTATAACCCATTATCTACCACTCTTTTCTCTTCAGCCTACACATGGAGTTGTCAATCAATTTGTTCCAACATATTACAATTTTTGAGGCTCTAAGGCAGGAATTCAGGGTGAGAAAGAGATCCACTCTTCATTGGGGCCCTCATAGCCACTGCCAAATGTTTCTTTATTCCTATCTCTTCCTCTGAATTTCATCGCATTAAGAGATGTTCTGCTTTGTTATCTTGAATATCTGTTGAGCCCCAGGAAGGGAAATGAATTAGGGTGGAAAAAAAGAACATCATTTCATTAATATTGGGCTTAAAATCTGAAGGAGAAAAAAAAAGAAAAATAATTGAGCACTATGTCAATTACATTAATCAAAATAAGAACTGTGTACTAAAGAATTTTATAGGCTTTTTTTTTCCTGGTTCCTGGGAATTAATCTCCTGTTATGGTTAATTTTCTGTGTCAACTTGGCTTGGACACAGTGCCCACATATTTGATCAAATATTATTCTGGATAATTTTGTGTTTTTTGGATGGGATTAACTTTTAGATTGATGGACTTTGTATAGTTTACCCTACATAATGGGACTTATCCAATCTGTTGATAGCCTAGAAAAAGACTGAATGCCCCAGAAAGAAAAGAAAATTCTGCCAGCAGATTGCCTTTGGATTGCACCTCTTCCCTTGTGTCCAGCCTACCAGCCTGCCTTACAGATTTTGGATTTGCTGAACCTCTAGAATCATCACATAAAATTATTCCTTAAAATAAATCTCTCTCTTTCCCTGGTCCCCCCCCCCATTTCTCTCTCTCTCTCTCTCTCCCTCCCTCTCTCTCTCTCTCTATATATATATATATGTATATATACACACACACATACACATACACACACACATACACACCCAGCCCCCTTTAGAATTTCCCAAGTGATGAGTGTCTTTGTTATTGTCATTATGCTAATGAGGTGTTCATGAGAGGGTCCTAGACAGCTTATAGTAACAACATGACTCAGGGAAGGTACTAATCATGCCAGAACCACCAATTTTGTGATTAGAGGTCTCAGACTTTGAGCCACTTGATACCAGCAACACCTGAAGATTGAATCACATGGGCAGTGATTTGTTTAATCATGCTTACATAACACAACCTAATAAAAACTCTGAACACAGAAGCTCAGTTGAGTTTCCCTGGTCAGTTATACTCTTTGAGTACTTTCGTACATTGGTGCCAGGAGGAAAACGCTTCCTGAGGATACTGGAACCTTCATGTGTGGCATCTTACCAGGCTTTGCTTTATGCATCTTTTCTTTTGACTGATTTTCCTTTTTTAAATCTTTTTTTCTATAATACAAATACAACTGTAGAAAGTTCTAGCAAACTATGGAACCTGAGAAGGACTGTGGAAACCCCAAATCTGTAGTCTGCAGCTGAAGTGAGAGTTACCCTACAGACCCCTGAACTTGCAGTTGGTGTCTAAAGTGAGATTAGTCTAGTGGAGGGCTGTGCCATTAATTTTGATTTAGGCAAACTTAATGTAGGAAAAGAGACTCTACACTTAATTTTTAAGTAAAACATGCTCTTATTTGAATTTTTGAATTACAGAGGTTGCATTATGTTTCAGGCTTCAGGGATTTATGTCCAGGGATATGAATTGATTAAGAATCTCTAAAAGTTCTGACTGTAGCATGTCTATAGAATAGTTTTTCTTTAGTTTTCACCTTTACTTAAAAAGTTGTTTCCTTCTTCATATCCTAGCTATCTGACCTTGCCTACATTATTTAACCTATTTAATTTAATGGTCAATTTTGTTCTCTGTAAAATGGAGATATAACATCTACTTAATTTTTATGAGGATTAAAGTAGATGATGTATGTAAAGTAATTAATGAATTATGTGGCTTATAATGAGCTCCTGATAAATGTTAAAACTTTGAACATCATTTTATCAATGTTTAATTACAAATAATGTTCTTACATGCAATTGAAAACTCAAGTCATACTAATATATAGTCTTTCCTTATAGACAGGCCTACATAAAAATGAAGAAACAGTAATACGTGATCTTAGTTAAAGAAAATACAGGGAATTAAATAATATGAATCTTCAAAGGCATAAAGCTATGATTGACTAATACATTTAGCTCAAAAAAGTGGATAATCTTGACCAAAGGATCACAATATGCATGAATGAACATGGTCCAAGTTGCCATGCTTAGTTTTCTTTTTTCTGTGTATTCATTGTTCATTAATGTTGCCCCTGGCAGAATTGTTTTTTTCAATATGTTAATGCCTTCTATCTATTTTAAATTTAGTCAGACAAACCAGAGGTTATTTTATTTCCTTATAAAGACATTGCATATCTTTCCTCATATTTATATTTTTATTTCATAATTTATTAATCTGAAAAACACCTTACTGTTTTTATTTTCTCATATTCTCAAGGATTTCCCTGTAGCTATTAGTGATTATCAATACAGTGGTTAACTTTGAAAATAGAGAAAGTATTTGAAGACTCAATACTTGGTGTTGTTCAGCATGATTTGTTTCTATTTATCTTCTACAAAATGATGTAAAAGGAAAGATAGAAGGAATTTGTTAATCTTTTTCTTATTCATTTTACTTGTCTTTGTTACTATGAACATACATTATTTCCTAATGAAAAATACAAAACACATTTAAAGTGAGGGGAAAAAATTTATATAACAGACTTCCTATATTCTGTCTCACTTCTACTTTGAAAAATTATTTGGATACCCTAAGAGTTTGTTTTATCATTTGTAAAAGCGGGACAATAATAATACATACATAATAGAATAACCTTGGAAAAAGAAACCCTATGTGAGTCCAAAATGCTTATAATAGTAGGTAAATAAGATTTTCTCATCTAGGAATTTTGAATTAATATTCAATATATTGCACCACTTAGGTACTGGGGACACTTGTAATGAAAGTCACTGATTCAGGGCCATAATTGGTACCATGGCAAGTTTAAGCTATCCACAGAAACCACGATTAAAGGGAGAAAGTATATCCCAAAGGAAACAAGAAAATGTAAATGTCCTAAAGAGAAGCAGAAGAAAAAATGCAGCCTGTGGTATTATGAAAGAAGCAAAAATTATTCAATTTTTAAATTTTGCAGTGTTGGTTGTTTTGTAGTCTAAAATGTATCATCATCCACTATGCTTTGAATGTTTGTCTCCTTCAAAACTCATGCTGAAATTTAAATTGCCATTGTGACAGTGTTGGGAAGTGAGACTTTTAAGAGGTGGTAAGGCCTAGCCTTCATGAATGGACTAATGCCATTATCACCGGAGCAAGTTTGTTTTCATGGGAGTGGGTTTCCCCCTCTTGCCAGCTCTCTTTAGCTCTCTTTTTCCCTTCTGCAATGTGATGTCTTTCAGCATGTTATGTATGGCACAGCAAGAAGGCCCTTGCCCCATGCCAACACTTTTGACATTGAACTTTCCAACATTTATAACTGTGAGCCAAACACATTTCTGTTTATTATAAATTACCCAGTCTGTGTTACTGTATTACACCAGCACAGAGCAGACCAAGACATTATCCTTTTCTCTAATTTCAGTTTTGATTTATTTGATATTCCTCATATTTCTATTTTTAAATTGTCTTTCTAGTTGAGTTTATTTGGTAGCTAAAGTGAAAATGAAGAACATTTACTACCACAAAAATATGAAGTACACACAACTTAATTAAATTTATGTTACTCTAAATGCAATTTCCCCTACTCAGTTGATACCACATACAGTCGGCCCTCCATAATCACAGATACCACATCTGCACATTCTACCAACCTCGAGTCAAAGTATTAAAAAAAAAACAAAAAAAAACCCCAATAAAATAAAAAAATAATACAATTTAAGAAATAACTATTTTCATAGCATTTACATTGTATTAGGTATTATAAGTAATCTGGAGATGATTTAAAGTATAAAGGAGGATGTGAAGATAACATATGCAAATACTATATCATTTTATATCAGTGACTTGAGAATCCATGGATCTTGGTATCAGTGGGGGCGTCCTGGGACCAATGCCCCATGGATACTGAGTGACAACTGTACAAACTTCCTTCATGTTCTGCTTGTCTAGGGTTGACGGAATATCATGGCACTTGCATATAGTTCACACAAGTGACTTGCCGTACTCAATGTGAACTTGGTCATAGAAGAAAAATATGATCAATTTTCATATATTCATGTGCTCTATATATTACATTTGATTTCTCAAATTATTGTAAAACTTTTATCTGCATGTGAAAAAAATGTAAAAATAGATAAAAAAATTGAGCAATTTCCTAAGTGATGCTAATCAGATTACTTAACCAAGTAACATATATTCAAAATAAAATTTGTGAATGAAAACTTGAGTTAGCACATTAAAAAATCATCTAAAATTTTATTGAATTAGCAAATTTAATAAGATTTTCTTTAACACTATTAAACTAATATCATCCTTGTATTATATTATGCTAATATACATATTTATTCATTTTTATGTAGATGTTAAAGGTCAGTAAAATATTCTGAATAATAGTTAAGAAAAGAGGATATGTGGATAAAATAGAGTATAACCAGTGTCTCAGAAAATTAATAAGCACAATTTTCTCTAAGAAATTTTAAAAGAAAATAATTACATCAAGCTTCAATCACAAATAGGTGAAAAATTTATACCATTTTTATTTCATCATCATATAGTAATCTAATATATTCAATATTGCTCAGATAACAAACCCTAGGTAAAATGAGAAAGTATATATATTTTTATTGTCAATGACATGATGTAGTACAAATAGCTGTGGTCTAATATCAAGAATAGCAATTTAATTTAGTTAACTCAATATTTTTATTCTATTTTTAAATTTTCATTGTTTTAACTCTTTCAATTTCATAAAAGAAATCAATTCAGCATTGATCACATATTATACTTAAAACCTCTTATACTGACATAGTCTTTAAAGAGTACAGGTTTTACTCATGAAAGAAAATAATAAATATTTTAAGGCCAATACTATTATTTTTCAATAACTTTGAAATGTCAACTAATACCCAGGAATTAGTTTACCAATTCTAGAATAATCTTAATTTGGTAATTTCAACAGATAAATAACAATAAGAAACATACTTAACATTTTGAACATTCTTACTGATTACAATGGTAACGTGAATAATACTGAAATAGGCAAAGTAAGGCAAAAAAATAACTGCCCTGAGTATTTTCAAAATGTACCTTTAAATTTCAGTATCAGAGACATAAAACAAACACTGATAAGTTTTAAGTGAATCTAAATGCTAGAGTGACTCAATATAAGTGATTTTAAGATTACATGAGTGTTTTCATTTTAAATTGTTCCTTAAAAAGATGGATTTCTGAATTTCAGAACATCTACAGGAAATTGCTAACTAAAAGTAAATAATCAGTAGGTATAACATAATACTGACATCCAGTGGCCATACAGGCTAATTGCAGAGTGATATTCTTTTCGTATTATTCAAAGCAGTGTTGGTGAAAGATTTATCATGATTATTTAATTTGGTGTTATTCATGTAAGAAGCAATTTCCTTACTGATCACAATATAAGTAACCAATGTAATGTTACAGATTACAATCTACTGGTAGTACGTTTTTCTCTAATAACTCCCAGAATTATTAACAATCTCCCAGGGTAATAAACAAACAAAAAGCAATATAAAACATTTAAATCTCCCACTGGTTCCTTAAGTATCTGTATAATTGCTGACATTTCACTTTTGATAAATCATCTGATGGGTAAGTTTTCATTTTCAATTTGCTTTTATAGACTGTTTTTCACATGGTCCTTTGAATATATGTTTTCATTTGTATCTGAAATATAGCATGTTTCAGCCAGGATAGGCAGGGTAATACAGTTATAACATCAACATATTTGTATCTTATTTAAATTACATGTCCATTGCTGGTTAGCAGAGAAATTGTGCTCCCCAGGATTACTCATGGGTCCAGGCAGTTAGTGCAGGTGGCATCATTAAGTTGCTATTTGTAAACTGTAACATTTAATTGGCATATAATACTCTTCAAAGTTCTCTTACTTTCTCTTTCCTTTTCCCCAGGAAATAGCAACATGTACATATTACCTGAGGCAAAGCCCAGATGTCTAGTAGACATCTACTTTTTGCATTGCTTGCGTCAGCCAACACTGCCAGGAAACAGTGTTCAAATTTCTGAACTGAAGGCTAAGATTGTCTTATATATTCCTGCTTATGTTTCTTTCTCAACTCCAGTTCATTTTGTTTTGGTTGTTGGGTTGCTGTCACGGAGCTGAACTAGGGAAAATATTTTAAAATGATATACTGGAAAGGGCTTAGTAAGAATTTATACAAATTTTGCTTCAAAGTATTTATTATTTAGACAGGTTTAAGGAGCTACATTGCCTCTCCATGATGTGAAGTTTCGGTTTTGCAGGACAAATTCAAAACCCACAGCTAGAACGTGTCAGATCAATTTTGTCTGTTTTTTTTTTTAACTTACCTAAGGGCCTCAAATTCCTGGTACATGTAACAATATATTCCTTGGTCTCGAGTCAGTGTTTCTGAAATTGTGCTCCATAGGCCACAGGTCTCTGAATCAGAAGCTCTGAGTGGAGTTCAGGTATCTGCCTTTGAAGAAATGCACCCAGTGATACTTATGAGCCCCCAAATTCAAAGTATGATAAATATATAGACATTCACCGAATACACAACAAATATATAAACACTTAACTCATCGTTGATTTTAGAAGTTTGAAAGGGAAACTTTTCTACTCTGTGTGGAAGTGAAATAATTTTTTCATGTTGAGCTCTGAGTACCCATTGGCAATTGATCTAATGTTCCAACCTAGAAACTTAAAAGCTGCAAAAGAAAAAAATCTATCTACTTACCATATTTAAAGTTCTACCATATTACTGGTTGAAATCTTGGGATTTTGAGAAATCTATTTTATTTTCCTGTCTTCCTTTTCTTATCTATTAATTTATGCTATAGGTGAAATTCCAACAAGCATAGCTGGCATTAATAACATGAAAGAACCTGAAAAATAAATGAATCAACTTGGGTAAGATCTTCCCCATATTTTTATATGAAAGTAGACAAGGAAGGATTACAAAAGGCCTTAAGGGATAGAACACAATTGAGAATATTGGAAGAACAAAGTACCAAAAAAAAAAAACAACCGTTCTTTATCTAGGTGAAGATAATATGAATAAATAACTTTAAGAGAAAATTTTCTTACAGAATTTCCTGGTACTATTTTCTTGAGATGTTTAGCAAAACAAAATTTTGTATAATTATCCAGTACATATCAACTAGTTGGCTAATATGATCTAACCACTTGTTCAAAATTCGTATTGTAAAATTGATTACCTTTAGGAGTTAAGCTAGAGGCTTTGTATCAATTAGAAATTGTAATTGAAGCTGAATGTAATTAATTATATAATTTTGGGATGTTAATGTTAAATCCCATTCTAATTACAGGATGAAACTGATTAATTATGAAGAATTTACTTAGGTATGAGCAACACCTCTGAATGAATTTGTTGGACATTTTTATTAAGACCAACAATAAAATTATTTTTACTTGTGTGATACATATTAGACTGCAGGCAGTTATAATTATAAGGAATGAAATGTGTCTCTCTCTTCTCATATAATACACTGTTTTCTATTGTTTAACTCTTTATAAATACCTTAGTCTGATTAAGTGAAATCAAGTTCTCACTTTTCCTTTCTATAGTGAGTTCTTAATAATTTTTAAATTTTAGTTCATATAGATATTTTTAATAACTGCATATACTATGTAGACTAGGTTCAGAAAATATATGATAAATATACAGATACTCACCAAATACACAGCAGCTATATAAAAACTTTACCCATAGTTGATTTTAGAATTTTGAAGAGGAAACTTTTCTACTGTGTGTGGAATTGAAATCATTCTTTTCATGATGAGTTCTGAGTACTCATTGGCAATTGATCAAACTAAGTACATAAAATGAAAACTATTTGACAATCTATCATTTGTTTATTAGCTATTTATATGGAAGAAGAATTTCCCATTAATACTTGTATTGCCAAAGATCAGCACATTGGGCCCTATATTAATGATCCAGGAGGATAATATGCGGGGCTGGGGACCCACTTCTGTATTTTCTGTACACCCGTTAGAATGCAGGTTTGAAGACAGAGGCTTTCTATTTTGTCTCTCCTATGTACTTATACCAGAACTTATAATGACTGAAGAGATAAAAGCTTTGAGTAAACACAGTATCTTCAAATACACATTTAACACATATATCTCTTTCCATGTCTTCACTGACCCTCTCTGCAACTGTTCCTCTTAGTTTATATCCCTCATTTTCCCATTAATAGTACTGGACCTTTAGGTAAAAGCACAATTTACCTGAAATAACGGTGACTATCTGAATTTTTATTCTTGCTTGATGCTTTTGCATACTTTTTTTCTTTCAAAATAATCAAAAAGTTAGCGGAAACCCCCAATCATGGATTCATAATGCATGAAAATTAGTATCTTTCATATTTAAAACTACTTTAAGATAAAAACAGAAATTAAATGTGACAGGTGACAGTTTTAATTTTGTGACTAGTTAAGGATTACTTTGAGGTTTTATTGAGTATTTAGTACAGCATATTTTAAAGTACATTAGTGATAGTATAGTTTTACAACATCTCCTTAATCATATATAAGCAAAACTATTTTAGAATAAACATCTACTTTGATTTATCATTTGAGTCCTATTATCCATTACCTGAGTCATCTTGATGTATATCACTTATTTATAAAATGTTTTAAATAGCATATAGTCTGTCACTGTTTTATGTCAACAAGGTAATAAAAAGATTAGAACTGAAATAACTTCCCTGACCACTAAAATAGATCTCTTCATTCTCTGTTTTTTATAATTTTTAAATTTCTTCATTTTATAATCTCACATAATATTATATAGCATTATTTATTTGTGTTTTTCCCCACAAATAAGTTTAAAATAGAGGCTTTGTATTTTGTCTGTGTTATATCCACAATATGAAATATATTAAATGCTCCGTAAATATTTCTTGAAGACATACGTAGTTAAACCCAAATGGAAAATGTGAAAAAAGTTTTAATTTAAAACTAATTTAATTTTTATTGTAGTTTTTCTGTGATCTGTATGAAAACTAACATAAGTTTATTCTAAAAATCTGCATTTAAAATTAGGCTAAATTTTAAAAATTCAATTAGATAATGGTATTTATTACATAAGTAAAATTATACATTGTCTAATAAAAACAAAAGAAATAACTCAACTTTGAGGTTAAAATATTAATGGCATTTAAAATACCAATGGAGAGCAAACTTACCATTTTCTCCCCAAATGTTTTGAAAGGTTTATGGCCAGTCATTTGTATTTCCCATTTCCTTACACTCAAAATATATGTAAAATAAAGCAGATACTGTGCTTTGCATGCAATGAGCTACTCCCATTCTAACCTAAGAAAAAAATTCCTTTAAAATGTATTCTCTTAGGGGGTAGTAGTTGACATAGCTAACACTACTAGGAGATTATTGTGTAGCCTACAACTCTATTCAACTAGGAGAGTTTGGATATTCAGCAAGTTAGTCTAAAGTATATTTTCACCTAGGATTAATAGGATTGTTTTTAAGAAGTAGTTTTAACATGACCTTTTCTTGTTGCTTTATCACCTTTGTGCTTTTTGCTCAGTACTGTTTTCATATCTCTGGTTAAAAGCTCCTGGGAGGAAAGGTTTAACACTAGAAAGTTACTTTTTCAACTGGGTTTCTCTGTCATTGCTTGTTCAGAAATTACTTTGTTATGGGACAGGAAAGGAAGAAAAATAAGTAACAGTTGAGGCATCCTATTTATCAATCTTAACTGAAGACATCCTGGCAAGTTTCTGATGGCATCTTGCTATAGCAGCCAAAGCTAAGGCTATCAAGTAACAATGCTTATTTCAAGGAGCAGGAAGGGAAGTCAGATGAAGTTTTCAAAATTCAGACTATATTATGATTTTTCTTTGTTGTGTCTATAGCTACATAATGCCAAGAGATTAGTTCAGATAACTGAATTCTGCTCAACAGTTTTGTTGACAATTTCAGATACTGTCCTAGGAGTAATAATAGACCCCAAAAGATGCCCATGGTCTAATTCCTGGAAACTGTGACTGTGTTATGTAAGGCTGTTTAGAGAGGATTAAAGTTGCAGATAGAATTAAGGTTGGTAATCAGCAATCTTGGGACTGGAAAATTATTCTGCATTATCTAGGTAGGTTTAATGTAATCACAACAGTCACAGTAAGTAAAAAAAGGTCACAGGAGAGTCAATCACGGTAATATGAAGTGAGCAATAATCAACTATTCTTTGCTTTGAAAATGGAAGAGAGACAGGAACTAGGGAATGGCAACAGCCTTTGGAAGCTGAAAAAGGCAAGAAAACAACATTTCCTGTAGGGACTCCAGAAAGGAACACAGCCCAGCCAACACTTCATTTTAGCTCATTTTGGACTTCTGGCCTTCAGAATGGTAAGATGATAAATTGGTGTAGTTTTTAAGCTACTAAGTTTATGGTAATTTGTACTATAATAGGAATGTTACAAATACCATTTAGCAATAGGAAACTAACACAAGTACTTAATTGAATGAACAGATTTTCCTGTGCCAAAGTTAACAGCAGTCAAAAACATGGAGTAATGACTTTGAGGTAACACTTAATCTTTCTTCAAACAGAACTATGTAAACCAACTTCTGAAAAAAAAAATTGCAAAAAATCATCCGTGGGGGCTGGGCTTAAAAGAAAGGATGGATGGATGGAAAGAATGTGAGCAGAGGGAATGTAGGGACAGACGAAAACACCTACCCAAAGCTGCTTGTTTGCTGCGTGCAAAGGTTACCTGAAAACAGATGACTGTGTACTGATGTTGTTAAAGAAGTTAGCAAAGGGCCCAAACCTTTGTCCCCCAGCTAAGTCTTCATTCTAAGAATTATTAGCCGATATCTACACATCTTGTTCCTCATTTGCAAAGAGCTTTGCTTGCTTGAGTTCCCACATTCTTTTGTACTCTCTGACCTTCTGCAGGTGTCCTTGGTAATAAATACGGGAAAGAACTTAGCTGGGGAGGCCATTTTCTCCTTCCGACTTTGGTCTCTTCCCTTCTCTCTAAACAATACGTGTTTCGAGTAATTATTCCTTCGCTACCGAGCACCTGAGTGAAAAGCTGCCGCTACAAGTGGTGGCCCCAACGGGATTCAGGAATTCACGCGTCCCGTGTCTTTGACGTCCGGACGACAAGGGGAATCAGCCCTGTAAGGGACAGCCCTGCCCGCTGCTTTGGGAAAGGGACTGACATGCCCAGTTCAGAAGGGGATTTCTAACGTGGGGCAAGAGCTGACAAAGATCAGCGACTCTGCGCACTTTGCAGCAGCTCTTAAAAGCTGCTCCGTGTTCTGTCGAACCAAAAGCTTTACAACTCTTATGTGCAGTAAGACAACATTGCCCCTGGTTCCCAGATGAGGACAAGTTAGATTTAGAACTCCGGAAACAAGTAGGGAAGGTTTTTAAGAAAAATTTTAGGCACGGGGTTCCGGTGCCCCTTGCTGTGTTAACTACATGGAGCCTGGTGGGAACAGCACTGACTCCCTTACGTATTCCTAGGGATTCTAATCCATTGCAACCCGCTCCTCCTCCTCTTCCTCCCTCTCCTCCTCCACCTTCTCCTCCTCCACTCGCTGCTCCACCAGAGGAGCCAGTGTCCCCCCGTCCTAAGGGAGCAAGCGTCCCCTGCCGTGAAATTCCTGGATCCTAAGCCATTCTCTCTACCATCACCTTCTGCGGTTCAAAAAGAGGAGCAGCTACCTTCTCCCCTCCTCCCCCTCCCCCTCCCCTCCCCCTTCTGCCTCTTTCTTCCTGGCCTTCTCCTTCTCAGCCCCCTAAAACTTGCCCCTGCCACCCACACTGGCCCCTGCATTTCCTGCCACCTGCGGCTCCAAAGCAGCTTTACATAATTCTTTACTTTGGCAATCAGCTCTTGCAAGTTATGTAGGTTCTCCTTCCTTCCATTACCCCTGGACAAGCTTCTCTCCACTCTCTCCTTACTTCCTGTACAACCGCTTACAAAACTCTGCCTACATCTCTTCCCACCGCCGGGACAGTGTTCATCGATGGATGGCTCAGAGTCATCATCTAAAGCAGGAATTGCATGGAAAGATGGTAATTGGAATCTAAAACTTGGTAAAAAGTTTCTAGAGTTGACACCAAAAACATTATCCAAAAAAAGAATTGAACCTCATCACACTTAAAACTTTTTGCTCTTTGAAGGATCTGTGAAGTGGATAAAGAGACAAGTTATAGAAAAGAAGAAAATATTTGCAAGCCACATAGCCAAGAAAGGACTAGCATTTAGAATATAATAAGAACTCTTAAAACTGGATAGAAAAATATCCAGTATATAAATAAGCGTATGCTATGGTTAAACCACACATCCTAGCACATAAGCGTAATAAAATTTATAATTCTATTGTAGCACACATTTGAAACTGGGGGTGTGCATTGATTCATGATTTTTAGTTTACCATTTCTTTACTGTCAAGCACCTAAAATGAAACTACTATTTTGTCTTCTTTAGAGAAAAAAAATACTTCTATTGGTTTGGACATGATCTATAATAGTTGCCATAATTTGATGATTTTGTGGGCCTAAGTTGCCCATAAAATGGGCTACTAATCAAGGTTCCTTTTATACTGGCTTTCCATCAAAAAATATTCTTCTGTGTTCCTAGCGAGGTGAAGTAGCACTTTCTGTTCTCCTAGAAGTAACCACATTCCTTTCATCTTTTAATCTTCCTTCTTCCTAAGACAATAACAACCATAGACTGTTTCCCTTAAGTTCCACTATTCTTTCAAATTTCCACTCCTCTATCACACTTTCTGTCTAAAAATTGTATTAAAAATGATTTAAAATGACTGATCTAAAATGAACTAAGTAAAGGAAAAAGAAATTGTAAAAAGTTAAAAAATACTGCCCTGGGCCGGGTACAGTGGCTCAGGCCTGTAATCCTAGCACTCTGGGAGGCTGAGGCCGGTGGATCGCTCGAGGTCAGGGTTCGAGACCAGCCTAAGCAAGAGCGAGACCCTGTCTCTACTAAAAATAGAAAGAAATTATATGGACAGCTAAAAATATATATAGAAAAAATTAGCTGGGCATGGTGGCACATGCCTGTAATCCTAGCTACTCGGGAAGCTGAGGCAGTAGGATCGCTTAAGCCCAGGAGTTTGAGGTTGCTGTGAGCTAGGCTGATGCCACAGCACTCACTCTAGCCCGGGCAACAGAGTAAGACTCTGTCTCAAAAAAAAAAAAAAAAAAAAAATGCCCTGCCCCAAGACATTCAAGTCCTAATCCCCAGAATGTGTTAATATATTATTTTTACCTAGTAAAAAGGGGTTTTGCAGATGTGATTAAGTTAAGGATTTTGAGTTAGGGAAATTATCCTGAATTATCAACATGTGCCCAACATAGTCTCAAGGGTCCTTATAAGAGGGAAACAGAGGGACATCTGATTATAGAATTATAGTGTCAGAATAACGCAGTGTGAAAAAAGACACAACCCAACCTCTGCTGGCTTTGAAGGTGGAGGAAGTGGCCAGGAGCCAAGCAATGTAGGTGACCTCTAGAAGTTGGAAAAGACAAGGAAACAGATTGTCCCCCTTGGAGGCTCCAGAAGGAACCATTCCTGCCACCGCCTTGACTTTAACTCAGGGAGTCTGCTTCTAGACTTTTGACCTATATAACTGTAAAGTAATACACTTTCATTGTTATAAAGTAAGTTTATGGTAATTTGTTTCAACAGCAATAGGAAACTACCAGGAAGAGTGTGGTAGAGAGAGTTACTGGAAAATTAAATTTGGAGTGTGCTGTAGGAAAAAAAATGCTTAGAGTATAATTATTATAATGAATCATCATTAATATGTATTGTGTTTCAAAGTGTCTCCATATTGTTTTGGCAAATTTAATTCTCAATTATTTAGTATAACTTTTAGACAAGGATGTTTTTCAGTTTTTAATTTGCAATTTTTCATATTATATACTTCTGAAGGTATTCTTTTCATTTTTTATTAAGTTGTCATATAATTCAAGTAATTCATGTAAAAAATTCAAGTAAAATGAGAGGTCACCTTAATGCCTTACTATAGATGGAACTTTTTGAAATACTGTCATCATTCTAGATGTGAGGCTCGTTCAAACAATTTTGCTTTTAATAGTCATTTTCCAAATATAAAGATAATTATGTTTTGATCATTTTGCTACTTAAGCTGAGATGAAATTCAAGCAGTTAATTTTTGTTCATTATTACATTTGTGTAACTGGCATAATTGCATTTTAATAGTGTTATACTAAAACACAAAGCTAAAAGAAATCTCAATGTAAATAATGGTTTTATGTATCCTTAGAGATGCTGTTTGAATCATCTTTAGGATTTAAAGTATTTATTTACTGCCACCATAAATGATATATGAAACACATTTTTAATGGGAGCTTTTTAGCACATGGTTGATTTCATGTAAAAAATGTTATTTTATTTATATGGGTATAGTATTTTGTGTGATAAATATTTTAAGTGAGGTTTTACAATGTTTCAAGTATTTGAATTGCCTTTTAAATACAATTCATTAAATTTCATTAGGGTTTATTATAAAACTATATATTATACAGAGAAAATTCCATAACACTTTTTACTTTTAAAATTGAAGTATAATAAAGTATTATAAACAGTGCACTTCTAAGTTCATTTTAAGTAAATTTTTATAAGGTGAACACATCGATGAAACCCCCTACATATCAAGATGTAAGATACTGTCTGAATCCCCAAAACCTCATTTGTATTTTCTTCCAATCATTAATCCCATCAAAGATAAATATTATTCTGACTTCTAGCACCAAAATTTAGTTTTTTCTTTAAAAGTATTATATATAAAGAATCATACAGCATATACTATGTTGCACTTGACATTTTCCATGCAATATTGTTGATAAACTAACCCATATTGTCACCCAGAGTAGAAATTTGTTATTTTTCATTCTTTTATTAAGTTATATGAATATACCATGAGTTCATTACTAAATCTGCTCCTGATTGATAGATATTTTCCCCTAGTTTAGAGCTATTACAAATAATGCTACTTTGAGCATTCTTGTGCATGTTTTTTTGAAATAATCTTGCTCATTTCTATTGATTATATTACTAAAGAGAAGAATTGCTCAGTCGTGAAATAGTGTATGCTTATGATCAATTTTGGTGGACAATGCCAAACAATTTTCTAAAGGGAGGATGCAAATTTATATACCCACCAGCATTACGTGAGTTCTAGTTTTTTAATATTATTGCTAAACTTGATTTTGACATTTTCTTCAAATTTAGTCATTCTGTTTAATTGTTATTATATTGTTGGAAGATAATTGTCCATGAATTTGTGGAGCTGTTACATATCCAGGTATCAAATAGCCCACATACCTTTTCTGGAATCTGTATGCAGCCCTGGAAACAGACAGGGAATCTCTCTGGGGCAGATTTATTTACTTTACTGGACAGGTAAAGATAGTTAAGTCCTTCTAGAGACATTTATTATAGAAATGTGTCTCCCAGAATAAATTTGCTTACATTTTAGAGTAATTAACCTACGAATGCCTTTTTTCACTCCCCACAAACATTTTCTTATATTCCAGGATAATGAAAGCAATGTTTGTTTCTGGAATGAGGGGTGAATAAGCAAGTTTACCAGCGGCTACTACATAAGATCATCGTCTCCCAGTCTTATATTTCCTGTCCTGTAACATCCTATCACTGCATGTAAAGTTGTCAACTGGACCTTACCACATTGCCTGATGGGAACTGGGGCTCTAGGAATCAGCATACAATGTTACTCTGGCTTCTGTTTTTGCTGTAAGTGATAAATTGTCTTTGTCTCCAACCCAAACATATCAAAGATCTGTCTCTCTTTCTCTCTTTCTGTCTCTATCTCTGTCTCTCTCTCTCTCTTCCCCTCCCTCTGTGTATGTGTGTGTGTGTGCCGCATATTTTTTTCTGTGTGTGAGACTTCCCTGTTAGTTTGCAAATAAGGTAAAATATCAAACACTTCACAGTCCCTGACTTAAAAATATTGTAGTTTTAATTTGCATTTCTCTGTTCATCGAGTGAGAACTTTATCCTATGGTTAATAATAGTTTGAGTATTCTTGAGAATTCTGTGAAGTTTGTAGTAAGATCTTTTTCCCTAATTTTCAGATTGTTTTTATTTTATTTGTGGTTTTAAGTGACTCTTCACTCAAGTTCTTTATATAATTTTTGTCAGAAATAATGCAAGTTTGTCTCCTACACTATGGCTTTCATTTTTCATTCTATTAATAGTAGTCATTTCTTTCAATGACCAGAGTTCTTAATTTTAATAAAGACCATTTGACCAAATATTTTTATAGCTACTTTTCTGTTTTTACTCTGATTGCAGATTCTTTGTTTATCTCATGGTCATAAAGTTATTCTCTTTACATTTCATTCTAGTTAAATGCTTTATTGATTTATCTTTCTCTAAAATGCTTTTGCATGAAATTTTTGTTATTATGGTATTGAGGTACTAAGGCTTATTAATTTTTTTATATATGAATTCACAATTAACCTAACATTATTCCTTTAAAGCACTATGCTTCCACACCACTTATAGGAGCATCTTTATTATAAACCATTTCACCAGCATAACTGGGTCAGTACTGACCACTCTATTCTCTCCCATTGTTATATTTTCTATTTTTTATTTATTTAGATTAGGGAGAATTGGAATCTTTAAACAGTGTTTCTTCCATGTACTTGTTAGGCCCCTTCATTTATTCAGTCATCTTTAATTTATCCTAAGAATATTTTTAAGTTTTGGTGGTAGAACTTGGCATATTTTTTTATGTTTAGTTAGATATTTAAAATTTTAAATGATGTCTTTTGCACTTTTACTTTATAATGGTTGGCTGTTGGTTTACTTAAATAAAATTAATTTTTGCATATTGACTTTATATGGAAACTTTGCTCAATTCACTTATTAATATTATATATTATTTATAATAATTTTATGTATAAAATCATCACCTATACATAATAACCTTCTACTTCTCCTTTTCCAGTCTTTATACTTTGTCTATTGCCTTATTACAATAGCTGTACCTTGTAGTATTAAGTAGGGATGGAGATGGAACATTTTTATCTTCTCCTTGATATAAAAAATTATAATATTTTAGCATTGAACAAAATGTTTTCTTTAGAATTTATATAGGTATGTTTTATAGTTTAAATATAAATAGCATTTATCAAACAACTATTTTGAAATTTTTTTTATTTCAGCATACTATGGAGGTACAAATGTTTAGGTTACGTATATCACCCTTGCCCTCCCCCCGCCCAATTCAGAGCTTCAAGCATGTCCATCCTCCAGACAGTGCTCATCACACTCATTATATATGTATATATCCATCCCCTCCTCCCCCCTCCCATCTGCCCAACGCCCGATGAATGTTATTCCTGTATGTGCACTTAGGTGTGGATGAGTTAAAACCAATTTGATGGTGAGTACATGTACTTATTTTTCCATTCTTGGGATACTTCACTTAGTAAAATGGATTCCAGCTCTATCTAGAAAAATACAAGAGGTGCTATATCACCATTAGGACTCTGTGGTATACATATACCACATTTTATTAATCCACTCATGGATTGATGGGCACTTGGGTTGTTTCCACATCTTTGCAATTGTGAATTGTGCTGCCATAAACATTCGGGTGGAGATGTCATTCTATTTTGAAATTTTCCCAGTGCCATTTCTGCATTACAGAAAGTAAGCATTTTATTTTCTCATTTACTCTGTTAATTCCATAAATTATACTGTTTGAATTTAAAGTGATAAACTTTGAAGTAATGAACTATATTAATCTGTCATGACATTATTTTAAATATAGAGCTAACTTAAATTTGCTATTTTTTTTGTGTTTATGAGCATGAGTGTAATTGGCTTATTTCTTTGTCCTATAATATCCTAATCAGATTTTACTTATTTTTTTTCAGTTCCTATCAATTTAAAAAAAAACTTTTCAATTTTTTTTATTTGTACAGATTTATGGGATATGTGTGCAATTTTGTTACATGTATAGATTGTGTAGTGGTCAAGTCATGGCTTTTAGGGTGTCCATCACCCAAACAACATACGTTGTACCCATTAACAATTTTTTTTTTAATTGAGCCAGAGTCTCACTCTGTCACCCTGGGCAGAGTGCAGTGGTGTCATCATTGCTCATTACAACCTCAAACTTCTGGGGTCAAGCAATCCTCCTGCCTCAGCCTCCTGAGTAGCTGGGGTTACAGGTGCATGCCACAATGCCTGGCTAATATATTTTTTTGTATTTGATAGCGAAAGTGTGATAGCTTATTTGATAACAAAAGTGTTTTCTTTATCTAATACATTCATAGAGAGCATTTCTGAACTGGTAAAAGATTTTATTTTTAATTATATTTCCCCAGCAGTCTTCACATGGCTGTCTTTCCTCTACGTGCTTTAACATGGTATTCTCTGTGTTTGCCTTTGTCTGAATTTCCCTCTTCTTATAAGGATTTAGTCATATTGGATTAGGGATCTAATGATCTCCTTTTAACTTGATTATATCGGTAAACATCCTATTTTCAAATGAGCTTACATTCACCAGTACCAGGGTTTAGGAATTCAACGTATTTTGGGGTTGTAGGGGTACAATTCGACCCATGGTAAGAGTATATCTGGATTGGTATCACTATACAATGATGTAGTAGCTGATAGGGCCCTTGTCTCCAGTATTTAAAGGAAAAGGATTTCCTATCTGGACAAAAAGAAGGATAGATGCTATGAGACAGTAGATAGACTGCGCTGGGTGTCCTTTCGTTTTTCCAGATCCATTCTTTGCCCAGCTCTGTGTCTTTAACATTTGGTTTCTATGTACTGCATTATCTGGGAATCACATGTCCTCTCCCTTGTAGTTAATTTCAAATAGCAGCAGGTGGTGGCAAGAGCTACAGTGAGAGGAAAATAAGATGAATTATTTATTACCTTTCCTTTAACATGCCAGAGCCTCAGTTTCTCTACCGAAGTTTACAAATATCACCCAGTAGTCAACTTCTAGAGTTATGGTTCTTGCTTAATTCTAGCACCTCCCTCTGTATACCTCTTTGATTCCATGGGTGATAACAGATTCTCATTGCTGCTAGACCAAGAGTTCTTTACCATACTTTTGTAGTTTTGCTTCATCCTATTCCCATTTGTAATTCTCGCTTATTTAAACACTTCCATCACCCCTTTTTAGTATGACATTATTTCCAAGACCCTGATTATTACATCTCCCCTAATTTGTAATCTCCTTCTACTTAAACTTGTGAATATGATATTTATTTTATTCATGTTCCAATGTAAAAATATCTTTTGTCTATTTTCATAGATTGACCAAAGGGGGGAAAATGTCTGTCAGCAGTGTTTCCAAATCAAAGAGCCCAACTGTTACTTGGGTAAGCTTGCAAAGTGTTCTATGGAAATTCTTGAGGAGAGGTTGCAACTGAGCACAGTGGGCTACAGTAACTGAGCATATGCATGAAAAAGATTGTGTAAGCAAAGTAAACCATTGCCTTGTGATCTTTCCCCACTCATATACACAATGATGCTTTGTAAGCATTATAAAAACAGATGCCCTCGGCATGTCTTAATCCATGCATGACAGCCCTATCTGTATTATAAATTATTCTTCGGTTTCTATTTAAATGAGATAATTCCTTCCATATTTACTTATTTGCAATCTTCATGCTTCATGGTCATACAACTTGCGCTGGCAATTTCAAATTGTTTATGAACAGATTCTTCCCTAGAGGACAAGCAATATCTCAATTTCTTAACTGCTCAAAAAAAAAAAAAAAAGTTCCTTGGTTTCTTAGAAAAACTCATTTTTTTCTCTTTTTCTCTTAATTTTAAAAAGTAGTATAATGTTAAAATATTTAAGCATAAGTTTCTTATCTTTATGGATGACTTTCTCTTATCATACACTTACTGGCCATAAGATTAATTAATCAAAAAATAAAACAAGCAAGAATATTTTAAAGATTTCTCCTTCTCTATTTTCTTATCTAACGTTTCCTTTTTCTTCCCATCAATTCACTTGATATATCTTTTCTGCTACTTTTACAGAGAGTACAAATGTCAAAAAGTATCAGTCAACTGTAATTTTGAGCTCTTTATCTACCACTTATAGATTTTTTAATTAAAAGTTTCTTGTTTTCTGTTTTGTAGACTATGCTTGAATAGCTCTAAAAATGTATGTGCAAGTTTTTGATTCATCTCATCTAATTCAAAGAAGTAAATTTTAATTTGCATACAAATTTTTTGATAACAAGATTTGCTTCTATCCACACTGCTTTTCCCCAAAGAACTGCAATACATTACAATTGTATTTTCATTAATCATGAAGTAATATAATAAACTCATAAAAATGTTTCTATATATTCAAGCTTTGCATGAAAAGAACTTAAAAATGAATGAATCTTTTTGTCTATTTATAAAAATAAATAACAAAGAATTTTAGTCAATGTTTCATTGAAAATATTAATCATGATTGTAATGCTTTATTGAACGATATTTTATGTAATGAATTTGAGGAATTATTTTAACAGTTCATAAACTTAGAGATATGAATGTCTTTAGACACTATCATTTAATAAAAGACAACATTTGAACTAGCCTTTCAAGTAAATTAATATATACCTCAAAGCAATATCATCTGAGGGAGGAAAAATATATATAGCTTAAAACAGAGAGAGAGACAAATGTCATCAAGATTGCAGACTAGAGGCACCCATCACTTTCCTCCTCCACAAAGAAGGACCAAAACACAGAGCAGATAACCCCACATTGAATACAGCATCTAAGGGAAAACATTGGAATTGAAGGAAGTAACAAAGACCCTTCAAGACGTGAAAACTCGAGATGGAAGCATAGAAAAGGAAGCAGCTCAGAGCCACAAGGGACTCCTTATTGCAGGAAAAAGTTAAGCTGAACATCCCTAGTAGTCCACATTCCTACCACAGACATCTACAATTCTAGCAGCAGCAGAGACTCTCAGTGATCACAGGTCCTGAGCCTAGTATAGGAAGCTGGCTGGTGTCCACATAACTGCATTATTCCAGAGAGGAAATTCACGCTTATCACCTCTACTGCTGGAACCAATGCTGCTGCAGCACAGTGCCATTTGAGAGTAAAGCCACTGCCAGATTACATACTAGCTTGGGGCCCAATAGCCTCTGCATTTCCACAATCTTGGAGACCCACTGACATTCCTCTACATCCCCCATGGAGTTCAGAATCATGAGAACAGCTGGACCCAGTGGTGCAGCTATGTCCCTGGCACTAGAGCCCACACAGCACCATGCACAGTTCGGCACATCGGGAAGGCTGCCTCTAGGACATAGGGAGCTGATGTGCATGCTCTCCAGAGCCTAAGAGCTACCAACCTGAGCCTGCCACCAGTGACAGCAACCTCACCCCTATAGTGTCAAGGCCACCAGGTGCCCAAGCACACCACGTGGAAACCTGAGGACCAGATCACCCTGAGCCTGCTACTTCCATGGCCACATGCACCACCTGGGACCTGAGGACTAGATTGCCTGTAGCTCATCCAGTGCCCATCACAGCCACTTCTAATGCCCACCACAGCCACTGTTAATGCCCACCTGGGGCCCACTGGGATGCCACCATTAAAGCTGAAACTCATGTATTCCACCCAGGGAATTGAGGATTGGCCCTCTGTGGACCCACATGTGCCGCATCAGAGGGCCAAGGACTGGCCATCCAGGGGCCCTCACCACCACCACTGTCTATTGTGTGTGCAACCTATAGGCCAGAGGACCAGCCTATGAAGGTCTCATCACCACAACCTCCAGTGCTCAGGTGCCCTGTCTGGGGACTCAAGGATCAGCCTAGTGAACTCACCCCTTTAAAGGACTGCACTGCACCTTCACATGTCTCCCAAGAGTCTGAGGACAGTCCCACCTGTGGCCAGCCATCAGCACTTTCAGTACCCATACATGCCCACCAAGGGTCTGAGGATTAGTCTTCCCAGTGTCCCTATCCTCAGCAAAGCCTCCCAACACAGCCTCCACAAACAATCATAGCGTAAGCCACAAAAGAACTTACAGATACCGATGATGTTGATTACAGCTAAAGAACGGAGGCTGCAATGCTGTGTCTACCCAGAACCAAATCCAAAAAACCCTACCAAACCAATGCTAAAGATATACACAGAGGAAAAATTTTACAATATGAAAGCTACATTATAAAACTGGAAGAAGCAGCTGTTACACCAGATGAGTAGATTTCAAGATACGGATACAAGAAACATGAAAAAGGAATGAAACATGATTCCTCTAAAGGAACACAATTGGCAGATGGTTCAAATGGCTGACTAGATACATCTAGTGTGTACCTCTTCCATGGAGAGGAGCCAAAATAGTGAGTAGATATTCAAGCTGTGGATAATCATCTAAGACAGAATGCTGGAGTTCAGCAAAGAAGAGACAGAAGCACAGAAAGCAAAGGAGGGGGAGGTCAGGCAGCCTGCTTGGCCGGAATTGGAGAGGAGCCAGGAGAAGCTCCCTGACATAGCAAAAGGGTGAATGAGAGAATCCTGAGACTCCAGACTCCACATTTGTGCAATAGGTTTTACAGTCTTACCTACAGGAGAACACCTCTACCCTCACAGGCCTCCAGGCTAACACAGGGAGCTGCCTAGATATTGTACAGAGGCATCACTCAAACTCATGTGGAGTCCTACGGGCTCCAAAGCCCTCAGAAGCTGCAGCTCAGCACCATTCTGAGAGCCCAGATCACAGAGGTCTGTATCCTGTCCCTGGGCTGCTGCCATCACCAAACCAGGGACAGATACTGTTGTCACTCAGAGAATTCCTGGGAGATACATTGTAAGACAAACTTCAAAAGGGCATGCAGTCATCAGATTATCTAAAATCATTGTGGGAAAAAAAATTCTAAAAACAGCAAGAAAAAAAGCCTCTAATTTACAGGAAATCCCATCAGACTAACAGTGGACTTCTCAGCAGAAACTTTACAGGCTAAAAGAGATTGATGCCTTATTTTCAGTTGTCTTAAAGAGCAACAACAAAAAAACTGTCAGCCAGTAATTTTGTATCCTGCTAAACTAAACTTTATAAATGAAGGAGAAATAAACTTGTTCCCAGACAAACAAACACTAAGGGAATTAATTAGAAACCACCACCCTAAAAAAAGTCAGATCAGCCCTAAAAAAAAAAAATGTTTAAAGGAGTGCTAAACATGGAAAGGGCAAGTCAATACTTACAATTGTAAAAATACATGAAAATATAAAACTCACAAGCCTTATAAAGCAAGAATACAATTGGGACTACAAAGCAAATAAGTAATAATTAATATTATGCTAGAAATAAAATATCACATGTTAATATTAAACTTGAATGTAAATGGACTAAATGCTCCACTTAAAAAGTAAAGATCAGCAGAATGAATTTTTAAAAAATAGGATCCAACTATATGCTGCTTACAAAAAATCACCTAACTGGTAATCACACTTGTAGATTCAAGGAAAAGGAGTGGAAAAAGATAGTTCATGCAAATGAAAACCGAACATGAGCATGAGCAGCTACACTGATACCAGGTAAAACAGACTTTAAATCAATAGCAATATAAAAAATGAAGAATGTCATTAAATAATGATAAAGGGATCAATTCAGCAACAGGACATAATGATCCTAAATATATATGCACCCAATATCAAAGCGCCCAAATTCACAAAACAAATATTACTAGACCTAAAGAAAAAGATAGACAGTGACACAATAATGGTGGGGGATTTCAACACCCCACTCTCAGCGCCAGACAGATCACCAAGGTAGAATATCAACAATGAAACACTGGACTTAAATTGGACTCTAGACCAAATGGACTTAATATACATTTATAGAACACTCCACTTAGCAACTACAGAAAAAACATTCGTTTCATAAACACATGGAACATTCTTTAAGATAGATCATATGTTAGACCAAAACAAGTCTCAATAAATTTAAAAAATCAAAATCAAGTATCTTCTCTGACCACAGTCAAATTATCTCTGTTTGCTGAAGATATGATCTTATACCTAGAAAATCCTAAAGACTCTTCCAAAAGACTCCTAAATTTAATGAATAACTTCAGTATAGTTTCAAGATACAAAATAGACATACAAAAATTAGTAGCATTTCTGTACACCAATAACGATCCAGCAGGGAACCAAATTAAGAAGTCAACTCCATTTATAATAGCTATAAGAATAAAAAATAAGAACTTTGGAATACATTCAGTCAAGGAGGTGGAAGATCTGTACAAAAATAATTACAAACCAATGGTGAAATAAATTAAAGAAGACAGAAATAAATAAAAAAAATCCCATGTTCATGGATTGGAAAAGTCAGTATAAATAAAATGACCATACTGCCCAAAGCAATCTACAGATTCAATCCAATTCCTCTCAAATTACAAGTGTCATTTTTTATAGAATCAGAAAAAACAATCTTAAGATTCACATGGAACCAAAAAGAGCCTGAATAGCCAAAGCAATCCTAATCAAAAAGAACAAATCTGTAGGCATCATATTACCTGACTTCAAATTATATATTACAAGATTATAGCACATGAAACAGCATAGTATGGGTATAAAAATAGACACATAGATCAATAGAACTGAATAGAGAATCCAGAAATAAAGCAATGTACCTACAATCAGCTAATCTTTAATAAATAGACAAAAATATACATTCGGAAAAGGACACTCTTTTCAATAAATGGCACTGGGAAAAATTGGATAGCCATATGCAGAAAAATAAAACTAGACACACTTCTCTTATCATATACAAAAACCAACTCAACATGGATTAAAGACTTAAACGTAAGGCTTGAAAGTATAAAAATCCTAGAAGAAACCTATGAAAAACTTTTTTGGACATTGGCTTAGGCAAAGAATTTATGACTAACACCGAAAAAGCACAGACAATGAAAAGGAAAATAGACAAATGGGATTTAATTAAACTAAAAACATTCTGCTTAGTAAAAAAAAAAAAAAAAAAAAACAAACAGAGTAAACAGACAACCTACAGAAGAGGAGAAAGTATTTGCAAACTGTGAATCTGACAAACAACTAGTATCTAGAATCTACAAGGAGCTCAAACAATTCAACAGGAAAAAATAACTCCATCAAAAAAGTAGGCAAAGCATATGAACAGAGATTTTTCAAGAAAAGACATACAAGCCACCAACAAACATATGAAAAAATGCTCAATATCACTAATCATCAAAGAAATGCAAATTAGAACAAGAATGAAATACCTTTTTAGACCAATCAGATGATTATTATTGAAAAGTCAAAAAGAAAAAAAAACAGTGGTAGATGAGAATGTGGAAAAATGGGAATTCATATACATTGTTGGTAGTATTGTAAATTAGTACAACTCCTATGGAAAACAGTATGGAAATTTCTCAGAGTTAAAAATAAAACTATTATTTGATCCAGCAATCCCACTAGTGGATATCTACCCAAAGAAAAACAAATCATTATATAAAGAAGACGCTTGCTCTTGTATGTTTATTACAGCACTATCCAGAGTAGCAAAGTCATGGAATAAATCTAAGTGTCCATCGACAGATCCTGGGATAAAGAAAATGTGGTATATATACACAATGAAATACTACTCACTCATACAAAAGAATGTAATCATATTTTTTCAGAAACATAAATGAAACTTGAGGCCTTTATCCTAAGTGAAATATCTCTGAAACATACTTCATTCTCACTTGCAAGTGGGAGCTAAACAACGGGTATAAATGGTCACACAAAGTGGTAGAATGGACACTGGAGACTCAGAACAGGGGAGGGGGTCATGAGATGAGGGGTCAAAAAGTATCTATCAGGTACAATGTACACTATTTGGGTGAAACGTACACTAAAAGCCCTGACTTTATGCCAATACAATTCATCCATGTAAGAAAAAACGACTTGGACTGGCTATATCTATAAAAATAAACAAAAATAAAATATAATAATTCTCTAGTAACAGATGAAGAGAAAAGGGTACTCTTATATAGTGTTGGTACAAACGGAAATTAGTACAGCCATTATGGAAAACAATATGGAGGTTTTGGAAAAATCTAAAAATTGAACTACCATATGATCTAGCAATTCTACTACCAGATTTTTATTGAAAAGACAGGAAACCAATATATCAAAGAGATATCTCCACCCCAAATTTTATTGCCGCACTATTCAAACTAGCCAAGATATAGAATCAACCTAAATGTTCATCAACTGATGAACTGATAAAGAAATGTGGTATATATACAGATTTAAATACTATTCATCTATAAAGAAGAATGAAATTCTGTCATTCACAGCAACATAGATGAGCCTGGAGGACATTATGTTAAGCCAAATAAGTCAGACACAGAAAGATAAAAAACCCATGTGCTAACTCATATATGGTAGCAAAAAACATTGAGCTCACTGAATTAGAGAATAGAACAGATGTCATTAGAGGTTGGGAAGGTTATGAGGGAGGGGAAAATAAGGAGAGTTTGGATAACACATAAAAAATTACAACTAGATAGGAAGAATAAGTTCTGTGTTCTATAGCATTGTAGGATGAATATAATAACAATTTGTGTATATGTTCAAAAACCTAAAATAGAAGATTTTGAATATTCCCAACAGAAAGAAATGAACACTGTTTGAGGTTATAGATATTCTAATTACCTTGATTTGATCATTACATGTTGTATACATGTATCAAAATTTCACTTTTTACCTCATAAATATGTATAATTATTATGCATCAACTAAAAAGAAAAAAAAACCCTCAAGGAAAGCACATTATTAACAGCAACAAAAAGAAGAAATGAGAAATATCCAAACATTATGCAACTAGCTAGGATTTAAAAAACAATATTGACATATACTTAATTTAGAAAAGTGAATATGTTTTAGAGAACTTATTTGTATGTCAAATATTCAACAATTTAATTGTCTCTGGAGAACTCTTCATAAACAAACAAAGAATCCTCTATCAAAACTAAGCCTTAGAGGACCATTTTCTGAAGTGCATCAAAGCTAAATATTAATAATATGAATGTATTTCTATGAAAATCTATCACCTGCATGTTTTTGCGTTTATAGCATTCCCCCACCTCCACTGTTTATACGGCAGCTGGCTGTCATGCTTCTATCTTCCTCTGGGTATTTTTACTGGTTTGGCATAGAAAAAACATCCCTCTGCCATTATGCCAAATTCTTATTTCAGGAGGCATTAGTGGGATTTGGAGATAAACATCACTGGGACCATAATTCTCTTTTTAAGCACTGTATCATTTTATGGGAATTCTGAGATATTTCAGTGAGCTCATGCAAACACACCCATTGTCCTGTTTCCTCTTAGGCTGAGAGAGCCCACAAATATAAGCAGTATCTGATCCATAGCAGACATACAATAAACTTTGTTCTTGAAAGATGGTGAATCTATCTTATCCTATGTAACTCTACTTTTTCTTTATATTCCAAGCTATTTTTCTTAGGCTTCCTAGTGAATTTCATCAACTTCCCTAGACATGTCTTTCTTTGAATATCTGCATGATAGGGAACTGACTAAAAGCTTGAGCTTTGTTATTAGACCTGAGATTATGAGCCCCTATGGTATTACTGGATTTCTATTGGGTGGGATGGGCAAACTAGATGAGACAGGGTGGAGAAAAGGTGTGAATCTTTTTTGAAGCTGCTTTTTCATAGTGGGCCCCCATTTTTATGTGAACTACTAGTCAATTATATTTGGGTTATTTGTGCTAAAGAGTATTCAGTGATGTAAATTTTTCTTTCTCCCAAACCACTCTTTCATGATGTCACCATTTGGAAATTGATCAATTGTGAACTGACCTAAAGGAAGCTGATGTTCGCAATTGTCAGGTTCTTGTAGTAAAAGCTAGTAATTTCTGAAAACTATACATAAGTCAGAGCTATAGATTTTCTCTGCAAGCTAACATGTCATTTGTGAAAATGGAAACAAGTCTCAGAGAGAATTCATCCAGGTGGAACATAGAATTGTCACAAAAGCTGTCGTTTAATACTCATGATTATCCCCTTCTTATCCTTTTAAGCACCTTGATAGTCACTTTACTAATAGCTCACTTCTAGAAATACATAAGAATACACTAAAAGCTGTATCAGTGAACTTTCTAGTCTGACCCAGTGGGAGAGTATTCTTTAAAATGGGAGATCTAAAGACCAAAAGGAATTCTAAACCAACACCATCCAACAGAATGTTCTGTAATAATTTTATTCTAGAGATGCACTGTATAGTATGTTAGGCACTTAGGCACTTTAAATAATTGAAAAAATTAATTCTATTCAATTTTTATTAATTTAAATTTAAACAGCTACATGTGGCCAGTGAATTCCATACTGACAGCCCATTTCTAAATCAAAGATCCTAAGCTGAAGACATTTGGATACTATTTTATCAAATTCTTGTCTCCTATACACAGAAGGGTAGAGATGTGCATAATCAGACACAAATCTCAAAACTCATTTCACAAAGGAAATCTTATGTCTATTATTCCTCATGTTAATTGACAATGATTTCACCAATTTTGTAGGGTGGATGAGAGAATAGTCTCAGAATTGCTAACTACTCAAAAAACTAAATTCCTGTTAAAAGTAACAATTCTTTGTTTTTACTAGATTAGAGTTCATTTCTGCTCCCTACACACATACGCCATGATGTTTATATTGAAGCATTTTAAATACAATCATAGACAATAAAAAGATATTTATTTATGATTCTAATTTCTTAAACAGTAAAAATGCTAATTCTTTTAAAATATTTTATTCTTTGGTTTGCATTTGAAACTATGACAGAGTATCTGATACTGGACTAGGTCTCCTACCATAAATAACTACAAAATAAACATATATGAAAAACAGAAAAAAAAAATCACATGCTGCACAATCAATGACACATACTATGATCCCAGAAAGAAGAAAACACACAAGTCCCATGACCAACACAGGTGTCTGTCCTAAGGCATTTTAAAAACCTTACATAGGTTTTTTGACCCCAAGCACATTGCAGTGATTAGAATTCAATTCTGCTGATATGATAAGAATTTGTAAGAAAAAGCATTGAACAAAATTCAGCACCCTTTTATGATAAGAACATTTAACAAAATAGGCATAAATGGCACTTACCTCAAAATGATACAAGCCATATATGACAAACACATAGCCAACATCATACTGAACAGGGAAAAGTTGAAAGCATTCCTGCTTAGAACTGGAAACAGACAAGGTTGCCCTCTATCACCACTTCTATTCAACATAGTGCTGGAAGTCCTAGCCAGAGCAATCAGACAAGACAAGGAAATCAAGGGCATCCAAATGGGAGCAGAAGAGGTCAAACTATCACTCTTTCCTGTTGATATGGTCTTATATCTACAGCACCCCAAAGATTCTGCCATGAGACTACAAGAATTGATGAAAAACAATTCAGCAAAGCCTCAGGTTACAAAGTCAATTTACAGAAATCAGCAGCATTCCTATATGCCACCATAGTCAGACTGAGAACAAAATCAAAGACTCAATACCCTTCATAATAGCAACAAAGACAATAAAATACCTAGGAATATATTTAACTATGAGGTGAAAGGTCTCTACAGGTAGAACTGTGAAACACTGAGGAAGGAAATAGCAGAGAATGTAAACAGGTGCTCATGGGTAGGCAGAATCAACATTGTTAAAATATCTGTACTACACAAAGTGATCTACAGATTTAATGCAATTGCTATTAAAATATCAACATCATTTTTCACAGATCTAGAAAAATAATTTTACACTTCATATGGAACCAGAGAAGACCTATATAGCAAAAGCAACCTTAAGCAAAAAGAACAAATTGAGAGACATCAATTTACCAGACTTAAAGATATATTACAAGGCTATAGTAACTCAAACAGCATGATGCCGGCACAAGAACAGAGACACAGACAAATGGAACAGAACTGAGAACGCTGATATAAAACCATCGTCATATAGCCATCTAATCTTTGACAAAGCAAACAAAAACATACACTGGAGAAAATAATCCTTATTCAATAAATGGTGCTGGGAATATTGAATAGTCACATGTAGAAGACTGAAACAAGATCTGCACCTTTCACCTCACAAAAATCAACTCACGGTGGATAACAAACTTAAACCTAAGGCATGAAACTATAAGAATTCTAGAAGAAAATGTTGGAAAAACTCTTATAGACATTGGCCCAGGCAAAAAAAATTTATGAAGAAGACCCCAAAGGCAATTACAGGAATAGCAACATAAATAAATAAATAAATAAATAAATAAATAAATAGGACCCGATCAAATTAAAAAGCTTCTGCATAGCCAAGGAAACTATCACGAGAGCAAACAGACAACCTACAGAATGCTTGTTTTTCTAATATTAGTTAAATTTTTCTACATGTCACTTATCCAATATTTTATTATTGTATGGTGAACATTGAGGACTCTACACTTTATGTTTCCTGAATAAATATTTCAGGTGATAGATATCCCAAGTATGCTTATTGGGTCTTTGCAAATTATATAAATGTAGTAAATTATCACATGTATCCTGCAAATATGTACATCTATTATGTATCAATTTGAAAAAATCCAAAATCCCTTGATAATACAGTGATTCATGGAATAATTCCAATATTTTAATATTCTCAAAAAAGAGTATAAAATTATTGAGTACTGAGTGTAAAAATGAGCAAAGTCTAACATGAAGACATTTCTGAAGGGAAAAAATAAAAGAAATTAATATTTTTCTTTAAATCATTATTAACTTGAACTAAAAAAATGTACAACTGAACAACAAGAACAACATAAAACCAGAAAAAAAAAGAAAGAAATACAAGCCTAAAATGAACTCCTACTATAAAAGTAGAAGATAGTATGTACATTTGAAGTTGTTAATTCTATTACACCTCCTCCTTTATTAATAAACATTATTTTTGCTTCTACATATCACAGAACAAAGGTTTTATGCAGAGAATATTTGTGTGCTGGTTGATTTTTAAAATTTCTCAATTTAAAAATAGTTTTATTAAAAGAAAATGCTATACCATAAATTGAAATTTTGAGAAGTGCATAATTTATTAAGTTTTGATACACCATACCATGAAACCATTACCACAATCAAGATAACCAACATATAAATCATTCTCAAAAATTTTCTTGTGTGCCTTGGAGTCCTTCCATCAAGCCATTTACTATCCCTGCCCAGGCAAACACTAGTCTGCTTTATTAGTTCGCATTTTATAGAATTTTGTAGAATTGGAATTATACAGTATATAACATTTTCTCTGGCTTCTAAAACTCAGCACAATTATTTTGTGATTGATCTATGTCACTGCATGTATCAATGGTCCATTCATTTTTGCTTATGAATAGTATTCTGCTGTATTTTTCTAGAAATTATGCAATTTTAATATTATTTCAACTGACAATTTAAATAAACACAGATTATAAAATAGGGAGTATTAAAGAAATCTCAACTCAATAACCTGTAGAAAAGGAAACTTTTCTCTATCTTGGCTGGAAAGTACTATGATATTTTCAAGGTATTAAATTTCTATGATTTTAATGGTAATATTTTAAAAAATATCTTTATCATAGAAAACATTTCTCTCATGGAATAAGAGAGAAAATAACATTTCTCTCATGGCTCAAGCAAAGTGTTTCATCCAAAATTATCCATGGAAGAGCATTACTTTGTGTTATTGTTGTTGTCATAATTTTCCAAAGCCATTATTTTGATCTGTAACACATAATTACAATACTAAACACAGACTCTGTATTTACGATATTTCAAACATATTTTTAGATGAGTACTCAATGGTGTTCTGCAGATGCTGACAAGACAACTAAGCCACTAAACAAAGGAGTATTGTTTAATGAAGGCGAGAAAGAGCTGCTTGTCACAGAATAAGCATCGGGTCTGTTGTCTTGACCAGGATAGTAACAGAATTATACCTGAACCCACATATATATTGATTAAACTAGTGACCTTTAAAGATAAACTAGTGACCTCAAATTTCTGTTACTTAGAATTCATGTGACCTTGGATGAGTTATTAAACCTGTTGAAGCTATCATTTGTTTATCTGCATAGGTCACTCCTAACAAAGGGACCATGTGAGTATATAAACTACTTTGAACAGTACTTGTCACTTATTAAACTTGTGTGAAATATTTTAAAAGAAAGTACCTATTATTATTTGAAGGAAGTGAGTCCATCCAATAAATCCATAATTCAAATGTATTCAAGATGTCTAAATATTTCTACTTCATAAACTTTAAATTCTTTATTAGTATAATAAATACCATTGGAATTGATAAATAAATTCAACAAGTCTCAAGTTACAATATCAATGTACAGAAATCAGTAGCATTCTTATATACCAACAACAGTCAAGCTGAGAATCAAATCAAAGACTCAATACCCTTCACAATAGCAACAAAGAAAATAAAGTACCTAGGAATATATTTAACTAAGGAGATAAAAGACCTCTACAGGGAGAACTATGAAATACTGAGGAAGGAAATTGTACAGGATGTAAACAAATGGAAAAATATATCATGCTGATGGATCAGCAGAATTAACATTGTTAAAATGTCTTTACTACCAAAGTGATTTACAGATTCAATGCAATTCCCATTAAAATACCAACATCATTTTCAAGCAAATCTAGAAAAAATAATTCTACTCTTCATATGGAATCAAAGAAGACCCCGAATAGCCAAAGTAATTTTAAGCAAAAGGAACAAATTGGGAGGCATCCATTTACCAGACTTCAAGCTATACTACAAGGCTATAGTAACCAAAACAGCATGGTACTGGCACAAGAACAGAGACCTAGACCAATAGATCAGAACAGAGAACCCAGATGTAAAACCATCATCATATTGCCATCTGATTTTTGACATAGCAGACAAAAACATACACTGTAGAAAATAATCCCTATTCCATAAATGGTGCTAGGAAAATTGGATAGCCACAGGATCCTTACCTCTTACCACTCACAAAAATTAATTCAAGATGGATAACAGACTTAAACCTAAGGTATGAAACTATAAGAATTCTAGAAGAAAATGTTGGAAAAACTCTTATAGCCATTGGCCCAGGCAAAGAATTTATGAAAAAGATCCCAAAGACAATCATCAGAACAACAAAAATTAATAATGGGACTTGATTAAATGAAAAGGTCTCTTACAGCCAAGGAAACAATCAATAGAGTGAATATACAATGTATAAAATGGGAGAAAATATTTGCATGCCATACACCCAATGAAGGGCTAATAACTAGAATCTACAAAGAACTCAAGCAAATCAGCAAGAAAAAATAAAACAGCCCCATTAAAAAAGTGGACAAAAGGCATGAACAGAAGCTTTTCAAAAGAAGATATACTCATGGCCAGTAAATATGTGAAAAAATGCTTAATGCCTCTAATCATCAGGGAAATGCAAATCAAAACCACAATTAGATATGACCTAACTCCAGTGAGAATGGCTTTTATCAAAAAGTCCCAAAACAATAGGTGCTGGCATGAATGTGGAAAGAAAGGAAGTCTTGTATACTGTTGGTGGGACTGCAAACTAGTACAACCTTTATGGAAAGTAGTATGGAGATACATCAAAGAACTAAGAGTAAACCTATCATTTGATCTAGCAATCCCCCATTGGGTATTTACCCAAAGGAAATAAAGCCATTTAATGAAAAAGACACTTGCAGTCAAATGTTTATTGCTGCACAATTCACAATGGCAAAGATGTGGAATTAACCTAAGTGCCCATCAATTCATGAGTAGATTAATAAAATGTGGTATATGTATAGTGTGAAGTACTACTCAAGCATAAAAAAAAAATGATAAACTTTTGTAACAACCTGGATGGAACTAGAGACCATTCTCCTAAGCAAAGTATTTTTAAAATGAAAAAACAAATACCACATATACTCACTATCAAACTGGAACCAATTGATCAACTCTTAGCTGCACATAAGGAAGTAAAACTCAGTGGAAATCAAATAGGTGGGAGCGGGGAGGAAGGGATGGGTAAAATCACATGTAAGAGGTACAATGCACACTATCTGGTAATGAGCATACTTATAACTTTGACTCAAACTGTACAAAAGCAATTCATGTAGTCAAAGCATTTGTACCCCATAACATTCTGCAATATAAAACAAAAGGAAAGTACTTCACATAGTTTTCCCATCCTTTTTCTTACTGCAAGGGAAGTCTTAATATATTCAGAAACTTTCCATACATGAGAAACCTTAAGAAATAATTTTTAAATAAGTGGCATTTTCACAAATTCTGATAATAACCAGGTATATCAGACTAGACTGGATTTGGATATTCTTAACATGGATAACATCTCTATCATAGAGTTATGTAAGAGATTTAGAACAAATGGCCTAAACATTTTATTATAACCATCAGGGCCAGAGGATAAAATTTTTTTGTTACTATAAGGGGAAATTGTGGATGGATTTAATAACTGCAGACTATTATAGAACAAGTGTACATGCTCATAATAGTCTACTCCAAGGTCATTTAACTTGATAGAATCAAAATAGGAAAAAAAACTTGTCAAGTTTACTGTGTATCCTAATAAGAATTACAAAAATACTTCTCTTTCACCACCAACTTTGCTCACAGTGTTATATTTTGTCTAATATTATGGTATAAATTAATAGAGTTAGAACAATCATCTAGGCAAAAAGCACTGTAGAATTCCTGTTTAAACAGTGGAAATATGTCATAGAAAAAAAATCATTTGAGCTACAGTACTTGAAAAAAATCTTACTTTCCTATTTTTTGTAACACATAAGTCATCTATACATGCTAAAGTTTTAAATCAAGTTGTTGTTGTTTTTTTTTAACCATTGTTAGCGCCTTAATTTTATGGCAAAATTTTGCCCTTTCTAGAATAGTAGATATTAATGATGCTCAACAAAAAAAATTTCTTTTCTTCATTTTCAGCACAGTGAGGCATTGCACTTTCCTGCCCTCAGAACTGAAACTATTTTGACAACCTTTGGCCAAAGAAATGGGAGAGTAAGTGATGCTTGACACTTCTATGTGAAAAGAATTAATTTCCTGTGCAAGACTCTAGATTCCTCTGCACTGATGATTGTGGAAGCAATTGTGGATATTGAGATTAGTTGTCTCACAAGGGATTGAGGGACTGCCTCAAAATCCATCACCACCACCATTCATTGCTTTGAGGCATATAACAAGGCTCAAGTCTCAAGGGACCCCAGAGAGTGAGATACAAAGTAAGACCCATAAGGCAGTACAAAATAATTGAATGGTTTGTCAAATTATTTTCACAGAAAACATGGGCATTGTGTTTGAAAGGATTTTAAGGGTATATGAGCTCAGTGAAAGAAATACAAAATTTGATCAGACCAAATTCATTAATATGACTATGATAATCATAGACTCCATGTGTAACATGGGGTTTGTAGTAGCTTTAATAGTTTGATTGGTTGACTATTAAGGTTGGTGAAAAAGTATTTATGGTTTGAGCATTATTGACATTTGCCCTTTGATATTGGAATACATTCCTAACTGTGGTTATGTTATACATCATTTTAATATGCATTTCTCACTTTATGTTTTTTTTGCTAATGATTTATTACTTGCTGTTTATTTGATATTTATTTTAGACTCTGTAAAAGTGATGTTAGACAAAAAGCAAGGATTTTCTAATTTGAGTTCAAAATGGGTCATAAAGCAGTGGAGACAACTCACAATATCAACAACACATTTGGCCCAGGAACTGCTAAGGAATGTCAGTGCAGTGCTGGTTCAAGAAGTTTTGCAAAGGAGAGGAGAGCCTTGAAGATGAGGAGTGCAGTGACTGGCCATCAGAAATTGACAATGACCAATTGAGAGCAATCACTGAAGCTGATTGCTGCAGGAGAAGTTGCCAAAGAAAGCAACGTTGACCATTCTACGGTTGTTCGGAATTTGAAGAAAATTAGAAAGGCAAAAGAGCTTAATAAGTGAGTGCCTCATGAGCTGACCAAAAATAAAAAAAATCATTGTTTTGAAGTGCCGTCTTCTCTTCTTGTACACAACTAACCATTTCTCAATTGGATTGTGACATTCAAGGAAAAGTGGATTTTTTACTACACCCAGAGACGAACAGCTTAGTGGTTGGACCGAAAAGAAGGTCCAAAGCACTTCCCAAAGCCACTTGCACCAAAAAACGGTCACAGTCACTGTTTGGTGGTCTGCTGCCGGTCTGATCCACTACAGCTTTCTGAATCTCAGTGAAACCATTACATCTGAGAAGTATGCTCAGCAAATCAAAGTGATGCTTCAAAAACTGCAATGCCTGCAGGTGGCCTTGGTCAACAGAAAGGGCCCAATTCTTCTCCACGACAACGCCCAACTGCAGGTTGGACAACCAACACTTCAAAGTTTGAACAAATTGGGCCATGAAGTTTTGCCTCATCCATTATGTTCACATGGCGTCTTGCCGACCAACTACCACTTCTTCAAGCATCTCAACAACTTTTTTGCAGGGAAAACACTTCCACAACCAGCAGGATGCAGAAAATGCTTTCTAAGAGTTTGTAGAATCCTGAACCATGGATGTTTATGCTACAGGGATCAACAAACTTATTTTTCATTGGCAAAAATGTGTTGATTGTAATGGGCTCTATTTTGGTTAATAAAGATGTGTTTGTGTCTAGTTATAATGATTTAAAATTCATGGTCTGAAACCGCAATTACTTTTGCACCAAACTAATAAAATATGGACCCCAAGCAAGCCTAGTGTAAATGAAGTTGATATTCTAGAACTTCAGAATTTTGAAAACGAAATTGTCCAAAGGCCTTGAAAGCCTGAAATGCTTGAATGAATTTATTATGTAAGACCTCTGGCTCAGCTCTTAGATATGTACCCTGAGGGGCTTTATCACTTGATATTGGTCAGCTACTTTCCAGGAGTCTCTGGTTCCTCCTAATTCCAGATTTGGGTGAAGCACCACTGCACAGAGCAGACATTGTGGTGCACAGAGCAGACACTGTGGTGCACAGAGCAGACATTGTGGTGCAGAGTGCAGACATTGTGGTTTCTCCAGAAACTACTGGAGATGCCATGGAGGGTATTTCAGAAGTATGGGGGAGTTAACTCTCCATGTAACAAACTCTTTCCTGTGGGATAAAGGACCCAAGAAGAGGCTGGCAAATAAATTCCCCCTTCCTCCTTCTGATAAACCTGTGTTGCTGAATATTTCCAGTCATTAGATATCAAATATGACCTTCCTACCTCATTACGGAACAGTAGACAGCTTGGTAAAGCATTCTTTTTGCCTTTATTCACATTCTTTGCTTCACTTCCCTTTGCATCATTCTATCTGCTTTGGAATTGGACCTCCTGAAGATAATGAAGATTAACACCTGGTCTCAATCTCTATTTTCTAGTAAATTTGGGTAAAGATATCAATAGATCCTAAAACTTCGCTTAATAAATTAAACTTCCACTTATGACATATATATTTACCCATATATGAAACAAGAAGCAACATAAAAATGGATTCTAACCAAAAGCAAATATATTAATAATTATGCACAACAGAATTATTATGAATGAATTCAAATCTAGGAAAGGATATTGACTACCACAATTTAAATTTTGTATTTACTTATGAGCTATCTTATTTTTCAATTTAGGGTTAGACATAGATTGCTAGTAGTGTAACTGCTACTAGCATACTTGATTGTCCATGAAATATGTTTCAGGAAAATTTTGGTTAAATTTTCACTGTTTGGTCACCCAAGAATAGATTTTAGATATATTTATACTTATATTCTCACTTCTATATGAACTATTGTTTAATTCTTTCATGAATAATCTAAGCTTTATAAAATTATTTTGAAATTTTATGTTTACAATTATCTATAATAAGAATATTGAGTTCTCTCAGTTTTGTAATAAAAATTAAATCATTATTATCTTAACAGTATGAAATATAGCTGTCAAGGAGAGAAAGGTTTGCCATTTTTGAAATTTTAGCAATATTTACCATTCTTTTCAAGAAACTATTTGAGAAATGATGTCTATAATAATAGCCAAATATTTGTATAGCACTTTATATGCCATATTGTGAACCAAGTGCTTTATATTGCTTATGTCATTTGTTTTAACAGTCCACCTATGTGCTCAATACTATCATTATATTTCTCTAAGATTTAGATTGGGTGAGCATATAGCCCATGTAACCCATTTATTACGGGATGGATATTAAACCCAGATGGTAGGCACAGGCAGTAGAACATACTCCCATAACTTCCAAATTAATTATGAATATCATGTAGAGCCTTATTATTTAAGATTTATTATTATTGTCATATGGTGATGTACTTCCATCTCCAGTGTCCTCATGCAACCTCACTTCTGTGCTCAGAGCCAATAAACTAAATCATAGTACAATGCAGAACAATTCACAGAGCCAATAGTGTGATTAGAAATTTTAGTCTTGTTGACTAGCTACAAAGTATTGTATTCCATTTTTAAAGAATCATTGTTCATTTAATGTAAACAATATCTGGAAGAAAAATGTTCCTTAGTTTAAGTCATTAAAATTAGGAAAAACATTCAATTGTTGGTAATATAAATCATATTCATATTTTGGAGTAGCTACTTTTCTTTATAGAAATTTAACTTAACCAACAGAAGTACATACAAGTTCTTTATTTCTTGGTAATGAATCACTTGCTTCTGTTTAAATGCATAATAGTCATAAATCTACTTTTTATAAAGTAATCATAGTGTATATATTTTTACATTTGGAAAAAAAGTCAAAATCACATTAGTTAAATGGAATTTTTTTCCCCACCAGGTGCTCTGTTACTACATTAGAAATAGAAACAAATATAGCTTGGTTTAAATATTTTTTCAATTTTTGTCAAAAGTCAGAATAAGAATTTTTATAAACCTCTGTTACATATGGGTCAATGTAAGCAAGGATTAAATGTCTTGTCAATAAATAATGAGTTTTGACAAATGTATACATCTCTATAACTGCCACAACAAGACATAAGAGATTTTAATTACCCCCTCAAACTTTCCTTATGCCACATTCTAGTAAATTCCCTACTTGTCCCCAGGCAACCGCTAATCTCCATTCTGTCTCAATAGATTTGCCTTTACTAATTTTAATATTAAAGGGATTCCGGTATTGTAGAATATACTTTTGTGTCTGGCTTCTTTATTAAATATAGTGCTTTAAAAATCAACCATATTATTTTGTTTTAGTAATTTTTTAACACTGAGTAGTACTCCATTGAATTAATATATCGTTTTTTTGTTTATCCAGCATATGTAGATAGACCGATTTCGTCCCCCGTTTTTGCTTTATGAATACAGATACTAAATATCTTAGTATAAGATTTGCATAGACACTAGTTTTTATTTCTCATGTGCAAATGCCTAGGAGTTGAATTGTTGGGTTGTATAGAAAGTCTATTTTTAATATTATAAGATAACAGTTTCTCAAATGATCGCTTTTATTCCATAAGCTCTGTGTGAGAATTCTATTTGTTTCTTATTTTTGCTAACACTTGGCATTATCAGAGATTTAAAATGTTGCTTCTCTAAAGGGTAGTATCTCATTGTGGTTTAAATTTGCATGGCCTAATGACTAATGATTTTGATAAGTTTTTCCTTGGTTTATTGGTTTTTTTGATATCTTTTCTTGTGAAATGTTTGTTGAAATCTTTGGCCCAACACTTAAACAGTGTTTTTTTTTTTTTTTGCTTTATTATAAAATTGAAAGAATATTTTCATAATCTATATACAAATCGGTTATATAAAGATATAGAATTTTTTCAATAATTTGTAGTTTTTAAGTTAAAATAGACGTACAAACTTATAATTTATTGTTATCGAAATAACTGCTAGAAGAACAAAAAAGAGAATTACTGAAATGAATTTCCCTCTAAGATTAAGGGGTTTTAAAAAGTATATATAGTGTTATAAGAATTTGAGTTTTTATTTTAAGTTCATATTTCATTTGTAATGAAACATATAATCTTTACAATGGTTTGTCCATTTTTTATGACATTGGAATACATAAAATCACAGAAATTCAGAAATAGAAATATCATTTCTTTCCCTAAGGCACTGACAACATAAACATTCTAATATGGAAGTGTCATATGTGACCTAAGGCAACTTAGGGACTTAGCTTTCTACATTGGGAAGGGAAAAAAACAGAACAAAAACAACTTCTAATCTGAAACATTCTAAAACTTTCTGATAAAAGAAAAATACAAGCATTACTCATTCTGAAAATCTGAAGATTACTAATTAATGGTTATAGATATTGAAGAGTAGATGATAGATAAATGGTATATTAAACCATTTGACAGATGAAAGCAATTAGGAATGCTTAAATAAAATATTTATGTTGTTTTACTTGATAAAATAAATGTAATATAATTAATCAAACATTCCCAAAGCAATTGCCTTTCTACTCTCTCTTCCTCTTTCTGAAATTTGACCTGATGTCTTAATTGCTTAAGATGTAGAAATAATGTTCTTTAATTCTATCACCATCATACTCACTATAATTAATTTTTGTGAGGTAGAATTGTGTTTGTCCTGCTAATGTGGAGGAGTTTGTATTTAGTTGAGAGAAGCCTTGAGGAATATCGATGTTTAAGATAAATGTATAGAAAGTGGAAACAAGAAAACTATTCAGGAGATGAAACTGTTATTCCTTAAATATACTAAAGGCATAATTAGATTGCTGGAGAAGATACAATTGAAGCCAAGCAAATTTTATTCTGTAATTATATATTTTGCAAGCTTGCAAACAAAATGAATTTCCATTTCTAGTTAGAATGAAGAATGATGAGGTCCTTCATGCCTTCCAACATAACAAGACAAACACCAAAAACCCTTTACTTCGTATATTCTTTTTTTACCTGCAATGACAGTTATTTATTACAAGACGCTTAAAGATAGAGACTACTCTCATTGAATGGAGGACAAGTAGGAGAAGACTGGGAAAATCTCCCATTCCTTAAAATGTTTTTGTGTAATTTCTGGTGCCTAAAGTCAGATGGCACCTTGGATCCTGGGTGGATGTACCTTTAGGTTGGGTTCACAGCCTTGCTCAGGAAAAGGCTACTCCACATGAAGTAGTCAAAGATCATGGCAATGAAGGGCCAGTTGAAGTTGATGATGAGAATCTTGGACACCAAATTTAGTGATCCAATGGTGGCAGCTGCTTTCACACCCTTCTCATCAAGTTCCAAGTGGCTGTGTGGAGCACCTTTGACACCTTCAGCTAGGCCTCCTGGGTTATGCTTGAGAAATTTTCCCCCTTGGTGAACAAGTCTGCAGTGTCCTTCTCCCCTAGAAATCCCGAGAGGTTGTGGGCTCTGGAGATGGAAACCTTTAGGATGCACAGGTCCACATGGCTCTTCAGGGATGAACAGGTGGGATTAGATGTTCCTGGGACTGGATATGGCAGGGGAAAGAGCAGCAGCACCCCTCCCTGCCCGAACCCCATCAGTCCCTCATGTGATACTTCCAGCCCTTACCTCCCAGTCTGACCAGCTTTTGGAGAATAGTGGAATTGACAGGCCAAGAGGTAGAATCTGCCTCTCCTTCCATCACATAGGAAGCTTCTTCTTTGGGCCTCTAAATTATTAATTATTTTATTCTTAACAATTCTTTTGACCTGATTCCACCTGTGATATAGCTGGTCCAATAAGCATTTAAGACAATGATTTCTAAAATGTCCTTTTGGTCCCTAGAGCACCTTTTGCTACAGGCAGAGGAGTGTAGGGGCCACCCCGCCAGGAGCAGCAGTCCTGGCCTCAGCCATGACACTAATGCTATGGGACTTCAGTCAAGTCTCACCCCTTCTGTGCTAGTGTCCTCATCCATGCAACAAGGTGGCTGAACACATGCTCTCTCAGCGTTCTTGACTGCTAACTTTTGTGATTTTTCAAGAACTTGATGCAGCTTGCAGTCTCTCCTGGAAAAAGCAGGTGGGGTTACTAGAAAGGTGAGTGGAAACATACAAGGAGGTAGGAGGGAAGAAATACAGGACTAGGGTGGGCATCTACACTTTTTAATGTATTAAGGCATTAGTTTTATTTTAAATTATTTTCCTTGATCTGCACTCCAGAGGGAGAGAAGATGCCTGAAATCCTGAAGTTGAGGAGCATCAGCAAAAGGGACACAGGCTTTCCAGCAGGTGGGAAGGAAGGCATGAGACCCTCTCTTCTTTGAGCAAAAGCAGCCCGGGGGGAGACCTGGGGATGGACATCTAACAAGCATGAATTTTAAGCTTTATAATTCAAAAGGAATTGAGTAAGAATTAAAGATGAGTTGGACAACTTCTCCAGATGGGGAATATTAACTGAAAGTGAAGTAGGGAGACCAACATATCCCAGACATCTGGTATATGTTCTTTAACATCTCTATCTCATCTAATTAGCATAAACACACCTAAAACCTTATGAAGATAGAGTAAATATCCTCACTTTCCAGACTGAGAGACTGAAACTCAGAGAAGCTGAAGAATTTTCCTAGTCACACAACTGGAATGCCACAGAATTATGAAGAAATCAGAGCTAGTTTGCCACTTATCATTTGTTGCTTGTGTTAACAGCCTTCCGAGGGTGAGGCGATGGGACTTTGAGGCATGTGTAATTGATTAATGTTTCTCACATTGAATTGTTTTCAAGAAGAAATTATTTTTGTTGTAAATAGAAAAATACTCCTTTCTCTCATAGGGTCCAGAATTCATTGCTTGAATCACTGTTCATTATCACCATCTGGTGGTGTTATACCTAAATTATAGGTTCCCTGTGGGCTGTGGGGATGGAATGGGGATGGTACCAGTTGAAGAGCTGGCAAATGGATTCCTAACATTTCCCAAACACAGCTTCACACCCATGCATATGCACACACACACACACACACACACACACACACACACACACACATACATCCACAGAAGAGTAGGTATGGATGATTCGAGATTTATAAGAATGCCTTCCGGGTTGCTCATAGAGCTACAGGGAATCTCTCTGAAATACAAAGCTGACCACACCAGTCTTCCCTTTAGGAATGAGGTCAAACTCTCAGGCACTTCCACATCTATTCACAGAACTAATTTTACCTCTCCACAAGCACCAAGCACAGTGCAGTTCTCTGAAAATGTGTTCAAAATAAAAATAACTCAAAACCAAGGAACACAAACCTACATATATAATAAAATAGAAGAGCTTATTTCTAGGTTTTTTGCCCACAAAATGTTTGGGTTGCAAAGTCCATCCAAGCTGAATTTGTCTCATTCATTGCTGCTGGCCTTGCTTTGCTGGGACTCTGGTCACAGTCTCCCTGACTTGGTTGATGTCAGCTCCTCTTCATGCACACTCTGGGGGCCACTTTTCACTTGCTGAACTCCCACTCATACTTAATGTACTTCAGAATTTCTAGCACTACTCAGCCATAAAGCAAATAGTGATCTAGTATCTTTTGTAAAAACCTGGATAAAACAGGAGGCCTTTTTTCTTAGTGAAGTGTCCCAAGAATGGAAAAACAAACACCACATTTAGTACTAAAACAAACATCGTATTTAGTACTAAATTGGAAATAATTGATCAACACTTATGTACGCATATGGAAGCAAATTCAAGGGAAATCAAGTAGGTGGGAGTGGGGAGGAGAGGATAGGTATATCCCCACCTAATGGGTAAAACGCACACTAACTGGCTGAAGGGCACACTGATAACTTTGACTCAAAGTGTACAAAAGCAAATTATGTAACCTAAATGTGTGTATCCCCATAAAATTCTGAAATAAAAAAAAAGAAATTCTGCTCTGCAGCCACTTCTACAGTCTCTGGGGGCAGAGTCAGGAGTCCCCACCGTCCAGCAGCATTTTGCACATTGCTGTAGTTTGGGTGTTTGTCTCCAAGACCTCATGTTGGAATTTGATTCCCAAAATTGATGGTGAGGCCATGTGAGAGCTATTTGGATCATGAGGGCGGACCCATCATTAGTGGCTTGGTCCCATCCTTTAGTGAATTCTTGCTCTATTAGTTCTCATGAGAGGTGGTTGTTAAAAAGAGCCTGAAACCCCCTCTCCCCCGCTTGCATTCTTGATGTGTTATCTCTGCACCTGGGAGCTCCCTTTGTCTTCCACCATGAATAGAAGCAGCCTGAAGGCCTCAACAGAAGCAGATGCTGGCACCACGCTTCTTGTACAGCCTGCAGAACCATGAGACAAATAAACCTCTTTTCCTTATAAATTGCCCAGTCATAGGTATTCCTTTATAGTCACACTAAATGGACTCTCCTCTCTATCCCTGATAGAATTTACATCATTGTATTACTATTAATTTCACCAGAATCTGTTTTCTGTTCTAAAGTGCATTGTCTTAGAGGTCTGTATTTTTTCCTATTCACCATTTTGTCCTTTGTGCTTAGCTTAGTGTATGTCACTTAGCAGGTGTTTTCCTTCATGTATATTGAATGAATGAATGAATGAATGGAATGCTGCCTACTGCACAAGCCTTCCAGAATTACTCCAGATCTAAGTGTTTGCTCTCTCCTCTGAATCCCATATGCCTTTTGAGTCTGCATCACCTCACCTGCCAGCAGGTTCCACATTGATTGGAGTTTTCTGATTCTCTTGCACAAACAAAATTTGAATCTCTCTAAAAGCAAGAAGAATGTGCTCAAGAGCATCTCCTTCCCCCTCCTAAGTGAGGTGCAGGGGTGGACACATGCTTGACCATAATTTTGATTGCTCTTTACCTCAGAGTTATCTGGGAGCAATCCAGTTCATTCATTCATTGCTTATATCCTCAGTTGTTGTTCTCTGAATGCCCACTACACTCCAGTCTCTTGTTTTGGCTGTAGGTTAGAGACAATGGATTAAGTAGCGGTCACGAGGAGATTTTAAGTGGTGCTTGAATGGTTGGTTGTCAGATAAGTAGGCCTCTGTGCTCTTTGCTCCTCAATCAGAATATAAAAGAATTACTGAGTGTTTCTATTTAGGAAACTTTTTAAAATAACTTGGAGATGATCAAAGATATCTAAGACATAATCTCTGCTCTCAAAGATATTATAATCTACTGTAGTATAAAAATGTTATATATAATAAATAACACAGTTTAAAAGATAACCAGCAAAGCAAGTTTATATATGAAATACATGAAATAAACACTAACAATTATATATTCTGTGGGGGTTGAGAGGGGAAATATATCCCTGTTAAATAGTTTGAGGGATTATTTGTGACAGAGGTTATTTGACCTAAATTTAAAAGGTAGATAGGAATTACATACAGTTGTCTTATGAAAAATAAGATAGTACAATATTGGATGCATATTCATGGAGGCATAATTTAGAAATTGAACAAATGGCAGTGTTGCTGTGTTACTTTTTGTGAATGATAAATTAGAGTAGTGGCTACAACATTGCTAGCACAGAGTGAGGATGAGCTAATTTAAGTCATGTTTATGTTCCTAAAGAGGTTGGCTGTTCATTTTGTCATTGTCTTTGAATACATTATGTCTTTGTTAAGAGAGATGATGCCTATTCCCTAGTCAAATTAAGTGTTCTGCCAGGTATTAGAATCTCCTGAGGTCCAGGATGAAAATTGTAATTCTTTATGCTTTGTGTCCTACTTTACATATAAATTCTCTGTTTTGACCTGGCGTCCTAAGCCCCATATTTTACATAGAGAATATCATTGTGAAAGCTGGGTATAATCATGGCTCCTAGCTTAGTGTTTGTTTTTTAAACAGTGCTCATGGATATCTTGATCAAAATCATTTAAGTTGACTTTTAAATATGTAGAATATTAAAGGAGTCTATGTGGAAAATGGATGATAAGGTTATCTGAGAAATCATTAAGCTACATAATAAATATATCCTTTTGCCATTTCTCATATTGTCTAGAGTAGTGGCAATCTCTAAAAAACTTAGACAAAATATTTAAAGCTAGTTGGAAAAAATCTAAATGCAGATGGAAGCCAGACAGTTAATTCCAAAAAATAAAATTGACAGGGATTGGAGCATTTTAAAATTTGTGGATTTCTGGTAAAAGGATGCTGCCCAAACTCTACAGCTATGGCCATGGAAAACAGCAGTGTGATAACCTCAGTGTTGATGGTCAAAAGTGCCCAGAAATTAGAGTTCCTGTCTGGTAAATCATCTGGAATTAAAAGGTAAATCTTGGCAGCTAGATGAAATGAGAGGAACTGCCCCAAATCCTTCATTTATTCACTAAATAGTGCATGTACTAAGAGACCTGGGAGCTGGACTGAGACATGATGGTAAAAAAAAAAATGCAGAGCCCAGAGAGAAATCTACCTCTGAAAGACAGAGCAACAAGGAACTATATATGTGAATTTGATTTTTTCCTTTCATGAGTGCTTGCTTCAACAATACAAGAAGACTTGAAGTGTTGAGTACAGAGTCCAAAGCTAACAGTATAGCCATAGATTAGAGAGTTCTAAAAAATATGGAAACCACAAAGAGAGTGAGCTCCAGCCTCTATAATAAGACTTTCTGACCTATAGGTTTTCCAGGGAGAGGAATAACTGAGAGGAGACCAGCCTACGAATACAGTGAAAAGTTAAAAAGAAATCAGAGATTGCAAGAAGCTGCATACTGTGTCTGTAGTTTGAATCCAGCTGACTCTCTGTAACACAAAACTTTCAGAATCCTAAAAAGAGAATGAGAGAATCCAATCTCCACAATGAATCATCTACATTTTCTGGTTTTCAACCAAATACTACTAGATTTACAAAAAAAAAAAGGAAAGTGTGACTAACCCATAATCAGGAAAAAGCCAGAAACTGACTAGAAGTGGAGCTACATGTTGGATTTGGCAGACAAAGATTTCAAAGCAGCAATTAAAAATAAGTTAAAAGTCACAAAATATAGTGTTGGAGCTCCAAAAGTGATACCCTAATGTGGAGGCTTTTAAGAAACAGCCTCAGAAGTAAAGCTTCTCTCTGACCTTCTTCTGCCCTCCTGTTTCTCACCCCTCATTCTCTTCAAGGCAAGCCATGGAAACTAGAATCCCTCTTCCCCAAGGCAAGTAATAGCAACCAGAACCCCTTTACTCTAAACACGAAAATATTTCTCTAACCTTACCTACTGCCTGCCTTTCTGTATAATAATTTACCATAAAGAAATTAAGATCCTAATTCCAGAGGGGCCCTGCTCTATACCTGGGCAGAACAAATACTGCACAGAGGCAAAAAAAGAAAAAAAAATCTGGACAGGTCTTGCTGAGTTTCCCCAGTCTATTGGCACTAGATTATACTCAATCATATATCTACACAGCTGTCTATACTTCATTGAATCTAAGCATAAAAATAGATAATTTTCCCTGTATCTTTGAGTCTTCATTCTCAAGGCTCCTGTGTCCCATAAAACTATCATCAAATAAATTTGTTACTTTTTCTCTTGTTAACCTGTCTTTGTTAAAGAGATGTTGGCCATGATCCTTATGATGGGGAAAAAAGCAATTACATCCTTTCTACCCCTACAATAGTGTGTTTAAAGAATTGAAGGATAATGTCAATTTGTAAAGAAAGAGATTGTTAATCTGCACATAGAAACAAAAACTATGAAAAAGAATATTTGCAACTAAAAATTGTGATTTTTGAAATAAACATTTTGTTAGATAACATCAGCAGAAGATTGAAAATACAAAATTGGATAGCCACATCCAGAAGAATGAAACAACACCTCATCTCTTGTCATATGTAAAACTTAATTCAAGATGGATTAAAGACTTAAATACAAGGCATAACATTACAAAAATTCTAGAAGAAAACATACGAAAAACTTTTCTAGACATCAGCTTATGAAAATAATTTATGACTCAGACCCCAAAGGCAAATATAGCAGCAACAATAATAAATAAATGGGACAATTAAATTAAAAAAACTTCTTCATAGCAAAGAAAATAATCAGCATAGTAAATATACAACCTATAGAATGAGAGAAAATATTTTCAAACTATACATTTGACAAAGGGCTAATATCCAGAATCTACAAAGAACTCAAAGAAATCTGAAAAGACAAAAGAAAAATCAAACAACCCCATCAAAAAGTGGACAAAAGACAGAAGTTTTTCAAAAAAAGATAAATAAATGGCATACAAACATATGAAAAACTGCTCAACATCACTAATCATCAGGAAAATGCACATTTAAACCATAATAAGATATTACCTATCCCTTTCAGAATAGACATTATTAAAAGTCTAAAAACAATAGTTGCTGGCATGAATGCAGAGAGAAAGGAATGCTTATACACTGTTGGTGGTACTGCAGATTAGTTCAACTTCTATGGAAAACAGTATAGAGATTTCTCAAAGAAATAATATAGACTTATCATTCAATTCAGCAATCCCATTACTAGGTATCTCCCCAAAGGAAAAGAGGTCATTTTATCAAAAAGACACCTGCGCTCGAATGTTTATTGCAACACAATTCACAATTGCAAAGATATGAAATCAACCTAAGTGCTCATCAATTCATGAGTAGATGAAAATGTGGTATATGTAAGCCATGGACTACTACTCAGCCACAAAATAGGAATAAAATAATGTCTTTTGCAGCAACTTGGATAGAACTGGAGACCATTATCCTAAGTGAATTATCTCAAGAATGGAAAAATAAATATCACATGTTCTCACTAATAAGAGCTTAACAATGGGTACACATGAGCACAAAGAGATGCAAAGGACATTGGAAACTGAGAAGGGTGGAGGGTGGGAGAAGGGTGAGGGCTAAAGCCTTATCTATCAGGTACAATGAACACTATTCTGATGACAGGCACACTAAAAGCCCTGACTTAAACATTATACAACGTATTCATGTAACAAAAACATTTGTACCTCCTTAATATTTTGAGATTAAAGAAAATATGCCCTTGGCATGATGGTTGACTACTTTCTCTTGCTCAGGGTGATCAAGGTGGACTCTGTTTCCTCTTTAAGCCTGTTTCCACTTTTCCAGAGCAGGAGTTGGCTCCACCATCTCAATTTCTTCTGGTCCTGGTAAGCTAGCCCAGGCCTTAGTGGCTTCTACTACATGAAGACTGTGACGTTTGACTGGCCCCCTCACTTCTTCTAGTTGAAAAAGAAGGATTGGAGTCTGGGTTTTTGGTTTGTTCTAGTGTCATTCAAGGTCACTTTTCACTTGTTAGCTGTTGTTGACTTGAAGCATTAAAAACCATTAACAGGAAACTGCAGCATCCTACACCCCATTTTAAATTTGTTATTTTTATATATTGCAGTCAAATGCAGGAAACTGCCATTTGTGGTGTTTCTGCTCTGGCATGCTGATTATCTTTTCATATAGACATCACAGGAAGATGGAAGACCACATAGCTATAAGGAGGAAGCTCAAGCTATGGTTTATATTGCTCTGAATTTCCTCCTTTTAAGTGGTTTCTGCATTGACTAGCCTCTTTTCCATCAAATCTAAATCTTTCCCCTCTGACCTCATCACTGTCTCTATCTCTGTGACACTCGTGGCTATCTACAATTCTCTTCATTCTATTATAATAGTCATGAGGAATTAGACTTGTCAAAGAATTCTGTGGAAGATGGCATGTACTTGGAGATGCTAGAGGCCACAACATGGGACAAAGATCCAGTCAAGCCCTAAACTGGATAACTGCCACCAGTAAAATTAATTAACTGTAGATTTAAGTAAAATAAAATTTTTATTCTCAAAAAATGGAAATACAAGGAGAAAGAATCAGTGAATGAAAAGAAAGAATAATAGAAATTACTCAATCTGAAGAGCAGAAAGAAAAAAAAATAAGAAAATACATAGAACATCTGAGTCCTGTGGGACCATATGATGTGGTGCAAAATTGTATAATTGTAATCCCAGAAGAAAAGGGGGAGGCAGAAAAAGTATTTGGAGAAATTATGGCTGATAATGTCACATAATCTATGGAAAGCATTACTTTACAAATCTAAGAACTCAAAAAACCATAAACAAGATAAACACAAAGAGATATCTACTTACAGACACACCAGAGAAAAATGTGTAGGAACAAAGGAAAATCTTGAAAGCAACAAGAGGAAAACAACATATTACATATGGAGAAAAATGATAAAATATGATGGAAAGCAGAAGATACTGGTACAAAATATTCCATATAGTAAAGTTTAAAAGAAAACAAACTTGTCAAACAAGAAGTCAATATCCAGTAAAGCTATATTATAAGAGTGAAAGCAAAAGATAAAGAAATATTAAGGTAAAACCAAAGCAAAAAAGTTGTCTTCAGCAAATTTTTGCTACAAGAAAGGCTAAAGAAAGCCAATTTGGAGGAAAATGAAACTAAGTGGTAATTGAGATCAACAGAAAAATAGAAAGAGATTCAGGGTCAAGGGTAAATGTATGAGTAAATATAAGAGATATTTTTTGCTTGTTTCTTTTCTTCTTTTAATTCATTAAAACATGTATCATTTGGGAAAGCAAAAATTAAAATTATGTTGTGGGGTTACAATGCATATAGATGTAAGATTTATATAAAAAACAAAACAAAAGAGAATGAGAGAATTATTTTACAAATCATATATCTGATAAGTGGTTAATATTAACAACTTACAAAGAATTTTTGCAAGTCAACAATAAAAAGCCAAATGATCCAAATAATAGCAAAGAATTTTAATAATCATTTATCCAAATATTATATAAAAATAGCCAATAAGCCTATTAAAAGATGCACAATGTCATTAATCATTAAGATAATGCCAATCAAAACCATGAGATACTATTTCAACCCAGTAGGTTGGCTACAGTAGTAGTAAATTAAAAAGGCAAAAACAAGTGTTGGCAAGGATGTGCAGAATATGGAACCCTCATACATTGCTAGTGGGAATGGAAAATGATAAAGCTGCTATGGAAGATTGACAGTTCCTGAAAATGTTAAACCTAGGGTTACTGTATGACCCAGTAATTCCTCTTCTAGGTATATACCAAGAGAATAGAAAACATGTGCTCATGCAAAACCTTGTACACAAATATTTACAGCAGTGTTATTCATAATAGCTAAGAGGTGGAAATCACCCAAATATCCATAAACTAATGAATGGATAGACAAAATAGAATATTTATTTATTTATTTATTTTTTTGAGACAGAGTCTCACTCTGTTGCCCAGGCTAGAGTGCTGTGGCATCAGCCTAACTCACAACAACCTCAAACTCCTGGGCTCAAGCAATCCTTCTGCCTCAGCCTCCCAAGTAGCTGGCACTACAAGCATGTGCCACCATGCCTGGCTAATTTTTTCTATACAATTTTAAGTTGTCCAGCTATTTTTTTTCTATTTTTAGTAGAGATGGGGTCTCACTCTTGCTCAGGCTGGTCTTGAACTCCTGACCTTGAGCAATCCTCCCCCCTCAGCCTCCCAGAGTGCTAGGATTACAGGTGTGAGCCACTACACCTGACCAAAACAGAATATTCTTTAGTCATAAAAGAGAATGAAGTACTGGTACATGCTACAGCATGGATGAACCTTGAAAACTTGCTAAATGAAAAAGCAAGACGTAAAAGCACATTCATTGTAAAATTTCACTTATATGAAATGTCCAGAATAGGTAAAAACAGAGAGAGAAAGTGGATTAGAGGTTGCAGAGACTGTGGGAAGGGAGGGTAAGGGGGGATGGCAAAAAGTATGGGACTTCTTTATGGAGTATATTAGTCATCTCAGGTTGCCATAATAGAATACCACAATCTGGATGATTTAAATCAGCAAGTCCAAACCTTTTTGGCACCAGGGACCAGTTTCATGGAAGACAACTTTTCCACGGACAGGGTGGTGGTGGGGTGGGAAAGGCCGAGCTCAGGCGGTGATGCCAGCTGCCAGTGATGGGAGCAGCTGTCAATACAGGTGAATCTTTGCTAGCTTGCCCACTGTTCACCTCCTGCTGTGCATCCTCCTCCCCCAAGTTCCATGGAAGACAATTTTTCCATCATGGGAGGGTGGGGGGAGAAAGGGCATGGCAGAGCTCTGCGACTGGGTCTCTAACGTTCTGGGGACCAGTACCGGTCTATGGCCCTGGGATTGGGGACCACAGGTTTAAACAACAGAAATTTATTTCTCACAATTCTGGAGGCTAGAAGTTCAAAATCAAGGTGTGTCTCTGGTAAGGTCTTTCCATCTGGCTTGTAGGTAATCATCTTCTCACTGTGCCTTCACATAATCTTTCCTCTATTAGCACATGCACAGACACATCTGGTCTTTCCTTTCTTACAAAGGCACCAGTCAAATCAGATTAGGGTCCCACATTTATTACCTCATTTAATTTTATTTATCACCGTAACGGCCCTAAATATAGTCACATAGGGGGTTAGGGCTTTAACATATGAAGTTTTTTTTTTTTTGCCAGGAGCTTACAGGGTGCAATTCAGTCCATAACACTGAATGATGGCAATATTCTGATATGAGTTGTATTTCAATAAAGTGTGTATGTGTGTATATGTGTATGTGTGTATATGTATGTGTATGTTATTGCTCGCATTTCATTGACATCTTATGGCTCTGTGTGATCTAGTTTATAATTTCTGGGACCCTCACACACAATAGATGCCCACATTTGCTCATCGGCTCTTTACAATGGGAACCCACTAGGTGCTCACAGGAAAATTGGAGGCAGGGCATAGTCTTGTTGAAGCCCAAACACCTCAGCTCCAAAATCCTGTATGATTCCTGAAACCCATAAAAGCGAAATCTCTGGTGAAGTTTTGTCATGGTAACATTCACTGCTGCTGAGAAAGTGGTAAAAGCAAGAGCAAGAATTATGCTCTTGGAAATTATCCTGCTCTGTTCCCAGGCAAATGTGCACCGCCTCTGAGGGAAGAGCAGAAGCAAAAGCTTTCTGCCCCTGTGGGAGGTTGCTATAGCTTGAATGGTGGTATCCTCTCTAAAATTCATGTGGAAACTTCATCCCTGATGTCACAGCATTAAGAAGTGGAACCTTTGCAAGGTGAATAGGACATGAGGGATGCTGCCCTTATTAACGGGATTAGCACCCTTATAAAAGGGCTGGAGCTTGAAGGTAGCATGCTCTTACCCTTCAATCTTTTCTGCTACGTGACAATACAATGTTCTTCCCCTGGAGGAAGCAGCAACAAGGCACCATCTTGCAAGCAGAAAGTGACCCTCACCAGACACCAATCCTGCTGGCACTTTGGTCTTGGACCTCAGCCTCTAGAACTGTGACAAATACATTTTATTGTTTATAAATCACCCAGTCTGTAGTATATTGTGATAGTAACACAAACAGACTGAGACAGAGGGTCTGTAAACTCATTCAATCAATCTCAGAATCCTGCACTACAACGCAAGGGTCCCCTATCCTGAAGGAGAAGCAAGAAATTCTTGCCTGCCGAGGATCCCCCATGATGACAGGCAAAGGTTGTCTATGATTTTACTTTCCCACCTTTCCATGTATTCAACTATACTGGATTATGTGCTGAACTAATAAAAATATTCATTTTCAAGAAAAGTGTCTTAAATGATATCTGGATTCCATTAAATATGTACAAATAGAATATATGCTTTCCAATAATGATATAGTGAATACAGTTGTTGCTTGAAGAGATGAACTAGTGAAAAAACTGAAAAATGAATATAATGTCCTATTATGTCATTATTAACCTTAATCTGTCATACACATATGACATTTGCTTTATTACTAAGGGAGGATTAGAAATGAAATAAAATAGTAAAACAATAAAGCTATATGTATTTTCATTAAAGATGCTGTCCGGATAAGTAAAACTTGTGTTATCTTGACAGCTTATGGAATAGAAATTGTTTTCCCCTATAGACTCAAACAGAAACCCCGCATTCTTTCATATATTTTAATAAGCTAATATTTTGTTCAGTTTCATAGTAGATACTGGACTCTTTTTCAAAAGAACAAAAAAACCTAGGGAGCACTTTATGTCTTCAGTAAATAAAGTGAATATGTGTTATGTATAGTAGATAAAAAAAGAGCCTTGAGAGACTGTTCTGTCAATCCAATTGGGAAAAAATAAATAGCTGGAGTTATATTACTACTCAATATTATAATTATGAAGTGCTAAATATATAGACCTACACTGTACATCAAAGTTGAATTTATTTTCATTCATTTGCCACGGAAGCAGTAACAGTCCAAAGCAGGCGAATCTCTTTGCTCTTAACATTAATACAACTGCAGGATTTTTATCCATTTAGTCACTCATGCTAACAGAATGAAGAGTTACTCTTAATTAGAGTGCTAATTAAGAGATTTGAGAGACGAATCTCTTAATTTAGACATGAGAGACAGATAGGGAAGCAGAACAAGAAAGAAACTTGCGTAAGGAGTAAATATTCTCCTCCTCTCAAGGTATCTTCTGTTCAGATTTCCACTTTAAAAAGCCAACTAACCTGGCTTTTACTTTTAAGTGGATATAAGTAGTTAATGCAAGGCTGGAATGGCCATCACAAGGTGTGAATTACTGCCCTGTAGCCCATATCATCAAAAACATCAGAAGTCCTTTAATCAATGAGAAATGGATGCTCTTACTTCCTGCTGTTATAAACATTCCTACTGTTATAACATTCAATTCCTCCTGCTGTTATAAACATTCAATTCTATTCTGAAGGAAAACACAAATATATTTGAAGAACAGAACTTTCTCCAAAATATAGGGTAATAATACAATATAGTGAACCAAACACAGGTAAAAATTAATATACTATTTTCACTTTTTTAAAAAAATTGGAAAATCAATGTATAATAAATAATAAAATGGAATGTTTGTAAAACACCATCAATTTTGATTTAACAGTTATCCAGTTGGGAGGAGTCCATTATTCTAAATGCCAAGTATTGTGTGCAACAAAAACACAATAGTAAATGAAATGCTGGTGAATATTAGGAATTTGTGTTATAATTATTGAAATCATTACTATAAAATAATTATATTTATTGTTCTATCATGATGAGATTTTTGATCAACCGAATCCAGAAAAACACAAACAAATAAAAATAAGTTTTATAAAACCTACATAATGGGGATTGAATATAGCAGCTTATCTTTTGATAGCAAACAGAAAGTTTTCACTTTATTACATTATTATTTGCATCTTTCTGTTAAAATAATATTTGGATATAGATTCAATCTCAATAGGGAATGAGGTTACTCTGCCTAATTTATAGGAGGCTAGAATCAAAGCTGCTCTAATCAAACCTTCTTCCTCATTATGTTTAAGGATTAAACAATGTGAAAGTCCCTTAAGTCTTCTATTACTCACCTTGATATTTTATTCATTAGATGTATAACATCTGTGTTATTTTGAAATTCATCTGATATAATAATGGTGATATTTCAATCAAGCAAAAACTTTGAAATTCAAAATGTATAATTGCAACCAACGTACCTGGAGATACAGGAATACTCCTAAGTTAAAGGATTCAACACTTTCACAGCAAGATGATAGAAAGTTATTTCCTCTTTGTCATAAATATGTGAGAAATATATATAGATGCAGTTTGGCAGGAAATATCCCCGATCCTGGCTCAATCTTGGCTCAGATAATGATTTGGTGCTATGGTTCATCAATAAATATCTAGCATTCTATCACCCACAAGCAGTTTTCCGCAATAGTTACATCTTATAAAATTACCACATAATATCCAAACCAGGAAATTGATATGGTAAGTTTGTATATAATTCTACATCAGTTTATTGCATGAGTAGATTTGGGTAACCAGCACGACAATCAGATTATAAAACTGTACTGTTCTACTGCATGGGTAAGCAATCAGGTTATTGCATGCATAGGCAGTCAGGTTATAAAGCTGTACATACTTTATTGAATACATAGATTTGTGGAACCAACACTGCAGTCAGGTTGTAAAACTGTACCATCACCATAAAGATTGCCCTAATCTTATCCCTTTATATTCACACTCGTCCACTTCCCCTATACCACCATCTCTATCATCTGCATGAATCTGTTTTCTATCTCTATGGTTTTGTCATTTTGAGAATGTTATATTAACAGAATCACATATTAGGTGCCTTTTTGAAACTGACTTCTTCGCTCAGCACAATGCCTTGAAGGCCCAACTGAAATTTTCTGTATATCAGTAGTTATTTCCCTTTTATTGCTGAGTAGTATTCCAGGGCATGAATATGCCACATATTGTTTAACCATTCACCTATTATAGGGATTTTGGTTGTTTCCCATCTTTGGCTGTTACAAATAAAGCTACTGTTAACAATTTTATGCAGATATTTGTGTGGAAATAATTTTAATTTCTCTGTGATAAACACCAATGAGAGCAATTGCTGAGTTGTGTGGTGAGTGTATGTTTAATTTTTTAAGAAACAGCCAACTTATTTTTAGAGTGGCTGCACTATTTACATTCTCTCCAGCAATGTTTGAGAGGTTTCTTCTCATCTTCACCCGCATTTGGATTATCACTTTTTAAGAAAGATCTTAACTGTCTAATAAGTGTGTAGCAATATTGTATTGTCATTTTAATTTACATTTTCCTAATGGCTAGTGATATTTCACATCTTTGCATGTGCTTATTTGCCATCCATATGTCATCTTCAGTGAAAGGTCTCTTTTTCATATTTTTGCTCATTTCCTAATTTTTTTCCATTGAGTTTTGAGAGGATAGTCCTATCTCAATTCCTGTCTCAAATAGTTTGCCAATAATCTCCAAGTTTTAGCTGACTAGTCTTTTTTCCCTCTTAATAAAATATTTTACAGAACAAAACATATCAATCTTGATGAAGTTCAATTTATCAATGTGTCTTTTATGTATCATACCTTTCTTGTCATGGCTAAGAACTTTTCAGCAAGCTCTAGGCTCTAAAAATTTTCTCTTGGGTTATCTTGTAAAAGCTTTAGAGCTTTACATTTTACATTTAAATCTATGATCTATTTTGAGTTAACATTTTTTATCAGATGTGAAGTTAAGGTCAAAGTTTATTGTTTTGTCTATAGATGGTTAATTTTTCCAGCACTATTTCAGTCATTATTTCTTTGAGCACTTTTTAAACCCGATTCTCTTTCTCTACTCCTGTGACTCCAGTGTCACAAATGTTAAGTCTTTTGTTGTAGTCTTATTGCCCCTCAGGATATTTTTTTTTTCAGTCTATTTTTTCTGTCTAGTTTAGATTGGAAACTTTCCATTGTTCTATCTTTAAGTTAATTTATTCTTTTCACCATCCTCTACATTCTGCTGTTGAATCCATCTATCGAGATTTTTATAATATTTTATTATTATAATTTTTAATTCTGAAATTTCCATTTGTTTATTCTTTATATCTTCTATTTCTTGCTGAAAATTTTGACTTTTTAATCTTATTTGACCATGCTTACTATGGTTTGAATATTTGTGTCTCAAAATTCATGTTGAACTTCTAATCCCCAAAGTGATGGTATTAAAGTGTAAGGCCGTTGGTAGGTGATTAGGTCATGAAGTGGAGCCCTCAGGAATGGCTTAGAGAGCTCATTTGCCCCTTTCCTCATATGAGGACACAGTGAAAAGACTTCTGCCATTTGTGAACCAGGAAGCCAAACTTCACCTTAAACCAAATCTGCAGGTGTCTTGATCTTAAACTTCCCAGACTCAAAAGCGATAGGAAGCAAATTTCTACTCTTTATAAACCACTCAGTCAATGGTATTTTGTTAGACTAGCCCAAAGGGATTAAGACTCTGCTGATAATTTCTTCTTAAAACATCTTTTTTTTTTTTTTACCATGGCTCTTTTAAAATCCTTGCCAAATAACTCTAAAATCTGTGTTATTTCAGTGCTGCCATCTACTGATTTTCTTTTTTATTCAATTTGAGATTTTGCTTGATTTTCATACAATGAGTATTATTTATTTTTTACTATTGAAACCTGGACATTTGGACTGTTAGGATGCTCTGGATCTCATTTAAATCTTGTGTTTTTGGCAGGTCTCCTCTGACACCACTTTATCAAGGAAGGAGATATGGCTTCCTTGAGACTGAATGGGGTGGATGTCCTGGTTTCCACTTGGCCTCCATGGTAACCTGAGAAGAAAGGGGTTTGTCATCACTGGAAAGGGGTTCAGGGTTCTCACTCAGCCTTTGTTGATACCAATATCAACCACATAATTTCTCAGGTCCTGAGCCCCCCTTTTTTTTTTCTCTCCATCTTTTTTAGCTACAACGTTTTGTATTCCCCAGCAGCAATACATGAGAGATCCAGTTGTTTCACACCCTCAACAAAATTAGCTGTTTTTCTCATCTTCTAATACGTGTGTAGCGATTAGGTACTCACTGAGATTTCAACTTGAAGTTACCTAATAACTAGTGATTATAATAATGTTTTAATGGTATTATTATTTCTAGATCTCTTGTTGTGCATCATTTTTTCTAAGTCTTTTGTTCTTTTTAAAAAATTGGCTGTCTTTTTCCTAAAGAATTTTGAAAGGTTTTCATTTATTCAGTATACAAGCTTTTTTATAATCAGTTGTATGTTTTATAAAACAAGATGGTACATTTAAGGCACTAAAACAGCCAAAATTACATTAAATATAATTTTTTTTGTCTTGTCTGTCATTTTCTTAATATTACCTTTTGATGATCAAAACTTTTCAATTTTATTGACATTCAGTTTATAAACATTCTTTTGTCTCATAGATCATATATTTTATGTCTGATCTGAGAAAATTTTTAACCAAGGTCATAGGTTTTCTTTTGTTGTTTCTGCTAAAACGTTTATATATTTAGCTTTGGGTATAAGTATATGATCCATTTCGTATTATTTTGGGGTATATGATAAAATGTATAGATTGGGGTAAATTTTTAAAATAAGGACCTCCTATTGTTGAAGAACTATATGTGGAAATCCATCTTTCTTACATTGAATAGTATTTGCTAATGTCTTAGAAATCAATTGAACATGTATTTGTGCGTATTTTTCAACTCTCTATTTTATCCCATTGATCTTTATGTCAATCTTTTTACCAAAACCAGTGTTGCTCACAGTAGTTTAAAAATAGGGTTAAAGTGAGGTACTGTGAGTCCTCCAACTTTATTCTTATTTGTTCTTTAAAATATTTGGTTTCCTTTTAAATATATACTTTGAAATCAGCTTATCTACTCCTTAAAGGGAAAAATGTGATTTTTATTGGGATTGCATTGAATCTATAGAACAGTGTGGAGAGAATTGACATATGAACAATATTGAGTCTTCTAATTTAGGAATAAAAAATATCAATATATTTATTTATATTTTTTCTTACTTAGTGTTTGTAGTTTCCAGCCTAAAGATCTTATACACATTTTGTCAGATTTATACTTCAATATTTCATGATTTTATTATCATAAATGGTACTTAAATTTAAATTTCTATCTATTAATTGTTGGTATATAGAAATGCATTTTTTCTATATTTACTTTCAATCTTCTGACCTTGTCAAACTCTTTTATTCCTTACAATAAATTTTGAATTTTCTTCATATACAACATATCACTTGTAAACATATAATACTATTTCTTCCTCTCCAAATTTTCCTTTCATTTCTATCATTAGTAGTAATAGTAGTGTTTTACCTCATCACACTTCCTAGACCTCTGCATGTTGTTGGAGAGAAATGATGAAAGCAAACATTTTTTGCCTTGTTTCAATCTTAGAGGGAAAACATTTTGTCTTTTATGATCAATGATGATGTTAGCTAAAGGTTTTTCTAGGTACTTTTTGTCAAGTTGAGGAAGTTCCTTCTATTTTAGTTTTCTGGTGATTTTTTTCATTTTGAAATTTGTCAAATTACTTTTCTGCATCTGTTTAGAAGAACATGTATTTTTGTTCTTTAGTATGCTTTATGGTAAATTACTTCAACTGATTTTTAAATTTAGAACCAATATTTAATTTGCAGGATAAACTCCAATTGATTATGATATTCATTTTCTGTGCTACTGAATTAATTATAAATTTTGTTCTGTTGTTTTTTTTTCTTTATAGTTTTTTACTGGTTTTTATATCAGAGAAATACTGCTCTCATAAAATAAGTTGGAAACTGTTTCTTCATTTTCTATTTCCTGAAAGACTTTGTGAATGAGAGGTTGCATGTGTTCCTTAAATGTTTGATAGAATTCAGAAGTTAATGCATATGAGCTTGGAATTTTCTTTGTTGGATAGGTTTTAAATAGATACATGAAAATTCAAGTTATATATTTATTTTGTGAAAGCTTTAGTATAATCTGTCTCTTAAGAAATTTGCTTATATCATCAAAGTTGTAAACTTTAAGGTTATAAAGTGGTCCATAACATTCCTGCATTATACTTATGTTTATAGTGTTGGTAACACTGTCCCCTAATTGATTCCTGATATTTAGAACTAACTTGTGTTTCTCCTTCTCCCTTGCTTATTTCCTTCCTTTATTCTCCCTCCTTCCTCCTCTTTCTCTTTTTTCCTGTGGTCATTCTTCTGAGAGTTTTATTAATTTTCTTAATAGTTTTAAAGAACCAGAATTTAATCTTATTGATTTTTTTTACTATTGTTTTCTGATTTCAATTCTATTAATTTCTGCTCTCTTTACAATTTTCTTCCTGGATCCTGTCTCTGTGCAGCAATGGATTGGTATTGTAGCCACTTGTGTGAGTTTACTAGATGACAGTGGAGGCTCAAATTTGGAGAGGTACCGTGGCAACTGGCCCCCAGAGCAGGGAACACTCCAGTAGAGGTTCCAGTGTCATGATGGCATTGTGCTGCAGCAGTTCGGTTCACAGGGACCTGGGGAGTGCATGATGTGTGCTACTACTTTGGAGTGATACAGCTGTGTGAATTTCAGGCAGCTCCCCAGATGTGCTAAAGGCTTGTGAAACTGTGGGATTCTCCTATAGTTGAGGATTACAGGTGTCTGTGATGGCAGTAGAGGCTGGTAAGCGCTTTCTGTTTGCCTTTTACGCTCAAGGGGAAGTCATTCCTGGCTCTGTGCCAATCCCTGCAGGGTACACAGCTTAGCAGAGGCTGGGGCCTTCCTGGCCTCTTTATGCTGCCATCCTGGGCTTCAGTGCTCCATAGCAATCTTGCCACTCTATTGCTTGCACTCTCAGTGAGACACTCACGTTGTTTATTCATTGTTTCAGTCTTTTTTTGTGCAAAAGTGAAGAAGCACCAGACCCCTCTAGTCAGCCATCTTGTGGACATAACTTTGTATATATTTTTGATGTTCCTACAACAAATATAGAATTATAGTTGTTCAGAACAATAAGTAATTATAAAGTAAATATATATATACACTTACAGACGCACATATTCTAACATGATAAATAAATACATAGAGGTTTCTATGGTGTATAAATATAAATTTTTAACATTATGTACTTAACTAATTTTGTAGAATTTTTACAAATGAACAAACAGGAAATTTTAACATATAGAGTTACATGTTTATTGTTTATTTGTGTGATGCTTTTTCATACTTTTCTTTTTATGTCCATATTAAGAGAGACAATTTGCCCATATTCTGCTTTCTGTGATACTTAAAAAATGTTTAAAGTCTTTTTAATCTAATTAACTGAATAAAACATCCAAATTAAAAAATATGTATTCATAATGCCAGTGCACATTGGAATACTTCCCACTGTGAAGTATATGTGAACGAATATCTCAGAGGGCTTATTTCTAGACAACCCCCATCTGAGAACAATATGATGGCAGAGAAGTAAGACACATCTAATTACTGTTATAGAAATTAAAATGCAGGTAGCTCAATTAATACAAATAATATCTAACTAAAATTTGCATTTGCTACTATTATGGTTTATTCCAGAATATTGCTTAAAAATCTAAGCAATTAAACTTGCTCAATGTTCAGATTTTTTCCTATTTAAAGACAAACAAAAGTTTGCATCTATTCATTCTTTTGGATAATCCAATATGCTTTATATAAAAATCTAATTCTTTAACCATTTACATATTTATACTACTTTTTGAATTGATTAAGTGCTCATATTTAAATGATAAATTTAGACAAAACAGTATAAAATAGACTTGTAAAACTGTACTAAAAATATCATGAAAACTGAACAGGAAATGTATATAACATAGGGACATTAAAATAAACACAGAGAACATTTTGGAGCAAATATGGTATTGGGTTAGTAATGATGAGGACATATATACACACACATTTATGAATAGCATTAATTTATTGTACTTAAAGTGAACTAAAATGTATAAAATCTTTATTATTTTTCAGCATTAGTACTTTTTGTTTTAATTATATTTATTAATTTCAATGTTAATAAGCAGTTAGAAGGAGAAGATTCTTTTTGCAAATATAATATGTTGTTTATTCCAAGGTATCATAATATGTTGACTATCTTGGCATATTCACTTAGCTGTTCAATAAGTACTAATTCAATATTTTTCTCCTTTTAAAAGTATAAATACCATCAGAAACAACACCGTTGGAGAGTTAGTGTTGAATAAGTTTATATTACTCTTAGTGGAGAGTAGCTAATAAAGAGATGCTGAATTTATATGAGTTTTTATTTTTGCCTTGAAAAGAGTCTGTCATAGAAAATATAATATTAAATATCTGTTTCTTTTCTCAACACTTAATGGAATTTTCACTCCATTAATAATGATAAGTGGTACTAATTTACAAATAAGTTATCAATTTCTAAGTCCTAAGAGCTAATAATATATCATGTGCTAAGTTCTAATACTCATTTAATCAACTCAGTACCTTATGGCATCAACAAAGATTCTCATTTTACATAGTATAAAGTTGATTAACATGTTTATGATACAACCTAATAAATTATATATCTGTTTTCCATTGTTACTGTAACAAATTACCACACACTTATTGGCATAATATAACACACATTTATTATCTTACAGTTTTATAGGTCAGAAGTTCAATACGGGTCTCACTGGGCTAAAATCAACACGTCAGCAAGATTGTATTTATTTTTGGAGGTCTGGAGGAGAATCAATTTCTTTGTCTTTTCCAGTTTCTAGCGGCCAGCCACTTTCTTTAGTTTATGGCCGTCTTCAAAGCCAATAATGTTATATCACTCTGACCTTTCTTTCACGCACATAGCCAGGAAATTTCTTAGTATTTATTGAATCATGTGACTATTATTAAATCTCCCCAAAGAGATCTTTGCTTTGAGATAGGATTATCCTGATGTGGCACTTTTGTCTAAATAGGAAGAAATGTAGTACGTATGATAATTAATAATAATAATAATTAATGATAACATTTATAATATAAATAATAGTAACAATGACAACTGTGCTATATGTCCAAGTACAGTGTATGTGGAAGAATGACCCTATGTATTTTTCACAAATCTTATGCTGAATCTCTAAATCACTGTGACAAGAAAGAAGGTTTACTAAAAGCCCTTCTCTGTTTATTATCAAAAGTGCATGATTATGGTGTTTTCTTCTGCAAGCCAGATTGTGATTTGCAGAGCAATGTGTCCTTTCCCCTGCCTGTTCATAGATTTTGGTTAAAGGGTGAGTGAGAAGCATGTGAAGTGTTTTATATAATAAAGCAAGTGTTTTAGATAAAGCAACATTGAATTTTCTAGTAGAAAGAAAGATGTCAAGGTGAAAGCCTTTGAATCTATTCAGTTAAACTCCATATAATTTTATTTATTTATTTTTTTGCGATTATATGAAAGGCATTCACAGAGAATAGAGGTGGTTGAGTGGTGTTGGTGTTGGTGTAAAAACAGGAATTAGACATGATACTTGCTTTTATTTTGCCCAAGAATGTCTATTGTAAACATGTTATGAAAGTCTTGAAGTGCCATAGGCAAAAAATATTCTATTCTTTTTAAAAGAAAAATGGAAAAGTTTTGACAAATTGAATACTAGTTTTGATATAAAGATGACATTTATTGACTGCCTTTTACTTTCTCTCTGTTTCTCCTGCCTAATCCTTTTAAAGTTGAATTATTTTGAGCTTTCTTAAATAGTTCATTTTTAGGAAGGGGACGAGGCAAAATAAAACAAAAACTTGATACATATGGGTAATATATGGAGCCCCATCCCACAGTATCCATGTAAGCATTTTTGTGTCTTTTAGAATTTGAGCTCTGGAGAGATAAGAGCCATATATTCTGTTCTGTACTGATATAAAGCCAGGATAAAACTAAGCTGTTTCATGATTTACTTTAGCAATAGACAAATTCAGAATATGTGTCTTTATATCCAAACATAATTGAAAATTTAAATTATTTCATTAAAAATGCCAAAAATAAATTATATTTATAAGCTAAAGAAAAACTTCTTAAAACAGTTGAATTTTCTATCACCAAATATCACATGTGCTCCAACACTGGATCTCAAATCACTCTTACTTCCATCCCCCATATTCTTCTGTCTTTCAAACATACTCTTACACTTTACTTTTACTGTTTGCCATATTTCTTGCTTGTTCAAGTTCCTTTTTTTTTTTTTTTCCTGCAGTCTCAAACTCCTGGGCTCAAGCGATCTTCTTGCCTCAGCCTTCCAAGTAGCTAGCACTAGAGACACACACCAGCAGGCTCAACTAATTTTTAAAAATTTAAGTTCTGAGAGACAACTGTGGCTGGTAACATAACATATTCACAAGTTTCTGGGATTTGGCATAGGCTTCTTGGCAAGTTGGCAGTTGAGACAGGGATATTCTACCTTCCACTGGAATCAAACTCTAATAACATTCAGCAACTAAATCCTTTATTGCTAATAAAATTCAGCAAGTAAAACTGGGCACCATCTGGTTTACTGTTTTCATATTCATCACCAAGTATAGATAATCAATAGAAAAACTGTAATGAATGGCCTCTAAACCATTTAAACATTATGATTTACACAAAAGAAATAATGTTTGGTGAAATAATTAGGGAAGATTTAATTGCATCTTTTTTTAACCTCTGCATTTTCTGAATACATTGCTTAAAATTACGCCAAAAATGTACATTAGTTTTTGAACATTATGGTTTTTTTGTTTTGATGTTACTATGATTCTGATAAAAATTGGACAATATTCTTTTGTAGAATTTCCCTTAACTAAAAACTTCAAAGCAAAAAAACCTCAATTTTCCCTGAGAAAAATATTTCTATTTACTAATACTATTATACTTTGGATTTAAATAAAAAGTCCTTTATAATATAATTATTTTAGTCATTCAAATTACATGTTTATCTTGAATTGTTTCATTTAAAATCTTTCACAAGAGTTGTCAACATACATCTGTTTTAAAACATCTAATCATCTATTTTTAAGTATTTTTCAGTGTTGCATATTGTGAAAAATTATAAAAAGCATATTTTAAATTCCAGTAGGATTTTATATTACTTCTACTGTGATGAGATGATAGTGTACCTGGTTTTTTGGCTGTGCCCTTATTAAGCATGGTTCAGCCATAGTATCTTTCGGAGTTGCTGTCTCAGGAAGTCAGATTTGGTCTATTAACTCCAGTATAGAAAGGAAGCTCTGAAAATGGAAGATAAAAGAATTTTCAGAATATCAATTAAACCTTTTGAATTTTCCTTTGTAACCTCAAGAAAAATTGATTTTGATCAAGCTATTTAATATTAAACTTCAAGTAAAGAACACTAACGTTAATGAAGGGAATTCTTGTCTCAGCTACGTAGTACAGTCTAATTTTCTGTCTGGAACTATGGCCTGGCCACTTCCCCTCCCCAGAAACCATAGTATGCTTAAAATAACACTCCATGGATTACTGTGACAGCCTTAATTTAGCAGAGCTGAGGTAAGATCAGCTTGAGGGAGGCCTACTCCTCACATGCTGGCTTCCAGGTTTCAAAGGAGTAGGAGCAAGTATATTTTGAGTGTCAGTGTCTGAAATGCTATCTTTACAGATTCGCGTATTTATTCAGTCAACAAATATTTTATAACTTGCTCCTCTGTGAAAGGCACAGATGGGGCTTGTCCGAGAATACAGAAAGGAATTTTATATGGGCTCTGGTTCTGATGTTTGTAGGGCTGGTTGTTAGCAGAATTTCTATCGAGAGTGAAGAAATAGAAATATTCACTAATATCCCCTTCAACTTTGTGTTTCTTATCTATTCACTTAGCCAGTTCACCTAAACTATGTTTATTTCTTCAAAATGCCATTCGTGAACCTTACCTTTCACCCCACTACTCATGATTGTAGAAACTCTCACTTCTTCATACTAACAGACTAATTAATAAAGCACCCAGCCTGACATTAAGTCTTTATAGTGTTTTAACATTCTCTTTATTTCTTGCCAAACCGTGTGTTAGCAATTTTGACTCTTGGGTTTAAAATACAATGTTGTTTACAGTACTGATTTGAGATTACCCAAAATATTAGATTTCTAAATCACATTCCTCCCATATATGAGAGATACTAATGAATATCAAGCTTTACTAATAATTTTAAAGGATACAAAAATTGCATTGCACAAATGACAGAAACAAGTCTAGGACCCCCAACATAGCTCCAGAGTTTCTTTCTCCTCCCATTGAACACCTCCTCTGGCCTAGGTTTAACAGGCAGGGTTTCTAAGTGAGATGTATAGCCACCTCTCTTACATGGAGCTATCTAGATTATGAAACATCATGGTTTTAAACTCAGATATTTACATAAGTTCAATGATATTTTACAGAGATCCGTGCCCCATAAATTCCTAGGTTCCAGATTTTTAAGTATCCTAGACAACAAGGAACATTTTGTGGAAAGCATTCCACATGTAGGCTATATATTCTGAGCAAAAAGGATTTAGGTTATTCACCAGGTTGTCATAACCGTGTCTACAAAAAGATTAGAAAGATTCAGCTATCTTGTTTTGTGTCTTATGTTTCACCTTCAGAACTTCAGAATGATGTTTTAACCATTATATCACCCACTTTTGTCACTTAAATAGTTTTTAATTCATTTTATTTTATTTTTTTCTTTCAGCATATGGGAGTACAAACGTTTCAACCTCTGTGGAAAGTAACGTGGAGATACCTCAAACAGCTACAGGTAAAATCAGCCACTTTTTAAAATATATTTTCCCAATTTGCCATTAAAAACAAACATAGCAAAATAAAACAGAATTTCTTTTATGATATTAAATATTCTTACCAAGTGTTTTTTCTTTGTCTCCCATTCTATGCAGCACAGTTTTGATGGTACGTTTTTCTCTTTTTGTGCTCCAAGTACATACTAACTTACTGTAAGTGCCCTAGAGAGAATGGGTATAACTTGAATATGATGCTGGTAAATATTTTTTCAATATTTAACAAACCATTCAATAACATCACTTGCTGTGCTTAAGCATCAAATGCTATCCTTATCTCTACCAGCAGGAGTAATTCTTTTAAATAATTTTAGTTCTATATAATCAATACAATGTGATAATTCTAACAATACATTATAAAATCTTTTCCTTTGGAATTTTTTCTAAACATTTAATTACTATACCAAAAGAACAAAGAGACTGTAATTTACTCTTTAGTTGATATAGGACATTGCTACTGAGAAAATACCCAGTGGCTGCTTGAATGTTAATTTACACCATATGCAGAACTTCACTTACTTCCTCACCAAGAAATTCATCAAAATAAATTATAATTTGTCTCAATTCAATATAGCCTGTTAACTTAGGTAAAATTTTCATGCCTACGGGCATTTAAATTCTTATCAGTTTGTGTTTATTACTTTAGTGTTTTTTTATTAAAACTTCAAACCTATGAGAGACATTTTAAAATGTCACTTTATAAAGATATATTAGAAAAAAATTTTCACTGATGACTTTTTAGCAAATATACTTTTGAGGTCATAGTAGATTGCATGTATATACTGCTTTGCCCTATACATATATTTATCTAGTGATTGATTTTTAGCTGTGTGCAACCGCTCAATAAGATACAATTATTCTTAAGACTGAGTGTTTAAAGGTTGTTCAGTCACCCTTTTCAAAACAGTATTTTACGGCCTATTATAGTTTTCAAGTAAGATATTCTAGATTCAGTTATCAGTATTTGCACATTTGCTTGCAAATATCATAAGATAACATAACATCCTGGGGATATGGCATAACAAAACAATGTAGTTAAAAATTTTAAGGTATATTCTGAAACCTTGTGGATTGTTGCAAAAGATTGAAGATTTACACATACTCATTTTAGCAAAAATAGTGTTTCAGCAGTTCATGGTTGCTTTTCAAGTAGTATTAAGTGATTGAAATAAGTATAGATTATTATTCTTTTCCCTTTTGCTCCTAAGTATCTATCTTAAAAGGAAACTAATTATGCTTATTGATCAAATCTACTAAGTTGTTTCTTCTTCATTATAACAATATGAAGAAACTAGGTAGAGATACAGAGAATATTAAACCTCCCAAATTCTTAAAGAAAATTATGGATCCAGGACACTGTAAGATTTGGACATCGTAGACGGCCCCCAACTGGAATTAAGATTTTTTGACTTTTATAGTGGGGTGAAAGCTACACACATTCAGTAGAGACCGTACTTCTAGTACCCATACAACCATTCTGTTTTTTTGTTCAGTACCATATTCTACAAATTACATGAGGTATTCACTACTTTATTGCAAAATAAGGTTTGTGTTAAATGATTTTTGTCTAACTGTAGGCTAATTTAACTGTTTTGGGCATGTTTAAGGTAAGCTAGACTAAACTATGATTTTTGGTAGGTCAGGTGTTATTAAATGCATTTTCAACTTATAGTATTTTCAGCTTATGTTGGGTTTATCAGGAGGCAAGCCTATCATGGTCAAAGAACATTTGTATATTAAAAAAAGTAGTTGAAGAAAATTAATATGATAGATTGCCAAGTGTTTTAATTGTTGTCTTTTATTTCTAAATTTTTAAATTTCTGTAGAAGAGTACAATTTGGAAAGGTTTCATATTGCTCTATGTAAATTATATTTCTCTTTTATAAGATAAAGTATGTTCCATTTACCAGGCAATAAGTCTTATTTAAATAACCTTTATTATAGAGAAGTAAAACCTTATTTCTACTTTTAAATTTCATGTTATTCTATTTTTTGGGAAGTCAGTGGGTTTTAAAAAAAAAAGCATGTGGGCTTTGTATTAAACAATATTCGTATATTATTTTAAGATAAATATACCACTAAGGAACCAAACAAGTAATAAATGAAAATTTTATATAGTATTCATTGTATATTATTTTTTGTTATCTACAGTGAGGTTTTATAGGTTGCCTGCAGTGAGGTTTTACATGTTATTTACTATGAGATTTTTATCTACAGTTAGATACACACACACACACACACACACACACACACATATATATGACAGGATATCTGGTTTCCATGTGATTATGCACATGAAGTTCATCATAGCTAAAAATTGTAACGTATTGGGTTATTGATAAATGCTAATGTTCTTTTTGTTTATAAAGTTGTTGAACTGTGTTCTGTTTTATTTGGAATAGCTTTTATCTAAAATATATGAGAAGAAAAATTTTATAGATATTATAATTTTTTTGAAATAAAAATATATAGAGTAAAAAGCAAATAAGTCTATTTTCTCTATTTCTCAAATTCCAGTTTTCACAGGTAAATATAATCAATTATATATTAACATTCTATTATGAATAATATGCATATATATGCACACATAGATACACAATCAATTATGTGATTATGTGTGTACACATTGAATAATACATTTGTATGGCTTGTTATTAAGTGAGTGTAACTATATAACCCTGGACAAAAACTTAGGCAAGTATCAAGATTTTATACGTACTTTTAGGAAAGAGATCGTTCTGTTTTTACTTTGTGTTACAAAAGGTGAACCACAAAGAGAAACTCAATTCTGTAATTAGAACGTCCATCAAAGTCTGAATGGATTTAACATTTTGTCATCTTCCCCGTATGGGCCTGCTTCAGGTTGGAAACCCCTATAGGGAAAGAAGAACTTGGTACTTCTCCATTCTTTTGTACCAGAGCAGAGGTGAAGATGTAGCATACACACTACTCATAATATAACATGGCAAGGCAACAGCTTCTTCTCATAGCTCTTTTCTCTCCCTTTTTTTGGATGCTTTTTAAATATTACTCTCGGAGTGATACATGGAATCAAGAGTCTAGGAACTCAGTTCTTAGATATTTCCACTTCTGTGAACAGTGCTCTGGCTTTGGAATTTCAAGTTTTATAAAATCTTGGGGTCTACTTATAAAAGTCAGTATTAACACCCTTAATATATTAATTTACCATGAGCTGGGACTATCTTTACAGATTATCCTATATTGCTATATTTCATTAAAATAAGGTGTAAATTTTTCATATTAGCACATATAGATCCTTCCCCTTTTTTGTAATAGTTATAGAATTTTTGTTATATGAATGCATACTTAATGTCCCCTACTAATGATATTCTAGCTTGTTTCAAATTTCAGGTCTTACAAAAAAAACTTATTTGAGTATTTTTACGTATAAATTCTCAATTTTCTGAAATATTATAGTTTTATTTTTTAAAATTAGAATCAGTGGGTCAAAATTAATGTATATTTAAATACTTATAAGTTATAATCGGTATTGTATATCATCAAATCATATAGGCATCCGCAGTATACACTAATGCTGAATTCCATAAACCCTTGGCCATGTTCAATATCAAATGGTAGAGATTTATGAATCTGGTAAGTGACTTCTGTATAAATAAATAGTTTTTAATTTTAATTCTCTGTATCATGGGCAAATTTCAGAGTATTTTCATGATTTTTAAGCATTTAAAATATTTCAGTGAAATGTCAGCCCATGTATTTTGTGCGTTTACTTTTTCCAATATCTATTTTTGTATTTGTTCTTATTGTTTAGTAAAAATGTTTATTATATTAAAGAAATAAAGTGTTTATGCATTGCCAGTATTTTTACCAACATGACATGTATTAATACTTCTGCTCTACAAATATGTTTTTTGTTCGTGTATACATCAAGTTTATTAGTGTAGGTTTAATTTTTATCTTAAAAGAATCTTTGAATTTCAAAATAATATTTAACTAACGATATATGTACATAAATAATATGAATATTAAATATGTAAAATGTATAAATATTGAATTATTTATATGAATATATATGTTCTAACATTAATGCTACTCAAGAAGAATAAAAATTTTATGAAACAGTCTCTAAAGACATAGCTTTTATTTTTATGCTGCATAGTTACACAGTGCATTCAGTATAATTGCTTTGTAATATGATTAATATTTTAATTTATTTTAGTATTTGTAATTCATTTCATTATCTGGTAGGCCCAAATCACCTTATGTTACTCTTCTTTTTGTGAATTTCCCCTATAACCTGTTTGTATGTTTTATATTTATATTTTATTTAAATTTAGGGAAAACTAGCTAATCAACCTTGAAAAAGGTTGACTGCTTAGTGTTGTTATGGGAATAATTCATTTTAAATATATTTAAAGAAAAAATCCTTATACTATTAAAATTTTCTTTCAAAGAATGCATTGTGATAGTGGGGGTATTCTTCACGCAGGTATTCAGAAACGTGTAATAATGAACTTTGGTTTTTGAAACTCTTAATGAGAGCCTCATGAAATGAAGCAAATTGGAGACAAAGACGAGAAGGAGAGAACACTTTTTTTTTCCCCTTGATACATCAACATAATTATGTACCTATGATTTTTAAGCATATATGTATAGTTTGCTATACATTTCTTTATAAGCTACAGAAAAGTATGTAAACATACACACATACATATATATACACTCACTATACATATGCATACTGATATTTATATTAAATGCATATGAATATATGCATATATATTTTACCTAGTTTTCTGTGAAATGCATCCAAAACTCTTGAGTACAAACTATTGTCCTAAGATAGACTAGACTTCGGTAATTCAGATGAGTTAATTGTAATAGGAATGAGATAACAAGAATGAAAATAAAATCTTATGTGTGATAAGAGAAATGTTTTGCTGAGTGGTCATGTTGCAAGTGTAAGAATATAAAAAATATTTGTTTTCTTAGCAAAAGAAAAGCTTCCTAGTTCTTCATTTTGCTATTTACAGAGAAGAGACAGCATAAGACTTTTGGTTACGTTAGTATGTTGATAATTTAGGGGGGTGGTTAAAGGGCAAAAATCACAAGAGCCATGTTTATAATCAATTATTTGTTCTGATACAGGAACTGTTTTTGTAAGTGGCATTCACAAGATGAAAGAAATTCTTCAATTGATTAATGGAAGAATTAGAAGAAGAGAGATGTGAGTGCTGGCAAGGGAGGAATTTGGGGCGCGAAGAACCAGAGACTAAAGACAAATTTATGTATTTTTAAATTTGAATGTGTAATGAGGGTGCTCCTCTTTTTCTTGCTATAATGTTCTAAGTAAAACATACATTTATATCTAAATATTTAGAAGTTTTGGAGACATATGAAAAAGCAAAAAGCCATTTTTGAAGGTAAGAGGAGGACATAAACATGTCTTGAAGGTGCAGGCATTCACTGTAACATAAAACCTTTTATCTCATTTATGATTTTATCTTATTTATTTCACTTAAACCCTATTTATGGGCACGTAGTAAGGTATATTTAATAGATGGCTCATAGAAGAGGTTTAATAAATATTTGTTGCATGGATGAGTGAATTAATTAATAAGCTAACTGGTTAATATATCTGTGTAATAAAAGGAAAGATGAGCAGGGAGAGAAATACAGAGATTTGTGATTATTCCCAGGGTTGTTTTTAAATTATATGTCTTGTAAACAGTATCTTTTCTTGTGATTTTGTATGTGGAGTAAACTGGAGTTATTTATCTACCAAACCTAAAAAAGAGTGTTTTTCTAGCTACATGGGGAGGGAGGGTGGAAAGGGACTTCATGAATCAGGAGCTAGAAAATGACTAAGAAGTTTGGTATTGTAACATTTTAACATAAACCTGTTCACAGACTTGGGTTGGTGTTCTCTCATATCAAGTTACTCCTGGGACTCAGAGATAGTTATATTTATTATCCTTGGCCAAAATACTGCCTGGATTCTTTCCACAATTATTGGGTAAACTATATTATCTCTTAGTTCGTGATAAAAAGTTATTGCTTTTCTAGGATTTGAACTTCCTAGATTTAAGAGCCAGATGGGACATATTTGTCATAAAGTAAACTAAAATATGTCCAGAAAGGATCATCTTCTAGTTTATACTCATTTATTTTTCTATGCCTCGGTCCTAAAGTCTAATACTTGCTGTTACCCTAACACCTTTGTTTGTTTTAAATCCCAGAAGGCACTTACACATCTATGGATTATTTACACATTTATTTTTATTTTGAGACAGATGTGCAAATAAACAATGATTCAGTTAAGGAAGATTTTTATTGTTGGAAAGAAGCAATAGACCTGCTATATCTGAAATGAATAGTGGAAATGGAATGTTTCTCCTGTCTTTCATTTAGAAGTATATTTTCTTTCACAAAGACACACATGCTTTCTAATATAAATATAAATAGATAAGAATTGACTCATAAGCTATCTGAAAAGGTTTTCTGAAATACATGCAATTTAACAAACTATATATTTTAATTGCATATCAGTTGCATGTAGTGAAGTGTACCGATTAATGTATATTTTTTATGAGTACATATCCATCAAATCTCTACAAAATCCAGAACATTATCAACATTCCTGAATCATCGCTTCCCTATCAGCCAAATGCCAAAATATAATATAACTACTGTTCTAAACTAAATCACTGTAAAATAATTTTGCCTGTTTTTGGCCAAAATATAAATGGAATTATAAAGCATATATTTTATTATTTATGGATTCTTTTATTCTATGTCATATCTATGAGATCCATCCCCCTTGTCCTGTGTTTCATACATTTCCAATGCTTTGTAGTATTCCATTGTATGGATAATCCACAATTTATTGATTCATGTATTCATCTATTGTGTTATCATTCAACATCTTTGTTTCAGGTTTTGGGCATTATGAATAAAACTGCTACTAGTACGGCTGTATTTGTTTTTGGTTGACATAAGAATTCCTTTCTGATAGAAACATGGTCAGATGTGAAATGACTGGGTAATAGGTTGTATATACTTCCAACTTTAGTAGATATTGCAAACGTTTTTTAAAGAGGTTGCATTAGTTTAAAAATCCCACCAACAGTATGTAAGTGCTTGAGCTACACTTATATTGATGTTGTCAGTCTTCTTAATTAAATCCATTTCAATGGGAGTGTAATGATATTTCATTTTGCTTTTGCTTTTGATTTCCATTTACCCAATGACTAATAAAATTGAGGTCATTTTATTATCTTGCACTTACTGGCCATTTTGACAGTCTACTTTATAAAATGTCAGCTCAACTATTTAGTTCTTTTGAATCCTTTGTCAGAATAATGTATTGAAAATATTTCCTTCCAATTTTTGGATTGAATTTTGAGTAATGTGTTTTTTATATTTTAAAAATAACTTTAATAGACTTGAGATCTCTGGTTTATTCATAATTTTTGAGTGTTTATAACATGAAATGAATGATGTTATCTTTTACTAGATGTGTTTCTGCACTTAGTGAATATGTAATTTTAAATTTTTCATCAATTCTGGAAAATCCTTGGCTAACATTTGTTCAGATACTATTTTGCTACCATTCTAGTCCTTCCCTTTCCAATACTATATTTACCTATATTTAGATAGTCCTATTATTTCTATAATAGCTTGTCACATAAATTTGTTTCTTATATTCATATATATTTATATAATTTGTATGTTTCCAGGAATTTATCTGTGGCATCCAGTTTATCTATGGTGTACAATTATTCATAGTATTTCTTATAATCTTTTATTTGTGTAGATAATTAATAATTCCTCTATTTTCATTTCCAATTTTAATTATTTGTGTTTTCTCTATTCTTTCTTTGTACATCTAGCTAAAATTTTATTAATTTTTTGATTTTTTCATGAACCAAGTTTTACTTTCATTGCTTCTCACTATTTTTCCTACTATCTATTTCATTTATCTTACATTCATACTTATTAATTCCGTCTTTCTGCTGTCTTTGGATATAGTTTGCTCTTCTTTTTCTAGTTTCTTAATGTCTAAAGTTAGGTTATCAATTTGAGATATTTTACAATGCATGCATTTATTTTTATAAATTTTCCTCTGAGGATAGTCTTCCTTTATTCCATATGTTTTGATATGCCACAGTTCCATTATAATTTGTTTCAAGGTTATTTTTTTTTTTTATTTCCCTGTAATTTCTATTTTGACCCGTTGGTTGTTCAAGAGGATCCTGTTTACTTTCTAATTATTTGTGAAGTTCCACTTTTTTTCTGTTGCTGATTTCTAGTTTTATTTCCTTGTGGTCAGGGAAGATGCTTTATATAACAATTTTAATCTTTTTTAAATTTTATGAGACTTGTTTTGTGTCCCAATATGTGGTATGTCCTGAAAATGATCCATATGAAGTTGGAAAAAAGTGTGTATACTGCCCTTGCTGGGTGAAGTGTTCTACATATTTGTTAAGTATAGGCAGCTTATATTGCTATTCAAATACCCTATTTCTACCCAATCTTCTGTGTAGAGATTCTATTCAATATTGAAAAGGGCGCATTGAAGTTTCCAACTATTGTTATATAGCCATCAATTTCTCCCTTCAAATTTGGCCGTGCTTCATGTACTTTGGATGTGTATACGTTTATAATTGTTATAAATTCTTGATGGATTGACCCTGTTATCAATATAAAATATCTTGTCCTTCTTTGTCTCTTGCAACAGTTTTTGACTTAAAATACATTTTATCTAATATTGGTATGCCCACCCCAGCTCTCTCTTATAACTTTCATGCAATATATGTTTTTATTCCTTCATTTTCAACTTATTTGTATCATTGGATATAAATTAAATATATTATAGACAGACTATATTAGAATCATATATATTTACCCATTCTGCCAATCTCTGCCTTTGGATTTTACAGTTTAATACATTTTTTTTAGGTAATTCATTTTTAAATTTTTTTTATTTCAGCATATTATGGGAATACAAATGTTTAGGTTACATTTATTGCCTTTGCTCCACCCAAGTCAGAGCTTCAAGCATGTCCATCCCCCAGACCATGGACACTGCACCAATTAGGTGTGTATATACCCATCCCTTCCTCCCCCTTCCCACCTGCCTGACACCCAATAAATGTTATTCCTATAAGTGAAGATAAATGTTGATCAGTTAATACCAATTTGATGGTGAGTGCATGTGGTGCTTGTTTTTCCATTTTTGTGATACTTCATTTAGTAGAATGGGCTCCAGCTCTATCCAGGGTAATACAAGAGGTACTAGATCACCATTGTTTTTTGTGGCTGAGTAGAAATCCACGGTATACATATACCACATTTTCTTAATCCACTCATGTATTGATGGGAACTTGGGTGGTTTCCATATCTTTGCAATTGTGAATTGTGCTGATATAAACATTCGAGTGCAGATGTCTTTTTTATAAAATGTCTTTTTTGTTGTTGTTGTTTACTTTGGGTAGATGCCCAGTAATGGGATTGCTGGATCAAATGGTCGTTCTACTTGTATCTCTTTGAGGTGTCTCCGTATTACTTTCCACAGAGGTTGTACTAATTTGTAGTCCCACCAGCAGTGTATGAATGTTCCTATTTCTCCACTCCCATGCCAACATTTATTTTTTGGGGACTTTTTTATAAAGGCCATTCTCATTGGAGATAAGTGATATCTCACTGTGGTTTTGGTTTGCATTTCCCTGATGATTAGAGATGTTGAGCATTTTTTCATATGTTTTTTGGCCATTAGTCTATCTTCTTTTGTAAAGTTTCTGTTCATGTCCTTTGCCCACTTTTTAATGGGGTTGTTTGATTTTTTCTTGCTGATTTTACTGAGTTCTATATAGATTCTAACTAGTTATCATTATCAGCCCTTTAGCGGATGTGTAGCATGTGGATATTTTCTCCCATTCTGTAGGCAGTCTGTTTGCTTTGGTGATAGTTTCTTTGGTTGTGCAGAAGAAGCTTTTCAATTTGATCAGGCCCCTTTTATTTATTTTTGTTGTTGCTGTGATTACCTCTGGGGTTGTCTTCATAAATTCTTTCCCTAGGCCAATGACACTATTCAAAATCACCAGTTGGGATGGACCCTAAGTCAATTCAAATGATGCCTTTCCAAAATCATCAGAGGCATCAAAAATGAAAGGCATCGTTTTTTCAATGGAGACATTTTTTGCTTAAGCTTTCATACCACAGTTGGTCACAAAGAAAACAATACATAAATGATTTATGTATCTACATAGCTAAAATTCTCCTAAATAGTCAAGGATGTTGTTTTTCCCATTTATGGCATACTGTATTGAATATAATAACCAAGGCCTTTTTCATTTTTCTGTTAGTATATTTTTCATTAATCTTATTAAACACACCTCTATGCCTATACCGTCAAGAAGAACTTAAGCTATCCTTTTAACTATTCTATACTTCAGTTTCCTTGAGAGTAGTTTAAAGTGAAGAACATTCAAACTGTAGGCCTCATGGAAAATAATTATGTATTAAAATTAATGATAAAGTTCTTTGGCAATGGACATAAGTGCTACATAACTGTCATACAGGAAATGGCCTAGACATAATTCAACATTTAGTTGTAATATTCCTGTCCTTTCAATTTATGCTGCTTTTGGCATGCTGATTTCTGCTAGATCCACTGACACACATATGCAGCTGTGATAGTGACAGCTTGGAGTGAGCAGATTGACATAAAAGCCAAATAAAAATACTATGAAGCCCTGTGTAGGGCATATGGAGAAGACTTTGTTTTAGAAGTCATTTTATCCACATTAGGTTACATTTTCAATTATAGAGATGTACTTTTATTTTCTTCAATAATTTAAAGATATACTGTATTAGTAAGTATTTCCAGGATAATAAACAAAAGATGCATACTATTTAATATTTTTATATTTTTTCTATATAATAGATTTTCTTTTTCTTTAAAATGTTTTACTAAAATATTAAATATATTAAAGATCTCTAAGATATTTTAAATCTACTAAATGTAAATATAAATTGTGTCTAATGTTAATATTTTATTTATTTATTTATTTATTTTTTGGAGACAAAGTCTTGTTGTGTTCCCCAGGCTAGAGTGCCATGGCATTAGCCTAGCTCACAGCAACCTTAAACTCCTGGGCTTAAGCAATCCTTCTGCCTCAGCCTCCCGAGTAGCTGGGACTACAGGTGTGCGCCACCATGCCCAGCTAATTTTTTTCTATATATTTTCAGTTGTCCACCTAATTTCTTTCTATTTTTAGTAGAGATGGGGGTCTCACTCTTTATTGCTCAGGCTGGTCTCGAACTCCTGATCTCAAGCGATCCTTATGCCTCGGCCTCCCAGAGTGCTAGGATTACAGGCGTGAGCCACCGCTCCTGGCCTAATATTAATATTTTAAAAAATACAACATAGTAAAATAATCCACCTTTCAAACAGTGTTCCAGTACAGTTTCCTTCAAAAACAATTTAAAATTAGAAATTATTCTGTGTATGTATTAAGATGCATGGCAATATGGCAATCCTAGGTCCAATATGATACCTCTATAGAGACAACATTAAATCTTTTCACAAAAAAGTTGTCCATATGAATTTTGTATTGCTATTTATTATGGTATATTATATAATATTATATATTATACATATAATTTTTTACTTAAAATATTTATTGAGTCAAATGTCCTAAGTAAAAATAACAACATTCTTCTCCCAGCAATGAATAATTTCATTCTTTAAAAGTAAATGAGGTTTAAAACAAGAAGGTACAATAACAGTTCTGCTTCTGTCACAGACACAGTAGCAAGATGGATTTATGTAAATGCTGTGATAACAATTATATTTAAAGACCCACCCTCTCTTCCTAACTTTCTTTCTTTCTCCCTCTCTTCCTCCCTTCCTCCTTCTCTCCCTTCCTTCTTTTTTATTGGTTAAACTCGCATCTCAATGCATAGTTTCCCTTAGTATTTGGTTCATTTTATTCTTTACTTCAGTATAATTTAAAGCACAGAAAAAATTTAATTGTTTTTAGCTCATTCCTTCATTGAAATTGAAACACTGAATTGATAATTTTATGCTCTACTTTTTAATTAAATATCTATGCTGATCTCAAAGAATTTAGGAAAAGAAATAAAAAGAAGAGTTGAGGAAGGATATTCTTTTTTCTGTGTCATAGAGAAAAATAAAATTTATCACTTTGATAAAATTCCGCTACTTGAACATACTTCCAACTAAGACATGCATAATTATACTGAATCATATCATCAGTATTTATTTCAAGTGTTTTCTTTTAAGTTTTCATGAATAATCTTCATATCAATGCGTGAACATCACCATTTAATGGTTTCATCATTTTTCATTTCATGATTGTCCCATAAATATTTTAAGCAAAGCTTTTTGTTACAAGTTTAATATGTGTTCTATCTTTTATTATTAACAATCCTCCAATTATGATCCTTGCCTATATGTTTTAAATTACATTTATTCTCATAACGCATTAGATATGTATATACCCATTTTCTCCTCCCCACTCCCATCTGCCCCAACATCCAATGAAGATGAATGTTTTTACTATATGTGCACTTAAGTGTTGATCAGTTAAAACCTGTTTGATGGTGAGTACATGTGATTCTTGTTTTTCCATTGAATGAAAATTTGGCTGTAAAAATATCATAGGTAATTTACCCACTCAAACATTGTAGTCTGTAAATTAATATTTGAGCAGAAAGTTGCCTGGGTATGTTTTTAATTTCTTTATAAGTAATCTTCACTCTTCCTGAAGACTTACAACATTTTTTAGTCTGTATAGTGAAAATCTTAATCAACATGTTTTCAGATACGAATCTCTTGGTTTATTTTTACTGGAATATTGTTAACAATATAATCTTGCAAAAAAAGGTTACTATTGTTCATTTATGGTTTCATTCTTGCTTTTCATTTTAAAATGTTAATATACAAACCTAAAATATATTAACATTATCTGCACACAATTATCTACATTAATATTTCAACTAATTAATTTTCACATTTTTATTCTTTGCCTTTATATTAAGTGGTCTATAGTTTTCATTCCCATGACTCATTTTATTATTTGCACCGTTAAAATTAGGAAGCAATAAAAATATAAAACTAAATGAACATGCTTGAAAAGTTAAAAGCTCTTTTTAAGACTTCTATTCTAAAAAATAAAAAGAGAAGTTGAAAATTGCTTTATAGAAATTATATGATATCAGGCTTTAGATACCATGAACAACAACAACAAAAAATAGCCTTAAATTTCCATTTCTAGTCTTAAAATATAAATATTTAATGCTCACTCACTATGTTTGTGTTTTAAAATAAATCTTAAGGAATTGGAAACTAAGAAAAGGGGAAGGTGAGAAGGGAAAAAGGGATCAAAAATTATTTATTAGGTACAACGTACACTACTCTTGTGATGGGTACAGTAAAAGCCCTGACTTCACTATTATAAAATTCATCTATGTAACAAAGACATTTGTACCCTCTAAATCTGTTGACGGTTTTTAAAAGATAAATGAATGAATTCATATGAAAATTAGAATTCATACATAAAATTATAACTTATTCTTTGCATAATAAAAACAAAAATGAAATAGATATGCCAGTATCATATATAAGCATGTGTTATTATAAAATAAATGACTCTGGGTACCAGTGAAATAAAAAATAAATGGATCATTTGCTTCAGTCAACCTCAGTATATTTTAAAACATTGATAAAACAGATGCCTTTCCAGGGGTGTGAAATTCAAAATCAACTCCAAAACAAATAGAAAAGAAATATAGGTTAATTACCATAGAAAAAACTTCACATGGCTGCATATTTTATGACATTTGAAAATCAGATGAAATTCAAATCTCAGTATCCATATATAAAGTTTCATTGGGAAAAAGCCACATTTGTTTGCTATTTTCTATTGCTGCTTCTAATATTACAACAATAGATTTTAGTAATGGCAACAGAAATTATGTGATTTACAAAACCTATAGTATTAACTGTTCAATCCTGTATGAAGCTTGCCAAATTTTTAGAGTAGGGAAAAAGCAATGAAGATGACACAAAATGTGACACTGTATTAAATGAAACAGAAACTGGACAAATAATGCGCACAAACACACATACCTCAGACACCTTAAAAAAACTCACTTATAGAGAGATATAAAATCCAAATAAAATTTTAAGACATATAGCAATGGAAATAATATCAACCATACTGGAGAATTCCATTGAAAAAATCTGAAAATTGTTTGATAATTTATAATATATTAATGTAATTTATCCCATTAATGGATCAGCAAAAATAAAACAAATTAAAAGAAAATATATCATCTAAGTTAATGATAAAAATTCATTAAATAACATTTTACACCCACAAAATTCAGGAAAAAATAAAAGTTTTTAAATGTTTCCTAAATATAGTGTGTTCAATGGAGATAGAATGAGACATCATTTTATGAAATGTTAGGTAATGACTAATTAGTCAAAGACTAAAAGTATTAGTATCAGGTGATGAGTTAGGAGATTTGAATCCTCTAATTTTGTGGTAATTTTTGTTTTGCAGGGCCTTTTACTTTTTGTCCACCAACTTATTTCCAAACAATCCTTCTGCTTTTCTTTTAGTCTTCTTTCTCCCTCTCAAAAGTTATGCACTTCATTTTTTTTTTTGGTTTTTGAAGAAGCTACATACTGTTTTCCATAGTGGCTATAATAATTTACATTTAAACCCGCATACAATTTTCTCTGCATCCTTGCCAGCAAGGGTTACTTTTTATCTTTTTATATACCTGTTAGCCAATTTTATGTCTTTTGAAAAATATCTATTCAGATCTTTTGCCCATTTTTTCAACAGGGTTATTTATATTTTTGCTGTTGAGGTGTTTGAGTTCTTTATGTATTCTCGTTATTAATCCCTTATCAGATAGATAGTTTACTAATATTTTTCTCCCATTCAACATGTCTCTTCACTCTGTTGATTGTTTCTTTTGCTGTATGGAAGAGTTTTATCTTCATTTAATACCATTTGTCTATTTTTTCTTTTGCTGCCTGTGTTTTTGAGGGCTTACTAAAGAAATCTTTCCCCAAATTAATTCTCTGAAGCATTTCTCCAATGTTTTCTTCTAGTAGTTCTATATTCTCAGGTCTAACATTTAAATATTCCATCCTTTTGAGTTAATTTTTATATATGATGAGAGATAGGGATGTAGTTTCATTTGTCTGCATATGAATATTCAGTTTTTCCAGAACACTTTCTTGAAGAGATTGTGCTTTCCCCAATGCATTTTCTTGTGCCTTTGTTGAAAATAAATTGGATGTAAACCCATGGATTTATTTTGGGGCTCTTGATTCTGCTCCATTGATCTAAGTGTCTGCTTTTATGCCAGTACCATACTGTTCTGGTTACTATAGCTTCACAGTATATTTTGAAGTCAGGTAGTGTGATGCCTCTAGATTTGTTCTTTTTGCTCAGGATTGCTTTGACTACTCAGGATCTTTTGTCGACACATATACATTTAAATTTATTTTTCTATTTCTGTGAAGAACGCCATTGTTATTGCATTGAATCTGTAGATCAATTTGGGTAGATCACTCTGGGTAGTAGAGACATTTTAACAGTATTCATTCTTCCAATCCATCAGTATGGGGTATCTTTCTGGGTTGTGTATGTGTTCTCTTCAATTTCTTGTACCAGTATTTTACAGTTTTCATTGTGGAGATCATTCACTTCTTTGGTTAAATTTATTTCTAAGTATTTTGTATTTTTCTAGCTATGGTAAATGGGATTGCTTTCTTGATTTCTCTTTCACATTATTCACTGTTGATGTTTAAAAATGCTACTGGTTTGTGTATGTTGATTTTATATACTACAAATTTACTAAATTTGTTTATCAGTTCTAAGAATTTTTGGGTGGAGTCTTTAGTTTTTCTAAGTATAAATTCATATCTGCAAAAACGATTATTTGACTTCCTCCTTTCCAATTTGAATGTACTTTATTTCTTTCTCTTAATTAATTGTCCTGGCTAGGATATCCAGTAATATCTTGAATTCAAATGGTGAAATTGGGCACCCTTGTCTTTTTCCAGATCTTAGTGGAAAGACATTCACTTTTCCCCTATAATGATATCGGTTGTGCATTTGTTGTACAGGCCTTTATGGTTTTGAGGTATGTTTCCTCTATACCTGATTAGTTGAGAGTTTTTATCAAAAAAGGATTTTGAATTTTACCAAACGCTTTATCAAATGCTTTTCCAGCATCTATTGAAATGATTATATGGTTTTTGTTCTTGATTCTGTTGAGGTGATCTATCACTTTTATTGATTTGCATATGTTGAACCATCCCTATATCCCTGGGATGAATCCCACCTGATCATGATACATGATCTTTTCAAAGTGTTGTTGGATTCAGTTTGCTAGTGTTTTGATGAGGACTTTTGCATTTATGTTCATCAGGGACATTGGCCTATAGTTTTCTTTTTTTGTTGTATCCTTATCTAGTTTTGGTATCAGAGTACTGCTGGCCTCATAGAATGAGTTTTGAAGTATTTCCTCCTCTTTAATTTTTTTTTTTGAAGAGTTTAGTCAAATTGGTATTATTTCTTTAATGTTTTGATAGAATTCAGCAATGAAGCCATCAGGTCCAGGGATGTTCTTTAATAGGAGACTTTTTGTTATAGCTTCAATTTCATTACTAGTATTGGTTTATTAAATTTTCTATTTCTTTATAGTTCAATCCTGGTAGCTTGTAAATGTCAGAGAATTTATCCATTTCTTCTAGGTTTTTCAATTTGTTGATGTATAATTGCTCATAACAGACTCTAATGACTCTTCATATTTCTGTGGGCTCAGTTGTTATATCTGCTTTACTATATCTGACTTTATTTATTTGGGTTTTCTCTCTTTTTTTCTTAGTCTAGCTAGATATTTTTTGATTTTTTTATATTTAAAAAAAGTTTTGTTTCATTAATCTATATGCTTTAGCCTCAATTTTATTTATTTATACTTTGCTTTTTATTATTTTTTTCCTTTTACTAGTTTTGAGTTTGTATTATTCTTGCTTTCTTAGTTCCTTGAGGTGCATCATTACATTGTTTATTTGATTTATTTCTACCATTTTGATATAGGTATTTATTGCTATAAACTTCCTTCTAAATAATGCTTTTGGTATATCCCATAGATTTTGATATGATGTGTTTCCATTTCTATTTGTTTCAAATTATTTCTTTCTTATTTTTTTATTGGCTCATTGGTCATTTTGGAGCATATTGTTTAACTTCCAGATATTTGTGTATTTATTTTTTTAAAATAATTTATGTGGGAGTAAAAAAAAATTGTTCTCATAGAGGTAGGGAGTAGAATGGTGGTTACCAGAGGCTGGTAATTGTGGGGGGCTGGGAGAAGAAGAGAAGTTGGTAAATGGGTACCAAAATATAGTTAGATATAAGGAGTAAGTTCTCATATTTGATAGCACAGTAGGGTGACTATAGTTAACAATATTTTATTGTATATTTCAAAATAGCTGGAAAAAAAGTTTTAAAATGTTCCCAAAACAAAGAAATGATAAATGTTTGAGGTAAGAGTATTCTAATTATCCTTATTTGATTTCTACACATTGTGTGCATATTTCTACATATCACATGTACCACAGAAATATGTATAATCATTATGGATCAATTAAAAAATTAACAATAAAGAACTGGAAAAAAGTTATGCATTGTAAAGATTTCCCCTTTATATAATGGCAATATCTTTAAATCTTGTTACATCTTCAAATGATTAGTATATTCAAGTTCCTCCCATGAATCTCAAGCTCCAGTATGTTCAGTTAGAGAAAAAAACAAACCCCAAAAACTACGTAAATGAAGGAAAATTTTACATTATTTGATGATGAATGTATATGCCTAGAAAACCAAAGAAAATCACCTACTATTATTACAAAATATAATAGAATTTAATAACAATTTTTAGGCAATTATATAGGAAATTCAATAGCATTGTATGCATATTAACCGAACATTACAAATTATATTTAACATAATGATAATATAATAGTAAGAGAAAATAAAACTACTTAAGAATAAAATCATCAGTAAATTAACAGAAATTGTGTGACTAAGGTTTAAATTGATGCTGAGGATGAAAACTTTTGACAAGCAGAAACATTATATACTTTGGATAGAAAATATTAAAAACATTTTAAATAATTTATTAATTCAATACAATACCAATAGATCACCAATTCTTCTTGTAAAATGAAGTGTGTTAACCACATTTCAAAATGATACCGATAATAGTCAAAAATGGTAAATACATAAAACAGATTAGTTATATTTTTTATTTGGAAGATATATTAATAATTCTAAAATGAAAATCACATGTAATTTCCTGCCTGAATTATTCTATGACTCCATATGTCTTATAGGAAAATACATAATGCTTGCACTCTAATTTCAGCATTTAAGCTAATTTTAGTTACTGTTATAAGCACTCATGTGTACATGCTCACATATATACACACACACATAGCCACACATCTAAATGTTTGCTATTATGTTCTCCTGCATAGAATCCTCAAATGTTTTTCTCTGTGGCATTTTTAAATGATGAAATTAAAGCTGTATGGTGATAAATTTCATTGCAGTTTTTTACCACTCACCCACTGTGTTTCAGTTGAACAGTATTTTCTTTTGGACCTCTCTAAGAAATTCTCACATAAAAATAAAATTCTTCAATGTGCAGTGACAAATATCAGATGTTATGATTATATATGATATTAATTTACATATAGAATTCACAATTACCTAAGTGTGATTTTTAATATCAAAGCCATAAAATTAACTTTACATAACTCACACACAAGTTCACAACTTAACAAAGGAATAATGAAGACAGAATATAATCAAAGGAACACTGCTGACTTGACTTGACTCTTTTTTCCCAAAAAATGAACATTGACTAGGAATACTAAATATATTCTAATTAATAAGTATATTAAATATTTATTAGTAAATCTACTAGGCATAGGACAATAAGAATACATAACTTGAGTTTTGGAAACTAAGTAAATTTAGGATTAGAAAAATAAAATGATGAAAATATTTGTCAATTTTATGCAGAAGAGAAAATATAACTTGACAGCTGACTTCTCAGAAAAGGACAAAAATAGTATTAATGCCAGAAAAATATGGGTTGCCATTTTTAAGATCCTAAGGAAAATATACACATCACATTCACCAGGATTATCTTTCAGAAGTCAAGATCTTCCCCAAGAAAATTTCCAGGCCTAGAAAAGTTTTAACAGGAGAAGTCTGTCAAACATTTATACAAAAATTAATACTAGATGTACAAGATATTTTCCAGAAGGTAAAGGAAAACAAATATCACCCACCTTATTTTATGAGGCTGTTATTACTAGTACTCTAATACCAAAAGTAAGAAAACCAGTACAATCCCCCACCAAGAAAAATAACCAGAAAAACTCCCTCCAGACCAAGATTACACATGAGCTTGCATGCATAACTCATTAACAAAATATTAATAAATCAAACTCAAAAACATAAAATTAACTTATATGCAATGACAATTGGAATTTATTCCAGATATGCAAAGCTGGTTCAACATTAAAAAAAAACAATGAATGAAATATATCAAGCTAAGGAAGAAGAATTATATGGTTATATCAATTGACTGAAAAACAGCATTTACCAAAATCTGACAAACAATACTCTCAAGGAACTAAAAATACAGAAGAACTTCATCAACTTGATATAGAGCACATAAAAACACCTACTGTCTATAGCATACTTAGTGCTGAGAGACTGAATGCTTCTCTCCTAATACAGAGAGTGAGATAAGAATGTTTGCTCTTATTCAAAATGATACAAGAAGTTCTAGTCACTGCACTAGAACAAGTCATTTTAAAAGGCATATGTAATGGAAACAAAGAATACAACCCTATTTTTTTCAGACAACATAATTTTCTACATTGACAGTTTCAAGGAATCTACAAAAAGAATTTTTCTCCTAGAGTAATAATTTCAGCAATGACACATGATACAAGATCAACATATAAAAGAAAAATTATTAAAATTTCTACACCCTATTAATTAACATGTAGAAACCGAATTTCAAGATGGAAAACACAAGATCATTTACACTTATTACAAACAAAATGAAATACTTTGGTATAAAACAAAACAAAACCATGAATGGAAAATTTATCCTGAAAGTTACAATATTGATGACAGAAATCAGTAAAGACCTATATAACTATTATGTTCATGATTTGAAAAAATCAACATAGAAAATATGTCAATTATTTTCATATTGATTTATTGGTTTTAGTGATTTCTGTCAAAATTCAAGCAAGATTGTTTTGTAGACATATATGAGTTATGCTAAAATTTATAAGGAAAGGCACAGGAACTGGAATAATTACAACTGTGGGGAAAAAAGTGGGAGGAATCATTTTATCCATTTCTAAGGTTTATTACGTAAGCACAGGAATTAGGAGAGTGCGGTATTTGCAGAGAGATAGACACATAGATCAATGGAACAGAATAGAAAACTCAGAAATAGATCAGCTAAATTATTCTCAACTAATTTTGGCAAAGATAAAAAAGCAATTAAATTAAGAAAAATGCATAGTCTTTTCAATACTTTGTGATGGAACAACTGGATATCCATGAACAACAACAATAACAAAATTAAATCTTGGCTTAAATCTCACACTATCCAGAAAATTTCACTCAAACTGTATCATGGACTTTAATGTAAACTATAAACTCAAATGCTGACATGGATGTGGAGAGATTGGAACACTCTTACACTGCTGGTGGGACTGAAGATTAGTATAACCCCTGTGGAGAGTAATTTGGAGATACCTCAAAGAGCTAAAAATAGAAATACCATTTGATCTAGCAATCCCACTACTATCTATCCAAAGGAAAAAAAGACATTCTATAATAAAGACATCTGCACTCGAATGTTTATAGAAGCACAATTCACAATTGCAAAGATGTGGAAATAACCCAAATGCCCATCAATACATGAATGGATTAATAAAATGTAGTATATGTAAACCATAGAATACTACTCAACTACAAAAAAAACAATGGTGATCTAGCACCTCTTATATTATCCTGGATAGAGATTGAGCCCATCCTCCAAAGTAAGGTATCACAAGGATGGAAAAACATGCACCACATGTACTCGCCATTAAACTGGTACTAACTGATCAACACTCAGGTGTTCACACGGTAGTAATACTGGGTGCCGGTCAGGTAGGGGGTGTAGGGGGTGGAGTGGACGGAGTGGGTAAACCCACAGCTAATGGAGATGGAGCATACTATATGGGGGAAGGACACACTTATGGCCCTGGCTTGAGTGAGGCGAATGTATTCCAGGTAACCAAAATATTTGCACTCCCATAATATCCTGAATTAAATATAAAAAGAAAAAAAATATCAACTTGTACATCTTAAATAGATATAATTTTTATATGTCAATGACATCTCCATAAAGCTGTTTTTAAAAGTAAAAAAAAAATGAGGTGAAGAGTTTTTATACTTAACAACAACAACAAAAAAAACACAATTAATAAAAGGAAAAAAATTTATAAATTAGATCTCACCAAAATTATAAACATTTATTTCTTGAAAGATATGGTTAGGAGCATGAAAAGGCAAGCTACAGACTGAGAGAAAATAGTTGGAAACCATCTCTCCAACAAAAGACTTATATCTAGAATATGGAAACAAGCCATAAAACAACATTGTAAAACAAATATGACATTAGAAAATCGGCAAAAAACGTAAACAGATGTCTTACCGAAGAGGATACACATATGGCAAATAAGCATACAAAAAGGTGTTCAATATCATTATCCCTTAGAAAAATGAAAAATTAAAACACAATGAATCATAATGGCTATAGCAAAATAAAATTAAAAAGCAATAACATAAAATGCAATAACATAAAGTGCAGAGAAATTGAGTCACTCCTAAATTGCTGGTGGAAAGTAAAAGCACAGCCACTCTGGAAAATTACATGGCATTTTCTCACAACTAAATGTGTACTTATCCAGCCCAACTGCACTTTTGGGAATTTAACCCAGGGAAATGAAAATTTATGTTTACTGACAAACCTCTCCACAAATAATTATAGCAGCTTTATTAACAATAGCGCAAATCTGGAAACAACCCAATGTCCTTCCAGTGAATGAATGACAAAACAAAATATGGCACACTCATTCCATAGAATATTACCCAGCAACAATAACAACAAAATTATTGATAAACACAGCAACATGGATGAATCCCAAGGGATTTATATCGAGTAAACAAACCCAATACCAAAAGGTTACATTCTTTATGGTTCCATTTATACAACCTTCTCAAAATGATGAAATTATAGAGATGTAGAACAGATTAGTGGTTGCCGGGGATTGGGTGAGAGAGGCAGGAGAGAGAGATGGCTGTGGCTATCAAAAGGTAGCATGAGCAAGCCTCGTCTTGGAACTATTCTTTATCTCTAGTGAGATGGTGGTCAATGATTCTATTATACATACATGAATTGCATAGAACTAAATACATACACACACAAACGAATACATTTAAAAATGGCCAAATGTGAGTAAATTTTATGGATTATATAAATCTAAATGTCCTTGCTTTAATATTGTACTATAGTGGTGCAAGAACTTACTTTTGGTAAAGACTAAGTACATGGAGGATATATGGAATTTCTTTGTATTATTTCTTAACAACTGGATGTCAACCTAAAATTATCTCAAAATGAAACATTAATGAAAATGGATCTCCCAGTAGCAACAAGTGGACCTAAAGATCAGATCTTGATCCTAATTGCACACTATGACTGGGGCAGAGAAATGCAGGATTAGCCTGGAGCATCATATGGTGCCAGAAAATAAAGAATGGCATGTGAGGGACACAGGAAACAACCTTAAAGAGTTTTCATTTGGTGGACAATTTAAGCCACAAAATAAAATTTTACAATAATTAATATATATATTCAGAAAATCACAAATTGAAAAATATATTGCAAAATATTGAATTAGTACTCCTCAAAATTCTGAAGGTCATGGAAAACAAGAAAGGTCTGAGAAATGGTCACAGACAAGAGGTAATTAAAGATGCACAGGGAGTAAATGTAATAATATGAGATCCTGGAACAGAAAAAAATGATACTGGAGAAAAACTAATTAAATCTAAATCAAGCTTATATACCCCTGTAGGTTTCTTATTTGTGATAAATATACCCTGGTAATTTAACTATAGCATAAGCCAAGCGAAAAATATACAGAAACCTTCTATACTATCTTTGCAACGCAGTCTGTAAGTATAAAGCCATTCTAAAATAAAGTTCTTGTTAAAAATTGAAGAAAATTAAAACTCTAGTTCCTCAGGTACATTAGTTTCATTTCAACTCAGTGTCCAGATATGGCTAGTGGCTACCACACTACATAGCACAGATATAGGGTATTTCCAATTTGATTTTAGTACACATAGTGTAATACCTCTCTCCTAGTCAATCTCCCTCATAAACCTCACATATCGATATAAGCTTGTTACCTTAACCATTGACATCCAACACTAACCAAAAGGTAATCTCCTACAAATATATGGGAAATATTGGACTAAGCCCAATCAGTTTAGTTGATCTAGGTTCTAAAAGCAAGGCAGATAACACCCAAGCTTCTTTGACTATAACATTATATAATTGCATTAGTCCACATGAGCTTACTTTCCTAGGAATACAGAGAATACAAGCAGCAGAGGGAGCCTGGTGGACCCAGAAGGAAGGCACAAGCTTCCTCTCATCTGGCCTTTGACATTTCCTGCATCCTTGGGTTTGTCAAAATACAAATAGATTTTTACCAAGGAGCACCTCTTCTCCAAATACTTGTCCCCCAAAACCATACTAGCTGCAACTTTCTAATGTCACAATAAAGCTTCCTAATTATTCCCCTGGTACTAACCACCCTAGGGGCAATGGTTTTTGAGGCAGTAAGAATAACATATGTACATGAAACCACACAGATAGCCATATCTGAGAAATTATCCACACAAATTAAACAAATGGCCCAAGTTCTCAATCTCTTGTCTGACTCTCCCCACACATTAAGGGTTATAACCACATCACCCCAGATTACTTATTGACTCCTGAACAGGAGGTCTGTGCCCTTGCCAACATATTATGCTGTCTTTAGGCAAATAAAACTCACCAAGTTTTACAAATAACCAGGGACAATTCCCACAGGGGCCATAATGTCACATTATAGACCAAACAGACTGAAAAAATCAAAATATTTTCCTCTTCTGATCTATTCTTCTGGCTTTCCCCCACTAAATGGGCAGGCTGGCTATGAAGGGGCTTTGAAATCCTGCTTTGCACACTTACAGAATTCTGTGTCTTTATGATGCCTTAATTATTGGTTCTGTTAGTAGATAATGAAGGACCTCCAGCTTTCCTGGGGACAAAGGCAGGCACCCTGCCTTGGCACCACCACCAAGCAATTGCCACACCTGGAGGAAGAAGGAATGCCCTGCCAATCAATCAGAACTCAGTGAACTAACTGCAAAAGAATGCAAGGGATCCCCCAGCCCACCAAGTGGGCCAAGCAGCACAGGCCAATGGTGTCTGAAAGGTGATCAAAAGTAACCTAAGGCTAATTATCATGTCATTAGCTTACATCTGCATTGAAGTTTTGCCCACCTGAGTGGCCTTTCAGAGAGGCTCACAGGAAATCTGCATGTGCAGTAAAACTCAGGTTATATAACTCCCAGCTGTCCATCAACGTGGTTCGATGGAGATGTTTGAACCACATATAACAGGAAGAACCCAGCCTAGACCACATAAAACAGGACCCCAGAGCATAACAGAGGCCTGCCTTTATGACAGGAGCCCATTCGTTGTCTGTGGCAAATGTCTTTTGCTTTGCTCAATAAACTTCACCTCTTGCTTGCCTTGCTATCTATCGCTGTGTCTGGTCATTCTTCAGCCAAGAGTGCATCAAGAACTGGGAACGCACAGCTGACTTGATAGCTCCAAACTCAGATATTATGAAATACAATACAATTTAGGTTACTAAATGACTTGGAGATAAGGGATAAATTGTTATATAAGTGGGCCAAAAATTGTGCCTCTATATTGGCCCTGTGTTGTTTACTACTTCCTAGCAGGTTAGGATCATTGGCTCAAAGGCTTAATTAGAGTCAGAAAAATCAATTTCTTATACATCAGTTATTTGAAACATAGCTAAAGTCAGCAGAGTTTTAGACATTTAGAGCCTATCTGATTTTCATACTGTGTAAAAATCCACTCAGCATTTCCTAGCTATAGAAAAGACAGACCGTACAACTATAGCATAAAAGATCTCAAACTGCTGTTGCCCTTCGGAATTCTATGATTCAGAGACATTGAGTAACATTGCCTAGGCATGTAAGTCCCCTCTAATTCCTCTCTTCCCTGGGGGGTTCTTTGCCCCTTTTCTTTCTGTAAGGTGGTCCTGCACTATAGTCTCTGGAAGGTCACCTACTGAGAATGACTTCCTTCCTCAAGCAAGTTTGTCTAAAGGGCCTCTCAGTAGAGTTTGTTGTGCAATACTACTTTCTTGTGGTCAATTATTTTCCTTGATCAGCTTCTAAATCATTGAAATAACCACACCCCTTTCAGCTGTCTGTTATCCCCTCAAAGCTATATCATGGATACTATCTCTGTATTTCTACCCCTCTCTAAGCACTAGACTACTGTTTTTTGTTTTCGTATGACCTCTAGCTTGATGAAGAAGGATGGAGTTTATTATTTCTTCAAAATATGAATATTTAACAAAATATTAAATAATGAAAAAAGGCCTACAAAGTAAAAATGAATTAGCAAAATTCCAAATGTTTGTGAAAAGCTTACAGCCCTGGCATCAAACATTAATTGTTTAGCTGTCATACTCCAAATCTGAAAAGTAGAGTAAGATTTATGTAAAAATGTGTTATTTTCAATATGAAGCAAATTGCTTTAGTTTTTTTAAATGTGTGGAAGTTATTTCTAGTAATTTTTTGTTATCTGAATAGTCTCTTTTTCTCCAACAGACAGTGATATTTAGCATTTTAAACAAGGTGATTCTCAGTGGGCCCAGTGGCTGTCATATTCTTCTCTAAGACTACATGGGTGTCAAGGTTTCAAGATAAAATTATTTGAATAAAACCTTGTATCAGAAAAATCACTGTTGTATAACAGCTTGAAAGCTCTGGGCTTTGTTAAGTAGATATGATCACAGTTTGTCAGAATCATCAACCACCAACTGGGACTGTGATATAAGAGTTTAAAGAACCACTGTTACCTTTTCAGTGTAAGAAATTTTTATTTAAAACTGTAGCTTTCACCCTCTTTACATTTCTCTGCATTGAGTTCCTTGATTGTTTTTTGTTGCACAAAACCATACATAAAATTCTATGAATTTAATCACTGCATTTTTCCCAAATGCTAGCCTTTATAAAATAGTTTCTGCTTAGATATTTATTCAGTTTAAGCATTTGTGACTACAGAACAATTAAAGTCTTTCTATCTAAAAAGTTTTCTTCTTATTGTTATTAATTTAAATGGTAATAAAGGAAGATTTCTTGTCTCTTCCAGTTTTATAATCTGTAGCCTCAACATTAGGTACTTGCTTTGGCAAAATGATAAAACTTGTTTAATATATTTCACATGTCATTCCATAACTAAATCGAAAATAAATGGCAAATTACTTTTCAGTTTATATGAATAACCAGTGCTTTTAGTCTGCAATCTATTGTGTCCAATCATTCAATTGAGGAAAACAATTTAAATTTTTATTTAAAAATTACATTTTTATTTGCTTTTATCACTGCAATAATTATTTAAAAGTTGCTCAAATGAGATAACATTCATAACAATTGTAACATTTACATTCATATTAACGTGGGCCTTATAATATTCAGTTATATAATATATCTATTTTGGATTAGGATGATGCTGAAGATGCTCTGTCTATGTCCCTTTGGCCTTAATAATTCTGGTATCTTGGACAATTTCTGGCTGCCACTGTTTCTATCCCTGCCTGAGAACAATATACGTAACCTAAACTTTTGTACCCCCACAGTATGCTGAAATAAGAATTAAAAAAAAAGTTAAAAAAAAAAACTGGGGGAATCTCTCAAGTACAGTTATCCCAAATTCCTGTCTGTCAGAATAATAAATGTGTGTCCTGAACTGTTTCTCATTGTGCTGACTGGCTTGAAAACACTACTTTATTTGTTGCCTTCTCTTTATTTTCAATTTCCCACTGCCTTATAGGTAGCTCTGTACCTCCAAAATAAACTGCTTTTACCTGAAGACTTATCTCAGAGTTGGCTGCTGGAAGAATCCAAACTAAAACATCCATCAGTTATCCTTTTGGTAGTGTTCTCTCCCTCATATCACCAAATTTTCAATTTTTTTTGTTTCATTTTTTTGAAAATTTTCCTCTTTATTTCAGCATACTATGGGGGGTAAAAATGTTTAGGTTATGTATGTTGCCCTCCCCCCCCATCCCCAAGTCAGAGCTTCAAGCATGTCCATCCCCCAGATGGTGCGCATTGCACTCATTATGTATGTGTATACCCATTCCCTCCTCTCCATTCCCATCTGCCCAATGCCTGATAAATGTTATTCCTATATGTGCACTTAAGTGTTGATCAGTGAAACCAATTTGATGGTGAGTACATGTGGTGCTTATTTTTCCATTCTTGAGACACTTCACTTAGTAGAAAGGATTCCAGCTCTTTCCAGGAAAATACAAGAGGTGCTATATCACCATTGTTTGTTATAGCTGAGTAGTACTCCATGGTATACATATACTACATTTTATTAATCCACTTATGTATTGATGGGCGCTCGGGTTGTTTTCACATCTTTGCAATTGTGAATTGTGCTGTTATAAACATTCGAGTGCAGATGACTTTTTTATAGAATGTCTTTTGTTCTTTTGGGTAGATGCCCAGTAATGGGATTGCTGGATCAAATGGTAGGTCTACTTGCATCTCTTTAAGGTATCTCCATATTGCTTTCCACAGAGGTTGTACTAGTTTGCAGTCCCACCAGCAGTGTATGAGTATTCCTATCTCTCCACATCCATGTCAATATTTATTGTTTTGGGACTTTTTGATAAACGCCATTCTCACTGGAGATAAGTGATCTCTCACTGTGGTTTTGATTTGCATTTCCCTGATGATTAGAGATGTTGAGCATTCTTTCATATGTTTGTTGGCCATTAGTCTGTCTTCTTTTGTAAAGTTTCTGCTCATGTCCTTTGCCCACTTTTTGATAGGGTTGTTTGATTTTTTCTTGTAGATTTTCCTGGGTTCTAAATAGATGCTAGTTATCAGCCCTTTATCGGAGCATGTGAATATTTTCTCCCATTCTGTAGGTCATCTGCTTGCTGTCGTGACAGTTTCTTTGGCTGTGCAGAAGCTTTTTAATTTGATCAGGTCCCATTTATTTATTTTTGTTGTTGCTGTGATTACCTCTGGGGTTGTCTTCATAAATTCTTTGCCTAGGCCAATGTCTAGAACAGTATTTCCAATGCTTTCCTCTAGAATTCTTACAGTTTCACACCTTAGGTTTAAGTCTGTTATCCACCATGAGTTGATTTTTGTGAGAGGTTAAAGGTGTGGATCCTGTTTCAGTCTTCTACATGTGGCTATCCAGTTTTCCCAGCACCATTTATTGAATAAGGATTTTCTTACCTAGTGTATGTTTTTGTCTGCTTTGTCAAAGATTAGATGGCTATATGAGGGTGGTTTTATATCTGGGTTCTCAGTACTTTTCCATAGGTCTATGTCCCTGTTCTTGTGCCAGCAGCATATTGTTTTAATTACTATAGCCTTGTAGTATAGTTTGAAGTCTGGTAAATTGATGCCTCCCATTTTGTTCTTTTTGCATTGGATTGCTTTTTCTATACGGGGTCTTCTCTGGTTCCATACAAAGGGTAAAATTATTTTTAAGACAAATGAATTTCTCTATTCATATAATAATAAGGTAGAACAACCACCCCACTCATTTCTTTATAAAGACTACATTTTACTCTGCATTTTCTCATTTCTCTGCTCACCTTCAATAAATACTTCCTGATAGCATTTCTGATAGCAGAAAATCTCCACATCATCTTATTTTCTCTGCAACGCACTCCAATCCAGCAGAAGGCTCTCACCCCTCTGCAATATTAAATGTGTTCTTGCCAAAGGCATTGTATTTTTAAATGCAGTGAACACATCTCTGTTTTCATTGATCTCAGTTTCTCAACAGAATTTGATGTTACTGAATACACTGTATTTCTTGTGACCTTCACCTTTTTATTTATATCTCTAAACCATTTAGGTCATTTCCTCATTTCTCCTGTTATGCTTTACCCAGAAGCTCAAGACATCAGATACCCATGAGACTTATATTAATTTCTCTTTCTATGTACCCCCCCAAATTAAGGTATTTTTTAAAAAGCCTTCTGTTGTTTACAGCACAAAAAATATTTGCCCAAATCCAACATCCATTCACAATTTAAAAAACTCTCAAAAATGTGGATATAGAAGATAGTTTAACTTGAAAATGAAGAACAAAGGTCATTTATGGAAAACCCATAGCTAACGTTACTTCAACTAGTGAAAAACTGAATATATCCACTTTAAAATGAAGAAGACAAGGATAAAGATACTCATTCTCACTGCTTTAATTCAATATACCACTAAAAGATCTTGTTGAAGCAATATTGCAAGAAAAAGAAAAACAAAAATACAAACAGATTGTAAAAGAATCAGAAAAACTATCTTTATTCACAGCCAACATGATCAGCTCTATCAGTGGTTTTCCAATGGGATGGATAGTGCTCCTCAGGAGACATGACAATATCTGCAGATATTTTTAATTATCACAACTAGTGGGATGCTGTTACTGGCATCTAATATGTAGTGGCTAAGGATGGTACTAAACATGCTACAATGCACAGCACAATCCTCCACAACATATAATTATACAGTCCAAATGCCAATAGTGTTGTCAAGATTTACAGAAACAAACAAATAAAAAACAAAAGAAATAGAGGTATCAAATTAATTTAGACAAGTTTTCAGCATTTAACATCAACATGCATATATAATTATATTTATAGAAGAGCAAATTTATATATAAGCAAATTTATATAAAAGCAATGAGCAATTGGAAATTGAAATTTCAAACTATCACTTACCAGCACTTCAATAATTAAGACATACTTAAGAGATGAATATGACCAAAAAAGTGTGATGCCTACATAACTGAAATCTACAAATGAGAAAAATTAAAAATTCATCAACAAGTGGAGACATACCTTGCTCATTTGTCAGAACACTAAATTTCTTTAAGATAATTATCCGTAAATTAATCTATAGATTTAGACTAATCCCAATAAAAATTTAAGCAGAATTTTTGTAGAAATTAATAAAGTAATTTTGCAATTCATGTAGAAATGCAAAGGACCTAGAAGAGCTAACATAATTTTGCAAAGGAAGAATAAAATTAGAGACCTAACACCATCTAATTTCAAGACACAGTATAAAGTTATGGTGAACAAATAGTTTGTTACTAACTCATATACATATACATACATACATATATATATATACACACACACACAGAGAGGGAGAGAGAGAGAGAGAATAGAATAGAGTAGAACAGGGAGCCCCCAAATAGCCCATATATGTGGAAAATTGCTATGGTCTGGATATTGTTTGTCCCTGCCAAAGCGCACGTTGAAATTTGATCCCCAGTGTGGTGGTGTTGGGAGGAGGGGGCTAGTAGAAGTCATAGGGATAGATCCCTCATAAATTGCTTGGTGCTCTTCTCACAGTAGTAAGTGAGTTCTTGCTCTACTGAGACTGGAGTTGTTCTGTGGGAATGGATTAGTTTCCATGAGAACAAGTTGTTATGAAGCAAAGTTTTTCCTCTAGTTCAGTCCCTCTTAGCATGTATCTGTTCCCCTTTGAACTTCTCAGTCATGTTATGATGCAGCGTGTAAGCCCTTGCCAGAAACCAGGGCCATGCCCTTGAACTTTCCAGTCTGCAGAACTGTAAACTAAATAAATCTCTTTTCTTTATAAATATCTCAGTCTCAGGTATTCTGTTATAGCAACAGAAAATGGACTAAAGAAACAATTGGTTTATAGAAAGTACAAAGACAGTGCATACAGTGGAGAAAGGAGACTCTTTTCAGCCAATGGTGGTAAAATCATTGGTATGTGAAAAAAAGAAAGTTTCAATCATACCTCTAACAGTACACTGAAAGTAACTTAAAATTATAATAAAATTAAATATTAAATATCCTAAAACTCTAAAAAGCTCTGGAGAAAACATAGAAGGAAAATTGTTGTAACCTCAGGTTAAGAACAGATCTTTTAGATATGACCTCCAAATCATGATATAAAAATGAGAATCTCATATAAAAATGAGAATTTGTACTTCTTCAAAATTAATTCTTCCTTCTGAATTGCACTGATAAAAGAATGAAATGAAAAGACAAAAACTTAGTGAAAGTATTTTTAAAACAAAACTGATCAGGGAATTTTATCCAGAATATATTACATTTCTATTGTTGTATAACAAATTACCACAAATTTAGCTCCTTAAAAAACACCTATTTATCATCCCACATTTCTGAATGACAAGAGTCCAAGAGAAATAATATTTATATTATGCTCAAGGTATTATAAGGCCCAAATCTAGATAATCCCTGGACTTTGCTTTTATATGATGGCCCTGGGAACAATTCACTTCCAGGCTCAGAATCACAGGTGTAGGACTCATGTCCTGTCCCATTTCCTTGCAGACTATTAAACTAGGACCTCTCTTTCCTCCTTAAGGTCAGCCACATTCTTTCTCATATAGTTACTTCCATCTATAAATCAGCAACAGTTTATTCAGTCTTTCTCATGCTTAACAACCTTGTGTTTCATGCCACCACCTTGAGAAAGCTCTCTGCTTTTAAAAGTGCATGTTTAGATGAAGTAGACCTGGACAATACACAATAATATATTTCAGGATCAATTAACACTACAAATGTGTGAATCTCAAAAAAAATTTTGCTCAGTTGAAGAATCCAGACCACCCCCACCAACAGCAACAGCAATAAAATGTACATAAGGTATGATTCGGCATACATAAGGTACTATTTAGCATACATAAAATCTTAGCAAATTGAAGCTAATTTGTAATGGCAGCAGGTCTAGTATTTACTGTGGACAAGTTCATGGGGAGTGTCAGGGAAGGATTATAAAGGGGCGTAGGAGATTTATGAGGTTTTCAAAGCCATTAGTTTGTACATGTTAAATTTTTACAGTCTATTATATGCAAATTAGACTTTAAAAAGCTCACTGAAAATCTAAATAAAGTATGTATTATACAGCCAACTTCTGTAAATACGCAGCAATTAGAAAGAGAATGGGAGCTATTACATTTCTTGATAACTTTTCTTTTTAAAGAATACAAGGATTTCTCTCAGAATAAGGGGTAAAAAGGATAGTATTACTAATAATTACTTAAGAATAAGCAGTAAACTAGTATTATTAGCAATAGGCAATTTTTGAGTGCTTACTATGTTGAACTTTATATCTAAGAACTTTATAGGATACTTAGTTAATTTTACAACGTTCCTTTGAGGTAGGCACTATTAATAAGTCTATTATAAATATAAGGGGATTGAGCTGTAATTAAGTAACTAGCCTATGATTCCAATCTAGAAAGAGGTGAACCCAGGATTTGAAGCTACACAAATGAGGAATAAAAACAAATTTTTATTTGCATAATTGTATCTAAGAGACATAAGCACAACAAATAAAATAAATTTAATTTATGTAAAGTCCAGCCATCGCTGGTCTGGTTTCACAATACTAATTCTACAATGAGAAGATTTTTAACTTGAAAGTAGTGCCAGCTTCACAGAAGATGGTAACATGATGCTGAAACTATTACAGCTGTGCTTCAGCATTTCATCCCTAAAGCACCACAGTGATTGTCACAAATTTATATAATTGCCTGCTCTGGAAATAAAAAAGAGCTGAGAAAACATCCATCAAATGTCTGCTTTTTTATGAGCTTAGGATCTTCTGACAAGAGTTGTACATTTCAAGCCTATAGCTCAAAATCCCATGATACTGAAGATAAATCTGAACATTGACATTATGCATTTTGCCCTACAGCAGCACGCCTTATTATATAGATGACTTCATCTATTTAAAATGTGCTGCAATTTAAATATCCTGCTCAAATGACTTCATATTTAGCACCTATTCTTAAATGTGGGGGCTAAAATAAAATTCTTTGCCTGTGATTTCTGTGGGGGATGGTTTTGGAATATAAGGTAGAAGAAAAACTAAAAGTTCTGGGCCCTCATCTTTTCCAATTATTTGAAACACCTCTGCATATAAATATTTACATCATGGATATAAAATGTTCACTCTAAAAACTCTCACCAACTTGCATGGAATGTATTTTAGGAGTGAGAAATTTCTGTAACTTATAAGGCCACACGTATATTTTCTTACATATTTAACATATCCATTCATGAAGATATTAGGGCATAAGGTATAATAGAATTGCAATGATTTAATAAAACTTAATCTTGACAAGAAACGTAATGCTATTTTCAAAACACATGAAAATGTACCAAATTAAAATCATGAAATGTATTTTTTAAAAGCATGCCATTTAGAAGAAATAAGAAAATATGTTATGGTTATACCAAATATTGTATGGAACATACACTTATTTTTTTGATAGACTTTGTTTTTAGGGTAGTTTTAAATTCACAGCAAAATTGATTTGAAAATACAGAGAGTTATTATATACATCTTGCCCCTCAAAACTTACAAACTCCCCACATATCCTCCACCAGAGCGATACATTTGTTAAAATTAATAAACCTACATTGACACACCATTATCACCCAATGTACATAGTTTACATTAGGGTTCACTCTTGGTGCTGTACATTTTATGGGTTTGAACAAATGTATGCTGACATGTATTCACTATTATATTAATAGTATTTATTATACATGGTAGTTTCACTGCCCTAAAAATCCTCTATTCTCCACCTATTTAAACCGTCTGTCTCTCTAAGCCCTGACAACCACTGTTTTGGGTTTTGTTTTGTTTTGTTTTGTTTTGCTGAATTCATAATTTTACCTTTTCTTTTTTTTTTCTTTCTTTATTTTTTAATTCAGGATATTATGAGGGTACAAGCACTTTGGATACATGTTGTGACTTTGCCACATCCAAACCATGGTTTGAGGCATGCCCTTCCCCCCAACAATGCCCACAGTGTCCACTAGTTTTGAGTTTACCCACCCCAACTCCCCTACCCCCAAAGAATATTACTACTGTGTGAGCACCTTAGTGTTGATCAGTGTTCATTGGCATTTACACTTTGATTTCTAAATGACATATTATACTAAAAAAAGACCATAACAATATGGTGAAATGGCAGCTATTGGTCTGCAGTAGGAAAAATATATGCAAGTTTGCATCAATGTGAAAAAAAATGCTCCAAATTAAGGAACTTTCCACATTTTGGAGAGACTTGTTTGTAAATAATTAAGTGCAATTTAGCCCCATGATAGAAATGCACACACTGTGAAAGGGACTAAATGAACAAAATGTATCACTAGTACTTTCTGTTGAACTCATTGTGTTGTCTCAACAACTCTATAATTAAGAATTAACATAAATATATAATTACACCCATTGATATAGTAATCTTAAGTGATTTTTCCAAAATTATAGAAAAAATATTATGACTTAAACCTATGTTTTGGCTGTTCACAAAGTCCATGCTTTTCTTTCACATTACTTCTCATTGTACTTCGTTTATTACAAACACTTCTGTGAAGACTAAACACCATATAGCAAAGATTACAAATTTAAGATAATAAAAACACAAGGATACCCACCATAGTAAAGCCATAGATTTTTTAATAGCAGATTAAGGCACACTAAATCCATCGTCAGTAGTTATTATGTGAGAGAGCTAGCATTTTTGAACATGTTGTATATGCTTATATGTTTAAAACTTTATAAAGTTACACTTAATATGATATAAAATTATAAAAACACATGAAATTCTCTTGTTCGATAATGTCAAAGATTGCACTCTGTCTGCATGAATTGCCCAGGTCATTGGAGTTGGAAAGATAGTTACTCAGAGGTAGATTTCATCAAGCCTTTCCAGTTCACTCCACTTCACTTCCATTAGGAAGTTATAGTGCTACTAGAACATACCCTTGGATTTTTAAATATAGAATTCTCAAACAACTGCCTTATTTTGGACAGATAAAGTTACATAAGCCCCCAATACTTACATATTTATAGAAATAGAATGTTTTCTTTTACATTTATTCCATTCCATTTTTTACATTTTCTATTCCATTTATTCCATCTATTTCTATTACATTTATTCCATTCCATCTTTTACATTTTTTATTCCATTAATTTTGGAATTTGAACTGAAATCACTTTGTGAACTAAAGTGATACTTTATATCATGTATCAAAATTATTAAAACTTTCTGTTCTGTTAACCAAGTAAATCAACCTCTAGAAATAAATTTTAAGAAATGAGCTATATGTTTAAAATTTATTTTTATAGATATTCATTATTGTGCTACTTGTACTGGTGAAGAATGGAAAAATATACATAACTAATATTAGGAGATTGATCAAATCAATCATGGAAAAGATAAATATTATTTATCCTTCACCATTTTCTATTAAAGCACATGACAAAGAAAATATTTGTGATGCATATTGCTATGTTAAAGAGCAAGTAAAGAATATATGCAATATGAATCCAAATTTGTTAAAATTAGAAAATGGAAAAAGATAAATAGTGAGAAAGGTATAGGGTGTGGAGAAAAGCTTTTAAAATTTATAGTATATCAAAATGGTAACAAATTATTTTTGTAAGATGAGATTTTGGAAAACTTTGATTTATTCCTTTTGTTGCTCTCTTCATATTATACTTAATGAAAAAAGTCCTTTTTAAACCAAAATTAATCATTAAAAAGGTAGCATAGTAATTTGAAAATTTTATATTCTAGGTTACCTGATTCTCAACAGTATAAAAAATCTGTAATTTCAGACAATTGTTTAATATTTTTATCAAAAGATACTTATAACAATATGGTGAAATAATATTTGACTCCTTTATTTTTTAAGCATACATGAAAATTTAAAGATATCTGCACCCAAATGTTTATGGCAGCACAATTCACTATTGCAAGGATGTGGAACAACCCAAGTGCCCATCAATTCATGAGTGGATTATTAAAATTTGGTATATGTATACAATGGAATATTATTCAATTGTAAGAAATGATGGTGATCTAGCACCTCTTATATTTTCCTTGGTAGAGGTTGAGCCCATCCTATGAAGTGAGATATCGCAAGAATGGAAGAATAAGCACCACATGTACTCACCATCAAATTGGCACTAACTGATTGACACTATAGTGCTCACACAATAGTAATATTCCCCAGGGATTGAGGGGGTTGGGGTGGGTAAATTCACAACTAATGGATGCAGTGAGCATTGTAGCAGGGAAAGGCACACCCCAAATCATGGTTTGGGTGTGACAAAGTCATAATATGTATCCAAAATGTTTGTACCCCCATCATATTCTGAAATACATAAATAAAATGATCACCCACATTAAAGTACATGCCCTTAACTCATGTCTGTTCCCACAGCTCTGTGAGGAGATGGATGTAGAGCACAAACATGTTCTTTTATACACAGAATGAGATGGCTTTCTAAAGGTAGATCACTGGCCAGAGTTTTTGAGTCATGAGAGCTGCTCCAGAGATTTCTTTTAGAAAATGTCACCCCTGGCAGCACGTTTCAGTGACACAGAACTGGTCCCAAAACTTACAAAAAAAAAGAAAAAAGAAAATTTATTCTAGCAACATTTGTTAAAAAGACTCTTCTTTCCAAATTGACTTTTATTCCATCCATATCAAAAATTGATTGACCATAGATGCTTGAGTTTATTTCCGAACTCTCAATTCTGTTTTATTTTTCTATACGTCTATTCTTATGCCAATACCACATTCTTTGTTTACTGTAGCTTTGAAATTAGAAATTGTAATTCTACCGTCTTTGTTATTTTTAAAGGTTATTTTGGCTATTCCAGATTATTTAGACTTCCACATGAATTTTAGGATCAGTTTGTCCAACAAAAAGGGCAGTTGGAATTTTGATAGGATTGCATTAAATTTATAGATCAATTTAGGAAGTATTGCCATTTTAAAAATACTAAATCTTTGAATCCATGAATATAGATCTCTTTTAATTTGTATATCTAATAATTTCAGAAATATCTTACAGTTCTCAGATTTAAAAAGTTTTCACTACTTAAATAAATTTCTAACTTTTTGTTATTTTTGCTGCTATTGTAAATGGGATTGTTTCCTTTAAATCAGTTTTAGATTGTTCATTGATAGTATATAGGAATACAACTAATTTTCATATATCTTCATTTATTTTAATCATTTTTTATCTTGATTGGTAACACAAATTTCACATATCATTCAAAGTTCACTGTAAGGACAATCTTTACTTTGACACAATCTCTTACAAGTCATTTGTACTGACACTTCTCTTCATTAAATGCTCAAGAATATTGTTTACTATTATGGTCTATTCCTTGAATTTCTAATGTCATCTATTCATAATAATCAAGAGGTGGAAGCAACTCAATGTCCGTCAACAAATCAATGGAAAACCAAAATGTGATATATACAGTTGACCCTTCAACAACAGGCTTGAACTGTGCAGGCCAGCTTATACACAGATTTTATTCAATAAAAATATTGGAAAATTTTGGGGAGATTTGCAATAATTTGAAAAAAACTTGCAGACAAACCATATAGCCTAGAAATAAGAAAAAAGATACATCGTGTATATATAAAATATATGTAGTTACTAGTTTATTTTATCATTTACTATCATAAAATATATACAAATCTATTAGAAAAGTTAAAATTTATCAAAAGTTATGCACACAAATCTTTACAGACCATAAATGGCACCATTTGTAGTTAAGAGAAATGTAAATAAACATAAAGATGTAGTATTAAATCACAATGCATGAAGTTAACTGTAGTACATACTGTTCTACTGTAATAATTTTGTAGCCACTCTCTGTTGCTATTGCAGTGAGTTTAAGTGTTACCACTATAAGCTTAAAATGCCCTCGGTGTGATGCTAATCATCTCCAAATGAGCAGCTGGTCTCTCTGGTAAATTGTGAATCACAGTAAAAAGTAATCTCTAGTGGTTCTAATGCATTTCTAATCATGTTCAGTGCAATACCATAAGCCTTGCATAACACCATGAGTCCCCTACAAAGTGCAACTAGTAATGCTGGAAGTGCTCACGAGAAGCAGAGAAAAGTTATGACAAGTAAAAGTTGAATTATTCGATATCTACCAAAGATTGAGATCTGCTGCTGCAGTTGCCTGCCATGTCAAGATAAATGAATTCAGTATAAGGAACATTGTAAGAAGAAAAAAAAAAAGGAAAATTAATGAAACTATCACTGTAGCTATACCAACAGGTGTAAAACCATTGCATTTTGTGAAAAATATGTTTTTTTTTATGCTTGACAAATTCCCTTTATTTATCAGTTTTTTAAAATTTGTATTCATTTATGGTTCAGTGAAAAACAATACATTGGCAGGTGATTTAATTCATAGGTCACCTCTGGTTTACAAAATAGCAAGTCGGTTCTCTACATTAGGTTACTGCCTTAATGAAATAAACATTTCAATTAAGAAAGTTGAAGTCATACTCTAGGCTCGTAACTGTGTAGTACTAGGCTAGTACTCTAGTAATGAATGATCTATCATCTTGTGAAAACATGCAAGAACCTCCTTCCATTTGCTATATCTTATCTTTTAATAATGAATGTACATTATTTTTATCAACACATTTTATACATTGCATTAAATTATTTCAAGAAATAAACATATAAAAATGGAAACAATGTTACTTAAACATGAAAGGTCTCAAATATCATTATTTTGAGATCTAGTTGAGATCTAAAACAGTAAGTAGGCAACAAAAATTTTTCTAAAAATCCCAAACTCTTTTTTGACTTTCTTTAAATGTCAACAAATGCAATGCAATAAATGAAATAACTTTAAGAAATTGTGAAACTTAAAATTTTACAAATACTTTTCTATTTGAGTTTGATGATTACTACCAATAGGTGATCTAAGCTCTAGTTTTTATCACATTTTGTGATTATTGGTAGCTTCTTAATTTTTTTTTTCTTTTTTACACTTTTTTTTTAATTTCAGGATATTATGGTGGTACAAACATTTTGGTTACATGTTATGACATTGCCATACCCAAACCATGATTTGAGAAATGCCTTTGGCCCCTACAATGCTTGCTGTGTCCATTAGTTGTGAGTTTACCCACCCCCAAGACCCCAATCCCTCAATCCCTGAAAAATATTACTACCTTGTGAGCACCATAGTGTTGATCAATTAGAGCCAATTTGGTGGCAAGTACATGTGAAGCCTATTCTTCCATTCTTGTGATACCTTACTTCAGAGGATGGGCTCAAGCTCTATCCAGGAAAATATACGAGGTGCTAGATCACCATGGTTTTTTGTAATTGAGTAGTATTTCATTGTATACATATACCCTATTTTATTAATCCACTTGTGGATTGATGGGCACTTGGTTTGTCTCCACAACTTAGCAATAGTGAATTGTGCTGTCATAGACATTCAGGTGCAGATGTCTTTATTATAGAATGTCTTTTGTTCTTTTGGGTAGATGCCTAATAGTGCTATTGCTGGATCAAAAAAGAATCTTTTTTCAATAAATGGTGCTGGGAAAACTGGATAAATACATCCAGAAGATTGAAACTTGATCCCACCTCTCACCTCTTAAAAAGTCAATTTACAATGGATAACAGACTTAAACCTAAGGCATGAAACCTTAAGAATCCTAGAAGAAAATGTAGGGAAGACCCTTTCAGACATTGACCTAGGCAAAGAATTTTTGAAGAAGATGCCCAAAGCAATCATAGCAGCTACAAAAATAAATAAATGAGACACGATCAAATTTAAAAGCTTTTGCACAGCCAAAGAAACTATTATTAAAGTGAATAGGCAGCCTACAGAATGGGAGAAAATATTTGCTCTCTACACATCCGATAAAGGGCTGATAACAAGAATCTATCTAGAACTCAAAAAAATCAACAAGAAAAAAATCAAACAACACCATCAATAATGGGCAAACGACGTGAACAGAAACTTTTCAAAAGAAGACAGAGTAATGTCCAGCAAACATATAAAAAAAAAAGCTCAACATCTCTAACCATTGGAGAAATGCAAATCAAAACCACAATGAGATATCACCTCACCCCGGTGAGATTGGACTTTATCAAAAAATCTCAAAACAACAAATGGTGGCAAGGATGTGGAGAGAGAACACTCTTACATTGCTGATCGACTGCAAATTAGTGCAACCTCTGTGGAAAAGAATTTAGAGATACCTCAAAGAAGTAAAAATAGAAATACCATTTGATCTAGCAATAACACTATTAGGCATCTCCCCAAAAGAACACAAGACAATCTATTTATCAGTTTTTAAAACATTATTTGTTTTATGGGGTAGCTAGGAAGATGGTAGTCAAAAGATACAAAATTTCAGTTAAATAGGAGAAGTAAGTTTAAGAGATCTATTGTATAATATGATCACTATAGTTAATAATAACATATGGTATTCTTTTGTTTTTATTTCAAAATATTACTGGGGGTACAAATGTTTTGGTTACAGGTATAGATTTTGTTAAGGTTGAGTCAGGGTTGTAGGTGTGCCCATCACCCAGATAATGTTCATCGTACCACTTAGGTAGGCTTTTGCCCATCCCCTCATCACCTCTTCCCATTGTTTGATTTCCACTGAGTTTTATTTTCCTCTGTGCAAGTGTGCTTAAGTTAGTTTCAATTTAATAGCAGGTAAATGTGGTGTTTATTTTTCTATTCTTGGCATACTTCACTTAGTAGAATGGGTTCCAGCTCTTTCCAGGAAAATACAAGAGGTGCTATATCACCATTGTTTCTTATAGCTGAGTAGTACTCCATGGTATATATATACCACATTTTATTAATCCACTTATGTATTGATAGGCACTTGGGTTGTTTCTATATCTTTGCAATTGTGAATTGTGCTGCTATAGACATTCGGGTGCAGATATCTTTGTTATAGAGTAGATGCCAAATAATGGGATTGGTGGATCAAATGGTAGGTCTACTTGTATTTGTTTAAGGTATCTCCATGTACTCACCATCAAATTGGTTTCACTGATCATCACCTAAGAGCACATTTAGGAATAACATTGATCAGGTGTAGGGCAGATGTGAGTGGGGGAGGGGATAGGTGTATACATACATAATGAGTGCGATGTGAACTGTCTAGGAGATGGACATGTTTGAAGCTCTGACTCGGGGGTGGGGATGGGGGTGGGGGGACAAGGGGAATATACGTAACCTAAACTTTTGTACCCTCACATAAAAAAAAAAGAATAATCCCTCCTCTTCCTTCTCCTCCTCAGTGAACTCAATTTGAAGATGATAAGAATGAAGATTTTTGTGGTGATCTACTTCCACTTAATGAATAGTAAACATATTTTCTCTCCCTTATGATTTTATAAGTCATATTTTCTTTTCTCTATCTTACTTCCTTGTGAGAATATAGTATATAAAATACATCACATACAAAATATGTATTGGTGGGCAGTTTATGTTATTTATAAGGCTTCTGGTCAACAGTAGGCTATTAGTAGTTAAGTTTTCAGGGAGTCAGAAATTATATGCAGATTTTTGACTGTATGGGAAGGTCAATATCTCTAACCTCTGAAGTGTTCAAGGGTCAACTGTACAAACAATGGAATATTATTCAGTCTTAAAAAGGAACAAAATCCTGTCGGATGCCAACATGGGTGAACTTTGAGCAAGTTATGCTAAGTGAAATAAGTCAACCACAAAAAGGTAAGCATTGTATGATTCCACATATATGAGGTATTTAAAACAGAGTTAAATTCATAGAAACTGAAAGTAGAATTGTGGTTACTAAGGACCAGGGAAAGTGGGGTAAGGGTAGTAGTTTAATGGGTATAAAATTTCAGACTTCCAAGATAAAAAGTTATGGAGATCTGTTTCACAACAATGTGAATATACTTAACACTATTTAATTGCATACTTAAAAATGGTTAAGATGGTAAATTTCATGTTATGTGTTTTTTTACCATAGTATAAAAAAAACATGAAGGAGAAAAATACCTCTGCTAACTCTTGGGGCCAGAGACAAGGCTCAAGTGAGAAGTGCAGTAAAGGGTAAGAGCCCCCTAACGAGTGAAGCAAAGAAATAGTATTGTAGAGTTTACTGATTGATCACCTGCTTCCTTTTGTTCTTTATTCTGATTGGCTAACAAGCAGTCCCCTCCCACAACATATGGTACCACCCCTTGTACATTTTCTTGATTATTTTTCCATATGCAATAGAAGAGAAGAAAATCTTTGTCTGAAATCTTATTAAATGAAAATGCTTCATTTAAAATCATAGGCAGTAAATAACCCCTAGGAATAGGATATAAGACAATGAACTACATCCTGATTTGTTATTTTCTTATTTTCTATGATTTATTAATTACATTCTTCTTGTTTATACTTATCATTACATTTACAAAACACTATTAAATGTAAAGATGAGAAAAGATGGAATGTTATGTTAGTTACTTTACATTGCCATAAGTGATTTTGTGGTTCAAAATAAAGCATTTAATCTGTTTTAAAAAAGCATATTGCATGTATATACATGTAATTTCTTTTTGGTTATTTAAACATAAAGTAGCAATTATGCTAACTTCAAATTTTAGTACTTAACTTTCTATATTCTAATTTGCTTACACTAAATTTAATTCTAGTGCTTTATTTTTTATTCACGTACTCAGAATGAAGACCTTCTTTTAAAAACTCAGCATCAATGTACTTTCAAACATATTGCAATGAATAGGTGGTTCTTTCATGATTATTTTTAACATTCTTTTTGTTCTAATTCTCATTATATTTCCTGTGTGTATTCAAAGCAATATCCAAACTTATAACTACATTTTGGAAGAATGAGTTTATATATTTTTGTCCTCTATTCTATAAATGAATATTTTTGTCATTGCAATAAAATTTCATCAGACACTGTAAAATAATAGTATGACAAATTATAATGAGTAGAAGGGAAAAACATTCTCTTCTGGAAAATTCTGATAAGAATTTATTTCTATAAGAGATTTTCTTATTATGTAATTGGAAAATTCTAATGCTTACTTATTAAAGGCCAAGTGTAATTATACACTATTTTCCTTCTATTTATTTGGAAAAACTAAGAAATTTCACATTACTTATGTGTATCATTGGTTTTTTATAAATAAGTTGTTATTTGAAGTATATGAAATTTAAGTTATTTTAATTAGTGTTATATTACTTCTTTTACATTAAGGTTATCAACACAATGACATGTTTTATATGTTGTGAGTATATATGTTTTAATATATGCAATTATGTACTCTAAAACTATGAATGTCCTGATAATCGTATTTTTAAAACATTAGTAATTTGATTTTTCAAAACCAATTTGTATTATATTAATTAATATTACATTGCATTACATAGTAAAATTGTGTTTACAATTGTATATGAATACATGTATGTATATATGTATGTATGTATGTATTTTTATCTGTGGTATAAATTTGAGGTAGTTTTGGCCAGGCTATCAGACAGAGCTTAAAAAGCCCTCAGAAGATAACACACATGTGGCCCACATTCAGCAGTCCTTCATTTTATTTTTCTTTTTTTTAATTGTGGATTGTTTTTACTTATTTTTAAAATATCTTTCACGCTTGAAGCTTTGACTTGGGGGGGTGGGGGACCATGGGAAATATACATAACCTAAACTTTTGTACTGCCATAATAAGCTGAAATAAAAAAAAAACTGAGACAAAAATTCATATTGAATTCCCTAAATAGGAAATCATGATGAATTTCTAAGTGTGAGGAGAGAAGAAAAAAAGTTTGCGTATGTCTTAGTCAGCTCAGGCTACCATAACAAAATGCCAAAGACTGAAAGGCTTAAACACAGACATTTATTTTCACACAGTTCTGGAAGCTGAAGTCCATGATCAGGGCTTCTGTGCCCAAGATTTCTGATGTCTCTTATAGAGACACTAATCCAATCAGAACCCTACTCTGTGACCTCTTTTCCTCTTAATTACTTCCTCGCAGGCCCTATCCATATAAGGTTATAGTGGAGATTAGAGCTTTAACATATAAAATGGAGGGGCCCACAATTCAGTTCATACCAACATAGATGCCTTTATATTTGTCAAAAAGAGCCTAAAATACATGTTTTCTTTGACATGCATATTGTTAGCTTTCATTGTTTTCTTTGGTAGTGTTTAAGTAGTAATGAATGACAAAATTTATTTTTAACTTAAAATTCTCATTTTATAGTTTCATTGTGAAAAGGATAATCTGGCAACACTGACCCTGTACTCTTGCATAGCTACAAAGTTGACAGTCACCTATACCCTTTTGGGCAGGGTATTGCCTCTACTTTAGTACCCAAGATTCCTTGTCATCTCCCCTAAATTTGAGGCTAGGTATGAAATACCTTTTATCATTTTGTTAGCACTGCTGTTTCTTTCAGTTGAAATTAACAACAACAAAAAATGCTTATTTAAAGAAAACAATTTTCCCCAGAGCGAAAAAATGTGATATCTACTTAAAATGGTTTATTATGTATTAAGACTTCTCAAGTATAAAGCAATATATTCCCTTCAGAAAGAGAAAATCTCCCCTCACCTTTTTTTTGTTGTTGTTTTTATGTTTTTTTGGCATCCTGGTATATATTTATCATTTATATAAGTTTAAAGGAAATAGAAAAACTCCTGTAATAATACATAATTCATTGATTTCATAGGAAACACATATTTAAATATGTATCTCATACAAGCCAATATAATAAATTAATATTGCTTTATTTGTGTTTATTTCATAAACTAGACATTTTGTATGCATCTTCAAAATTTGTTTCTTCATTATCCACATAGTCAACTTGTCAGAATTTGTATTTTTATCTATATTTTAATTTCTTTAAGGTATAATAAGATTTACCTTTCTACAACAATATAGCTGGAACTATAATCTTCTGCTAGTTCAGGAAAAAAATAACTTCACCTACAATGATCAAAATAAAATAATTATGATCAAATCTCCTATCTGGGCCAGGCACAGTGGCTCATGCCTGTAATTCTAGCACTCTGGGAGGCCGAGGCAGGAGGATCACTTGAGCTCAGGCATTCTAGGCCAGCTTTAGCAACATAGTAAGACCATGTCTCTACTAAAAATAGAAAAAAATTAGCGGGGTGTGATGTGTTCCTGTAGTCCCAGCTACTTGGGAGGCTGAGGCAAGAGGGTCACTTGAGCCCAGGAGTTTGAGGTTGCTGTGAGCTAATGAAAACACAGATATCAGAAAGATGTCTGGATGTGACAGATATGTCCATTGAATAATATAAAATCCTTTTTCTGATGTTTAAAAATGAGACAGTATAAATAAAGACAAAGTTAGAAGGAAAAAAATATGAATCTAGATCAAAACCTCAGTAGTGAGGTAGTAGCTATTAGACAAAAAAAGATATGCAAAAGAAAGTATTATTTCAAAAACAATGACTGAAAATAGAAGTATAAAATGGAACAAGCATAACAGAAAATTCCTCAAAAAAAATAGAAAATGAAGAAAAGGAATAATGAAAAGAATTAAAACAATAAACAGAGTAAAAACCACCAAAGGTTAACAAGGAACATAGTATAATCATAGGTGCCTCTAAAAAGAAAACAATAACAATGGAGTAGAACAAAAATTCATAATATAAAACAATTTTAATTAAATAAATATGAATTAAAATGATATATTAAAAAGCAGTACCGGGTACTTGGGAGCATCTACACAGTGAATAATCAACATGAAGACATTTTATTAAAATGTTATTCTAGTTCTTATTTTAAATTCTTATTCTAATTCTAATTTTAAAGAAATAAAATATTGCTATGCACCTATTAGAAAGTCTAAAGCCAATACAACTGACAATTGCATATGTTGAGAAGGAGCTGGAGCAACTGGAACATTCATACATTACTGGTGGGAATGCAAAATGATACAGCCACTCCAAAAATAACTAGGTACTCTACTATGAAATTAATATTATACTTAACATATGACCAAACGACCTCACTCCTAGATATTTATGCAGGAGAAATGAAAGCTTATGTCATCACACAAAAGCCTGTAAGCAAATGTAAACAGGAACTTAGTCACAATCATCTAAAATTAGAATTCATTCAGATGTCCACCAATTAATAAACTGATGACCAAAATATTATACATCTATATAAGGGAATACTAGCCTGCAATGAAAATAAATGAAGAACTGAAAAATACAGCAGCATAGATGGTTATCGAAATTATAATGCTAAGTGAAAGAGGCAAGACTCAAAAAACCCACATTGTAGGACTCAATTATATGATAAAACAAAGAGCTAGCAAAACATACTGATATAGAAATATATCAATACAAATATATGAATACTAATGATCATTTTCTAAGTTCATCCTCCCTTAGGATTTTTGAAAACTAAGCTCTAGCAAAAGTCCTCTAGTCAGATTCTTTACCATGCTCTTCCTGTGTTTTGTATGTTAGCAGTTCAACTGGATAATGCTGCCATTTATGGATAATGCTCAGTCTATAATAGTGAATTTGCTTTATCAGGTAATTTATGTGAAGTCCTTGTTTGCTTCCTTTGTACTCTCAAAAGGTTAGTAGCTTGTCTTTAGTATAATTCTAAAATCTTTTCTTTTGGACTTTTATTTTCTTCTATAACAGTCCCTAGAACTCTGTATTTGTGTTTGCTACAAAGATCAGTGTTTTCATCTAGACTATTGGCTAGGAACTGAATTATTTTCCTTTCTTTGATAGAAATTGTCACTATTCAAATGGTGGGAGAACTGAAGATGAAATCAGTACCTACATATGGAGTAATACTTTGTGAAATAACATTACTAATAATTAGGAGGAATCAATAGTTCATTAGTCTTTAAAAATTCGATGTCTACCAACATGTGGCCTATGCAAACACAGATCTGTATAACATATGCCACAGAGCCAAATGACATGTACTGGTAAAGCTTACCATCATAATATTTTAAAGTGTTTATTTTCAGAGAGAGTTTTGTTGTAATTGTTTTCTGATTGGTATTCATGTAAGTACCTCTGTGTCTGCATGAATCACGATATTTGTTCCAGCTTTCCCTATGATTATTGTCTTCATTGACCCTGAAACCTTGAATTTGTAGGGCTTTATTTTGTTATTATTTTAAAGAATTATGGGTGTAGAGACTAACATTAACACATTTGTGTATGTACAATTATGCATTATGAATATTGAATCTCTTTGAAAATTTTTTGTTAAATGACATGTTCACATTAAGCCCTGCCAGCTATTGAGTAATTCTATGACAATATTATGCATATTAAAATAAAAATACCATTTTCAAAAAACAACACAATTGTTTTGGTTTTAAGCTGCATAAATATGCACTATATATTTATTAACAAATAATTTTCCTGTTAAATTCCTTACTTTATGGTAAATATATCCTCTATATTAATTTCAAACTATCATTTCATATGTAATTATTTGTTTCTGATTTATTAAAGAGGTTACAAGAGTTCATATTGTTTCCACTACATATTATTATAAAATCATATTATAGCAAAATTAACTACTATTCATTCAGTATATGCAAAATTGCAATACAAAAGGTTAATGAAAAATCTCTTTCACTATATTTATCTAGCGTTTTAACTCTGTAGGAAATCAGAACCATGTTGACCTGCATCCCGTCTAAATTGACATTAATGAATTGAATATTTTAAAGAGCATATAATTTACTGCTGTAATAAAGAATCTTAGTGGGGTATAAAATAGGAAAATGTTGCTTCAAATTGCAGCCCAAATTGAAAATAGAGACAATCCAAATATTCACTTTTTAAGAATAATGTTCATATCTTTTATGAAATCTACCTCTTAAATGAAAACCCATACCTATATGATAAATACCTTAGAGAAATATATATATGTAATGTATATATTTAATAAAGGTAACTTTTTAACAACCTTAAACTTTCATTATTTTGCAATGTCTTCATTATTTATAACTTTATATTATTAACTTAAAATATATGTTGAATGACATAATTGTTAAATAAATTAATTAAAGATCTAAATAATGTGTTCTGATTTCAAATATTAATAAATATATTACATAAACATATCACCTATACAACTAATGAATCAGAATACTTGGAAGTAAGCCCTAAATATCTGAATATTTAGCAACTTCCCATGTGATTCTTACGTGCACCAGTTGTGAGTGTTACTGACATGAACCTTGCTAGATGCCCCTTTTAGGGACAGAGGTAGAACACAATAACATGAAGCCAGGCGCATTCTTATGGAAAATGAGTATGGCAAGCCTCATCTTCAGAAAATGGTGTTTGTTCCTCATGTTGCCACTAAAGACTAGGAAGACAAAAACCAAACAAGCAGAGACCACCACAACAAAGAAAGAAATGCAAGACAAATATTTAATGGATATATAAATTATGCCAGTAATTCTGCAGAAGTTCTGAATCTTTTCAGTTCTGAGGCAAATATCCTTAATCTAATTTATAAAGAAACAATTTGAGGCATGAATATTATGTTAGAGTACAACTGTTATATCTCAGTTAAGGTAGTTTCAAGATTGCAATATGGATTGTCTTAATTCCAGGAGATATAAATGGCTATAATGTTATTTTCTTCCACAATGATGATAAGTGCATAATCACCTATTCAGACATTCTTCACAAAATTAGAAAATGTGTCTTCCATGCCCTCAAGGAAATCTCATTAAAAGTTTATGAACAAAAAGGTAGACACTATATTGAACATTCCTTCTGGTAATTGCCCTTATTTTAGATTACCTGGTAGTTTATATTTAAATATAGATCTCCACTATGAATTTAATATATGCAATTGCATCTTACAAAAGGAATGGAAATACCATTGAGGTAATAGAGTTCAATTTGAGACCTTCATTGACAGTATTTTCTCTTCTACAATTCAAACCTATCATAGTATTTCTTGTTTTACTAGTATTCAAGCTAATAAATTGTTTTCATGTATTAACTTGCTCATTATCTCCTAATAACTAAAGGAACATTTTTATAAAAATTGGCAAATCTATTTGCTTTTCTTCAGTTTTTATTAGTGGTATTTAATGTGTTGCATTAAAATATACACTGCATTTTCTCCTATAAGAAAATATCTGAAATAATTTAGAAACTTATTTCATTATCTTAATAGTTATAAAAAAATAATAAAAAAGTCACTTTTTCACCTGTAAGCAATGTTTAGCTCCAAATATGTTCCAGGCACTATATAGTATGTTCTTTTGCCCATATTATGCAAAACTTATCCTTATAAAAAAATTCTGCAACTTAGTCTTTAAAATTATCTTCATTTACAATTATTTAAAATTTTGCCAAGCGTAAACACTAGCTGCACACTAGTATAGGATGCAGCTCTATATCAAATCAAAGCTTTCTCAGTACAAGTTCAGTGTTCTTTTCCCCCACACAGTAATCTATTTAATTTATCTTTATTTTGATTATGTCCACCTCTAGTTGTATCATTTATAATGTCATAGTGTGATCATCATAAAGCTCCAATTCAAAGGGATTTGAAAAGTAAAAGCATTTATAAACTCACATAAAATATCCTTGGCTAACACGGGATCCATGCATAATTCATCATTGTTCTCTTTCTGTTTTTCTCTGATTGCTCTATTCTTGCCAGTTCCAAATATTACCTTTATTATTAATTTGGTATCAAGATGATTGGAAATGTGTCACATATCAAATACAATGTGCAAAAATCGAAAAATTGCCCCCATTCAGTGAAGAATTTTACTGAGATTACTACTCCCAGGGGATATCGTTTTATGTCTGATTAGCTAATTTAGGTTAAAATCACATTCTTAAACCACTTACCATTATAGAGTTTGGAAGCACTATAATTCACTTTGACTATTCAGAATTTATACCTAGAGCTTGGAGTAGAGTCAGTATGCCTTGAGTCACTTAAATGATATTGGGATTCTGTTAGTGAGAAGGAACAAGGGAATTTATATTTTAGGGAAATCATTAATGGTGCCTTCTGCATTTGTCTTCTGGAGTGCAAAAATGGTTAGAAAATTAAATTGACTAGATTATTAAACGAGATTGAGTTATGGATTATGAAAGAAAAGGTGCATGAACATTTGTGTTTGTTGTGTGTTAAAAACTGTGAGTAAAATGTGCAAAAGAATAGAATTCTGAGTAAGATATAAGATTCTACTTATAAAACAAACAGAAATTAGAACAAATTATACACACATGCCTAGACACACATTGTTTTTAATTTCTTCATGATGAAAAAGAACATATTTTTATGATGTTGTAATTTCTCTGAGGACACAAGGTATTTACTTGATAATTCTGGGGGAGTTAGAATATTAAACTGTTGAGAGTCGTAGAAAATTTCAGGCATTTTATGAAGGTTTATACTACTTATTTAGGCTGTGAAGTCATCTTGTACTTTTTGTGTTACTTTGGTGAGCTTCATTGGGAACAAAAGAATAAGTCAAAATGAGAAATAAAACTCTGTGTTCTTTTAGAACAGTGCAATTAATATGAAAGCAAAATACATACACCTTAGCTGGTTTTTGAGATAAACTTCAGTAATAGAAGTTCATAGTGGAGGACTGCTGAATTATTCAATTTAGTTCAGGCTATGCAGCAGTAACCAATAAATTCTGAAATCACAGTGTTGTAGGACAAGAGAGGTTAATTTATAACTCACAGAAAGACTGCTATAGGTCAGAGGAGTCGATCTTCAATATAGTGACTTAGTTTTTTACATTCTACGCTTCTTAAGCTGCTGCCATCTCAACATGTGGAATACAGAAGGTGGAGAGAAAAGAGGAGAAACAGCTTTTAATTGCCTTCACTAGACACATATCATCTCAATCCAATTTAACTGCAAGAAAGACTGTGATATAAAAGATCTGTTCTAACAACTCTGTAAAACAAGCTTTGGCTAGGTGATTAGGCAGTCTGTTTAAGAAGGTTAAGAAAGAAAGAAAGAGGAAACAGTCAATGTTACATTTTATAAATGTACTCCAATATCCATGTTTCATCTCTGTGGTGATTATTCTTTCACACTTGGCTACATGACTTGCTTTGACCAATGGAATGATATTAGAAGAGAAGTTTTCTCATTGAATAAGAGCCTTGAGAGCCCTGGTAGTCTTTTACCCTTGCCAAGATGAGTGGACATGCTCCAGTAGCCTGCTTAATCAACATTGCAGAGGACAAGCAAGGTTAATGGAGTGACCCTTTAGGCTTCAGGGTTTTCATGATTGTCTCAGCAACCTTGCAGACACTAATTTCCTCCATTGCTCAAGTAAATGCTAAACTTCTTGCATGAAATTCTAGGGGTCATACCTGAAAGGTCCTAGTTCTCTATCTGAAGTTTGGATGAGGGGCTCTGAACTGAGTGAAAATAGTCTCAATTTTGCTGTAGCTCCCACTGAAGCTAAAGAGCTGGGAGATGACAGCAGGATTCTGCTCAAGGCCCAGGCTAGAATCCACTTGGTTCATCTATGTACTCTCTGTGAGAGGTTAGGCTGGTCATTTCACATCTCTGAGGTCCTTTCCTCAGGCATCAAACTGGGAAAATGGTAGCATCTAATTCAAGCAATTTTGTTTTTAGATTATACCTGAGTAATGCTATTTATATTGATGCTTCAGCAAAGTTGAATGTTCTTGACATAGAACTGACTACATATATTGCCAAAGAAAATGATTATTTGGTAAACTCAAAATTTAAAATATATGTTGACTAGTAATATCACATATGTATTTCTAGGATGAATACCTTAAAAATATCTCTATAATATAAGGTTTGCAAAGGTGATTTAGATCTCTATAACTGCATGCCACTTTCCCTAACTACTCTATAGGTCTTGTTTATTTAAAAAAAGTGTATTTTGCATTTAATTTTTTTTTTTAAATCTAAGAATTTTTGCCCTCAAGGCAGCCATAGGAAAAAAAGAAAAAAGTTTAAACATCAACATTTTTTGATTAGAGCTGTGTGGCAGCCTGCACATGTTATCATAAGAGTTTGGCATGTTAAGGTCTTAGTGCTTTTAGGGGTTTTTATGGACATTTCTGTCCATATTTGCCAATTGTAAGATGTCTTATGTGACTTAACCAAGTTTAAAATCCCCTTAAAAACATATAATGTTAGAGGCTTAACATAAAGAAAGAAAAACTAATCCAATCCCAGTTGTGCCTTCAAAGCTCATTTATACATAGAAAGGAAGTTAGAGATTTATTGATTCCCTAGACTCAGGGTACAGGAATCACAAAATATGTTTTCACAAGGACAACTAAACCAATTGAAGTTTACAGCATAATAAAATAAAAGAAATTACTGAGTGTTTTGGGGGCAACAAACAGCAGTGATCTCACTCTGTTACCTCAGAGGTTTGAAATGGTGGAGGAATCTTGGTGTGTAAGCTATAATTGTTAATGGCAAAATACTCAGTGGAGACATGAGAGAGTAGAAATGATGCTCTGAGGACCAACAATGATTCAGAAGACATTCTAGGTAGCAGGCTCAGGATAGAAATTTGCTTTGAATTATGTTTCTCATGCCAGTGGGGGATTTATTTGGAAAGCTAATCACAAACATATTTGTTAGAAATAAAAAAAAAGAATATCACTAATAAGTGATCATAAGTATTGTTATTTTTATGAAAAATGTTTTAAATTTTAAAGAAAAAAATAAAAGATTATGTTCAAGTTTTTTATAACATAAATTTAATTTGAAATCCAGTTAATGGTGTATTAAAAGCTGAATTAATTTCAAAAATAGACTGAAAGGAAACTCTGATTCTGTTTGCTTTCCAAAAACTTTGAGTAGTTCTAAAGCATATTCAGTTTAATTTAAAAAAAATAATCCTCCATTACATAGATACATGTGAACTTTAATATTTAATAGGAACTAGATACATATAACATGAGGGTAATGGATATCTTAGACATATAGGGTGCCATTTCAGAAACCTTAAATTATGCTACAATTGTTCTCACTTTTTCAGCTCATGTGAATCATTTTCCCTTGCAATTTGGCTCCCAGTTTAAAGTATATATTTGCTGTCTAAGTAATAGAGATTCAAATCCTCAGTGATAATTATGTTTTATAGATAACAATTCTGGAGTTTAGTTGAGCTAGAATTAACTATTATTAACTAAGTCAGATGATAGATCCATTCAAATCTTTCCTGTGTAGCGGAAAAAAAAAGTTCATGTATTTGAATGACTATTTGCATAAACAGACTGGGCAACTTAGATATTTGACAAATTGATGAAAGCCCCTTCTGATTAAAAACAAACAAAGATCATAAAGATAATTGTAAAATTACCAAAGTGGTTTTTTTATTAACAGAAAATAGAGGGTACAGCCATATTTTGAGAGGGACATTCTTTCCTAATTATGCTTCATAAAAATAATGTTTAATAGGAAAGGAGCATAATTCCTTCCTAAAGAAAAAATATTTATTCATTGATTAATTAAATACCATAAACTGACAATTTAAAATTTGTTTGGAAATTGACTACAAAGCAGATTAATATGTATTTATACATGGGACAATAGTAAATGCAGTCACAAACAACTATTAGTTATAAAAGTTACCATATATATCTAGAAATGTTTCTGTAAGAGGGTATAGAGGCAAGAAAAACTACGGTTTCAGGGTATAAAGACAATTTAATCACAGACAGATGTGCCTAAAAAAATTCAATTTTATAATAGATACCTCATTTTTTTTTCCATTAAGAAAGCATTGAAGCCTTTATCTTTTAAAGACAGCTGATATCTGAATGAGGACATTTAAACTCAAGAATCAGTTATAGCGTCTCTAATTCATTGTCCAACCCTTTACCAGCCACAATCCATATATTTTAATGCTATAGTGTTTTACATTATAGTACAAGTCAATATGGTGTATAAAACAGACTAAAACATCTTAAATAATATTTTAGATACATTTATTATTAAACTTTAGTTTTGTTTGACTAAGGTAAATTATTTATTTTATTATATAAATGTCAACCATCAAGATTTTGTTAAATTATTGCAAAAAGTAAGGGATTAAAATATTTATACATTAAAATTTTTATTTAATTTTCTAAACAGTCATATTTGTGATTTTTTCTTTTTCTAATATCACAATAGTCATTGTAAGCATTCTTCAATTAAATAAACAAATCAGCTAATTAAAATGTCTTTATAATTTCATGTTGACTCATGTGCTCCAGCAAAATGCTATTTTCCCCTAATATCATTAATACACGTTTGTGAACTACATTATTGAGAAAAAATTACCACTAAACTATATAATGTAAACATGTATTAACATTAAAAAGCGATAAAAGCAAAGTACAGCTAGAGAAATTGAAGGGAAATAACCAAAAAAGAAAAAAAAAGAAACTGTTCATAAAAACATGAATCTTTTACATGCTCACAAATTTTGACGTGGCAAACTTGTCTCCTTCTTCAGCCTAGCTGAGAAGAGCTGACAAAATATCCCACGAAGCCTTGTAGTCAGGAATCACAGACAACAGTAGATAGATTGGGGATTTAGAGGGCAAGGGAGATGCTCTAAGTGAAAGCACCAATTTATCAACCTCTGACAATACTGAGTCTGCAGGAAACACCAGGAAGGTGAGCAGATAGCAAATGACAGTAAAACAAGGAGTGGAAAACAGATTTATCGTCTGATTCAGAGCAAGTTAATTGACAAAGGGGAAAATTCTTAAGATATTTTAAACGTGGGGTAAATTGTACACTACATTCTTAGGTTTCACTATAATGTATTTTTGGCTATAAAACAAAACTCTTAATGAATTTCATATATAACTCCATGTTATTTTTCTTTCATGCAAAGAATATCATGTTTCAAGTCATTCAATAATGATAATATCATTGACTTTAATGTAAAATAGTCTTATAAAATATTACTAAGACAATCTTAAATGCCTATTGGAAAATATTCATCGAATTTATGCAAAGGGGAAAGGTAAACATTTGAATTGTTTAACATTATGCAAATAAAATAAGTCACTCACAATATTTAACATTAATTCGAATATATTTTCATCCAGAGACTTCAAAGTCACACTATAAATTTATGCCAAATATGTCATTCTTCACTATGAAAATATTGGTTCATTGTTGACCTATACATGTTAAATACTAACTTATGTTAGAGATGCCCCATAATTCACAAGCCAGTTTTTTTCATACCATTATACTACAAATTCTTTTACATGTTAAGCGTATTTTGTTCATAGATATTGCATGGCAACAATCTAGAACTATCAACCCTGATTAACCCATCAATTTCAGCAAGTGCAGATTTATCATAAAAACTTTTTAAAACTCCAATTTCACTATTATCACCACTACCATCTCCACCAATACTTCACCAATCTGAAGAGAGACCATTGCTTTGCTTTAGTTCTGAGAATATTTTTCCCATTATCCTTCTCTTTTCAACATATGTCCTCTTTGTTTCTGGATATGTTAGTAAATGGATTTGTAAAATTCTGGATTTAATCTTCACAGATCTTTATGCTTAATCATATCAAATTTTTGTCCACTTGGGCTAAGTTGTGTGATAATTTTTGCTTATCCAGCTTTGATCCATCTATCTATCTATCATCTATCTATCTATCTCTGTTTATCTATCTATTGTAATTATTCTCTAGTAACTTTTTTCTCTATTATTTCCCTTGTTTGATAAATTTGGTGTCTCTCTTTCAAGACTTTGGTTCTCCATATACATTTCTTTGTATTTACCTCAATATTTGATTGCCTCGTAGTATTTCCATTTTGCTCTGTTTTCTATAATTTGCCCTTACTGTTTCTATGGGAAACTGGGACATTTTAGGAATAAAAATATGACACCATCTTCTCTTATAACTGATGAGTTTCTTTCTTCTTCCTCTGTTGTCACCAGTTACTCAGGACCCTTCCCTAACTCTCCAGATCAAAGGGTTAACATTTGCTTTTCTATCCTGGGAGCAGGTAATTTGGCTACTGGTTGGTGCCCATAAAAGGAGGGCAGAGTTCACCTACCCAACAACATGTCTGAATGCAGCCTTTCCCACTGCTCTCCCTGATAGTCTAAAAGACAGAGCCTCATCTAGGGTTGTTTCCCCCTGTGGTTACAGTTATCTGCAATACCTACCTTTCTGAAAAGTCCTTCGTGTCAGAAATTTTGTGCTGGAGAAACTAATTTTTTTTTTGTTTCAGCATATTATGGGGGCACAAATGTTTAACTTATATATATTGCTTTTGCCCCACCTAAGTCAGAGCTTCAAGCATGTCTATCCCCCAGACAGTGCTCACTACAACCATTAGGTGTGTATATACCCATCCCCTTCCTCCACCCTCCCATCTGCCTGACACCCAATGAATGTTACTACTATATGTGGACTTAAGTGTTGATCAGTTAATACCAATTTGATGATGAGTACATGTGGTGCTTGTTTTTCCATTCTTGTGATACTTCACTTAGTAGAATGGGCTCCAGCTCTATCCAGGATAATACAAGAAGTGCTAGATCACCATTGTTTTTTGTGGCTGAGTAGAACTCCATGATATACATATACTACATGTTATTTATACATTCATGTATTGATGGGCACCTGGGTTGTTTCCACATCTCTGCAATTGTGAATTGTGCTGCTATAAACATTCTATCTTTTTATAGAAACTAATTTAAATTTAAATGTTGTTCCTTTCTTTCATGACATTTTTACATTTTTAAAAAATTCTCCTCAACACATTTTTCTTTTAAAATATTCTTACAGATTTTTTTTTTTCCTTTTCTTCTCAGGGATGTTCATTTGGGAAAGAAAGATGGGCACCCATATTCAATCTGTTATCATTATCTATGTGTTTATTACTATAGTTAATTGAACATATTTGTAATAAAATCAGTTACAAAGAACCAGAGAGAGATAAAATTGACTTGAATGTAGGCTGTAATTTATCAGTAAGTTATCTTAGAAACTTTAGATGACCTTCTGATTCTCAGTGTTATCACTTATATATAGTGAAGGTAACAAAGACTACCCAATAAGTGTGTTGCAATAATTAAATGACAGAATGCATGTGAAGTGCTTAGCACGGTGTCAGGTATATAGTGAGAACTTGATAAATATTAGATGTTATTATACTGAGAATGCGCATTCAACAATGATGGTTTTTCATTTTCCTCTTACCGATTAAATAGACATATGATCTAAACTAAAAGCTTAGAAAATATGGTAAAAAACAAAGGAGGGAGGGAAAACTTGGCCCAAATCCCAACAAGTAACAACTATATTTTGTTGATATTCATATTTACATTCAAGTGTTGCAAATCATTACAGATACTACATTTACATAGTGATTCATAGTTATTTTTCATAAAGTGTTATAAAATTTTATAAATTATTAAATATTTGCTTTATTATTCTTAATGACTAGGATGTATTTTTAATTAGAACAAAATTATTTTAATGATTACATATATGAATATATTAAATACAATTATTCTTGAAAACACGTTGAATTTGGACATTTAGGCTGTGTGAATTTTTTCCTTTCAATACTGTGATGGGCATCCATATTATGTACATATTTGCTCAAATAAAATTAGTCTTCACCTTAAAGTTTCAGAAACTTGAAGTTCCAGAAACTCAATTGCTTTGTCAAAAGTATACATAACTAGTTTGGTTGAATATCAAAATACTCTGCAAAGGAGGTATATTTCACTAGTAATAGAATGTAAATTCTAGGAGCATAGGAATTTGAGTCTGTTTTTTTTTCTCTTTTCCTTTAGTAAATTGTCAATTCATAAATTTTACAATTATGTATTAATGAAGGTCCACCATACTCTTGTTGACTTGTAAAGTTTTAAATTTGGAAAATCAAAATTTCATCCAGTATTTTGCAAATATATTCACAATTGATAATTTGTGTATGATTCTTTTTCATTTTCAACTTTTATGTTCACACATACTTTCTGATTTCTACCTTAGATGTCACGAATAAGGGATTAACCTAATTATATGACTAGATATGTAAAATAATGCATTATTTTGCATTTTTAAATCTAAATATTTAATTTTTATTAAACTTACATTTGTATGTAAGATGAACCAGAAACCTAACTTTTTATTTTCCAAATGATCAATCAGGATTTCCACCACATTTTATTAGCTCTCTGCTAACTTAATATACTATTTTATACAGTAAATATATTTTATTGAATCTCCACTATTTTAAAATGTCATTTTATAAAATAGATTACTAATTCTATAAAATGAAATAGTTTCTGTACTTTCTGTCTATTCCTGACCAATGTTGCATTGCTTCGAGCATTGTAAACTCTTCCCTACTCCACCACAAAATGCCAATCACATCTATGTTTGCCATGGTAGTAGTTAATAAGAGTGGAAGAGAGGTTAAAATCCATTGTTGCTTATACTTTTGTTAATTTAAAAACAAATCATCCAATATTTCTCATATTAAGTTGATATAATACTTCTTACACTCTTGAGACAAGATAGTGCCCTTGTTCCTCAGAAGATTAAGTAGCATGTAGAGTGGACCCAGAATAAGTGAGACATATGGTTTCCCTGGCATAAGCACAAATATTGCTCTCTCTTCATACTATTCCTCAAGATTAGCTATCTATTTAGAAGTATATGGTCAAAAAACTCTAGATGCAATTAAAATGAACTTACTTCACTGAAGTGTCCTCCTTTTTTGAAGTCTTTGATTACATAAAATTGTTGATGGAGTATTCCTGAGAGTCCAAATTTGGCCTTATAAAAAATCTACTATGATTATTTTTTATGAATGAGGCATAGAAGTTTAACACTAGACATCTAGCATTAATTAAATTTGCTTTAATCACTTTAATGCCATCCTATGGCCTTAAAATGTGGTTTTCAAAGTATGCTCTGAACTCTTCTTGCAGTGGAATTCTTTGGAGATCTTGTTAAAATATCGTAATTTTGAGTATTTCCTCAGATTCTTGAAATCTCAAGGCCCAAGAAAACTACATTATTAAACTATCTCCAAATTAATCTTTTGGTTGCTAATATTTGGTACAGACTAGTCTAGCACATATAAGTTTCTTATGCAATTCTGCTATTGTCTAAAGTAAGTCTATTATCTTATTTTTAATGACTTCTCCAGGAAAGAAAATATACACAATAAACTCATGATGCATTGAATTCATTTGGAAAAATAAATATGAGTACCTTTTTAGATAATATAAGATATACTGTGTAAAGGAATTAAAATACAAGTTGACCAAGAGAGAAGCTATGTAATTAACACATATATTTGCCTATGGAAGACAAATAAGGTTACTACTGACAAATAAATGGTGCCTGACTTTCTTGTCTACATTCTAACTCTTATCACATTTTTTGTTGTCCCACTCTGAATTATAGCAAGAGATGATTGCAGCTGCATTCCTCATGCCTCAGGAGTTAAGACATATCAAGATTTCCCACAGAAGTAATCAATTCTAGCTTCTTTTAGGAGCTTTGAGCTTTATAAACAATCCCTCCTGAAGAGGGAATTGACAGACCAAGTAATCTTCAATAAGCTGTCTACCATGAAGGGCCTTCTTCCTATTTCATGATACTGCTTTAAACAAGTGGACATAAAAATGACTGTTCTTGCTTCACAATCCATCTACCATACCTGGATTGGCAAGCTCTTACTATAAAAACACATTTCAAAAACAAAGCCAGGAGTGCTTTATGCCATTCCTCATGAGAGAGTACATTTCCTAGGACCCTACTAAATCAATTTACCTCTTTTTCCCACTCCCTGCCATCTTCTTGCCTCTCCTCGAGAATAAAGCATGGCTAAGCTGAAGAGTGAAAGAGCTTAAGCTCTGCCTTTTTGGGCTCAATGACCATATTGGAAAATCCTGTCATGTTTCAGGCAAAATCCACCAGTCTCCTTTAAATTAAGATAATTTCCTCATCTTCATTTGTGTTTAATAACATGACATTTTTGCAGAATCCAGGCTATTGATTTTGTAAAACTACCTTTATTTGGGTTTGTCTTATGCCTCTGTCCCAACTGTATTTTCTTATATTCTAATAAAGTAAAGATATGACATGTTACTTCTGAGATTAGGATATGGAAAGATAGTGGCTTCTGACTTGAGCCTCTCTCTCTCTCTCTCTCTTTCTCTCTCTCTCTCTCTCTCTCTCTCTCTCTCTCTGTTACTCTGCAGAAAGCCAGGTGACACATTGTAAGGCTGATCTATGGAGAGGCCCATGAGGTAAGGAACTGGTATCTCAAGGCAAAAGCCAATGAGAACCTGAAGCACATCAACAGCTATCTGTGTGTTTGGAAGCAGATCCTCAACAAGTTGAGATTTGATATGACTGAAGCTCGGGCTCACATCTTGATTGAAGCCTTCTAAGAGACCCTGACACAGTGACATCCAGATAAGCTGCCCCCAGGTTCTTTATCCCCAGAAAATGTGAGGTAAAAAATGTTTGTTGTATTATGCTTCTAAGTCATGGGGTAATTTGTTACATAGCATTGGATAACTGCTACAAATGTCTTTCTGATTTTTTTCCCAGAGGTAACACCTTGTTTTTGAGGACCTGATAACCAGAAAATGAAAGCCTGGGCCTCAAGCATACTTAAAGTTATCACTTTATCCATTATTATAATATTATCATAACATTATAGTTTTCTTCATTCATCCAAATATTCTAAGGGGATGGTTATCAAACTACAGTACAAAACTGTGCTTTATTAGATAACTAAGCATCACTTCAGAACTCAATCCTATGACATTTTGCTTTAGCACAACTAAGCTCAAATACAAGAATCTGAATGTTAATATTTTTAAATATCCCACAATGATTCTGGTGTACAGGCAGGTTTGAAATGCAATGCTACATATTTTTATTATTAACTTAATGCACAAAATGCATGAAAACACTATCATAAAATGTTCTTCATGGAACATAACTATTATAAAGTCAAATACAACATACAATGGTGTCTTAATGTAGCTTTTCATATAAAGCAAAGAGCATAAACATATTCAATTAGCATCAATATAGTGCCTAAATTTATAGCAAATATTGCTAGTCCACCAATCAATAGAGTAATATAAACAGAGCACCTGCCAAGTTTTGCATTTGATCCCATAAAATCCCTCTCTCCCCACAAAAATCTTTGTGTTAGATGTTTTATATTAAATTGAGATTTAGAGGAATAAAGTTCACCTCTGTTTCTAAAGACAGAAAATGGCAGAAGTATTATTTGTATTGGAGCATATCGGACCCCAAATGCACTACATCATGTGAACTATGGAGTACTGTGCTCACTGGTATTACGTACATGGTAGCATTGTACAAGTATTACAGGGTGAAGCAACTCAGATTTCTGTTGTGTTGGTTGTGTTTTGAGGCAGCATTTCCTGAGTGGATTAATCATGAATCAAGTTTATATTCACCTGGGGAGCTACTAGACTTCCCCTTTTAGGAAATGTATTGTTTCTTAGTCTAAGGTTATCTATCATTTCAAAATAAGAAGAGAGGGCAAGGAGAAAATGCAATGTTTGAACATGAACTTAAAATATTTTGAACAATATTATCTGCTCGTTTATCCACATATTTGGGGAGCATATATTCTGTTTTGACAATGAAATTATATGTCAGCAAGCAAAATGTCCAACTCAGACCTCCTCCTGTTGAGAGGCAAATTGACAGAAGGCCACAGTTACTGTGCTCTGAATCTACCATTGTGTTAGTGCTGAAGCTACACTCCCCATGGGTGGCTTGAAGCTAATTATTGAGAGCAGCAGAGTACCCTAATACAAACCCATATGCGCAAAAGTGAGATAGCTTTGATGGAGACTTTGGCTACAGGACTCTTCATCAGCCTGACTGAAAGTTTCTTAGATTGTACTATAGTCTGAGAGCCTTTCTATCCAATCCTTCTTCCCCCTTCTCTTCCACAGAATTAAAATATGCACCATGGTCTGAAGGCACCTCTCTGACATCTGCCCTTTTGCTGTTAGAAGAATTATTATCAATAAATCTTTCGTTGGTCTTATCCATTTTGGTATTCTCTTTCTGAGAAAGCAGATGCAAGTGCAAGTGATGTCAAACATGTCCTGGTGGAAGAGAGTGCCAGTGAAGTGCAAGGATTCAGGGTTTATAAAGATAATATAGGGAACGCACACCAACACAGACAGTGGAGTTAGCTTGTTACCATTAAGTTGCACCAGCAATCTACTCAGGCACAACAGGAAACACTGGGTTAACATGTAGGTAAAGAGTCAGTGTGAGCTTCAGCGGGGCTCTTTTGAGGTTTAACAAGAGACCATTTTCTCTGAAAAGCAGATGCAACTAATCAGCAGACTAAAGATTTGATGTGAAAGATTTGCAGTGTGTCAGAGACATTTAAATGCTTAACCAAAGCAAGAATGTTATAAATTCACGATGTGGGTTTGGACAACCTGGATCCTCTAAGCATGGAATAGAGAACATTTGGATGGATGCCCCTAGGTTATTGGCTCAGAGCTTGCAGAGGTGTCCGACTCTTCCCTACATAATATGACATTGTACTTCCTCCATGCTGAAAAACGTAACAGCCACATTCAGGAATGCCACTACCTTTTCTCTTGGCTGCTAAGACAATAAGCAGGGTTAAATCTCAGCATGTATAGGGCCTACCAAGGGAGGAAAAAGTCTAGATACTGAACATGTTATAAGAATTAGATAGTAAATTTGGGAAGGACCAGAGCAATGTTTCTGGGATTAAAGTTTGAATATGCTTGGTCAAGGGGGCTAGAATTTAAGGCTGAATAAGTAAAAGTCTTGATTTGACGCTTTCTTGGGGCGTTGGATTTAATACTCTTGCAAAGGATTCCAAGCAATGGGCAATGTCGCTGCCAGCATAGCTTACTGAAGTTTTAAGGATAAATGACCATGGCCTAGTGAAGTGAAGATGACTGAGATACCCCAACAGTTAAAGAGAAACAAAGAGGCTGAGGGAAGTAGGCATGTAGAAATGCATGTTAAAGGAGAGACCAGAAGACTCACCACAGAATTATGTTCCACAGGGAGCCCAGAGGACACTCCAGTCACTAAGGCCATCAGGAAAGTGTGGGTGAGAAGGGCATCAGTATGACTGCCATAGATTTGGTGTCACTGCTACCCAAGGGAATGGTGCACCCCCAAAGAAAAAGAGGCCAAAGGATAGCACTTAACTGGCAGAAGCCAGAACATAGCAATTGCCATAACAAAGCCTAGAGGCTTGTCAGGATGAACATGAGGTTAAGAGGGATAAAAATGATAGGCAACAACCTAAAAGCACTTAATGTATACAAACTAAAACTTCTTCCCACCCAAGAAGACACAATACATTAAAAAAGTATTGCAATCCAGGAAGGATAATAGATTAATGTCACTATTAGAGACATAAACACCTAAAGGATGTAGGGGCTCTGGTCTCTATTATATGTCTATTTAATGAATTAGCCTGGTCCTTGCAGAAACTAGATGGAACTTGGAAAATGATTAAAGACTCTCTTAACCTTGATTAAATAGTATCCTGATCGGAGCAGCAGGGCTGGATGTATTATCTCTGTTACAGCAGATTAACACGGCTTTATATACACAATGTGCAGCCGTTGATTTGGTGAACGTGTTCTTTTCCATTTCAATGAGAAAAGTGTGTAAGATACAGTGTGTAGTCATGTGAGATAGTCGACAATATTCATTTACAGTTTCACCTCTGAGCTATGTTTTTTTTTTTTTTTTTTTGAGACAGAGTCTCGCTCTGTTGCCCGGGCTAGAGTGAGTGCCGTGGCGTCAGCCTAGCTCACAGCAACCTCAAACTCCTGGGCTTAAGTGATCCTACTGCCTCAGCCTCCCGAGTAGCTGGGACTACAGGCATGTGCCACCATGCCCGGCTAATTTTTTTTCTATATATATTTTTAGTTGGCCAGATAATTTCTTTCTATTTTTAGTAGAGACGGGGTCTCGCTCTTGCTCAGGCTGGTCTTGAACTCCTGACCTCAAGTGATCTGCCCGCCTCGGCCTCCCAGAGGGCTAGGATTACAGGCGTGAGCCACGGCGCCCGGCCTGAGCTATGTTAATATTTCCATTTTCTGTATTATGTATTCCAGAGATGTGTACCACCTAGCATCCTACAGAATATGATTCTGATCCATTACTTTAATGCCAATATGCTGATTGAACAGTATGAGCAAAAGGTAGCTACTACACTTAAGTCCCTTAAGCATATGCTCTCCAGATGGTGGGGTATATAGTCTATAAAGATTCATGAACCTACGTTTCAGTAAAGATTTTAGAAATTCATTGGCCAGCGGTGTGCAAGGATGAGCCATCTAAGTAAAATGAATAAATAAATAAATAAATATAAAAGCCGCATCTTAAATCTGTATCACAAAGAACAGCACATAGCACCTCATAAAAATCTCTGAGTTTGAATTTTGGAAGCAGCACATTCCATATTTAGGAATGGACAATCTGGTCCATATCACAGGTAAAAAAGGCTAGGTTAAGGTTAGGAAAAAGCTCTGCAGTAGATTCATGTTGACACAAGCAACTCTGCCACTTAGGCTGAGATTCTGGCATATTTTATGGTAATGGAGATTTCAGTGATGGGAAAAGACACAGTAGGTGGCCTTTTCAACTCCTCAAGGTAGAATCCAAATGCAGGTCTTTTGCATTCTGGAGCAAGGTCATGCTACCCACAGCAGAATATTACACTCTTAGTAAAATAGCTTTTGACATGATACTGAGCTGTTCTGATAGGGACATCAAGCATCCTTATTTCTGAAACTGCCTATTTTAAGTTGGTTTCTGTTTATCTGTGAAGTCACAAAGTGGGATGAGGCCAGCATGAGTCCATCATAAGATGAAAATGGTACATCCAGGACTGAACCCAGGCATGATTCAGTTGGAGTATATAGCCCAAACAACTCTATCACCCATCACAGTTGTAGGTGTGTGCCTCCTTCAGCTCACATCTATAGCTGATGAGATGAGGGTAGGAGGGCTACATACCCACCTGAAGGAGGAAGAAATTGCCTGAGCTTGGATTATGTTTGGCTCAACCTGTGTTTGACTACAAGATGAAAAATCACTAGTGATTTTATTTTCACAGCTACTTTTAGGCTTTTTCTTGAAAGAAAGTGGAGGGAAAAAATATTTTGAATGAGACTAACTATGAGTAGTTCAATTGGTAATTCACATTATTTAAAATGAAAGTGGCCAAGGTGAGAGTATATAGATTTCTAGATATGTCTTAGCCTTTTGGTCAGTATCTTATAAGGAATAAAGCTTGAAGATCAGAGTAAAGGAGGTCTTGGTGGAAAGAAGCCCAGAGACAGATGCATAGCAATAACAACGAAGTGTTAGGATTATTATATAACACATTAATACCCACCAGGAAGCATTCATCCACATGGAAGCAATGAATAATCAAGTATTTAAATGAGTTGGCCAGTTCCAGTTGATATTAACCACTTTATTATTGGCTACTCTGGAATGGGCATAAGGGACATATAAAGTGAGTTCCTAGATCCGGTAGCACAGATTTACATTTTCCAAGGCCACTTTTACTACTGTTGCCTGTGAATGTCCAACTTTACAGAACAGTGAGGGAGTGAGCCTGGTGACTTTGAGATCTACTAGTGGTATCAGAAATAGGCATCTTCACAGAATGCTGCAGTTTCTTTCTAAAGACATACCTGGATTGTCATCTCAGAGGCAATGCTTTCAAAATATAGGGTGCCACATTTAGGTCAGTGGCTTCATATGTGAGCCTAGGAATTAATGGGTAAAGCAGAAATGATATTTCTTGCTATTATTACAAATGATCCATTGGGATTGTTGGAGGTCTCTCTCCCTGCAGCTCAGGGCTCTGTGGATTTGGATTTGGAAGTCTTAGTCCTCAAAGTGGGTGCTCACTTGCCAGGAGATTAGCAAGGCTCTCTTTGAACTTCAAGTTGCAGGGCTGCTGGGGCACTTTGGAATCCCTATGAATATGGACCAGCAGATGAAGAGTCACTATACTCACAGGTATAAATGACCAGGATCTGCAGGAGAAGAGAGATTTCCTTTTAAATACTTGAGCAGAAATACACGTGGAACTCAGGTGAACTACTGTGGCATCTCCTGGTGCTAACTTCCTGTATTAAAGCTGTGAATGGATATAGGCACCAATTCCAGCTTAATAAGATAATAATGAAAAAAGGGTTAAATGATGTAGGAATGAAGGTTTGAGTCATGCCATTAGTTAAGTCACTAAGTTGTGGGGTTGATAATTAAAGGGGAAGGAACTTAAAATTAAAAATGGAGGAGACAGAGGATGAGTGCAATCTGAAATGCTGAAATCAAGTGGAGTGACGGGAAACTCTATAACTCTTCCCACTTATCTCTGTTCTGAGTTTTCTTTCAGGGAGTGCAGCTTAAAGGAACCATTCAGGAACTGCTTTTTAAATCTGTGTGGAGTAATAGACCTTGTGACACAAGCTATAGACTGTGACAGACATAAAATACGCTTCTCAGATCTCCTGCTCACGCAGCATGGTTGACAGTTGGTCCCAGCTGCTGGTTTCTGAAACCAGCAATACATTTGCACCAGGCCAGGTGACCCATGGGCTGCACACAGCCAGTGCCTGAATGCATCAAGGATATAGATGCAGGACATTTCTGCAACATGCAATGACTGTGGCTCAAGGATTCGCCACTGGCTTGACTCAATATTTCTTATAACCACACACTGTAGTCTGAGACTCCTTCTACCCAACCACTCTGCCTTCTCTCTGCCTTGCACAATAGTCAAACCTGTATCACAGGCTGAAATCTCTTCTGGCCTCTCTTGGCCACTCCACTTTCCCTCACAGGTATTTCTCACAATAACTCACCTCCATGTCTAAACCTGTCTTTGCACTGGCTCTCTAAAGACCCAAACTACACAGATGAAATTCTTACTCTAATGACATAAATGGTCATAATTTTCATCTTATGCACTGTATATGTAGTTTATATATAGTGTTAGTCATTGAGGGAATTTTAATTCATCAACAAATAGGGAATAACATTTGTGACTTTTTTCCTGCTTTCCTATTTGCACTAAAGTAAGCTGATATTTTGTTAAGAATAGGCATACAATGATAAAAAAGAAACGTATCTTTGATTGCTTATTTCTTGATTGTATTTTTGATATTGCTTTGAGTATATTGACCTTGATTTGCTGTTTAGCTGATCTGAATTCTATTGACTATCATTTACTAATAACTTTAAGTATTCAATTAAATATAATGTGCTTGTAGTAACCTCAATGCCATGAGTCAATAATATTTTAAATCACCAAAACTTGTTTGACATGGTCCAAATATCATTAGACAAAAGTGTGATTACCCCAGAAGATGAGAAAAAAGTGCTGTGTTGCATATAGATGAGTGTGTATTAGATTTCAGTAAGTCTCCAAGACTTAGCCCTTTAAAATATCCTTTCAGTGTTTTATGTCTCTGTATTATTCATCATTCTTTAGGTTGTAGGTGGTGTTATTATTACTTAAACTGATTTAGGTAAACTTGACTGAATATGAAAAAAATCTGTTAAATCAAAGAGTAGAAAGTTTAGCAACAGAACTGAACTCAGTAATATTTGTAATAATGGGCTCAAATTCTTGTAGGTATTTCTTTTTCTCCCTTCTTAGTAATTCTCTAAATGTTTGTTTAATTTTTTCACATTGAGTACTGCCTTTAATTTTATGCTGCCAAAATCTTGGGGCATATATTTTAATATTTCTGATACTTAAGATTTTTGAAGAATTAAGCTTTCAAAATTACAGAAATGTGCCCAATTGCTTTTCTTATATCCAAGATCTTGCAGCTAGTGGGAACATACTAAAATATAAAAGATTTTTCTAGAAGCTCAGAGTAAAGGTAGGAATTAGACCTAGTAGAAAAGAATATTTCAAGATGAAAGGAAGAAGCCACTTATTAAATATTTAATAAAACAAAAGAGAAAAGAAAAAAAAGGTCTACCATATTCTGAAATGGGTGCCATTATTCCAGAATTTATGATATAACAGACTGATGTTAAAACACAAACTTTAGTATCTACATGAAACTAGATTGAAAAAATATAGTTAAAATTAACTGTTAAATATTAGAGCAGATTCAGAGACAATTTGATCAGGAAGGTTTGTACTCAATAGCAATTTGTAAAAAGATTTAGATGAGCATTTTGTTTGAAATAAGGGCATAATAATAATACTATTTAGAGGTATGCACATCAGTCATTATGAATATTATGTCAGAAATCATTCTGAGTTTCAAAATATTAATCATGTACAGTTCGGAGTCTTATACTGATGATCTAAGAGCAGAAAGATCATGTACACTTTAATAACTTTTATTATGCCACCAAATTGATCACACCTTTCTCTACAATTTTGTTCTGTAGCTCCTTGTTAAGTATCTGTCATCACTGCTTGACAGTGAATTTCTTGAAGATAGTGTCTTTTTTAATTGTTATCTATATCCTTTGTATTCTATTAATATAAAATAGCCAATGCAGTGCATACTCTGTAAAAGCTATTTTAAGTAAAAAAAAGAATTAACAAAAAACAGAGATTTGCTACCCAACACTAAGGATTTATCAATATCAAAAAAACAGAATTTGAAGAAAGGGAAAACAATCTACTGAAGCTTTTTAGATCTCAAAACAGGAGAATTTTACACAGAAGAACAAAGAAGAAACACACATAATGGAAGCATTTTCTACAAAGAACAAATTCAGACCTTCTCAATATTGAGTCATCAAACTATTGAACAAAACTAAGGTCAAGTATGATTCAGGGTCTGGAGCATAGTCAAGCATTTTGGTTAAAGTCAAGAGGATGTAATTTCAATCCTGACAGGTGTACAAGAGCAGCCTATTTCTTGTTTTTATATAGCAAATACAAATCCCTTATGCTATAATAAAACTAGATTATACACTGTGATACTAAAACAGTTAAATTATGCTTTCTACACTGTTTAAGGTATATCATTTCAGTTGTAAATATATTTTAAATATAAAATAAGGAAATCATAGAATAATGGGAAGCCAAGATATAGTATAGACAGAATATTTCAGTTTTTTTAATCCCTGATTTTTAAAAGTACAAATACAATAAAATAACAGGCAAGACAAAAGCAATTGGCAAGACTTCATATGGTTTTCATTTTTTTCAAATTTGGTAATAATAGATATAACTAGAGGAGGAAAATGTGCTTAACAATTTAAGTTAAAGCTTAAATATCCAAACCAATATGAAATCTAGAACAATGTAAGAAAAAGGTGAGATTTTTTGCATAAAATTAAAAAAAATAATGGTAGTGCTATACTAACGTATAGAGCTATAATTAAATGTCTCACTTTTATATATATTACTAGGCACAATTCCATGATAAATGATAATGAGAAAAATTATCCTAGGGACAAAGTGTTTATCCTCATGTGTTACGGAAATCTTAAGGCATTAGGTATTAATCAGTAAATTACCTCTTCCTAGGCACTAAATGGCAGCATACTGCTCAGGAAGAATTAATTTAGTGTTACGTCTTTAGAACATACAAGCTAATGTCAAATCATGATATAATTATTACATAATTAGTTTTATTAATAATAGTAATATATTTAGGCTATTCTCCATAATCAGCAAGATTCTTTCAGTAAGTCACTCAGTAAGAATAAGTTAAATACTTTGGAAACTAATTAACTTTGTCAGGCTGCTAAGCACCACTTAACATACTAAAGTTGTGATTTACTTGGTGGCACAAATTGTCCTAAATGAGAAAAAAGCAGCTCTGCAACTTAAAATTATGGCAGTTTTTGTGATCTCTGCAACTTCCACTCTATAGTAGGCTTCACCTGAGTAATGCTCTTACAGCTATTTAGGGAAAATACACTTATTTAGATTGTTATCCCTAATATCATGCAATTGTGACCAAGACCTTAGGCTGTTGACTTCTGGGTGCTGGGTGCCTCCATTGAGTGGGAACAATCAGAACGATGTGCATGCCAAAATTAATAGACAATAACCTTCAGAGCACCAACACAGGTTTCTCCTGCAGGCCTTTCGTAAAATTGGTCTTGATCAATTACACATGACATTTTTACAAATTCCGCAATTACAAATTAAAATTATAGTTACTAATTTCATACAACAGTACATAATGCCTGAAATTAGAAGTCATGCTTATTTTGTCTTTTTCCTTCTTAATCACTGCCAAGACTTCATCACTTTTGTTTTTTTCCCTACCATGGCTATATTTAAGTTTTAAAAGTCCAAAAGAGAGTCCAGGTGGGCGCCGGCGGAGGGAGGGGGTGCAAAAACAGAAAAAAATAAAAAAATAAAAAAATAAAAGTCCAAAAGAAAAGAAACTAGATGAGATTTTCAAATGTTGTTATTTAGAAAAATCTATATTATACCTGAGTTTTTCTAAGAAAATGCTGATGTTCCTAGTGTTATTCTCCTCAAAATAAAAGCAAATAAACTAAATTTGCATACGCCCTGATTTTTATTATGAGACGGATTTTTATTCCCTCCGGAAACACTGTTTAGTTATTTACTTGGGGAAGATGTCTGAAAACCAAGACATATTCTATCAATTGATAAAACCTGTGAAGCCAATTTTATTTTATGATATCTATGTCTTTATGGCACTGAGACTTATTTTTTGATATTTCTGAATGTTCAGCACAGGTTCTTAAATGTCACAAAATGAACAATGAATATTTTTACTGATTGCCAAGAATTATTTGCTACAAAATATATAGTGACTGGTGACAGTGTAAAATATGTTCACAATCTAAAATGCTAATTTTTAAGACTGAAATTATTTAAATGTCAATGAATATTTTGGTCAACTTATAAATGCAGTTGAGTTTACGGCTACAGTTTGGTAAATGAGTAGAAAACAATACTTTATTTATTTATTTATTTTTATTTCAGGATATTATGGGGGTACAAACATTTTGGTTATATGTTATGTCTTTCCCTCACCCAAGCCAGGAATAATACTTTAAAGTAATAATATAAATACAGGTGTAAAGTATTGATTATAGGACATCAGAAATATGGTTAAAGAATTGTTTTTGAAATTTTCATACTATCAACATTTCCACATCTTTTGTAATAATATTTATTCTGCCTCTCTCTCTTAGATACTTTACTCAGTTCTTTCTCCTATATATCTAAATCCTGATAATAAAATCCTTGATTATATCTCAAACCACAGTCATCTCTCTGCATTACTCAAATGGTATGGCCAATAATCATTCAGGAATAAAAGGATTAGGGGCTGGTCTGTAATTTGCTTCCTTCCTTGAAGACACCTCAGGAGAAATGGTCTAGTCAAATCACCCTCTACACATGCTAATTGAATCGTTTGATAGCATTTATTAACAATATTTTCTTCTATGGAATGTTTTTAGTGAGGTATACCTGGTCTGTCTAGGTTACTTTTGACAAACACACCTGGAATTTATGGACTCTGGAAATGGGTGTGTATGGGACTCTGGAAAATGTTAGAGTTAGATAGGAAATTATTAGAATAATAAATAGTGGCATTTCATGATTTTGCTGGTTATAAATTCATTGCTTCTCAACAACAAATGTATCGTTTTAGACAGCTCTGTGAAAATGGATTTGAGTCATTTTAAATATTTGTTTCTGTGTGCCAGCTGGCAGATAGTTTTGTCCGTAGAGGGTATTACAGGAGAAAATTTTTGTTTCCCATTTTGGATGTGTTCACTTTGTAGGTTCCTGAAGTGTTCACAGTTTCTCTAATGCTTAAGTCTCTCAGCACATGGCAGGCAGCAGTATATGGTAGCCAGAATCTTTCTTGACACCTCCCATCTCTGGAGAGGTTTTGAGGAAGAGTGACCCTTTCCCAGTGTCCAACTCCTGCTGTACATTGCAGTCGGCAGCTCTCCCACTCCCCAGCACTTCTCAAACCCTGGGCTCTTCCACAGTGCCCGGCCTCTGCAGAGCACATTGGCCAACAGAACCGCACAGTAAACAGCTTTAGCCAGTCCCTCAGATGGTGAATTTCTGGCAAGTTCTGGAGGCCATATTCCTAGCAGATTCTGCTGGCATGGCATCACAGAACTTCTCTGTCATTCAGTGAGCACTAGCTGTGCCCTCTCCAACAAAGCTGAGATAGCAATTCTGGGGATGTGAGTTCTTCCTCAGGTACTTTATCTCAGTCCTAGGATTAGTGACAGCTCCTTAAATTTGTTATTTCAATGTTTTCATTTCTCTTTACTTTGCTCTTGCCAATATCTCATTACCTAATCATATATTATGATTAATTATTCTTTATATTAAACCTTCCCTGTTCAAACAGCTGTGTGGTTTTCTCAACTAATGGGGTGCTGAATGATGCAATAATCTAAGTAGCGCTCTTTTTGAAAGTGATACTCTGATTATATTATACAGAAACTTATATGTTAAGTTTGGACCAGTGTGTATCTTATTAGAACCAAAAATATACGAATAGATGGATTGGTGGTCTCAGACACTTCCGCATTTTGGGTGTGTCTTGCAATAACCTGTAACCTTTTATATATTGGTAAAGTTTGATTAGGACCAAGATATCTGATTTTTGTGAGTCTGATTTTACAATTTATCCCTTTATGTTATTTCTCTGTACTATAAAAGAAAGGACAAACCATCATAAAAAATTGCATTGCCAACTACCAAAAATAAGACAAAGGGACAAACATTCGCTGTAAATATATATTATGAAAGCATTTTAGGAAGAGCACTAGTATGTCCTAAAGAAAATTTTTTATGGCTTAAACAAAGGAAAAGATAAATTTGCAAAATTTAGATAGATATTATGAAATATGAATGTATTATATCTTCGCTTAGCTCTAGAGAATCCTTTAACTTTGGCTGTTATAAAAAAGCATTGTCAGCTCTCGGTACCATACTAACATCCATTCTCCATTCCTCACTCACACAAATATACTATTAAAAATATGCTATTTTATTGTAAACTTGATAATGTTAGCACTTATTGAAACTGAGGATAGGTATCCTAAAAATTGTACAAAGATGAATTAATAATGAAACATTGCGACTGACTGTAGTATTTAATAAAAAGTAAAGAATAAAACATATGGTTAAAAACCAAGGAATGTACATTTTAAATCTTGCCTTATTTTTTAACTCACAAATAGGACACAAAAAACTTACTGTGTTGTTCTGAAGATTCAATGAAACAATGCATGTGAAAATTCTCTAATTATTTTTTGTTATTCAGGCCACTACAACCAATCTACAAAACAACTGGTTCTAAAATTATGGTGGCTTCTGACAACAAAGGTTCAGTTATTGTTCACATTACCTGCCCTAAACTGGGCAATCTCTAGCTTCTCCCTTATCCAAGACTCAAGCTGAGTGAGCAGCCACCAGCCTAAATATTGGCATCCTTTCTGGCAGAGTAAGAGAAATCTCTGGATAATCTTATATGCGCAATATAATGCTCCAGTTGGAAGTGGCACTTGTTACTCTCACTAGCAATTCATTAGATAGAGCTTTTTATATGCCCCCTCACTAAAAGAGATCTAGAAAGTGTTATCATATCAGGGTTCTGAAATACAGAAGTAAAATTATTTATATAATAAGAACAATAAATTCTGTAATCTACCCTCTGGTCACAAAATATTTGTCTCAGTTTTGAGCTCAAAATAAAATAAACTCACCTTTTTCATCAAGAGGCACCTCAAGAACGGAATCTCTGCATGATTTGTAGTAGGCTTTATATCAGGTAGGCCTGATCCAGATATCTATAAAATGAAAAGACAAACTTATCCACCCCTTGAGCACCCAATATGCGATATTAAACACTCCCATTTGAAAAGAAGGAGAAAGAGTGGGAAATAAGCAGAAGTTGCTGATTTGTAGGAATACTGACATCTCCTTAAGCGGTTATTAACACGGCTCTTCATTTTGGATAGGGAATGCTCTTTAATTGGGCCGAGTTCTCCTCCCAAAGAGTAGGGCGGGGGTCATTGCATGATGTTTCTCCATAACCTTTGCCTCTGCCTTCTAAGGTTTCTTTTTCCATTATCCATTCTTGCTTGGCTAAATCTGAAATAAACTTTAAAGATCATGCTCATTTAGGGGGAAGTTTTCTTATATTTTTTCACTGAGTTACATACACAGTTGTTTTTGAGAAAGTTTTTTTTTTAATTTTCCATATTTCTCTGCTTTTTTGCTCATATGACTTTTTCTTTTAAGTTATGATAATGTGACCATATAAATCTCTGGTGGAAAAAAACCACATTTTTTCTTTAAGCCAGTTTATCCAAAGGTGGTGCTGTTTCTAGTCCGCACCACAACCTTTAAAAATGTAGGTTGTTTTCACTCTGCAAAATATATAGGATATATTTCTCCACATATATTTTGACATGTATATAGGATAACAAAATGTGATATTAATAATTGCCAATAAGTTATATGCAAATACTACACATTTTATATAAGGAATTTGAGCATCTATGAATTTTGATATCTGTCGGTGGGGAGGGGCGAGTCCTACAACCAACCCCCCACAACTACCAAGGGTCAGCTGTACTTCAATGAAAGAGAGTAAGCAAAAAAGAACACTTATTTATAGAGAGCACTTAATCATTGAAAAGCTTTTATTCATTCTCTCCAAGAAAATGTTCCAAGACAAATTTTCTGTTTATTATTGTCATTTCTAGTCCTCATTGATGGTGGACTAAAATGGGGAAAATATTGCTTTTACCTAGATCAATAGGTTTTGCTTGGGGTTTATGGAACCCAGAGATGGTTAAGCAAATCTGACATAATAAAAATGATGATGAGAGAGTAGAAAAATAATTTTAATGTTTCATTACAGATACGTTAAAAGTTTTTTTGTGAAAAAATACTTTATATTTAATTACAATATTACTATACTGATGAACTCAAAAATACAATGTTTTTTTTAAGCTCCTGTTGAGTTATAATTTTAGAGATATTCAAGTATCTGCCTACCTACTTATCATTTTCACTTGAATGTCTTATAGGAAACTTAAACACAGTATGTCACAACAAGAACTCTTTATACTATTCTCCAATATCTGCTTTTAGTCAAATAAATAGTTAATGTTTCCCATATCTGTAAATATTTCCAATGTTTGCCCAATTAACAAAGGACAAAACCTAGGAGTTACAATTAAATCTTCATCTCACCGTCCTGAAATTTTGACATGGGAGACCAAGTGAAGTGAGAATAGAAGCCTGCTATATCATTCTGCATCCCACCACCAATAATATGAGTCATTATGGTATTTTCCCCTTTGAGTTAGAGCTGAAGTTGCTAGGAACCTGAATAACAACATCCCCCTAATCATAGCTTAAAATATATTTACATGTGCCTGCAAATCATTTTTCTTCTTTTATTTTCCTTTATATTTCCTTTTCTTCATTTCTTTTTTTACTTTGGTCTTGGCTGATAAAAGATAATGAAGGCTATAATTTTAGGGTACATTAAAAATCACAAAATGTGGAGTTAAAAATGTAGGAAGGAGGATGTTATCTCTTAATCTACTAGCTAGATCACAGAGAGTCGGGTGTTCAGCACTACTTGAATAATTTTCTTCTTGAATTACAGAGAAATCGGTATCTTAAATATGCTTCATAAGATTCATATTCTCCATTAAAACAGCTTTTAAGAGAGACAGAGTTAATGTGGGAGAAATTCCTAGAGAAATAACTAATAAGAAAGATTTTGAGTAGCCAATTTCTTGCTCTGTTTATGATACATTACATAGTCTGGACAGAGACAAATTGCCAACTCATAGTATTTCTCTTTAGGAAACCAGTTCCCCAAATCCATAAAAACCTTAGTAGAGATTAATATAATTTATTAATAAAAAGAGATAGATTCAATAGCAGAAAGAGTTAAACTCTAAGAATCCACTATATCCAGGTCAAAATCCTTGACAGACTATCAATTCAGACAGTAAAATATTCTGGGAAAGAAGCCAAGACAGATAGCACCAAGATAAAGGCTGTAAACCTTAAGAATTAAGTTCTCTCTGCTTCTAAAGGACAACCTTACTTATCCTGCTCTTTTAAATTTAAGGATATTTTCCTTATAAACTCTGAGGCAGATGGTAGGTATCTATCAAGGGTTAAAGGCAACCAGTCTTAATCTTTTCCTCTGGATTCATTATAGTATCAGAAATGTCCAGAGGGATCATAACCTGTATGCCAGACTTCTGGTATTCTGAATGAGATAAAAGTTTTTAAAAATCATGTGATTGCAATAAGGAGAAAGACTGCTGAAATAAATGAAGGAAGTAAAGGGACATAAATCCGAGTTTGCTAGGTTGAAGAAACTGGGAATGTTTTCATGTTTCCCTGGGTGTGTTTTTGGACTTAATTTATAGAGCTGTTGCAAAAATACCATTCTTGACTAAATAGAGTACATAGAGTACAAGGCACTGCTCATAGGTATTTCTAAATGGGACATCTCAGAAATCTGAACTTTCATCAAAATTCTAACTTTCAAGAAAACAATATTGAGTAGCAGGGTTAGTGAGTAAAGTTAGCATAATATAGAGGAAGAAGTGATCTAATCCCCTATTTATGATTTAATTGGCTACATAATAACTTAAAATTACCTTCAGGTATCAAAAGCTACATGAGGATGGATCATCTGTGAATATAAGTACACCTGCTATATAACATTTATTTTGAAATATCTTTCTACATTCCAATTTCTCTGTTATGAAGGCAATGTTCTGGGAGATGCATTAACATCTAAACAAGTTCCTCTTGGCAGCCAAAAATTGTTTCATGTTATTTTGGCAAAGCAAAAACATTCATATTTCCTTTTTTGTTATGGACTACATAAATATATCAACAGTTTCATAATCTGAAAAAATTAGACTTTAAACAGGTGGACTTTAAAGTTGGGTTCTTTGGGAAATGGAATATGAGACAAAGGTTTATATCTGGAAGATTAATTGGGAATTGCTCTTTTGATGAACATTGTGGAGAAATGAAGGAAACAAAATTGATGGAACAAGAATTTGAACTTAGATTCAATTGTAACATAGGTCTCAACTAATCAAACTGAGAGCTCTGGGGTGGGGATGACCCTACATATTTGTCTTGTACTGAAGCAAGGCAACTTGCCTTTTTAGATACATTGCATTAACCAGTCACGGAATGCTGGCTTCTTGGGAAAGAAGATATAACGCTGGGCAAGAAAACTTTCTTCAGATGAGAGTAATTCCTGGAGAAAGACTCAGTTGACAGATGTCAACTGTTAACACTCCCATGGCCTTTGGGGAATGAATGATTTATTTCAGTAGCAGCGGACCTCTAGGAAGCCCCCAGAACATTCACTATAGACCACCTCTTGGTGCCTTGGAACCGCTCATTTATATAATATGTCAGGATATATATTTTCAATAATTTTACTCAGCAGTTTTTCCTGGAGCACTTACAAGCTGATGTTTACTGGGATGAACTAAAGTCCTCACTGCTATACCTAGTTGGTATTATATTCCTGTAGTTATATACTTGTAACTGCAGCTAATACCTATGTTTTCTCTAGTCTATTACCAAGTCTAGATTCCTTTCGTGTTTGACTTGCACTTCTACTAGTCTCAGAGGTTTACCTGATACCTTAACTAGAAACTTTATCCCTGAGTGGTCTTAGCTCGTAGTCAATAAGTACTTCTCGACCATGGTCACTGAACTTTCCTGTTTACTGTCACAATTGAGCAAAGGAGAGACACACAAGTAGGTCACTTGAGAGCCTGAGTGTGTAATATTAGTTCTACTACCTCCTGATGATCAAGGTTACTTACCCCTAAAAGAAAAGTGACTCATTTTCTTGCCAATTGATCTCTTCGAATGGGGATACTGAAGTAAACAAGTTACAGCCATAGCCTAAAGTTTAACTGGACTCTTATGTCTCTGAATAAAAGCATTTTCCTTCTAATAGCAAGATCCCTAAACAGAACCCACAGTTGTGTAGATGGAAAGGGCAAAATCCCCAATTATGTCCATGGGAAACGCTGATAATTGAGACCACTCCTACTTATGCCCCTTGGATTGTAAACTCATATATTCTACTTATTCTACAGAGGTTCATAATTGTCAGTGATTTAGAATATATACTTTATCCTGGCATACAGTACCTATCATTACAGAGCATCACAGATGAATGGCAGCTTAGGTGCACCTTGAGCAGACCATTCCTTTGCTTTAAGCCAGAATCTTCCAAGTGCAGTATGTGACAGGAATCTTGGATCTTAGGCTCTAGATTGCAAAATTGTTGATCTAAATTGGTCCCTTAATCCTATTCGGTATTATTCACAATCATGTGTCTATAAATGAAACTCTCTGCATGGGCTTGTATCACACACTGGACCTTCTGCAGCACCATTTTCTGCTATGATACTCACAGCAAAATGTTAGCCTTTTATGTCACATGGTGTATAACTTAAAACAGTACTTACAGTTGTGAAACATGGTAATTCCAGAACCCAAAGAGTCCTACTGAATTTTTTTCATTGTTTGTTTTCCTTTCTTATTGTGGAAGGTATAAGAGGCAATAATTTTTGTCTATTACTTTAGAAGAGTCTCAGTATAACCATATACAAACCCACTGAAAGCATAATATTCTTATTAATGTAAGATACCCCTAAATCTTTGTAAGCTTTACTCTCCACCTTCTTACCAACACTTTTAACCTACTGGTCACTTCTTGCTGATTGGGAGAATTAATACAATACCATTGGTATAGTAGATCAATGTTATAGTTTGTATTTCTCTTCAGACCATATTATGGCAGAGGAAAGACTAGGTGGGCAAGACCAGAAATGTATATTTTTTAGTATCCCATCTATATGCAAACTGTTTCTCTGTTAGTTTAGTTTTGCTGAGAATTAGTTTTGCAGATATGAAGACATAATTAGACAAAGAAGAAATTTAATGGGCATTCTAACAATGACCCAGGTTTTATAACTGTGAAACAAAAAGAGGAAGATACAAGGTTTGGATTGGAGGAGACTCAAACTGCAGTAAAGCTTTTGAGAAATTCTTGACCAAGTAGATGGAAAGCCCCAGAGGAAAGAATGACCATTAACGAAGTACTACATTGGACTAGCACAACCCAAGTCTATTCCCTAGTCATACTCATTCCTTGTCTCTGAGCAATCCGGGAAGAAAGCAGCCTTGTCATTAGCACTGCTGCACATTCAAATGTGTGGTAGCTGGAGGGTTACCTACCAACCACCCTGCTCACAATAGGTTCTCTTGAAAGTACATTTGAGCAGTGCAACTCTATGCCTGCCAAAATCTACCCCTGATAAGTTTTTGATATCTATGTTTATTGTTCTTCTGTATAAAGCATGAGGTTTCTGGATCAGAGATGAGAATTACACCAGTAACAACATTATTTTCCTGTATACCCATTTACTTGAGGCAATGCAGTGAGGGGAGTTGTCAGATGCACATTTAGAAGTCTGTACTACAGAAGAGGAACCCTGAAGAGATAAATCTGGAATCTTATGGATGAGTTGCTGTGCAGCTGCCACCCTCCCCTCCCAAGAAAGGAAGAGAAACTTTATTTCCCTAATGTAAACGAATCTTCTCAGAGAGAGGTCCCTAGGTTTTGACAATCCTTTGGGATGCAAACACATGGCTTCGGTCTTATTCTTATTTTAAATGTAAACACATAGCTCAGAAGAGATAACCCTGTATATCTCTAGGAAGTATTTTACTCTTAGGGTTGCTATTCAACCATCCATTAACCTAGATTGTATTTTTTTTTTGTTCTGACAGCCCTGAACATTCAGAAGCATGAAATTATCTTTGCTGTAATTTCATATTCCTGTACTGCACAAATACAATTCTGCACACATATATAGGAAGCAGCTTCTCTATGGCTCCTGTGGGCTTCTCTTCTTCAGTTCAAATTTAGAAGAGAGAAGTTAGTGACATGCCCGGCTCTGCAGTTGTGTTTACTGCCCGATATTGGTTCACATCACATTCTTCCTCTATTATTTATTTGAAAATTTCACTCTCAGCTTTCACTTTTGCAGGTTTTGGTTTCTTATATGGTAATGGGACTCAAACCCTCATTCCTGAGTGATCTGAGCCCTTGGTAACCATGCGCTTCTAAGGCCAGGAATAGTGCATCTATATATTTCTAGTTGCAATTAGACAAAAAAAAATATTAAGGGATGCTAAAGCAAATCACCTGGGTTACACAACTATTCCTTCCTGCTGTCCTTGTGTAGAAGAATCCTTACTTTTTCTGCTTATCAGAAGTAATCACCTTTGCCAAGATAGTAACTCCTTTACTCATCTTCCAGTCCCTCTACACAAAATATCTAGAGTACTCGGGGGAAGTCAAAACTTATAGTTCAATGGCATGCTTGGTGTATCATAGAAACATGCTCTTACATAGTAGAAAATTCTTTTAAGTCCAACTTTACATGCCACCACCCTTGATTCAGCATCTTCAGCATCTGGTCACACACATACCATTCTGTCTTCTACCAGTACTTGTTGACTAAGGTCTGCAACTCATTCACAGTATATTCTGTTCCTTCTTAACCTTGTCTAGCCCTCTCCATACCAGGTAGTGTTGTGAATTAATGCTTGTAGTAGGCTACATAATGGCCACTGAAAGATATAATCCTTGTGGCATTAAAATGTTACTTTATGAGACAAAAGGGTCCTTGCAGATGTGATTGTTTAAGGATCTTGAGATGGGAAGATTATCTTGGATTACTAGGATGGGCCCTAAATACAATCCCATGCATCCTTATAAGAGAAAGGCAGAGGGAGATTTAATATGAACAGAAGGAGAATGTCAAGGTAAAGACGGAAGTAGGGATTGGAGTAAAAAGATCACAGGCAAAGAAATGCCAGTAGCAGTCAGAGCTCTGACAACACATTGATTTGGGTCCAGAGATATGATTTCAGAATTTTAGCCTCCAGAACTGTGAAAAATAAATTTCTGTTGTTTAAGCCACCAAGTTTGTGCTAATTTGTTAAAGAAGCCACAGGAAACTAATACAATACTAATCATTAAAATTGTGGCCAGAATGAGAGGTGGGATGAGATGATATGGAAAGCACATGTTTTCTACAAGAAAGAGATTTTTGCATGGTTTTCAAGCAAGTGTTGAGTTTTATGCTTTAACACTAGAGATTGGGACATTCTGCAGGTGAAATGTGCCAGGAGAATTTGTGATTTGATGACTTCTTAGTGCACTGACAAAGGGAACTTCTTACAAAATCTCGGAGTCCCAATCCTTCCTTTCAGGTCCCTGACCTTAGTATGACATATTGCTAGGATTGAGAATACAACCTTCTCTGGAGCTCTGCTTCTCTCATAATTAAGTCAGCCCAGATTCTGAGCGTTTTCTATGTTCCAGCTGCGCAAAATAAGATCCCTTTACATGCTGCCAAGGAGGCCATCTGGCTTTTATGCTTAGGTTTTAATTAGAGATTAATCATCCCCAGTTTTTCTAAAGCATTAATTGAACTCAGCAACATCCATTGGATTCCACAAAGTTATTGTTACTAATTCCTACCTAACTCTCAAAACCCTGAGCCATTGCTCTTTCCAAGTACATTCCTTTCAACTGGTATTTAATATCAGTTCAACAGAAATGGAAGTTCCATAATTACACCACTACCACTAACCATGGGCTTTTTATTAGTAATCCAACTACCACTAATGATAGAGTCTTCGAGGCCAACCACCAGCAATCAATCCAACTCCAAACTCCCATTTTAGAGTTTGCTACTTTGGATGACTCCTGGCTTCAACTGTTTATGGTCAGATTTCCCAGGAAGCCAACTCTGATACCACATGGATTTACATACAGGACTTGTTTTTTTTCTTTGTTTGGTTTTGGTTTCTGGTTTTGGGGGAGAGAGGTCCTCTCAGGATCTACATTTGTGTGTATATGTGTGTGTGTGTGTGTGTGTGTGTGTGTGTGTTTTCCTTTGTTTTCCCAGCCCTTAGCAGCAGTAGTTAAGGGTCCTTTCACCCTCCCTTCTGCTCTGCCCTCCACAGCCCCCTCTCTGAAGGACCTCCTCCTTCCGCCAGTGGACAGCCCGACCTGGATGCTGTGTGAAGGTCTGCCAGGAAATGTAGTCCAAAGTCCTAAGGTGCCTGTTTTAGCCCCAGGAGCCCCTCCTCCAGCTGTGAGATTGGCTCAGACCTTATAAACCCAGAATTTATAATGATTTGGGGGGGCTTCCCACTTGGTTCTGTAATTAACCCTACCCCAGAACACTTTGTAAAACTGAAGAGAGTCCAGGGTTGTTCACTGTTCCTCCTTCCTCTATGGCCCCAAGCAGAGTGAGGTAACGGGGTTGTGATTATGACATCACAGGCAGTTCAGTTGCTTGCGTTGTGGGAAAGGGGGGGGGGGATGGCACCATGGTGACAACCGGAGCACTTAAGACAGAGAAGGAGGGAAGAAACAGGCAGTTGGAGAAAAGACGTTGATAGCACTATATTCCTTTTCAAGAAGAGGAAATCACCTTTTAGTAAGTCTTTACCACTACCTCCCATCTCTGCCAAAGTTTTAAGTCCTTCTTAGAAGCCTTGAAGGTAGATGTCAGTAGGTGAAGAGATTGGGAACAGCTGGATGGTTTCTAGCTCTTATGTAAATTTGAATCTCAGCTAGCATTAAAGACAGTTCAGAGAGACTGGCAAAATGACAGAAGAAGGAGAGATTTTAAATGATGCCTCTAAGTTGTGGTCACTTTGTAGGGAAGAGTCTTAGATTTTCAATTTATTGGAGAGTAGAAGTAATAAAAGTAATTGTCACTGTTACACTTAGTAACAAGTCCTCCAGAAATATCTGTTGTCTTAAATATTTTGTGTTGCACTTAAGACTGGATGGGCAAATACTATCAGCCAGAAAGTAGAGCCAGTGGTGGGAATCTTCCTCCTGAGGGAAGGGAAGACGCCGGAGCCATTAAGTCCACAGCTCTGTGGGAGTGGTGATTGGTCTGTTCAGGACAGGGAATTTTTTTTTCTCTCTCATTCAACCTCATTTTCATGGCTTTCAAAATTCTGTGACAGATTTTTGGTCAAGTTATTTTCATTTCACAAGAATAAATTTTAAAAACTGGCAACTTAAAACTGCCACACACATACACACACACACACAGGAATGGTCCAGAAAACATTCTCTTTTCCTTCTGAAAGTTTATAATGCATTGTTTTTATTAATCAGGCTTTTACTATTAAGCTTAAACGGCCTATTGAAACAAACTCTCAAGCATTCTTTTGTCTGAGTAAAACTGAGGTGGCCAATGTTATGGATAATATTGACTTATCCTTCTTAGCTTTCTGGGTAGAGTTGATGATCTTGCCAGCTCCATCAGCCTTCTTGTAAACACATCAGTGATACCTGCAGCAACTGTCTGTCTCATATTACCAACAGCAAAACAACCTAGAAAGGGATAGTCAGAGAAATTCTCAACGCATATGGCTTGCCAGGAATTATATCAATTTTGGCAGCATCAGCAGATTTCAAGAATTTGAGGCCATTATCTGGCTTCTTACGAGAATGGTGATCAATTTTCTTTTTTGGCTCAATAAGCTTGCAAGCAATGTGAGCTATGTAACAAAGCCAGCACTGATTTGCCCTAGATGGCTCAGGATAAGCACCTGACCAATAAAACCTGCTGCCTTCACTTGGGGGTCATTTTTGCTGTCACCAGCCACATTGCTACAACAAACATCTTTAACAGACAGTATTAACATTGACGCCCACTTTGTCCACAGGAAGAGATTCACTCAAAGATTCATGGTACATTTCAACAGTCTCTACTTCAATTGTAACATAGAGGGAAGCAAAAGTGACCAACATATTCGAAAATATGTCAGTGACCAATAATGCCAGTCTTCACTAGGTCTACAGAGACAGCACAAATACCACCAATGTTGTAGACATCAGGCAGAGTCAGATGCAAAGCCTTGTCAGTTGGTGGCAAGAGTCAACTAGAGAGAGAAGTATACTGTTATTATTATTTCTTAATCAGAGTTGTCTTTTATAGAGACCCATCAAGATCTTGGGTTTCTTTTTTTGTTTCAACAAATTACATATTTTAATTGGCACATTTGTCTGAATTTTCAATGTTTTCCAGTTTTATCTACTTTGGATATATGCTTTACTGAATCAATTTGCCATGACCAGGAATTCCATTAATAGTATATCTACAAAAATATTTATCTATCTTTGATCTATTGAATCTCCTTGAAGCTGGGAACAAAAATGAGCAGCCCTAAAATTAATTTGGAGATTGTATGTCTGTTTAATTAAACCAGTTAAGGTTACTCATGGTGCTTCAGTGAGAGTTACAAGCAGAAGGGCCATGGAAACCTTAATTTTCGTACTATTCCATGTTGACTAAAGGATAAAGTTGGTGACCAGAGAATTTTATATCATTTGTATAATGGTCCAGGACAACCATCCTTGACAAAATAGAATGAAGTAGATTGAAATTTACCTTAGTTGTAAATTATCTTATTCTAGATTAAACCAAATTTGTATATCAACTTGGCAAAATATAACAATGGGAAAAAAATTGATGGGCTAAAGATTTGGGGGGAAAATCCCCAAATAAAGCCGCATAGTTACATAAATTTGTAACTAATGAGAAACTTTGAATGGTGGGTACTGAAGTGATGGATAACGCTGAGAAATGGAAAAACTGTGTCTTTGTCATTATTGGAGTGATCCTGTTTTGGGGCTTTTTTTACAATTATGTCAATGATTCATTTATCTCCATGCCAACAAGAAAGCTTTAAATTTTATTTGTAATATCTACCTGACAGACTCTTCTTGGTTTTCTATACGATAGTCTTAGATTTTAAAGCTTCTTTATTTTTAATCACATTTTGAATCACCTTGTCAAGTTCTATGAAATACCATATTGGAATTTTGCTATTACATTAATCTTGAGTCTTTATTTCCATAAATAGAGTACATCATTTTATATATGTTGGTTTCCTATTTTTAAATTAATTTTATACTTGGATCAAAATAGTATTATCCTCTATTAGATTAATTTTATGCACATGTTTTATTTGCTGTTATATTTTAACTTTCTTTTAACTACATAGGAAATTAATTTATTTTAATGGATCTTGTGAAAAGCAAGCATATTTAACTTTTAGCACTATGGAAATACACATTTTAATGATTAATACTATTTGGGAAGTATATTTTTCTTCCTTTATAATACTTTATATCTCCCTTATTTATATATTCACTCATTTATTTGTTATTGGTTTACTGTGTCAGCTAAGAATTAAAAAGTTATAGTGATGACATGGTGTCAGTGCATGCATTCTGGTCCTTGAATTTGCTGTAAAAAACATGTATCAGGTTAAGAATGATCATTTAATTTTCTATGAAGCACATTTAGCCTCAAATGGATCTTCCCTTTTATCAAATATTTTTATCAAATAATATGAATTCTTTTAATCTTTAGTCAAATTGATTTAAGAATATAATGTCATAAATTATATATTAGTGGTTGTTATCAAATACTTTTTAATATTTTGTTATAGTTGTTGATTATATTAAGATGCTTGTTTTTTGTATTATATCATTGAGATTGTATAAGCATTGAATTTCCCAATAAAACTCTCATGAATCAGAAACTGCAGTCAGTATCAAGCTTAGCAAATAAGCACAAGGTGAAATGTGGAGAGGGCCAGGGCTTACAGCGTGATTCCTTAGGTCTTTTCCTCCCTAATTTGATGTGCATTGACCTAGATTAAAAGATAAATTAAGTAAGGGGGACAGTAATTACACCAGCACAGGAGCCAGGTCATGAAACATCTCTATTCTATACTCATATGGTTACATGACTTACCTGACATTTTCCTCAAAGGCATGCCTCATAAATTCATATATTCCAGCCTTATTTACCATGAACAATCCTAGACAAATACGTACACCCTACTAAAAGCAAGCCACAAGCTTTCTTTTCCAGCAACCTTTCTGCTGAGAGTAAAATGGTTGCAAATGTGCTATTAAACACACACTTAAATATACATTCCAATTGTAAATTATCACATACAAAGTAAATGAAATACCAATGACACATTTTAATAATTATTTCATGAGTGAATCATCATGTAATAGCTATCCAGGTTAAGAAATAGAGTATGACCAGCACTCCTGAAGGTCTGATAAGCTCCTTTATAATAAAAACCCTAGTGGTCACCAGGAGGTACTCTCTAATTTAATTTTTATGATGGTGTACTCTCCTGTTTTCTTTAAACAATTATTATCTGGAATTGCCTTCTTAAATAATATACCTTTATCTTTTCTGATACAGAAATATATTTATATGTATTTATTTTTATAAAATAATTTATGATATAAAATATATTATTTTATATTGTTCTTCTAGGTCAATATTATATTTTATATTCCTTCAGGCTATTACATGTATCTGTGTTTAGTTTGTATCCATTTGCATTGTATTCCATTTTGCAACTCTTCCAAAATTTAAACAATGTGAAATAGGCGTTTGTGTTATGTACTAGTTTGAGTTAGTATCAAACAAAAAAAAATTATATATTATGTAGATGCATATATGAACAAGTTTTTCTAGAGAATATTTTAAAGCATATAAGTCTTAGATCACGTTTATTAGAATATGCTAATTAGAATATGCTAAAGATTCTTTTCAAAAAAGAATCTTTCAAATCTCTCCTATCAGGGAGGTATGGGTGTTCCATTGCTCTATTTTTAAAAAAGCAAGCAAATAACAACAACAATGACAACAACAAGAAAACACTCACTATGTCGCCATTCCTTTTTTTTTTTTTTTAACTTTAACCATTCCAAGTTGTGTAGTGGCATCATAGTGTGTATTAATTTAGATTTATTTTATGATTAATGGATTTGAACACTCTGTTTTATATTTACTGTCCATTTGGATATCTGCTTTTCTGATGGACCTATTCCAGTATCTAATTCATTTTTCTATTACTCTTCCTTTCTTCCCTTTTTCCATCCGTTCTTCCTTCCTCCCTTCCTGCCTTCCTTCATTCCTTCCTTCCTTTTAGTTTCTTTCTTTTACTACTGATTTTCTGAGTTCTTTAAGTATTCTAGATAGGAACCCTTTTGTTGTTACACATTTTACAAATATCTCTTGCATTATGAATTACATTTTCAATCTCATAATGACTGTTTAAATCATAAAGATATAAACTTCTATTATCTTTTAGAAACATTGTTAAAATTTCCATATATAGCTCTACAAAGTGACTTGGAACTGATTGGGGTTATGGTATTAGACAAGCATCAAGCCTCTTTTCTTTCCATATGGTTACAGAGTAAACAAATAGCATGTATTGGAAATCACATTTCTCCCACTTCCCTGAAGTGTCACCTTTGTCATAAATCATATACCCATGTGGGCGTGTGTTTAATTCTATGTTCTCTTCTCTGTTCCATTGGTCCATTTATCCTTGTACAAATATCATGCTGTATGCTGTATTAATTATACTAGCTTTATAATCACTCCTAATATCTGACAGAGAAGTGATTCTTAAATTTAGTGTATATACAATTCACCTGGAGTTTTTGTTAAAATGAAGATTATGATTAAATATTTCAAGGGCAGAGTCTGAACTGCATTTCTAAAAAATGCGTAGGTGATGCTAATACTGCTGAACTGTGGACCACACTTTGAGAAATAAGGAAATAAAGTAAGTCCTTCAAAGATATTCTTTTTCTTTAGGATTGCATTAGTTCTTTGTGCTGTTTTACATTTCTGTTGAAATATTATAATCAACTCATCAAGTTTGGACTACTACAAAAGCAAGAGCTGCAGTAGCAGCAGCAACAACAAAATCCTTTTATAAATTTTATTTGAATAAAATTATATCTATATATTAATTATGGGGAATTGAAGCTATAAAATACTGAGCTTTCCAATTAATGAACACAATGCATATCTTCAATAATTTAGTTCAATTATTTTGCTAACAGTTTAGTCATTTTTATGTAACAATTTTGTGATTCATTAATTAAGGATTTTGTTATTTTAAATGATATCCTTGAATTTGAATTTCTGCTTAGTCTGGTATACTCTAAAGTATTTAATTTTTTATGTTGATTCCTCTGGTCTATCTAAAATGCTACCTAGAGGATTGGAACTATTAACTAAAATACTTAAAACAGTATAAAACTGTCTCCAGAGCATTTATTTTATTAGCTTATTTTATACTTATTCATAGATCAGACAAAACTTTTTCTCAATAATAAGGGCTCTATAGATAACAAATTACAGCTGTTAGTTAGTAGACTCTCCATTTAAACTTAAATTATAGAGATTAATTATTTTCTTGTCTTTACCTACTTAGTTTATAAACTAAATACTAGTTGCATTAATGTTTTAAAGGAAAAAATAAGTATTGATTCAATTAAATATTTGATTTGTCCTTGAATACTTGTACAGAATAATGAACTTTGTAATAACAGTTGAATATCAGCTATATATTATTGTGAATCATTTTATTTTGATTAATATAAAGATACCTATTTGCAAATGTCAGCAGTAGTGATGTTTAACAGTTTTTAAAAGCTCATTTACTTTTGGCTCATTTTGTGTTATGAATTGAAAATTGCTGTCATTGCAAAAGTTGTATTTGAAAACAAGCTTCCGTCAACTTTTATTAGAAACCATTGGATAACAAGTGAGTTTTGAGATGGGATATGTTTCCTTCATTTTAGAGATTATTAAGGCAATTTTCCCAGATGATACTAAAATATCTTTAGAAAATAATGTGAAAATAATGAAAATACATTCAATGTTTTTATTGTAACCTGAAGCTATTCTCTGTGTATATGAATTGTCATCTTTCTTCAGTGTTCTGTGACTAGAGAAGAAAAGTGAATAAGGCATAAAGGCTGTGTATTGCTTTATGATATTTAGTTGCCAATGACATGTACATTGAGGAAAAAGAATCAGGCTAGCCTGAAATGAATTGTAATGCTATTATAAGAAATTGTATCTCTTAATTTCCCACAGTTTACTGTGTAAATAGATCTCGGCCTCAAAGACTTTCCATTCTCAAAGTTACTTGAAGGACACTGTATAGGTATCCCCTAATGTCATGTTTGTATTCATCTTACTTGGCAATAATTGTATTAATATTACCAGTTGAATATAAAGTAATTTTTTCATCAAAGGTGGGAGCATGATTTTATTTTTTAAAGTAAAAGTATAATTTAAGAATCTACTATTTAACTGCTTAACTTAAGTAAATTCTCATAGAGCATTTCTACTACTATTTGTAGTTGCTTTTTCTTTTCCTTTATGGTGTCTTTTGATGACAAAAGTTTTGAAATTTGGTGAAATCTAATTTAGTGATTGTTTTATTTTTTGGTGGTTCTTTTTGACCTCCCTAAGAAAATTTCCTACCAAAATTTTGCAAAGATAATTCCTTTATTTATTTTAGGACTTTACAATTTTTGTGATGAAGAAAGAATTCACCTTAAACTGTGTGACCCAAGAATTCATATGCTAAAACACCATGCTACAGTACCTCTCTTTGCATTCCACAGATTGCAAGATTAAATTCACTTTAAGTTATATTTATAGGTACTCTCCTGGTTTTATGCAGTATAATCGTGCCTTCTATTTAGAGCATTCCTTCCAGAAGGTCTCATATTATATACATACCAAATATAGAACCACATCTGGCAGCCCTGACACAACTGTCCTATTCTTAGGCTTAAAAAACAACTGCAACGAACTTCTCAGATAATTCAGCTTTGAACATAAATTGGGGATCAAAGCATCATGGGCCCTCTGATTACCTCAATTCCTTGGTCATTCACTGGGAAGTTTACTATAATTTTGTTTCCTGAGAAATAGAAAGAATTATGTATAATAAAGTTAAACATAAAGGAATCAATAGGTTTATATGCTAATATGACTTAATAAATAATCATGAAAGGTTCCATTAAATCAAATAATGATCTCTTCAGTTTTCCAGGTTACTGCATCATGTTATAGACACACATGAGCTATCATGACAATATCAGAGAAACTCTGCATTTGTAAAACTGATAATTAGAAGCATCACAACCAGCTGCAGAAAATGTGACTCTGTGTATTATAATTGGCACCATTAAAATAAGCTAACATTTCACTATTTCAATCCTAAACTATTCAGTGAGAAAAAAGACTAGCAAGATTGTGTTAACAAGATGTGTGTGTGTGTGTGTGTGTGTGTGTGTGTGTGTGTGTGTGTGTGTGTTTAAGCCGGGGCAAGTGGTGTTGACTTATCACCTCTGTAAACCAAAATATATAGGCAAAATCTTTAAAGAGAACAGCTAACATTAAATATCAGGTTCAAACATACTTAGGAAGGAATTATTATTTAATATATATCATAAATAAGATTTTCAGACATAAAAAGTCTAAAATAAATAATTTGTTTCTTTCCACACAGTAAGTGACTGAGTGACTATTTGATCTCAGCTTATTTCTAAAGCCTCCATGCTTAATACTGTAGAGTTTTTCATTTTGGGGGAGAAAACAGTAAACAATATATCAGCTGACTACAAGCCAATAATATATTTATCTCATAAATAAAGATCAATATTCACTGTATTATTTTCCAAAGGCTGCCATAAGACAGTATCACAAACTGGGTGGCTTAAAGCAGCAAATTTATTGTCTCACAGTTCTGGAGTCTAGAAGTCTGAAATCAAGGTGTTGGCACGGTTAGTTTTTTAAGAGGACTCTGAGGAAGAATCTATTTCTTGCCTCTTTCCTAGTTTGTGGTGTCTGCTGGCAATCCTTGGTATTCCTTGGCTTATATTAAATAGATAAATCACTCCAATCTCTGCTTTTGTCTTCATGTGATGTCCTTCCTATTTCTGTCTTCTTGAAAGAAGACAAACCATTCTGGATTAAGAGCCCAGCCTACTCCAGTATGACCAAATTTTAAATTAACCAATTGCATCTGCAATGATGCTATTTCCAAATAAGATCACATTTTGAGGTACTGGGTCAGGACTATGACATATCTTTTGGAGGGGCATAATTCAACCCAAAATATCTACTGAATACTGAGATGCTGTATGTTAATTAATATATTGTCAGCATGTGTTTTCAATGACCTAGAAAGAAACCACATACCCTTTGAATCTTCCTTCCAACTGAGAATAAAATATCAGTTTAGGTTTCATAAGTAAGGTTAAAATTTCATATTTTAATGAAGAAATTCAAAATACAGAAGCTGTAAAACTATCATGCAACAGAACAGTATAACGACTATATTGACTGGTAAGTAGAAAACAAAAAGTACCAGTAACAGTATAAATACTTCATATATTCTGAAACAATATACAAATTTCAGATCTCTTCTAAAAAATAAGCCCAGTGATATAGTATAATTAATAGACTGTGTGAACTAAAGTCATTCTGTATTCAAAGATGAGAAATGGGAAAGTACATACTAGCAAGAATTCAAATAGATTCCAAGGCTATGAGTAAAGACAGGGAGATATGCAGAAATTAGTTGTTGAGGTTACAAAGTAAAAGGCAGTAATTATGCAGTGTTATGCTCAATGTTTGCCACTCACTATTATTTTTTTATACATAATAATTAATGCTAAAAATTAATGCTAAAAATTAATGTTATTTTGCCAAAGAATAGCTTATTATAATTATATGTCAGCCCACATTGTTGAAGATTAAGTTCATTTGTATATTGGGGAAAAGGCTTAATAGCACTGAATTAATCAAAACTTTATTTATGTTTCTTATATAAAAGAAGTCCTGAGCTAAGCAATTCACAGTGAGGCATCCATGCAGTTATCTATACAGAACTCTGCCATCATTGCATATGGTTTCTATCTTTAAGCAGACTATTTCACTTTGACTAATGGAACTCCAGTCATGGCAACGTAGGCGAGCATACAAAGGACAGGAAGAAGGGCAAGCCCTTCCTTTATGAATCAGCAATATGCCAGTAACATTGGCAATCTCGTCCAACACTTGCACTTATAATTCGCTAGCCAGAACTTCTACATAATGTGGCAAAAATGGGTTGCGGTGGAAATTCGCAACCATATTCCTTTCGTCCCAACCTCATAGGGAATACTGTGTCCGGATTTTAAAATGGTTTATGTTTCTAAGGAATAAAAGTAAACAAGGATGTTTAATCCCTATTGGAGAGCCCAAATACAAAATAGCTCTCTTGTAAACTGAACAGTTTCAGAAGTATTTAACTCAAAGTCTTCTGATTTTCAATTATGTAGACAAGCTTGAGTTAAGCACAAAAATATTAAATCACGTTCTGGAAGTCACACCAATACTTAATGGAACTGCAAGAATGTGAATCCAGGTCTCCTATCCACTACGTCATAACTGATTTGAATATATTATGCCTCCTGTGAATTTAATTATTCCTAAATGAGAACAAAAACTGTATTTAGAGCTTAAACAAACAAAAGTTACTTTCAATTTTTTTACCTTTTTAGGTCACTTTTTAAAATAAAGTGTAACACATAGGTATAAGTGCCCAGATCATAAATGTCCATTTCAATAAATTATCACAAAATTAAGAAATTAATAACCACCAACTGGTTTTTAAAAATTACTAGCACTTTAGATGTTTCTGTCCTACCACCTCTGAATCAGTAGTTTCTCCACTCAGTTAAGGATCAGCCTGATTTTTAACACCATAATTCAATTTTGTCTGGCTTTGTATTATATATTTATGGAATCATACATTTCTATGCATTATGTTCACGAAATTTAACTTTGTATGTAGCAGTAAGCGGTTCATTTTCATTTTTATAGAGTATCATTTTGTGCAGATTATTTAATAGTCTATTGATGATACCATTTGAGACCTTTCAGTATTCTGAATACTACCTCTATGAATATTCTTGTACATGGGTTTTGGAGCATGAATACAGTAAGTTCTCACTTAAAGACATTGATAGGTTATTGGAAGTAGCGACTTTAAGAGAAATTGTATACAACCAAACTGATTTTGGGATAAGCTAATCAATATAAACAAGAGTTGACTTCCTAGGGCATATTTCTAATCACAAAAACATCACCAAACTTCTAAATAAAGATCTCAAACACTTCTAATATTAAACACCGAAATAAATGTGAGCTATGCATACATTTAAGAGAGATTAATAAGAACAAGATGATTATTTACCCAATTTTTGGTTAATCAGTGAGCCACAGTGGTTATGGTGGTGGTGGGTTAAATCAAGGAATAAATGTTTACAAATGAAAATTATAAGGAACACCTCCTCCTACCACACAGGTCAAACAAAAACAGTCAAAAATACGATGTGCTCTCTGAGTGCTTTCATCCTGCATTGTTTTTCATTGTGCATTTGTGTGACTATCATATACTATATGAATTTTAATCTTAAAATAATTTGTGTTCACTCATTCATTCATTCATTTTCCAACCAGCTTATTCCAGATTAGAGTCACATTTGGCCAGAGTCTGTCCTGGCAGATCAGGGCACTAGGCAGGAACCCACTCTGGACAAAACACCACTCCATCACACACTCACACACGCACCCACACTCAGACTGGAAGTGTGTAGACATGCCAATGAACCTAACGTGCACATCTTTGGGGTGTGGGAGGAAACCAGAGGATCCAGAAAAAAACAGGCCTACATGGTCTGGAAGGGAATAATTTTTTTTTCCTCATCAATTTATAACAAAATGATGTTGAACAAAATGATGTTATTCGAGGACCTGCTGTTTATGCATTCCTCTTTGTCGTGTACGCTGAGAGGAATCAGTGGGTTATATTGTACATGTTTACTCAGTTTTGTTAAACTTGTTAGGGTTTGCGCCAATCTCACTTCCACTAGCAGCTATTGAAATTCCTACTTGCTCCATATTTTTACCAAGACATAGTATTGTTGTGATAGATATATAGTTAGATAAACAGTTCTTTTTATTTATTTATTTTTTTAATTCAGGATATTATGGGGGTACAAACATTTTGGTTATATGTTATGCATTTGCCTCACCCAAGCCAGGGCCACAAGCATGCCCTTCCCCCATACAATGATCTCCGTTCCATTAGTTGTGGATTTATCCCCCCACCCCCACCTGACTGGCACCCAGTGAGTATTACTACCGTGTGAGCACCTTAGTGTTGATCAGGTAGTACAAATTTGATGGTGAGTACATGTGCTGCATGTTTTTCCATCCTTGTGATACCTCACTTCAAAGGATGGGTTCAAGCTCTATCCAGGATAATATAAGAGATGCTACTTCACCATTGTTTTTTGTAGCTGAGTAGTATTCCATGGTTTACATATACTACATTTTATTAATCCACTCCTGTATTGATGGGCACTTGGGTTGTTTCCATATCTTTGCGATTGCGAATTGTGAAGCTCTAAACATTCAAGAGCAGATGTCTTTATTATAGAATGTCTTACTCAAGACTGAATAATGGCCAGCAAACATACAAAAAAGTGTTCAACATCTTTAATCATTAGGCAAATGCAAGTCAAAACCACAATGAGATATCACCTAACTCCAGTGAGAATGGTCTTCATCAAAAAGTCCCAAAACAACAAATGCTGGCATGGATGTGGAGAGATAGGTACACCCCTACACTGCTGGTGGGACTGCAAATTAATGCAACCACTGTGGAAAGTAATTTGAAGATACCTCAAAGAGCTAAAAATAGAAATACCATTTGATCCAGCAATCCCACTACTAGGCATCTACCCAAAGAAAAAAAAAGAGAAACAGTTCTTTATATTTATGCTGCATTGCAGAGAAGTGGCCAGGTCTTTATATTCTTTCATTTACTCTTTCTTGGTGATGTAGCTCTTATTATCTCAGGACAATTTCTGAAAAAATTCAGCAACAGAATGGCTAGAAGCATCTCTGAGCAGCTGGGGGAATAAATCATTTAGTAGTAAATGGGCATATGCCTGATGCACACCACCATTATACTAGTCCAGCTCACAATTATGAAATAATGGTAGTTTTAGGAATATAGTAATTAAATGGTTAAACTCGCGCTATTGAAGGTAAATGAATTTTTCCTTTCAACAACAATATTGACTTCAGGAGGCACTATGTTCTAGTGAAAAGAATTATAGACATTACCATAATTGTTACTTTGGATCTTTGAAAGAATGCATGTTGCTTTTAATGTATCTTGATTTGGTCTTTTAAATTTTAATTCAAAGTCAAGTCACAGTTTTAATAATTAGGAAGAACTTTGTCTTAAAAAGTAATTCAGGCCATTACTAATGTAAAATAAATTAGGCGTAACACTCCTTAAATCTTAGAAAAAGAGCTAGTTGATACTGTTATTGCCCACAGCTATGATTAGAAACATGTTTTTTATGTGACTTTATTTGATTAAGATGTCTTTTCCAATGCTTTCACACACAATAGTACTAGATTTTTTCTAAGCAATTCTGCATGGTGGTAGAAAAGGTATTATTTATCACACTATAATTTATCTGAAAATTTTTATTGTTAATATATTTTTCTATCCATTCTATATTACTTTTTTTTGTTTTTTGAACATCTAAATATATAACATATAGATAATTTTCTTTTAAGATTTTTCTAATCTTAAAATGACAAAAACATCATTAACAGAAAAATATGACATATTCTAGCAGGTAAATTCTTCAAATGTTAATATTGTTATCAGTGTTACAAAAATAGGAGAAAGTTTATGAATGCAAAAACAAACTACTAGATAAAACTTTCATAGAAAATTAACAGATCAGGAAAACAGTTAAGGCAGCAGCCTCTGTTGATTCCCTTTTTATAGAGGATGCATTGACCTATACAAGTGGCATCCCACAGAGTAATGCAAAATGTATAATACATAGTAAAGCCTTATAAAAACAGTACTTTCCCCACAACCTCCATCTGTTAATACTCTATCTATCATTTATGGATCATGTCAAATACCAACTTTTAAGAAATTATATGTGAACCATTCAGCTGAATATTTTTCACTCTTTCCTCTGTATGTCTTTTGTTACTTGTCACAGTGTATGTTTTTACACTCATTTTGGGACATTTCTTACTACAGGCCCAAATTCATGGGCTGAAAACCTTTAGCTTTGGATTATCAGGGATTCTTGAACGTTGTCTTTAATTGGAGTGTAACGTATTTTTTTAAATGAACTACGATGTATATGATCTGTCTCTGAGCAATTAGAATTTTCATTGTTTTAAATTAGCAACTTAACTTAAAATGGGAAGTTATAATGAAAATAGATGTATTATTTTTCTCATATGCTATACAATATAAATTCAAAGGATAAGAAAATATATGTTTTCAATATTTGTACAGAGAATCCAAGGGAATGTTTAGAGATACTCTTAATTTTGATGAATTGATGTATATGCCTTCAAGTGTATATGTTTATTCATATAAAATTTATTACATTATTTATTATTGTTTATATCTATGTGTTTATAAATATAAATGTGTTTTGTGTGTGTATAATTTCTCCTCAAATTTCATGATGGAACAAAAATATTTCATCAATGTTTGTGCATTAAAGCTTAACCACAAACCAGTTATTTAGGTTATCATGTAACCTTGTCCACTGCCTTCAAACATGCACGTGTGTGCGTGAAGTGTGTGTGTTTTATTCTCATTTTAAGGAAGAAGCAGATCCAGAGAACTGTAAGTAATTTATCCAAAATCATAGAAATAGTAAATGATGAAGAACACTGGCAGTCAGATATTTTTAATATTTATAATTGTTACTTCCATTGGTTTTCTCATAATACCTGTTTCTGTTATCACTAAATAATTTCAGTTTTTGTTTTTATTCATTGTGATATGTAAACAGTGTTTTTCAATGCTTGTAAACTTATTTAATTTAAGTTGTTAAATGTCATCTTATTTTATTGATAATTATATTTAAATATTTGTTGATAATCAATGATAAAAATTAATAAGTACATGTTTCTAATGTACTTCAGATATTATCTGGCCTAAACCTGGATCATTATTATTTATTTCATATTTCATTGCAAAATCATTATGAAAATCCTAAGCCATTGTTGGCAAGTGGTTATAAGACTTTGATACACAGTATCAAACCAAATGCCAATTATTCTCTTTTAACCTGAGAAATATTTTGAAAGAATACATTTGAATCGCTAGTATATACCTTTAGTATAAAGATTTTCAGGTAAACTAGAAGAGTTGGTGTATAGTTTTTCATTAATTGTGTTCTTTAGATTTTTATATGAAGGTATTTTTGAACTCATTATATACAAAACTTTTTTGTGGATGCTCTTTAACAAAATTACATATGATTAATTAACAGAATGAGCATATACATACTCATCAGGCAGTGACAATTTGGTGGGAAATAAAGCAAAAAACTTGTGTATATTTTTAAGAGAGAAAGATCTGGATGACCCTGTAAATTCATGTCCTCCACCTTTACAAGATCTTAGCAGAGAGCCAAATCAGCCCACAAGAGGAGGTGCAAATGAATTGTGGAAGTTGGGAGGCTCCCACTTTGCAGGTAGACATTTTCCTTACAAGAAACAAATTTTCTTCTTATGTCTTCACTTAGAAATTCTTTGACTCACTTTCCCTACAATGTATAAAACATCCAGGAGGTGGGGGCACCCTTTACCAAGAGAGCAGCCATTGTGTGTGGTGTCCAGCACTGCCCACTGGGCAAAGCTCTGGGTGAGACAATGAGAGCTTGGAGATCTTGTGTGCTCTGCTCCTCCTCTACATGGAAGCACTTCTCTACACATGTCCCTCCCCCAAAGAAAACAATGATAGCTTACGATAATGCTATATGGCACTAATAATCTATCTGCCCACCTCTTTGCAATAAACAAATGAGTAGTGAAAACATATAACCTTTTTCAAGTAATGATTTTAAAACATGTTCAAAAAGAGAAAGTTAGAGAAATCTGTTACTTTGAGGAAAGTTTTTTTCTTATAATTTCTTCAATAAGCAATTTTTGATCACTGGCAGACATGTGTTTTTGAAAGAGCAATAGAATATGAAATAAAATGTAGGTACAACTTGAGTTAATCTCTCTGAAGCCCAATAACAGTTTTAAGAAACTCTTCAGGCACAAACAAAAAAATCTAATTAAGATCACTAGCTGTTAGAAGAAGACAAAAGCTCTCTAAAATGTAATGGCTACAATTCTTCAGAAGCATCCAGCTGGAAAAACTGTAATATTCATGCTAATACAATCGTGCTTTTAAGCACAATAGGGTATCTGTGTGTGTATGCATGCATATATGTGTATAATACATAGATAGATCTTGAAATACAGTTTTAATAATGAAAAATATGAGTTTTTTCATTTCAAAAGTTCAAATTTGAGTCAGAATTTATACTAAATATAATTTTGTCTTTCTACATGTAGGTAAAAATTGTATTCTTATTCATTCTCCAAGCTTTAATGGTTTTCCACATAAATTAAAAAAAATATGCATTTTTTTTTAGTTTTTAGTTCTATCTCAGAGGAAAGGAAAAGTAATCATTAATTTTTTAGAAATAAAATCATCAAATGCTTTAATTTATAGTAATGATAAACGTACTTTAAACTGCAAATTGTTTGCTAAGATAGGAACACTCATACACTGCTAGTGGGATTGCAAACTAGTACAATCCCTGTGGAAAGTTATATAGAGATACCTCAAAGAGATACAAGTAGAAACCATTTGATCCATCAGTCCCATGACTGGGCATCTACCCAAAGGAACAAAAGACATTCTGTAAAAAAGACATCTGCACTAGAATATTTATAGCAGCACAATTCACATTTGCAAAGATGTGGAAACAGCTCAAGTGCCCATCAATACATGGGTGGATTAATAAAATGTGGTAAATGTATACCATGCAGTGCTACTCAGCCACAAAAAAGAATAGTGATCTAGTGCCTCTTGTGTTATCCTGGATGGAGCTGGAACGCATTCTACTAAGTGAAGTATCACTAGAATGGAAAGACAAGCACCACATATACTCACCATCAAATTGGTATTAACTGATCAAACTTAAGTGCACACATAGTAATAACATTCATCAGATGTCGAGCAGGTGGGAGGAGGCAGGAGGGGAGGGGTATATTGACACCTAATGGGTGCGGTGCACACAGTCTGGGGATGAACACACTTAAAGCTCTGACTCAGGTGGGGAAAAAGCAATATGCGTAACGTAAACATTTGTACTCCTGTAATATGCTGAAATTAAAAAAAAAAAGCAAAAAAAAGTAAACCTATTTTTAATATTCTGCTTGGTTTTCAAAACTTTTCTGCAAATTGTGAGAGAAAACTCAGTATTGGTCAAGTCCTTGCTACTCAAAGTGTGCTTCATAGACTAGGAGCACTAGGATCAGCTGTGGATTTTTTAAAAATATTTTTATTTCAGCATATTACAAGGGTACAAATGTTTAGGTTACATTTATTGCCTTAGCCCCACTGGAGTCAGAACTTCAAACATGTCCACCCCCAGATGGTGGGCACCTCACCCATTAGGTGTGCATATACCCATACCCTCCTGCCCCCTCCCACCTGCCGGACACCCGATGAATGTTATTACTATGTGTGCACTTAAGCGTTGATCAGTTAATACCAATCTGATGGTAAGTACATGTGGTGCTTGTTTTTCCATTCTTGTGATACTTCACTTAGTAGAATGGGCTCCAGCTCTGCTCAGAGTTTGGATTTTAAGGAAAACCACAGTTGATCAATTTTCAGTCTAAGTTTGAGAAACCTTGCTGCCCACCTATAACTTGGCTGTATATTAGAATTGCCTGGGAGGATATTAAAAATGCTCATACCTAGATCCTGTCCCCAGATATTCTAATTTAATTACTATAAGTGTGGCTGGACATTGGGTTCTTAAAGATACTCAGGTTATTCTAGTGTAGTGCCAAGTTTGAGTACTTTACGGACTACTTTATTTCTTGAAATTCTAAACACAATCCCACAATGAAGACATCACTGCCTCCATTTTGTAGGTGAACAGGGAAAGCACAAAAACTTATTTAAGTTTAAATGTCATAAAGCAGAGCCAATATTCAAATTATACCTCCTGTTTTTCTGTAAAAGTCGTATAATCTTCAGTACATAGACATAGGTGTGAGAGAATCTCAGGAACATATACATTGATGTACACACACACACACACACACACACACACACATATATATAAAAACTGAAATAAAAATTCCAGAGCTATTCTCTTCACCATGGAATCATTAAGACTAAAAAGACTTACTAGCCACTTTTAATTAAAACCTGTCTTTACTCTTTAAATTCTGTACTATGAAATGACACATGTAGTACCACCAACGTTGGGGTAGTGAAAAGAGTGATTTAATCATTAACCAAGTCTTTTAAGTGTGTGATATTTGCTTGTTTTCTTGTATGTTTATGCAAAAACTGGCTTACTCCAAAAAACATTTAAAATGGATATCTGGAAATTAGTAAAATTCAAATTCTCAAATTGGATGCCTTATTGAAAGAATAAAAGAAGATTTTGTTAGGGGTAAAACATATATCTTGAGGGTATATTGGTACTTTAATGTCATATTAATTGCTTAATGAGGGTACATGCTCATTGTTATATTCTTGGAACAATTATGTAAATGGGACTTTAAGGAGTTTCAATAGCCATACTTTCCATTAGGTGAAAATAAAATAATTGCTTGGAAATTTAAAAAAATAGATAATAAGTCCTGAGGGATTTTATTGAAAAAGCTTCTACATAAAAAAGGAAGAAAAAATAATCATCTCACATATGTAAAACATTAGCTGAATAATCTTGTTTTTTTAACAATTTAAAGCTTTTAAAACTGCATGTAAAATAAATGTGAGGAATTCTAAATCTATAATTTTAAATTATGTTTTAATAGCAGATTATTTTTTATGAAAGTTTATATGTATTTATAAAATAAAAAACAACATAATATTGATTGAGCAGTTATATGATGCTAGGTAATTTATAAGTTTTGCTTTACATATGTTATAACAACTTCATTACTTAGGTTTAATTTTCATTACATTCTATAGATCAGAAAAGTAGAAAGGAAATTTAGTTTGACTAATGGCTTGTAAAAAGTAACAGCTATTAGACTGAGTAGTTATAAGTGTAACTGACAAAATCTTGGCCTATTTATTTTCCTCATTTTCACCAATAAAGCACTTCCATTAAATCCTAGTCCTTAAAAACCAGTTTGAGAACAGGTGATATAGATCAGGGGTCAGCCAACAAATGGGCCAAATGCAGTCTACTGCGGATTCTTGTAAATAAAGTTTTATTGGATCAGACTTGTACATATTTGCTTCTGATTATTTACGGCTGCTTTCACACTACTATGATACAGTTGAGTAGTGACAACACAAATGATAGAGATGACAGAAATTTTCTGGTCCATAATGACAAAAACATTTATTATATGGCTGTTTACTGAAAAAGTTTGCCCACCTGCAATGTTGACAATGTTCGCTAAAATGTAACTTTGGGATATTAAGATTATAATAAATGTGCCTTGGAAAAGTTTTTTATTGTCCAATACCTTTGGGAAATGATAAACAAAACAATTTTTCTAAATGTATAATTCCTGAGTTTTAAATAAGTTGAAATGTTTCTAAGTCTTCAAAGTGAGATTATAAATTATAACTTCGTGTTCTTAAATTCAACCGTGTGTGTGTGTGTGTGTGTGTGTGTGTGTGTGTGTGTATTTTCCTGTTAGACCTAGTTGTGAATGCTGGGAGTTCAGGAGAGCACAATCTGGTAAGCATTGCACTAGGAAATTATATTTTAACTTGTCTTTTCAATAAACATACCTTCTATTGTACATTTCACTTTAAGAATAAAATTAAATATAATAATTCCACATGTTTGTATAATCATTGTTTGTAAACAATTTATTTTAAAGATCAAATAAATAATAATTAGCTGAAAACCTAGGAAATCTTTTGCTTTCTTATATATGTTTTAAACTGATTGAGAATTTAATCTATTTTCTTTAACCTACTTACTTTTGAAAACATCAGCTCTTTTCATAAAATCCTTATAGGAAATACAAAAATGGTTTCATTGGGCATTTTCTTATATTGTCGCTGAAAAACATAAGCAAGTTAAAGAAATAATAAAGAATATGGCATTAAAATTCCGTTCTAGTTCCCAGCCCCTCTAGTGACAACAGTCAGTCTAGGAGTTTATTTCATAGTAATGAAGGGTAGGGTTGGAGGACATAATTTTAGTATAATAAACCAAAAACATTTGTTTCTCTGTGTATATTCTGATAGCTTTTTGGTAGCAGCAGATTTGAGGTAACACTCTTTGTAAAGAATGATTGAAGTGTTGAAATTTTTTTGTCTCAAATTCAAACATGCATGCTTCACTAGCATTCAGATTATTGGTAGAATTGATATTGAAGAAGTAGGCAAAGATATTGGCTATATAGAAGTCCACACACTCCGACTTGGTAGCATTTTCAAGGGCAAATTTTACTTTAGAAAAAAATATTTTTAAGTATTTGTTTGCAAAGTCAAATTGGTATATAAGGTCAAAACACTATTTCATACTGTAAGTATGCAAAACCTTTAGCATGAAAAAATTTAGAGGATTGTAAATGTGTTTAAAAATCTATATCTATGAACAAAATAAAGTAATATAAAAAGGGAAGCAAAATATATAAAAACTAATATTGGTTAAAATATCAATAGTATCAATAGCCATCTACTTGACAATTAATCTCATGCCATATTGCTCCATCATTTTGTGAGTTTTATTTAGATTTTTAAGTATATTGGCAAAGATTTAAATGTCTTTAGTATATTGTCAAATGCTCTATGGGCCATCAGATGTGGAATATTTTTAGATAGGGTTGTTGACTTCTAGGATGAGTTTTAGGAATTTGATCTCTCTTTCTCTCTATATATATATACACACACACACATACATGTATACATACATATTAAGAAATCTATCTCATGGCAAAAATATAAATCTTATAAAAATAAAAATGTTAGCAAATCTTACTGTCACCGTATCTATAAAAAGTTCAAAATTATTTACAAAACTTCAATCAAGATGTGTTTTATTATATCTATATTACTGAGTTGTACTCTTGATAAAAAAAATAAAAACCATACCATCAACTCTCTTTAGTGAAAGAAAAAAGGAACTTTTTTTCTATTCAGATTAAAACCCCAACTAATTTCATATGTGTGTTTAATTGGAGTCTCCTGTTTTCTGACTTTGGTGTAATACCATGACACATGAGACTCAAAATGAAAAGTAGGAAAAAAATAGAAAAAGGAAATTATATGGGATAAGAAAAATACACAGGCAAATATATTCTGCTGAGCAATATGACAAAGTGAAAGTAACTGACCCTGTCTGTGTTGCTTGTGTGAGTCAGAAGAGATTGAATAGAGTTGGGATTTAAAAAAAAAAAAAAAAGTGTCTGTTATTCAATTTTCCAACAACTCTTCAGAAATGACTGTGGTATGGACTGCTATATCCAGGCCACATTTGTTCTCAGGAGAATTGCAATAACCAGTTTGGTTGTAAAGACAGTGTTTCATTAGTCAGAGCATTCCTCAATAGCCAGGGTATTTTTATTCTGGATTTGAGGTGATGGAAGACACAGCTGGAAAAGAGACACAGACGCAGACATTGTTTGGCAGTTATAGCAATATGCTGTTTCAAAAACAACATATATGTAACTATCATCACAATCAATTTTGGAACATTTTCACTGGGTCATAAAGAGACACTATAGCATATTGGCAGAAACATCCTACTTATTTTATTCCCTCTGGCCCTAGGAAATCACCATTATATTTCTTTTCCTATCTCTACAAATTTGCCAGTTTTGGCCATGAAATATAATTATATGTAAATGTAATCATACAATATATGGTCTTTTTTGACTGACTTCTTTTACTTAGAATAATGTTTTCACAGTTCATCCAGGTAGTAGAATGTATCAGTACTTTATTCCTTTTAATTGCTGAATAATATCCCATTGTATGGATATATACCATATTTTATTTATATATTCATCACTTGCACATTTGGGTTTTCCTATTATGAATAATGCTACTGTGAATATCCATGTACAAGTTTTTGTGGGGGCGTATGCTTTCTTTTTTCTTGGATTTATACCAAAGACTAGAATTGCTGGATCATATAGTAATTTGACATTTAAATTTTTGAGAAAATGCCAGAATATTTTTCCAAAGTGATGGGCAATTTTACATGCCTCACAACAGTTTTGAGGGTTCCAACTCATACATATCTTTTTAAATACTTATTTTCTGTTTTTGTTATAATCCTCCTACTGGGTGCAAAGTCATATTTAACTTTGATTTGCATTTGATTTTCATTTTGTTGATGGCTAATACTATTCAGCATCATTTGATATGCTTAGAGTTTTCTAAAAAAATGTATTAAGCATTTACATTTAGATTTTTAATTCATTTTCAGTCAATTTTTGTATGGTATGAAGAAGAAATCCAACTTCGTTCTTTCATATGTGTGTATCCAATTGTCCCAATACCGTTTGCCAAAAACTACAGTCTTTCACCCGTTGAATTATCTTGGCAACAATGTTGAAATTCAATTAACTATAAATGTAAATGTTTATTTCTAGACCTTCAATTTTATTCAATTTATCTATACGTCTAGTCCTATGTCAGACTGTTTTGATTACTGTTGTGGTATACACACAGACACACACACATACACAATGGAATACTATTCAGGCATAAATAAGAAGAAAATCCTGTCATTTGTGACAACATGGATAAACCTGGAGGACATCATGTTAAGTAAGATAAACCAGTCAGAGAAAGACAAATATCACATGATCTCACCCAGGTGGAATCTAAAATAGTTTCTCTCATAGAAGTGCAGAGTAGAGACTCAGATGGTTGGGGGAGGTGGGGATCGGGCAATGTTGGTCAAAGGATACAAAATTTTAGTTAGATAGGAATAAGTTCAACAGAGTTATTGTACAGCCTGGTGACTATAGTTAATACTAATATGTCATATTATTGAAAAATGCTAAGGGCGTGGATGTTAAGTGTTCTCAGCACAAAAATATCTATGTGAGATAATGCATATATCAATTAGCTAGATTTGTTCATTCCACAATGTATATACATTTCAAAACATCATGCTGTACAAGATAAATACATATAATTTTATCAATTAATTTAAAAATAAAAAAAAAGAAACCAAGCAAAGACATTAAAAAGATTTTTCTCCAAAGAAAACAGACAAATAGCCAAGAGGTATATAAAAAGATGCTCAATATCATTATCAGGGAAAGGCAAATCAAAACTACAATGAGATATCATTTCACACCTGTTAGTATGGCAATTATCACAAAAAAATTAACTCAAAAGATTATAAGTATTGGCAAGAAAATGGAGAAATTGGAAACCTCATACTACTGTTGGTAGGAATGTGAAATGGTGCATCAACTATGGAAACAGTATGGAGATTCCTGAAAAAATTAAAATTAGAACTACCATATGATCCAGCAATGCCATTTCTGGGTACATATTCAAAAGAGTTGAAATGATAAAGTGGTATCTGTACTCCCATGCTTATTGCAGCAATAGTCACAGTAGCAAAGATATGGAAACAACCCAAGTGTCCATTAACAGATGAATGGACAAAGAATATGTGGTATATAGGTATAGTGTAATATTATTCAGCCTTAAAAATATGAAAATTCTGCCATTTGCAACACAATGGGTGAGCCTAAGATAGCCGTCCCCAACCTTTTTGGCACCAAGGACTAGTTTCATGGAAGACAATTTTTCCACATATCGGGGTGGGGGCATGGTTTAGGGATGATTCAAGTGCATTACATATATTGTGTAGTCAAACCTCTCTACTAATGATAATCTGTATTTGCAGCCACTCCCCAGCATACCTCAGCTCCACCTCAGATCATCAGGCATTAGATTCTCTTAAAGAGCACAGAACCCAGATCCCTCGAATGCACTGTTTACAGCAGGGTTCGCGCTCCTATGAGAATCTAATGTTGCTGCTGATCTGACAGGAGGCCCAGCTCAGGCGGTAATGCGAGCATGAGGAGCAGCTGTAAATACGGATGAAGCTTTGCTCACTGGCCCACTGCTTACCTCCTGTCGTGTGGCTGGGTTCCTAACAGGCCGGGAACTGGTACAGGTCCCCAGCCCAGGGGATGGGGGATTGCAGGCCTAGAGGACATTATGCTAAGTGATATGAATCAGTCACAGTAGCACAAATACTACATTATTCCACTTATATGAGATACTTAAAATGGCAAACTCATATAAGCAAAGAATAAAATAGTGGTTTCCAGAGGCCTGGGGTTGGAGAAAATGGGGATTTATTATTCAATGGGTATAAAATTTCAGTTATGGTAGATTAATAAGTTCTAGAGATCTGCTATACAAGGTATTGCCTATACCTAACAATATAGTATTGTGCACTTCAGAATTTGTTGAGAGAGTAGATCACAGGTTAAGTGTTTAAATAGAAACAAGCACACACACACACACACACACACACACACACACAAGGGCACAAAGAAATTTGGGGAGGTGTTAATCATGTCTATTCCTTTGATTGTGGTGATAGTATCATGTGTATATCCACACTCATCAAATCATCAAATTGTACATATTATCTACGTGCAATTCTTTTTATATCAATAATACTTTTTTCAAAAAGAAGAAAATTATTTATAATTTGACAAATCCATTAGGAAGAGAAACTGAATAATGCTTCTGTGATTATTCTCCAGCTGTTTTTTTTTTTTCCTCCTTAAACCCTTGGGCTTAATTATCAAGATTATGATCTACCAAAAATGAGGTTATCCCCTTGTTATAAGTGACTGAACGTTTGTCAGCACAAGTTTTCCTGAAACTGCTCATCTCAAACTAATACCTTCTCTCTTGAGACCACTAAATAGTGGTTAAAATTTTGCTATCTGAGACTCTGAAATGGATTTGGGTAATATTCTAATTAAATTTTATGCCAAACCTACTCTGCTCTAAGGCTAACAATCTATTCTCTATTTCATTTCTCGTCACAAATTAGGTTTAGCCAGATTATACACCATAGCCTATCAGGAATTATTCAATGAGTTTAAATACTTCATTAAGAAATCTAATAATAAAATTCATAAAAGCGTTCAATAATAAAATGCGAACATCATAGACATGTCATAAATTTGAATATAAGCCCCTTAGCAGTATGAACCTTCCAGGGAAATATTAAAGTTCAAAGATTAAATCCTCCTACCAGTTAAATTTTAAAGGAATTAAAGTTAGAAATAAAAATATCCTGCCTTAGTGAGTTAAAAATTCAAAGGAATTAAAATCTGCTCCAAGTTGTATTGCTCTTTGTCTTAGCTAAAGTGGTTCTCCAAGCTTAGGTGTTGTTAGAGTTCTGTCAGCAGCTCAAGTATGAGAGTTTTTCACTGGAATTATTGTAGTTCTTTCTGAGACCCAAAAGTTGAATTAATGCCAAATCTTGAGGTACCTCATTTTTTTTTTATCTTACAGAGCAATAATGTTATGGAACTTCCAATCACCAAAGTTGTAAACAAGGTCTTTCTCACCCATAGAAAACTAAAGTGTAGCCCAAACCATTTTTCCATAAAAATTTTCTCAGCAATGCCCAAGAGGATAGCAAACATTTAGTGATATTTGAGGGAGGAGGTGTCAATGAAGATTTTAATTTTCAACCACCTATGCATATCGATCAGTTAATGACTGTCTAGAATTAACAATGTGTGAACTTGAATTCAACTAGGAATGATCACCTAGATAGACTCTCGTCTATCTATACAGCTTTATGTGCTTTCTATATTTGTGCTGAAAATATGCTTAAAACTTTAGTCCAAGAAAACTGCCTCCTAGGAATGGCTTTCAAATGGTATCCATATACCTTTCACTTGTAAATAGCATTTAGGAGAGGTCTAAACTGCAGCTAAGATTTATAAATCTGAATCTTAACTCCTTATGACCTAAGAGAACCACTAACTAGTTCTAGTATCAGAAGCCAGAACCATTTCACTACCAGTATGGTCTTGTTCTCCTTAAGATACTGCCTATCTTCTCTTTAGATTTTCATATTTTTGTAGATAAGCTTGCATGCCCATGTACATGAATGTTGGCAGCTAGAAATTAACCATCATTTTGCCACCTACACATGATCCCATAGACAAGCTATGTGTACTTAAGGTAAGTTTTTCTAAAAATATCCTTATCTGTTTTTGCCTAATGGAATTTGAAGAAGTAGATCTAAAGTTATTTACCTAAACCTCACAGTAATAATTTATCAGCAGTGCTCTGTAATGCATGCGGAGCTCATCAGTTCAGTAGTTTAAAAGGTCAAGAAAGACTACATTATTCCAAAAATAAAATCGTGGCTTCATCCATGCCTGCTTAGAAAACATTGTGTGACTATTTAGAGAGATGTAGTAGCTTGCATTCTGAACCTATAAGTCTCTGCTAAAGGCCTTCTCATCTGATTCTTCACTGAAGTTTATGTGGCTAGTATTTGCTTGCTTGATACTACAGCATTCTACCAGCGTTATCTACAAATTTGTCAAGACTGCCTGTGCAATCCTGCACTTCTGCAAAGGTCTGAAATTTGCTATCTGTAGTCAAGGTGACTCACCAGTGGATAATCCCACTACAAGCTGGAGTCAATGTGCCACTTGGCTTCTTCTTTAGGTCAGATTAGTTTAAAGTCAACTAACTACTGAAACAACCTGTCTCACCAAATAAATATAAGCCTCTACAAATTGCCAAGTTCAAAATGCCTTGTCTACATATTAAAATCCAAGATCTTTGTACCCTACTTCATCATGAGACTTTTGACATGTTATTTTGGTCTGGATTCTATTCCTTGTTTTATTTATCTCCATTTATGACAAATGTCCACTTCTGGAGGACTTTCTGTCAGCCCCAAATAGCCCCATTTCTCCTTTAATAGAGTTGAGAAAAAAATAAAGTTATACGAGGTGGTGATTCAAATATTACTCTTATTGCTAATAGTTTAATTGTGCATGTTATTTGGTAGATCAAAATGGGCTGCTAACTGAACTCCTGATTGGAAAGGGTTTATCCACCCAAACACACAGAGGAAATCTGGTTTCAGGGACCCCTTAGAGTAGAAGTGCCTGTTCACAGGAAGACAGGGGAAAACTATCTTCCAAGAGAGACAAAGATATAGTTGAGCTGAAGATGTCCTATTTATCGTCTGGACATTTTACAAAAAGGCAAATGAGCCCACCTTCTCTTAAGTAGAGTGTGTAAAGGAAGGTAGTACAATTGGTAGGGGGATTAGGCAGCAGCACAGGTCAAGTTATGTTACTTATATTTGAGTAGAATTAGGAGGATTGTATCGTCCTAAGAGCTGACAAACTAGAATGTGCTATAACTTAAGGTTTCAGGTATTATTTAATGTAAAAAATAATTACTAAATATATGTCAATTTTCTTCATTTTTAAAGAATTTTTTTAAACAAACCATAGGCTAATTTAATTCCTCAAGTATGTTTGCAAATAAATGTAAGTAGTTGATAAAATTCAGGCTCATATCTTTATTTCTACATGTGGATCTTGAAATGGAAACACTGATTAGTTTATTTCCATGGTGTAGGGGGAAAGTTTTTTTAGAGAAACAGTGATTGTTGTTCACTAAACATAATTTTATGATGAATGATTAACTCTATTTGGCAGAAATTCTTGGGTGCTTATCTGTCTTTCAAAACCTAAATATTTTTTCTATTGACATTTATAATATTTCAAAAATTAATAGAACAAATTTTTCCTTCTTACTTCTGTGGCTACAATAGATTATTCTGTTACAAAGCTCTGGTTTAAATATATGACCAAATGATGTGGTAGATCTGCCTTAATAGTAGAAAAGGTCATTTAGATGGTTGACCACTGGAATTGAAGGGAACTTTAGAAATCATCCAGCCTAGTCCTCTTAATTGGGCTTATGAATTAAGCCCCACAGTAAAGTACGTGGCGATAATGAGATAATACTCCGTTCTGCTGACTTCTGCCTCAGTACCCTTTATCTGCACCAAATTGCCTCTCATTTTTGTTCTACTATTGCCGGATTCAAGATAATTTCAATGAGCCCCGGGCAAATCACATTAAATGATTCATTTGTGCATACTGATATAATGAAATAAACTCAGCCTAGGAACATTCCTTGAGTCCTTATGAGTATTAGGAGTTTAGCTGACAGCAAACTCTGTCTTACTCTTTAGTTACAGGAAATACATTGAACTTTGTTATCACTAAGTGATGTAGCTTAGAAAATAGTGATGGTCTGAGTCAATCAAGAATTGAGCATTAACTCAATACTAGCTTCAATATGGATATAGTTAGTATTGTCTTCAGAGAAAGAAAAAGACTGCAATTAATTCAAGTCTGTTGACATAAAATAAGATTTTATGAAACAAGGTTCTATGCTGATAGCATAATTCTCATGCATTTAAGATATATTAGAAGATTGAAAGTTAAGGATGTGGCAACAAACAAAACAAGCAGGACAAGTCTCAAAGTATAGAAACATGCAGAATTTGTACCATAATGACTCTGGTAGAAATGAAGGATCACTCTTTTCCCTTTGTTTTTTTGTTTTTGTTGTTGTTATTGTTTTGTGTGTTTTTTTGTCTATCTTCAGAATTAGAGGTTGATAACTGCCTACCTCATTACTTTTAAAATTATAATATTATGCAAGAAACCTCATATCTAAGACATATTTTTACTAAAGATTGCCACAATGAAATATGACTTCTTCCTCTTTGGAGGAACACATCACAACCTCAGGAAGCAAAATGTATAAAGGCGTGGTAATATGTAACTCTTACTTTATTAATTTATTCAGGTAACACTGATTTATTGAATACTGCATCAATCAATATCCTGCAAGGAAATAAGAAGAAATTTAGGTATTTTATACTGAAGCAATTTTATAAACAGAATTGTACAGTTGACACAAAGCTGAGAAGAAAAAATGGGAGATGATGAAGTGACACAAAGAACAACAACTGGGGGGACAAGTATCACCCACGGTAGAATAGACATAGAGATGAGGTAGTGTTACTAGAACTCGGAAGTTACCGTCGTCTGTAACCTGGTGTGCACTTCCAGGAAGGAGCTGGAACCACAGACATGGCTAGCTGCCCAGGAGCTACAGCCACAGAGAAGAGGCAGTCACTGTAGAAAAATCTACCTGAGAAGATGCTAGAGAATAAGAAATACCCTGGCTTCTTCCCTTCTCCTTTATTCCAGTCTTCCAACAGTGTCTCCCTTTGGTTGAAACAACCTGGTAGCCAGTGAGCAAAGGAATTTAGGGAATGCAGTTTTCAGGAGAACAGCAAGAAATGAATTGGAATGCAAATCACATAAGCTGGCACAAGTGCAAACTATGTGCCAGGCATTCTTCTGGGTAATAAAAATCAGCAGTAAACACAACTGACCCCAATCCTTGACCTCAGGGAGATTAATATGTAGTATTTAATATGTAGATTACTTATGATTATTATCAATATACCAATATATTTAAAATAAACCAATCTATTAAGCCTCATAAAATATCTAAGGTATGAGTATTATTATTGCTGTCATTCAAATGAGAATTAGAAAGACAGAGAGGATGAATGATTTAGGTCATAATGCTTGCAGTGCCAGAGCCAATATTCAAACCAAGTGTTCAGGCTATCTTCTCTTTAATCTTATTCCATTCTACCTTCAGGTGCCTTAAACTTTCTATCATTTTTTCATATTGTAAATAAGGGTAATCACAATTAAAATCTTAAAAGGTTTACATATATACATCTAGACTGTTTAAAAAATAGCATAAATTTTTTCACTATTGCAAAAATATTTTTTAAAAAATTATCTGCTTCTTAGATATAATCTGCCTTTTGCATAGCCATGTGTTATTAATGTTGCACAAAAGCATACTAAATTTCAAAAGAGGAAAAAATAGAACTTGTAGGGAATGTTCCCATATCTCAATTTTTAGGATTTTCAGATGGTAAGAACAGAGAATCAGTATCAGAAAACAATATTGTAATTAAAGCTAACATAGTGCTAAGAAGCAGCATAAGGGCAGTAATATAACACGAATTTAGCCTATTTCACAATCTCCCCAAGGCCACACAAAATCACCAAAAATTACTAGATGGATTTTCTAAATAAATTAGTGTAGCATCCTCAGTTACTGTTACCAGGCCCCAGAACTGTTTTCTTAATCTATGCTATGGTTTGCTATGTGAATGTGTAAATGTGAAAGCATTTTTATGGAAAGCAGGTTTTACCTCTTTCCCACTTATGTATCAAGCAGATCAGAGAAAACATTTGCAGAAGCATCATTTGTTCTGCAGTACTTCATATAGAAAAATAAAACACAAATATCTCCTCATGAAAGGCTGAGGCACTATGATCATACTTTCCTCTGTCCATGGTTGTTCTTCTAATTTTTTTACTTTTATTTATTTTTTTTAAAGAAAGCAAACATAAATATACCATGCCCTAAGCGGGTGGCACACTGGTTTAAAATTAGATTCAGGTCACAATGACTTACTCTATGATCTTTGATTATTTTTAACTTCAAAACAACTTCCAGTGCTTAAAACAACGTGTACTGATGACTTTGTGGAATCCCTGCTGCCCTTTGTGAAAGATGTATGAAATGAAAATCTCTGCCTGGTACACAGAATACTGACATCATGTAATTATAGCCACCCCAGGCGACAGTCCATTTAGTCAGAATGCCATTAGAAAAACCACGAAAGTAATTCAGTCTGCATGAATTATACTATATGATGGGAGGCTTGGATCTGCAGTCTGAACTTCTATTTTACTGTTCTTATTTCTCAGCTAAAAGGTTTATTTTAAAGAATCATTCACATCCAAAATTCTTTCTTGTCCTAATTTCAAACTAGGTATAAATATTAAGTTTCTTAAAAGTATTGTATTTCTAATTATCTACCTAAAAGCAATTTTCTAAAGCCTTTTCACCTGTTTGTAGAACTCGTCTTTTGTTAATATGAGGAGAAAGCTGAAGAGTAAAAAAGGAAAGAAAGGATTGTCAATAACCATTGTCTTCAAATGAATGTGAGGCTTCGGTTGTTTCCTGAAAACATACATGTTAAGTAGGGTCCATTATCCATAATCAATAATTATTTGTTGTAAAAATTCCATAAATACATGTTTATATTTTAAGTATTCGGGCACATCTAATTATGCTTCTAAATAAAGTATGTAGTAATAAAATATTTCTTATAATTCTATAGCAGCATTTAACACTTTATATTGGCACACATGATAATATGTGGTGCAATTGTAAAGTAATAGTGCTAATAAAAATAAAAAAAGAACACATATTCAACCTTAATATCCAAATACATGTTATCTTCATACATAGCCATCCTTGGAGTTTATATATTTAATAAAATAATATGATCACCGAACTTAATTTTAAAATTATCTTGAGAAACTATTTATAAGACTCATATAGAACTTAATGAATTTTTGATACAGGGAAATATAACATTTTCACATTATAACATTTCATTTAGCATTATTAAACACTGGAAACATTATGAAAGTCAACATTAGGGAGCACATCTTATATTACCTTTAAAATTATATAGTGAAAATTAATTTATGACATTATCTTTGTAATTATCCACTAAGGTACAGGAATGTACATTTCTCTTCCTTATTTTTTACATGCAGAAGTGGATACTGTCCTGAGTTCAACGCTGCAAAACCATATTCTGCTTTGTAATGCTGGGGAAGAGATTCTACAAACCACATCTCTGTTCTTCCAGTTGGTTCATTGTTGGGTTCACCATTATGAGTGCTAAGGAGTGAGAAAAGACTGAAGGGAGAAGAGACTTGTTCCTTCCTGTTTTCTTTGTGTTGAATTTTCTTTTTCTTTCTATTTGTTTCCCATTTGATCTACTACAGCAGTGGCAATTTGTTCTAGTAAGAGTATGATTCCTTTTATTTTTTCATTTCAATCCTTTCAAAGCCAACCTCATTGTACACTTTTAGGAATGCCAACATTTATGAAATACTGAATGGGTCTAAATCAAGGATTAATATGTTAATATTTAAAATATCATGAGATGCCTCTGCTGAGCTCCTAGACATTGCACCAGCTGTGTAGTGTCTACCTATCAGAGCTCTTAGTTCCAGCCTCATGTGGCTACTCCTTTAAGCTTTTGAGTTTTATTTACTTCCACCTATTGTCATTGTTCCATCAGCTCTAAGTGGGTAGCTGCATCCTGAAGTTGCTACCTTCATATATTAATACTTTAGTGTTCGTTTTTCTGCCTTGTGTTCAATGACAACAGTGAACTATTCTCCTATCCTTGTACATTTTTCAACTCCTCCCATCATGTGGAGTTTACTTCCCTTTCCCTTGAATCTGAGTTGATATTGCAGCCTGTTTTGAGCAATAGCACGAGAAAGAAATGAGGTCTATCAACTTTGGAATGCTCTCTTGGAGTTCTGTGCCACCATGTAAGAAGTCCAACTGTGCTGCTCTGAGTGAAGTGGGACCAGATCCAGATATTTTAGCTACCCTACCTGAGGCACCAGACCTGTGGGTAACTTTGGATTTTCCAGGCCCAGCTGAGCTCCCAGTTAGTGGAGCTGAGCAAGTTACCCTGGTTGGACCATTTGGATTAGGAGGACTGCCTAAATGATTCCAGCCAGCCAAAAATCATGAGAATCCTGAGAAATAATAAACCATAATTGTCTTAAGCCACTAAGTAAAGGTGTAGTTGATTATATAGCAGTATAGAACTGATAAAGCCTTCATAGCTCAAGACTTAGTTTAACTCTATAGTAAATATTCTTGGTTAAAATATCTGGTCTTTTGTTTCTGTCTCCCACTGGACCTTGACAGATCCAAACATAAATGCTGAAAACAATAAAATAATTTGGTCAAAATGTTACACGTTTTATTAGTATTTTCCACATGTTAAACTGGCTAGTAAATTTTAAAAATAATCTTAATTTCAAGATATGAAGACAATAACTATAACAAAATATAAATAATTCATCAAACATGATAGTAATGTGATAGCCTAATAGGTTGAAGAAACAGAAAATTTTAATACAGGAAATGCTTCATATTTAACTGCACAATTAATTTCTATCCTCTTAATTTCATTGTCTAGGTCACTGATAATATTAAAATGAATCTGATTCAATCATTTTATATATTGCCTTCCTATAAAGACAGTAAAGTTAATTTTCTATTAATGATAAATATTGCTATTATAGATTACTCATAATATTTATAAGTATAAGGTAAAATATTAATTATTTCAATATGTGATGCCATAAATGGATAATAACTATGATAGTGAATGTAGTAGCTATGGGTTAATGGGTAAATTGTAACTATAATGAGTTTTAAATGTTGGGTTTTGAAATTTGTTTTATGAGACTAGATCAATGAGAAATGATATTGGAGAGTCTATAATTGTAGAAGGTCCTAAGATTGGGCCAGCCAAAGTGTTTCAACAGAACAGCTTATGATATTAAAGGAGATTATCTTCCACAGACTAATTGATCTGAGCAGAATTTATAAAAATTTCCTGGTATTGCAGACTCCTAAAACAAGAAAGATGTTCAAAGGAACCACATAATATCAACCTCTATAATATTATAAACTGATTGATAGTATCATATTATTAGGACGTTCGATAAAGGCAGGATTTTAGGATATCAATGAGAGTAGCAGACTATCAAACCTGAAAGGATAAAGAATATTTGATCATGCAAAAGTGGAGAAGGGATGATTTCCTGAATTTTATCCTCATGAATTTTTAATAATCATCCCTCAGTCTGGGAGTGAGGAAAGGAGGACTATGCCCAAACCCTGCAATAGCAACGGTATAACTTTACAGCTTCTCTCTCCTTCTTTCAGTGAACATTCCTTGTTATCCTCTGGTACAATAACTGAAACACTCATTCCTGCTATGATCTTAACCTGTACATCTCATAGGAAACCATTTATGCTCTTGTTCAAATATGTTATATTGTTTGAAATAAGATTTCGATAATGTTATATGTTTTAAATATGCCTATTTATCTTTGTAACAACCTAAAACCAGGATTGCTATAATCTTCCTCCAATAAGAACACATATTAAATTTCCAAAGAGCAAGGGAGGGGTGGTAGTTGAAAGGAATTGGTAAACAGAGAAAAAAAATTAAATTTTTGCAAAACAAAATAACATTACTGAAAAAATGTGTACGTGCATAGATAATTGGACAAAACACACAGTAGGACAGAAAGCTATTAAAGCAGAGTTCTCTATATGGCTTTTTGACTGAAAATCTCATACCTGACAGGAAACATTGCAATCAACTCCATATTTGTGAAAGTCATTTAGCTAACATTTCTATGCTACCTACTCTCTGCCAGTCATTATATACATGGTAAGTGATTCAGTCCTCACAACATTATCTATTAACTATTAATATAATTATTACTATCATTTTATAAATGAAAACTGAAGCAAATATATAATAAATAACATCACTACAAATATCATATGACAAATAATGGTGTCAGAAATTAAATCCAAGTTTTATAATACACACACATATTTATACATATATTTATACTGCTTGAAAATAACTTATAATTAATCATGAGCATGTTATAATATACATAACATGCTTATGATTATGCTGTTTTATTTAAAATGTGACTGAGAAAATTTCACAACTAAAATAATAAATCAAGTTGATTAAAAAAGGAAATGTTCTGCAATTGTACATTAACTTGTATAACAATCCAACAAAAACCCATTTGCTTGAGTTCATTATTAAAGGAGCAGAGGAATCTTGATTATCAGAGAAAGGAAGAATTACCTTTCTCATGTTTATTTAAAAATATGCGTGCTTATTTAAATAACATGGAAAATAGACATTTTCCAAAAATGTTCCTACATATTTTTTCTCCACAACAAATATAATTACTGGAGCAATTCTAACAAGGGAGTTTATAGCAAGTCCTAAAAGAGAAGAAGAAACATTAAAAAACAAAGAGCTGTGGGAAAACAATCAACTGTCCTGTGCTAAGGGTAAAAGTAAGTCCACTCAGAGGAAGTATTAAATTCTAAATTCTAAAACTTTATTGTAACAGCAAATTTTTTTTCCTTCTGGGCTGGGATTAATATACAGTGATCCAAGTAAAAGACACAACTATGTGATGCTGGGTCTTCTATGGGGAAACGTTCATCAACGTCAGATGGATATCTGAGTAATACCACATTAAAGTCTGTCAATAATGACATGGGAAATATTGGAGTATATAAGTTACTCAGTAGAATGAGTGAGCCTTACTTTTGTTCTCAACACTGAGACAAATTCATTTGCTATCTTGGGTTTAACCCTCAAATTTCACTAGTTATAATGTATAAACTAAAAATAACCAAGGCTGAAATTTTGAACAAGATGCACATTTTACCAAAAAAGTGTAATGCAGCAGAACTTTGTGGTTGGTAAGCATTTTAAATATAGACCAAATAATGGTATGCAGTAGTTTTGCAAGTTAGAATGATAAATGTCCAATTCTTTGCCCTTCTCTTACGCTGTGACAAATAAGAGAAAAGCATTTTCTCAAGCTGCTTAAATAAAGACTATAGTGAGCACAAATTTTACAGTGTCTAGAGAGTAAATAATTTAAAGTATTTTGCCCATTTTTGTGAAAACCTCAGGTCTGTATGGTTATTTGCTTAAAATATGTATATGAATCTGAAGCATTTGCACTCTTCTTTTTGCAAGAAAATAGGAGTATAAGGAAGGGATCACTTGCAATTTTGCATGATTGCTAACACAGGGCCAACGTGAAATTGATGTCATAGGGACATAACAATGCAAACTAATAAGCAGCATTATTGAACAAAAATAGTTGGTATATTATATGCTTTTTTATTTATAAGTGTGTGAAATGTCCTTGTCAATGTATACTTAAGGAATAGACATTCAAGCAAAAGTTCCATATGAAGGTTTGAGAATTGTGTCTTGTTTAGTTGTCTGCTGAGTTAACATATTAATACATCTGTATAAAAATACAGCAGGGCTAACAATGATAATTCTGAAATTGACTTACAATAGAGTGAGTTTAAACATGTTATATATTCCCTCCTATAATCAAATATCCAAATGTTTATTTTTATTGAAAACTACTTGGATTATATGTCTACGTGTATGTATCTATATTTTGATATATTTTATGTTTTGCCATGCAACCAAATATTGGCAACCTAATGACACAAAAATTACAGATTTCGCTTTTTCTAAATTTTCGTATCTACACCAAAGATACATACAGAAGATCAATAATAACAAATCAATTTTTTGAAGTTTAACAATAAATATGCCTCTTCTATGCCATTAATCGTAACATTCCCTTGACACCTATTTATATTATACCTTATTTTCAGTCAATTAGCAAACATTGGGAGTAGGTATTCCATACAAATTACCATGTAGATATATACATATATGAACAACTGAACATTGTTTCTAATTTTACCCCTTATATCTGTGCATCTTGTTTCTTTAATAAGATCACTTTCTCCATCAAAGTATGTGCTGTAACATTTTTCATTTTTTCACACAAACCACTAAGCAACTGCTATAACCATAATAGGCACTTATTAGGTTTATTAATTAGTATTACTAGTATTTATTATTATTAAATAGTTTTACTATTATACAAAGGCGTTGTAGAATTTTATATACAAACATTGGTTTGTATGAGTTTGAAGGCTCTTGTTAATTAACATGAAGGATTTCAGCAAGGCAAAATGGAACAGATGCATTTGTTAAAGTGTTCATTATTCTATAATTTATGGGTGGCAATCTTATTGCAAATTGGAACTCAAAGACTAGCAATCTATTTGTTCAACTAGATATTTAAACTAAAACTTTTAATGCTGCTATTTATTCCCATAATAAGTAAATTAATGGTTATTTACTTTTTAGCATACTTTTATCTTCTGTTTTATTGCTTGAAAATCAGGTCAAAAGATTTTACCTTCCAGATACAAATTTGTTTTGTCTTTAAACTGTAATAAAATTGTATCATTCTCTCTACTAGGTCTGTACATTTTTCCCCATATGCTGTTAAATTTCTTTTATGATTTAAATATGTTTACAAATTGTTTTTGTTATATGTTGCTCCATAAAAAACCAGCATGAAGGTTAATGGCTTAAAACAGACATCAATAGAGTATTTCCCACGGCCTTTGGTCTGGTTTTGTATGACCTGCTAACTAATCAAGTTTTCCACATTTTCAAAGGGGTTTTAAAACCATACCATATATGAGTCACAAATCCTAAAACATTTAATGTATGACCCTTCACCAAAAATGTTTTCTGGCATCTAGCTTAAAACAACTACCTGTTTATATAAAACAAAAGGGGGATTATAACAACTATCTGTTTGGATTCTTTTCTGGTCTTGTTTCAGGTCTCTCCTGTGGTTGTGCTCAGATGGCAACTGGGCTTATAGCTGAAGCTGGTTGTTTGCCCCTTGTACTTTTCCACATAGCTTTTCTCTCCACTTGGCACTTCATCCCCAAGATCCCTCCATATGAACTTCTCTATAAGCAGGGTAGCCTGGATTTTTTGCCTGGTGTCATAAAGATCCAAGAATGAAGAGGAAGCTGTCTTAATACTCTTCTTAATACCTGGACGCATAAGTTAGAATGGCCCGTCTTCTGCCTTCCATTTGTCAAACTAGTTACAACTCTAGTGTAAGCTACATCTCTTCATGAACAAGTATTTTTTTATTAATACAAACTTGGAAGGGCAGAATTTCAGTACCATTCAACTCTCTAGCCACAATAATTTATTTCTTCCCATGTGCCAAATATACCCATCCCCTTACTAGACCACTTCCCGGACCGCCAAAGTATCATTCCTTTACCCTATCAGTTCTAATTCTAGAATTACCTCATTTTAATCAGGACCAAGTGTGGATAAGACTCCTCTGGTGTGGATTCTGCAGTTCATTTACTCAGATATTGTTCCTCTTGATCTGAGAACTTTTGAAATAAGGAGAAGTTTTCTGTTTTCCATTCACTCAATACCTAACAGTGAGCAGGGACAGAGAATGTGTGGCTGGCTCCCATCCAATAAGAGGTAAAGTGGTAGGAAGAGAGAAATAAGTAACTCATAGCAATGGTTTTAATATCCAACTAGGTAAATAAATCTAGTTCCTTGATGAGAACTTCCAGCTTCATTGGAAGTGGCTCACCATGGCTCTTTTCTCCATCCTCGGGGATTTTGATTTGTCTTCTGTCTTAAGCTCACTTTTCTATGAGAAATGACTCATGATGGTAGCACAGCAGCTTCTTCAACCTGCATTCTGCTTATAGAACTTTGAGAGCCCATGGGAACTCTTTTCATTATGAACTGTCTCAGTTCCTTTTAGTCTAAGATGTTACAATTCTTTTAATACACTTTGTGGGTTTTCTATGTACCAAATTATAATAAAATCCATTGGACAAGAAAAAAAAACACATTCTTACAGACAAAACAGCACTCACATTTCTTTCAAAAGTAAGATCTTCTCTATCTTGAACCTTCTGTGCAAGGCTCCTGAGGCAAAGTCTTTCTTCAAGTTGTTAGAAATTCATTATTTAATTTAGAGTCCTTTTTGTCTAGCTAAAAAGGTCTAGAGGTAGCAAATTAAATTTTTCTGGGGCTTAAAAAGGGCATTTACAGATAATTCTTGATCTGAAATTTACACCGAGATCAGTTTTTACCAGCAATGGCCTAGATTTGACCTTTGCTCTGAGCTTATTTTCTACTTTAAGAGAACTTTTTTTGTTTTCTATAAAGATTGAGGAGGGGGGCCAAGATGGCAGACTAGAAACAGCCCATACTTGCCACTCTCAAGGAGAGGATCAAAAGTTGCAGGTAGAAGTTCACCTACAGATGAACTGTCTCAGAGAGAGCATTGTGAGTCATGAGAGAAGTGACTGGAAACACCCAAAGTAAAGGAAAGAGAAGCAGGATGATCTGCTCAGCAAGACTGGAAGGTACCTGGGGGAAGCATCCACATGTAGGGAAAGGTCAAGGGAGAGATCCCTGTGGCTCTGAACTCCCCTAGTGGACACTACAGCCCAAGATCTAATGTGCTTCCCAGCACAGCAAACCTCTAAACTACTCTGGAAGTGGCTTGGAGACTACACAGCAGCACTACACTGGGGAGCAGGCACAGTAGGGTCCTTCTGGCTTCTGATGCCTGGTCACTGCAACAAATGCCATCCTGTGCTCTCAGCCCCAGAGTGCCCAGTCTACAGAGGGGTGGGCTCTACTGCAGCCACCTCCTACTCCTAATTACTCCCACCAGGCCAGAGAGGGAGCAGGGAGGGTGGTCACTCTCACGTGCACTGTGACTGGGTGCTGTGCATTTGCCCATCCCCTCCTCCCTGCTCCCACTTGCCCAAGACCCAATGAATATTTCTTCCATATGTGCACATAAATGTTGATCAATTAGTACCTTTTGATAGTGAGTACATGTGGTGTTTGTTTCTCCATTCTTGTGAAACTTCATTTAGAAGAATGGGCTCCAGCACCATCCAAGATAATACAAGAGGTGTTAGTTCATCATTCTTTATTGAAAGATGAGGTATACATATACTACATTTTATTAATCCAGTCATGGATTGACGGAAAGACTAAAACATGGTGGTTTTCTTATTTCCCCAGGACTCTGAAATGGATACTAGAGATCAAGCAAGGCACTGTTAAACTAGAATATTTGTTCAGTTTTCCAAGTTGATCACTTTTATTAATCTAATTGGAACATTTAATAATAATATCATATTTGTGACAACACTGGGGTTTTTAATATAGTTTATCCCTGATTTAGGAGAGGAGTATGGGTTGGATGGAAAACAGAGTAAGATTTCCCTTAAAAGAGTCTACTACCACACTTTTAATATTGTGTAAGTAGAGCAATATGGCTCATATAGATAACAATCACAGTTATCCTTTTTAATAAATCATTATTTGGTCAAGTGTTCAGTTCAGAAAAATCTCTGGTGCCAAAATTTAATGTTCACTCATGCCATAACTCTTGCAGATATCAAAAGTACTACTTTATTTTTCTTTGAAGGGTTATATTCCATTATTTGGTAGTAGCATGGAGAAGGACTAGATAAATTGTTGACAGAGCTTTTTTATTCCCTATGCCTCCAAGTTCAATTTTCCTTCTAATACATTTTTAGTCATGTTAACATCTCACATACAAATGTTACTCAGATAATATTGTCATATTATATATTATTAAGGGGGGGCTGGTTTCAGTAGTAAGTAAATTACACATTCTGACAATTTGATGCCCAGAATTAGAAATTTTATGCAATCACATATGTAAAGTATGCATAATAACTACCAACTTCAGGTTATTGTAATATCTTTTGAAACTTGCTGAATTATTGAGCTAAATATTCTCTTCAACATTTCCTCTCTGTGGTGAAAACACCTGTACAACGATTTTATACATAGGCAATATTCCACATACATTGTCATTTTTAAGGTAAAAATGTGTGAATTTACTTTAGAAATTGCGCAAAATACATATTTTAAAGTAATCTCCACTTGGGTAATTATCTTGTAAATAGCATGTATATTGTTCAGTTCTTCACCTTTATGACAGCTGCATATCTGTATGGGTCCTAGTCAACATGGAAAATCACTCATTAGAATCCTTGCAATCTGTTAGTGTTATTCTATGTGAAATTTATAGCCCTTGCATGGAGTTGATCATGGAATAAATTTAATCTCTTTAGATCAGGCTAGATCAATCTCAGAACAATCATCACTCTGCACTTTCCAAATAAGTGCTTTTGGTTGAATAGATAGATTGAGCTTTAGAGACATATTTTTCCAAACTCTAATGTGCAATAGTGCAGCCTAATAGTAAATCTTGGAATATTATATTCGAACATTGGCTTCTGAGCAACAATAAGGCAAATGGTGACTTTTGCACTCAAAGGAGATGAACAGATTGTGAATAATTCAGGGAGAAACTTAAAATATTCCAGACCGTGAAAATATTAATAGTAGAAATAAATCACAAGCACAATATAGATTAATGGTGGGGAGAGGGGCTGATGTGGACTTCTCTGCCAAAGTTCAAAGAACTGTATATGTTAACAAAGCAAATTTAATCCAGATAGCTGCCTGGAGCACTAAAATTACAGGGTGATTTATGTACCACCATAGTTTTGTAGAAAGTCAGTATATTTTTTCTGAAATGCTGACAAATACTGATAGCTTATGATTTCATGTTTCTTTTTGGTTCCAATCCTGTTGCTACTAAATTCTCCCTCTTACTTATTGTTTTCATATCTTGTTTCCCTGCCTAACGTTAACTCAAATGTGAAACATAAAGTTTTTTATTTGGTGTCCCTAACAAATCAATCAAACAACATAGGTGTTTTTAGATAGCAGAAGATAATCAAGATCTATATGGGAAATTATTGTTAACAATGCAGTACAAATGGTAGATAAAGTAAAGCTAAATATTTTACTTTTCTTAAGTTTCCTTTATTTATATGCCTTCAAAAATTCTACTAGATCCCACTATATTGTCTATGATAAACTTATGATATGATAAACTTCATATTTATTCTTTTTTGTCTGCTCCCAACATTGGATATTTCTAAACAATTTAAATGCATGAAAGGAAGAAATAGTTTTAAAAAATGGGTAAAAATTGTGAACTCTTTTACTCACAAGGGGATGATCTCCTTGTGGCAAGTGTTGTATTGGCATTCTTTGTTGAAATAAAGATGAATTGCTTTTACCTCTGCAACATATTAAAATATCTAATATAATTAAGTTGAATATATATGTAAAAAGATGCTAAAAATTTATCATGAGCCAAAATCCTTTATGTAACTACAGTTAACTTTTAAGTGTGTTCCTTCCTAGTCATTTGATATTTACTGTACATCTTTCCATGCATAGGTAATCTTACCTAGTATTATACCCTATTTCTGTGTAGTGATTTTTATGTAAATATTTGCACTACTGGGGCCAAGATTGATATATTAATGTGTAAAAACAATATTTATTGGACCTAAATACAAGAGGATATGAAAACAGTGTAGATGAAAGTTGTATGCTCACAAAATATGGTTTATTATTTAGGACTTATTAAACAACATCCAGTAATTCGAGTAAGTCATTATCAGGTTTAGAATTAGGGGATAATTACTAATATTTCATGGTATAAAATAACACTTATTTTGTACATTTTGTAGATTTAAAAGTACATTTTTAATATGCATGTTCCTTTATGCAATTGTGTTAATTATTTTGGCTGGAGTTAGAACTAAAGATTATTTGTTATTTGTTTTTTTAAGTGATCAACACATGAATTATGTCAACTGCAGTATATTAATAAATAAGGCTCAAGAAAAACATGTTATTTTGTAGGGAAAATAGCTCAACAAATTCTCAATGAAGAATAGAGTGAACAACTTCAACTGAAAAAGGGCTTCTAACCAGGTGAGGTGGCTCATGCCTATAATCCTAGCACTCCGGGAGGCAGAGATGGGAGGATTGCTTGAGCTCAGGAGTTCAAGACCAACCTGAGCAAGAGTGAGACCCTGTCTCTACAAAAAATACAAAAATTAGCCGGACATGGTGGCCACGCCTGTAGTCCCAGCTACTTGGGAGGCTGAGGCAGGAAAATCGCTTGAGCCAAGTTTGAGGTTGCATCAAGCTATGATGACACCACTACACTCTAGCTGGGGCGACAGAGCGAGATTCTGTCTCAAAAAATAAAATAAGAAAAAAAGAAAAGGGCATCTGTAAAAAAATACAATTAGTATCATATTTAATGGTGAAAGATTAAATGCTTTCTTCTTAAAATTGGAAATATGGCAAGAATGTACTCTATCACTCAATATGGTACATGAAGTCCTAGCCAGTGCAATCAGGCAACTAAGCTAGATACCAAGATAAAAGGCAAAAAGCATCTGGTTTAAAAAATGTTTTATTCATGGGCAATATGAACTTGTATCTAAGAAATCTTAAGGATTTCACAGAAAAATCTATGAAAAATAATTAGCTTATCAAGAACTCAGAGTAAAGACCAATATATAAAAATCAAATGTATTTCTACATCCTAGCAATAAATAATCTAAAAATAAAACTAAGAAAGCAGGTATATACATATAGCACCAAAAAGAATACAATAGAAATATGCTTGACAAAAGCAGTACAAAATATGTACACAGAAAACTATAAAACTTTCCTGAGGGAGATTTAAAAAGACCTAATTAATGGAAAACATCATGCCTATGCATTTGACAGCTCATTATTTTTGAAATAGCAATTCTTGATCTGTAGATTTAATGCAGTCTCTATCAAAGCCTAAGTAGAATTTTTTTCCCAAAAGTGACAAACCAATTGTAAAATATAAATGAAAAAACAAAAGGCACTGAAAAGTAAAAATTGTTTTTAAAAAGTTAGAGAACTTACATTGCAAGATTTCAAAAGTTAGCATAAAGAGAAATGACATTGGCAAAATCCACAGAGTAGGTAGCTTCTAGGGCCCATCACTATACAAAAACAATTAAAAAATAAGCAGAAAGTGTCAGAATCAACTCGTTGGAACTCTGGAAAACAGTCAGAGGTTGATAGGAACCAAGGGAATGCTAAGTAAAGGACAAGCCACCTTGACTATAGTAAGAGTTTTAAGGTACTTGTACTTGTCCTTGTGCCACTCCACCTCCCTGTTCTTCAAGATAGCAGCCAGTGTTCCCAGTGTGGGGCCCCATGCCTGGCTCTGGAGGGAGCAAAGCAAATCTTTTCAAAGAATTGTGTTTGTACCTTTGAATCTCTCTGGAGGGTACCAGATGAACTGATTAGAAGTGCTTTGCTTTGTTTCAACTAAATTGGAACTTTCTCAGGAGGAAAAAGAGCTCTGCAAAGGGCGGTCCTTGAAATCACTGAAAAGGCAAATGAACAACTCCTCTGTCACCTGAGGCAAAGAATTACAGTGAGGCAAACAAGATACATGCGGACGCCTGGGAGGAAGAGGTGAGAAGAGAGATTCTTTGAGAAGCAGGGTGATGAAAAGCTCCGGCATATCTGGGGAACACATACTGGGGAATTTCAAAGCCAAGCACTTGCCCAAAGTAGGACGCATGCTCAGAAAAGTCCTAAAGAGACCTGAAACTTTCTCCTCTGGCCAGTCTTCAGGCTCAACAAGCAAAAAGTGAAGCCTAACACGGAGTAAACAGTCTGGCTAAGCATCAAAGGCGTGCCTTAACCCAGAGCCAGTCTGCACAGACAAGAAGAGTATGTGCTATCTCACTTTCTATTTTCCTTCCCCCCCCCCTAGTTCTTTTCTTTCTTTTTTATTTTTTATTTTTCCTTTTTACTCCAGGCATTTAAGGACATTTCTGTAAACATGACAACCTGTACCTGATGCAGAGCTTTCTTTTGTTCTGGGCTTCACTCAAAAACTAGCTGTTTTTCAGGTCAATCAGTCAATGGTCCAGAGTAGTACATCCAAATGAAGAACTTGTTGCCTCCAAAATTCTAAAAGGCCCAATAAGAATTGAGCCTCTTTTTTGTGTGTGTGGAAGGAGGAGCCAGATACAACAAACTTATCCTTTACCTTAGAAGGGATACCTTGACATGCCTGTACCACTGAAATTCTAGAAATTTCTCTGAGATAAAAAGGTCCCTGACTTTGTGTGTAATTTATTTCCCACCTTCTAACACACAAATGTCTTATTAGTCTGTCTAGAGTAGTTTTTAATTCCTGATCACTAGGTCCAATATTATCAATGTAATGGACCATGTTGGTGTCTTCTGGAAGGACAAGGGGATCAAAGTCCCAGCTGACTAAATTATGACATAAGTCTAGGAAGTTGATATACTTCCGGCTTGACACTGAAGGTATGTTGCTCTCCTTCCCAGCTGAAAGCAAACTCCTCTGGTTGTCTTCAAGTAAACGGTATAGAGCAAATAGCATTTGCCAGATCTATTGCAACACACGAGGTAATGGGATGTGTTAATTTGCTCAAGTAATGAAACCACATCTGCAACAACAACTGCAATTTGAAACACCACCTGATTAAGTTTACAATAATCTACTGTCCCCTTCTCTAAGATTCATTTGTTTTCTGCATATGCCAAACATGTCACTTGAATCAGGATATGTGGAAATCACTACCCCTGCATCTTTCAAATCCTTGATGGTGGCACTCATCTCTGAAATCCCTCTAGGAATGCATTATTGCTTTCAGTTTATTATATTTTTAGGTAGAGGCAAATATATTGCCTGGCACTTGAAATTTTCTACTATAATAGCCCACACTCTGCAAGTCAGGGAACCAATGTGAAGATTCTGCCAGATGCTGAGTATGTTTATTCCAAATTTTCATTCTAGAACTAGATAAATAACAGCAGGATGGGTTCATGGACCTATGGGTCCACTGTGAGATGAACCTCAGATAAACTGTATTAATCATCTAATCTCCATAAATCCTCAACTCTGACTGGTAGACTAAATACCATTTTGGGTATTTAGGAAAGAGTATCACAGACTCAGTGTCCAGTAATCCCCAAAATGTCTGATTATTTCACTTTTCCCATTGCACTGTCATTCTGGTAAATGCCCACGGGTCCCTCTGGGGAAGGCTGTAGAAAGAAAGATAAACAGTAGAGATTGTTTGTCAGTGTAGTAGAATCCTAAAGTCTTGCTCACATCTTAGAATTGATTGATGGGCCATGACTATCTTTTTTGATAATTCAAGTTAGATGTTTGTACGCTAGACCTAAAACTTTTCCACTTACACAGATCAAATAAGAATTTAATAGACTTGCTATGTATTTATTTTCTAGGTATGCTATAATTAGCCAACACAACAGGTTGTCTGCAAGTCAGAGTGTTCTGATTACTGACTTGGTTCCATTGTTCATTACAGTACAGCTCTCCCCATTGTCTTTGGCAACCAAGTGCAGTTATGAGGCCATTGCTACCTTGGACTCCAGTTTTATCATTGCATTTTAGGGATTACGGTTTGATGACAGCAGTTTGCACTGTAATTTCTATCCTACAAAGAAGAGCAGACACAGAGCTTTTCAACAGTTCTGAGGCTTCCCTCACAAACTTATTTCTCAACGTCAAGGTGAAAGGTACGTCTCCTGTACTTTCCAGGGGTAGATGAGCAGATCTGTATGATAAATCCATTCTAACATTACAATATTCCTAGCCCCTGGATACCTTTCTATCCATTATATGAAGGCAATTTTAGCATTCTAATTTCATTTATTGAAAGATATGTTCACCTTTCAACCCCTCAAGCTAAAACTTAAAATCCAGGAATCTCTTTTTAGTGGCTCATATTGATAAATTCAGCATGACACAACTTTATTTTCTTCCCACCATGATTCGACAACCTTAAGATTCATTTCCACAAATAGATTTTTTCCCCGTATAAATCTGTAAAAATATTTAGTTTTCTGGGTGTGTACTGCACTTCCTCCTGTGTCACACTTTGTGTCTCACTCTGTGGGGCCTGCTGACATACGAGTCCAGTTTTAGGTCAAAAAACAAAGATTGATGGCAGGAATAGGTCCTAAGAATAATCACTAGTGGCTTGCCAAGCAACTACCTCAAGAGATGCCATTACAGTCTCTTTAGGCAAAGGAGGGCTAGCCTACTCAGTCAGGGTAAGAATGGCTGCTTTCACTGGGAAAGACAATGCAGCAGAGTTTTGGGGTTTGATGACCTCATCTTCATCAGGATCTTCCCAATTTTCAGAATCCCATTTCTTCCTCCATCAATGCCTTTACTTTAACAGATAGCCTGTGGAGTTAGGAGTTCAATTTGTGTTGTAATTCAGCTACTCAAAGGAAATCTTTCAGAAATCTCAACCTTGCAGTACGTGAGATAAAAGTTTCTTCTGAGGCAGTTAGAGATGATTTTAGTTCATTAATACAAAGTCTTGGCTGAATATACGAAACCCTGAGCTCATTCTTTTCATTACCCACTTTCTCAAGCACAGTTAAGGGTAATAAGCTGACCCCCTTATACTTCTTAGTTTGAGAAAACTGTTCTAAGATAGTAAATACATGGTCATGCAGAACCTTGCCTTCTCTAAGCATTTGACCAGAAATATCCAATGACAATATTTTGTATATTATTATTGTCACATCCTATCACAGGTGATATTATGCCACATCATTGTCACATCAGTGTCCTCTTTTTCACTGGTAATAGAGTCATTAGTGCCTTTAAGTCTAACCAAGTTAGAGAACCAATTCCAGACATGTGAGAGCTAATTCAGGAAATTTATATTTAGGATTCTGTTTCTCTAGAACTATTTCAAGTACCAAAATTTATACCAGTCAGGGCTCAACCAGAAAACCAGAATGAGTAGGGAATATACTCAGATATTTATTGCAGTAGATTGGCTTACATAATTGTGGACCTGGCTAGGTTAGTGTGAAATCCCTGTGATGCAGCACATCAAGGACTCCTAGCCACATGCTAAAGCTTCTGTCCATAGGCAAATATCTTCTTCAGGGCAGCCTCAGCTCTCCTCCTAAGGCTTCTAAAGGATTGAATCAGGCCAACAAAGATATCTAGAATAATCCCCTTTACTTAAAGTCAAATGATTATGAACTTTAACTACATTGGAAAAATAAGACAATTAGTGTTTGATTGAATAAGTGGGGCCTGTACTCTATCTAAATTGCCACATTAAAAAAAGATCTCAATGTGCATGTGTAAATGTATATATGTATATTATGCATAGAATCTTAAAGGAATAATAGTATATGTTTATTTTTAAAAGAAACGTTTGTATGTTAAATTTATTTGTAAAACAACTGATGCATTGCCTTTCAGATCAGGGAAAAAATAAGGCTGAATGCTATCTTTATTTAAATATGATCTTCCTGTTAACGTTTTAATTGATGCAATAAATTAGAAACTGCAAAGTTTTTAATAATTATACAATATGGAACTCAATTTATTATTATTTTCTGAATTTAAAGAGGGCTATGGGCAAGATAAAAATTGATCAAGTGAAGTTATGTGTTTTTACATATATGTATATGTCAGTTACTCTTATGCATTGATTTGAGAATGTTTTAATAGAGACTTTAAAAAGTTTACTTCACTGGTACAGCAAGTCTTTTTGGCTTAATTAAACAAGCATGATATGTACAAAACATATGGAATAAAAGAGTTATAATACTAGTATTTATGAAAATAAACTCAGTCAGGAAAATGCAACCTTTCCACTTATGCAAGTATATTTTGCCTTCTATTTTTTAAAAGAGTGAATGTTTAAAAAAAGGATTCTTTTATCAGGCTTTGGAATTTAAATATATGATAAGTCTGTTACTTCCAAAAACTTAATTATTTTAGTTAAATTTATTTAAATTTAATTAAATTTATTATTTTAAATTTAAAGTCTATGAATATATATGCTAAAGAAATACTATGACAAAGCTAGTAAAAGAAAATACAATTCACAAAAATACCAGTACATAACCCACAATATTAAATAACATTAATTTCTTTTTCATTCAGCTCAATTCATAATCACTTCTTTTCTCTCCTATATGTTTTACTTTTTGTTTTGATTTGTCTTGCTTTTTGCTCTTTTTTGATGGTATTGAGGCACCTGAGGCATCAAAAAATACTGCATGACATAGACTATTTATATAACTGACTGATTTATTTGACAAGCTATTAAATATTTCAAAAGATTTCTAGGACTGGATTATTTCCAACAGGTTATATTGCCAACCATAATTATTCTTTGGACCACTAGCTGAACAAGAATCCTGTGATTAACCATTGTGTAATCCTGAAATAGTTTGCTTACTACAATTTTGGAGAGGGCAAAAAGAGAAAGCCTGTCAGTGACCATTTTTGTTAGAAATTTTCTTATTTGAAATGTATATATTTAAAGGGCTCTGTCAGAGGATAAAAGTTTCCCAAAACAAATGCTATCCCTAAAAACAAATATTTAGCCTTACTTAAACCAATTTTATGTGAAATTCCCCAGTAATGTTAACTTGTACTCATCTCATTTCTTTCTTTCTTTTTTAAAAAATATTTTTGCTTTACTACTCTTTTTTGAAATTATTATATTCTTCCTTTTATACTGAATATAATGTCAGTTTATAAGCTGAGCAAATTACTGAAGTTTTTAAAATGAACACTTTTCTTTTTCCATATCACCCATAATATTGAGGGATTGAAGGTGGCAGAGGTATAATGGGTAATAAAGCATCACGTGAAAGATCCATGGCTGCCATGATGATTTAGCACTAAAGGCTAGAATACCTTTTCAGGAATATTTGTTAGTTGCAAAGTTCTTAATGAGGCTGATATTTTATTTCTTACAGGTGGGAAAAAAGACAATACTAATAAGAACAACTTAGGATAAAGCAGAAGATATTCCCTACAATAATATGACACAAGGATAAAGCAAATCAAGACAAGAATATGAGTTTTAATAAAAATAAGACCCCAATATCACATTTCATATGATAGCATAAAAATCATAATGCTAAAATTTACATGCTAGATGTATGACATATACCTGAAATTATGTAAATAATTATATCATTTTAAGGATAATTTGACAAAAATTATGAAAGAATGTCATGGTTACACGTAAGGTTTTATTTACAATTATATGAATATTTGTGTGGTTAATTTGAATTCTTAAACAGTACATATCTTAGCATGATAGCATTTTAAATACTTAATTTTCAAAGAAAAAAACTACGGAGACGTTTAATATAAAAAACTAAGAACCGAATGAAGTCCTTCTGGAGTATTGATCAGTGTTTTGAAAATATGAATTTATACTACTTTTTTAACACAATTCACTGAAGGACCAACAACTACCACACACACTATTTAGTCATGATTTGCAAAATATATGAATTGAGACAGTTTCAGAAAGAATTATTTTCAAATTTGATTTGAACCAGATGACACTAATTTCAAAGCCCATGTTCACACGTGCTTTAATAATGTTATTCAAAATTTACTTATTATGAACAATAAGTGGGTCTGTTTCAAAACATGAAGTTGAGAATAAAAATTGAATAGAGAACCATGGCATACTCTCAAAATATGCAAATTTTAGTGGGGATACAGGTATATTATTTTTCTATGACTATTGTAATAAATAGCCACACACTTGGTGGTTTAAAATGACTTAAATTTGTTCTCTCACAAATCTGGAGGCCAGAAGTTTGAAATTAAGATGTTGGCAGGTCCACATTCTCTCTAGAGTTTCTAGGAGATCCTCTGTTCCTTTTCTTTGCCATCTTCTAGTGGCTTCCAGCAATTCTTGGCTTGTGGCCACATCATTTTAATTTCTACCTTCATCTTCAAATCTCCTTTGCTTTGTGTCTAATCCCCCTCTGCCTCTGTCTCATGAGGGTAATAGCACTTAGGGCCCAGTCTGATGATCCAGAAACATCTTTTCATTTCAAAATCCTCAACACAATCACATGTGCACAGAGCTTTTCTCCAAATAAGGTAATATTTACAGGTTTGACTACAGCAGGTGAACAATAACAGGCAATTATAAATACAGAGAAGAAAGTTTTGTGACACCACAATGAGATGATGAAAATATGGGATGACATAATTTTTACTTGGGTTGATGAAACATCATGGTTTTAAAAGTCAGAGTTGGGTTAAAATCCAAGTTTGGATTGCCTGTGAAGTCTTGTGTATATTATATAATCTTTCTGAGTTTCTGAATTGAAACATAACAACAATGTGTGGGAAGATGAGGAACACATGGATGATTAATAGTGGCATTCTTTGAAATAGGGAACACTGGAAGTGCATTATTTTTAGAGAAAAAGGTCACATTTGATTTCTATATGTTAAATTAAAATTTCCATATGACATCCAAGAAGATATTTTAAGTATGTAGTTGGATATTTTGGCCATTAGATGGAGGTACAAATGTCTGGGTTTTCAATTAAATCATAGGCATTTTAGTGTGCTACACTGTGATGAGATAGGGAAAGTAAAGTGGCCTTTTACTTTCCAGGCAAACTTTGAGGCTCAGTTAACGGTTAGATAATGGAGGATGAGTTTACAAAGCAGAGAAATAGGACTGTCAAGAGAATTAAAAGAAAATCAAGGAAAGTTGCATATTAGAGGAAACAGTGGGATATATTGTTTCAAGGAGGAAATGGCAAGAATTGTCTAGAGATGCTGGAAAGTCAAATATTATTGCTACTTAAAATGTCTACTAGATTTTGCAGTATTATTTCATCAGCATGATAACAATGATAACTATGAAAGATGGGTGAGGAAATCAAAACAAGTGTTTGAGTACTGAATGGGGGATCAAGAAATAAGGATTGGAAATGAAAATACTCTTAAGTAGTTTCACAGGAGGCCAGCAAGGTTGTAACTGAAGGGGTATGCACATTTGTTTTATATTTTTTATTTTAGTTTTTTAGTAAGAAAGACTTAAATGTGAAAAAACAGTGAGAATCAAAATAAGAGAAAGCAGTTTGGTATATACAGTATAAGAAAGAAATGGAAATTGATAGCTGCTGAGAAGGAGGAAAAGAATGGAAGCCTCAGGTTAGGAGGTTACTTTTTCCTCAAATAGGATGATGGATAGCCATTAGTAAAATTAGAGGGTAACAATAATATGTGTGCTGATGCACGTATGTTTGCTGATTTTGTTACCATAAGTTCAGCACTTGTCACTGAGGATGCATCAGAAGAATGAGGACAAGTGGTTTGAAGAGAAGGGAAGAGAAGTTTATTAATTTGCCAGCAAATGAGGAGCTTGTCATCTTAAAGTACCAATGTCCTGCCTCTGAGCAGGAATACAGAGCTTTTAAATGGGAGGCTTTCAGCTTCAGGCTATTGCTGTTCAACTGTAGTTGATGGTTCTGATTCATCCCATCTTCAGCTAAGACAACCTCATGACCTCTGCCTGGACAATTCCCTTGAGCCATCTCCTATGTTACAAAGAACAAAGGACACTCCCTGCCCCTCCCAACTGCTGGCCTGAGGCAGGAAAGCAGGGGACATTTTAGAGAGACATAAAACATTTTTACCCTTTTCAGGCCATTCTCCAATTGCAATGTGGCACTTAGGATATGAGGAATTTCTATCTGACAATCTCTTTTGATTGTTCATTTGCTTGTTAGGTTATTTATCTGCTTTAAGTATTTAGAAAGGTTGATCAAGCATTAAGAAAATAAGTGGTAGGAAGTAAGAATAATAGAAAATAATTTAAGTGATAATTTTTGATGGACATAAAAAATTATAGGACTTCAAGTTATTCTTGAGAGCCAATCGTGTAAGTAGGGTTCTGTATATGGTATGGCTTTCTCCATTAGTGCTTGCAGTCTAATGTAAGGATGGTTAGATTAATGTGAGGTGAATATTCATCTAGACAGAGGGGGCAAAAAGACTTTGGGCAAGAATGTTATTCAAATGATTATATATCAAATTTATAATGGCATAAACAGAAATGAAGAAAGGAGAGTTCTAATAGGAAGAGGAGCAAAATATAGAAGCTGAACAGGTATTGTTAACATACCTAAAGAATACCTAGAAATGTACTTATAGAATTGTATTGTAGATGATTTGGAAATGGTCAAGACCTGACTCTGGATTCCTTTGGAAATATGTTATGGGCTTTCTAATCTAGCATTGTGTTAGTCATCTCACCTAAGCCTGTTCCAGAAAATTCTAGTAGATGGTATCCAAGTCAGAATAGAGTACAATATAACTTAGAGAAACATGAAAATATTAATATAATTACTTCAGATATTTCCAAAAATTCTCTGGATAATAAGTACTGAAAGAGCCTATTAAGAAATTTTACTTATAATGATTTGGATGAATTAAGTTAACTGAAAAAGCATCCAAATATAAAACCCTCAAAATTCTGGACAAAGTACAACACACATTCATTTTATCTGAACTTGCAATAAAGTAAATGAAATTATCAGGGATCAAATCAAAGCAGAGTCACCATTCCAAAACTGAAACATAATTCTGAGACCTTGATGAATGTAAGACCCTGTACCAGAATGTAGTACCTACGCATTATGCTTTAATATTGTCACAGAGAAGACAAGGTCTTGGATGTACTGGGGGCAGAGGCTCCTTTGTAAGTATGAAACTTGAGTGGTGAGAGTATCGGTGAATGAGTGAGAAGGGAAATATTAGCACCTTGGAAGAGGGAGACAATTGCAACAATCTCAGGTTGATATAGGGGAAAAAAATGAAAATAAAAGTTTCCTGTACACACAGACTGGTATAAAGTTTAATGTTAAGCTACCTGATTGGCCTGGCTCAGAAAGTAAATTAAAGTGGTCTCAGATTGGTAGTAAACACATGCACCTAAATAATGCAAGAATAAATCTACTCTGGAAGAACACAAATATATTAAAACCTTCAAGATTCCTGACAATAACACCAAATATGAGTTCACAATAAAAGATTTTAAAACATAGGGGAAAGTCGATATAAACAAGAACAAAGAAAATTCAACCTGCAAGAACTTCTGATATTAGAATTTCACATACTGTTGATATATCAAATGCAACTAAAAGAATGGAAAAAAGTATATAGAAGACAAATAGTAATAAGAAAGCTAATATAGCTATATTAGTCTGAGGCAAAATGGATATTGTGGTTAAAGGCATTAAAGGGGATACAGAGAGATCTACCTAATGATAGAGACTTTAATGGAGTAGAAAGCTATAGCAACTGAAATTGCTTATAAAAAATAAACTCCTAATTATATAAAACAAAACTTTGCTGAAGACTGGAGAAATTGAAAAATCGTCATTCATTTGTGAAGATTTAAGAATATACTTGGAAAAATTGGTAGATAAAACAAATAGTTTGGTAACGGTCAAAAAGATTTTAGAAAATAACAAGTTTGATCTAATATATATACACACATTTACACAATAAATAATAAAACATTCTCAAGTACATATGAAGCAGTTATAAAGCTGATCAAAAACTGAAAGGATACAAAACCAAAGTTTTATAACTGTAATAAAATTACTTGGGAAATTAATTTAAAAGCTAACAAAAACTTTCTGAACTAGTGAGATTTAACACTACTTAAAATAAAGAATTTAAACTTAAGCTCATATATGAGAATCAATGAGCTAAAAGTTGATGAACAAGAGATCCAACCTAATGTTTTAGGTAGAAAGACTGAGAGCAAATGAAAGAAAATAAAAGAAAAAGGTAAAATTGAGACTATGATTATATAACAAAATATTGGTTCTTTGAATGCTATTTTTTGATGAATTAAATTTATAGAAAATAAAAGATATTATGAAACAGTAGAGAGGCAAAAAATGTGTTGAAAGAAAAATAGAAACATAATTCTGCCTACAAATTTGAAAACTTAAATTAACAACCTATTTTAACATATAAATTATCAAATGTCTCAAGAAGAAATGAAAAAATTAAACATTTTTAGAGTTTATAATTTTATAAAATTGATGCTCAGTATACAAATTGAATCACTAGTTAGTTAAAATTGTCATGGATAACATCCACACAAAACTAAGTAATAATGTGTATACACTTTAACTTCAAAATAGGGATACATGGGAGTAAAACACCCAACAGCAAGGTGACCCATGATGTAACTGCAACTGGGTGGAAGAAGTAGCAGAAAGGCAGAGACCTCTAAAGGACTTGATAACTGAAGATTCCCAGTAGGTACTTCTCTTTCAAAATGAAGGACCACAAATACTTACAGAAATCTCAGCAGGCCAATCTGGTAAGAGCAAACTGGGAGGGGCTTTGCAGGCTATTGGCTTTCCAAGACAATTGCTTATCTTAAGAACAAACTCCTGCAAGTAAAATTCAAGCAGAAAAAATACGCATATTAAGGCTAATGGAAAAAGAATGTACAGACAAAAATACAAGAGAGAAAACAAAAACACAAACAGGACACATTTTAGAAATTGTAAAGACACATGTTTTACAACAAAAGAAGGGATTTGGAGGCATGAAACTAAGCAAATCGACCTTCTCCCCAACCCCTGCTACTGTCTTCTATGTGTATTGGTCCAGGGTTTCTCAACCTAGACACTACTGACATTTTGGACCAGATAATTCTTTACTGAGGAGGATGTGTTATAAACTGTAGGATTTTTCCGTTGTCTTTCCCACTAAGTACCAGTAGCAACCCACCAGTTATGATAACTAAAAATGTATCCAGACATTTCCTGATGTCCTTGGATGACAAAATCATCCCTATTTGAGTGTCCAACTCACTCAACTATGAGCAATAGAAAAAAATAGTGATTAAATTTCATACAAGTTATTGCCAAAGCAAAGAAAGAGGGTGAAAGATAATAAATAATGCCAATGCCTTATCCATAATGAAAATATATCATGCAACATATGTCCAAAAGGAGCAAACAGAAATTAAGGGGAAAAAAAGTTATTAAAAAAACCAGCATAAAAAACAATTAGAAAAATTTTAGAAATGAGATGATATGACAAAAAGATGATTTGAAAAGGAAATTGACAAACCCCAGATAAATTTTTTGTGGAAAATTTTTAAAAATATTTATAATTTTATAAATGAAGTCTAAAGTAGAAAGCATAAAAGAATGAAAAAGCACCATGGCGTGAAAGTGGACCCATCACCATTAGATCCCCTGAAAAGCATGTATCATGCCATCCAGAAGACTTAAAAATTTGTCCACAGAGTTGATGCTGCTGTCTGTGAGAGGTAGGGGAACTTTAAAACACCAAAAATCATGTGCAGATCAAATATGGGATTATTAGGTTGGCAATCTGTTCTCCGTACTTGGAGTGCTCTTGGGCAAAGAATGACCAGACACACCTACAGATAGCAAGGCCAGCACAAAACGAAGTTTGTCGAGGAAGAGCAAGATAGGTTTACAGAGCAAGAGCAAGATACATTCGCCACAGATGATGACTGGGCCGCCTGTTTTAACAAGAGGCCCTGGTTATGGTCTGGGTCCTGATTTACATTGTCTGGATTGGGCCCTCCTCGTGGTTCAAACATTGCCATTGAATCACTTTCATGGACAGTTAATGACATGATAATTAGCCTTAGGTTACTCTAGATCATTTTCCATACTCTTTTGTGCCTGAGCTGTCTGGCCCACTGGCTGGGGAATTCCCTGCGTTCTTTTACAGATTGGCAGGGAGCTCCTCCTTCCCCCGGGTGTGGCAATTGCTCAGAGTAGTGTTAGTGGGCATCACCAAGGTGAGGTGCCCGCCCTTGTGTTTCTTCCCCAAGTGTGGCAATTGCTCGAGGCAGCACCAAGGTGGGGTGCCTGCTTTCTTCCCTACGATAGCCAGAGGTCCCTCTACCTAACAGGTTCCAATATCCATTGAATTAATCTGAAAACTTAACATTCAAAATTTACTAATAAAATTAAAAATTATTTATTACAGGGTAAAATTGCCAAGCTAAAGGAAAAATCTTTCTTCTTTTAGCTTTCCCATCTATACTTATATTAATTATTGTCTTGATCCTTATTGTTTAAACTCAGCTCCAACGAATGCTTTATATTCTTAATTCCTGTTAGCAAACTAACATTTATAATTTAAACTGAAAAATGTTCATTAAGGGGCAAAACTTGATGGGATGACATGACGTTGTGTATCTTTTCCATTCCCACTTAATACATAGCACTTTAATAGAGTTCTCCCAATGCTATGGATTAGGCGAAATAGTTTTCCAGGTTGAGAAGTTCTTAGCTGAGTGGAGGTGCACCTTGGGCTGGAGCTACTTGATGAATTAAAAATTTATACACCAGATGTTGTTTTTAAGCATTTTCTTACAGCAATGGTCAGACTAAGCACATGTTGAATTATTAAATAATCTTCAAAAAAAGAAAGATATTCTAATAATTACAGGAATTTAAACTAGGTTACAACGAAGAGCTTTATTCTGAGAAAATTCTACTTATCATTATGTGGTTAAAAATAATGCTATGTTCCTGGAATGCACACAGATGCTGGCAATAAAGAATACTCTTTTATAAAACTAGAAAGTATGTTGTGAAAACCGTTTTGGTGACAGAAAAAGGAAAATCATCCTTGAAAAATAAAATAAGATGTACAAAATGCCAAAATTTAGGGACATGGGATAACAAAACTTAGTTTAACAAAAGAAGTAAGTTATAGAAATGTGTCAAATAAATAAGCTCTATTTCTCTAAACTTAGTTGCTTTATTTAATGTTATAAATATATTAACTAACCAATTAATTAATCCTTATTGATTTTTGAATGTTAAAATTGAAATAAAACTTACTGAGAAATATTTTATGTGAAAATAGCACCACAAAACATGTAATCTGTCAATAAAGAAAAACTGTTGAAGCATATACTATTGTGCTGTTAAAGGTCAACTCCAAATTCCAGTTTAGCTGGCTGCAGTTGAAGAATCCAACTCTGCCCCTGTGAATAAGTGGAGAGATCTACACCAAGGGAACCATCTTTCTAAAAGTAAAATCAAGGAATGTTTGACAGAGCAGAATAAAATATTTTAATTCTTTTTTTAAAGAGAAAATAAATACTGGTCTAATAGATATTTTCTTCCCAGGAAAATATGATATGTTGTGAAATATTTTCACTTTATCTCTTATTTAACAGCATTTTATTAATAAGAGTAGTTATAATACATGCAGTAAATCAATCATTTAAAAATAATTTGACCTACAATTATATATTTACCTTTTTTGTGTTTTTGCTTTTTACTTTGTAAAGTTCACACTAATATTTTTAACATACTCCAATTGTAAACAAAAAAACATTGAAACATAAAATATGAATTCAGGGGAGAGAAGATGGCGGAGTGGAGGTGACCTCCTGGATTTGTGCTCCCGGAGAGGAAGGCGTGGATCTCCACCTGCCACAACACTGGAGGATTGCTCCTCCACAGGAACGGTGGGGTGAACCCACGGAGAATCACCGTGGGACACAGGGAACAGGAAAAAACAGAGGCGAGTGGGAAATCAGACCGAGATAATTTGGAGAGTGCGGGACGGAAAACAGACAGCGGAGTGCGGGACGGCCGTACCTGCCTCACCGGACAGTGGGGCGGGTTCAGCCCCACAGCAAAGCGGCTTGATCTCCCCACTGACCCCCACATCCACTCGGTCAAGGATCTGACTGAAATCAGTGCAGAATCACCACGGGAGATCTGGAGCTCCGAGGACAGGTGACACAGGCGGGCGAGAGCTTGGACTCTGGCGGCTCTCCGGCGCCCTATCTCTTAAAGGGACAGACGCGGGCCTGCGCCGAGGCCAGGGGCCGCGAGCGTGAAATATTAAAGCGGGACTTTTTTGCTTTTTTTTTGCCCCTACGGCAGCTCTCCGGCTGGGGAGCTGCTGTGGGCCCTGGCGCCTGCCGAGCTCTGAACGCTCTCCCCGGGCGCCTGCAACCGGCGGATGCGCGGTCGCCATCTTGGTTCCCACAGCTAAGCCTCTGGCGGCTCTCCGGCGCCCTATCTCTTAAAGGGACAGACGCAGGCCTGCGCCGAAGCGAGGGGCCGCGAGTGTGAAATATTAAAGCGAGATTTTTTCTTTCTTTTTTTTTTTTTTTTTTTTTATTTCTCTCTTTCTTTCTTTCTTTCTCTTTCCTTTCTTGTTTTCTCTTTATTCTCCTTGTTATTCATATTGTTTCTCTCTCTCTCTTTTTTTTTTTTATTTTATTTCTCTCTTTCTTTCTTTCTTTCTCTTTTCTTTCTTGTTTTCTCTTTATTCTCCTTGTTATTCATATTGTTTCTCTCTCTCTCTCTCTTTTTTTTTTTTTTTTTTTCTTTTTCTTTTTTTTCTTTTTTCCTTTCCGGTGGCCCTCCAGCCCAAGAGCTACTGTATACTTCTGAGTGCTCCAGACCCCCAGGTCTGATTCCTATTGGTCCCTGAATATTGCCCCCCAGTACCAGCGAACTGCGGGTGGGCAGCAGCAATTGTGAGGGCCAAGGTCTAACTGCTGCAGAGCCATAGGGTGCCAGGCGGCTCCCCAGGAGGCTCCATCCCCTGATCCATAGACCCTCTCCAGGTCCCCTTCCCAGGTGTGAACACTGAGTGCTTCCCCAGACGCAAGAGTGTGGAGCCTGGACCTTGGGAACACTGGGACAGTGTAGACCCTTGCCCGTGGGAGCTGCAGCAGCTGGGGCACTGAGGGAGTGAGGGCACCGCCTCCTCCGCCTAGCCAGTGTCTTTCCTGCAGAAAGAGACAGAAACCACACATCCAGAGGAAGAACCAAAAGTCAGGGGGGGAAGAAGAAGGAAGAGGAAGAGAGAGGAAGGGAAGAAAGAGGAAAGAGGGAGAAGAAAAAAAAGAAAAAGAAGAAGGAAGGGAAAGAAAAAGAGAGGGAGAAGAGGCTTTCTGCTTGCAAATAGTGTGAATCCTGCCTACTAACTGAAAGTCCACAACACAGTGATTTAACTTGCCAAACTGGTCTTAGGTCAAGCCAACCCTCTGGGGGTGGACCCATCAGAAGCAGTCCCCCAACTGAGATAGAAAAAAGAAACTCTAAACAGCACACAACAGTCTCCCCCTATAGATAAAGGAAGCAACATTCCTAGACTGTTCCACAGCCTAAGAACAGAGTACAAGACGTGCTGTTAACTAGACTAAAGCTGTGAGAAAAGATCTAACGATAGAGCCAGATGGGAAGGGCTCAGCGGAAAAATATGGGGAGCACAAAAAACCAAACGGAAACCTCGCCACCAAAGAGAAACACCAACTGTCCTCCAATTGGCACAAGCCAGTTTCAGAATACCAACATGTTACCAGAAGAATTTCAGTCTTGGGTTATAAATAAGCTGAATGATATACAAGAAAAAATTGATATCCACCGCAAAGAAACCGCAAAAAAATTCCAGGATTTGGAAGAAAAATTCACTAAAGAAATAGACGTATTGAAAAAAAACCAAACTGAACTCCTAGAAATGAGGGATTTATTCAGGGAGCTACAAAACACAGTGGAAAGTCTCAAGAACAGGGTAGATCAAATAGAAGACAGAATCTCAGAAATCGAAGATAACTCTTTCCAATTAAATAAGACAGTCACAGAGATAGAGCAAAGAAATAAGAAAAAAGATCAGAGTCTTCAAGAAATGTGGGATTATGTGAAGAAACCTAATGTGAGAGTTATAGGCATCCCTGAAGGTGAAGAAGATAATAAGCAAGGGCTGGATAAACTATTTGAAGACATAATAGAAGAAAATTTCCCAGGCCTTGCTAAAACTTTAGATATACAGGTTCAAGAAGCTCGAAGAACCCCTGGTAGATTCATAGCAAATAGGAAAACACCATGCCACATAGTCGTCAGAATGACCAAAATATCCACTAAAGAGACCCTTCTTCGAGCTGTAAGGAGAAAGAAACAAGTAACATACAAAGGGAGGCCCATTAGAATTACGCCAGATTTCTCAACTGAAACTTTACAAGCAAGAAGAAGTTGGGGCCCCATTCTCACTCTTCTGAAACCGAATAATGCCCAGCCTAGAATCTTGTACCCAGCTAAGCTAAGCTTTCTATATGAAGGAGAAATTAAGACATTCTCAGATAAACAAGGACTGAGGGAATTCACCAAGACAAGACCACCCCTCCAAGAAGTACTCAAAAGAGAGTTACACACGGATCATCACAACAAAGGCCCACGAATGTAAAGCCACCCAAGAACTAAAGATCAAATTCTAGCCACCACAATGGCTCAAGAGAGAAAACATAGAAAAGAAGTTCTACCCAATAAGATAAACAGAAATCTGTCCCAATTATCAGTTCTCTCACTAAATGTCAATGGCCTGAATTCCCCACTCAAGAGACATAGACTGGGCCAATGGATAAAAAAACACAAACCAAGTATCTGCTGCCTTCAGGAAACACACTTAACCGGCAAAGATGCATTTAGACTGAAAATAAAAGGATGGAACTTGATATTTCAAGCAAGTGGTAGCCAAAAGAAAGCTGGTGTGGCAGTTTTAATTTCCAATAACTTAGTCTTTAAACCAACAAAAGTAATAAAAGACAAAGACGGTTACTACATACTGGTGAAAGGCACAATTCAACAAGAAGACATAACAATACTTAATATATATACACCCAATCTAGGTGCACCCAGATTCATAAAGCAAATCCTACTCAATCTAAACCAAATGATAGACAACAACACTTTAATAGTTGGAGACTTTAACACCCCACTGACAGCACAGGACAGATCCTCCAAGCAGAAAATAAGCAAAGACATAGTAGACTTAAACAGAAGGCTAGAACAAATGGGCCTGACTGACATCTACAGGACATTCTACCCTAAATCCACTGAATATACATTCTTCTCATCGGCTCACGGAACATTCTCTAAGATTGACCATATCCTAGGCCATAAAGCAAGTCTTAAAAAAATTAAAAAAATAGAAATCATACCCTGCATCTTCTCAGACCACAATGGAATAAAAGTAATAATGAACCCTAACAGGAACTCTCATTCCTACTCAAGGTCATGGAAGCTAAACAACCTTCTTCTGAATAACAATTTTGTAAAGGAAGAAATTAAGTCAGAAATCAAAACATTCTTTGAATTAAACGACAAAGGTGACACAACTTATCAAAATCTATGGGATGCAGCTAAAGCAGTCCTGAGAGGAAAATTCATTTCCATAAATGCTTATTTCAAAAAGACAGACAACTTACAAATAGACAACTTAATGAATAGACTCAAAGAGCTGGAGAAAGAAGAACAGACTGACCCCAAACCCAGCAGAAGGCGAGAAATTGTTAAGATCAAATCAGAATTAAATGAAAAAGACAACAAAAATACTATAAGGGATTATAATAATTAATAAAACAAAAAGTTGGTTCTTTGAAAAGATAAATAAAATAGACACACCACTGGCTAGACTAACCAAGAGCAGAAAAGAAAAATCTTTAATAACTTCCATCAGGAACATGAAAGGAGAAATCACAACCGAAGCTACAGAGATACATGACATTATCTATGAATATTACAAAAATCTTTATGCACACAAATTGGAAAATGAGGAGGAAATGGACAAATTTTTAGAAACACACAGCCATCCCAAGCTCAATCAGGAAGAAATAGAATTCCTGAATAGACCAATATCAAGAACTGAAATTGAAACAGCAATAAAAAACCTTCCCAAAAAGAAAAGCCCTGGTCCAGATGGGTTCACACCTGAATTTTACCATACATACAAAGATGAACTGGTGCCCATCCTACATAAACTATTCTTCAATATTGAGAAGGATGGAATTCTCCCCAACACATTCTACCAAGCCAATATAACATTGATACCAAAACCAGGAAAGGATGCAACAAAAAAAGAAAACTACAGACCAATTTCTCTCATGAACGTAGATGCAAAAATTCTCAATAAAATCCTAGCAAATCGTATCCAAGTGCTGATTAAAAAAATAATTCATCACGACCAAGTAGGCTTCATCCCAGAGATGCAGGGGTGGTTCAACATACGAAAATCTATAAATGTAATTAACCACATAAATAGAAGCAAAAATAAAGACCATATGATCCTCTCAATAGATGCAGAAAAAGCATTTGACAAAATTCAACACCCTTTTATGATAAAAACACTTAACAACATAGGCATAAATGGGACCTACCTAAAAATAATACAAGCCATATATGACAAACCCACAGCCAACATCATACTGAATGGGGAAAAATTGAAAGCATTCCCACTCAGAACTGGAACCAGACAAGGCTGCCCACTGTCCCCATTACTTTTCAACATTGTATTGGAAGTCCTTGCGAGAGCTATCAGACAAGAGAGCAGAATCAAAGGTGTCCAAATAGGGACAGAAGAGATCAAACTCTCACTCTTCGCTGATGATATGATGTTGTATCTGGAAAACCCCAAGGACTCAACCAAGAGACTCCTGGAATTAATTAACGAATTCAGTAATGTCTCAGGTTACAAAGTCAATACACACAAATCAGAGGCATTCATATATGCCAATACCATTCAATTGGAGAACCAAATTAAGGACTCAATACCTTTCAAAATAGCAACAAAGAAAATAAAATATCTAGGAATATATTTAACTAAAGAGGTAAAGGACCTCTATAAAGAGAACTATGAAACGCTAAGGAAGGAAATTGCAGAACACGTAAATAAGTGGAAATCCATACCATGCTCATGGATTGGAAGAATTAACATCGTTAAAATGTCTATGCTACCCAAAGTAATCTATAGATTCAATGCAATTCCTATTAAATTACCAACATCATTTTTCACAGATTTAGAAAAAATAATTATACACTTTGTATGGAAACAGAGAAGACCCCGTATAGCAAAAGCAATCTTAAGCAATAAAAACAAAATGGGAGGTATTGATTTGCCAGACTTCAAACTATACTACAAAGCTGTGGTGCTTAAAACTGCTTGGTATTGGCACAAGGGCAGGGACACAGACCAGTGGAACAGAACAGAAAACCCAAATATAAAACCATCCTCATATAATCATCTAATCTTTGACAAAATAGACAAAAACATACTCTGGGGACAAGAGTCCCTATTCAATAAATGGTGCTGGGAAAACTGGATAGCCACATGTAGAAGACTGAAACAGGACCCACAGATTTCACCTCTCACAAAAATCAAATCACGGTGGATAACAGATTTAAACCTTAAATGGGAAACGATTAGAATTCTAGAAGAAAATGTAGGAAAGACTCTCACAGACATTGGTCTAGGCAAAGAATTTATGAAGAAAACCCCTAAGGCAATTGCAGCAACAACAAAAATAAACGAATGGGACCTGATTAAATTAAAAAGCTTCTGCACAGCCAAAGAAACAGTCACGAAAATAAACAGACAGCCTACAGAATGGGAAAAAATTTTCGCATACTACACATCAGATAAAAGACTGATAACAAGAATCTATTTAGAACTCAGGAAAATCAGCAAGAAAAAATCAAACAATCCTATCAAAAAATGGGCAAAGGACATGAATAGAAATTTTTCAAAAGAAGACATAAGAATGGCCAAAAAACGTATCAAAAAATGCTCAACATCCCTAATCATCAGGGAAATGCAAATCAAAACCACAATGAGATACCACTTAACTCCGGTGAGAATGGCCTTTATCAAAAAATCCCAAAACAACACGTGTTGGCGTGGATGCGGAGAGACAGGAACACTCATACACTGCTGGTGGGAATGCAAACTAGTGCAACCCCTATGGAAAGCAATATGGAGATACCTTAAACAGATTCAAGTGGACCTACTATTTGATCCAGCAATTCCATTATTGGGCATATACCCAGAAGAACAAAAGTCATTCTTTAACAAAGACACCTGTACCCGAATGTTTATAGCAGCACAATTCACAATCGCAAAGATGTGGAAACAACCCAAGTGCCCATTGATCCACAAATGGATTAGTAAACTGTGGTATATGTATACCATGGAGTACTACTCAGCTATAAGAAATAACGATGATACGACATCTCTTTGGTTCTCCTGGAGAGAGCTGGAACCCATTATACTAAGTGAAGTATCCAAAGAATGGAAAAACAAGCATCACATGTACTCACCAGAAAACTGGTTTCCCTGATCATCACCTAAATGTACATCAGGGAAGGATACCAATTGGATATCAGACTGGGATGGCGGGGTGGGGGGAGGGGATGGGTGTATGTCTACATGACGAGTGCATTGCGCACCCTCTGGGGAATGGTCATGCTTGAGGGTGCAGACCCGGGGAGGTGGGGGGGGAGGGGATCGAGGTATGAATACATGGCGAGTGCCAGGCGCACTGTCTGGAGAGTGGGAGCGGACGCGCTTGGGACTCTGACTCGGGGGGATGGGCGGGACAGGGACAATGTATATGACCTGAACTTATGTACCCCCATGATGAGCTGAAATAAAAAAAAAATAAAATAAAATAAAAATAAAAAAAATAAAAACTCAAAAAAAAAAATAAAATAAAATAAAATATGAATTCATAGTGAATTTCGGATATAATATTATATCTAGTTAAATTTAAAGGAATTTATGTAAACTTGAAAAATCAGTTGTTATAAAGTCAAGAAAAGGTAGTAGATTAGAATATGTTATTACACACACTTTAAAATATAAGTTATGAATGTTTAAAATCATTAATAGCTTGTGAAATTGTTGCATTTATTTTGAAAAAAATTCTTTATGCTTGTTTTGATTTTATATTAAAGAACAAAATTTGGAAAATAATTAAAATATTTATGAGTTATTTACTTGATGGTTCATGATACCAAGCCCTTCTGGAATATTAGTATGAATATGAGATCTGCTCACATATATCATTACAAGAAGTTTGTTTAAATATTGGCAAACAGGAAATTTAGTCACACACTGTGAGAAAGACTTGATTAAATATTCAGCTTGGACAGCTTTCTGTGAACCCCACAGACAGCACATTGCTCATAAATCCTCAGATACTGTCACTGGCTTTGTCTGTTCTCTGTGACTGACATGCCGACTTCTATTTCTGTATCTGAAAATCCCTGATGAATCTGTGTTCTGTGTGTCCTGATATCTTAATCTCACTCAAAAATGAAACAGAACATTTTGGACAACTTTGACTTGCTGAATGTTGAGGTCAGAAGGGATCAGTAAAACTTTCTTATTTATAAATACATAGAAGGGAATGGAGAAGTTCCGAAGTTTTAAGTGGCTAAATTATTCCAAGGTCAAATTGACTTAAAAAAAACTAGAATGTATTTAACTGCTAGTTTCTACTTTGACATTTCCTTTTTATTTTCTTCCTGAAAGCTAAGAAAAGAAGAAAAGTCAGTCAGGTGAACTATAGTATATATTTTTAAATGCCACCACCTACACCTTTCCTTGTTCACTGCCCTCTCTGCATTACTAGCAGTGAGTGGGTTTCAGCATCAAGAGAGATCAAAATTAGCCCGGATATAGAACTAGAGCTTTGCCCATCTCTGCCTCAGGAAAGTCACTTCAGCAAAGCCAATAAATCAGTTATCGTGTGCTAAGTGTCCAGAGTAGGCAAACCACTATGTGAAGTTATCTGGGATAAACAAAAAACCATGAAGGGGAAACATCCTAGGTTTTGAAGAATTTATGTATTATCTATATAAATAAAAAGAAACAACTAAAATATAAATAGACAAAACTATGTGTGTTTATGTGTCCAGAAAGTAAAGAAGTGCTTGAAGAACTATGCATACCTCTTAAAACAATAAAAAAGCCAGCTTGACTGGGATGTACTTACCAAATATGGTGCCATTTGAGTATTGGCATATGTAATAATAATAGTAGATTATAACTTTTTGAATAAAGTAGAATTCATGAGGATGTACTGATATGAACACATAAGTATATGAATAAATGTGAGAGAAGAAAAAGTTCTTCCTTACTGTGGAATGACAGGTAATAAAATGTGTAAGAACATGGAATTAGAGAATCACCATTTGGCAACCATGAGAGTTAAAATCGACCAGGGAAAAATCATCAATGGATGCTAGAATTTTTGGGTGAATAGATAATGAGAAATAAGACTTCATCTAGTATGAAAGCCTTTTCCCACAAAAGATTTATTAATTAGATACACGAAAATAGTAACTTAAGAGAAATTTGTTAGATGCCACTTTAATCACATGACCAAAATTAGCACTAGTAATGGAAGAAACTAAAATCTTGTACCACCTGATAAAATAATGAGAAGAACACAGTATTGCTTCTGGAATATTCCTGCCAATATATCATAATTAGAATGTAAGCAGGGGAGGAGAAGAAGAGGCATTAGATAAACCTAAACCAAAAAATACTGAATAAAATGGCAAGCTTAAAGTCTCCTCAAAATATTAAGATCATTAAAGATATGAAAAGACTAAGGAATTGCTCCAGATTGAAGGTGACTAAGGAGACATGATAAATAAGTATTAGGTGTGATCCTGGATGGATGGTTTTGCTATGCATTTATTATTGGACTAGGAAGAAATATGAATGGGGTTTATAGATTAGATGGGTAGTACTATTATGAATATTAATTTTCTGATTTTTATGGTTATACTATACTTTTGGAAGTATTTTGGCTACCTATTGATCTGTAAAAAACCACTCCAAAATTTAGGCCATAAGATAAACAAAAGAGAACAATAACATTTAAAAATATTTCTTGCAATTCTGTGGGTTCAGTGGATCCAGTTGGGGGCTTTTCATGTGATTGCAGCCAGAAGAATGAAATACAATTATCTGAAGCCGTACTTTCATCCTGTGCTGGAAGCTCAGTGTGGCTCACTTTTGTGAGTGACAACTGATACTGGATATCAGCTGGATGCTCAACTAGTGCTACTTACCATGATGCTTTGTTGTGGCTTAGACTTATGATGCTGAAGTTCTGAGATGAAGATCCCAAGAGCAAGTGTCTGTGAATGAGCCTCCTAAAACCCAGATGTCACTTCTGTCTCATTCTGTTGTTCAAATATGTTAGTAAACTGGTACCACAAGGTGAGGGGAAAAGTAAAAAGCACTTTCCTCTCCACCTCTTTAAGGATTGACTTTGTACAATGAAAGATACCAATCAGCCTGTCTAGAGATTTTTAAGGGCTTCTCAAACTTCTTATCTGGATGTGTCTTCTGTTGATTTGTGCATATAAAAGCCTAGAGGGATTTACTGGTTTCTTTCTTCAGAAGTTTGCAATCTTTTAATCCTTCCAGCATCTGTCTTCTGTACCATGGATCCCCTGAAGCAGTAGTACACCACCCAACTCTATTTATTTTCTTTTGGTGGTACCCAGTTATATAGAGAGTGCCTTAGATAACCCCATCCCCATCATCATGTTTATTAATATTTGGCTTATGTTTCAGTCTTCTCTTCTTCTCCCCAGGGAGAAGCTCAGGCCTCAGAATTTTCCTGATCATGTTGTGCTGAGTCTGCAGGATGAGCTATGGCAAATGAGTGCCTACTGATAAACCATCATGTTGGTTCTCAGCAATTCCCAACCTAGGCCCTTTCCTGTTGGCTCTCAGATTCAGGCAAGAGAGAAAGCAGTTTCATATAGCAATACTCTGAAAGTCAGAACACTGGATTTGCCATCCTGTTCTTGCCTTTCCTCCCAAAGAAGAATCTGGGAGGCAGGGATTTCTTCCTGATTGTGTGGCAGTGTGCTGCAGGGAAAGAGTTTGGTTGAGAGTATTTTATGAATTTTCCTACCAACTTTGATGTGATTGGTTTCACACTTGCTCAGGATACATGAGCCTCTCACTCTGAATTTCTCACAAATGGAATTTTCCATGTACGGTTGAACTGGTGTGCCTGTGGGTTGAGGAAGATCCAGGGATCCTATTTCTCTATCTTGATGATATCACTATTACTTACACTTTACTAGTGAGGGAACTGAGCTTCAGAACAAGGGCTGTACTTTGCCAGTTCCACACAGGTTCAAAATGTCTAAGACATGGTAGAAACACAAAGTTTTTTTCTCTTTTTTTTCCACTGCATCTCTTGGGGTGTTGAGCTGAAAAGAACCATCTCCATTCCTCTACCTGCTCTATAGGAGATTATAAGTTAAAAATGACTGTTAATGTTTCATCCTTTAGTTTTGCAAAAATAACAAACTTAATTAAACAAAGTATGAATTTATCCCACAATTTGTAATTATCTTCATGGTCTAAGAGATAGCTTTTAAGTTTACATCTTGGAAAATAAGACCAACTCCTACTAATTAGAAATTTTTCTGTTATTCCTCAAATATATGCTCACAACCAATATTTAGAAATGTTTTTATTCTTTGATCCATAATTATAATTTAAAAATTATACCTATTTAAACTTTACCACTGGCAACTATGGAATTACAAGGAAGAGTACTCACCAGAAAAATAAAAAAGAATGATTTTTTCCTAATTTCCTGTCCATATCTTCATGATTACATATCTCTATTTTTCACTGATTCCTTAATAACATATTTAATTCAGTTTTATTTTTGGTTCAGATATTTTGCATCTACTCTTGTGACTTCTTTGCACTGCAGTTCCAATTATTTGTGGTCATTAGTGCCTACTGATGGTATTCAGAATCAGGTCAATGCATTTAGGCATGTATTGGGTAAGGAAAAGTGCCTCTTCATTTAAAAACAGACCCTCCTCCATAGCCTGATGAATGTTTGTAAATTTTATTGATGTAGTTGTGTCTGTTTAGTTTAATAGATGATTTATTCAAATTATATATGTAGAAATTTTTAAAAAATGTCTGAAATTATCAAGTTCATAGATTTGTGAAATATGATGACTTTGACTGAATGTGGCAAACTTCTTAAAAATTCATGCTTGAATTATGAATCATTCCTAATAAGTTATTAAAAATGTTGCAAAATCATACAGAGCTGCATTAATTTTAACATTTAATGTGGTTACACATGTAAAATGGGAGATCTGTGATTGTATTAAAAATTCAAGAATTGTCTAAACTGCCAATATATTGACTTTATAGTAGAGGTTAACATCACTAAACTGAAAATTTGAAATCCAGAATGCTCCAGGATTCAAAACTTTTTGATCACTGACATAACATCATACGTAGAAAATTTCACACATAAGTACTTAACATGAACTTTGTTTTATGCACAAAATTATTTAAAATATTGTATAAAATTACCTTCATTCTATGTATATAAGGTGTATATAAAACATAAATGAATTTCATGTCTAGCTTTGGGTGCCATCTCCAAGATACGTCATAATGTATATGTAAATATTCTAAAATACAAAAAACAATCAAAAAGATGAAGCACTTCTGGTCTTAAGCAGTTTGGAAAAGGGATACTCAACCTGTATACTTTTTGTGCACATTAAACAATGATAAGCAAACTTACTCTTTTATCTAAAACTAAACTGAAGAAAAGATGACATTATTTTTCATTGCTGAACATTTTACTGTTTACCTCTTTACATATCCAATAGTTTTCAAGATTATCATATTAAAAACACAAAGTATAAGAGACACTTACTGATTTTTTAAATTTTGGGATATTTTAAGCAGCTGTTAAAATACTATTCAAGGTGGCAACCTTTGAGATGCTTCAATTCATTTGTTTTGAAAAATATTTTTAATGGACTATTTTTTAGAGAAGTTTTAGGTTCACAGTAAAATTGAATAGAATGTACAGAGTTCTCATATACCTCCTGCCCCCTTCTCAACACTTCCACCCTAACACAAAAACAGCCTTCCCCACTATCAACATCCTGAAGCAGAGGCGTACATTTTTTACAGTGAATGAACCTACACTGACGCATCAATATCCCCGCAAGGTCCACAATTTATATTAGGGTTCACTCTTGGTGTTGTACATTCTATGAATTTTGACACATATATAATTACATCTATCAAGTTCTAAGGAATATTATTTGTTCTTGGTTAATTAATTTTAAACATTGACCATTTATTTTTATAAAGAATATGATAATTTATTATTACTAAATCAAACAGTGAATAAATAGTACATTTATTCTTTGTAAAATGTCACTTTTCTTGAAGTTAATGTCATATTTTCAAAATTTGCTTTACGTTCTATTAATATATACCTATCATAAACCTTACCAAAAAGAATTGGACAAATGTATACTGTATATAATTAATAATAACAACAATGGTATATCAATCCAGTAGTATGTCAATTCTTGCTGGTATCTCTCCTGGACCCTCCAACCCTTAATCTTTTTGCTCTAATTGTACTTGTTCTGTAGATCTCTTACACAAGAAACTCCCTGGAGTCTGCCATTACTATAATCATATCTTAGGAATTCCCATTAATTTACTCTTTTTCTTCATATCATGTTCTTTTTGTTTATTTGCTTAGTTTTTTTTTTCTTTTATTTTATTTTGTTAATGCTTAGGCATGACTCATATAATAGAATAGCTTCCTAGGAAGGGTGGATAGGAAATAACTTTTGTGATTCTTTGCCTGTCCTTTTATATTCTATTTTAGCATCATCTATACAAACACTGGATTAAAAATAATAATTTATTTTTTTAAACTTGAAACCTTGAATAACCACAACAGGCCTAGCTAGAAGTCCAATGCGCTATCCATTGCACCACAGAGCCGGCCGAAACTTGAAACCTTGAAAGCATTGTTCTCTAGATTGTCTATATGGCTGTGAAGAAGTCTGATGCATTCTTAAGCTTGATAATTTTTATGTAATCTTCTTTCTCTCTTATTTTCCCTTCACTCTGTGAGAATTTTTTTCTGCTATTTAAATAGTATTAGAATATTTGTGTGTACTATGTAAATTAAGTTAACCTCTTGACTTTTAAACTGCAATCTAGGTAATTTGCTGAGGCCCTGGATATTCCAATGTGGGATCTCAAGTGTTATATAACTAAGGATCTTTTAAACTGGTTAGTTTTCTCAGAGTATAAATATCTAATTTCCTTCCTGGAGGGTATAAGCCTAGCTGCTGATGTTCTGAGATATAAATTTGTACATAAGGGCTAGGAATTATTTTATAATTCAGCATATAGCCTTTGACTTAACCACTATTATTTTTGCCATAGCAGTTCATCAAAACCTTCTTCTTTATGAAATCTGTCCTCCTCTTTATGTGTCTCTCCTGTACAACTCTTTCAGAGAATGTACCTCCTGTACCTACAAGTTTTATGAAGGGATAGTAGTAGTTTGCCAGTGGGGATTAGAATGAAATATTGTTTTAAATTTCTAATTTCCTCAGTAAACTAAATTATACAAAAACAAGCATAATACATGATTTGTTCAAAATTTAAAATCTGGAATTAAATATCGTTATTCATATTTTATTTAGCCATTTAGATATCCTTTTGTAAACTTTCCCATTAATGTATATTTTGCTTTTTTTTTTTTTCCTTTTGGGTCATTTTTAATTTAACATTAGCAAAAACTTTCCAGCATATTATGGATATTAAACTCTTCATGTTAGTTGCTAATATATTCTCCAGTCTATTTTTTACCTTTTGATTTTTTAATATGGATTTTTGTTCTTCCAAAATTTGTTTTTGATTAGGAAGCTGTCCTCCATGTCAGTGTTATATAATTTTATTCTATTTTTTCTTTACTACTGTTTACAATTTTTTTAGTTTAAATATTTAAGGAATTCTACTTTACACTAGTTTATTGAGGACTCACTGAAGCTGTTATACGATATATATTTACCTTTTGTAAGTACAGAAGGGTTTTTTAAAATAAATGGATAGGTAGTGATAAAAAGGAAACATTAGGTAGCCCAGGAACTGAGATATATTACTGAAAAATAAAAGGCAGGTGACAAACTTATTGAATAAAAACTACATTCTAGAACCTTCAACACACAATGGAGACTTCTGAGTTAGATGGTGGGAACACTAAGTATGTTCTACTACAGATACAAGAAGATGGACTAAGACCAATGCCAGTGTTTGTCAGAATACCTCCATGACTGCCACTAACCACATAACACCTGCCTAAGCCTATCCCTGCCCAGCATTCACACAGAAAAATGGAGTAGACAGCAGATACAGAGGTGACTTCCCCCAGAAAAACACTCTGAATGTGGAACATAAGATTCAATACTAACAAATAACTCTTCCATGGAAGTCCAATTTCAGTAGGAATGGGGAGTAACTACACTCAAAAAGATAGCAGCCACTAAGATGCAACCCATAAAGTTATCTTCCTATGCTTCACAAACACAAGAAACCTGGCAGAAAACTACAGCAGTGGACTGTAGCTACAAAGCAGGGAAAAAATGACCAAAAAATGGAAGTACAAAGGGATTACATGGAGTCAGTATGAAGCAAATCAGAATGCTATCATGAGAATAATAACAAAATAAAAAAACAACATCATTATCAGCACTTATAAGAAAAACCTTAATAAATAATTAGATGTTAAAGTGTTAAAATTAGTATAATTAATATAACCAGAGAAATATGGTAACTTTTTTTATTGAAACAAGAAGCATATTTTAAAAATGAGTTGACTAGGAATTTTAGTTTTGGATGCCTAACCATCACCCATTCTTGCTGTTTGACCAAAAAAGATATTTGTTCCACTATTTCCCTATATGACTAAGGGAGAGACAACCTCATCACTTTCTCCAGGTTGAGCTTTTGATTTGTCTATGGTAATTATTTTATTCTATTTTTCTAGCAAAGCAGCTGAAATCTTTGAATTTCTTTGTGTGTGTGTATGTGAGAGGCTTTATTGTTCATGATTCAGGGATATTTGGGTGATATTTTTGTTTATCTCTTTTATGTCTTGCTGGTATGTTCTCTGCTTCATTGTTTCTGGACTTGATATAAAAGCATTTGACTTCAAACTCTACTGACTATTTTAAAACAAAAGAAAGCAGGCTTAAAACCATGCAAATGCCATAGAGAAGAGTAAAATAAAACAAAAACAATCAGAAAAATTAAACGAATAAACAACATGACCAAAAAAGGAAATAAAGACTTAGAAGCATCATTGAAGCAATTTCTCTTTCTCAAAACTGAAAGTATCTTTAGTGATAATGGAAACAATACTTGTTATGATAAATCTGAAATAGATTGGATACAGTGAAAACTAAGCTACTGAACCAGAACATGAAGCATGGAAGTTATCTCAGAATATGACACAAATATATGAGGATTTGAAAAGGGTCTATTTAATATATAAAATTGAAAAATGTAAATGTATTATATAATATTTCATTATTTTAGTGAGAATTAGGGAAGGGGAAATGTTTTAGTGACTATGTTGCTGTATTGTGTAGATTAACCTTGGTCTTTTTATATTAAACCACATTTTGTTAGCAAATATGATGTTTTGGAATTATTTTACTGGAAAAATAAATGATCCAAATTCATAAAAATGGTTTATGGAAAAGTGATTAATTTCATTCAAGAGTCTTTTCATTTTATGCCTAATACTGAGTTGGCTTTGTTTACTTTATTTTCTAAGAAAAAATAGAATTTTTGAGTTTTGAAAGATTTGAATAAGTGTTCAATATCTTCTTTGCTTGGCATTGTATAAGATATTTAATTTCTAACTGTATACTTGAACATTTGTGTTTGCTATTTTGCTTTAAAAAATTCATGCCTGTAGTCCTAGCTACTCAAGAAGCTGAGATAGGAGGGTCACTTGAACCCAGGAGTTGGAGGATTTAGTGCCATGATAGTGCTTGTGAATACCCACAGCACTACAGCCTAAACAACATAGCAAGACCCTGTCTCAAAAAAAACCAAAAACCAAAACAAACAAACAAAAAAAACCCATATATTTATCTGTTTGAGAATTACACAGAATAAGATGTTTAAAAAATTCCATTGTTTTCTAATTTATAGATTTCTATATTGATTTCCAATTTTTCCATATAGTACTTTTTAGTTTTGTTTCACTGCTTTTCTTACTATCTTCTTTGAAGATCAATTTCCTAATTTTTATTTTGCTCTTATTCTCTCTCTGCATATATACATATATACACACATGTATATAGAGAGATATAATTAGTATTTTAGTTATTTTATCTGAATAGAGTTGATTTTTATAATTTTCTACTTGTCTGATATTTTCCTTCATCATATGTGCTAAAAAATCATTCCACCTTAAGAACAATAAATATTTTAATAGTCTCATTCAAAGGAATTTTAAAGCTAAATGTTTTTCAACATACTTTTAATTGTTTGGAAGTAAATATTCCCCATAAATATCTATGTTTTATTTCCTTATTAATCACAAAACTTACTAGATTTTTGTGTGTGTCTAAACTGAGTCAAATAAAAGTTTATTTCCTTGTGCTTTTACTAGTGGATGGTGCCATCTTCATTTGTACAGTGTAATTTATATTGGTTTCGATTCCATCTGGAGCTTTTGAAAACATAGAAATGTATTACAGGTACTATGCTCATACATTTGACACCTGCAGAGTCACAACACCAGCCCAGTGCCATAGACTAGCAAATTTGCTAATGGATTGATAGAGGCATTGATTGAATAAATTAATAAAGAAAAGATTGAATGATTCAGTAATTAAAATCAATTTATTTATTATAATATTGATATCTGAATATACGGCAATTATTTGATCAATAATATTTTGTTCTGATGTTACACAATTCAATGGTTTTCCGTCTTTCCTAAAAGTAATTTATGTATGAAAATCTCCAAATGATGCTTTTCTTATAAAATTTATTTTCATTAGTCTACATATTTTGCCAAACATTATTTCCATAAATTTATTTATTTGGCAGACCAAGAGAAAAATCATATTTCTGTCTGACTCAGTCATATGACTGATGTTTAATTAAAAGCAAAAACGATTATAAGCTAATGATTCAAAACATCCCCATAGGGGATACCAGAGCAAAAGCTGTCATAATATGACAGATGCTTTCTTTCAACCACAGTTACAGGAAGCACATCCTAAATATAAAAAGTCAATTTATTTTCAGAAAACATATTACTAGGTATAGTAAAAAGAAAATTAAACCAATAATATTTGAAAGAAGGATACGTTGGGGTTATGAACAGCAAATCACAAATATTTGACCTGGAAAGAATAAAAGAATAGCATGTCTCATCAAGTGTATATTTCTCTGGCAGTGAATTACAACAGGAGAAAAGCAGACTCCCAAGTCATGGATGCTGACGCATTTTTAGAAGCCAAAATATAAGCAGCACCATCAGCAGAGAGGGTTTTACTATTTCCAATCCAGGGAAGGTACCACAATTGAGTGTAGATAGTTATGACATGGTAAGACAATTTAAAAGAAAAAGAATGCCATTTATATCTCCCATCAAATTCTTCTGTATGTTATGTTATTTATATTGAATTTACCTGTAAACCATAAATGCCAAAATGGGGGAAAACCAAGAAAATAAAGATTTTATTGTCAAATGATATGATGTTAGATTTTAGGATAAATTAACTTTTTACAATAATTATATAGTAAAGATCATATATGAATAGAAAGCAAAAAGGTATTAAAATCCACTCTTAAATTTGACATACAATAAAAACCAAGTTATCAAATAAAGAAGAAACTGATGTTGACCCATGGCAATAAAACAAATTATATGATGTGTACCAATAAATCTTCAAAGAGTCTATGTTTCTTTATTTATGAATTTATCCAAATTATACATTTGGATAAAAAATATATAATTTATAGAAAGATAATGTGTCAGACACTATTAAGCCCTAATTCAATCTGTTTTAAGTTTTTCTGTCCTCTAAGCTTCTAGGAAGAAATGATCAAGCAGCACTATTCTGGCTGATAGGACTTCTGATATACTCTTACTGGGATGTTGTTAATTTTTGATATAGCCAAACACCTTGCTTGCCTCCCTTCTTCACATTGAAATGAAGAAATTGCAACAGAGATACAGGGTCCATATTCATATCATTTAATAATAAAACTGAGAAAAGGAAGAGAATCATGAACACACAGGCCCTGATACAATTGTTCTAGTTGATCCATTGAACTGATAGTCTTAACAATGCTTGTCATTATGTTCCAGAGGCTCATCCTTTAACTGTTAGTGGCTTCCTTTATCTTCAGACTAACCCATACAAGAAACCAATACAAGGTATATCTTTCCTTGTGGCTCAGTTCCACTAGTTATAAGTAGATAGTATAATTGCAGAATTGCTCAGAGAGCAATTGATAGTATAAAGACAAATGGGTAACGAGATAATGTAAGAAGATTGTGCAGGGAGAAATGTACTAAGCAATATTAGAGGGGTAGAATCTCTGGGAGAAAGAGAGCCAGGGTTGGATACAATCCAACAAGTAACAAGCACTGTATACATGCACACTACTGAATTCTCACATCTACCACTACTCATCATTAATTTAATAACTCACAAAATACTTCAACGTGGGCACCAATGACCCCTGCATGTAGGTGCCAGAACTTTCTCTCTAAGGCCCTTGATTTGACGAATGGTCCACCCAATGGCTAATATAGTTGAAAGATAAGTCCCTCAAATCAAGTTTTTTCTTTTGTTGACTGTGTATTGAGCTCAAATGGACATATCAAATTGGTGAAACTTATGTTACCCATTAGTACCATATAAGAAAAAATAATTAAGACAGTAAGTTTTCTTGCGTGTACCTTGGTAATTCAGCACTTATAAGACAGGTGATCCCCTAAAGAATACAAACATGTTAAAAAGATTGTTGACATTCAGAAAACATGACAAATTACTATATACTTCCATGTTAGAGAAATTCTAATTCTCCATTCTTTATGAGCTATTTTTCAAAAGTTCTGTGAAAATATTTATTATGGGTATGGATATGGATATTAAAATTATCCAAAAGAAGATCATTTATACATTTCTATATAAAGAATTTCTTTATATAGCATGTATAAAGAAACATCTCTCTATATATATGTACATATACATATATAACAGGTTTAAGATATATAATATATGTTCACCTAAACTACCTGTGTTGAAGAAAGAGATAGCATTGATAAAATAAGCTCCACATTATTAAGTGACAAAAGTTTTGTTCTAAGGGCAAAAAAGTTTGTAATACTGATTGAAAATGCTTTGTGTAAACTGGGTGCCCAGACTATAGATAAGAAAAAACCCTCTACCCCCAAAAAAGATATGATGCCTGATTATAGTGTGAAAGTTCAGACTAATAAACTCAAATTCTGTCTTTCAATCTCATTTCAGATGACATCTAAGTGAGTAATAAAAAATATCACATAGGTAATGATTTCATTTCAATTTTACTTCAACATTCCAGAAGATTATGTACTTGCATATGAGCCCAAGAGAGCGGCTGAACTGTTACATATTATCATTTGAGATCTCTCCCTTAAAATGAACAAATAATGGAGATGAATGGTTGAATCACCTTTCCTCTTCTCGTTTTCCTTTTAAAGCATTGTTGTCTGTGTATATGTACGTTGGTGTGTGTTCATGTAGCTATAGCTCTTAAGTTGTCTTTGGGGGAAAACTGAGTAGTACAAGTTAAACTTGTAAATTTAAATATAAAATGTATAAGTCAAACTCAACATAAGCACACACATACACAAGCATTCACTTGTTTATGTCTGTCTCTTTGTGTGTTCCACAGTGAAATATTTCCATTTAGCAGTCTTCAAGATCTCAGACCTGACTGATCTTCTGACTTCTTTAATCTGTTGTTGTGACTATACAATTTTTTTCCTTTTATTTTAAATATTGCTTTTTCAGTAATAGAATTTCCATTTGGTATTTTTATAGCTTTTAAACAGTTTGTATTTCTCTGAAGATGTCTCATCTATTTACAAATTATGTGCACTTTTTTCTTTAAATCCATTTATCTAGCTAGTTAGCTAGCTACTAGCTATTTGTAATCCATTTATGTATAATAGCTGTTTTTAACCCTATTCTTGCTTATTTTAATATTTGAGTCATCTTGAAGTCTGATTCTACAAGAGCTTTTTACAGGTGTCAGTTTTCCTGTTTATTCAGGGCATTGTTGATCATAGGTAATAGGGATGTCAGATTGTGTTTTCTTCTTTTAAAAGGAGCTGAGTTTTATTGTGGCAGGCAGACACATTACTGGCCGTTCTGTTTTATCCTGCCTGGTTTAGTGTTATTCTTTCTTAGAGAATGTCATTTCATTTTTATGCTGAATTTTAGAATGGGGCTCTTAGGTCATGCTTTTTTTCTCGTTTATCATGGCTTTTCTGTGTCTCGACTACATAACCAAGGTTTTCAGAAGATTCTCTATATTCCAGTTAGATCTGAATTCCAAGGTCTCCTAGTCCTAAGTGAATTCCAACATATGTGTTCATCTTATAGGCTCAGACATGTGTGAGAATGTTAGGGACAGATGCAGGTTGGCAGCACTAACCACAGGAAAAGAGGAAGGGGGCAAAAATGAGGAGGCCAATGAGCATTTAGAACCTAACTCACAACAGCAGGAACTTAAGGTTAGGGACTTCTCCAGGCCAGGAGCATGTGCAGAAAGTAGGAGCTCCTGTCCAAAGATAACCTTTTCCCTATTAACATATATTAGCATAGTAAAAAACACACTCATCCGCCCTAGGACCTTTTACAATTGTCATAGCAACCCCTGGAAGTTACTGTATAAGGAAAAAACTGGGGAGGGCCGCTAGCTCTAAGTACTCTCCAGCCTTTGCCCAGAGAAATAATGAATATTCCACCCACCATTTAGCATATCATAAGGTGTAGACATAAAAGTAGAAATGTAGTAAGACCCCAGCAACTTTTCCACTCATGGAGACAACCCATTTCCCCTCAGCAAACGTCCTGTCACTTTCCATTTCTGCGCAAAATGGCCTGCAATAAAAGCTGCTTGTGTGGAAATGCTAAGTGTCTGTCATTACTCCCCGTTGCACTGGCCTGACTTGTAATAATTCCAAGCCAGGAGCCAAAGAATCAGGGCAACATCTCTCAAAAAAATCAACCCTGACAAGAGCACATGAGGACCGCTCAGACTGCCACTATTCCCTACTCTGCGCAACCCTCTTCTCTCTGTCACCCTGCTTGCAAATTCCAGCCACTTAAGGAAACCAAAATTCTGATCCCTGCTTTTATGATCAGAAGTAGATGTGCTTCTGCCTTTAAAAACAGTTCTTTTATCCTAATAAGAAAAACATATATATGTACATATATCCCAATGTTTGAGGATGAAATGATATTCAATACCCTTTAGGATGTATAAACTATCAGTGTTCATTTGCAAGATCTTTGTGACACAGTAACTTCTTTGTCTTTTGGGACCTACTATAATTCTGCAATTGAGCAATCAAAACAAAACCAAATGAAACTTTTTTTTTATATATATTCCAACTTAAGCAAGTCTCAATGTGAAATAATAAAGCTGTCCACAATTATAAAGTTTTATTTAAATTTTATAATGTAAACATATAATGTTAAAACTTTTATAATGTTAAAAGTACATATATGGAGTCACATTTCTTTTTCTGGTCCCCTAAAACCACAAGACATGGATGCTGTGTACTCCATGCATTTCATCACTCCACCTCCCCACTTACCCACTCAGTTCTGAGTCTGCCCTACTGCTCAAACCAATATACCAAGTGTATTTCTATGTTAGAGCTTGTGCATGGTAAGTTCCTCCTGTGCCCTTTTCTCCCTCATCTTACTCTGGATACTTCTTGGTGCCCAGAACTTCCTGCAGTGTCCCCTCCAGAAAGAAGCCTGTGTGTGCCTTAGTCCACATGGGCTCATCCATCTTTCTTCACCATGGAAACCTATTTAATTCTCTGAATTCTGTTTTTGTGTGACATTTTGTTGATTATGTTTTAATTAATTTATTTAATCTTGTCTGTCTCAATGATGATGATGATGATGATAATGATGATGATGATGACCTTTTTGAATGCCTACCATCTGGCAGTCATTATTTTAAGTGTATTCCACATAAAAACTAAGACAAACCTCTCAACCTCCTTCTAAGGCAGGTGCTAATCTTTTCTATTTTCCAGAGGAAAATTTGAGGAACACAAGGGTGAATAACAGGCTCCAATTTACTATGGCACAAAAAGGAAGATAGAACTCAACTTGCCAAGTCCAGCTTAAGAGCCCATATCGTTGACCACAATGCTCCTCAGCATCTCAATTGTAAATAACACACAGACCCAAAAATCTCGCTATATACAGATGCTGTTCATGGCCTTTCACCATGTTGAGTAGTTTAGTCTCACTATAGTCACTCCCTAGAACTGCTCCTAGTTGCTGAAGAAACTGAGACACAGAGAGGTTAAATCACTTGCCCGAGTCAAGAGGCCAGTGAGAAGCTGAGCCTGAATTCAACCCAAGAATGAGTCTGGACTGTGTGCTTCTACTAGTCTCCTGTTACGTCTAGAAAGGAGGAAAAGGGGCCATGTCCACCTCGCTAACTACTGGTTTTCCAGCACTCAGTTTAGAACATAGCATACTATCAGCATTGAGAATTTATTTGTCTAAAAGAAGGAAGAAGAATGTTGAATAGTTTAATGATACTGATAAAAAAAATACATATGTTACTTCAGGGTAAGGACAAATAACACTTGTAAACAACATTTTTCTTTTTTAATCTGAGATGTATCTTGTTACTCTGAAACTTTTAGAAATATTAGGATATTCTAGATTCTACTCTTACTGCATTGTCTCATCGTTAAGGGAAAACACTAAAATGGGCATTTCATAATTATTTTCTTTATATTTAACATGTTAATCAAAAACATGTATAAATATAATTGCATATATATTGTAGAGTCCCAAAAATTATGTTTTAAAACGTGTTTACTTTTTGTTTCCCACTGCATTCAAGAATTTTGTCTATAAAATTTGATTTTGATGTTAATGCTTTCACAGAAAGTATTTGGGATTGGAAGGCACTAATTGATGCCCCATACCCAATGATTTGGGCCTCTGGAATAGAGAGTGGGGAAATGTTAGGTAGTTAGAAGGGATTCCAGGTCTCCTAGGGATGAAAGTGGGTGCTTTCCCTTGGTGCAATTGTCCCACCAGGGACGAAGGACAAGGGTGGGCCCCAGGGCTCCATTTTGGTCCTGCCCCATCTTGATCCTGCCCTGAGCAACTGCCATACCTGGAGGAGAAGGGAATACCCTATGAATCTGCCAATCATTTAGCACACCAGCTGGGAAAGAATGCAGAGGACTCTCCAGCCCACAGGCTAAGCATCATAGGTCCCATACAGTCTAGAAAGTGACCTAGAATGACCCACATGCATAGTAAGACTCAGGTCATGCACTTCTCAGCTATCCAATCAAAGAAGTTCCATGGAGACCTCTGAACCATGAAGCAGGTCCCAACCTAGGTACTATAAAACAAGACTGGGACCATAACCAGGTCTTTTTTGGCCCTTCCTTTTGCTCTCCTTCTGCTGCAACAATGGGTTTGGTCATCATCTGTGGCATATGTAGCAAGCTCTGTAAACCTATCTCTTGTTCTTGCTCTATAATACTGTCTTTCTCTTCTCAATAAACCTCATTTTTGTGCTTTCCTTAAAAAGATAAAAATAAAAAAGTGAACTTTATAATTATATGAAGCAATTTTATCAATATAGTTCCCAATGCCTTACATTTTTATAAGTATAACTTAAAATTCATAAAAAGTAATGGAAATTTAGTTTTTTTTATTAAGTTCATTCATATTAACATAATGTGTCTTGCTGGTTTTAAATTCCTTATAATCATTTCATTGTGAATTAATTTAAAAATTCTTTGTGTTTTTCATATCCTCACTAGCATGGAAAATTAAATATGTGTCTCTTTAAATTATTGATATATCTTTGTAGTTGTGTGGAAAGACAGTTATTTTGCTTTAAAGTTTAATATTATGATATTGTGCTAACAATTGGGTTGCCTAATTAGATTGATGTTGATTTATTATGATCATTCCTCTTTAATTTTAACAAATACCAAGTTTAAAACATTTTATTACACTCAAATCTACGTATACTGTAGTATATTTTCTAAAAATATTGCATGAAATAAGTAAAATATAAAATATTTAAAATAATAACCAGAAATTATTTACTAAATCATTAAGACCATTTCTGACCATTCCTTTACATTTACTTGCTTGTTTTTTAGCCATAGCATCCTCAAAAGTTAGTCATTGTTTCTTTTAGAGCGAGATATTGAGGCCCAAAGAATTTAAATTACATACTAAATTTCACATTGTTAATAGGTAGATAAGCCAGAATTCAGATATATGTTTTTCTCAGTTCGTATTACTTTATCTTATTTGCTCTGCTATACCAGATTCAGGATACTGAGTTGTTTCTATATCTTGAGAACCAAAGAGCCAAAGGAAATTAACTCTAGAAAATAGTAAAGCATAAATTTTAAATGTCCTATACATATATATATTCTTTTTATCTCCCCTTCTGTGTTGATAGCACTTCAATTTTCCTCTCATAGCAACCTTTACACTTACAGAAAACACTTCAAAATCTATGTTCTAATAATCCTGTTACTCATCTGACTCAGCCCAGACAGTGAATTGAGGACAGAGATGTTACACTTTTCTCCTGAGTAACCATCAGTTAGGAAAATGAAACCAAAATGATTTTATGGATGATACTTATAATAGTAATACAAACTGTGATTCATGTTTTATATAACTAATGTGAGTCTCCAAATTCTGGACTTTCAATGTAAATTTTAAAAAGAGTATTATCAAACACCTCTGCCTAATAGTTATAATAACATGGAAGCCATTTACATATTTATGTAACAACGGTTTGTACATATGTACAAGGTCTTCTTTTTTTTTTCTTTTTTAATTTTTATTTTAATTTCAGAATATTATAGGGGTACAAATATTTTGGTTACATATAATGCCTATACCTTGCCCAAGCCAGAGCTACAAGTGTGCCGTTCCCACATACAGTACTCTCCGGACCCATTAGTTGTGAGTTTACCCACCCCTACAACCCGCCTCCCACCTGACTGGCACCTGATGAATATCACTTCCATGTGAGCACCTTAGTGTTGATCAGTTAGTACCAACTTGATTATGAATATATGTGGTGCTTGTTTTTCCATTCTTGTGATACTTTACTTTGAAGGATGGGTTCCAGCTCTATCCAGCATAATATAAGAAGTGCTACTTCACCATTGTTTTTTGTAGTTGAGTAGTATTCCATGGTATACATATAGCACATTTTATTAATCCATTCATGTACTGATGAGCACTTGGGTTGTTTCCAAATCTTAGCAATTGTGGATTATGCTGCTATAAACATTCAAGTCCAGATGTTTTTATTACAGAATGTCTTTTTTTTTTCCTTTGGGTAGATGCTAAAGCAGTTTCATATTTACATCTCCTTACAAATATCCACCTCTCCTTAAAAAAAGCTCTCTGATGTGTTCAAGCTAAGTCATAAACCTGAAGTCTGTCTTGTACTTTTTGTTATAAGAGCGAATGTGATGTTCTTTCCAGCTTTCTACATCCCCCAATCCCATAAATCTTTGGTACTTGTAGTAAATTATCTCTTTCTGCATAACAAATTACCACAAAATGAGTAGTAAAACAATTCATGTTTATTATCTTATAGTTTTCGAAGGTCATAAATCTGAACACGTCATAGATGGATCCTCTGTTTCACTATCTTTCACAAGTTTGTGATCAAAGTTTCAGCCAGGCCTGGTGTTTCATCTAAAGGCTCAACTGAAGAAGGATCTAGTTCCATAGTCATGTGGTTCTGGGAGAGTTGATGGAGGTCCTCTGTTCCTTGCTGGCTATTAGATGCAGCTACCTGTAGTTCTTTTCTATTTATGTCTCTCCCACACATAGCCTGCTTTATCAAAGCCAGAAAGAAGGGTCCAGAAAAAGTCTCCTAGCAACACAACAGTTATAAACTTATGTAGCCTAATCATGGCAATAGCTTTACCATCCATCCATCACCTTTACCTCATTCTATTGATTAGAAGCAAATCACTAGTGTAGTCTATATTCAGGGGGAGGGGGAATTAGACAAGGGTGTAAATAACAAGCAATGAGTATTATTGATGGCTGTTGTATTATCTACTTGCCACAATATCCAAAATATGTGTATTATAGGTGATTAACTGTGTCAACCCTTACATGTCTCCAGCATTCATGGCTGTAACTCCTAACATGTTCTTAGCCACAATATCATACAGTATCACACAGGCCATATTCAAGTCATACTTGCTTCTGATTCTACTGTCCATAACCCACAGATTATGAAATGCAAAAAATTTTGCACTGAAATATGTTTTTCCCATGGTAATTTAGCAATAATTAACATTTTGAGTATATTTGTGGTGCTAACACCTCACGTGGTGGTTATAGTCTCATGCCTTGGCAAGTCAGTGATAAACATGGGCTGTCCAAATTAATCAGGGAGAAAATAATCTTAAGACTAATTTGTAATTGCAAGTAATGTTGAGATGAATCAAACCTATATAAGTGGCAGACAAATTAATGCTGTGGCCTTTATATTGCCTTTCACTGATATGAAAGTTATTTTACCAGTATTCTGTGGCTCTGTATCTTTTATTAGTCTCTTTATATGTAAACTTCTAGTTTTTTACATTTTGCTAACACCAGCTTCCTGACATGAGAGTGGTGAGGAGCTGTAAATTTGAGGTGACTTTTTTCTACTTTTCTCTTTTTAAAATAATGATTCTAGGCATATTTGACTATGAAATGATTCTCTTGTCCACTGGCAATATTTCTGAGAAGAGTGTGATTGATTAAGGTACTATATTGGCTGCTTTTTCTCCATTTACAAGACTGAATACTGCAGGGAACACGTGGCAAACATCCAATTTAGAAAGGTTGACAATATTATTATGTCATTGAGGTGTCCCAGAGAAATGCACTTTATCGGGGCTGTGCTGAGACCAACCTGGTTTATCAATGTTGCAGTTGGCACCACAGTAGCTGTTTCTTCCTCGGTCAGGAGCACCATATAAATTTCATCCTACAGACACATAGAATTTTACCTAAGATAACTGGTTTGTTATACAGTGTGCTTATTTACTGGCTGTGGGAGAGCATACAGCTGCAAATGTCACAGAAGGAATGGATAACTGTCCTATAAGATAGTTAAGTGTTCCACTTTTAATTTAACATGCTGAAAAGATTTTTTTTCCTATTCTTCTATGTAGCTTTTGCCCCTACAAGAAAAAAATCCAAAAACAAACTGTTAGATAGACACTTTGAGCATCTCATCAATGAGTATTTTTTATAGATATGTGGTTTTTCAGGAAAACAAATTATTACTGGTATATTTAGCAATTCATTTATAAACAGGGAACCAAGGATACAAGGGCCTGGGATAGATGTGGGAATTTATAATGATATCATCTCTTGTCAAATTCACATTGTTAATGCAATGATATTGTCACCTTAGACCTAGTGTATGGGCTGAACTGTGTTCCCACTAAATTCATATGCTGAATTCCTAACTCCCGGTACCTAAAAATGTGATTGAATTTGGTGATAGGACTTATAAGAAGTAATTAAGATAGAATGAGGCCATACGGGTGAGCCCTAATCCAATATAATTTGTGCCCTTACAGTAAGAGGAGGTTAGAACCCAGACATATGAGGAATGACCATGTGAAAACACTGCAGTAAGACAGCTATTTACAAGCCTTGGAGAGAGGCCTTGGAGAAAACGACCCAGCCCACCCCTGGATCTTATAGACCTAGCCTCTAGAATTGTGAGAAAATACACTTCTGTTGTTTAAGCCCCCCAGTCTGTGATACTTTGTTTTAGTAGTTCTAACAAAATGATATACCTAGAAACTACAGTTCTTGGCTGATTTTTAGGTGTCTTCAGGTTGATATTTTAACTATGATGTATTATATTTCCAGAGCCTGTAGTGATTTATCTTTAGCTCACAGCCTACTACCATTACTGATCTCTCATTCCCCAGGAGTGCCAGATAGGGTTTGGGATATTTAAAGCTTCTCTGTACCAGTAATTTTTGGATAACCTTATTATATTTTATAAACTTTAAATCCTTCCATAATTATCTGTTTGCTGTAAAAAGTTTACTATTTTCTATATATGACTTTCAGAAAAAAAAATGAGAATATACATAATTACATTCTTTTCTTGCAAGGTAGCTCTTCTCATTTATCCCCAGACCAGCTTGACATCCTCCTTTAGCAGCCAAACAATGCTTGCTCCAGCTGCTGCTTAGAATTCTGACTGATTATGACTGAAGGTATTATAAACAAAAGGGATTTTTTGTTGTTATTGTTATAGTTGTCTTATTGTAGAATAGATTGCTTTGTTCTGACTTTTTCTTTTCTCTGCCATTTCTATCAGGACCCTGTAATAATGAGTCACTGGACACATACAGTCACTGCAGAAAGGTTAATCCTTTTGAGCAGAACAGCAAGTATCTCAGCACGGCAATAGACAGGCCAGGCTGAGCTATGGCCAGAGTGCTGAGTGGCATTGATTTATCCAGTGCTGTGGTGCTATCATGTTGGAGCAAGAACACATGAACTCTGTTAGCTGCTGCAGGAGGGATGGTTCACGATGCACTGTTATGGGCTGTGGCATTGACAGTTAAAAACTGATCACCTGTGGTGATGGCAACAGTAAGGGCAACGCCTTAGGCTGCAGTAGTGAAGGTGTTGTCCTGCTTGTAGAGGAACAAAGGAAAGAGGGAGTGGCAGAGGGCACTGAACCCTCACTTTAGGAGACAAAAAGAAAGAGCAGCTTCCATCCCAGATGGGAGAATGCAAGCCGGATTTCACAACCATTAATTCTTCTCACAGCCAGATTATAAATTCTATTTATCTATTAAGACTTATTTCTTAGAAGTGTGAGTTCACTTAATAAATGTCACTTTCTCTTTCTCTCAAACCCTGAGAAATAAATTTGCTTAAAGTTTACCTGTGGATTACAAATGGCTTATATGTGTCCCAGAACATGTGTGGGTTTCCTGGCATAACTTTTTGATCTATTTCTTGTTCCTCTTAATTCTTTTCCCAGTGTCTCCAATGTAAAACAATTCTATTGATCCAAAAGGCTACCTTCTCTGAATCATCTGACAAACATTCCTTGCTTCACTACTAGGATGACCCCAGTTAGGTCCTAGAACTGTAACATTATAACATAGACTAGTGATTGTTCACACCAAAATTTGGTAATTATTATTTACATTTTTATCTTTTCTTCACTAAAACAAGGTGTACCAGACTATGTTGAGCTATGACAACAGTCTTATAGAAGATTCAGCTTCTTAAAATAAACTGTACACTGTAAGTGTACTTGCATCAAGCAGGTAAAAATTGCATGAATATAGATTCTTTAGGTTCACCGCCTCCTCACAGTGGTTGGGCTTAAGTTCATGACCATATAAGTTATTCTTCATTTGTGCCTCAAACTCTACCCATTCTACACCATCTCTACCCTTCCCTTGTAACCCAAGATACTAGTCCTATGGCCTGAAGCCCACAGTTTCTTCCCTGGATGGCTTTAAATTGGTGTCTATCAAGGTACTCATAGGAGTTCAGAGGGTGAGAGAAAAGAGAAGTATAGGTATTTTCTCATTGGACTTCCATCTAATGGATGGATTATATCCATACATTATTTCAGCATTTATTTAATAATTCCTCCATTACCTTTAAGATAAGATAAAAATCCATACCCTACAACATGAAATTTAAAGACATCAAGCAATTGGCTAAAACATAGCTCTCTGTTCACTTCCCTGACCTCTATCTTACCTTGAAGTTTAAAGATATTTTACACTTTAAAGACACTTTAATATATTATGTTTTTGTTTAAGATACACTCCCTCTAACCTTGATCATCATCATACACTTACTTAATTATCCTATAATTGAGTTATATATCTTCAACTTATACAATAAAGCTCAGGTCAGGTGCTATAATTTCAGGAAGTTGTTAATGTGCTATACATGTCTTCAAAGTGCTATCACAAAATTTTGGGCAGATGTACAAAAACAGTGGAATGGATACATAAATTGTGGTATATTTATATGATGGAGGATATTACACAACAATAAATATGAATATTCCCACAACAGTATTGTTGAGCTAAAGAAGCCAGGAACAAGAGAATACATACTATTAATATATGATTCCACATCTCTAAGTTTCAAAAACAGGCAAAATATGCTATGGTGTTAGAAGTCAAGAAAGTGCATACCTTGGTAGCTAGTAATAGAAAAACACTGGAGGATTCTGTGGGACTGAAAAATTGTAAACATTGCTGAGTGGAATAAGAAAATGTAAACAAGTGGGGAGATGGTCCATACTCAATTTTTCTAACTGCAATACTTCTAAGTTGTCAATTCTCTACAAATTGACCAATAGGTTCAAGGAAATACCAACACAAGATTCCTTCCCAGCCATTATGTAGACAATAACATATACATTCTAAAATTTATTTGTAATTGAAAAGTACTTGGGATAGTAAAAAAAAAACAGAAAAAGAAGAAGAATATTGGACATCTCAAAGTTCCTGATTATAAGACTTGCTATAAAACCACAATATCAAAAGAGTGTGATATTTGCATGAGGATATACAAATAGATAATCAAGAATAGAATAGGTAATCCATATATATATATATATATATATACCTATAATTCAGTTAATTGATTTTTGCTTAAGTTGGATGAAGCAATTTATTACTATGTAATTGTTAATTTAGGGCTGTAAAAACTGGATATGCACTTTAAAAATCTCACATTATACATAAATATTAAAGTGACATATACCTATATTCATAAATTTTCTAAAACAGGCTTATGAAAGGGTAGGTGGAGCAAGATGCCTGAATAAAAACCTCCAATGATCATTCATCCGCATGAACACCAAATTCAAAAACTATCCATGCAAGTGAGCACCTTCAGAAAACCAAAAATCAAGTGAATGATCCTACTTCCTAGTTTTAAGTTTATATCAAGGAAAGAGGCACTGAAGAGGGCAGAAAATATAATAGCAATGCCTACTACACCCCCTCCACCATTCCCTGGCAGTACTGTGCCAACATGTGGAGTACAGTGAGAATCTGTGCCAAGGGGAGAGAGAGTGAAGTGATTGTGGGACTTTGCATTGAAACTAAGGGCCATCTGGCACAGGGAAACATAGCACAGGACAGAATTCTGCCAGTGACCACAGAGGGCACATTTAGACTAGCCCAACCAGAGGGATAGCCTCTGCTTTGAAACCCACATTCTGGTTAGCCCCACTAACCTGGTGATAGTGGCCACAAGGGGGTACCCATGTCACTCCTCCCCCAACTGCAGCATCCCTGCACACAGAGTGAGGGAAGAGAGTAAGAGATATTGCCCAGTAATCCAGAGAATTCTCCTGAAACTTACTCACATCCACCAAGGTGGTACCAGCAGAAGTCTGCAAGAGTCACAGCATTACTGGGCATGGGGAGCCCCCAGTGCTGATATAGCTGCAGTGATCAAAGACTTAACTCTTTAATGCTAAGGCACTAATGAACATCCACAGCCATCAAAAACGTCCAGGAAAACATGACCGTTTCCAAATGAATTACGTAAGGTATCTGTGACTAACCCTGGAGTGATGGAAATATGTGACCTTTCAGACAAAGAATTCCAAAAAGCTGTCCTGAAGAAGCTCAATGAACTTAATACAACACAGAGAAGGAAGTCAGAAGCCTGTCAGAGAAATGTAACAAAGAGGTTGAAATATTAAAAAAAAAAATAATAATAACAGAAATTCTAGAGCTTAAGAATTAAACTGACAAACTTAGAAATGCATGAGTCTCTCAACAGCAGAAGTTACCAAGCAGAAGAAAGAATTAGTGAGCTTGAAGACAGGCTATTTGAAAATACCTAGCCAAAAGAGAAAAAAAGAAGAATGAAACACACCTATAAAATCTATAAAATAGTCTCAAAAAGGAAAATCTAAGAATAATTGGCCTTAAAGAGGATGGAGAAAGAGAGATTGGGGTAGAGAGTTTATTTGAAGAAATAATAATGAAGAAGTTTCTAAACCTAGAGAAACATATTCAGATACAAGAAGGTCATAGGACACCAAGCAGATTCAAGACTACCTCAAGGCATTTAATAATCAAGCTCCCAAAGGTCACAGATAAAGAAAAGGTCCTATGGGAAGGAAGAAAAAGAAAAAAAAAATATGTGTAAAGGAATTCCAATATGTCTGGCAGCAGACTTCTCAGTGGAAACCTTACAGGCTGAGAGAGAATAGCATGACATATTCAAAGTGCTGAAGGAAAAAAAAAAAAAAAAAAAACCTTAACCCTAGAATATTATATCCTGCAAAAATATCCTTCAAACATGAAGGAGAAATAAATACTTTTTCAGACAAACAGAAACTCAGGGATTTCATCAACATCAGACCTGTCTTAGAAAAAATGCTAAAAGAAGTTCTTTGATCTGAAAGAAAAGAACATTAATTAAAAATAAGAAATCATCTGACAGTATGCAACTCACTGGTAGCAGTAAGTACACAAATACAGATTACTCTATTGCTATAATTGTAGTATAAACCACTTGTATCTTGAGTAGAAAGATTAAAAGACAAACTTATCAAAAAACAACTACAACAAAGTTTTCAGAAATAGGTAATCTAAAAAGATACAAATGGAAACAAGAAATAGTTAAAAAATGGGTGGTGGACTTAAAGGGTAGAATTTCTGTTAGATTTCTCTTTGCTTATCTATTTGTTTGTTTGTAAGCAGAATTGCCAAATGTTAAAATAATTGGTTATAAAATGTTTTTTCAAGCCTCATGTTTTTGCAATCTCAAATCAAAAAACCAACAACAGATACACAAAAAAATAAAAAAGAAGAAATTAAAACACACTACTAGAGAAAATTACTTTTAACAAAGGATGATAGGAAAGTGTAAGAATGAAAGAGAGGACCACAAAAGAACTGCAAATCACATAACAACATGACAGTGGTAAGTCCTTACCTATCAATAACATTGAATACGAATGGACTAAACTTTCCAATTAAAAGACATAGAATGACTAAATGGATAAAAAAACAAAGAGCCAATAATATGTTGTCTTCAAGAAATGCACTTCATCGAAAAAGACACATACAGACTGGACATAAATGGAGGAAAAAGGTATTCCATGCAAATGGAAACCAAACAAGAACAGTGGCAGCTACACTTCCATCAGATAAAATAGATTTCAAGGTAAAAACTGTACCAAAAGACAAAGAATGTCTTTATATATCAATAAAGGGGTCAAATCATTAAAATAACGTAACCAGTCTAAATACGTATGTACCCCAAACAGAAGCACCCAAATATATAAAGCAAATATTATCAGAGGTAAAGAGAGAGATAGACCCCAACACAATAACCGTTGGAGACCTCAGCACTCCACCTTCAGCATTGGACAGATCATGCAGAAAGAAAGTCGACAATGAAATCTTGAACTTATAATCTGCACTATAGACCAAATGGCACCAAATAGATATTTGCAGAACATTTCATCTAGCAGCTGTAGAATAAAAACTGAAAATAGAACTACCATATGACCCAGCAATCCCACTGCTGAATATATATCCAAGGGAGTAGAATTCAGTATATCCAAAAGATACCTGCACTACTATACCTATTGCAGAACTATTCACATTAGCCAAGATACAGAATCAACCTAAGTGCCTATCAATGGATGAACAGATAAAGAAGTTGTGGTATATGTGCACAATGGCATATTATGTAGCCACAAAAAATAATGAAATTCCACCATTTACAACATGGATCAAACTGGAGAACATTATGTTAAGTAAAATAAGCCAAGCAAAGAAAGACAACTCTCACATGTTCACACTCAAATGTGGGAGCTAAATATTCAAAACAATTGATGTCATGGAGACAGAAGAGTAGAATGATGGTTCCAGAGGCTGGGGATGGTTGGGGTAGAGGGAGTGATAAAGTGGGGATGCTTAATGTATGCAAAAACAGTTAAATAGTTATATAGAATGAACAATATTTGGTAGCACAACTAGGTGACTATTATCAAAAATAAGTTATGGTATACTTTAAAATAACTAAAATAGTAGAATTGGAATGTTCATAACACAAAGAAATGTTCAATTCCTGAGGTGATGGATACCCCAATTCCCCTGATTTGATTATTTCACATTGTGAATCACCACATGACATGTACCCTATAAAGACATACAACTATTATGTGCCCATAATAATTAAAAATTAAATAAAAACAGCCTAAGGAGAAAAAAATAAAATACATTTTGTACTAAAAAGGAGATCTTTACAAATTTTGGACAGAAAAATATATTTTAGATTGTAGAAAAACACATAGTGAAGATAAAATTTAAATGTCAGAAAACTAGACCATTAAAATCAATAATTTCTTTCATTTAAAAACACTATTAAGAAAATTAATAGATAATTCACAGATATGCAGAAAATATTTTCAATGCATATAACTGACAAAATGCTGGCAAGCAGAATATTTTTTTAATTGCTGCAAATCAAGAACAAAAAATCATTAACAAAAGTAGTGACAGTGAGAAAATACAGAACATAGAGCTGTCCAAAAAAATATGATTGGTTACTAAAGTCTTGTAAAAAGTGTTAATGTTTATGGTGCAGATATCGAAAGGAACAGCCACATAGGAAAAATGTGCCTTAGTCTGTTTTGTTGTTGTTGTTGTTGTTGTTGCTTATCTCAGAATATCTGAAACTGGGTAATTTATAAAGAAAAGAAATTTATTTTTTACAATGATGAAAGCTGAGAAATCAAAAGTTGAAGGGCCATGTCTGCTGAGGGCATTCTGGCAAGTGAGGACTCTGCAGTGTTCGAAGGCAGTGCAGGGCATCACGTGGCAAGGGGACTGAGTGTGCTAGCCCAGGTCTCTCTTCTTCTTATAAAGCCACCAGTACCACTCCCATGGTAGGTCATTAATCCATTAACCCACTAAGTCATATATCCACAGAATAATTAATCCATTTATAAGGATAGAGCCTTCATAACCCAAACACTTTGTAAAGCCCTCAACTCTCAATACCTGCAAATTAGGTATTAAATTCAATGTAAGTTTTTTTTTATTTAAGGATATTATGGGGGTATAAACATTTTTGAAAGGGGACAAATATTCATATCATAACATGTTATTTCTCCTGGATAACCTGAAATTTCTAGACTCTAAGACACACAGAAGAAGAAAGTGATTCTGAGATTGTACAATTTATAATCAACTCATTTATCTCTCTCCATTCACAGTGAATGGAGTAAAAAGTGAACATCACAATGAAAAAAGGTATAAATTGATCACTCAAGAAGCTTAAATATAAAATAGAAGGCTATAGTGAAAAAGTGGTAAGCCAACTTGGTTGTGTTGATCAGTACATTGTGCAGTAAGAGAGAGAGAGATGCACATTTAGACATGGAGAGGGAATCTAGAGAGAGTAAAAATAGTTATACCCAACACATCCTCTGCATTCTCCTTATGCTGAGCAAAGAAAGCTGACTGGTGGTCTATTACTGTTCTTTAAATAAAACAGCAAGTTGTTGCTTTGGCAATTTATGATGCCATTTGTTAAAGTACTTTATATTTTGTAAGAAATTTGGCTTGATGGGGAGAGATGAGCTTTTCTTTCTTAGATGTTCACTTTTGTGACAACTTTAAAATACATTTTTACTACTTTGAGTTTTCGCAAGTTCATTCTCTGTGGAAAGCAATTTATTGTAAGGCAGATTTGTTCGACAGGTCTCGCAGAGTTTCACAAATTCACCCCTCTAAGGGTGTTGTTCTGTTAGTATAAAACATAAAGAAAACTATTTAAATAAAAATAAGAAATAGATGTAAAATACACACAAATAAACTCAATACATTTTTATTTTATACACTTACAACCATGGAGATCAATCCCAAAGAAAATTCATCCATTGCTTTTCCAAACTTAGAATTAGCTCCATCACAATTAATACTTAAAAGACATATAATATTTTGCATTTTACCCAATGTCTCTCAATTACCTAATTCAATGGCAACCATTTTTTTCAAAAGTATTTACGTCTTTTTATTATTTTTAATAAAATTTGCCATACTATATCTTTAGGAGAATATAATATCAGCATACTAACGTTATTCCTAGACAACATTTCTATGAAGACATACAATTCTAAATTAACCTTCTCAATTTCTTCTCAGCCATTACTTAACAAATCAATTTTATAGGTTAATAGAAAATAGTCTTAGGTAGGAAGTCAAATAACCAACAAAATTATCAGCATATTATTAGAAGCAGTCTGAATTTCAAACCTTGTATCTTTAGAAGTATACCTCATTTCTAGTTTAATCATCTTTTAAAAAATAATCACTAATTTTTGGTCCACAGAGTAGCAGTATAATTTTCTATAGAGACTTTGAAGTCAAAATGTGTAGTTTAAAGCTCGCTCTTCCCTCCCAAATCCACAAGTAGCTTTTATTGACCTTCACTTTTCTCATTTCAATAATGAAAATTTTTACTTTTCTTTTAGGCAATGACCTATATCAATAAAATTTTGTAAAAGTAATTTGTAATATATGTCCAAGCAAGGAATTTAAATTTAAATAACATTATTTTGAAAGGGATTTGATTTTTTTTCTACATTGCAGGTGTTAGTAAATCCTTTATTTTTCATATACTGATGTAATTATTTTCATATGTGCACATATATTTGCACATATCCTTATAAAGTATTACCTAATACAAATTTTATATAGTTAAATATTTTTATATAGTCTTTTGAAGTAGTCCAGGAAATTGTGGAACTTTATAGAGACAACTGTTTTATTATTTTTGAGGATATTGTAGAAAAATATGAAACAGCAACTGGCTAAGTGAGAAATGTAGATTAATATAAAATCATAACTTTCTGAATGATTACTGTGAGCAAAGAACAGTTAGGCAAGTAATTGACAACTTATGATCATTTATTTAAAATAGAAGTTTGAAGACTCAGAAAACTATTAGCACATTAATATACTATTACCTATTTCACTAATTAGTGCTCTTACATATGTATAGGACAATATACAATAATGTATTACTCTTTAGTTTTGTTGTTTATTCTGCGAATTTTCTGTTCTGAAGCTATATTCCCCAGGCTAGTGGGGTTAACGAAAAGTTTTACAAACTCTTTGAATCATACTAAGTAAATAAGTATTGAGTCTGTTTCTATTTTCTAAGTAGCATAGGATAAACGAGCACCCTTTTGTTATAGTGAAAATGCTCATATTAGGAACTCTATACTATAAAGCAAATAATTACTGAATATCCATGGGTTTAACTGCCAAAGAGAAATAAATATAGTAAACTTCTAAAAACCTGAAAATACTTCATCACTAAGAGAGCATTGGTGGTGTTATGGCTCTGAATACCTAATTCTAAATAAAATCAAGATTTTTGAAAATAAAGTAAGCATCTTACTTATTAGACACAAATGAGGTCCTTTACACAGTGAGAAAACAACCAAAAAAAACTACTCTCAAGAAATTTAGAAGGCTATAAGCAATGTAAAAGATATGAAACTCATTTTAGTACTATACTTTAGCTTACTTCATATCTTTTCTTAGTGTTAGGTCTTGATGATCAACTTTTAAGTATAAAATATCTGAAAAAAGGTGATTGATAAGTAGATTGATGAAGTTTTAAAGCATTGCCTTTCTTAAATTATGATTAACAATATTGCACCTAGCATGTCATTGTCACATATTCAATTTTAATGGACATAGGATTTATAATTCTACAATAAAATACACTAAAGTATTTTTTAGATGATGCTCCTGTCAACCTGCATTTGAATGTGTTCCCAGTGTTTTAGTCATAACAATAAATTGATGGCATTACTGTCATTCTCATGGCAACAAATCAAAAAGCTGAGATACAGGGAAAAAAGCTTTTATTCAAACACACAACTTCAGTAATACAGAGGGAGTGTACCAATTACCAGTAACCAAATTGGTTTTTGTAGACATGTTCTATCATTGTCAAGCTTTTCCAGTGTGAAATTTCCAACCAAAGATATCAAATACAGATAGGCACACATAGTGCCATTGTGTAATCCATTCCATAGGATTTGGAGACAAATGAAAAACACCTCTGCTATATGAAAGCAAGAACTAATTTCTATCCATCATGAGTTTGCATATGCTTTTGATTTTTAGTCATATCTTTTATATGAGTTCCTGAGACTTACAGAACACAGTGAGCAGTAACACTTAACCTTTAAAGTAAATTACCATTGAATTGCATTAATATTAATAATACTATATGTTTGTGTAAGTAAGCTACACAGAATTCAGGTTTGAAAGAATGCAAAATGCCCAAAAGAATGGACTAAAAAATAAAATGTTATACAGATAAATTAAAATGAGGAAAATTATCTTTATCCAGATCTCAAATATAATGTATAGATAGATATAGATGTAGAATGGTTTCTTATTACTTTGAAATATGTATGTCAACCCTCTTATTTAAAAAGTGTTAATCCAATTAATTGCACTAAAGACACCATGCACCATTAGTAACATTTCTTAAAGAAAAAATGCTTAAGATTATTCCACAGTTGATCTTAGAATCCTATTTCTTTTTTGGTGACACTAAAAACATCCTAACTCTAAAATCAACTTTAGTATTCTTATTTTTATTTAGAGTGAGTGTAATAGAGGGTCTGAATTCATTTTTTTAATGTATATTTTCTAGGCATTCTTTAAGCTTCACCTCTTCTTCCCTTCTGTCTCACATCTAGGCAAGCTAATACAAATGCCTGGGTGCTCACCCCTTTGTCATTGGTGTAAAGTTGAAACCACATAAGCCCCTAACTGAACAGAAAGTCTCACATAGATCCCTTCCCTAAACTCCATAAAAAACTCCAAGCCAGTCTTCTTTTCCTACTCCCTCTCTTGCAGTCTATTTTGGACAAGCTTGGGAAACCTGTCCTAAGCTCCCCAGAAAACCTCGTAACATTAGTAATAAACTTTTTCATTCTTTCCTGGGGTATGTATGTGTTTTTATGCATGTGCAACATTATCAATCTCAAAACCTAAACCAAATTTTGAGTGTGAATCCATCCTGACACTGAAGATTGCTATGATAGTGAGAATACTATATTCACAAATATTTTCTTAAGTATAGTAATTATTAAACTTTGTAAAATATCATAATTTGTTTCTAATAGGAATTCTGATGTTATAATCTAAATAATGTAAGTATGAAATATAATAAAAATGGAAAACATACTAATAATACATACTGTACTTAACATGTATTTAAACTGGGAACATTTTCTAAAAAATTAAAATTACAATAAAATAACACATTGCCATAACAATAAAGCTAATTCCATTATTTGAAAAAATATCTATAGAGTATTCAGTTTTAATTTTTATTTATTTGGAAAAATGGCAAAATGAAAATGTAAAGGAGTCATACTCTTTAATGATTGATTTCCACAATGTGATATGGCAGAATTTATAATACATCAAAAGAACCTTCACCACAATTCATGAGTCTAATTTGTTTCATTAAATAACTATTATTAATATCTGAAAGAGGTGACTGCAGTAAAATTATAAAATCTGTAATGATTATGAGAATTTCAACATAAATTTTATCTTCAATAATTGTTTTTAGTCAGATAACAGATATTGTTAACCTAGAGAGAGTATTAAGAAATGCTGGCATGTTATATTATTTAATTATATTTTAAATTAAAATTTATAAGGCAAAATCAATGTGATTACTAATAGAAATTTAAAAATGGTTGTTCTGGTGTTATTGGGTCAACATTATTTATATTGACACGATTTGTTTATATCTAGTCCTTTTCCATCAATGAATGTTTTTTACATATTAACAGATTCCTTATATTATCTTAATGACTTTAATCTGTTTTATGGCTACAAACACCTTCTGTTGACACCTGAATTCCCTTCACTGATCATTATACTCATAACCAACTACCTATTTCAACATTACTTAGGTGTCAACTAACCTTTTTAAGCTTAACATGTGGCAAACTGAACTCTAATGCAACCTTTTATTTCTCAGTAATTACAACTCGTTTTTTAGGTGTTTAAGCCAAGATAGTTGGAATCATACTTGTTTAATTTTTCACTTCTACTATGTTTTCAATATGTCCGCTCTAAAATTCAAGTGTTACCAATCTGATAGTATTAAAATATAGGGCCTTTAAAAAGGTGATGAGGGCCGGGTGCAATGACTCACGCCTGTAATCCTAGCCCTCTGGGAGGCGGAGGCGGGTGGATCGCTCCAGGTCAGGAGTTCCAGACCAGCCTGAGCAACAGCAAGACCCCGTCTCTACTAAAAAATAGAAAGAAATTATCTGGCCAACTAAAAAATATATATAGAAGAAATTAGCCGGGCATGGTGGCGCATGTCTGTAGTCCCAGCTACTCAGGAGGCTGAGGCAGTAGGATTGCTTAAGCCCAGGAGTTTGAGGTTGCTGTGAGCTAGGCTGTTGCCACGGCACTCACTCTAGCCTGGGAAACAAAGTGAGACTCTGTCTCAAAAAAAAAAAAAAAAAAAGTGAGACTCTGTCTCAAAAAAAAAAAAAAAAAAAAGGTGATGAGGCAATAAATGCTTCTCCTTCCTGAGCAGAATTAAGGCCCTGTAAAAGATGCTCAGTGCATTATTCAGCTAGTTTGCCCTTCTGCAATCTGCCAGGTAACAACACAGCAAGAAGATTCTGACCAGATTAAATGGCAGTGCCTTTATCTTGGACTTCCAATCCTTCAGACTGTGAGAAATAAATTTCTAATATTTATAAATTATCTGGTCTCAGGTATTTTGTTGTAGCAGCACAAATGGACTAAGACAACCTCATATGTTATATCCAGCCTGTCGTCTACTACTTCCATCTCTATCACTAAATTATATCCAGAATCTGTTTCTCAAACCTTAGACTTTTGCCACACTCTAGGCTAAGCCATCATCATTGCTTACTTGGATTATTGCAATAGCTTCCAAGTTGATACACCTTTTTATAATCTTGACTTCTTAAATCCACCCTCAACAAGCATCAAAAGTAATTGTGTTATAAAATAATCACATCACTCATATATCCAAATCCATCAACTGGATTTCTATTTCATTCAAAGTAAAATCAAAGACCTTAACATGAATTATAGGTTCCATAAAGTCTGGCCCTTGTTAATTCTCAAAGCTTCTGCTGTTACACTCAAATACTGTTTCTTAAATATGTAAATTAAATCTCTAACTCAGGGTCTTTGTACTGACCATTTTCTCTGCTTTGAATGCTTTTGCCCTAAATGTCTAAAAATCTCAGTTTCTTATCTCCTCAGTTGCTCATCTCTTCCTAATAATTTTTACATAATAATCTATTTTCAGGTACTTTTAGCTAATGACTAGATAATGTATATTTTGAAAATCCATTTATGGGCACTTCTAGTTAATTACCACATTTTTTTCATATTCCTGGGTGCACAAATGTATTACATTCTACAGCTCTTTGCCACAAAGCTTCCTAAGCAATATTGTACAAGCTGTTTCCTCTTCCACAATTGATGCAGGTATTCAAATATCAGAGTTTCAAGAAATAAAAAGTCAAAGTTATTAAATCCTCACTTAGAGAAGTACTACCACTGATAAGAAAAGCCTATTTGGACCCTATATGAATAAACAAAACTTTCATATCATTTGGGTCATACACTTCATGATTTATTTCTCAGGATAACCAATATTATCTTAAATAATAAACCACTCTACATAAAATTGCAATCCTTGCTAACAATTATAAGGCCTTTCTCTGCTTAAGTTTTTTCCTTGGCACTTATTAATTCTAACACATGCAATATTTTACTTATTTACCTCTTCCTTTCATCCCAATTTATATAACAATGCCAATTTGGTATATTCATTTCTAGAATCTGCTAGATTTTGAATCCAACTTCAAGACTTTCACTGTTTGGTTTTGAGAGTCCCACATGTTTAAAAAAATCCTTCCTTATGGAGGAGTTTCATCTATTTACAGACATTTCAAGCCATGAAACCTAAGTCTGCCTCTATTTCAAAGCCCATCATGTCACTTATTCATCTATTATAAAAACCACTATATTAACATCAAACTCCCATGGAATTTGCTTGAATTGAGGATAAAAAGTATTTACTCTGTTTTTTCTTCTTAATTGAATGAAAATCCATGAATGACTAGAAAATTCTATGACTAAACGTTTTCTTTTCTTGATGCTAGTTAATTGACATACCTCAGTGAAAATGAAGAAAATTCTACAGAAAAAATACACACCTGCCCCACCCCCCTCCAAGATTTTTGAGGACAGAGGATTTGCTCTCTATTCAATGTAATATCACAACATTCAGATTTGTGTCTGGAAGATGGTAGATATTTAATAAATATTTATATATTGAAAGAATGAATGAATTTTATTTTTCACCTAGCAATTGGTGAAGACAACAAAGTATGTAGAGTGTGGTATTTGGAGTTGAGTTGTTGCTGGTCTATAAACCAGAAATTTTTTTACTAGGTACATGAATTAACATCTACTAAAGCATTCTGTGTATTAATTTTCATATCAGCATAATGGGGATAAGAAGGAAACTGATATCATAATATTCTTTGAGTATTAAGTGAAAGAATTCAGGCAAAACTCTATAAACAGAGCCTAGGGCACTTTAAACATATCTGATACCATCAATTTTTAATCTTTGCAATTTGAAATGCTTTCATTTTACATCAATTATGTTTTATAGTGTAAGTCAATTTAGCACAGAACAAATTTAGGCTTAATTATTTTGTTTATGTTCATTTCATAAGCTCCTAATTAAGGGACTATCAACCTGGGACACTGATCTAATCTTCAAAACATTTTTTTTAAGTCCTAGGTACATTCATTCTATGTACCATATGCTAAAACTTATGCTGTGAAAGAATAGATATTCTTTTTTTTTTCTCATCACGTGGTTCAATTGTTAAGACATGTCAGAAATTGTAGAAAGTATTCCCAACTACAGTCTCAGTTTCTTTATAGTGTTTTTTTGTTTGTTTGCTTATTTTTTGTTTGCTTTTAACTTTAGAGGGAAGGCTTTCTGGGTAGTTTATATTTTTCATAATTGACTCAGAAATAACACAATGTGGCCTAGGTAGAAAAGTCAGAAACAGAAATATAACATAACCAAGAAAGATATGAAGAAGAATAAATCACTGAAGAAAAATTGATGGCAAGTACCTATCATATTTTTGTGTGTATAATTTGAAATCAGCCCAAATTTGACATGTATTCATTTCAAGTTATGTTAAAATGCATTATAAGCTTATTCTAAAGATATAATAGCTTAAAATATGCTTACTAGGATAGAGTTGTCATATAAATTTGAATCCTTCTGGAAAACATATGTCTGAAATGAATCAAGATAAGATAAGAATCTTTCTGCAATGTTTCAGGTTATTTGTGTTATTTTTTTTCCAGAATGTGAGGAATTTTCCACCACAGTATTTATTTCACCGTTAGAAAAAAAATAGCAACATGAAGGCTAAACATTTTCCATTGGTCTAAATTCAAGGTATTTACAGATGTTGCTTTGCTTAATGACAGCTAAAAGAACATTTTGCTTTCAGCAAGCACCTTGATTAATCCATTCTTCATCTTCCATGAGTTTACCTAATCAAACAAAAATAATACACTGAATGAAAAATTCAAACTATAAAAACATCAAAAACCAGAACCCAAATATAAAATACAGCACATTAGAGATAGTTTTATAATATTTATACTCCTACATATTAATATATATAAACTAATTTAATTCATGATGTTTACTGTTAGAGCTAAACAATTCATAATTAAATCTACTCTGACTAATGCTACTAACAGTGATTGCTTTTATTTAGGAATCCCATCAGTTTTTAATTATAATAGTAATATGTAATAAAATATAAGATAATGTGCTTAGTTTTTAGTCTGTTCTCTTCTTTACAGAGTAGAAACATATGTTCCTTACCTTATAATACCTGTACTATTATATATATATATATATATACACACACTGTATTATATACTATTCACCATAAAAGATTGTTTAAAATTATGAACAGAGTTAGGAACTCCAAGTAATTTAATTGTCTATAAACTGGTATAAAATGAAGTATGATAGTTTTCCTCTAAACTCACTTTCTACACACAAGCAAATGTATATAATCACCCCAAACACAAATTGTTTTTCAGATCTTTGTTCTTTTTCTGCCTCCCCTACATGCTGTTCTCCATCTGTTCACATCTGTTCAAGTCATAGGGATCCTTGAGATTCATGTTGGTGGCCCCCTTTTCGTACCTACTGTGTATTTCTCAACTCTTCAGCACAATTGATTGCTTCTTATTCTATATCAGATAGCACTTAATTTCACCACTGTATGAATTTCCTATGGTTGCTTTAACAAATTACCATAAACTTAGTAAAAATTAGAGAAATTTATTCTATCACAATTCTAGAGGCTCATGTTTCTTCTTCAGAGTCTAGTGGAGGATCCTTCTATAATTTTTCCAAATTATTAGGATTTCAGATATTTCAAACTCTGTCTTCATCTTTACATGGCCTTCTCTTTCTCACTTGTGTGACTTTTCTCTGTATATATCATATAGCAGACTTGTCATTGGATTTCGGGCCTATGCAGATAATCCATGATGACCTCATTTCGTGATTATCAATTTAATTACATCTTCAAAGACTCTTTTAACAAATAAGGTCATATTTATAGTTTCTGGGATGATATGGACAACTCTCATGGAGGCCACAATTCAACTCACTACAACCACTATTCTTACATTTCTTTTACCTGGACTTGTTCTTTCTTCTCTCTTCCTTTCTTCCTCCCTACCTCACTTCCTTTCTTCTTTATGTGGACTAAGTTGAGATGCATGAGATGAGTGCATCACAAAATTTAAGGGACTACACACCCCCCCCACACACACACAATCATTAATCAAGATAAATATTATAATTATTTTTAAAAACATATTAATTCAAACATCCATGAAGAGAAGTTCAAAACCAACAAAATTATTCCAAAAAAATTCACGAAATCAATAAAACATCACTAAAGAGCTAGACAACATAATAAAGAATATAATGATATAATGGAACTTAAAAAAAAAATGAAAGAATCATTCAGGGAACTTTAAAACCTAGCAGAAAACTTTAACAACAGGCTAAACCATGGAGAAGAAAGAGTTTCACAGCTTACTAGGTAGTTTTAAACTATTTCTTTATTTTCCTTCAACTTTAAGTATAAGCATATGTATATATACATGTATATATATGCACTATGTATAATATCTATATAAAATATAGACATTAAAAATTAAGAAAGGAACTTCACAGCTTAAACACAAGGGTCTCAACATAACCCAGTCATTCAAAGGGGCAGAGAAGAGGATAAAAGTGTCCAAACAATTACTGAAAGAGACATGGACTATGTGAAGCAAAATAACATTCAAACGATAGGTATCCATGAAGGAGAAGAAGAAAGAATTGAAAGAATGGAAAACCTACTTGAGGGAATTATTTAGGAAAACTTCCTTGGTACTGTTAGAAATTCAGACATACATGTACAAAATGGACATTGAACACTGGAAGATTCCCAGAAAATAGGTCATCTCTGAGACACATAGTAATCAACCAGGCCAAAGTCAACATGAAGGAGACAATTCTGCAGGCAGCAAGATGAAAGCATCAAATAACCTACAAAGAAAAACCCATGAGGCTAACTGCAGACTTCTCAGAGGAAACTTTACAAGCAAGAAGGGATTGGGGCCACATCTTCAATTTACTTAAACAGCCTAGAATTTTGTATCCTGCAAAACTGAGTTTCACAATCAACAGAGAAATTAAGTCTTTTCCAGGCAAGCAAATACTGAGGGAATTTGCCATGACCAGACCTGCTCTGCATAAAATACTCAGAACAGCATTATATACAAATCAGCACAACAGATACTCACCGGTGTAAACAAACCAAAAAAAAACCCCCCAAAATCACAACTCTTATAAAACAATAGAACAAGAGGATGTTTCAACATATAGAAATCAATAAATGTGATTCACCACATGAATAGAAACAAAGTTCATATGATTATCTCAATAGATGTACAGAAATAATTTGCCAAAATCCAGCACCATTTTATGAAAAAACCCTCAACAAACTAGGCATAGAAGGTATATATCTCAAAATTATTAAAACCATATATGACAAACCCACAGCCAACATCATACTGGATGGGAAAAATTGAAAGCATTCCCTCTAAGAACTAGAACAAGACAAGGATATCTAGTGTCACCACTTGTATTCAACACAGTGCTGGAAGTCCTAGCCAGAGCAATCAGGCAAGAGAAAGAAATAAAGTTTGTCCAAATCAGGAAAGAGGAGGTCAAACTACCGCTCTTTGATGACAATATAATTTTGTATTTATAAAACCCCAAAGATTTTACCAAGAGTGTCCTGGAATTGATAAATAAATTCAGCAAAGTTTTAGGATACAAAATCAATGTATGTATCAGTATCATTCTATATACCAATAACAGTCAAGTCAAGAGTCAAATCAAAGACTCAATGCCATTCACAATAGCTGCAAAGAAAATAAAATGCCAAGGAATATACTTAACCAAGAAGATGAAAATTCTCTACAAGGAGAACTACAAAATTCTGAGGAGACAAATCACAGAGGATACAAACAAATGGAAAAACATATCACATTCATGGATAGTTATAATCGGCATTTTTAAAATGTCCATACTCTGAAACTGATTTACAGATTCAATGCAATTCCCATCAAATTACCAACTTCATACATCACAGATCTAAAAAAACTAATTCTACACTTTGTTTGGAACCAGCAAAGAGACTGAATACTCAAGGCAATCTTAAGAAAAACCAACACATCTGGAGGCATCACAATACAGGGCTTGAAACTATACTACAAGGTTATAGTAGCCAAAATAGCACAGTATTGGCACAAATATAGAGAATAGACCAATGGAACAAAACAGATTACCAAGATATAAAATCATCTACCCACAACCAACTGATCTTTAACAAAGCAGACAGCAATGTACACTGGGGAAAAGAAGGCCTATTCAATAAATGGTACTGGGATAATTGGATAGCTACATGCAGAAGAATGAAACAGGACCCTTATGTCTTACCACTTACAAAAATTAATTCATGATGGATAAAAGACTTAAATCTAAGAGATGAAATCATAAGAATTCTAGAGGAAAATGTAGGAAAATCTCTTCTAGATATCAGCCTAGGCAAAGAGTTTATGACTAAGATTCCAATGGCAATCATGGCAATAACAAAAATTAATAAATGGGATTTGATTTAACTAAAAAGCTTCTATATAGCTAAGGAAACAGTCAACAGAGCAAATAGACAACCTACAGAATGGGAGAAACTATTCATAAGCTACAAATCAGATAAAGGGCTAATATCCAGAATCTACAAAGAACTCAAGCAAATCAGCAAGAAAAATAAAGCTCAACCCTATTAAAAAGTGGACAAAAGGCATGAACAGAAGCTTCTCAAAAGAATATAGACTAATGGACAACAAACATATGAAAAAATGCTCACCATCACTAATCCACCAGGGAAAAGGAAATTAAAGCCATAATGTGATATCACTTTACCCTAGTTAGAGTGTCTTTTATTAAAAATTCCAAAAATAATAGATGCTGGCATGGGTGTAGAGAGAAAGGAACACTTATACACTGTTGGTGGGATGTCAAATTAGTAATCACAAAGATGTGGAATCAACCGAACTGCCCAATCAGCGCATGAGTAGATTATTAAATGTGTTGTATGTATGTCATGGAGTACTATTCAGGCATACAAAGATGAATTAATACCTTTTGCAACAAATTGGATAGACTGGAGGTAATTCTCCTAAGTGTAGTATCTCAAGAATGCAAAAAACAAACTCCATATATACCCACTATTAAATTGGAACTATCCAGTGAGCACACATATGCACAGAGGAAAGTAAAACTCAGTGAAAATCAAGCAGGTGGGAGGGAGTAGTTGAGGAGGGACAAAAACCTACCTACTGTGTATAACGAACACTATTCAGGTGATGGATATACCTATAGCAGAGACTCAAGCATTACAAAAGTGATCCATTTAACCTAATACATTTGTACCACCTTAATATTAAGTATTAATATTAATATTTTTAAATAAAAATAAAATGAAAAATAAAATAAAAATATATGGATGGCAAATAAAAACTTAAAAACAATTCCATGATGAAAATAATCAATTTTTTTAATAAAGACAGGATAGTCATTATTAATAAATTTTTCTTTTCAAGCACTCTAAAGCAATGCAGTTTTAGATTTCTCAGTTTTGGGCATCTCTAATTCTCTCTCCCTCTCTCTCTCTCTCTCTCTCTCTCTCTCTCTCTCAGTCAACAGTGTTAAATCCTTCACTACAATCTTAACTTATTGCTAAAGAAGTATAATTCTCTCTTTCCCAGCATAACATAGCACATAGCATATGTTACAAAGAATGCATTAAAGGAATGTATCTATGTAGATAGAATTAAGGAAGGAAGGAATTGAGAAATGAACTAGTTGTCTTAAGGAATCCTTCTCTACTCAATAAGTAGTCAACTGAATACAATGAAGAAACCACTTTGTAGTCCCCTTTTTTCTTTTTATTTCATTATTTACTTATTTCCTTTTGTTATTTCAATTGCCTTTAAAAGCAAATTGAATCAAATTCACCTTTGTGTGAAAAATCATTGCAAAATCTTTGCAAAAAGAAAAAAAAGAGTGAAGATAAAGTCTGCCTACCAATATTGAAAGATATTAAGAAAAAAATTTGTAATTGGGAGAAATCCATCAGAAGGGACTCTTCCACTGATACTTTCATATAATACACTTCCACTTGCCAAAAAGATTGCCACAACTTTTGAGCATTCACGATATATCAGGTTTTAGATAGCATTAAATTTGAATCAATGGAAGCAGTGTTTCTCTGGAAGTGCTGTCTGGGTCTGTATTTATCAGGTCAAATGCTACAACTTGTTTGTCATCTAGAAACATCACAAGAAATGTTTAGTGAAATGTAAGTTAAAAATTGATTGAGCTAAAAGTTGCTGAATAGGCAGTTTATGCTGTCTAATAATTATTTAAATATATCTATTCTTTTCCATTTCTCTCTACACATGTACACACACACACACACAACCACACGCATACACATACTTTCCCATATATCAAGCAGAGTGAATTATGACACCATCTAAAACTTTAGACAAGTTAAAATTGTAGATATAGAAGCAAAAGGGCAAAAGCCTCCACTCTCAAAGCTTTAATCTCAATATATTTCAGGGATTTTTTTCTTCTCATTGATCATGAAATCACCCAGTATTTATTTTGCCAGCGTACAGGTGTACCACATGCTGTGTTAGTTGGTAGGATGCAGCAGAAAACATGACTGATGATGTCCTTGCTCTCCTTAAGAACACTCTCTAGTGGGAGCAAAAGAACAATTATTTAAAGCATTTAAAAAATAAATTATTTAAATAAATAAAAATCATCATTAGTGTCAGGAAAGAAATAAATTAGGTGATTTGATGAAGACAGCCAAAAGGCAAATCCCTTAGAGTGTCTGAGAAAGATTTTATTTATGTCATGTATGCAGAAACCTGAAAGATGAGAACAAGTCATGAACAAGAGGATCTGTGTGGTGAGATATTTATATACACACACACACACACACACATCTATATATATATTCTGTATCTTTATCAAATCACATTCCTATAAATAATATAATTATGAGAAAAATTATGTGGAATGTTATAGGCTTTAGAGATTTTAGTATGGATGTTCAAAGGAAAACCTGACTTGTAAGGAAGCAATATATATGTGATTGATCAACTTTCACACTTTGTAGAAATATATGAGAGTTAAAACCATGACAACAAAGAATTTTATAAACTATGTGGCTTAAAAACATGTAGGGTATTTAAAAACCTTGAGTCAGTAAATAAGCAAAAAAATCAACCATCTCAATGTATTTCTGCCAAAAAATTTTACTCTAATATTTTTTAAATAAAATGTAGTTTTATTAATAAAATAATGAAAGGATAGCCATGCAAATATATTAAATATCATAAGTCAATGACAATGTTTTATAATAAGAAAAAGAATGGAATCTCCCCAGGATATTTTTTTCCAGGTTTATTGAGGTAGAATTGACAATTAAAATTGTATAAATTAGAGATGCAAGATGTGATGTTTTGATATATTTATACATTGTGAAATGATTACGACAGTCAAGTTAATCAACACATCTATCATCTCACATGGTTGTCCTTTTTTGTTGTTGAGAACACTTAAGATCTACTCTCTTGAGGTTGATTAATGGGTACAAACATGCAATTAGCTAGAGTAAGTAAGTTCTAATGTTTGATAGAAGAGTAGAGTAATTATAGTTTACAACAATGCACAGTATATTTTCAAATAGCTGGTGGACAGAATGTGAAATATTCCCAATGCATAGAAATGATAAATGCTGCAAGTGTTGGATACCCTAAATACTCAGAGTCAATCATTACAAATTCTTTGCATGCAACAAAATATTACAAATATCTATATAAATATGTACAAATATTAGTAACAATTTTTAAAAAGTGATATATTCAAGAAAATGCAGGTAAAAATTTAAAAATAATAATAAATGGAGAAAAACATATAGATTTAGAGACTAAAAATATATATATATATTAGCCAACTGCAGTGTAGGAAATTTATGCAAATTCTGATTTGAACAATCTATTTTAAAAATCTCATGTGTGACAACTGGAAAAATTTGAATACAGACATATAGTTTTATATTAGGTTATTAAATATGAAATGTCCCATTTCCTTAAGTATTAAGTTTGACAGTTTTTATCTCTGACATTTAACTTTGACACTTGATGTTTTATTTTTATTGTGAAGATACATCTTCATTCTTTCAAATGCATGGGTTGGCTTGTGATTATCTTTCAAAGTTTTTTTTTAGAGCAACTTGTGTGAAACCATGGATAAGTCAAAAATTTGCAATGTTTTTGAATATGAGTTCATTGTGAAACCAATGTTTAATGGACAGTTCAAAACATCAACAAAGAGTTTGGGAAGAATGTCGATAATGAATGCACATAGTATGTCAATGGTTTAAGTTCTGGTGATTTTAATCTTGAAAATAAGCCATGTGGGTGACCTGAGACCCACAGGTGGATAATAATGAGCTGAAAGCTGTAGTGGAAGCAAATCCATCTCAACCTATGCATGAATTAGCAGCAAGGTTGGACATTACTATTCCAGCAATATTGGTCCATTTGTAACAAATCAGCAAAGTAAAGAAGCTGGATAGATGGGTTCCTTGTGAATTAAAGGGGTGTCAGAAGAGAAAACATCTCAAAGCTTGGCTTTCTTACTGTCACGACATAAAGGTGAACAATTTATACACCATATTGTATGAGTTATGAAAAATGGATTCTTTTTGACAATTGCAAGCATTTGGCACATTTGTTGGATAAAGATAAAGTGCCCAAACACCATCTAAAACCAAATATTCATCAAAAAAGATAATGGTGTCTGTTTGGTGGTTCAGCACTGATATTATCCACTACAGCTTCATGAAACCTAGTCAATTGATTACAGTGGATGTCTACTGTAACCATTGGACAAAATTATCTGGATGGTTTCATTTAAGCAGCCAAGATTTGTCAACAGAGACAGGCCAATCCTCTTGCAAGACAATGCTCAACCACATGTCACACAAACAATGCTGCTCAAACTACAGAGTCTGGACTTGGAAATTCTTGTCATCCACTGTATTCACCAGACCTTGCACCAACTGACTACCACTTCTTTCAGGCTTTGGAGCACTTCTTGCAAGGAAAAATATTCAGTTCTCAAAAAGCTGTGGAAAACGCCTTTTGCAATTTCATCGCCACTCGCTCTCCAGGCTTCTTCACTACTGGCATAATCAAGCTATCTTAAAGATGGCTAAACTGTGTTTATAGTTTAGGCACATACTTTGATTAATTGCACTGTTTGTTTGAGATGTAATAAACTAAACTTTTGATTCAAAATAGGAATTTTCATATTTAATGACCTAAATAGTTTAAGGAGTGTTATATTGAGTTTTTAGGGTCCTTAACTTTTAGAGATACATACTGAATGATTTGCTGGCAAATGTCTGGAATTTGGTTCAAAAAACGCAAGGAAGGGGAAAAAAGGGTGAGAGTATAAATAAAACAACATCAACCATAAAACAAAATATACTCTCTTAGTAAATGTTAAGTACACATTATTATTAACCATAGTCATGCTGTGCATTAGAACCCGAAAACTTATTTATATTGTAACTGAAAGTTCTTACCCTTAAAATGACTTATGCATGCTATTACCGTATTAGAATATTTTGAATTTTGGTATATTACCTTTACCAGCAAGCTTTATAATTTCATATGTTTTCATGTTGTTACTTAGTATCCTTCAGTTCTGATTTAAAGAACATGCTTTAGCATTACTTGTAAGGCAGGTCTAGTGGTGATGTACTCCCTAGAGATCGTCAAACTAAGGGCTTTTGTTTGTCTGGAAATGTCTTTATTTCTCCTTCATTTCTGAGGACAGCTTTGCCAGGTGTAGAATTCTTGTTTGGCAGGTTTTTTTTTTTTTTTTTTTAGCACTTTGAATAATCCTACTCCCTACTGGCCTGACCTGTCTTCCAGTTCGTTGATTCTTTTTTCTGCATGATCCATCTTGCTGCTGAAGCTCTTTATTGATTTTTTATTTTTTTTTCAGTTATGGCATTGTACACTTTAGCTCCAGGATTTCTGTTTGGTTATTTTTAAAGGTTCCTATTTTTTAATTAAACTTCTCATTTTGTTCATTGTTTTCCTGGTTTTTGTTTAGTTATTTAGATTGTTTTCCTGGGTTTTGTTTAGTCATTTAGCTATGTTCTCTTTCATCTCATTAGGCTTCTTTAAGATGATTATTTTGAATTCTTTGTCAGGAAGTTTGTAAATCTACATTTCTTTGGGGTCATTTACCGGAGGTTTATTAGTTTCCTTTAGTGGTGTCCTGTTTGTCAGATTCTTCATGATTCATGTAGCTTTGCATCGGTGTCTATGTGGTTGAAGGAGCAAACATTTCCAATCTTTACATACTGGTGTCAGCAGGTAAAAACCTTCTCCTGTTCAGCCCCTAGGCTGGTGGGATTGCCTCTACAATCTTAGACAAGTGGAGTAGGAGCCAGCTGATGTGGCTGCTGCTGGATCTGCAGTTAGGTCTCTGCAAACTTGTTACCAGAGGCTAGGGCAGCTGTGGATCCTCTGTGGCCCCCCCGGCAGACTGGCACCCTACATGATCTTGGTTACTAAGCCTGATGCTGGAACAAGGGTCTCCCTCAGAGTTTGCAGTGGAGAAACAGGCAGTGGCAAACTTGTTACCAGGTATGGGGGTAGGTGTGGCTCTCACCAGGTCTCCAGGAAAGTTCCTGGTTGGGCATGCCTGGCCCAAGACTGTGGCTTAGAGGGGCTGAAACCAAGTTACAGATCTTCTTCAGGGTCCATAGTCAGGAGAAGATCTGCAGGCCTGCCTCCAAGGGCATGTATGGGTATGCCTCCCGCTGGGTTCCTGAGCAGGAAAGATTATTCCTGGACCATAGTGGAGAATGGCTAGAGCTGGGTCACAGTAGGCCTGTGTCCATGGTCTTGAATAGTTATATCACCTGGTGGATCCCTGTGTAGGCAGGACTTCTCCCAGATGGCAACTGGCAGGGGCTTAAGCTGATTGAGGTCAGTGGGCCTGTGTCAGAGGCCAAAGATGGGCAACTCTGCCAGCTAGTCCCATGGTCAGCCAGGATCACTCCTGGACTCAGCCGAGAGGGTTTGGAGAGCTGTTGCAAAATCTGCCTTGGGATCAAGGTTAATGGGTCTGCCTCCAGGATCATGAGTGGGCATGTCTCCTAGTGGGTCCCTGTGTAAGCAGAATTGTTCCCAGACCATAACTGAGAGGGTCTGGAGCCAGGTCATGGCCAGGTTCAGGGTCCACAGCCAGGATTCAGTTTGGGTGCCCTGTCACCTTTGGAATGGGTGAGCATTACTCCTTCTGGGCCCCTTGCCAGAGAGTGCAGGTGGTAAGACTGAGGCCAAATAGATTGTCATTAGTATGCAGGAGGATGGGGCTATTCCCAGGTCTGGAGATGGGACCAATCGAAAAACCTCCTACCTGAGTATATGTCTGCCTTCTCAAAATGGCCCACCTTGGTTTTAGGCTCCACCAGGATTTTGCAACTTCCTACCGAGATCCCAAACTCCCAGCAACACATTTTTGTCTGTGGATTTAAAACGGTGGATGTAAAACTTAAATGTAAGACATGAAACCTTAAGAATCCTAGAAGAAAATATAGGAAAAACTCTTCTAGACATTGGTCTAGTTTGTGCAATGAGTTGCAAATATTACTTCCAGAGTAATGATCCATGTTTAAGACAGATTTCTGATTATATTTATCCTCTGTTCAGATATCTTAAACAATTATTCATTGACTATCAAAGCAGAACCAATATAATTACTGCCAATCTGACCTCCTCTACTGATTCTTACAATTTCATCTCCAGCAGCATTCTTCCCCGAAAAATATTATATTAAAAGTTGACTACATTCTCTGTGTATTTCCTACATTTGCTCAACTTGATAAACATTTTACTTTTGTCCTAATATGTTATTGCTGATTTGTGGTTTATTTTGATGGTGTTTGTTAGTTTTTTCACATTCATTTGACAAAAACATCTACCCTCCTTTTGAGACAGAGCTTTAGAGCCATCTCTAATATCCATCTACCTGTCATGCCTCTTTCTACCTCTCTTTCCAGAATTATATTCTCTATTTTTAGTGTTTTCTTAGCATTATGTTCTATCTATCCTGCAAAATGCATTCTCTCTTATATTCTAGTTATTTGTGTAGATAGTTCATGTTCTTAGAAAACTTACATTTTCTTTGGGAAAGGTACTATATCCTACCTATTTTAAATTTTTTATCATATTTTTCACTGGTTAGTCATTAAATGACATGTGTTTATATTTTATCTGAATCATTCATATTTTTTCTCTTTCAGTTAAATAGCTTAACATTTATTTCACTTTATTTCAGTATTTCAGAAGGAAGAATTTCATCCAGGTTATAAAAAAGCAGGTCAAAGATAACATGTCTATATGATATGGAAATTGCCCTACAGTCCTTGGACAGATGCCAATATGCTAGCACAGGTCATTGCATAATGGATATGGGCACAAGTCTAGATAATGATGTTATAGAAGTAACATAATGAAGACTATAATGGCTTAATTAGAAAGAAAACTTTCATGCTGTGTATTTGTCTGATTTCAAGATTCAGATAGCCATCTAATAAAAAGGCATAATAAAATATAGCATTTATTTTAAAAAGAGAAAAGGATGGAAAGAATTAAAGATAACATTTATTTAAGGATTTATTACAAAGAGCAGTGACATTTTAATTTTGATCACTTTGACAGTCTGTGGTTCTTATAGATTGTTTGCCACATCTGTGGCATCTAATTATAGGTCATATCAATAGCTGTATTTTCAGAGAAACATGGCAAAGAGCAATGTAATAGTGTACCAACTATATTTTATGGTCTTTATGTACTAATATAAGATTCCAGATATAGCCTGATTGTTGCTATCTATGACAATAATATGAAGTATTGTCAATCATTAACATTCTCTTTACTTTTGTCTTTTCTATTATCAAAAATCATGTGTTATACTAATCAAGTCTTATATTAAATTAGATTATACTAAATATTTCAACCCAAGCTAAACCAATAAAATCTGTTCCCTAACTTTTGTCTAATTTGTCTTTTTTACATGTACATTTCATTTTTACTGGTTGAAATATTTTCACTCACACAGATACCTACTTTCTTTCACCGTTGATGGAAGATCCTGCCCATTTTCCATGTCATCCACCAAAGCACATAGTAACAAAATTGATACAATCCCTGCTTATCAACTGTGCCTAAGTTAATATGTTGGTAGATTTGGGGCAAGTGGTTAGAGAGAAAGCAGTGATAGATGATTATCGCTCATGGAGGGAGTGGCACTTATACTTGCTACCATGCCTGTAGTGAATTAGGCAATTAGAATTCATTCAAGTTAATCTGTAATAAACACATGGCTTAGCAATACATATATGAAGTATTAAAATAATAAGAGAGTACTGTGAGAAGTAATAGATTCCTATTTTGTAGGTTGTCAGTTTCCTCTATTGATTATTTCCTTGGCAGTCCAAAAGCTTTTTAATTTAATCAAGTCTCATTTATTTATTTATTTACCTTTGTTGTTGCTCTGACTGCCCTTGGGGTGTTCTTCACAAGCTGTTTGCTGAAGCTGATGTCTAAAAATGCTTTTCCAACATTTTCTTCTGGAATTCTTATTTCATATCTTAGATTTAAGTCTGTTATCCATCTTGAATTAATTTCTGTGAGTGGTGAGAGATATGGGTCCTGTTTCTATCTTCTACATGTGGTTACCCAATTTTCCCAGTGCCATTTATTGAATAGGGATTATTTTCCCCAGTGTATATTCCTCTCTACCTTGTCAAAGATCAGATGACAATATGTGGATGATTTTATATCTGGATTCTCCGTTCTGTTCCCTTGGTCTATGTATCTGTTTTTGTGTCAATCCCATTTGTTGCTGATTTGGTTGAGTCCTTTGTTGAGTCTGGATATTAGCCCTTTATCATATGTATAGTTTGTGAACCTACAGCCAACATCACACTGAATGGGGAAAGGTTGAAATCATTCTCCCTAAGAACTGGAATAAGAAAAGGGTGCCCATTGTCATCTCTGTTATTCGATATAATGCTGGAAGTCCTAGCCAGAACAATCAGCCAAGAGAAAGAAATAAAGGGTATCCAAATCGGGAAAGAGGTGGTTAAACTATCACTTTTGCTGACAATATGATATTGTATCTAAAACTTCCCAAAGAATCCATCAAGAAACTCTTGGAATTGATAAATAAATTCTGCAAAGTCTCAGGTTACAAAATCAATGTACACAAATCAGTAGCATTTGTAGGCACAAATAACAGTCAAGCTGAGAGTCAAATCACAGTAGCTACAAAGAAAATAAAATACCTAGAAATATACCTAACAAAGGAGGTGAAAGATCTCTACAAAGAGAACTACCATACTCTGAGGAAGGCAATCACACATGACACAAACAAATGGAAAAAAAAACATAGCATGTTCATGGATCAGTAAAATCAACATTGTTAAAATATCCATACTACCCACCTGATTTACAGATTCAATACAGGATCTATATCTCTCATATTCACAACAATTAATTCAAGATGGATAAATAACTTAAATGTAAGGCATGAAACCATAAGAATTTTGGAAGAAAATGTTGGAAAAACTCATCTAGATATTGGCCTATGATTAAGACCCAAATGGAAATTACAGTATCAATAAAAATAAATAAATGGGACTTGATTAAATTAAAAGCTTCTGCACAGCTAAGGAAATAATCAACTGACCAAATAGACAACATAAGAAATGGGAACAATATTTGCATACTATCCATCTGATGAAAGGTATTAACAAGAATCTACAAATAACTCAGACAAATCAGTAAGAAAGAAATCACAAAGAAACAAATCAAACAACCCCGTTAAAAAGTGGGCAAAAGACATGAACAGAAGTTTTTCAAAAGAAGACAGAGAAATGGCCAAAAAGCATAGAAAAAAATGCTCAACATCACTAACCATCAGAGAAATGCAAACCAAAACCACCATGAAATGTAAGCTAATGCCAGTGAGAATGATTTTCATCAAAAAGTCCCAAAACAAAAGATGCTGGTGTAGGTATGGAGAGACAGGAGGGCCTATGTATTGCTGGTGGTACTGCAAATTAGTACAACCTCTATGGAAAATAGTGTG